>NC_045672.1:21926575-23262232 GCF_003331165.1 Xiphophorus hellerii
CAAGGTGATTCACAACCTTTTCTCCCTCCGATTCCCTATGATTTATTGATGTGTAAAATCCCCGGAAGAGGGAGGAATACCCCCCACATGACATTGAATTTACAAGGCGCCGACTACTTTCAGATGCCCACACATGCAGATCTCTCAGATGAAGGTGGTAGACTCTTTGGTTTAGAGGATTCCTGTATTTTTCAGCTTAACATCACTCAGCCTTGGACCTGGAAAGAAAGAAAAAGTCTCTTCTTTCTCAACCTTCCACATGGAGTTAAATACAAAAAATAGGTTCCAAAATTTCCTTTTTGATTTTTCTTAGAAGTCTATTTATGGAGAATTTTTTTTCTTATATTGTAGACAGTGACAAAAAAGTATTGTTCAGACTATGTCTAAGATATTCAGTTTGTAATACAGTTGAAACATTGTCTTATTTTTATAAACATGTTTTCCAAGACGGTAGAATATTGACAGAATTATTTTTCGCCGAGGCACACGTTTACAAGGATACAACACATTACTTCCTCGTATGACATCATAGGAAAATAAAAAAAAAAATACATTTAAAAAATCAGATGGATAATCCTTGGTTACAATAACCAGTTTCTTATAGATGCCACATCTATCTGTTCAAACTGTGCAAGCATAAACAGCCGTGATGTGGCAATTCAAGAACACAGACTCTGTTTTCTAAAGACGAATGTGCCAGAACGAAAGCAAAAGGCCTCGCAAAGATGGCGCCTGAAGCTGGAACGAGAACTTCATTATCCACAATGAAACACGTCCTGATTGGTTACTCTAAATTCCCCTTAGGGGTGAATGTGTGTGCACAGTTGTTTGTCCTATCTCTGTGTTGCCTTGTAATAAACTGATTATCTTTTCATGATGTGCCCTGGCCTGCCTCTTGCCCAAAAACTAATGGAGACAAACGGACAGAAGACGTAAGGTCACTTGCCTTAACCTGTACTCGGCTCTGTGTTGTGATTGTTGTCACTTGACGATAAGAGCAGAAAAGCTGTCTCTAAGCAAAGTGGCTTAAAATTTGAACCAGTTCCACCAGTTCTGTAAAAAGGAATGAGTCATAATTCCACCAAACAGAATTAATTTTGGTCAGACAGTGAGTAACAAAAAGTTAGGTCTTCTTTATAATTTACGTAAATGTGTGGTTTAAACTCTAAATATGTACTCTTGGAGGGTTTTCTGCTTAAGTAGAACCAAATGTAGGTTGTTTTTCTTGCCATCAATACACAATGAGGAAGTGGAACACTTCTGACTGAGAAAGAGTGAAAGCACTGCGGATCAAGCTGGAACAGACAGAATATTGTATCATGACGCTCCATCCCACTTCTGGTGCTGAAAACACTGAAGTACTGTCTCTGGACTGCCCCGCCATAATGGCCCATAGAGAAGTAAGACCACAATACACAGAAATCCCAAATTCCACTGAAAGCTATTCATTGATTCCCATGAATAACAGTAATTGTTTTCTTTTAATGCAGCTCCAGAGGGTTTATCTATTTTTACCAGCAATTAAAGGGAAACTTGAAGTTGTGCATATGAAATGATAGAGGAAGAACATGCAGCAATGTGAAAAGTGAAAATACTGACCTCTTAAGACTGATCAAATGTTTAAACTTTTTTTGGAGCAGTAACTAAACCAACGTCGTCTTCCTGTACCTTGAACTTAAAGAACCATTGACGGATTTTGAAACATCATTCCAAGCCGTGTTGTAAAGTCTTATAATAAATACTGTATGTCACTGTAATAAATTACCATATTAATGCCACTATTTCCTTCTTATTCATTAAGTCTAAGACAATCAACACAAATCTGGTTTACTAAAATGGCATGTTTTCATGTCCTTCCTATTTTGAAGAATGTGTCTGTGTAAAAAAACACCCAGTTATTTTTGTTGTTGTTGTTGTTGCAAGCCTTCATTTTTCTTCATGTGGTATTAGGCTTATGCAATAAAATATCTATTTATTTGAAGTCTTCTTTACAACTTTGCCAGATATAAAGACATATAAAAGAGCTACATGTGTATTGCTTAACAGAGTATCTGTTTCTCGTGGCCTAAAATGATTCCACTAGAGATCAAGAAAACTGAAGGCAGAAAAAAAACAAAACACTGATTAAACTGCTTGGAACACTCAGTCAATCACTAAAGTGCTTTTCTCATTGTATCGTAAATTTTATCTTGTAAAACTCCAATCCCTACTGAATCAATACTTAGTGAACCGCTTTGCATTTACAGCTGCAATTCTTTTGGTCCATGTCTGTGCTGAAATCTTTGGTCACATTTTTAATGGCATTATTTGAATGTTACTTGACTGGGCCATTCCCATGTGTGGACATTTATGTGTATAAAACATTCAGTTGTTGGTCAGGTTGCATGTCTGGGTTTGTTGTCCGTGCTTAAATGATGAACATGCACATCGGTCTCATGTCTTTTGCAGTTTCCTTGTTTCTTCTGAAATACTCTAGAACATCCTCATATCATGATGCTGTTACCATCATGTTTCACCATCATGTTTCAGAGGAGGTGGATTGTTCAAAATGATATGCAATGTTTCCTACCACACGTAAAGCTTTCCGTGTAAGAGAAATTCTGTGTTGATCTCAAATGATCAGAGCATCTTCCCCTACAGGGCTTGTGGAAAACTGCAAATGGGATTTCTTATGTCTTTCCTTCCAGTTTCTGTCTGCCATTAGGATTGGTATAATAGATGCACTTCCAGTAGTTCTCGTTCCAGGCCCACTTCTCTAGTGGCTGCTTCTGTGATAAATGTTTTCTTGCACAGCCTGTCAGTTTAGATGCCCAGTCTTAGTAGGTGTGTAGTTGCGCAACACATTTTCCACATACTCTTGCGGAAGTGGCAAAAGCCTGAGAAGTGAACATCCAGATGAGATGTTGAAAGCTTGGGATATTGTTTTGTAACTTCATCCTGTCCCCTGCCTGTCTGCTGTGTCCTTGGTTTTCATTGTGTTTTCATTGTGTTCGCTAGTTCTCTAGCAAACCAACTTGGTCACTGGTATCTTTTGAGGGCAATCACTTCTACTGGATCTAATTTACGGTAGGTATATCAGGCTAAAGAAGCCTGAATACAAATCGTACATTTCAGTCAGATCCTGAGTTGTTTTGGGGTTTTCAATTATCATTATTCTGTGTTCCTTAGTCTCTTTCTTTCATTAGATAAGCCTTGTTTCTGTTTTACATTAGTCCAGGTTTTCATAGTGATTTTAATTTACGTTTATTTCTTCCTTATTTTGATTTTCTTTGTTACTCTTAGATTCATTTTCTCAGTTTCCTGTATTGCTCTTCTTTGCCCCTCGCTGCCCCTCTCCCATCAGTCTGCCTTCTGCTCTCTCCCCTCACACCTGCAAACCGTTTTCTCTGGTCTTTTCTTCCAGCATTCGTCCTCACAGTATTTAAACACTTCTCCTGCTCTCACTCCTCACTGGTTCCCCCCGTTAATTTCCCGTCAGTATCCTCCCATCTTTTACCCAGTCTTTATACTTTTTGTTCAGCTCTGGCTCCTTGAGGTTTCTTTTTATTTTGTTTTTTTTTTGTTACTTTTTTTTAATTAAAACTACAAAATCTACTCAGCGCCTCTGTCTACTGCATTTGGGTCCATCATCACCACACTCATCATGACAATTTCAGTTGTTTATAAGAAAAACATGGCTTTCCATATCACAGTTTGGTTATTATATGTTGGCTTATCGCATTAAGTCCCAACAAAATCCATTACAGTTTGACAGAAAACGTAAAAAGGTTGAACATTTTTCTTTACTGTGTAATATAAACGTCTCAGGCCAATTCAAAGTATTTTACAAACGTAGGAACATTCTCTTTAACTTACTGAAAGATTTCTGACAGGAAACAGCATATGGCCATGTGTAAATGGCATGCCAGGCAGCAAGGCAGTTCCCAGCAGCGCCTCCTCCTCTATCATTTTTTCTTAATGTGACCACATGACAGACAGATGACCTTTAATTTGTGTTGGGCCTCAGAGGACACAAAGAAGGTTCCCTTTTCATTTACGTAGCCAAAGATTAAACTGCAAACAAACATCACTTTGTGCTTGGCCGGAGCACTCTACCGTACTTCGCCGCATGGTGAAATTGGCCACAAAACTAGAGACTTCTGGTGCTAACAGATGGCTGCCTCAGTCTGCCACAAGGATGTGCCATGTGGCTCTGCTTTACACATGACCCACTATTTGGGTTGCCAAAACTCACACTCACTCCGGTGCCTGGGAGAACATACATGTCTTTCAGAGAGGGCCGAGGAGTCACGAGAGCTCTGTTTTAAACAGATAGTTTATCTGTCGTAGGTTGTAGCAGTGATAAGAAACTTCCTGTTAGTTGGCTTAAAGGTCCAGCAGATATCCTTCTGCGTGACAACGCAGCAAACATGAGGATTAGACTGAAATAACTTGCAGTTAACTTGGTCTTTTCAAATAGAGCGAGAACACAAACAGTCAGGCCTCACTGAAAGTCTTAATGACTCACTCATCTATATGTATGTAGGAGAGCAGGTCTGACTTTTTTACAGAGGCGTATTTCCTTATGTACATGGGGAAATAGGAAGCAAATATGATAAATGTAATTCAAGAGCTCTGGGAAAGGACTGGCAATCCCCGTAAAATGGGAGATGAAATCCCTGGCATGTTCACGCATACCGTTCCACCGCAGTCATTCATCCCACTACATGGCCTGACTAAAGACTATTTCTAGGATTTCTATAAAGGTCTTTGAAGACAATGACAATTTTATCATCACTGCTTTTGTATACACTACACAGTACTGAGAAAAAACGCTCCTTCAGTGAGTTCTTCAGTTTTTGCTTTTTCGTCACACTTAATGCTCCCCATTAATAATGACTTTTATTGTCAGGCAAAGACAATTTGGGTAAATGCAAAATCCGGTTTTGACAATAGGACTTTATTTATAAAGGAAAAAAAAAAATTTAATCAGCATGTCCCTATGTGAAAAATAATTGCCTTGAAAACCTGATAACTGAGTGTACCAACCTTGACAGCAACAACTGCCATCAAGAAGGCAACAAGTCTTTTACATTTTTGTGGGGGAGTTTTTGGTTTTGGGAGCGTCTTTGAGCATGAATGGTATGCTAAAAGTCACGCCACACTATCTTCCAGTCCAGACTTTGACTAGACTATTCTGGTACTGTATTCTTAGGGTTGAATTGCAATTGATGACTCTGAAATGAAAAGTCACAATGCCACCACCAAGTTTGACTTCAAGTATGACGTTGCTTTTCTGAAATGTTATCTTCTTGTAAGACGTAACAGGTCACACCCTTTACAAGAAGTTTCGCTTTTGACTCAGTCCACTGAATACTTTCCAAAAAAGTCTTGGAGCTCATTAAGATGTTTTTATGGCAAATATGGGATGTACCTTTCTTTTCTTTATGGAGCTCTCCTTACAGATACCACTTTTACTACTTTGACCAAGCCTCTTTCTTATTGTCGGATCCCGAACACTCACCATAACATAGGCAACTGAGACAAGATACAGTATACTCATAGTTTGAACATAGCTTGCGTTTTTGTGACTTCCTGGATGAGTCATTGATGCGCTCTTGAATTTATTTTTAGAAAGATGGCCACTCCTATTAAAAAACAATGTTTCTTTGAACCTACAGCTAATTTTATTAGTTTTGCTCAAGCTAAAATTCTGACTTCAGAATTATTCAAATCAGAATTAGAATTTGAGCAAAACCAATAAAATTAGCTGTAACAAATTGGAGTAATTTTTTAAAGTTCATTCAAGGAAACATGTCAGTGTGCAAAATAAGTTATTTATCAATTCCTAATTTCTTGAGGAGGTAAATTAATTTTGAACTTAGTAGCTATTTCAAATGACATTATTTCAGGCTATCCTCATACCACATTAAAATTGGTCTGATTATCTAAAACATCAAGTGACAAAAGAGCAAAAAATATAAATATATATATGTATATATATATATATATATATATATATATATATATATATATATATATATATATATATATATATATATATACTGTATATACTGTATATATATATATATATATACTGTATATATATGGGGAAAACACAGTAGCTCTATCTTAAAGCCAAAACGTTGGTGCAGCCATTTAGTGATTAGACCAACTGCACGGCTCAGATGAGAACGCTGCAGCCATGATGTCATCCCATCCTTAGCACCATGATGTCAGAGACAGCATGCAGCCAAACACTGAGATTAGGATTATTCTCTGCGGGCCTGAACATCTGCTGTACACAAGTGGAGTGAGACAACTGGGACCAGAAATCCCTGAAGTAAGTTGTGTGCAGTCATTCACACGAGAACAGCTTTTTACAGCAGCACTGCCAAACATAGAGGCGATAATAATGACCCACTGTTTAGATGTTAGATTTGTTTAAGGCATTGTTTTATCAGCATAACAAAGTAGATTTGTGCACGCTAAATATAAAGTCCTGGGCTTAATTCAAAAGAATCCCTCCCTGTTATTGTGCAGCAGAAGCACAGCAGCTGTGAAAGTGTCACTATGTTAACTATGTTCTTCCAACCACAGCAGGTGTGAACCAGTGCCGACTGACTTCTGCTCTGCACCACACACACACACACACACAAACAAATACACACATTATAAACAGGCCTAAAAACATGCACAAGCCCCCTCCAGCCCCCACAGTGAACTAAAATCCACTCATATGCACATCTGCTTCCCCAGCAGTGACTGCTGAGTAAACATAACATTAGCCTCTGCTTCCCTTCTCAAGAGATCATAAGAGGACAAAAATGGCCGTGCGATTGTGTTACTAAAACCTAGGCCTACTCAGATAGATGAGGTCACAATTCACTGCCCTGATCATGTCATTAATTTTGTTTGAGGGATTGACCCTAAAATGTTTAATCACCCTTCTCAATAAGCTGTACTTCATTATTTTATGAGCAGAGTAACATTTTTTGTGTGTGTTTTTATGGAGCAACTTAAGTGTGGGGACCTCACACAGATCTTTAAAGCTGCCAAAAGAACATAGTTAAATTACAATTACAGGCTACAAATAGCTTTAACTCACAGGTCAGACATTCAGGAGAAAAAAAAAAAAAAAGTCTGGCATAAAAAAGAGGCAAATGTCTGCAGCCACACACAGAAACCTAATTTGCATTAAATCAAAAGGCCCTGCACAGCGACAGCCATAAAAACTGGTATTTAAAGGTGTGCAGTAACATAAATCATTCTGTACTCTTGTACAACACCGCTGTTGTACCACAGATGTATAGTGTCGGCTCCAGATAAGGACTCTATAATTATTGGTTATCTTCCATCATCCACAGACACCACAGCTCACCATTTCCTTACCGTGGGTGTCTTTTCAGCCTTAATCACAGCTTTGCCCAGCAGGTATGTGGCTTGCCAGGTTCAGTCATGTTCGAAAAGCCATCATTCAACAGTTGTTTTTTTTTTCCGACCACAGAGAGGTGGTGCCAGGCAAGTCTCTTCATGCTGCCCTGGAAAGTGAAGGTGAACAGTTTTTGAGGAGTATCAGAGCCTGTCATAAGATGGACAGTTATCAAAATATGAGATGCTGAATGGATCCAGCTCAAAGTTTAACTCAATGCCGTTTCCTTCTCTGTTGGAAAGCTTGGCCTCCGTTGGTAACTGTTCCCTTAATCCCGATACCCTCACAAAAAATGCAGTATAACAAATTGCTGTCCGATTAGTAAATATGCATTTGCTTGTCATTTCATTTCGGGATAAAAATAGCTTTTCTTTGAAGGCTTCAGAGGAGTTCTAGCGAACACACAACATCATAAAGAGCAATAAAAACAACAGCTAGATCAGTGATAAAGTTGTAAACCAACCTGAACCAGGGTTAGGATATAAAACAACATCTCACAGAGATCTGTTCACTCAGTCATCCAGCCCATTCAGTCAACTAAGCTTGAGCTACGTAGCTTGAACTGAGTTGGACAAAACAATCAGTCTCCAGATGAGCCAGGCTGCTAGAAAATGCAAAAGCAAAACACTTGCAACAGTAATTGCAGCAAAAGGTTGGTCTGCAAAGTATGACCAACCTTTGCAGGTTGGTCATCACACATTTGGTGTGATGAAATTTGCACACCAAATTTCATCACCTCATTTTGAATTAGCTCTCTGAATGTTTTGCGGTTGCGCACAAGTTGTGCAGGTTGTGGATGCAAACAGCTGATAATACTGAGATACGATCAAACAAAGAAGAGAAGCTTCAGCTACAATTCACACATATTTAGGCACAGAAGTACTGAGCTAAACTCTGTTGTAAAAGACTTTCTGTAGAAATTTGCCTAAGTCATCCACATGAAGACATATACTGCTGTATTGTTATGGTTAAAAGGGAGACCAGTGAGTTCCAGTGTCTTTGCTTAAGCTAGATTTGGAAATGGCTCATAGGATGTCCAAATAAGCTATATTTTAGCTTATTTTATAGGATATAAAAATCTAATTTTTATGTGTGGGCTCACAAACATTTAGTCAACATCTTTAGAAAAAAATCTAGGAAATAATCAGTTTCCTGTCAGTTCAGCTATGATGACAGGACAACAAACTGTCCATAGACAAGAGACACATCTCACTTCTGCCCTTAATAGTATGCGGCAACGTTTAATGCTTATAGTTTGGTCAGTACTAGTTTTATTTAACCAAATGGAAAAAGTGAAAAAAAAAAAAAACTGACCTTTTTTAGTCAATAGGTCCAATCAATGAACAATGATGTGGAAGGTCAGGCTGGTTGATGAACTCATCATATTTTAAACATTTTTAGACACGAGTAGATATCTTTACGTGGAGATCTTTTGCACCTCTTACTTTTCAGTTATATTTTCAAAATTATTCATAGGAAAGGTTATGTCTACATTGACATGATAGTCGCTGCAAATTTATTCAATACAGCAAAGAACAGAAAATCAGGCACCTGGTTTTCTGCTTCTGTAGCTCTTCTGCTCTAACATTCAACATTTTGTGTTCAGAGATGGCATTCTGCACACTTTGCTGTAAAGGTGTGGTTATTTTAGCGACTGCTGCCTTTCTGTCACCATAATCCAGTCTGCTAGTACTCCTCACATATGGCACGTTCATCGTGAAGAAAAAATAAAAGTAACTCACTGGATCTTTTTTCTAATTCTAAGAATATTCTCCATAAACCGGAAGGTTGTGTGTGAAAGTCATAGAAGCTCATTGGCTTCTGAGACACGCAGACGAGCCTGTTGTAATAATGTCACCTAAATTTTCTTCCCCCTCATGATGTTTCTTTGGAACTTAACAAAGTGTACCTAATAAAGTGGCCACTGAGTGTTCTCATGTACAACGTAACACAAAACCTCGTTCGAAATTTAGTCTTGTCGAGAAAAGCATGCCTAATTTATTATCACTTTCAATTGCAGTTTAAATGGCAGAATGTGTGCAAATACGTCAGTTGTTCTTTCTTGTAAAAGAGGACAGGATATTGCACTTTTGTCAGTTAAACCCGAAACCACAATCTGCAATAAAGTCACAACGGCAGACGAGAAAACTCTTAGTGCTTTCTGCAGAGGAGAGCTGTCCGAATAACTGCTGTATCATCTTCCTCTTTTCTTTAAGTGGAGTTTGATTGATGGCTGAAGGGCGTGTCGGCGATGTGCTGTTGACAGATCTAGCCTTGTGACTTGCCTTTTTGTCAGACCTCAGTGGAGACAGGAAGCCAGAGGAAGTAAAAGAATAAAAAAAAAAAAAGACATTTGACCACAACTACATCTCTGAGCCTGGACAGCCTGCAATGTCTCAGACAGCTCTCTTTGGTTATGACTCAACCATACCACCACTTTGTTTCGTTCTATTAGCGACTAAAAGCTTAGATTAAAAAAAGGCAAAGAATCTATTTTCAAGTAAAAATATACAATATATTTGCTGTAAAAACGTGTACAGAATGCCTTTTAGCTCAATATATGCTATACATAAGAGTTCCAACAAGGGTCACTTCCACATCCTTCATGATTTACAGAAAATGTCTCCCGTAGCAACCACGGTTTATGTACATTGTTACAAACATATGAAATAAAACAGCCCTTGGGTGCGTTTTAAGAGGCCAAGATGACGCGCAACCCACTTGTATAAAAATCCCTGAAAAATGTCTCTTTGTTGAGGTAAGAACGCTCCGGTCAATCTCGCTTCCTCTCATTTCCTTTCACGCATTAAATTCATTCACCTGTTCAAATACAAGATATGACGAAAAGAGGGAGAGAGAGAAACAGAGAGGGCGATGAAAGCTATTTACACACGGGAACTCCTATGAGAAGAAGTAGCTGCAGGCTGAAAGTGTCAGAGGAAAACACAAAATAAGGTGGGTTTCCAGTTGTTTGTACCCTTCTTACTTACATAGCTGCTCCTTTTTAACTGTGGGGAAAGCCAGTATTTCATTATATCTCAACATGGTAACTAACAGTTCAGTTTTAATATATTGTTTGCCAGATGCTAGAAGTCTTCTGTGAAAACTCAAGCAGCAGGAAAACTGTAGCTGCCTCCATATGGTAGCTTTTTTCCCCTCAGCTAAAATAACAACACATCTTATATTGGACCCCAGAAAACATTCGGATTGGCCACAAATTTTTTATCAAGGCATTATTCACAAGTAGACATGGGCCGGTATCAAACTATACCACGCTTTTTGACATTTACAGCTCAAAGCCCCCTTAAATTTCACACCATTCTGTCGTTAGTTAATTAGAAGCCAGTTCTGATTATTCAAAGCAGAGGGTAGTGCTGCCCCCTTCCCAACCTGTTGCTGCCCACTGGCACACTGGTGGGTTAGCTGGCTGGAAGAAGGTTCCCAACTGTTCCTTCACTTACAACAGAAGAAAACTGTTCAAAAATATTTGAGAGTTAAAGAAGGGTTCTGTAAACTCTTATTAACACGGCTGCATATCTGTTAGGAGCTGATCGCTGGTTCCAACAGCACAGTTAGCCATACTAATCAACAGTCTAAGAGTAGCTTCTTTAAATTAAATTGTTACAGCAAGAAGAAAATTATTTTGCACAAGTTCTTGTAACTGGGTTTCTATATAGTCTTGAATGAACTATGAAAACATTTTGAGTTCCCAGACTGCTTAGTTATCATTCTTTGTATTACCTTATAGTTAACATCTTAATTTCTAAAAAATATACAACTTTATTTATTTATAGTTAAAAAGCATCAATCTTTGTTTGGCCACATCACAACTTCAATTTTTGTGAGACTTGATCACTATGGTTTTTGAATTACTAATAAATATAGATAAATACACATTAATTTAAAAGGGAAATTTCTTAACTGGATAGGACCTTTTGGCTGTTAAAAATAAGGTTTCAAATTGAATTTGGATTAAAGTGGACTTGTCCTGTTTAAATCATGTCTGGTTTAAACACCAAACTGGAACTTCTAGCTTTTTATAAATTTAAAAACAACCTGATAGCAACGGTTGTTAATGTAAAACAGTTGAACCCAGACATTTCAATGGTTTTCAGATTAATTGACAGAAAAACCCTTTACTACACTCTTGAATTGGAAACCAACCTAAACATTATGTTGTTTTACCACTTGTGGAACATACCAATAATAAAACACACATAATACGGATATTCTGTCATAATTTTGACACTGTAGCTGTTTATGGTAACATTTAATATAAAAATGTTAATGAACTTTTATTCAATTTTTTCATTATTTGTGGATTTTAATATTATACATTGTGCATAATGTATAATATTTTTATTATATGTAATATTTCAGCTACAGTATGAATAGATTTATGCTTTTCTCTGTTATATAAAAAGAATTACCTCATGTTAAGCATTTCTGATTAAAATTTTACAATAATGCTGTGAAACTGTTGTATTTTTACTCAAAGTAATCACACTGTGAAAATCTCATACCAGCCCATGCCTATTCATAAACAAACTAGGAAAGTACAACAGACAACAGTCCAAAAACATTTAAAGTCTTAAAAAGAAATATTATGAAAAGTCCATCTATAATGACTGTACATGGCCATTCATTAATACAAATGTGGTGGAACGTTAGATTGCTTCTTTGTTAAGATATTAAGGCATTGAGACAGGAGCTTATGGATTCTGTGGCTTTAACAGATCAATGAGGCTTGTTGTGAAGTTGTTGAACACTATTGCTGACTTACCGCTTGCGTCAGCAAGTCAGGCATCTGACAAGCTCAGAAAACCACCACAGGAAACAACAACAACAGCATAAAAAAACTGTTCCTGCTCCTCATGTCGACTCCAGCTGAAACACATTGTGATTGGTTGGTGTGGTGAAGAAAAGCTGCTCTTCGCTGGTAGAGCGGTTGTCGCAGGGTGTGTGCTGCCCCAGCGTCCTCTCAAAGTCTAAGAGCTGTCCCATGAAGTTGAAGTTTGGTGAGATGTTGGACTTCTTCCTCTTCACAAAGTCATAGGCGTCATTTAGAGACAGGTTGAGCCTCTGCATCAGGTAGGCCACGGTGACTGTGACTGAGCGACTGATGCCGGCCAGGCAGTGGACAAGGATGCCACAGCGCTTAGATCGAGCCTCATCTGCAGCAGAGAGGGAAAAATCCAGGTCAGGAATGTGTAAACAAACAACACCATTCTAGCAGTATTATGAGTGTTCCTTTAATAGTGCAAATCTAGCTCAGGCCCACTGTGAGAAGACAGTTGTCAGCTTGCAAAGCTAGAATCAAACCCAACCCCATGGAGCGGAAACATCACTTCCTTCCTCATTCAGTGTTTGAACCTACTGAGAATCCCACCCGTGACAAACACAACAACCACCAAACGAGTGAGTAGCTGTGGTTTCAGGTGTAGTCATGGTGAGAAACACCAAACCAAAAGCAAAACTGAAATGCAGCGCTGTAATACTGCCATAAAACAACAAAAATATGTCAAGTAAATTTAGGGTGTTGTAATGTAATCAAACTATTAATAAAGTTTCTTGTTTTACCTTCAACTAAACTTCCATGGAAACAAGTGAAAAACACAGGGACTTTTAAATAAACTGATCATACTTATGTTTTCTGATACCAATTTCCAGTTTTCTTTCATATTCTGATTCAGATTATGACCAAAAGACTGTTTTTATTTTAAGGACTGTAACATATACCTGAAAAATATAAGTACCCTGGCTTTCTTTAAAAAGGTAATAGTTTTAAATATTTTTTTTTTTTACCAAATAAAGAAAATGCATTACAGTTAATGATAAAAAATTACATTGATTTTCTATTATCTGAGATATCAATCTAATTATGGTCTAATTAACTGGTCCATCTCTACCGTTCACTCTTTAGTCTAAAATTACCACCAAAATAGTGTAAACCAGTTAGACTTACAAAGTAAAATGAATTTAAAATCGACAGTAAAACATAATAATTACCAATAAATGATATAGCTTCTGGAAAGAACTGGGACAAGTTTTGACTCCAGTGATCCGAAATAGGGATCTTCTTGTATCTGAAGTGGCTCTTGTGCTCAAACACGTTGGGCAGATTAGGTGTGACGTTCAGGATGTACGTAATGTTGTACTGGCCCAGCACATCTAAGTTGCTGGAGTCTTTGGCACAGCCCAGGTAGAGGTAAGGTAGGATTTGGACGGGAAAGTCTGGCTGATTGCTGGGGACGGGACTCTCCTCTGATTCCGTCGCGCTGCTGGGTTCTCGATCAGATTCGCCGTCTGAACAGTCCGAGCTGATCCGGAGACCTCCGAAACCTAGAACGGGCATCGGGGGAGAGGAGCTCGGACAGGAGCTGTCCAGGAGGGTCTCGCAGTGTTCTGGATACTCTGTGTGGAACTTCACAAAACCACCTGAATTGAAATACAAACACAGTTAAATGATGTCTAAAAAGAATTATTTTAGTTCACGATGAGCCAGTGAAACAGTCAGAAATCGGAATTTCAGAATTTCTCCTTTATTGGAAATGATCTATTTCTGCATATCAAACTATGTACTAAAACTAAATACTCCAACTTACTTAAATGTCTAAATGCAATTGACTTTTTCAGGCAAAAAAACGGATAACAATTGCAATATATTTTGGATTAGTATATTTAGTCCTTGGATCATAAAATTATAATCTTTCAAAACCGAAATGGAAAAGAGATATCAGCACTGAAATGCCTCATGTGTACATATTAAAATAAATTAAAACTATTTGTTTATTAATATGTCTATCAAAAACATAAGAGATGATTTGACTACTTTATTTAAAAACAGAAAAGTAGCATTTATTTCTACAGCAGATATAATAATATAACATAGCTACGAATGTATTACTACAGATTATTAAAGTTCGAGTAATCTAATCTATAACATTTATTGTTATTTTGATACATATAGTTTCCACACCATACCAATCGTTCTTTTTCCCCAGAGATAATTCCAGTAAGCCATTTTTTTTTCATTCTTGTAAGCAAAACAAAAGTGTAATAACCTTATTTCAACCAGCTGAGTGGTGGTGTAAATAAATAAATAGGAGGGGGCACAACTACTTTATGTCACAATCAGAAAACAGTTTAAGTGTAAAACCTGCCCCAAACAGGTAGGTTTACCTTCTTTCAGCTAGCTGACCAAAGGTGTGCAGCAACACACACTCAAAAAAAAAAAAACATCCTGCTTTTCTCTGATTTAGATATGACAATACCAGAAACCAGACTATGCTTATCGAAACGGTAAAAGCAGAAAAGCATATTTACTTTTGGTATCCAGAAGTATAAGACCCCCGAGACGGGCCATTCATGAAATACATGTCTGTTCCTGCTGGAGCGAAACATGCCGCAGCCATTTTGGAATTTTAATTGAGAATCTCAGCAGTGACACAAACTTTTGAGCAGCTTTCAAACTGCAACCACACGACACAGGATGAGCTCACAAGTCAGTCTCTACAACATAATAATAACAGAGACGTACACATACTTTAACGAACGAAAAAAAAAAGAACAGCCGTCCAAATGGGAAACATTTAAAATGATTTTTTTTTTTTTTTTTTCCCGGTCTAGTTTACAGTTACAGCGCTAAGTGTCAAACTGCACTGGTCAAATCCATCCCAAAACACATGTCCTTAACGAATAATTTAATCGTTTCTAAGTTTATACTGACATTAAAAATAGTTACCTTCAAGAAAGTACGCTTTACAGCCGTCTTCTCGCAGTTTGTTAAGAAGCAGGAACAACACAGTGGCCGGGGAGCCGCTGTCCTGCCAGTCCGCGGAACTCTCGTCGTACAGGACCACCGTGTCCGTCTTGCACCGCCTTACGAACTTCTCCTTGTCCTCGTGTTTGGGGATGACGGTCTGGATCGGGATGTTGCCCTTCTTGAACCTCCGCAGCATGAGCCCCGTCATGGCCAGGTTTATGGCGGTCTCTATGTGGGATGATTCATACAGCTCGTGTGAGCGGCAGTCCAGCAGGAGCAGAGAAGTGCCTCCGGTCTCCAACTTCAGCTGCAGCCATTCCACACTCTTACTCGGCCTCGCGTTAGACATATCGCACTCAGTCTCATGCTACACGCAAAGCACTCGGAATACTTTGTTTAGTCCGTCATTGCGCCCAAAACGTCAAGAAGAAGGAAAAAAAAAAAGAAAGAAGCGTTAAATGTTGCTCCGCCAGTCCATGGCGCTTCTGCTTGAGCGAAAAGATTTCCCCTTTTTCCTCCTCTCTCTTTCCATCAGTCAAGTAAGTGAGAGCTGTCCCAGCGAGACGAAGAGTTTCTAAACACTTCTACTTCCACTTTAATGTCAGTCTTTTTATTGCCAGAAAAAGTCCTAATCAACTTCAGCTGCTCCACACCGTACCAAGGTTCAGCGAGCACATTGTCGTTTATATCATTCCGATGCATGCGAGTTTTTTTCTCTTTACTTTTTTTTTTTTTTTTTTTTTTTCAGATGACAGAAGAGCGAGTCGAGGGGAGGAGTTTGCTCATACAATTTAAAGTCATAGCAGAGTTATCACAAAGTCTGGAATGTCTGAATGAAATCTGTTTGAGATTACTTTATTAGGGAGAAACTGCTTTCCCTAGCCAATACTTTGTTTTATTCCCCACGGATGGATCCTAGAAACTAACAATATCATGGAAAAGTTCACTTTCTGAAGTAAAACTCATATACAGTGCTATGAAAACAATAATTATCCTTTACAAGATTTGTTCTAAGCTATTTTTGCCTTTTTTGTCACACTAAAAAAAATTAAAAAGCAAGGTGTGTAAATAAAATATTTACCCATAATCAATAATCAATTATTTGTGATTAACTAGTATTTTATCAGGCGCATCAAAGAAATTAGTTTAAAACAACCTGTCTGACAACAGGAAGTAGGACTCACAAACCAAAACATCATGCAAAAGAAATTTAAGAAACAAAGTATTTGTCATCTATTAGCCTGGATAAAGTTGTAAAGCTATTTTTAAGTTGTTAGGACTCCAGTCAACCACAACAATCAACAAATGGAGAAACAGAACATTCTCAGGAGTGGCAGGGCTATTAAAATTACTCAACAACTCAAACACTGATGCAGTCATTCATGCAAAAGGTGACTGCATTTTTATGGACATTTTTATGGACCTTATGCAATTTTCTGACTATTTAATATGTCCATTAGCTACAAGCTATAATCGTCCAAATTTGAATAACTACAATAAAACTTTAAAGACATTCTATTGTTGAGGTGCACCTGTTATGGTACTCATTTGTGGTACTTATCACTGGTGGTTGTTGTTCTCAATCTAACACTGTTCCAGTTCAAAGTTTGAAAATCAGTGGGTTTTGTCAATGGATATGCTCAGTTAATAGATTAAATATAACTAGAAATACAATGTAATAATATTGTTTCTACTTATAAACAGTGTATCAGTTGGATTGTACTGTATGTGTGAGAGATTTGTTGAAGTACAAAATGTTACAAGTGCAAATAAACATTTTTTTTCCCCAGTTATCACTACATGGGAACATTTAGTTTTCAAAGTAAGACTTTCAGTGGATATGGAAATGCATTCTCACAGTTTTTTTATGTCACAACAACATTCCCCTGGTCTATTTAGAATTTTCTTCATCACAGCTTCAGCAGAAGTGTCAGCTGGTGCTTTTACACACATACACAAAGCGTATTTATAGGTGTACATACTGAAAACTTCAGTCAAAGAAAGCCCACCACTGATCTTTCTCTCTCTTCATACTCCTCATACTCTTACCTGTCAGGCCTACTTCATCCTCCCTGGAAATCAGTCAAAAATCACCAGGACCTAATATGATGTGTTGCCAAAACCTATTAAACCTCCACTTCTCTCAGAACTAAACTAACCTCACACTCCCTCGCCTCAAATAACTTTCTGGATCCTCTGGTTTTCAATTAGGTTCTGAAAAGCAGAACTCAGTTGTTCTGTTTTCAATTAAAATAGCTTAAATTAATTAATTAATTAAATTATTATTTGGTAAATTATCATTTATCAATGATTATTTATGAAATAATCATTAATACATATCAATAACCTTATTCGCCAGCTGTTGAATTTGCATCAAATTAAGCTCTAAAAACACAGTAAGAAGGTTAAAGTATAAACTACTAAATAAACTGATTTTCTTACATTGTTTTTCAAATACGTTTTAAACTAGAGTAGTGAGTCTTAAACTGAATCTGGTTCAAATTCCCGAGTAAGTGCCGAAACGGCTGGTTTTTAAAACTAATTCAGAAAAAGATATGAAAGTTTACTAAATGTGGTATGAAAAATATGCTTCACTGTAGCACAATTCAGTACAGGTATGACATGTTTCAATTTTACAGATAACATAGGAATTTGAGTCTGGAAAAGTTTGGAATTTTGTGCTTCCACATCTCTTGTGACTGTTTTGTCTCTTCTAGTTGCGTGTCACTAGATGCTTGTTGTTGCAAGAGATCTAACAAACAGATATGTAGTTAGTGGTATGAAATGAGCAAAGATAGAAGGCTTTAGGTCATTTAGTCTTCTTGCTTTCTACACCTTACGACCCTAAACTGTTTTATTCTATGATTTAGTCCATGGTTTTTAGCACACATCTAGATTTTGCAATCCAGGTTTGACATTGAATTCACAAGCCTAAATCTAAAGTACAGTTGGTCATAATCCAAATGAATCGAAACTGTTTATAAGTCAGAGTGCACTTAACTGGCTATGTCCTCAGTGGAAGAATGATGTCACCTATGAAAAAAAATGACATTACAAGATAAGACACATTCCTAAAACAGACCTCAGCCTTAAGTTTTGGAAAGAAAATTGAGGACTTAAAACATATAATTAATATTACACATGTGCGTCTTTCACAAGGGCATATTCCTCCTGAGCATCTCTGTATGGTTTATTACTAAGACGTATAATGATGTAGGAGAATTATGAATAAAGAGTCTGGAGAGAGAGAGAGAGGGGGGGGGGGGGGGGGGGGGGGGATAGCGGCAGTGAGATGCTTGCAGTGGGAATCCAGCCATGCAGCGGATCTGTGAGCACACGTGAGTGGGGTCGGCAGCAGGGGAGGTGGTGAGGGGGCGGGGGGAGTCACAGATGTGCATGGCATCAGGATTAACACAGAGAGGAATGGAGCTAAAACCTGCAAACACATTCACTCACCCACAGGCCCTCTCAAGCATTACCTGATTACGCAGCAACCGACATCATATTATCGCCACGCTACACTGCATCACCATGTCTGCACCTGTCTCCAACATGGAACCTGAGTTTTTTTTTTTTTTTTTTTTTAAATACATACACACGCATGCACACCCCCACACTCTGCCCATGGCATCTCATGCCCACATGATTTGCCGCTTCAGACGAACCCTCTACAAAACTTGCCGAGATAAGAAGCTGTGAAGCCAGCACGCACATATAAATGGAGGGAAATGAAGTGTGACAAAGAGGTCAGGAGATGTACAAGGATTCGCTCCTGCCTACAACTCTTGTAGTGATCAAAACCCACAAATAAAATCTGCCACTGATCCAACATCAACATATCTGAATGCATGTAGAGTACAACTTGAGTTTTTGATTAAAACCCCGTTTTATAAAACAATATGTATGCTCCACTTTCATTCCTGTTTTTACCACAAATTTTGCTTTAAAGGTGAATTTAAAGCGATTCTCCCAGAGTGGAGAGGATCAAAACCATCCTTGCTTCACGGAGTCGGAGGGTTTTTCAGGTCAAGTGCTGCTTTCAGGGCTTTTATGCGTGTGTGGCGGATGCGGAAATGATGGTCATGTGCAGATGTTCTGCGGGATAAATTCCAAGCTGAAACAGATGGGAGACAAACATCGGCTTCATTCATGATATTCTTCTGCATGCAGGAGTGATATCAGGGCAATTTTCGCGCAAATGTGGCGATCACTCACACAACTCTTAAAAAAAAAACTACGGATCAAATGATTACCAGCAGGAAAATATCTCTGCTCTATTATTTTTATTATCTTTAATTACCCATATCTGATTAAGCATGCCAGTTACACTGAAACAGGATTTGAGCTGCACGAATGTGTGCTTGGTGCAATTTAATAAAACCAGTGATCCTCCACATTATCTGGATGTGAAACATAATATCCTCATACTCTCTCGTGGTTCATGGGAAAAAAAAGCTCCTGCACTAGTTATGAGTCATCAGCTCAGGAAGGAGGCGTCTAATATGAGAGCCACACATCTGCAGAAACAGGAGACCCACTACGCCCCCACGTGGTGAAGCATTGCATGCCACCTACTGCAATACATGAATGGTTCTGCCCTCAAGCTGTTTACACATAACAGACCTATTTTGTACATCTTAAGTTTATTTTTACAATACAAGCTAAAAAAACCCCCCATCAGTTTAATTTTGATGAAACTGATTTTGATTAAACTTAATCAAGATTAAACCCATCAGGTCAGATGGGTTTTTTAGAAACAGAAGCAATTCTGCACTTCTAAACGTCATAAAATATTAGATATAATCTACCTGTCAGGAGAACTTTATTGTAAATCTAAACCAGTTTAGATATGCAATAAAGTAGAGCATACAAAACTAATAACCTGGTTAGTTAGATGTACAATGGCTTCATGTTATTGTTGGTTTCAGATCATGTGAATGTGTGATATTTCTCAACAAAGTAACACAATGCGAACTTAGTGAAACACTATTATTGCATCACATCATTAGTATGAAGTTATTGACACACCTAATTATTTTACAAACACGGAACCAGATTGTGCAATATTTTATAATAAAGGAAACAATATTACTAACAAGGAAGGATTATACTAAGCCTTGGCAATAAAGAAACAGTTTCTGCAACAGGGCAGAGAGAACAGTGGCACTATAAATAACTAACTTTAAGTCAGTTCAGATCAATTCAGCTGAATTCAGCTCAGTTCCATTAATTTCATTTTTATTATGCCAATTTACAACAAATGCAAATTCAAAGCACTGGTTGAATTCATTGCTAACTGAAGCAATGAATTCAATTAATTAAGTCAATCCACTTCATCCCAGTGTAACCTAACCCATATTGACAGATTCAGATTTAAATACAACCAGTAAAATTTTGTTGATCACATAACAACAGTAGCTAGGTATTCAGTGAGAACAGTGTTCCATGGGATCGTGAAAACATGGGATGCTGTTTTATACTGTAACCCTGCTTTGAACATCTCTAACTATAACTTTATACCTGATCTAATGTTATCTAACAAACCACTTGAGGCTGCGTAAAACAATCACATTAATACTCAGATTAAAATAAATTCTATGCTAATTAGGTGATTTCTTAAAGCATTTTGAGGCAATAGTTGTTATTTAGGGGTACGAGAGTAATGGGGCTGAATGCAAATGCATCGCTCACTTCTTAAATTTTAATAAAAAAATAAACCATAAAATCTTTTCCTTCCGCTTCATAATTATCTGCTATTTTGTATTTGTCTTTCACTTCATATCCCAGGAAAATATGTTGCGGTTTGTAGCTGTAATGAGAAAAAAGTACTGAAAAGTTCCAACGGTGTGGTTACTTTGCCAAGGTACTAAAGATGCAAAGTGAAATCACCTGGTAGCATTTTCCCCAGAGTAAATGAAATAGAGCTATTGGCAACAAAGCCGGACATGAACAGCAGCGCTGCATCCTCTGTATGTGTGGTCTGTTTTCTTCCTTTCAATCTTTTTTTCAAAAAAACTGTCATACTGAAATGTTTCAACTTTGACAAAAAAAAAAAAAAAAAACTGGAAAGAAAAAGATTTTTATTTAGGACATATTGTTTTTCTAAAATAACTATCAAAAATAATTAGGTTTACCTGCTGGGAGATTATCTTTCTGCATGTAAGATGTTTGATAGAAAAGGCTTCTCTTCTACTACAACAAAATTTGTGACTGATAATTAAAAACAGTTTTCAAATTTAAAAAATATGTTTTCATCTACATTGCTGCACACTACCTAATGAACACAATGATGCACCTACCAACCGTTAACATTCATGATCAGAAAAAGTCTTGAGTTTGGATTTGTTTTTATGAGAGTAGACCCTGTGTTTCACTGTTATTGATTAATTTAGTACCAACCTGCTCTGTGTGGGAATTTTAAAGCATGCCAAGTTTCCCTTTGCTGACAAGTTTTATAGAGATGCTGATTAAATTTTCCAGCACATTATGGGCCCTGCAAACTGCCAAAAGTGCTAATAACTGATCGAATCACAGGAAATTATGTTCACCTAAGCCCCAGAAAAAAACACATGAAGTGTTGTCAGAAGGGAGATGAAGGACCAACTCCCCAACTGTAGACAAGCTGAAGACTGCTGAGGCAATCTGGACTTTCTTAACACATGAGCAGAGCTACAAGCTGATCGCCTCCACACCATGATGCAGTTATTCATGAAAAAGAGCCGCAACCAAGTAATGAGGGCTTAAACTGCAAGCGCCTACTCTTCAATAGGTTGACATTTCTAAAGTAGACATGAATTTTCTTGTATTCTCACTTAGCATTGTCATTTTCTGATATACTGACTTGTGGGTTTTTACTAAGTGTCGAACATATGAATAAAATTACTAGAAATAAACTTTTTATAATACATTATTCTTTGTGTAATGTATCTATAAATGAATTTTCCTTTTTTAGTTAAAGTAATAAATTAACCTTTGAATAATGTTCCAATTTACAGAGATGCATTTGACGTGCACTAATGTTATAATAATAAATAAATAATAGCATTTGTCAAATCACAGAGTTACCTCATTAAATCAAATGAAAGTCGAAGTGGAGTCTCCTGTGTGGTACGAGTATTTACTGGACATCTTCTTTTAGCTCCAGCCTGAACTCTCTTATAATCTTATTCTTTTTCCTGTATCATCTCCACAGGTGATGTCATTTTTACACAGTGTAAAATTGTAAGGAAATACAATATGTATCAGGTCATTGACCATAACAGCAGTATTCTTATTGGGTATCAATATTGGCCCCAATTTTCATATCAGAACATCCCTAGTAAAAATATATTTGTAAAAGATTTTAAATTATGTTAAAAATACCACTGTAAAATAAACATATATATATATATATAGACGTGTGTGTGTGTGGGGGGGGGTAAAAAAAACGGTTCTATACTTTTATTCCACTTTTAAATGCATTTTGATGAAACAACAGAAAGGTTTTGTTATTGACCACTTTTCCAACGCAATACCAGTATTTCTATTCACAAAAACAGAGGTTACATATTTCCCACTACAGTTGCAGCCGGCTTCCTTGACAAAAAAGTGTAAAGCATACACTTCATACATGCTTTTGATTGATCAGCCTTAGTTGATGAGTAAATGATTACTATAAAGAAACCACTGAGAATAAACTAGGAATGAATAAAGTTATTTTGGCACGATCACAAATCAACCTTTCTGGTGTTGTCGCAATGTTAACTCAACTGTACCTTTAACACATTTAATAATTTATTTCTGACAAAAACCTTCCAAACCATCAAGTTGTTTCTATTATAAATGAATAGATGGAATTAAATTGGAATAAGCAATATATTATTTCAAATGCAACACTTCCAGTTCCTAAAAGCTGTGTATGCTAAAGCTTTTAAGAATACATAAACAGCACACTCATTCCGTCTGTTCAGTATAAACTACCCTGACAGCATTCTATCATTTCTTCTGGAACTGACTTACCAGGTAGTTCTGGTTTGGCTGAATCAGTTCTCTTTTCCGATGAAATACTCCTTCTAGGGACATTACAGTTACGATGTTGTATTGCGAAAGGAGTCATGCACTCACCTTGACTACCGCCAGGGGGCGATGTTGCGCGTCTAGTAAGATCCTTCATTTTAGTTTTTTTGCCATAGTAAAAGGAATAGAGGTGGCTATTTGAAAAGAATATCATATTAGTTAGTTGTTTTTTTTTGGAGAAAAATTAAATGCAACACTGTAAAAGCTTAATTTTCCCATAAATGTGAGTAAACGTTGCCTGCTTACAAAAAATTGCTGATTATTTTGTTCTTTAACTTTTAAAATTTAAAAACTTAAGATTTAGTTTACTGAAAAAAAGCCGTTTCTGAATTGGCTTGACAAAATGTTTCAAGGCGTCAACTTGAGGATCTATTTTTACTTAATGTTCCCACAATGTCAAAAGGGTGTTTGCTAATATTTTACAAAAACACTGGAAACAAGCAGATTCCTGCTTTTGAGTTTTAAACCAGGTACATCTTTGCATAATAGTGACGTACCTCGTCAAATAATTTTTGAATTTAATCGAGATTTTAAAAAGAGCCAGCAGGTGGAGCTATTGTGCTTGTCAAAAGTCACTCACGTCAGCTAGATAGGTTTAAAATATAAAGAAAATATGCTGTTATTTTAACCACAATTGAATTTTCTTCATTCCCCTTAATGCATTTCTTTCTTCAAGCACGCTTCTCAAATTTCTTTACACTGAAATAAACATTACAAAGTTTATTTTTAAAGAAAAAAGATCAAAATAAACCATTTTGAAAATAAAGTATGCTTAAATAGTAGGTTGATTTATTTACTTTTACAAGAAAAAATGTGCAAGGGATGACAGGTGCTATTTATTAAAACAAATGGATTTCATATTTTGTCGATTATATATGAATACACAGTCCACAACTAAAACTTATCAGATGATACACAGACAGTATCCATAAATTTCTTATGCATTAAGAGAATATTGTTTTATTAAAACACATCACAAAAGATTATACAAATCACACTCTAAACACACATGCAATAGTAGGCACATTTAAAAGCTGCAAACACAATGACCTTAAATCATTTTCTATTCTATTCAATAAGGTACAGCAGAACAGGTACAGAATCTCTTTGAAAAAGACTTTACAGTACCAGTACCAGCTATTCCTCTAAGCAGAACCAGTGTTCATACCCAGCCACCATATCGAAGCTTATTAGGCAGATAGATGTTGGTGAGGAAGTCCGGAGCTATGGAGGACAAGGACTGCAGTTCTGCCTTCACTTTACTCTGCTGCATCAGCTCAATCTACAACAGGCAAGCAAACAACTTTAAAGAGGTATGGAAGAGAAAGCTGTACAAACATGTCTAATTTTCATCCTCTCACATACATTCTTCTGTAATGTGTCACATAAGGAAACCTCAAAACTCTGTAGGGACTTTGTCCTTTTAAAAAAAACAGTGAGATTTCTTGCACCAGCTTCCAAACATCAGATCTGTTTATATATATATTTTTTGATTAACTTGTTCTACGGTATTATTTAGATGTGTAAACAAAAGTAGTTATGTAGACCAGATTTTGTTTGTTCAAGAATGACTAATGAAAATTAGGTATATTAATAAAATAAAAAAGCAGGTGTTTGCAATAAACAAAGTACAAATGAACTGCATAAGTAAACAATATAACACATATTAAATGTTAATTTAAATATAGATTCAAAACTTAAACCAAATAAATTTCACCAAAGCAGTCCTTAAATTATTCAACAACCTGAACAGAATTCTTCATTAAACCATTTGTACATCAGGTCTGATCTAAGACAGACCTGGTGCAAACCACCGAGGCTTAAAGAAATTAAACCAAAATTAGAAGTACAGTTATGTCAATAGCATTATTTAACCATTCAGAGAAGACCAGAAAATGGCAAAATAATGCAAATGGTTAGCAAAAACCCTACGTTTTTCCGAAGATGCGGTCCACATGATTAAGTTAAAGAAACAGCGACTACTCTACATGAATGTAGCTTAAAGGGGAAGGTATCAATAGCGCACAGCATTAAACAAAATAGTTAGTTCCAGCTGAGAATCTTTTCAGGATGGTGAAACAAAACACTGGAACTTGTCAGGACTGAGAATCAGCGCTATGTCTCAAGGAGAAAGAACAAAGACACATTAAAATCGTCCCCACTATGCTTACAATGACGTATGATGGTGCCTCAGTAGAGCCTGTAGATTGGGGGAAAACATGGATTTAACAAGCTAACTAAAAGCACTTGGAGTCACCTGGTGTCAGTGTGAGAGTTGAAGTTTGGCCTTCATTGGGTCTACCAGCAGGATAGTGATCCCAAGCACACCTCAAAATCCACCAACACACCCTTTAAAAGAGGGATGTGTTGGACAGCAGAATGGCCATTATAGTTGTCTTAATTTCATTAAAACTCATTCCTTTAACTTAAAAAAGGAGAATTTTATTGAACTGACGACCTTTACACAGCAGTTGGCTCAGTTACAAAATTAGTTGCAACTGAGCAAAATACAACTAATTGTATTTAGCTTAGCTCAGCAATTTAATGTGCTGAGCTATTCAAATTGCCGTATTTGATTTGTTTATTGCAAACACATGTTAAGTGAAATTTTTTACCAATATACCTAATTTAATGTGAGGCTAAATAACTAAAAAGAGAAAAAAAAAGTTTGCTTTTCTCTTTTCCTGCACTTTTATTTTCACTCACCTCTTTGCACCAGTTTGGTTGGTTGGTTAAGTATGGCCTCTTCAGCAGACTGTTGAGCTTGTTTTCATCTGTCTTGGTAAGAGGAATCAGGGAATCCTCAGGCACCCTTAACCTAAGGCAAGTAATTTTCATTTCGCATTACTGATTGAAGTAATCACCTAAAACTATTTCTTCTGCCAAACATTTCTAGATTTGTAAGGCACAAAATAAGAAATTAGGTCAGTGAAGGAAAACAAGAAAAAGATGCAGACTACAATTAAATGCATCTCAAAAAGCTTTTTTTCCCTAAATTTGTTGAAACTGATGTATACTTAAAATGCCATATAGTCTCAAGTGCAGTCCCTTGAGGGGAAAAAAGAGGTAAACAGCAACTGAAACCAAAACAAACAATTTAAATGTCCTCCGAATATAATTCCAATTGGAGGCAGGAGGAGGAAATAGGAAGTAGCAAATTGTGAATCCAAACCTCTGCAGGTCAGAAGGGAGAAGGCCAAGCCACATAACGCTTGGGACGGTCAGACTGTGGGCCTCAAATGACATTGACTGTGGAAAAACCACTCAATTACACAAAATCTCCCCAATGCACACATGTTCAATGTGGTTTTATGTTCAAGAATGATTTTCAAATAAAACAGGGATGGATACACAAACATAACCAATGAAAATTCAGTTAATCTACTTCCTAAAAATGATCACTCCACACACAGCTACTGTAAACATTCTGAGACTTGAGTTTGTCCTTTACCAGACACCAAATGGAGCATTGCAGAGTATAGAAATAACACAGCACTTACCACTGATCCATACTTGTAGATACACATGATCTCAATGCCTGAAAACATTCAGAGAGAGACAGACACCGACATACCAGAGGAATTATCCTCTGAGATGTGAAACAGAACTTTGACCAGAATAAAACATTACATGTGTGTCTGGCCATGCAACTAGAACAAGGTTGAAAGTATCAAGAGTTTCCGAGGGGAGAGGTACTAATAGCCAAACTAAGCACAGCGCTTTGCAAAAATATCTGTAGTTCTCTAAATGTTCATGTTACACCGACAAACTTAAATGTATTTTATAAAGATTTTATACAACAAACACAAATTAACACATAACTGTGAAGTGAAATAAAATATGTGCTGCTTATATTTACCAAATTACAATAGAAGAAAAATGGTCTGCATCACCACGTCACTGTGAACGCAACATCCCCACAGTGAAACATGCTGGTGGAATCATGCTGTGAGGAAACTTGTTTTCCCACCAGACATGGAAGAGGGTCAGAATGAATGGGAAGGAAACTGTCTCTGTGATGGCTGGTTTTTGAAAACAATGTTTTGTAGCTGAAGGTAAATGTCTTAATAGTTTGTGTCCAGAATGTGTGAGGTCTGCAAAGATGTGAGCTGTCCTTCTCCTCAACCTAGAAGATTAGCCCTGATGAGTCTCTCTCCAGATCTACGTAGCTAAATACAGAACAGTACTGAAGAAAACCTGTTGACATGGAGCAGAGGTTCTTCAGCTTAACAATGGCCTTAACCCTCCAACCTTAGTCTTTTTGCTCTTTAAATGTGCAAAGCTGGAACTGAAGACCCCTGAAAGACCTGCAGCTGCAGGTACAGTGAAAGGTGCAGGCACAAACTACTGATTCACAGGTGATGAACACGAATGTATTCCAAACTTTTCACACCTTTAATAGTAAAAAAAAGAAAACCCAGTGTCATTTTCCTTGCATGTTCTAATTATGCACAACCTTGTGTTGGTCTACCACATAGAAACACAATAAAATACATGGAGGTGTGTAGCAGTATGGATATTTTTGCAAAATACCATTCTGTATAGATGCTAATATGTGCTGACTTAGCAAGACATGCAACCCAGCTGTGTTTGTCAAGAGATGAAAGGAGAGCCATCCTGATAGATGTGGTGAGCTATGCAAAGCATGCGTGAGAGTGAAGCTGATCTGCATTCAGATAAATCATCTGTACCATGAGGGTCAGCATCCACCAGGGCGAAGATGGGAATGTGTAACGTATCCCACAGCTTCCTCACCATCAGTCTGCTATTCACATCTGGCACACCTTTACCCTAACTCACACAAAATCAGTATAAAATTTATTGTGACTAGAGTTACATAAAAAAAAGGCTATGTGTTTTTTTGTTTTTTTTTAAAGACAAACTGTGATTAGGATGCATGGAGAAAGCTTTGTGGAGAGGTCATCATCTAGCAGCCTCTGGAATGTTGCATCCTTCTCTACAATCATGATAAATTTAGCTGATGATACAATATCTGAAAATAATTAAGACTTTAATAATTAAGACACATTTTGTCCAATAACAAAAAAGACTTAAGAATGTATACTTAAGACTGAGCTGGCTTTTAAAGGATACTTCTAATTCCACCGATGTTTGAGGAAATGGAAACAGCCTGAAAAAAAACAACCAAAACAAATACAGGGCTATAAATACTGGTTTACAAAGGGCAACGTCTCATGAAGTCAGTCTGATTCACCAAAAAGGATCCATGTGGAGATGTTGACACATCATGGAGCTGTATAGCAAATTTTGCATAGTGTATAGTACTGAAACATGCACTCAGAGTGTTCCTGTCAACAGTACAAGACTATGTGGTGAGCTGGTGACAGCAATGTACTGGAAAAAGTGCCAATGAGGCATAAAATAGCAACACAGAAGCTGGCTAATTACCTTACTTAAATAGTGCTGTATGATGTGGGGAAACATTTAAGCAGAGTATTTGTTTCAAAGTAAACTATCATAAATACTTTTAATGAGAATTTGTTTTGTTTTACATTCGACACATGGAGCTAATAAGAGTCCTTTTACTGTGTCAGAAAATGTGCTGACAGAGAAAGAGGTTTAAGAGATTGTTCAAGCATGTATGTCTGTCTAGTATCACTAATTCATTTTAGTCATTGCACATCATGACCCTATTTGCACTTTGTTCTTCGCTGTAATGGAAAATGTAACCATGGAGAGCAGAATGTTTAAACTAAGCTTCTAATAGGTTATTAGGTTGTTTTCCTCATTATTTCTCTTCATGCATAACAGAAACCGGTACTGCGGAACAAAACAAACAGGCATGGCCAATTCTTAACATCTGCACATGTATGTAGAGTTAATTTAATTCCCATTGCAGGTCATTATTCAGATGCTATAATAAGTTCTACATACTATGTTGTTTCTGAAAGCAAAATTTAAAATTGAATAGATGGATTGATCATGGACGATTACTAGCATATCATGTACTATTTGGTAGTTGAAGTGAAGATGACAAATGTTAATTGTTTAACTGGGATAGCGTGTCAGAGTTGATGGGAAGAGGAGCTAAATAAAAGGGAATGCTGAAACAAATATGTTAAAGGGTGCAAAAGTCTTGAAACTGGGGCAGCAGTTCGCCTCCCAGCAGGACAGCAACCCTGGACATAAAGTCTGACTGATACACTACTTTAGATCAAAGTATATTTGTGCATTAAAACAGCTCAATCAAAGTTCAGATCTAAATCAAAGTGAGAATCTGTGCCAAGAAAATGCCCCTAAATATTAGTTTCTAGTTGTACAAAGCTAGTGGAGATATACCAAAAAAAAACAAAACTGAGGCTATGTACACTTTGTAGAAATGTAGTTCTACAAAGTGTTGTCTCAGGGATAAACAGAAATTGTATTGGGCTATCTTGAAAAACCCTAATATTTTTTGAAGTTTGTGGCTATAACGAGGCAAAATCGCTAAATATTCAACCCATGTGAAGCATTAGATCTGTTGTATATCCAGGAAGAGTTGATATTAGAGGAAGTGCATTTTATATTTTGGGAAACTTACTGCTGAGGTGGGGTGGCAGTCAACTCTTGTTCCATCCTCCTCCAAATAACACAGATCACCAGAAATTAAGCCCTTGGATGTGGCCAACTGCAGACCAACAATACACAAACACATAAAATGTGACATATGGCTATACATGCCTTTTTACAGCACTGACTTTATGAACTCCACATCAATTCTATCTTTGTTTGATCAGTAAAACCATTATTTACTTCACAGGTGTTTCCTGAACTATGAAGAGGAGCAAAAATGAAATATGGCACTAATGTAAAAGATTTCATATGTTAGATTTTAGCTAATATCCAAAAGAATTCTGCTACAAGCTTTTAATATAAGAGGTTTGCATTTTCTGCCAAGCAGTCACTGAATTATGTAAACCATCTGTCAGACTGAAATGAATATGCACACGTACCACATGTAGTGATCTGCGAGGAACCTTCAGCATGCAGGAGATGTCATCTATTATACTATCCACAGTTCTCTGTGACCCAAACAGCTGTATGTTGTTGTAATATATGTCCCTGTGGAAGAAAACTTCAAAGTGAGCACATTTAAGAAATGCCGCCTTTTCTTTGTAAAACGACTAAACAAGGATATAGGAATGTAAAAAAAAAGACTTTTTTTTTATTTGGCTTTTGGGAAATTCACTGACGACAAATGACCTTTTAGTAGCATAAGAGTTGCTCTGCACCAGCCTGTAGATGACGGAAAGAATCTTCAAAATTTGCGCTTTGAACAGAGAAATACATGTTTTGTTATTTATATTTCACTCACAATCATCAATTCTTTTCTCGTTTTACAAGACAGGAGGAGAAAAGAAACCCAGAAAATAATCTCCTCTTTTCCATGTGAACTGATCCTTAAAAGCCTCTTTCAACATGTTCTGTCTCTGCCAATTTGTCACCTAAAACTAAGTCTGACTTTTACTGCCGTCTGTGCAGTTTATTCATATGTTTATAATGAATACAAATTAAAGCCACATGAAGAACCACACAGCTGGAAATAACTTTTGACTAAAAACAAGCGGGAGAGTTCAATTTGAAGCTGATGTGGAAGAAGTGTGGGTATTTTCTCACCAAATTTAGTAACAGATGAAGAACAGTCGCTCCTAATGGAGGTGACAGAATGCTCTGAGCTCATCTGAAGCCCGACAGCACTGTCAAAACTTTGGGACGAACAAAAAAAAAAGAAAAAAGTAATTAAAATCCATTTACAATATGCTGTGTTTATTTTTAGAGCCACCTGTGAGAAGATTCCAGTTTACCTCTCCCTCCTGACTCCCTCAGCTTTTTACATTTTTACAATGAACTAAGTCAAGCTTTGATCCAAAGAAGACTGACAGTGAGTCTTTGTTCATAACATGAGATCACCACAACCCAGTCATTTTAAAGCTCTTTATGGGTTTGCATGTGTCTTCCTTATCCCTGTCATCTTTTATTGAACAGGAAGCTATTAAAGCTTCAATCGTGTTGACTGAACAGGGCACGTATTATGCAAATCCAGACTGACCGCACTTCCTCTTAAGAAAACTTAAAAAAATTAATCATCACGTACAATACTTTTAAATAGGATGGGATCATATTGTGACGTTGCTGGAGAAGGGTGGGTTTAAATAAGTTTATATTTCTACCCACTCCTTTCAGTGTTTATTGTATTGCTGTAATTTTATTTGTAACTTGGTAAGTTCAGTACATTTCAATAAATTTCAAAATACGAAATTTTGAAGGCTTTGCTTCATGTTAAAAGTTTAGTGTGTGTATTTTAATTTATTTGATGATTCCTTGTGTTTATGTTTGAAAGTGGAGCTTGCTTTCCACACAGTGAAGAATCATGGCTTTATAACCAATAAATACACACTTATTTACATTCAAGTCATGGCCTAGAATGAGATTATTATGGTATGATTATTCAGACTATATACACAACAGTATTTTAGTATTACTGAACTGATTCAGAAATGTATTACCAAAATGTTTAACATGATCCTTTTTAGAATTCCAAACCAAAAATACAGTAATAATTCCTATTACAGTTAAAATACTGTAGCATTTTGATTATTAAAGGTATAATAATATTGTCTTTAATATTTTTTGTAAGTATGTGTATTCATCTTTCTAGAAAGATAAAAGATAAACATAAAAGCATTTATTCAGACAGCTGTCATGCAAAATGGACAGTGCTGTGTTACTCTGTGTTCCATACAAGCAGAAAAAATTATGATGGCTTTAGAGAAAGTGTTATCTTTCTCCAGAATCTAATTAAATGTTCTACAAAGTGCGTAAATTACATGAAGAAATCTGTTAGCAATTCTGAAATTGTAACTTTTTAAAACCTTGGTTTGCAAGTTCCAAGTGTAGTTCACTTCATCAATAATCTTCTACAAATCCACTGGATATGCGGCCAAGTGTATTTCAAGGAGGTGCCAAGAACTTATTTCATTGCAAGGAGAAAGGCTAGGTCAGAACTTAGAAAAAATAAAATAAAATCATCAGTAAAAACACTTAAAACCCCTGAATATGCAATCGCATTAATGTCAACTCTATAATCACTATATATCACTTAATCATACAATTTTAAAAAAGCTGTTCACAAACTATAATCTGCATATCTGTGAGGCCACTGACTGGAATATGCCAGAAACAAAAAAGGTTTGCATCATCATGGGTTCAAATCAGGTTTACCTGATATTGGCCCAACTGGATCTGTTGGGCAGTACCAGGATAGGTACTTCATCTCTTGACAGACTGGTCATTATTCCCAGGATTACACCTTCAATTTGAGTTAAAATTCCATCCCTGGATTAAATAAAATAAAAGCAATTAATAAAATATCTATTGATCATTGACAAACGCATCTAAAATTGTGCAAGGAAAACAGCGACACAGACACAAACATCTTAATTCAGTAATAATCTGAGACAAAAAGTCATTTCATTACAGACAACTGATTCGAGGACTACAGCCTCTGCACATGGAGTGCCTTCTACCAGCTGGGCCATCCAGCAGCCATGATGCACATTTCTGTAATGTACTCATGTTTATCATGTCACACTTCAGGTCTAAACATAGCTACTCGCTCATCCTACATTTACTTACTGGACATTGTGGCCATACCTCGTCTGTTAACTTATTTTTTTTACCATTTCACAAGTTTATTTGTTTTATTTAATGATTCATAGTTGTTATTTTTGTTAAACTAAAATAAATGTTTGCATGTAGAAAATAAATGACAACCAATATATGCGTTGACAAAATGAACAGAAGCAAAAGAGCACCAAAAAGTACAGCGTGCCCTGCATCACTGCAATGTGATTTAATGTTGAGCGTAATCGGAAAAGTCAGTTCTGTAAGTAATTGCTCTCATATTTTCATACTTTTATACTAATGTGAGATTTGCTTACATTGTAATAATGCTCAGATGGTTTCCTTGTTTGTGACAGCGAGGTATGGGTAGTGACTACGGTAGTTACATTACCTGAGTAACTTAAAAAATAAATAAATAAATAAATAAAAAACTTTTAGGGGCAATTTTAGGACACCATACTTTTAACTTTCACTTGAGTAAAATCATTATGAAGCATCGCTGAGTAAAATGAAAAGAAAAAATAAATAAGCAAGCTGGCTAACGCTAACACCGTTCTCTGACCGTCAGTAACAGAAATAAAAGCGAACTTACCGACTGGTTTCCTCCACAGCACGTTGGTTCTCTGCTATAATGTCGACATTGTTCAACAGCTGAACACGAAGCTTGTCGATTTCAGAAAATAACTGTGCTTCAAAAGCACTCATTATGTTTCTTTATAACCAACTAAAAAGAAGCTAACAGCTGTCTGACACTTTACCTCCGTGGTTAGCTTGTACCTCAAATCTCGCGGTTAAACGAGACTGATTGCCTCGTGCGGTTATTGGATGAGGACAACTAAAATAATTTTAGTATAATTTGATCTTGTACTAAAAACACTTCTTATAATGTTGCTTTTTTGAATAAAATTATTGAAAAAATATAAATATTTTTAAACTTAAATATTTTACCTACATAAGTGCAAAATTGCAAAATTATAGGCTACATTACTTTCAAAGTACTCTAAAGTACGTGGTCTGGACTTGTATTTACCCCATCTATTCTGATACCCCTAAAAAGTGCTTTTCAATCCATCTTGCAAAAATGGAAAGACTGTGGCACATTTTTAAACCTACCAAAACATGGCTGTCCATCTGTATAGACAAGGCTGGAAGATGGGAACTTTGGTCACAGAAGCAGCCGAGATATCAATTGTAATTCTAAAGGAGCTTCAGAGATTTATATGTGATTTGGCAGAAGCCGTCGGCAGAACAATTGGTGGTAATGCCCGAAAAATCTTGGTATGAGTCAAAGAGTCAAAAAGAAAAAACATGAAAACCCAACAACTGTGAAACATGCTGGTGACAACATCATGCTGTTTCTCACTACCAGGTACAGGGAAATCTGTTAGAGTTAATGTGACTGTGGACAGAGCTAAATATGGGTTAATGCAGGAAGAAAAACCTACAAAACATTAAATACTGGGGCAGATGTTTACTATCAAAGCATATTTCTCTGTTAAGATGCCCTGGTTAAGTTCCAGACCTAAATTGAATTGGGAATCTGTGCTACTCAATTTGAATAAGGTCAATTTGTTTTGGGAAAAAAACCAAAAGAATGAAGAAAGTATTTGGTCTCTAAATGCACAAAGTTATTATGGACATACTGGCAATACTTTTTAGTTGCAATTGTAACAACTGGTTTATCAAATATTTTCTGCAAAATACATTGAAATTTTCTGAAAATATGACTTTACTATGGTATTATTGTGTACACTTAATTGTATCTCTTAAAAATACTTGACAATTAAGTAAGTAGGTCACAAATCTATTTTTTTCTTTTCACAAGCTAATAGTTATTACTCATCTTGCAGCTCTGTCCATTATTAAGATCCAAGAATGTGTGTGGGCTGTAGTGGTTTACGGTAATAAGCCAACATTGGCTAGTGCTAAGAAAAAATTCCCATTAGCACCCTCTGTGGGCCTCAATAATGAGACGTTCTATCTGAGCCTGCTGCTACTTGTCCAAGGTGTGTCTGCTGAATGTGCGTGTCCTGCTGTTTGCGTGTGTTTCTGTGGTGGTTTCAGAAGGACGTGGGTGGGGGCTTGTTTTGCTGTGGTAAAAGTCCACAACGAAGAAATTAATAACATCGTTTCATCTCAGACACGTGGAAGGAATTTTTAAGCATCATTTTGAAAATGCAATGACAACACATGCCAGCATGTGTTATAGATTTTAATGAGATATTATAATCCCTTCTCGATAAGGAGTTAGCTTACTGTATGGTTGACTAATTTCAGCTGTTTGAAACCCAAACAATAAAATGACTTTAACAAAATGTGACAACCCTAATATTGTGCATGTTTTCTATCATCAACAACCCTTTAAATCTGTTTCTGATTCTTTGTTGCGTCATTTAGCTAACATGTTGCTTCATTCTTAAAAAAAAAAAAAAGAAAATGTGCCCCGTTGAATATTAAGTTCTCCAGTGTCCACAGCTTTTAAACCTGTTAGCAGGCATGCTGAGTGTGTGTTTTCAGTGGCACTGTTGTCTTTCTTTCTCAGTGTGAAAGCCTGGTCAGAGTGTGTGAACCAAGATCTAAAAAAATAGGGGTCCATACCCCTGACCTGACCCTGAATACTTCCTAAAGTTCTCCCTGAGTGGCTGTGACAAGCTGCTTCCATTGGCTCTTAATATCTTTGTAATTGCTATCTTTTAGAGATGATGAGCAGCCCCCCACTCAAGCTGAAAATAATCTTAATATGTGAGAGACCGCATGTTGCCAGAGTCCTTTTTCATCTTTCCCAGAAAGCCCCGAGACCCCCGCTGTTCCTTTGGCCAGAGAGAGATTTGCGTCGAGTGTGAGGCCCTAACCTGAGGAGACAGAGTGCAACGAGTCATATGCATGTCTCGGGATGAGTGTTTGTGCTGGGCAAGAGGAGGGAACTCAGGGGGGAAATAGGGGGCTCCAGGGTCAGAGGAAAGAAAAGAGCTAGGTGGAAGGAGGGGTGGGGGGCACTCTTTGCAGGTGAGGGGGATTAGCTGCAGCTAGAGGCCCATCGAAACTAAATACAGATCTGTCAACCTAATCCTCACAAATAGAAAACAGAGCTGCCCTCCTTTCACAATCCACATAGTTCAGCACATCCACCTCCTACTCCGTTGCCCCCCACTCCAAACACACACTCACACAGTATACCTCTGGGTCTCCCATTTGTCTGGTTCTCATCAGCTTTGGTCATTTTGGCTATACCGCCCTCTCTTTAATGACCACTATCCCCAAAAGAGGAGCTAACAGATCACCCAGTGTCCAGTTTGACTGACAGATCCACATAGCCTTATGGAGTGATGGGACCAAGAGTCAAGGGGGCAAGGCCTCTCGCTACACAGAGAGGAATCTTAATGGAGCCAGAGCCTGGAGCTGCATTAAACTGGCTGGACCTTTATCAGGCCCACACACCTCAGTAATGGATGGTGATAAGTATGTGGCCGGGTTTGCAGTGCGCCTCACTGTCGAACCTGATGACACAAGTGACAGCGTGCCTGAATGATAACATCCTGCAACAGAATAAGCACAACTAAGCCTGGCATTAAGGGAAAGCTTAACTAAAATGGTATCTCTGACTGTCAGCACCAGCAGCTATAACTGATGGGTCTGGCTGCACTGCTTAGGGCTATATATCAGATCCAAGCTACTCCGGTTTTCCCAAGTGCCATATCCAGTTGCAGACAAACACAGAGCTGACAGGACATACCTCATACAGGCGAAAGTAGGTAGTGAGTGATGGCAAAGAGTCCTGCAAGGTGCAACGTTTCAAATAACGTAATATTGTATTTCTTACCAAAAAAATTCTGACAGTTCATTATGATATGTGATGAAACCCATTTGTTACGGCAATTCTAAACTAATAAAATAGACCTCATGTGAAGGCTGGTATCGGGTAGCAGTTGCTAGTTTCTGTCACTTTTCATTTTATGTTTTAAGATGCGATACTTTGAAAAGGTGTTTGCTCAATAACAAATTTCATCTGTTTTTTGTTTTTTAGGGACATTTGCAAGTTTCAGATGAATAAAATTTAAAAGCAAATGAGACACACCTTTTAAATGAAGATTTGGTTCTTTAATGGTAAAAGACTATTCAGTTATGTTCTGTGACAACAGGTAACTGAACACAAAACTTATTAGCTGGTAGCAGCTACTGCCACCAAGCATCTGAGATACCTTTATCACAGCTCTGGAAGAATCTTTTTAGAGTTGAGAGAAACTCACGTTGAAGAGTTTAGAGGCTGAATGGCCTGGATTAGGTCATCATCCCACAGCTTTTCAACTAAGCTGGATGCTTTGTTAAGTCCAGACTTTAACAAAGCGACTTGGATACTATAATTTTATGTTTTTCAGCAATACAGAGGTCTCACTTATTGGGGTGAGGTTTCTTGATTTGTGCTTATTTGCTTAGTCAGGTGGGCCACTAGGAGTCTCTATAGGCCCTTTATGGTTCAGTAGCTTTCACCTGAGTTTCAACTTCTTAGAAATGGCTTTCTAAACTTTTTTCAGACTGATAGAGGTCAGTCTTCAACTTTCTCAACTGCTCTTGAATTTATTTACATCAAAACAGCATGTGTTGCTTTTAGGAACATTTTAGCCTACTTCATGTTTCAGACAAATTCTTAAAATTAAAGCGATTTCCCAATTTTACAGGACTGATAGCGGTCTGCCTTGGTGGTAATTAAACTCATTGGTTAAACTTACAGTTTATTCTTGACTTAACACGGTCATGAATTTACTTCCAGGAAGTAAACTGAAAAATAAGGGAAGTTGTATTAAATCAATACAACAAAAATATTTTGATTGTCATTACATATTTTACATTATATCTGCAGTGTAAACCCATGTAGCTCCTATTCTTTATTTCTTAAGATATGGGGATATACCATCCAACAACTCATTAATTTTTACTTTATTTTATTTTTGCTTCATCCATGTTTGTTGAAGTCACATAATATTTATTCCTTTTGGTTGAGGATAATACAATAACAAATACATTTCCATAAACTCAGTTTGCATCACTTAAAATGTAAAATATTAAAATCCAAAGGGTAATATATATCAATTTATTCAAAAGTCACTTCTGTATTTAAAATGTTGAATATTTGTACTAATATTTAATGGATCAGGCTTTAAAAGATAAATATAATCATAACCAAATCCTAAGTGTATGACATAAAATGAACTATTTCAAAGCTCTTTCTTATGTCCACCCACTCTTTTTCTTTTTCTGTCTGCTTGTCTCACAGCTGCGTCTCATATGTTCATGAGGCCCCTGGATGTGCGAGACACCAGAAGGGGAACATTTGCAATAGCCAAGCTCCACCTGGTTAGGCTGTTTTAATAGGCCATCAGCTTGTGAACTGTACACATCAGGGTTAGGCCAAAAACCAGGAGGACTGGACAGGCAGATTGGGATGGGTGGGGAGGAAAAAAGAACATGTGCCTACGCCATATCGTGTCCTTGCAGCCGACCCCACATTTAAACCTTTTAAGACTTTTTTTTTTTTAAAGACAGATTTACTCTACAGACCCACTTCCCCAAACCTCATCCGCCTTTCTGCATCCACAGATCTTCAAAGCATTACTGCCTGCTGCTCTCTGAGGCAACACATGAAATAAATATTAATATGACCTCTGACCACATGCTTTGAGCTCCTAAACAGAGTTAACCAAGCAGACAGGAAGAGCAGCATCTCTCGCAATGCACATGGGCTTTAACAAAAAATAAAAAGAAAGAAAAAGAGAGGACAATGTGACGAACAGATGACAATGTTACATGAGTATTAAATTGTGTCCGGGGATGTTTTACTGCACTTCTGTGTGGTCTTCTTTGAAACTTTGTATCCTCCTCCAACCTGTTTCAGTGCAGAGAGGAGTTGCTCATGCAGGGGAGAAATGTTAGAGTGCAGTTGAAATGCTTTGTGCTAAATACTGATATAAAAACCCAAGTCAAGCTGAAGAAGTAAAAGCAGATGACGATAGATATCACAAGCTTGTGATCTAAGTAATAAACTCTAAAAGTACAACTCTTTTATTGCAACAACTTCCTCCTTCATTGTTAAAACTGCTGAGTTGATAACAATTCAATGTCTTTTTCCTTTGTTGATCTGACACATTTATGGTTGGGTTATAAATTGTGACCCAGCATACTGGGTTATAGTTTTTTTTTCACCAAAAACAGATTAAAACAAAGTGGTAAATGTTTGGCTTTAGCATTACCAAAAATTGTTGGGTCCAATTACCAATGTTGCAAAACATCAAGTGTGTCAGATAAAAAGTACCGCCTCATAATGTCAATAAGACTTGCCATGAAAATCTAGATAACATCACTAAAACTCAATATTTAACACTATATTAAAAGTCTGTATTGATTTTATGTCTAATTTTTGATCAAAGTGGTAATGCTGAAAACATTATGTTAATTTCAAAGCAGATAAAAAGCTAAATTGTTATTTTTAAGTGATCAAAAATGTTCTTTTCGTGTCATGGTTTGGTGGAGTACTCAAATCAGATTAAAGTGAGTAAATTACTCAAAATGAACTCTTACAAAACAAGACCAAACATGAATGGAAAACAACCAGACAAAACAAGAGAAAACAGAAACAGGAGAAACCGACTGTGAGTATAGTATAAATGAGTATAAATAGTGGGGAGGAGATTGTTGGCACAAGGAAGAGATGCGTGACTAACTGACGTGCAGCAGCTATGGGAGATAATGAACCGGAGCAACTGAGAGAGGCTGACTGGAGATCACACGGAAGTAACGCAGAAGGAGATCGAGAAGAAACTAAGACATTAACTGAATACAGGTGAGCAGGAAGTGAATAACTTAATGAAACACAGAAATCCTCTAAAAACATAGAACAAACAGAAGGCAGCAAAACAGAAAACCAAAGTTCAGCAGATCATGTTAGATTTCAGTGTTAAATAAAGTGATTAGCATCTTTTGGACAGTAACAAAATTATGTGGACCATACTACCATTCTTTACTTTATCCTGACAAAGAGCTTAATTGAAACCTGGTAAAATAAAATAATAATAATAATAATAAAAAAGCAGAAAAGTTTCATGTTGTCCAACCTTGGAGTCAAAATTGAAGATAGAGGTACATATTTAGTTCAAAATTGTGATTTATGAAGACAGGTAATTTCAAGTCTCTTATCTAACCGAACAAAGTCTGTCCCAATTATTGACTTAATAGTGAGTTAAAACTTCCCACCAGCACGAAAAAAGCGTTTAGGATGAAGAAATAGTTTTTTATTTCTCCCCTCCAGGGGGTCTTTCGTGGGCTCTAGTGCCCCTTATATGAAAGTAGGCTGACAGGAAAGGGGGGAAGACATGCGGCAAATATCAGCGGGTCCGGGAATCGAACCTGCAATGAGGACTTGAGGCCTCCAAACATGGGTCGCGCTATCCCCTACGCCACCACAACACGCCCCAGAAATAGTATTTTTAAAAGCTTCACAGTTTGTCCTGAAATTGTCTCATCAACGTAGCTGAAATCTTTGGCACGCTTCTTTACCAAGTCATTTAATCGCATTAAGGTGGAGGCTCCGACATCACTCCGTATCTTTGTAAATCCTGGTTGCTTCATTCAGTGTGACTTACTCAAGGAAAATCATAGCCATTCTTTCAACAGCTTTATCCGATGCGTTTCGCCGACAGAGCTTTCAAACATGGTTTGTTCTGCTTTTCTGCTTTAATTCCCCTTGTCAAAGGCCTCTCAGTGCAGCTCACCCTGGTTGGCCTCAGCTTGTGCCCACTGTTTACAGGGACTGTCACCGGGCTCACGAAGGACTAAACAAAAGGGGGTCTGTTCCTTTTGTGCTGTCCAGGTTTGTCTGCCCCTCTCTGGACACAAACTGAGGAGCTATTGGAGGGGATTTGACCTCACCAACCCTACAGCATAGGAAATAAAGCACAAGAATCACACACTGAAAGAAAGTGATGAAGAGTGGAAGATGTGGATTTTCATTCAAACCCCTTTTAATGGTCCCAGTTAGAAGCTGCTGTATTGTAAACACCTGCAGCCATTAGCTGGATCTGTCTGAGCACCGGATAGAAATGTTTACAAGTCCCCATTGAGAGGCCTGTTAAAATCAAATGGAATCTGGTGTACAGAAAAAACAGTTGCAAAATGTGAGGTGTTTTAAACAATGTAACTGAAAAAAGCAGACAAGAATGCTTTTGAAGACAAGAATAATAGTATTAAGGTGGGGATTGGGGGTGGGGGGGCGGTGAGTTATACTGCATTTCAATTCCCATTCTTTAAACTTTTTTTTTTCAGATTTTGTCATTTAACAAACGATGTGTTTTGGGGATTTTATGCAAAAGTCCAGCACAAAAGCAGAACATAATTTCACTGAATTAATTGTTTTTTTTCACAAAAATATGAAAAGTGTATTGTGCATGTGTATTCGCCATTGTTACTATCATATCCCTTAATAAAGACTAGTACAAGCAGAAGTATTCAAAAGTAACCTATAGTAATTACTAATCAGAGCCCACCTAAACGCTCAATTTAATCGTTGAAAAACATTACTGAACAAACAGCATTGTGAACACCAAATAAAACAGCACGAGGGTCAAGGAGAAAGTTGTGGATAAGGTTTAAGAAAAGTTAGCTTTAAAAGAAAAAAGTATTTAGTTTTGAAAAGCTCATACAGCACTGCTCAATCTATCATCTAAAAATGCAAATTTGGCATAACTGCAAAGCTACCTAGATGTGGCTGTTCACTTGAGCCAAAAGGTCAGGAGAGAAGAAAGAGAGGAGAAAGCGTAAGAAGCAACTAAAGGTAACCATGGAGGTGCTCCAGGAATCTACATCTCAGTTGGAATAATAGGCTAAATTACAGAAAAACAAATCCAGACAAAAAACACACATTAAAACACATAAAATAGAAAGCAATAAAAATAACATGTCAGCTCATGCTGGGTCAAAACCTATTGAAAAAAGATGCTTTAAAGAGACTTTGAAGCTGAGAGCGAAGAGGCCTGTCTAATAGTTAAAGGCAATATACTCCAAAGGAGTCACAACAAAAACAATTTGATCTCCTCTACGTCTCTACCTAGTTTTTCAGACAACTAAAAGCAGCTGATTGCCTGTTTTAAGAGCTCGCAAAGGAAGATAAGTCTGGTGTAAATCATATAGGTACTGAGAAGCAAGACCATATAGACATTTATAAGTTTTTTTAAATTAACTCTTGGATGCCCAGACACTTCATAAAGTGGATTGCAATATTCAAGATATTCAAGAAAGGAAAATGATCACAAGTAGAAGGTGCAAACCATCAGAATCGCTAAAAAGCAGTTTAAATCTGTAACTTTAACAATGTTAAAGCAGAGCAGCAGCCATATTGGATAGTGAACTCTGGACAGCTTGCTGACCTCCAAATTTCCCAGTAAGAATTCCAACTTCAACTGGCATTCTTGATAAGTTTCCAAAAGAAACATTAAAAAAAATCCAACTTGTGAGAACAGACATGACGCACCACAAGTGTTTCATCTATCACAGCGATACTGACAAACTTACAATAACCCATCATTTGCAAAAAAAAAAAAGGGAAATTAGTTTAATGTCTGTATACTTATACTGCCTTGTTAATCTCTCCTGTATTAATTCTTTTGAGGTTCCCATGCTTGCAGGGGGCCCTAAGCAGCCACAATTTTTGCTTATACCCTCGGGCTAGCTCTGACTGTATCTGTGCCTTTTTGACATCAAAGAACAACAGACTATAAAGCCTGGGCTCAGACCCACATGACCCCTTGTATTCAGACAGTGCACCTGCAGATTAGGCAGCGCAGCAACTGCATGTTGCAACGGCTCCCACGGTATCGAAGTAATCCCGGACGAAAAATTATTACTCTTTTCAATGATGTGTGTTTCTAAACCTTAACTGAAATCACCAGTTTTATTGCTGCCAGTGAATCCTCGCAAACGAAAGGAATTTAAGTGCAACAACTCATACTGAAGCACCATAATACACATCCCATATTCACTTCGTTTTGTATTTTGCACGTGTCGCTTGGAGACCTTTTCCAACTGGCAACAAGGCAAAAGTCGCTCTCCTTTCAGAGAGAGAGTGAGAGCATATGAGCCCTCTTCGTCCCTCTTTCCCTCCTTCTCGCACTCCTCCCAGCGCTCAGCGCCTCCTTACAACTTGTTTAGTGAAATGCATGCGCTCGCAGTCTCCTCTTCGCAGTTGCATGCTGCACCGCAGTTGGTAACTTTTGACCACAAGGATTTGAATGAGGATCGAGGCACACGCTACTTCAATCCATCCAGAAAAGTGATTTATTAAAGGACTTTTCCGCTGACTTGATGAATCACTTAGAAGGGTTCCCCTCAACATGAGGGCCCGTAAGTGATTTTTGGATATTGATTACAGAGCTGCTTTGCTGTTAAGAGTTCCATATATTTTCTTCTGAGTTTCGGCGACCCGATATTGGCGCAATTACGCACGGAGAGGCGCAATGGCACATATTCTGGACAGGCGTGCGCCCGTTTTGCTCTTGCTGTGGAGCTACTGCGTGCTGGCGGATATAACCTTTACGAACTTCACCTTGGACAATGAGTTCCACTCAAGTTTTATTCACCGCCGGCTGAAGAGTCAGGAGCGCAAGGAGATGCAGCGGGAGATCCTGTCGATCTTGGGGCTGCCGCACCGGCCGCGACCTCACCTCCACGGGAAGCACAACGCTGCCCCGATGTTCATGCTGGACCTGTACAACGCCATGTCCACGGATGGGGACGAGACGAGATACTCTTACCCTTACAAACCCATTTTCACGACACAAGGCCCACCGATTGCCAGCCTGCAAGATAACTTCTTGAATGACGCTGACATGGTCATGAGTTTTGTGAATTTAGGTAAGCTTTATTTATTCAAGTCTTCATCAGCCTCTTTTCTTCCTTCCACAAGAAAAAACTATATATATATATATATATATATATATATATATATATATATATATATATATATATATATATATATATATATATATATATATATATATATATATATATATATATAATATATATATATATATAATTTTTTTATATAATTTTTTTTCCTTTTTTTCTTTTTTCCAAGTTGCGTCTGCTTTTCATTTAGATTGAAATATGTGAGAACTGGATTAGGGTCATTTTTCATGCCATAGCCTATCTTCTGTAAGAACAGCTTATGAACTCTTCTGTTGCAACACCTGTGCGCGCGCGCACAATAACTGTGTTTATAAAACTAAAGCGCAGTTTCCCAGCTAATACCAGGAGAGTCAAATTCCACTGAACCCCTTTGTTAAACAGCTGAGAGGAACTATAATTTTCAGGTGCTTTAGTTGCGGATGAGGGAGCAGCTCGCAGCTAATATGTCAGCCAGGCCTTATCTGAAGAATGAGTCAACAGAGGAATGGGTTCAAAGTGCACCACCAGGTCCCCCTTTCACTCTAATCTGGAGACATCCCTGCAGAAACGGAGATATCAGAATAATGCCAGTCAGCAGCGATTTCAGCTGCTTAGTTTAATCAGATTTGTTTGCAAATGAATGAGTTGTGACTTTGTAGCATGCACTTCACATCGGTAATTAGTTGGGGTTTTTTTTAGATGCAGTGCTTTACCTCGTATTGCCCCGTTCAGGCATGAACTACAATTTATTTCAATGAGATTTTATTGCATGGGGATACACAATGTAGTGAATAATTGTGGAAAAAAAATTAATAGGTTTTTGAAATATTACAAATAAAAATCAGTGAAATATGGCGTGCATTGTGTCCGGGTCCTCTGAGTTAATAATTTGTTGAACCACCTTTAGCTGCAACGGTTGTCAGTCTGGAGCACATCTGATTGAAACTGTTGCTCATTCCTCCTCAGATTCTAAGTGGGGCATCTGTAAACATCTTTTCATGTTTTACCACAGATATCTGGGCTTTGACTGGTCCATTTTAACACCTCATTATGTACTGATCTAACATGTTCTATTGTATATGTTCTATTGTTCTGCTTGAAGATTTAAGATATCTGCTCCATTCTCAAGTATTTTGCTGCCTTTAACAGATTTTATTTCAGGATTTCCCTTTATTTACCTCCACCTATCTACCTGTAAGCTCTAACTTTACTGTCTGTGATCAAGAAAATCATCCCCACAGCATGATGCTGCCAGTATCATGTCTCACAGTGGGGATAATGCCTTCAGGGTGATGTGTAGGTAGCTTTAGTCAGGTCCTCATAGCACTTCCAAATATATATATATATATATATGAAAATATATCCCTACTTGCTTTCAATCCTGGAAAGACTATTGTGTAAGTATCTTGGCAAGAAAGAGGGAGGTGACACTGGCTCCCTTCACTGCAATGTGTAATTACTGTGGGAGCTGATGTATTGTGACTATTTTCAACAGGCTGCAGCACAGATGGATTTGACCACATAGACTTACAAAGTCAAGAAGCAAGGCTGCAGCAGCCTCAAGGGGTAGCGGAGGGCTTTGGAGCCAAAAAGACAAGAGATAAACCAACTCTTAGGGCTTCTGAAAGATGGCTTCCACCAGAAAAAGGGGAAACTGTTTTATTGAATATATGTTAAAAAGTAGCAGAAGGAAAGTCACACTTCTGTTTTTATATCTTGCAGATAATCTCATTTTAAATGACCTTTGGTCAGATGGAGCCTTTAAGGCACATGTTCATGTCTCTCATTTAAACACAAAGAGGGTATTTGTGATTACATTCTGTCACATGCTGCAAATATCAGTGTTTTCTTTTTGTTTTGTTTTTTTGCAAAATTTTGTGTTTTTATCATTAAACATTTGTGGAAGACCTTTATTTCATTGCTTCATTACCTTTCACTTGAGAGAAGGAGGAAAAAGTAAAGGGAGAAGGAGAGAGAGAAGAAAGTGATGGCAATTAAACTGACTCTGTTTCCTCTCTAAATTCCTTCTTTTCCACATTTGCACTTTGTGGCTTTTATTTTCTCATTTGGGTTGTCTTGAGAGCTAAACAGGCACAGTTTTATTTCAAAAAACACTCCTCAAACTGCTGCATGACTCTGCATCTGTAAAGCCAACACATATAAGTCAGACTTTGCACCCTGGTTGCAGCAAAGGCCCATTTTCAGACACTGACCTCCGTCTTTGTTAAAGTCCATATATAAGTCGTAGAGTGATTCGCTGAAGGAGCCACCAAATGACTTAATATGAATTTTTTGGCTAATCCTTCTCAAGCCGCTTTGTTTTTGCTTCTTGGAGCTCTGTTGTGAATCCAGAGGAGCCAGCTGAGGGTGTGTGTGGGTTTTTTGGGACAGACCCCAGGCCAGGGACGTCCTGTATTGAGTCACTGGAGTTTAAAAGCCCAGCTGTGTAAATGACTTACAGCATGCATTCAGAATTCACACTGCTACATGCAAACACAGGTCACCCAGGCACTGGGTGTGAGCCAGACACGATCATGCAGCAACTTAACACAACATGCAAAACTCTGAAGCTGACCACACAAAATGATACTGTCTGTCTACCTGTAGTGATTATTTACGGTGGTGCTTTTGGTCTCTGGCAGCATTAGCCCTCGGCCATTGTCTGCTAAAGCATTTCCTCCTTAACAAACCGCGACTTCTGTGGCTTTTGGCAACAGCTTTGGCCTGTAAAGTTCAGCTTATGTTGAACTGATGCACACCAATCCTTCTCGTCCCATTGGAGTAAAAACTATCACTCAGCCTAACTTGCATAACCCATTTAGATCTTTTTAATCAGAGGAAACTTGCTATTGAACCTTTGTTGTTTGCATACCGGATGACTAAAAGAGCAGCAGACTCATCACCTGTGTCTGCACGTGTGCATGTGGGGGTGTGTGTGAGGGAGGGAGTGGGGATCAGACCCTTTACAGTAAGATGTTATCACGAGGTATGTTAGTCACAGCTTCCTTGTTTTCCCTCTTCTCATGCAACCCCACATGGACTATAGATGTGACCGAAAGTTGGAATGACACAACTTTGCAGCAAGTCAGAGATCTAACACAGCCAGGATGTCCCAGTATGTCTGTTATTTGATTGAAGATGAAGGCGAGACCTTTCACCCTGTATGCTATCCTCAAAAAAAATTTTTTTTAAAAATGCAACGAATTATTATTTTTTTTAACATATTCAGAATTATCCAAACTCTCACAGCCTCAAGCTCCAAGGCTCCAACTTACAGAGTTAAAGCTTTATGATTTGATGTTTCCTAAAATTACATTTTTGGCATTGGATCTCTTCACAGCAAAACAAACACATTGCAGCACAAAAATATTTATATCATATAATTTGAGGGTGGGTATGCTAGTGCTACTCATATTGGTTGGTCTCCAGACCCACACAGCGTATGGTAATTTTTCAAAATATATGTTTGGGTTCACTTTCTTTATTTCTCTTAAATTCATTTATTCTTGTTTTGTCTTTATGTAGTAAGAAAATATTACAATAACCATATAGGTTTATTTGATGATAGATTGTATTTCCTTATATAAATTCTGCTTTATGTTGAGCCTTAACGCTGGATGTAGGCTCTTATCCAGTTTATCGGCATTAGTGTGTTTATAGGAGAGATTATACCTTGCAAAAGTATTTACACCCCTTCTCCCATTTTTTATTAGCTGCTGAGATAGATCAATACAAAGTAGTCCAAAGTAATAGCAAAATAAAAGTGTGTCATCCATTTGTGATTTGAATTTCAGCTGCTAAATCTCTATCAGCTTTACATGTCTTGGGGTTGACCTCTGTTTGCATATTTATCTTTGGAAAATGGCTCAGTTTAATCCAGATTAAAAGGAGAGAGCATCTTTGAACATCAGCTCTCCAGTCTTGTTGGTGGCTCTCAGTTAGATTTAGATCTGGATTTTAAATGGGTAATTCTAACATATGAATATGCTTTGATCTAAACTCTGTAACTCTGCAGCCAGAGCTACAGAGAATTGGTAGCTTTGTAGCTACTGATTCTCACCACCTTCCTGCTGAGGTGGTGAACCTCCATGTCTGGTCTCAAAATTTCTGCAGCCTCTAAAGGGGTTTTTTCAGGTTTTGACTTGTGCTTGACTCCATTAGCCTATCATCTTGAACTTGTTTTTCTATCCCTGCTAAAAAAAAAAAATAGAAAAGAGAGACAGCTTACCCGCAGCATGATTCAGCCACCACCATTATTTCATGGTGTGGATGGTGTATTGCGATCAATGTGTACTAGTTTTTGGTCATACGAAGCATTGTACATGTAGGCCAAAAAGATACATTTTTGCTCTTATCTAATAAGATCCACATACATGGCATATTAAAAGCTGCATATATGACTTCTTTTTGATTCCTTTCAACAACAGCTTTATTCACGCCTCTTTTCCGTACAGGATAGACCTGTAGCATGTAATAGTTGTCCTGCTGACAGTTTCTCCCACCAGAGCAGCAGAGGTTTACCGAACCTGCAGAGTAACCATAGACATCTTAGCTGCTTCTCTGGTTCATGTCTTCTTTGCCCGGCCTGACAGTTTAGGTGGTAAATTATGTCTTATTAGATTTCTGGTTCTGTTATATACTTTCCATTATTGACTGGGATTTTCAAAGCTTATTGTGCTGTAGCCTCTGCTTTACACTTGCTGTGTTCCTTGGTCTTCATGATTCTATTTTAATGTTCACCAATAAACCACTGAGACCTTCATATAGAAAGCTGGATCTGTACTGAGATTAAATCACAAATATTGAATTGTGCTAATTAGGTGCCTTCCTATTTGTTCCAGTGGGATTTAGAGCAAAAGGTCTGAATCCAAATGCACATGTCACTTTTTAATTGTAAGCAATTTAAAATCACGTATCAATTCCACACCATTAAATATATTTGAAGTTTGAGTTTTATGTTTCAAAATGTGACAAAGGCTATGGGGTATTAACTTGTGTTCATTGACTCATCCAGAAATGTCATTCTGTCTGGACTGAGACTGTTGTTGCGGCTGCAGAGGAAAAACATGTAAAAACGAAAACAAATATCAAACCACTGGGAAATGTGCTACTAGAGAGCATTTTAATTGTTCAGTGTTCTGCTGCTGTTAATCTGCACCAGATGGGATTCATCTCTCAGGTTGAAAAACAGTAAACAAATTAAGTTCCGCTGGAATTTTTTCCACACTCATTGCTCCACTACTCGTGTTGACTCAAACTTATCATGTTTCCAGTTCCACTTTCACAGAACCAAGGCATGCTAAAGTCATGCTTATGTGCAAACCAAGTAATGAGAGGAGGCAGAGGTTCTCTGTGTTACCTTTGTGACCTGATCGGGCACCACCTGGCCCTCGCCCGTTTACTGCACCCATCTCTTCAAGTTCCTTCAGTGTTATTTTGTGGCTTACAGGCAACATTGTGAACAGCAGGAAGGAAGAAATGTCAAACTGATAAATTAGTTTAAAAATTTAGAGGCTTTGGCTTTCGGACAGAACTCTGTCACCAGCTCTCTTTCTTACTACAAACTCAGAAGCAGTTGTGTCATTCTGTTGTAACATCAGAGGAGCTCGGCTCTTGTTTCACAGTTAATCAGGCTCTAATCTTTTTTTTTTTTTTCCGTGAAGAGCTTCAATATAATTTTTAGCAGCAAACTCATATCTCTCCTTCATCCTCTCCCCACCCTTCTCTCTGTTCTGCCTTGCATTCCTCTCAACAGTGCTGCCTGTGGTGCTGAGGTTAATACAGATGTCTCTCTCTGTCTGTGGGCCAAAGCAGCTGTGCAGAGAAACTTTATCTTTTCAAAGTCCAACAAGTCCCCTCGACTCACCCTCCACCAGCACGTCTGGCCCAGTGTCCTGGCTGTTTTCACCCCCCCCCCCCCCCCCCCCCCAACAATCTGACACCAGATATCCCCATCTTATATCCTCCTGAATGAGCTGCATTGATTGGCGGTGCCGGCCTCTGAGTTTTAATTAGTTAGTTATCATATGGTCCCTGCAGTGTTTTCTGGGGTTTAGTCTTCAACCTCCCAATCTAGCCTTCACCTCCAAAGGTTTACACCTCCTGTGCTTCCAGACATAAAACATTTCAACACTTTCTCGAGTTCTTTTGTATGTTTTTCCACTCCCCACCTCTCTTCTCACACACATAAGCTCATAAACACACACTTTTTCTGACTGTTTGTACCTCTTTTTCTCAGTACCTCTTCAAACAAACCTCTTAAATTCAAACAAAAAAAAGAGAGTTTTATTTCCTTAAATCATGCTATCTATTGTCGTCGGCTTGTTTAAAAGCGGATAGATCATTGTCTTTCTGACTCTAAACCAAAAAGGTTTCTCAAAATATGTCTGATGCAGTCTTTCACATGTGGACAATAGAAAAAAATCAATGTGTGCTGAAGGCCACGTTTTTAAACTCTGTGCATGGACCTGTCCTTAACAGGGTTTGTTTGCCTTTTGTCCTCTTCCAGAATTATGTAGTCATTTGAGTGTGCGTTCCCGGGGGAGTCGAAACACACGCATGTGCACGCCTGTATACAAGTGCAGAGAAATGTGTGCTCAGTTTTATGTGGTCAAAAGCAACATCTCTGCAGCCAATTAGTGTTATTGAAGGCATGTTTTTCATTGCTGCTGAACAGGGAGTGTGCAGAAGCAGATAAATGCTGCAGCTGGTACAGACAGCCCGGTCTTCCCGTCAGGTAGTTACTCATACAGGATTTGATTTAATGTATCAAGGTCTGTTGTGGATATACAGCTGCATGCTCTTGGGGTATGCTATCAGGTTTTTCCCCCCGTTTTTTTGTCAAATTGGTATATGCAGAACTATAAGACTATATCCATTCTTCTTCAAAAAATAATATCTGTAATCCATAATTTAAGGACTTTCCATAAATTTTCAGTCATATTTAGTTATGGGTAAACTTTGAACCAAACCATTCCATTGAAGCTCTGGCTGCATTCTTAGAGCCATTGCTCTGCTAAGGTAAAGCGCCACCTCTGCCTCAAGTCTTTTGCAGCTTCTAGACATTTTTTTCCAGGACTGTCCTGTATTCAGCTTCTTAGGGCATCTTCTCATCCACTCTGACTCGCTTCTCTTTCTCCGATGAAACTTTGTCTCCCCCTGCATAATGGTGCCACCTGGTTTGTGGGTAATGACAAGTGTCGGCTTTCCATCACATGCATGTCTCACCAGAACAACTTCTTCCGCATACTAACAGCGTCCCCTGTGTGTTTTGTTGCAAACTTTAAAAATTACTTTTTTTTTCAATTGTGGCTTTTTCTTCCAGATTCTAATGACTCAATTCTTGGGATATTGCTTAATCCTGCTTTAAACCTTTCCAAACCCTCTAACCAGACCTGGTTGATGTGTTCGTTAGTCTCTCTGATGCTGTTTATTCTCTAACAAACCTCTGAGGTTTTCACAGAGCACCTAAATGTATTCTGAGGTTTATACAGGTGAACTCTATTGTAGTTTCGGTTGTGTGGATTTTATGGCTGGATTCAAATACATGTCACATTGAACTTATTAGATTTTTCTTTAGGGAAAAAAAAAGTAAACTATGTGTCATTTCCCCTAAACCTCACAATTATCCACTACTTTGAGTTGGACTATTACATAAAATCCCAAAAGCACAATCAAGTTGCATTTGTAACATGATAAAAACTCGAAGCAGTGTGAATACTTTTTTAGGCACTGAGTACCGATAAACACAATCAAAAGAATCTCAACCTGCATGAGTTTCAGGCGTCTTTACAAAGTCCACACCATGCTAACCAGAAATACCACGCTTTTTATTTTTCCATTTATGACTTTGCAAACTCACCTGTTGAACCCAGGCAACCCAGAATGACATCTGGTGGTACACAGCCTCAATGTGCTTGGCCAAGTTGAGGCACTTGCTGGGAGAGATGATGAAACACGCTGTGGGTGGGACTTGATAATGTGGCCAGTGGTCAAAAAGCACAGATGTACAAAGCAGCGGGTGTTCTTGCTCGGCTTCAATGATGGAATGACCTGCTACTCTGCCAGGAATGCTGGGCTCATCAGAGTTTTTTTTTTCTACTAAGCTCACTCTTGTTTTCTAAGTCTTGATTTTCTCTAACTGTAGCCCCAAGCCCTCACAACAATCAAGATAATTTGTCTCTCTAATTATTTGTGGGGAAAAAAATAGAGCTAGGTAATGCACTTAATATTAGAAAAAATATTAATTCCACCCACATAGTCCCTTTTATTTTACCATCTGGGCTACTTTGGCCAGGACTTATCAGAGAACAGCAGTATCTAAGACTCCCCTGCACTCCTCTGACGACGGGTACCAAGCAGTGAAGCTCAGAGGGCAGATGTAGGCCAGAGCACAGCCAGAGATCCTGGGACCAATAGCTCCACTGCTGCAATAACAAATATAACGCTCTTTGCTTGGCACTGGGGCACTGGTAGGGCAGAGGTGACAGGAGGAATGAAGTGGGAACAGTAGATGAAGACAAAAAAGAGGAAATGCCAAGAGAATAAATTTTTTGATGTCTTTAAAGTGCCTTGAAAAGTATTCATTGACCTTTTTAGCATTTTTTTATGTTACATATAAAAACCCCAATATCATTTATGTGATAGACTGTTTAAATGCAAAGGATGTTTGGTAAAAAACAAACGTCACTCTGAGCATATCACCCCCATGATGAAACATGGTAGTGGCAGTATCATTTTGTGTCAAAGTCTTCAAGAGGGACTGAAAAATTGGTTGGAGCTAATCAGTTATGTAAAAGTGAGAACTGGGAAAACCTGGGAAAAATATCTGTTAATGGCTACAAAAGACTTGAGACTGGGCAAGAGTTTTCTTTTCAGCACAACATTGACCCTACATCAAAGCTGAGCTTCAAGCACATTCATGTGGTAGTATACCTGAAACGTAATGTAACTAAAATGTAAATAAAATTTCTGTAAATGTTAATCATCCAGTCTGACTGATCTTAAGATATTTTGCCCCAAAAATCAGCCATAATTTTTTTTTCTTATACAAACCCTAAAAAACGTACAGCTATGTTTGCAGCAAAAAATTGTTTGACAAAATATTGACAAAACGCACATCATGCATTTAGAATTTTAGGTTTAATTTTGAAAACCATGTGCTATTTTTTAGTGGTGAGCCTCGATTAAAATTTTTTAATCGAGTTAATTGAATTAATCACAATTGTTTTTTTTTAAATCAGACGTTATATATCGACAAAAATAAGCAAATCAAACCACATTTTTGTGTTAAATTATTCACTGAACAGACATATTAGCTAGGTATTTGTTTTTAATCTGTAATTAAGATGTTAAAGGTCCAGCCCTAGTTATCTTCTTTCGTCTTCAGACTTATATGCTGCTGTGTTATTCTAAATAAATCTATCATTTTAACTGGCTCAGGAAAGCAAATTTTGGTTATGATCTAATACAGTCAGTTTATTGTTGTTGAAAAATTTTTCCAAACCCAAATCTGAACTATGACTTGAATGAAGACCAACTAAGTGGAAATCAAAGAACTTTTCCACACTTGTGCTTGATTCGTTCTGATAGAGCTGAAAATTAAGGTGACAGAACTCTCTGATTGGTGGTGCCTCACCTGTGCAGCAACAGGCCATTGTCTTTTAGAGTTACTAACTGATTATTATGGGACTGTTTGAAAAATTGACTACTGGTTCCAGTTGAACATAATATTCCACCTTCCATTGTACTAATTGTCATACGTATTTCATTTTTGTCTCCACATTTCAACTGGTTCTGTTTAATCATTTTGTTGTCATATTGTAATTGACATTTACTATTTAGGTTGCTGGTGACTTTATGCTCTGTGAAACACTTTGGTGGTTTCAAATACCCCGTAGTAGCTCATAGACATCCTAATAAAATACATTGAATTTTGTGATAGTTAAGTGTTAAATAAAGCATCAAGGTGCAAGGGACGTTATTTTGTGTTAGTACCTTCACATAGCGCCTGCATCTTGGATGTGGGGTTGCGAAGGCTTGTGAACAGAGCAGTTATGACTGTTCAACACAGTAAAACCCTATTTCGAGCCACCTATCCTGCCCAGCCACCAGCTGCACTATGAAATGTGTGTTAGGTCTCCAAACAGAAAATTGCGTTAGCGGAAGCCTATAATGCTGACCAGAGTTCTCAGAAGGCTCCAACATTTAAATAAAAGCCGGCAAAAGTCAAGCAATGGCCGCGTACAAGCGGTTTTATGACAAGTGATGAAACACTGCATTTGTGTCAGGATGATATACGAATTGGCTGTAACTCGTCTCTATTTGCGCAGGAAAAATGAGCAGCTGCCTTTTCCATCTATTTCCTCTGGAGATATTTATTAGTGAAAAACCAAAGTTAATAGGCTGTGAGAACCAAAATAAACAACAAGCTGATAAAATCAAAGTGCCAATCATGTGCGTACAAGGTGCAGCACTGGGATGCAGAGGAAAATCTTAAAATGTTTCCCCTCCTGCCAACGAGCGCACGACATGTGAGCTTTCCTGAGGTCTATAATAGGAGCTGGCTTGGCTCAATGAGCAGGGTGTGGTTCCTGTGGCCTCTAAATTAAAGAACATAAAAACAAGGGGATGAGGAGAAGAGGGGGGTGAGTGGGGTAAAACTGAATGGCTGCGGTATGGTGACTCTGAGTTGTTTTATCCGGGAGGAAGTGCAGATGGTTAAAGTGGTATTAGTGCTTGGAGATGCCTTGCTGCTTGGCACCAAAAGCTCTTTTTCGCTACACTCCTGCTGTGCAGCTCATTATATCGCACAACAGAATGAAGACTGATGAAAATGTAGTTATGTTGTTGCCAATCTCACTAATCTAAAGCCTTTTTAGCCAAGCAGCATTGTGTTGTTCACCCTCACCCAGAATAGATCAGTGTGAGGGAGCTACATATGTCTAAAAATGATTCAAAATGGGGATCAACAAAGGAAAGAGGAATATTTTTGTAATTTTATTTTAAATGCAAATTTTCTCAAAATAACTAAATTATTTTTACTAAAATTAATTTCTTCAGTTTTCATCATTTAGTCTCACACCTTTCAAAAACACACACACACGCACCCCTACATTTAGTTGTACAAATAAATCTTTTCTTCTTTTGTAGATCGTTTATTCTAAGTCTTGAAAAGTAAAGTTGTTTTAATTTTAGTTTTTAGTGCAGATCATAGACACTTTAACAGCATTTTTACATATTTTTGAACAATGCCTGCATAAGTATTGAGTCTTTATGTTTTTATTAGTAGGCATATTTCTTCTAAGAAGAGATCTAAATGAAAGAGTGACCCTTTATGGATTCTTATTTTTTGATGTATGAGAAAAGTGAAACTTTCAGAAACCGCAGAGTTAAATTCTCAATAGCTGAAAATGCGACATGTTGATTTATTCATTCTCCACCTTAATCTTGGTGATATTTCTGTAGGAATAGATTATTCTATAAAAAAACCTCTGGTAATATAGCCAGAGTTACATTAAATCAATTTGTTTTAGTAGCTAATTCTATACACAATTAGTTTTGCAATTTCTTGCAGTTTTCTCTGACTTAGGAAAATATTTTCCAACAAAGCTCCAGTACCTGTTGTGTTTCTTGCGACTTCACTTATCACTGAGCAAATACTAAGTAGTTTCTTATACAAGTGTGTGTGTGTGGATCATGCACCCAAAGTGAAATGGAATTGCGCTCAGGGTTCAGTTTTCATCGACGAGAGCTGACAAACCAAGGAGAAGATGGCTGAGGAATCTGAATAGAAAGTGAACTCCAAAATTCATATTTACAACTTTCACTTTGTCAACAAAAATTTCACAGAGAGATACAGTATCTCTGTTCTGGTTTAGCTACAACTATCCAAGGAAGAAACTATGGTTGCTAAAATGATAAACAGCACTACATAAGGCATGGTTTTATTTATTTATTTTTAGAATAAAATAAAGATTAACATGGTTACATTCTAGTAACTCATCAGTGCATAGAACACTCTTTCTACCCCTGAACATATCTTCAATAAAAATTGTCCCATAAATGATAGGGCTATAGATTCGGATATAGAATTATTAAACTCAAAATAATTTCCAGATCATTCTAAAATTAAATCATATTTTTGACCTTCATCTGAGATGAGATCATTCAAAAACTTAATATGCTGTTATTCAAAATAAAAAGTCAGTTCCTAAGATCATCCTCCTAATCTTTGAAAAAGAAAGGTACAAGTATAACTACGTTATCCTGTATGAAAAAATTATAGTTTCATGTTTATTTGTTTGCATTCACACCATTAGAAAAAGCTTTATTACATATAAGAATGTTGATGATTTCATGAAAAGCATCATCAGCTTTTCATAAAAGGAAAATTTGTATTTGTAGCGCATTACTGCCAAGTAATAGGTATTTATTTTGAATAAATTCACCATTCTGTGGTTAGATTTGCAGGAATCTTTACATTTTTGTGACCGTTAATGTTGTTGTTGTTTGTATGCATCTTTGAGAACTAAAAGTCAGCTTTTACACAGATAGCTTTTTTTTCCCCTTACAAGTAGTGTGTTGGCAGTCGTGTGAGAAAACAGTTTTAATATGCTTGTTATTCTCAATTTAACTTTAGGCAATAATAAGGTATCCTTAGTGGTAGAAAACATCTTGGTTAAGGCTAAATTACATTTATTTTGAAATGCCACTTGCACGGCAATAGCCAATTTTTTTCATATGACTCACATTTACCGCTTCCTGATTGTGTTTACAAAATGCAAATAGTTGCTTTAGAGAGAACTTGGCTGAGGTTTTTAACTGTTCTAGATTTAATCCACATTAACAAAAAATTATAAACAATAATAATTAAATAAAATGATTTCAAACGCTAATCCCTTGCCCTGATGCATTTCAAAACTTTTGATTCAAATTTTAGTACAACGCCATCCAAAAGTATTTTCACACCTTGATCTTATTTTTTTACATATTGTCAAGTTGCAACCACAAACTTTACTATAAATGTTTTTATGATAGCCATTGTCAGGGGAAAAAAAGTTATAAAAAGGCCAGACTTAGGCAGCAAAGAAAACTTGTGGATCAAGATGCGCTGGTCAGATCAAACCAAAATTAAAGCTTTTGGCCTACATGTAAAGTTCTGTGTGGAGGAACACTGACACTGTACATCACATTGAACAGTTCTCGCCACCCACCGTGGTGGCAGCATCATGCTGAGGGGATGCCTTCTTTCAGTAGAGACAGGGAAAATAGCCAGAATGGATGGGAAGGTGGATGAAACTAAATATAGGTTCACCCTCTAAAAGGACAATGCCTTTACAGGTGCAATTAAAAAGTTAATTATTCAAAAGTGCATTTATTTTAGCAACTCATTTCACAAAGTGAAGCACAGTATTTAAATTAATTTAGTTAGAATCGGATGTTTTCAAGCTTTTATGTCTTAATTATAACATTCCATGTGAAGTTAATGAAAACATGATACAAGAAATGAGTATTTTATCAGACCACTAGAAATAAATGTTTAATACAGAGATGTGGGGATAATGTATAATGATAACTATCTGCTGTAAAGTTGTTATTTCCAAACAGTGCTTTTAATCTGATTAGAACACATATTCTATTTTACTTATGTACCTGCACATGACCACAGAATGGTTTAGATTATCTATTTTAAAGATTGTTAGGTTAATGTACAGTACAGACCAAACGTTTGGACACAACTGTGTGTCCAAACTTTTGGTCTGTACTCAGTTCAGACCAAAAGTTTGGACACACTTTCTCATTGAATTCAATGAGAAAGTGTGTCCAAACTTTTGGTCTGTACTGTATGTATAACTAGTAAAAAGACTGGTTTTGATTTTCTTCTCTGCCTCCCCATCCGATAGTGAAATTTCAGCAAAAAGTCAAACTATTCATTTAAGTAAAGAACCCATAACATAGCTGAAGTAAATGAGAAAAAAAGTACCACTTTGAGATTCTTTTTTCAGTAAAATGCATTACTAAGAGCTCCAGGTTGTTTATATATCCTGTATAAATCTGTGGTCCAGAGTGCCCAGTGAAGCATGAGGTGGAACCAAGCACAGGAGTTTATGGGTGTAGAGGGCAAGCAATTTTGATGTCTGCTGTGAGAAGGAGGGTAAAGAGGTCAGCAAAGCCGGAAAAGTTTGGCCTGACCGCAGGTCTTCAATGTAAAGGCTTTTCTTCCTGTGGTTACTTTCTTTGCTTCCAGTTAGACTCGTAGGCATGCATTAGTGACTGTACACGCAGACACACTCTGAAAACAGCCTCGGAGGTAAGTTAATGGTCACTAAGTGTGAGTAAGTTATAGTATTAAACTCTCTTGACCCTCGGATCTGTCACAGCCTATGGTGCAAATACATCATGCTGGTATGATGTCATTAGCACTTGCTAGTGAACAGGATGTTTCCTAATGTGCTAATCGCCCTTTTGTGGGTACTCAATCCAGCCCAGGAGTTCGAACTGTCTTTATTGTTTATAGGACAAACATCATAAAAAAATGTCTGCCCCTTCCTTTTACTGTTTTTCTTTGCTGGTCTCCTTTTAGAGTGTGGAAACTTTGACGTGTTTTGGGAGTGCAGTTTAAAATACAGAATAAAAATACAGAGTTCCTGGCATATTCTCCCGTTTATAAGCCTCATACTCAATTTGTGGAATGATCCAGTTCCTTTTGGGATTTTAGTTAACAGGTGTCCTTATTAGTGTAGCTCTCTAGGGTGATGTTGTGGCAATGAACTCTTGGAATTGAGGGAAGCAAAGCTTAAGTCGACAGTTGAGAAAAGTGAGAGGGGTGCCGAGGGTGAGATCCCCTCCCGGCGAGGAGCGGAAGAGTGCAAATAGGACTGAGGGGTGTGAGGGTGCCCGACAGACACTTGTGCTAATGTGAGCCGTCAGATATGTCTGCTGTCGCTCCGGAGCCTGAGGTGTTGTAGAAGTGTCTTAGGTTCACATGATAGCAGGAGAGGTGGAGAAAGGATGTGGGGAAGAAGAAGGAAAGGGGGGAGAGGAGGGTAGACAGAAAAAAAGAAAAATCAGCCTCTTTATCATCAGCCGGACTTTGTTCTTAAAGGAATAGTTTGGAGTTTTTGAAGTTTTGTTCTTTGAAGTTGTCAATAGTAAAACTTCCCTTACCTATGGAAGACATGTCAGATCATGATGTGTTTGCAGCAAAGTGAATAAATCACCAGAACAGAGAAAGGGTAACAAAGAGTCAGACCCATATTTCAGCTGATTTACCTTTGGAGACAACTTTAACTAAAATGTTAAAGGGGATATGATTTTATAATGCAGTACCATTTGCTTTACCATTTACAGAAAATAGACACAGAGAGCTACCAAGCAAGTGAATATATAAGAACAAGAAAGCATTCATGATTTAAACTTGTGATGTGTAATGCACAAATCTGCTGCAGGAAATATCAGTAGATATTTAATCTTAAACGAAGTAGTAAAATCTTTCTTGGATGCCTTTAATTTAAAGTATGTAGAAAAAAATATGGGTACTATCTCTGTCTAATCATTGAGAAGTTTTCAAACTAAACTGAAGGTGTGTTGACGAAATGAGAATGAAACTCATAATAATAAGGTATAAGTAGGTGTCAGTAGGCTGTTAACCTCATATTCTGATGACTCCCCTTCACCTACCTGTCAGCTGGCTGAAATACTTACAACAAAGACAAAGTGGACGGCTGGAAATGTTTTTGGTGAAGAACATCAAACAAAAGGAGCGCCTCCCATCATTTACACTATGTTTGCACTATTTAAGAAAAAACAGTAAAAGCAATCATATAAACTCATATGCAACCTTTATACATCTTTGTTAATATAGTGATAGAGAGAAACTACTTTATTTTTGCTTTAGGTTATTATATCTCATGCTGGCACATACCTAATAACAAGTTGCCTCAAGTTCTGACTTTATCTTTTATTTTTACTCACACAACATTTTTACTTTTACACATCTTTTAGGCAGGATTATTGGCTGTTTGAAGGAAGGAAATCAGATCTCGGAAATCCATTACTTCAAAAAGCTCTTTTAAAGTCTGGCTTACTTATAGATTTATTTCTCTTTCAGAAGCTACCCTGAGGTAACTCATTTTATCTGGGAAAATATACCTGGCAGGAATGACAGGATAAGATTTGGATCAGATTCATTCAGAGGTTAACATCCCATCAGACAATGATTATGAATACACTTAACAGGTGTGGATTTTTAAGGTCTGTTGTTTTTAGGTAAAGATGCATTTTTTCTTGCCCAAGACTAGAACTAGATATCTTTAGACAAATATTGTGCTTTGCTTTGCAGTTTTTTTGCCATCAGAAAAAAATACATTCAGATGTTATCTGATTTCTTTGAATCAGATCATTCATTTGGATCTTTTTGAATCACCAGTTGCTCACTTCAGTTGAAGCATGTCCCTCTGTGCCCCTAAGACTCTACAAGGTTGTGCAGACAGAGCAGTTGGTAATATTTTGTTATCAAATAAGCTCCAAATGAATCCTTTGGGTCTGTTCTCCATCTCACCCAGCAAAAGAGAAGCTCTTGTGTGCAGCTATGTGATATACAGTAAAATAAAAAACAGAAAAAGACTTTTCTTTTTTTCATTTTTAACATTTAATTTTTTTTGTTTTTTAAGAGCATATTAGTTGATTTGGATTGTTTGTAAATGTCAAAACTTTAACACCTTATCCAAAACTGCTCTGGAAAACACAGTGGACAATATGGGTGTTACTGTTTCAATTATATACAAATTTAGGTACTTAATGGTAAAAATGTATGTATCTAATGCCATAGATCCGTAATGCTTTAAGTGCAGAAACTAACTATGGAAAAGAGCACACTAATTTAATTATAAAATAAGTAGAAAACTCACAGGAAGCATATTATATGGAGCACTGGCAGCGTAACGGTACAGAGGAAAGGCTGGAGAATGGCAATGAATGCAAGTGAGTTAAGCAGGTGATTTGGAACAGCTGCAGAGGACAGAAAAACAGCGAGGCAGAGGAATGGTATAATTAACACAAAGGGATGTTAACTAGACACAAAGAAAACTACACATCTACAGTGGAAAAAAGTCTAACATTAATCTTAGACTATAAACTAAAATACACAGAAAACACAACACAAAAATAAGTAAGAAACCTAAAGAAATGAGCCTGTATGGCAACACCTTACTAACAATAATAGATAAATTAACTCAATATGGCAAGACCTTTCAAACTTAAACAAACATCAAAGAAATGATCAAAACATATCAAACACCTGAAAATAATGTTCCAAAATCATTATCTTTCACTTGTTCGTTTGGCTTAAAGTTTGCACCATTAATACAGAAACAAGTCCATTTTTTATTGAAAAAAAAACAAACTTTGAAAAATAAAGTTAACTCATTCTTATAGTAAACTTGAATGCACGTGACATTTTGTAAGTTAAACAAAGTCTTCATTTTCTCATTTGAGAAAAAGAGGAGAGAAAAATCTCACTTTGGACAGTGAGGATATTAGCATTTTAGGTCCCAATGATAATTTTCAAGTAAGCAGAATTCCTGAAAGGACGCTCTAACCATGAATGGAGATTAACACAGAGCTCTTTCAGCAGTCCCCCTCATGGTTACCAGGTGCATGATAAACTCTAGGAGGATGGAGCAGACTTTGCCATCTCACTTTGTCTGAGTTTGCTGATTTGCACGTGTGTGGCCAGCTCACTGTGTAAGCTCGCTTTTCTCTTTGCATGTGTCTGTTGTCGTGTCTCTAATTATGGATTACAGAAAGCCATAATGATTGTGTTTGTGTACAGTGACGCACAGGACCCGTCACTTTACAGACGCTGAGAGTTTGTGACTGGAAGAGATGCAGCTGAATTAAATGTGCACGACTCAGAGCAAGGAGCTCACATGGCATCATAGGGTGTGTTCGCCAGATTTTTGGTGTGTGTGACACAGGTGGGGTGATGGCTACTCACTTCCTTCAACAGGAAATCATAAATGCACCCACTTAGCTTTAACCTTGCCTCTTCCTCTCATCTAATGACTGCCATACTCCCTCAATGGCCTGTAGGAGAATGAAATGGCAAGCCGAGTCTTTATTGTCCTTCAATTGTGCTGATAAAATCCATACATTAAAGGGCGGAAATGAGACAAACAGTTATTTTGTGAGTTTTACAGCAGTGTCCAGCTGTTTTTATGGGCAGAAATGAAAAATAAAAATAAAGGAATTCGCTGTAAAAAATATGGGAGGCTGCTCAGTAAGCTGGAAAACAGGTCTGGCTTTCTAAACAGAGGGCAGTGCACCTGCACTGGAAGACATGAGGTGGGAAGAGTAACAGGAGCAGATGAAGAATGAGAAGGCATGGAGCAGTGAAATGTAAAATATGCAGTGAGTGGGGGGAAGTTTACTTAATGTCTACTTCCCTGCAGTGGGTTTGTCTTTCAAGTTAAAAATGCCAACATCTGTACCCTGAAGGAGATATTCCATTACAGTTTGGGATCTTCCTGAAATGCCTTTTCGGTTGTGTAGGTGATTCCCCCATCACTTGTCTTAAACATGATATGTATTCATTCAAATCCACCAAGGGGAAAATGTTATACACCTCAAAGAAAGACCACATGCATGCAAAAATTCAATGTTTTTACTTAGAAGAATATCCTGAATGTCGTGGAGCGATTGATTTAAGCAGGAATATTGGAAATTCAGAACAGGGTTGATATGAAACTTTGTACATATCAACAAGGTTTCAACACGGTTTCATTGCTGCTCATTTTAACTTTATGAAAATGAGCAGCAAATGAAGTTGTGTAAACTGCTTTAAAGGTTTTCTGTTTTTCTCATTTTCTCATTTATTTCCCCTTACAGATTTTTAAATGTTTTTCCCCTTTAAACTTAAATGTAGCAGATAAAAACAAATTATAATTTCAGTCAAAGAGAAAGCAGTTTTCAAAAGATGATTTCATTTATTTATGGACAAAAGTATCCAAACCAAGCTATGTGAAATTGTAGATTCCCCTTGTTGAAATATGAATTAATTCTCTTTAACCACATAACCCCTGCCTGACTACTGAGAGACCTTTAGAATAAAAATTTACGTAACCCTCCTGCAGTCTTAAGAGATGGGTGGATGGTCATTTAGACCCAACAAGTTATTTACCTACTGAGTGCGCTTTTACAATGTTTTTTATTTGTGTTTCATAAACATGGGAGGGGTTGTCCCATCCCATGGTCACCGACAGTGGGAACACTTGGTTCCCACTGAGTGTTGTGCTAAGACTGTGGGACGGTTAAATAAGACCAGCATATCGTGGGGTAACCTGAGCTGTCACTGCATTAAATTGCATGCTTACGGACAAGAAAAAATAAAAAACACCAATGATGGAACAGATTTGTTATATCCAGCTGGTTTGTATTGTACTTTATGGTGAATGTAATGGTTTTTGATATCTTGGTCTTAGTGGGAGAATTACCAGATACTGTTGTTTCCATCTTATCTTCATAGCACTCTTTACCCACCTCAAAAATGAACCTGGAGTGGTGATTTGGTTCATTTATACATGTTTGAGAAATCCTTGAATCTCCCATAGCATCCCCAAATGGTTGCCATGGGAGCACTTCATACAAAACTCTGTCTATTTACCCAAAGTTCTCAAATGGAGCTTCAGTCCCAAGCTGACTGTACCTCCCTCCCCTCACAACTCCTCCAGACGAGCGGCAGCAGCAATTACCAAAGACCTGGTGGAACCGTGCCTCTGCTAAGGCAGAGGCAGAGGAACTGTGCCTCTGTAGTTTTTTTGATAGTAGTAAAAAAAATAGGGGTTTTTTTTATAGAAAAAAATAGCTTTTATTAAAAAAGTAGTTTTAATAAAAAGTAGTTTTTTTTAATCAAAAAATGTAGTTTTACTTTTTTTGATAAAAAGTAAAACTACTTTTTATCAAAAGTAGTTTGATAAAAAGTATCAAACTACTTTTTAGTCCTAAGAACAGTTGTAAACGACATCATGAAGGAGCATTGCTGTGATGATGTGCTAAAGGGGTAATTTCTGAAAGGGTGTGAGCTTCTTAAAGAGTCTTTTAAAGAGTGTGTTTTTGATTATTTCTAACTTGGTGTTGTGATTGAATTTCAACTAATGGTTGGTATCAGCTGGCACAGAGTGCTGGGGCTCCATAGCCTGGCATCCACCGTCGTCTTCTATATCTTGTTATAGGTTCAGTTGTATTACTTTGAAGGGAGTGGAAGTTATCTTTCCCACAGAGTTTTGGTTTTTAAATTTTTTCTTATTTAGATAAAATCATATGCATTTACTTTCTGTGTAAAGTACAATAAGATCACACCACCAGCTGAAGCCTGAAGTCCTGAGTCCTCTTTCCAACATTTGACTAAATCTTACACTGCTGGCAATATGAAGTACGGTAGACTAAATAAATTGAAGAACAGATGAAGAGCAGCCTAATTTACATCTTTCAGTCTAGCCATTTCTAATTATTTAGGTTCTAGCAAACCACAAAGAGAGCCATTATCCACAAATTGAGAAAAGATGGAACAGTGGTAACCCTACCAGGAGAGGCTGGCCTATCAAAATTACTCAGAGAGGATGGGCAACTGACTCATCAAAGAGGTCACAAAAGAACCCAGAACATCCAAAACAGCACATTTACTTTCCTTAATGAATTCATGACTCAGCAATATAAAAACAGACCAGGTGAAAAACCACTGCTTCTGCACTCAATTGGTGCACTGAGTTGGGCCTGTTCATAGTAATCCAAAATGTCATAAAATACAAGTGCTGGCAAACAAGGGACTGGAAAAAGGAAATAAATGAGGTATATGGGTTAGAGAAACTGTTAAGAATAATGTGTAGTGAAGTTCACATAATTTGATCACCAGATAACCAAGATTTCTATAAATTTTTTGGACATGCCAAAACAATTCTAGACTAAGAGTACCACTGCTGTACCACTGTTCTCACATGCCATACAAACTTTACGAAGAATTACTGCCGAGTTTTATTACATTTGCATGTTAAAACAAGACAGTACAGCAAAAGGAAGTATTGATCTTTCTATGTAACTGTTTCTTTATGTGATTATGATTCTAGTTTATCAAACACTGCAAAAATATTTAGCTATTGACATTCAAAGTTTTGCTGAGTTGTTGAGAAAACGAAATTCAAATTAAAATAACCTGAATGTGAATCCCAGATGAGATTTATCATTACACAGAAAGTTATATGAAGAGAAATTGATGAACTCCTAAATGATTCTCTATAGGCAAACATTTTTCACCCTGGGAATGTCCTGCTGTGACTTAAGAGGAACAAAGGTAAGGGAGGGGGCTTCCTGGTGGCGCAGGATGGACTGGAAAGCAGGGATGTGGCAATAGGAATGACGAGGCAGTGGGGATGGGGTACAGCAAACATGGAGCCCCCAACTCATGAGAACCAGATGAAGGGCAGACCGGATGGCTCTCTGGGGCTCTGTGAAAGAAAAAAAAGAAAGGGGAAAAAGCGGCTCATAAAACTGTCAGAATCTGCTTGCATCTCTCTATCATGGTTCAGTGTTCGCCAGATGCGTTGCTTTTAATGCAACGCTTCACAAATGTTTCTGTCATCAGTCAACGTACATATCTATCAACTTGTCAAATCTGGCACTGACTCAGAGTCCGGCATCTTATATCAGGTCCTTACTAAGTTTGAAAGACAACAATTAATTTTAATACAAAATATTATACCTCTCGTCTAAACCCACATAAGCTTTGGTAGTTTCATACCTCACAAAGGACAACTCCAGTTGGTCTGATTTGGGAATGCTGCCTTATTTTTGTTTCTGTGCTTTTTTGCAGTGGAACATGATAAGGAATTTCTTCCTGTGCGGCGGCATCATCGAGAGTTCAGATTCGATCTGTCACGAATCCCAGAGGGTGAAGCCGTCACCGCTGCCGAGTTTCGTATTTTCAAAGACTTCATCCATGAAAGCTACGATAATGAGACCTTCCGCATCAGCGTCTACCAGGTGTTGGAGGAACATTCTGACAAGTGAGCTCCATTGTGGGGTTTTGTGGTGAAATGATGTCCAGGATTTTAGATGTCTGTTTCTTGAACAATGTTTTAGCTTTTATTTTGTCACAATCAGTTAACAATTTTACCTTCGGGTAAGGTGAGTTGACCTTACCCGCAAAATATGCTTGTCCATACCATACATCCAGGATAATGGATGTATTATAATGCTTTAGATTTCCAAAAAGAGCGTGTGAGACTTTCAATTACGTATATTTCTGCCTAAACATTGCTAAAAAAAATTCTCACTAAGTTTCATTTAGCAAATAGAAATAATTGTGTTAAATCTAACTAACCTAAAAGAGGAGAACTTTAGTCTGATTTAACTTCAGATCGTGCAAAAAAAATAAAAAATTGTGCTGCATGTAAACTGTAGAGACAATTACATAAAGAGTTACTTTTTACAAGGGCTTTCTCTAGCTTTCGTCGCTGAAAACCACCACAGTGAAGCTCCCTTAATTTTTTTTCATCATGTCCTCACATTTTCCTAACTGTTTCACAATTGAAATTGAAACGGGTGAAATAAATGAGTGAGGAAAGAATCAACTGTGGCAAAGAAAACATGAGCTACCATCATTCTAGGAAATATTTAAGTGTAGCACTGCTTTAACCTGGCTCAGGATTTCATTCTTTTACATTTTGGTGTAGTTAATGTTGATTTCGTGGCCACCTTTTAGTGAAGCATAGCTATTACAGCATTTATATTATTAGAAAACATAATAGCGTCATCGTAAGGGTTTTCCAAACTCTAATCTTTGGAAATAATACCAGTCAAAAAGGAAGTAATTGCTTTGTTGGGAAGGATGAACAGGTTGGTGGATTTCACAGCTAATAGTAATAAAAGTTATAAATTAACGACCCCAATTTCATTACTGTGTAGTTAATTAGGTCTTCTTCTGTAACTTTAGACCATTGCAGTCTTAGTTGTTGGCTATTTTCAAGGATATATAAAAAAAGACTGTTTCATTTTTCAAACATTTAATTTTGTGTTACAATTGACTTAAATGACTTTCCTCTTGAGGTTTCAGTGAATATAATCTTTGCAAAATTCACATAATACAACACCTACAAAATAAAGCATTTAATTAAAATTAAGGTATCAAAGCTTTGGGTTTTGGCAGAGTTTTACACAAAACATTTCTGAATTTCTGAACTAAGGCTTTGCCAGAAGGTGTATAACTCAGCTGCTTGGGCCTTTCGTTTGTCTGGAGGGAACAACACAGTCATTTATTCCTCTGCCAGGGAATGGCTTGTGTACATGAATGGACCAGGACTCTGTGACACACTATCTGCTCAGTCAGAAAATAGGTCAGGATGCATGAATGCCCAAATGAAGAACAAGGGATTTTTGCTCTCAAATGGTGAAAGATTAGAAACCACAAAGTTTGACAATAGCATCAACTTTGATATGCCCTATTTCTTTTTCTACTTTTTTCACAGTTTTCTTTTTTGTTCCTTTTTCACAGCTGTGTTTTTTTGTTTCTCCTTTTCTTCCCTGTATGCTTTCTGGTTCGCCCACTGAATTCCAGTCTGTGATGGACTGTGTGTACCATATGAAAGGACCGCCCGTTTATAAAGCTATTATTGTCAATTAAGAAAATGAAGTGCTCCCCTGGGCCTCACCATCTGGAGCCCTCCTCACCTCCCTCCATCACTCTCTTTGTCACACTAGTACAGTCCTCTCACTCTGCACATTCCATGACTTGTTGCTTCAGTCAATCACTCAGTTACAATTTCTTTCCAGATATCTAACTTCTAACTTTATTTTTTCTGTTTCCCTTCAGGGAATCAGATCTCTTTCTGCTAGATTCCAGAGTGATCTGGGCAGCAGAGGAGGGTTGGTTGGTATTTGACATTACGGCCACCAGTAACCACTGGGTGCTGAACCCCAGCAGAAATCTTGGTCTGCAGCTGGCCCTGGAGACCGCAAACGGTAAGAGACATTCATGTCAGGTAAATCTGTTACATAATGTGATTTTTGCACAGTGACATGTTAAAAAAAGCAAAAGAAACAGAAAAAAGTATAGGAGAAAAAAGATCATAAAATATCTGCTGGCAGATTTAGACAGGAAACATCTGTGGAGAGTTTCACACCTTTGCAGACAATTGCACATGATCGCTGCGGTTGGCTCTGAACTATTATAAAGAGCAGTAAGCTGCACAGAGACATCTTTTAATAATCTACTGTATTCGTTAACATGAAAAAGTTTGGAATCAAGACACATTTTTGAAACATTTATGAACAAAAACAAACTGCTTTTGATGAAATGTGATGGTGGTTTTGGTTTTCCTGTGTTTTTTTTTCCATGTCCAGTTGTTTTTCTTTTCTCTGTTTATTCTTTCTTGTTGTTTTGAAAAGTACTTTATACAGTATTGTTGTGTGTTATAAATTGTCTTTTGGTGTCACCAAACATTTACAAGTGTGGAATTGTAAATTAAATTTTTTTTAAAAAATAATCTATTTTGTTATTGTTTAACTAGTTATCCTCTCTTATCTTCATCTATTTTTTATTTCAATTTTTTAAGCACTGTGGGCTTCATTGACAATAGAATAACATATTTTTAAAAGCAGCTAAGAAAACTCATGATTTGGCTTTTATCTTTGGGACCCAAATTCAGAGCGGAGCAAAAAACAAATGCCAGGCATGCAAAGAGGAATGAATGAGCCTTTCATGAATAAGCAAACACAAAACTTGCAGCAACAAAGAGAATGTGTTATGTGAAACAAAACACAGAAAAAATCAACAAACTCAAGAAATGTTGGCAGAGACCAGGCCCTAACAGAAGACATGACAGGAGCAAAGCAGACTGGACAATAAAATTACTCAGAGAGGCTTCAATGGTGAGTCAGTTGATTACTGGAATGCAAAAGGTTTGTCTATTTTCTGGATGAGGAAAAGCTGAAGAAGAGCAGGAGGTTGAGACACCTCGGCATATGAACTCTCTAAATGAAATGAAAATGAAACAGTTGTTTATGTAAGAAAACACAGGTACACCATAGTCAGTTCATCCACCAGTCCATCCTCCATCTTTACCCACTTTTTCTTGGTTGCTGGTTACATATCTTCAGCTAGCAATCACATCTCTCCAGTCCTCACCCTGGACACGCAGCCCGTCTATCAAATTACAACAAAGAGACACACAGAACAAACAGCCATTCACACAGAGTCATACCTAAGAGCAATTTTAGAGAGACCTGTTAATCTCACAGTAATTTTTATTGGATTATAGAAGACAGAAAGATCTGGATTTGAACCCAGGAACTTCTTGTGACAAGACAAGAGTACTACCAACTCTGCCAACTTGCAGGCATTCTCAGGAAGACCAATAAAAGCTCTACAGTGTCTCATCAATTCTTTCACAAGGACTTTTACACTGAACCATGACTCATTTTAAAGAGAATGTGATTAAAATGTAGGAAATAGAATATCAGCCATTGTGACTGTAGCTGTGCAGTTAAAACATTTGTAGCCCTCACTTAAGCAATATTAGTAAATAAGTGAGTTTTGGGTTCTTTACTTCAGTATACTCTCTACTATTTAATTTGAATCTCTCTAATGCTTTTGGGTCAATCAGCATTTGAACACTACTACAGTAAATTACACTACACACTGTGTAAAGTAAACTCAGTAACCCTTTTTAATTAGGCAAAAATAATAATAAAATAAGGAAATGGCAGGTTTTTGGGTTTCAGGCAAAACAGAGCATTGTTCCAACAGTACAATGAATCTGCATAAACAGTGTAAACACCAGTTATATAACCCACTATTGTAAAAATCTAACCTAATGCCGGCAAAAAATATACTCTACGTTGCAGGCCTGTTCCGATGCTCATGCATGTAGGAATCCCACCGACTCAACAGTTCAGAGCCTCTTCACTCAATGAGCAAAATATTAAAGTACAACTCAGTACCTTGTGTAATCGTGATTTTCCACAGATGAATCCGGGCAATACTTCGTCCTGTGTTCAGAAGGACCTTAAAGCGATCCGAAAAAACAGCGGTTCAGGAATGATACAGTTGTGTGGTTTCCATGTGCTCTCCACGTGCTCCACATCTACTGGCCCTCAGTTCCCACGTTGCCAGAGGTACTCTGAGCGACGCGGGCGCTAAGAGTGACTATCTGGAGTCCGGGTCCTCGTTTCCCACGTTGCCAGAGGTACTCTGAGCGACGCGGCACTCAGAGTGACTATCTGGAGTCCGGCTCTCGTTATCCAATCCGGTAACGATCTTCTGTAAACCTTTAAGTTCCACTCTAGCAGCGAAACAGCAGCCTACAGTAGTCCATGTTAGCGAACCGCTAGGTTAGCTTCCCTCTAACTCCCGAGTAAATACAGCAGCAAAGAAACAAACATACAGTCCAACAGCTTCTCGTTGAAACTCTACTGTGTCCTGCTAACTTGCATACTGTATATTATAACTTCTCCTTACGACAAGTCTCAGCTTACTTACTTCGAAACCAGCTAACTGCTCCTCCTCCGCTATCACCTCTCTCGCTCAACCAACTCTCTCCACTCTTCTTCTTTGCTGTTTTTTTCTCTTCACACCTGTGCTACCTTCACAGACCGTACTCCCGTAGGAAAATACAATTTTCACTGGCAATTCCCCACAAAGTAAAGATAACTTATTTTAAACAATGCAAACATATTTTTAGTAACTTTATATGAACTTTGCGATGTTACTTGAAACAAAAGGATATAATAAATGAACTTATCCTTGCTATTTATTATCTTATACATCTTTTATGTTTTTACTATCCAGGTTACACATTTATATTCCTCATCAATTCTTGTTCTTGTTAAACTTGTTTCCTTATTGTCTGAGATTATTATTAATCTTACCTGAGATTAAAATGAGCAGACCTGAAACATCAGTATATGACAAAGAAATCAACTTCAGAAGAAATCTGAAAGGAGGCATTTTTTGTAGCATTACAAAAAAAACCTTTTTTGTAATGCTATATTTATATTGTGAGGTCTGGGATGTACTCACACATTCTTTAGTTAATTGACATGTTTTCATTGGCAATGCTATTTGCTTTGTGAGGCTGAGACAGAGCATACATAGAGGAAAGGGGTTACATAGCTTAAATGAAAAGGAAAAGGAAATATTGTGTATGTCCATGGCAGTCAGTGCAGATTAAAAAAAATCTCATGTTCAGTTAAATTGAGGCCAGAATTTTACTGTTACTTGAATGTTCTTGTAAACAGCGCTAAGAGAAACAGCGCCTGAATATGTTTGCCCTAAACTATTTATCTTATTAAGTGAGAGTGGTAACCAGTTTCTACTTAGTAGACCATAAAATGTGCTCTGAATAAACATTTCTAAGAGCTCCAGCTGTGTTCAAGTGTAAGCCTAACAAGCCCAAGTGAGCTGAATCCATCGTAGTGCAGTCCAACAAACATGAGGGTTAGCATTACAACACAACTCAGATGAGTTGTCTGTGCGTACACAGAGGAGATATATCAGTCGGTGCCTTTCATCTGTCATCACCTCATCATTCATCAACGTCATCATCGGTCATACCCTCAGCATCATTAGCAGGCATGCGGAAAAATACCCCGTGTTATCTTAGTAGGCATTAGTTATCTGGAGGCACAAATATTTTGCCTCCAGATAACTTTCTCAACAAACAGCATTCAGTGCAAGACAATGTACAAAACGATATCTTTGGTAGGGATGACAGGATGTTACATGTTAGATGAGGAAAACAGACACGATACTGCTTTCAGGTTGTGCAAAGGGTGGGCTGGGCACGTCGGATTCATCTGCACGTGATTGTAGGTTAGACTGGGTAGGAAGCTTTATAGGGGAGCGTGTACAAACAAGTGCATAAGACCTTCTGTCGCCAGCAGTGACTGAAGAGAATTTAGAGAAGGGATGAGGGCGGAAAAAAGGGAAAGGAATTCACAAAAAGAGAATCTCGCTTGTAAAACCATCCAAAGTATAGTAGTTTCATTGTGGAAAGGATCACACAGGAGATAAACTATAAGCACAGCAGTTACTTGATTTTAGAAGCTTAAACATTAAACTTTTCCAAATAAGTTGATATGTTGACACGTGTAGCATTGTTGTATTTTGTCGCCCAAACAGGAGAGAGTATCAATCCTCGTGTGGCTGGGCTAATTGGTCGCACTGGACCTCAGAGCAAACAGCCCTTCATGGTGGCCTTTTTCAAAGCAACTGAAGTGCACCTGCGAAGCATCCGCTCAGCTTCGGGAGGGGGCAAACAACGCAACCCCAACCGGTCCAAAGGAGCAAGGAGCCAAGAGGCTCTCAGAGTGGCCAATGTTGCAGGTAAACACAGAAAGTGTGTGTTCATTATGTAGACTGTCATGCAAATTCATGTTCTGAAATATGCATGTCCATTACAGTGTCCATACTCTTTCCATTTTCAGATGATGGAACAAAGAGTGCTTATTGAGATGTTCAAAGCTCAAAATGTTTTTCTGCTCTTTTTCAAGGTCTAAATAATCGTATTTGTTTGCTAATGTTCTATAATAAACCTCAGTTTTTTTCTGAACACCTCTCACTTATGAAAGGAGGTGGCTCCATTTTATTATATAGGCATCAGAGTTGAAGGGGAACAGTAAAAATCCTTTTTGTGTGGATGTGTTTATGTAAAAACAATCCAAGCCTTAAGAAACTTCCTTCCACTTCACATTTATGCACTACTAGTTGTCACAAAAAAATCCCAATGCAACACAGTGCTGTTTGTGATTATAACATGGGATTAAGAACGTTTCAAGGGGTGAAAATGCTTCCGCAAGGCACTGTATGGATCTGTTCCCACTGAAGGAACAAAGTAAAGGGCACTTATTTAATAGTTTCCTGGTTCTGCGTGTGTACTCACAGCATACAGACTTACAACATTTTCAGAAAGGACACTGAAAGGTTTCAGCATTTGAGACACATTAAAGACCTTTGTTTTGAGGGTGTGAGTGTGCTGTGTTTATGTGAAGTCCTGAAACATTAGACTGTAAAGCTTCAAATGGTGCTCTGCTGTCTTTGTTTATTTACTCGAGCATTACAGAGCGGTTGGGGCCAAGTTTCCCGCTTGGAGGTAAGGCAGCACAGGCTTTTATGGCGGAACACATCTGCGGTGCGCTGTGGGGCAACCAGGCCCTGGACACATGGGCCAAATGGGTCTGTTTGGAACTTTGGATACCAGTGGTCTTTAGCGGGATGATGAGAACCAGTCGCTCATAATCATTTCCAACATGAGCCCCTTTCAAGAGCTAATGCACCACAGAGCCTCACCGGTCACCAGAAGAGGAGAATGATACTTATGGATAGAAAACAGGCTCTTCTTTTTTCTGTGTTGTTAAAAAAAAAGGAATGCTAAAACCAGTGAAGAAAGGAGCGAAAATGAAAAGTCTTCCGTTGTAAATCTGGCTGAGATCTGTTGTGTGCACATCTGTTTCATCTAATGGAAACTTGAAGCCCAGCAGACTGACCTCCAAGCATGGTGGCCCATTTATTTAAACTAGTTAAATGATGATACTAAAATGATGGTACATATTGAGGTAATTTCCCAGCTATTGGCTTGAACAGGTATATTTTTAAGCACTTGCTACATTTATAGAGACTTGTAAAGGTTTTCATACCCTTTCAACTGTTTCACATTTTGTCAAGTTGCAACCACTAACTGAAGGAAAATAATACATGGTTTCCAAAAGTTAAGAAAAAAAATCTTAAAAATGTTGCATATATTTTTCTTAAAATCTGGTGAACAAAATGCAACTGATTGCTTTTAGAAGTCACAGAGTCCATCTCTGTGGAGGTTAATTTCAGGATAGAGCCAGTAATTCTGTGAAAGCCTCAAAAGTTTTATAATAGGACAATAAACATGTAAACCAAGGAACACAACAGACAGGCCAAAGACAAAGTTCTGGAAGAGTTAAAAATAGGCATCGGTTATGAATAAATTGTTAACAATGCATGGCATTACCTGAAAATTTATGTCTAAGGACATCTTCCATTAAATCTGACTGAGCTTCAGCTATTTTGCAAAAAAGAATTGGAGGATTTTTCAGTCTGTTAATATTCAGTATCTACAATTCAGCAAGTATGTGTATTCAGGTGCTGAACAGAAAATGCATGCCCCACTTTATTTTTAAATTTTGACAACCTTGTGTAATTTTTCTTCCAATTCAAACTATCCTCTTTTTGAGTTTGTCTAATAGATAAAATCTCAACTGTTGTTGATTGTCATGTGATAAATATTGAAAACCTCCAGTGGGCTTGAAGAAGTTTGTGAGGGACTATAGATCTGTACTTTTATACTGAACACACTAATGTGTATTCTCTGTTTTTGTCTTTGTTATGTCCCTAGAAAACAGCAGCACTGATCAGAAGCAGGCATGCAAGAAGCATGAGCTCTACGTCAGTTTCCGTGACTTAGGATGGCAGGTATAAAAACAATACTCGCCAAGATTACTTGGAACTGTAGAAATTGGCACAAAGTCCAGCATTTTACTGGCCTAAAATATAAAAATGTGACTAGATTAAAACATTTTTTTTGTTTCTTTTTGGAAACATGAGGAACTCACTCAGCGAACAAACTCGCATCTGGGGTTTAATCTTAGCCTTTCTTTTTTGGGCAGCTTTGGGAAGTCATTTTGGTTACTTTTTTAAAGTTAACAATGTTATGTTATGTTACGTTACGTTACATTACATTACGTTACATTATGCTTGCATTTCCCATCTAGGTATTTTCATGACCTCTAGAAATTAACATCTATAAAAAACTGTCACAAGTTCTCTGAGTCAGTTTCCAATGCTTAACAAAAGGACAAGAAAACCCATAAGTCTGTCTGGACTTCTCCTGTCATTTTCTCTTAGGACTGGATCATTGCTCCTGAAGGATATGCTGCATATTACTGCGAGGGAGAGTGTGCCTTCCCACTGAACTCCTACATGAACGCCACAAACCACGCCATTGTACAAACACTTGTGAGTAGCTGTAAAACCATGGAAGAAAATGCAACAGACATGTGCTGCCTTAGATCTCTTGGCCGTGCAAGGTTTGGGACACAAACATTGCAGGCTCAGATTTTCTGGGGCATTAATCATGAAAAGCTGGGATTTATGTGTAAGAAATGTTGTCATTACTTACCTCCTCCTCCTCTTCCTCTCCCTTCCAGGTTCATTTTGTTAATCCTGAGTCGGTTCCCAAACCTTGCTGTGCACCGACACAGCTCCATGCCATTTCTGTGCTCTACTTTGACGACAGCTCCAATGTGATCCTGAAGAAGTACCGCAACATGGTAGTCAGAGCTTGTGGCTGTCACTGAACCACCAGCGTCTTCGCAGGGACACACGCATATGCACATGATGAGAGGAGAATCGACAGGGAGCTCATTTAAAATGCTGCAGGATTGCAGTGTAACTTGTGCATTTCGTGTAGACACATTATTGTAAGGCCAAACATGAATTTCACTCTATTTAAAGGGGCAATTCAACTCCAAGTCTGTTTAAAATAAAAATAAACTTGTAATTCCTGGCTATGCTGTCATTTTAAGCAGCAAATGAGAAAGACCTTAAGTAAGAAATGGAGCAAATATTTACAAAACAAATTCAACTTAAAAAATTGAGTATGACCTCAGAGTGGAAGATGTTCATTCAGCTATTTATTTTTTTAAATAAACTAAACAAATATGAAATTATGATCACTACTTAAATAACAAATAAATAGATATTCTTTGTTCTTTACTGATTTTAAATGATGAAAATCAATAGTATTTATCAATTAACAAACTTTTTGTTAAGAAATGTGCAGATCACCTCTTCTCATCACCTCCTTTTCTTTAGCTGTTTTAATCTGAAACTGTTAAAGGCAGTATATTTGTCTGCTGTATCACTCTGCAGTTCTCTTCTGTATCACTCTGCAGTTCTCTTCTGTATTCTGTTATATACTGTACACAACCTGCTCTATCAACATAGAACTTTTTTAATTTAAAAATCTATTTGTACTCAGTTTATTTTCATTGCCACAGGATAAAGTCTTAGCAAGCCACGGAGATGAAGCAGCAAACTAATGTCCTCCTTTGTGATTCTCCAAACAAGATACAATATAGACAACAGAAGAGAGGGACAGAGAGCAAGTCCACCTTTCAAACCTTCACAATTTATTTGTTTTTTTGTCTTTGCTTGCTGCCAAGATGCTACAACTTGCTATGGTCTGCAAGGATTTGATGCTACAGGTTCATATTTGAACATGTGGAGGTATTTGTATTAGAGTTGTATCATTTTTGTCTAATTGTTGACAATGCCGTGAGTTGTAAAACTTTATCTTAAAAATAATTAATCAAACCATTGTACCTAACCTTTTCAGATGATCAGATTTCTATTTTATTTATATCTGTGATCTTTCTTTGTTTTTGTTTTTTTTTTGTTCTTATAAAACAGCTGAATGAACATTCTCAAAAAGCATAAACGCCATTTTTAGGTTTGAGGCTAACGAGAATAAATTACTTACTTTATTTGAAGGTGAACATTTCCTTATATAACTTCTTCCCACAAAATGCACCTCAACATACAAACACAATCATGTTTGTGCTTTCTACTGTGTACAAGACACATAAAGCATAGACTGTACTGTATAATCGTTTATTCACCGTCAACCATGTGTTATCTTAATGATTATGATAACCATTGTAGTTTATTATGTTTACCATATATTTGAATATGTGGCTGATAGAGGAGGATAGAGGACTCTTTATTCCCTCAATGTACAATACTGTGTAAATATTGTGGGGTTTTTTTTTCCAAAAAAACAACAACAAAAAAAACAAAAAGCAAGTGTATTTATTTCCTGCATTGCAATTTGGATTTGTTTATTTTATTTTCCTGTATAAAATGCTGTATTATTTTTGGACATAAGCATTGCCTCATTTATTAGGAACATTTTTAGAAATACAAAATAGCTGTTTCAAGCATCTTTTTCTGTGTGCTCGACGTTTTCAGGTTTGCACTTCTCTGCTGTAATACAATCTGTTGTATTTAAAAATAAACACCTATTTATTGAGAGCAGGCTAAGCTCTTCCAAAGTGGGCTCCAATTTTTCAACTATGTTTTACTGCTGAACAGTCACAATAAAATTGGACAAAGGCAACAAAACTAATTAGTGACATTGTTTCACATGACAAATATAAAGGGCAAATATGTTGACCCTGGGAGAAACCATTCTTCACTATTTACTTTGTACACAAGATCTGGAATCTCAGCTATTGAGAAATGATCACTTCCTTGAGGCATGGACTCTTTGAAGTTTAAAACTTTATCCAATCACTAACTTTTGTGGCATCTGTAATGTTCCTGTTTGATGCTATGAAACTTACCAGAAATTTCTTGCGGTGTAAACAACCATCCCTCACTGTGAATAGACAAGTGCTGAGTTGAACAACACGGACTGAACGGCTTTGTTCACATCGTCCACTTGAGGCAGAATCCAATAAAAAAAATTTATAAATGCGTACAAAAATGACATTGTTCTCAACTTTCCCTTCGGTTTGCTGATTTGCCCAGTAGATATTCTACAAGAGAAATCCAAGTGAATGGGAGAAAGCCCTGTGAAGTGAGATTTGAATTGAGCAGAACTGCATATGGCCAGGCTAATAACTTCCACAAATTATACCCTGAACTTGTAACTTCTTAAAATCTCATTCATTTTTAAAGATGTGCTTCAAAGTTGCAAAAATTACTGATGAAACACAGACTTCAAGTATTAGTGTAAGGCTTGTAAGAAGAAAGAAGTGGACACAGTCTCCAGCTCCAGCATTTTAGCTCAGAATATAGAGATCTAGATAATGATTTGGCCATTAGGTTGAATGAAGCTTTTGACAAACCTATTTGTGCAAAGAAACAAAGTAAAAATGGCTAAAATAACAAGCAGACACATTTAATACAAAAGGAACTGTTGCAGCTGAAATTGAGAATGATTAAGCTAGGCAACATTCTTCTAATCTGCTGTTGTTTCATAATAGTGACTCTTTGTGAATTCTAGTCCCAATAGCTGACTGTACTTCTACTAGTCCATTGGTTTCAAGACTTGACATGTTGAGCATACGATTGTACTCCAAAAAACTTGATTGAAAGAAGTTGTAATTCAAGTTACTGTTTCCTTTCTACCATTTTGATCCAGTGCTCATTCTCCTCTGATCTCTGACACCAAGGCTTTTTAATCCCTAGATTTTGTTTTTCTTTTTTTCCAGAACATTTTCTATAAACCTGATTGATGGGTTTTTTTCTGAAAATCCCCATAGATCAGCATTTTAACTATTTAGTCCAGTCTACCTGCAACCAACAACAATGTAATGTTAAAAAATGGCACTGAAATGTTTTTGTTTCCTCATTCCAATAGTCAATTTGAACTTCAGCAAGTTCAAATTGCAAGTTCAGCAAGTCGTCTTCACCGCGTCCTGTTCCCTAAATGCAAATGTGATTGGCTGATTCGATGCTTGTGTTTACAGGCAGTTAAACAGGTGTGCCTCGGATATCAAGTTTTTGCTCAATAGTTTACTACTATGTGAAAACGACACAGCTCTATGCTGCCATCTGCTGGTGGAAACTGTTCAGTGCGTTTGTTTGTCATCTAAATGAGACTTGCGGTTTTCTATCTCTTATTTTTTTTGTCAGTCCCGTCTTACGCCTACTACGAGCTGAAATGAACAATTTTAAAGAAAGGTCGCATCCTCTTTAGGTAGGAAAGGTGGAGGAGCGTCTGACAGAAAAAAAAAAACAAAAAAAAAAACAAGTTTGACCACCCACATACTTTCATTTTCACAGGAACGTTTCGTTATGAGTGGCTGCGTGTACTTGCTTAACTGTGTGTGCGGTTTTATTATGTTCTCCTCTAGGCACTAATTAATAGGTGGGTTTCCTTTTCTGCATTAGTATGTGTGATTATAACACCTTTCATATTTTACGTTTTCCTTTTCTTGCTTTTAGGATAACAAGTGGTTTTTTTTCTAAAGTCAATTTAATTGTTGTAATAAAAGCAGACATCTATGGCATATCTACTACATATTTTCACTTAATTTTAGTTTTTGCTTATCCTTTAAACAGTATTCCATCAGATACTCAAGGTTACTTTACTTGGAAATGATTAAATGTTCTAAAGAGCAAAGTGTGGAAACCGAAAGCATAAAAATAGCTTCAAAGCTTTCGCTTTCGCTTGTGGAAGCGCTCCGAATTTTAGTTGCGACTTCTCCATTTAACTTTCCGATGAACTCAGTAGGTGTAAAACTGAACAGCTTCATTGGCTGACTTCTTATTGTACCTTTTTTTCCTATTTGTTGGAAGGAGAGCTCGAGTGGCGTGACAGACCAAAGAATACAGACTTCTTATGTTTGCAAAAGTGGTGTAAAACTATCGGAAGCTGTCCTGAACCGTGGACTGTTGTTCCTGTGACACGCAACATGTGCTGAAGATGGATGGAGCCAAGTTGCACCTGAAAGAGTGGCTGGTAGCTCAGATAGAGAGTGGGAAATATGAAGGCCTGTGCTGGGAGGATGAGGGCAAGACCATGTTCAGGATCCCCTGGAAGCACGCAGCCAAGAAGGACTACAAGCAGACGGAGGATGCGGCTCTCTTTAAGGTCAACACTTTTTATGTTTCACTTTCCGAAAAGCCTTGAGTTACTTAGGCAGATTATTTCACTGAGCTCTGAAATGGGGACAACATTGCTTTCCCACCGAATGGTAAGCGAAGGAAACCCAAACTGAGTTCAATTAAAAATCCTACCCAAAGTCTATCCTGTCATCCTATCAAACGCTATTATGACATGTGATTACAGGCAAACTTATAAAATGTTTGACTTGGGTGTCGTAAGTGTTAAAGTATACTTTTTTGACTGTTTATTCTAAAATCCCATTTTATTTTATTTTATTTTTAAAGATGAATAAGGGGTTTAGGTCGTAAGTCCGCTAGGGGGAAAGCAAGATAAAAATGTAAGAGGTAAAAAAAAAAAAAAAACCTTTCCGTTGAAAAAACAAGTGATTCAAAGCGCGTTATTTTTTTCTTCCAGTTATGTTTAATAAAATACATAAACCAATATGTGGAATACCTACATCAAATCAAAACTATCTACTGACTATTATTTGGGGGGAAAAATAAAAATTAAACAAAAAGCCCTTAAAGGACAAGATTTAAATTATTTCCTGTGCTTATTTAAACATTCAATATCATAACTTTAATACATCAATATGGAAGTCAAATGTCTGTAATTTGGACAAATTGGGTTGATTGTCTTTGTTAAAATAAAAGTCTAATAGTTGAGCTTTTGAGACACTAATACCAACAATTTAGAATAAATTTGTGCCTTTGCAAACTACAGTGAGATACTATCACCCAGTAACGATAATGAAATGCCTTTTCAATGACATTCCAGGTTCTTATGGATTACAGAACGTTTCGGCACCTTTCCAAAACCCTGAATTTGGTCAAATGTGAAATTATGGTGTTACAAAGGTTAACCTAACATAACTAAATGGTGGGAGTTTCTGATTTTCATTTATTAAATAAATCTGGAAAAATAAGACAGGATTTTTTTTGTTGTTTGAGCTGTTGATCCATAATCAGAGCTAATTAGGGAGAAATTGTCTTATTCTGATCTCTGACTGAGTGATTGGTGTGTCTAATATCTACACATCTAGATCTCCTCCTTGAAACTCCTGCTTTGAAGTATGATGTGACCTGCACAAATATTTATTGTGTTGTTGTTTTCCAGGAACGAGGTGGAAATGTTTACATATTCAAAAATGAAATGAAAATTGGTTTTATATTTTTTGCTGTTTTTTAGTCTGATTACTTTGGATTCAAGTATACCATGGATTGATATTATTCAAGCTAATATGACAAGAAAAAAAAAGAAATTATATTATCTACTTCTCATTGTATTACACAGTAAGTTTTTTTGGGACAGTTTTCTGAGTCAGTATCTTTTTGCACAGGCCTGGGCCATGTATAAAGGCAAATACAAGGAGGGCAGGGATAGAGCTGATCCCACAATGTGGAAAACCAGACTCCGTTGTGCACTTAACAAGAGCACCGACTTCCAGGAGGTTCCTGAACGCAACCAGCTGGACATCACTGAACCATACAAGGTCTATCGAATTGAACAGGATGTCTGCCTGTCAAAGCCGGGAGGTAAAAAAAACAAATAATTAGCTTTGGTCAAACCGACTTTGTCTTTTCTGTTTTGTTTTCTGAATTCAAACTGTTGTGTTTGGTCTCACTTGTGCTCGCTACTTCCCTCTCTCACAGCACATCCTCAGACAAAATATGTGTTCAAGCAGGTGAAGTTATCTCCAAGAAGCCCTGGTTATCCAGAAAATCAGGTAAGATGAGAAATACACTCATACAGAAAACGAGACAGTAATTATAAAATGTGTCTCGAGGCACAAAGAATACTTTTGGTTGGCGTGGATGTTGTGAGTGGTTTGTTTGGTTGGGGTGGCAGACAAGAACAGTCACTTCTGACAGTTGATGAATAATTTGGAGTTTTACAAAGAGATTTATGAATATATCATGAGTCATTTTAAGGTCAGTGATAGTAAAAAGAGGTAGATACAGTCAACTTCTTAATTTAACAGTAGCACTTAACTTGAACTGCAAGTCTTCTTCCATCTGAAAACATATCTTTAGGCTAAGTAGGGGAAAATCTCAATGATCAAGTCTTCCTGCTCCGATTTTTGTTAGATGCTTCCTTAACTTTGGTTTCTGTTTTTCTTACTTCAGTGTCAAAAGGAAGAACTTCAAGCTCACAAAGAAGAAAAACCATGTGCTGGTAAGAGTTATACATGCAAATATGCTAGAAATTCCTCTTGACACATCTGCAAATGCCACTAAGTGAATATCACTGAAAGGTTAAATTGTTTCAGTAACTAAATTCAAAAAGTGTTACTCATTGATTAATTACCAGTATTTGTTTCCTTTAGTCTGAATTACTATGGCTCATAATCAATGAAAACTCAAAATTTAGTTTCTCTAAAAATTAGAATAACACATAAATTAACTTTTCTAAGACATTTTGAATTAACTGGGATGCACCTGTATGTTTACAGCTCTGGAAAAAAAGAGCCTATTGCATTGAACCCCATTGAAAAAAACTCATGGTTATTCCACCAAATATTGATTTCTGAACTTTTCCTGAGTTAAAACATTAGAATTGTTGTTTCTGAATGAATATGAACTTGTTGTATTTGCATTATTTGAGCACTGAAAGTACTGCATCTTTTTTGTTATTTTGACCATTTCTCATTTTCTGCAAATAAATACTATATTTTTGCTTGAATTTCAGAGACATGTCAGTAGTTCACAGAATAAAAAAACAATGTATATTTTACTCGAACAAATACCTATAAAGAGTAAAATCAGAGAAACCGATAAATTTAAGTGGTCTCTTAATTTTTTCCGGAGGTGTATATTTCCGTCATCTATCAACCAGCAACACAGACTTTATCAACTACATAATTTATCCCAATTTTAATAAAGTTTTTTCTGGCCTTTTTACAAACAAAACATGCCTGGATCAGTAACTTTAAAGCATCATAGCTTCACCAAACATTTTATTTAATTTTCCTATAAATCGTGTAGGAGATCATAGGAGAATGTAGATTAAGTTTTTGGAAGTAATTTAGGGTTTGATCTGCTGAGATGATTTAGTGAAAAATGTCCTCTAATGTGTCATTTATTTATTTTTAGTTTAGTTTTTTATTTTTGTGTATATAAAAGTTATATTCAAGACATGAATGTTGAAGTAAGGCATGTTCATGTTTTTATGACATCAACGAAACTTGTTCTCCTTTCTGAAACGCTCTTAGTCTTAAGGGACATCACAACTGGGTGTTTGTGCACAAATGTCTACGGGGATGTTCTTGGTCTTTCTCTTGCATTCTTAAGTTAAAACAACCGAACAACTCTAATGCAATATTATAAGTTAGGTTTCACTTCTGGTTTTGATTGGTTCTGTTATTATGCAACATGCACTGGTTTTCAAATGTCAGGCAATTCACTCTGAAAGCAGATACACATGCTTGGAAGGTGATATGACACATGCAAGGTAATGAGGTAAATGATTTTTCTATGCTGTTTTATTGGCAGCAAAGTTTAACTTTTAGAGAGTGTAATTATGGTCACATAACAAGCACAACAATAGTTGGAAGCATACCTGCTAGTTAATTGTTGGTTAGTTGTGCAGATCATCTCTAGAAAGGCTTGTCTGTTAGTACTGATTTTGCGAACAAATTACTTTTACTTTGCGGTGCCGCCATGACTTTTTTACATTTTGTCTCACTACCTCCACAAACCTGAATCTGTTTTATGTGATAGACTAACACAAAGTAGTGCATAGTGGTAGGCAAAATAATATTTTATCCAAATAAATTCTAATGGTGAGATGTTCATTTGTATTTAGCTGCCTGTGTCAACATTTCTTTGGAACTAGCAAGTCTTTTGGGATGTCTCTATCAGCTTTATGTATGTCAGAAACAATTGTTTATTTTCTTTGCAAATAACTGAAGGCCAGAAAGTCTGTGAAAAGTGTCTTCAGATATCAAATGTTTGCAGCCTCTGAAGGATTTTTTTTTCAAACTGTGCTATATTTCAGCTGCAAAAAGAGCTTTGCATGTAGGCCAAAACTTTTGATTTAGGTTTCCTTCTTCCACTTATTTGCTGTGTTCCCTATGTGACTTGTAGCAAACTTCAAATGAGAGATGTTAAAGTCCAGATTAATGGGTGTTCTAAGCTCTTCCAGAGTTAACATGGACATCTTGAGTGCTTTTTTGATTAATGCTCTCTTTATCCAATTCAGATAGACAGTCATGTATTGGTAAGATGGCAAATGCCTTCGCAGAACAGCTGTCTCTAAGCTGCAATTTAATATTATACAGATGCAATCCATTTACTAACTCTGTGACTTTTAAAGGGAATTGTTTGCAGTGGCTGGTTTTTATTTAGGGGTAGGATAGTAAAGCGGTGTGAATACAATACTTATAAAGTTACAAAATGTAAAAAAGTATAAGTGATATAAATACATTTGCAGTGTGCATGTATTACATTTCTTTTCAGAAAGATGTTTTGATATTTTCCTGTAGAGGTTGAAATTACCAATAAATGTCAGGTTGTACTGTTCCATCAATAATGTCAAGGCATCTGGCTTAGATGCAGATACATTTGCTAAATAACTCTAATAACACTCTTCTGCACAGGAATAATAAGGTTGGACTGGAAAGCAGTGTTTTTCTTTCTACAAAAAAAAAAACTTGACATTTAAACCAGTTGGATTTTATAGATCTATTTATTCACATAACCTTACAGTGAGACCATATTCTAAATTTGCCCATGTTATTTCCAACAAATTGCATATAATCAGTAATATTCTTTCCGACATGTGTCTTTGTTACCTTGCGTGTTTTTTTTTTTTTTTTGTGATCTGACATGACTGTTCATGTAGTCTGCAACTAGAAACACTTCCCAATTATTCTAAACACTTTGTTCACCCATCTGAGCAGCAGAGTGCAAACACAAGTTGGTGAGAAGAAGCTTTATGTTATAGTCCATGCTCCACTTGGGTCTCTCTGCATTTTTGGAAACTTTTTAAAACTTTGCTATACTTTAATACCTGTAACTGACCCTTGTCCATTCAATTTTGTCCTGATCAAAACTGGTTCTGCAATGGTTTTAGGTTAAATGGGCAATAACATGTTTGTGTGATTTTAATCTGTTCTTTTGAATTTGGACATATTTTTGATGATATATGTTAAGGAATGTTTAAAAATCTTAAGGCTACAAGTACTTTCTATAATTAATTCAGCTCGAACATTGGTGTTCTGTACTTCCCCTCCCCAACATTATTCCAACATATTTTCATTTCATATCTACAAAACACCCTGTTGTTTTGTTGTGCATTCATTTATTTATTTTTTTTTGGTAGTTTTGAAATATTTCTTTAAAATATGTAATATAATATATATAATATAGAGCAATAAAATTATGTAAACTCACCTATAATAAAAATGGTGAAAATTAAATCTTTCCAGCACACACAAAAAGCAAAGATTGCCAATGTTTTTAAATAGCTGTTTGTCAAAGTGGGTGCAATGCCATCTACCTTCTCATCCCTGACAAGTCGATACATGACCGGTGGCCAACAACTGTATGCCACAAAAATACAAAAAACCAGCAACTAATATATGCTCTTGCTGTTTGGTATAATGACAAATTAATAATCAGCTTGCTTTAAACTAAAATGAATATCATTTTCAACACCCACATGGATGTGTGAATTTGTGAAAATAAAAACATCAGCAACTACTTTCCAAACTTGCTGTCTTGAGTATGTTCTCATGTGTTTTATTCTTCAGATGACCTGATGAGGGAGCACATGTACTGTGAGATAACAGAGAAAAAGAATCTAATTCAGGCTCCTGATCCAGTAAGTTTCTTCAGTCCCATCCTCAATATAACCGGTAAGAAAATCATAAGTATTCAAATAAATATAATTACTTTAGCACACATGTATTTTCATACTGATCTTTATCAGTGTTAACTGCATTTTTTGCACAGACTTTCGCATGGAGGTGAGACTATTGTACCAGGGCCAGACAGTGATGAAAGTGATCACGGAGAGCCTAGACGGATGCTTTATCCTCCAGGGTCATGTTCCTTTGGGAAATGAACAGATCTACGGACCCTGCTCTGCCCAGCAGCTTTCTTTCCCCTCCCCAGGCTCTGTAGCTCTTCCAGATTGCCTGGCAGAAGCGATGAATCGCCTTCTTTGTCACCTGGAAAGGGGTGTGCTATTGTGGGTGGCACCAGATGGGGTATTTATCAAGCGCTTCTGCCAGGGCAGGGTGTACTGGAGTGGTCCCTTGGCCCAGCATGCTGACAGGCCAAACAAACTGGAACGTGAAAAAACCTGCAAACTGATGGATATACCCTCATTCCTAAATGGTATTACACAAGATGCATACAATTTAAAATGCTAAACTGAATTTTTTAAATAAAAAAAACCCCAAAAAACATTTCTTCTTAAAACACCAATATGAATATATAATTTACAGAACTCCAGAACAGTTTACAGAGAAAGGGGCCTACACCTTCACACGAGATCGAGCTCTGCTTTGGGGAAGAGTATCCAGATCCAAACGTACCTAAAACCAGGAAGCTCATAATGGCACATGTGAGTTGGAAAGGGACATAAAAAGCTTGCTGTTGTATACTTTGCAAAAAAAACTTTTTTATTAGGGCACTGTCAGATTGTCTATTGTATAAAGAAACCTGTCTGCATGGATTGATGAATATGCTTTGCAGGTGTACCTGCCAATTCCAGGTCTTCCTAAAGCTCTCTACAAGTATACCTTAATTTTTGTATAACCTCTTCTAATTTCTTTACTCCACTGCCAGAAATGTTGCACCTGATCACTGGTGGTTTATGAAGAAATAATATTCTTTACACTTCCAGATATTTGACCAAATATCTGGAAGTTTAGAAATATAAATGTAACTAGTTTCATTATCTCAGATGTGTGAGAGACACGTGAGAGTGATATTTTTGGCCAGTAGATGTCCTTACAGACACAGTAATTGAGTGTTTCTCTGTTTCCTCTTGGCCAGGTGGTTCCCTTGTTTGCTGTGGAACTATTACAGAGATTCAGCTTGGGACAAACTGAGGAGAAACATCAAAATCTCACCTCCAACGCAAAAGGAAAGAAGATAGACTGAGAAATCTACCATGTGCCAGAGTTGATATGGACAATACACAAGTGAACTTGACTTCCGTCCGCATAATCACCATAAAGGATAAAGTATCATCAGTATATAAAAAAAATATATACAAAAAAATTATATATATATATATATATATATATACAGTACAGACCAAAAGTTTGGACACTCCTTCTCATTGAATTCAATGAGAAAGTGTGTCCAAACTTTTGGTCTGTATTGAGTACAGACCAAAAGATTGGACACACAGTTGTGTCCAACTTTTGGTCTGTACTTTTGGTCTATATATATATATATACATACATATGTGTATGTGTAGGGATGTGTCTGTGTGTGTGTATGTACAATAAGTACATTTGAAAGGCATTACGGTAAATTTATTGTAATCTTCTTTATTGCAGCTTGTATTTGATATTATTTTCTATAGTGCAGCTAGACACCTGTTGTGCATTTTGCTCAAAGCATGCTGAAAAACAAATAATAATGTGAATGTTTTTCTCCCTCTTCATTTGATGTTGAACTCATCCTCGGAGTATGACATGCTAATTTAATTTTCTCATTCTGGAACAAATAGGTGGAATAAATTGACCACAGAAATGAAATCTATAAAGCTTTTTTCTCATTTATTTCTATCGAACATCATATAACAGATTCACAATTTTTTTTAAAAATATACATTTTTGTAGCTGTAACATTTAAAAAGAAAATAAAGTAACAGGTAAGATTTTTCTCCTTTAAAGTAATAATTAAAAAAAACAACTAAAGTGATAGAGAGTGCTGAATCAGATGATTTACCCGTATCTGAGTTTAAAATACTTTCATCATTTTTTCCCTGCCTTCGAACATATACAGTACATTAAAAAATGAGACGGGAACTGAAGCGTACAGTACACACAGGGGTCAAGAGCATTCACAAAGCATCATGTTCCAACGTGTTATTAGCACCATTACTCTTCAGCCATACTGCACCTTTTTTACTCCTTCCATCATTCAGTTTTTAATGGAAAAACACCATAAGTGTCGAGGCGATGTGGCACAGACCTGTCTGTGTGGGTGGGATTGTCTGTTACGCAGTTTTCATTAGTGTTCTCCCTTTCTCAGAGATAATGTTAAGAACATATTGGAGAGTAATGCTTTGATGAACAACCTTTTGAAATGACTCCCAGTGATAAGAATTACAAAAAAAGGCGAAGAGTTGCTCATACATTCACCTTGCCTGCCCAGGCCGGTGTGAAAACATCGGCTCCGATGCAAGAAAAGAAACAATTAAAGAAAAACTGCATTGCAAGATTGACAGAAATTGCATTAAATCTGTTTAGCATATTTACTGTATATAACATCTGTAATGTAATATATATATATAGTTAAAATTTGTTTATATATATATATATATATATATATATATATATATATATATATATATATATATATATATATATATATATATATGCAATTCCTCAATAGCGTTTACTTTCATAACACTGATTGAAAATACCCTGCAGTAATTACTTTTATTGAGAAGGTGTGTGGGACGACCATAGCAAAAACAGAGTGAACACAGACAAGTGCTTGATTGTCTCATTAAATATCTTCAGTGTCTTTGTAAAGAGTCAATTAGTTGCTGCTATATCTCTGAGTGAATTCACCCCTTCACCAGTTCGTACTCAAATTTGAATCTAAGCGTTACCATTTCATCCCTTCCTGCTTCTATTTTATGCTCTTGAATAAATAATTGAATACTCTCTTATGAACTTATACCATGGTGCATCAGTTTATTTGAGGCTGTTATGTATTTTGTCAGTTATGGAGAAAAAATGGTAGTAATAGTGGAAACTTTCATGTAATTTCGTTCAACTGTATATCAATACCTGAAGATTATGTACTTCACTCTGTTCCGTTTAGATCACTTGAAAAATTATAGATTAGAACCCAGGGGCAAACCAAAATAATTTAAGTGATCTTGTAAGATATTATGTATTGGAGATATAGAAACACATCTCTTTACAGTAAGTAGGATGTAGATATTTTCTTTGAATCATGGAAACAAACACGGGTGTGATTGATACAAGCTGATGCATGGTCAGTGTAAAATGTCCCAATGGTGGACAGCACTCTATGGTGTGCAAAATAATCAGTTATAAAATGGCCAAAACTACAATAGTACCAAATGGTGAAGGAGCGAATTGACATGCACCCTGCTGCTTCTTTCAGAAAAGGAAAGGGTAAGGGAATGGAATTAACAGGAAAGGAAAAGAAGAAAGGGAAAGGAAAGGAATGAAAAGAAAATAAAGGGTAGGATAGGAGAGGACAGGAAAGGAAAGGGGAAAAGTCAAGGAAAAGAAAGAATAGGAAAGGAAAGTAAAGGGTCAGCAGGGGCTACGTCTTTATGAATTAGACATATCACTTGTAATTTGTGTCTTCTATTGTTGTGTATATCTTCCCTGCAACCCTACCTTGAGGTCTCTCCATTGTTTGTCTTGGTAGGATCAACAGAGACAAGGAGGGTGTGTGTGTGCTCATGTTTGTGTAAGTATGCATGTGCAAGTTTCTACTGCCACTTCATTAGCTTGGAGCCATGAGGTAAATCCAGGAGGCTTTTATCAGTTCTGGTTGAGGGAAGTGTGTCTGGTGCAGACCAGCGCCGTTTACGAGGCCGTTGCTGCTCCTTTGCGGGAGTATCTGTAGCCAGTTTGCAAGAAGGGCCTGGTGTTAAAAGGGGTGGCTGGGAAGGAAGTGGAGGGGGTGGAGGTGGTGGTGGCATCTCCTCCCTTTGCGAGCTGCTTGAATCTGCTGGAGCTCTGGGGAGCAGTTGCGTGCGATGAGCCCTAGAGCTGGTGCGGCTGGGTGTCCGCTGAGTTTGTGTGGGCATTGGGGTTAGGGCTAGGCAAACATCACCCTCACTAAGCTGACGGCAGGGCAGGCCATACAGCTGTGTAGTTCTCTGAGGAGAGCAGGAAGACCAGCCCAGGTCTTGCACAAAGAACGGGTACTCCACCAAGACCTGCAGTAACTCCTAAATAAAAACAAGAACAGGATTATTTAAAGTCAATGGGACTTTTGCCATTCAACATTACAACATTAACAAACTTCTTAATGAGAAGCATTCAACACGAGCAAAAGCTGACCTGAGAGTTGCGATCTGTAAGGTGAACCTGCAGGTGACTGAAACCCTGTGTACTGCTTGGGGAAATCACCAGAACAGTGCAGGTGCTGAGGTGGAACTCAGGGGATGTATCTGCACTCCTCAGAAAGTCTTCTGTCCTCAGCTCCTCCACTCGTTTCAACCGCCCGCTGGCCAGCTCAATCAGAGACCCCTTGGTGAAATGAGGTAGGAGTGCAGGGGGAGATGGGCGCAGGGCTGGGGATGATGTCTGAGGATTGGAAGGAGAAAAATCTCTCCCTCTCTCTCTGTTGCGTCGTCTCTCACGCTCACTCTCTCTTTCTTGGTCTTTGTCATGATGTAATTGCTTATCTTTTACTTTACCTTTTTCCCTGTCCCTCTGGAGGACTTTGTCTCTTTCTAGGTCTCTATCCCACTCTCTTTGTGACCTGTCATGACTGTTAGGCAGACTAAGGGGTGAGTGTGGTGAATTCCTTAGTGTGTGCTGCCTTGGACCTGGCTCCCTATGCAGACTGTATGAAAGTGTTCCTGAGGAGCTGGAGAGAGGATAGGCCTGGGGGTGAGGGCTGGGATGGGTGACTGATCCAAAGGGGTAATATTGGGCCTCAGATGGTGTAGCCCCCCCATGGTCCAGAAGTCCACCTCTGCCAGCCCTTGCATCTGGTCCAAGGGTATGTGGACTAGTGGGGAGGGAAGTGGAGTTGGTCTTCCCAGACTGATTTGTTTCCTGCAGTGAGGAATGTGGTTCAGGGCTTACTTGAGGTTGAGAATCTGACAAAAATGCCCCTGCAGAATGGACAGGGGAGATCAGGTCCTCTTGCTGTCTACGTGCACCATTGGCATGCAAAGAATATTGACTTACATCAAGTCTAGATCTGCTGCTGTCATTCCCATACTCTCCAGTGAGGAGAGGTCTGGAAACTGAGGCAGTCCTGCTGCCTGACCCATCTAAGCCATTAGGCCGTTTGTATCTAGGTCTTACATCAACTAAGCTGGGGTCTTGGGGATACAAAGAGTGAGGGCTAAACAAGTAGGAAGGAGAAAAGAGAGAGGGGCTATAATCCCGGCGACCGGTGTTAAGGTAGGACCACATTTCTCTTGTACTTGCTGGAAATGGAGTCTTAAATGAGGAAGAAGATGGGGAAGGGGGCAATGATAGGGGTCCCTCCCCTCTGAGCCACCTAGAGTGATGGGGTAGGGTTGAGGTGAGGGGATCATCTCTCCAGGCAGGAGACACTGAGCTCCTTCTGTCGCTGACCTGGCTTGGAAAATGTGGAAGAGAAACAGGTGAAGAGTAGTTCAGCGACCATGGTAATGGCACATGGAGACCTGATGTTGGAGTAGGAAGGGCTGGAGGACTGTTTAGGAGATGGGAGTTTGGGTTAGCGAGAACTCTGTCCCGGTCACTGTGTTCCCTGCCTCCCTCCACTCTACTGGCAGTATGCCGACTCCGAAATGGCACAGGCGGTTTAAACTCATCCAGAGGGACGTGGTGTTCTGCAGACCCTTGCCGAGACTCCCTCTTTTTGGGAGGGAGGCGCTCTTTGCTGCGGTCAGGGCTTGGATTCATGGGTGGGCTCCAGCAGCAGTGGGGGCCCCCTGTGTGTTAGTGTAGGTTAGGTCACATGGGCCTCACGGGAAAACGAGGGGTGCACACAGAAGGGAAGGCCGGTACACAGCATCACTGTTGGATCGCTGTTGCTGCTTTTGCACTGAAGCACCACTCACCTAGAGCAGAGCAAAAGAGAAAGAGACAGAAGTAGGAGAGATTAAGTGTGAACATTGGGAAAGAACAGTCTGTTAGGTCCTGGCATGAGTTGTAGTTAAGACTTAGCTGTCAGTATGGTCAGACATACAAACAAATATTCAGCTGTACTAGACAGATGGAGCAAAATCAGCCACTCACTCTTTCTTCCAAACTACTTTGAAGAGGTTAGAAACTTGTAGCTTTCTGATGGTTGTTGCTAATTAGTCATTACCTAACATGTCCAGTGTGGTGCAACTGAAACTACCCATCTTGCTCGTTTCATTCAAATACATTACTCCCACATGTGAGCTAAAAATACATTTTGCAGCCAGTGAAGTTCAGAGGCAGTGCAGTAAGTATGTACAAAAACACACACAGCAAGGCCCGACAGCAGGAGAGTTTTCATCTCTGACTCTTGGGGGATGATTGGAATATGTAGATACGCTTTTGTACCACTTTCATGATCCACCCCCACGACATCCTCGGGTACTCTCTGTATTCTACATAAGCTTACTACCAACACCCCCTCTACCCTTCACTTTCAGATGAACATATGGACAATAACAGACAAATACTCCCTCAAGCGACTATAAGCACTCCACCAGTGATAGACAAAGCTGGTCACTGCCCACCAAAAGCTGACACAATCACTGTTGATATTGCCACCAGTTGTTGTAGACACAGGAAATGCGTTTTTGCATATTAAATAGGCGTCGCAGCAGGGGTTTGGGCAAATATGTGTGTCTGTGTGTGTGTGACATGTTTTCCATGGTTGATCTGTAAAAATGTGTCATGTTTTTGTTTGGGAAAAAAATCTGTGAATGTGTTCAATTGTTTGAGTCTTTGTGTTTGAGTCCTCGAATGTGTCAGAGATTTTTCCAGCCTCACTTCATTCAGTGAGAAGTGCGGGGGAGCTCCACTAATTCTTCTCCCAGTGTTTTAAAAGAGCCCTTTTGAAATGATGGCTGCGACTCCAGCTGCTGGCCACTCAAGCCCCGCACTCGCCCGCTAGTCTGTCAACTGCTAACCAACTCCCTGCCGTCTGACCATCCACCACACTGTCTCCATGGCAACTGTGTCCGCACATATGCACACACTCATATACACTCCAGCTGGTTAGAGAGGTTAGACGGGGATACTTTTTAGAGGCGGGTGTGCTGTTGCTCATCAAGAGACTCGGTTCAAAAACCGAGTAAATGTAACAAGCTGTTTGAGCATCTTATTGGAAACCAAAAATAGGGCAGTAAGAGGTTTGGGATGTTTGTGCAGTTAACATGACATGATGCATGTTTGTCTGCCCAACAAAGATGTAGTGAACATGAAGTAATGCACATCTGATAAGCAATGCAGGTGGAAAGTTTGATCTTCCTTTCTATTCTTTTTAAACTCCATGCTCATTCTGAAATTGATTTAAAAGTTTCCTTCTAATTCCAAATGAAAGATAAGCTCTGGATTATCTACTTGATTCATAATTCAACCACAATATACTATTATGTATTTGCTCTATTCTGTCATACAACCTCTGTAAATTTGACTTCTGAGGTGAAGTGCCATCCCTGTACTTCTACATCCTGATTGCAGTTCGTCTTTGTCAGATATAAAACAGTTAATCACAACCAAGGAACCAAGTGTCGTCATAAGTAACCAAAAGTCTATAAAGGTTTCACAGCTAATCTAATGTGTCGGAGCAACTGTAAAGATGGAGGCAAGCAACACAACTTTTGCAGTGTTTTCCAATTTGGAAAAGATTTGGCAGTCACACTGACTAACTGACTGGTTTCAGTTGTCTTCTTTGGATGACAATCTGAAAAAAACACAGATCACACACTTTACAACCGCACATGATTTACCAACAAAAGTCAATTGAATGTAGCAAATTCCAATCAATTTTGTGGGTAAACAAACATGCCAGTTGGCGGCAGTAATGCACCAATTTGTTATTTTCAACTAATAAAATCCTTCGGAAAGAGAAAAAGGAGAATGAGCACTGACAACAAAAATCTTGTGTGTCCTCATCTTAGACCACAAAAAATGGTGACAAAGAAGACAAATAAGCAAAATGTGGAAAGCTTTTACTGCAGTATTAAACTACTGTTTTAATGTCCTAAGAATTTATGAAGTTTGACACCAATACCAGAGCTTTCAATTCCAGCTGAGAGCTTAAGAAAGTAATTGTTAGACCCACACGATGGAAGAATTCCTACTAAATAAAACAAATATTAAACTTGTTGGGCTCAATTCTCAATAGCACGTCTGTCAGATTTTCATTCAGTCATGCATGAACAGAGACAACAATATAATGCTTAATTCTAGGAGTGGCTTTAGATGAAGTCTGCTAAAGTAACTTAAAAACAAAATAACTTGGAGTAATTCATCTCAAATGTGGCCAGACAAAAATACCTGTAGACTTATTTTCAAGAACACTTCAGACTGCCAATAGTGCCTGCAGTACACTGACCAAATACTATGTGAGTGGTCTTTTTCTGCATAGTGTGGTATATCTGCTGTTCATTTTCAATAAATCAGTCAATTCAAAAGCCTTTCTTTAAACTGTTTAACAGACACAAAAAAGTACCTTTATTTCCAAGGTACTTTGCACAGGAAAATACAACTGTTAATTGTTTCAGCTAAAAAAAAAAATAACTGCAACAAAAAAATGTCTGTTTAAAGATAACTTCTGAAAAATAACAGAATTAAATGGTGCCCTTTAAATGATGTTTAATTTTTTTTATATTCAGTTTTATAGAGAGGTATAGAAAATATTTATTTATTTCTATTTTATGTTGATTTTTTATTTTGATTAAAAAAAATCAAAAATAAATCCTAATATTTTAAAAAATGAACAAACTCAAAATACAATAAAAAAATTACATTTATTTAAAGAAATAATTAGTTTGAATTAAGAAATGTTTTTGTCTTGATTTATGATACTGTCTGAAACTAATTTGTTTTAAAAATGATCCCGTTTTAGCATTTGTCCTCACATGACTCTTACTCCCACCTCTCCAAAATAGATGTAATATAAATTTGCAAAAAGAGTACAACAAAACAAAGAGTACAATTGTGCATGTGGAGGAGTTTGAAAAGAAATGTCTCCTAACAGAATACTCCTACACTGTGCAGACGCGCATAGCGAGCTGGAGTTTAGCTGGAGCTACTGTTGTTCTACAGAAAAATTTCAATACATCCAAAGAAACAGAGTGCACACATCAAAATGTTGCTCATTCCTACATGTAAAATATGCTAAAAAGCTTAGGGTTTTGATCAGAAAGTAAACAAAAAAATTGTAATTAGCTTTAACAAAAATAATAATAATAATAATTAACTCTTTTTATTAATTAGGTAAATAAACTCATACCCACTTATGCCTTGCTCTATGTTATCCCGCCTTTTCTCTTCATGCATCTGCTTGAGACATGTCAAACATGCACTCCGACTTGTGAGTACAAACCTCATTTAAGACACTTTCACAAGTGTCTAAAATGTCCCACTTGTGAAACTTGCAATATTAAGTCAGTTGTATTATAAGTAATAGATAAGCAAGAAACAGATGTCAGCCAAAAGGAAAAGAGTTAGAACAAGCAGGTGAATGAAGTTGGCAGCTGCTATGATGTAAGACTGACCTTGGTACCGGGGTGAGGAGATGTCCCAGAGCTGGTACTCATTCATATTCTAGTCCTCCCAGGGGGGTCAGCCCACCTCCCAGCTCCTTACTGTGCCACAGTGCTTCCTTCACAGCACCGCCATGGGCTCTAACACCCGCAGATATCAGCAGCCTGCAGCTACGCCCTGCCTCTGATCTCTGAACGAGTGAAATAACACCAGCGAGCCCACCAAACTGAAGGAAAAAACTGAGAGTCTGCTATCCGTCTCTGTGTCTGTTGTGCCTGTGAGCATGTGTGTGTCAAGAGAGTGTGTGTTCGTGTGCTTGTGTGTGCAAAGGGCTGAGGAAATGAGTAATATCTAGCAGTGAGAAACATGTCTGCTATGCAGAGCCACACAGGCAGACCAGTTGCTGCTGCCGCCCACTTGCTTTAATCACTGTGAGGGATACAAACATGCATACACACATATACATGCGCTCATATGTATGCACAGTCAAGGATGCAGACTACAGTTCTCGTTGTTGTCTGATGTCTTCTACTTCTAACAAACTGTCTCAAGTTGAAAACATGGAATATTGCTAATCGGTCAGTGAAGAGCAATCAAATCACTAATTTATGTCTGTAATGACATTTACAGAAGACATGCTGACACATAGAAGAAAGAAAAGGATGGAGGGGAGGCAGAAAGACAGTTGATGAGAGACAGGGAGGGACGTGGTAGGAGGCTCATCCTACACACACTCTCAGACTTAGGCTTTTGCTGCTGCCTCTGACTCAAAACTAAACCTCACATCCATCAAGAACACACACAAACACACCAAAGCACATGCACAGCAACACACACCCAGACCCACGCACACACACAAACACGCACAGTGCTCTTTTTTGTTTATCTGCAGTTTCATCTGAATTTGTGTCCTTTGTTCTCATCAAAGCACTTTGTGACGAACCTGCTTATTAAGAGAGCTTTTATGAATACATTTGATTTGACTTTATATGCTTGCACAGACATAAACACACACACACACCCGCGTAGTTGTACACACACTGAAACAAGTTCAAACGCACACAGGAGCACTGCAGGGGAGCTCTGAATGATTTGCTTCAGTGATTCAGTCAGTACAAGTGGAGTGTGATGGTATGGCTGCCTTGGCTTGTCAGTACTCTATTCGTGAGTGTAGCATTCATTCAGAGCACAGAAACAATCAAGAGTCATGCATGGAAAGGAAACAAACCAAGAAAAGGGTTTCGGGCCATGTGCTCTTATATCTTCTTAAAATGCAGAACAAAACACAGACTTCTACCCACAAACAAGACATTAACCTTGACTCACTTATCAACCGCAGCCAAATGGAAGGGTTAATAAGAAATGGAGGTGTGAAAACTAAATTCAGCGGGAAGCCCACACTGAAACATCCTCACTGGGAGGTGACAACTGCCAAAAACATCACCTCTGACATTTTACAGATTGTTACTTTTATTTTTCAAAGCAAGCTCAGATGGAAGATGATAGACACTGAGGTTGTGTGGGCACGGCTGCTGTCTGCTCCAGCAAATGTTTCATGTGGGCAGAAACGTAAACGAAGAATTTCGGAATATCCTGGATGAGAGACCAAACAGCTGCAGGGCCGCATGAAAATTAAATCATTGACGTATAACTGAAATCGGAATAATCTTAAATTGTTGAAACATATGTGATGTTTATGTATTATTGACTAAACAGGTACAGGATTCATAGAAAGAATCAATAAGCCAAACATGAATCCATTTAAAGAAGACAACAGTTCTTTCTATGGACTTTTCAAAGTGCTGCTAACTTAAATGTAACTGTCCATATGTTAGGGAGAGGTTTCTTCTGAAAAAAAAATTTCTATTGATTTAATACACAAACAACCTTAGTGTCGCTTTGGCTGTAAATTAAACAGCTTGATGCAAGGCTATGTTTTATACTTTTCTCGCTTTTGTTATCAAAAGCATCAAAGCAAGGTTTCTAGATAGTGGGAAATAAGAGGTGTTAAATAATGGGAAATCAATTAAATGAAAATGCATAACAGCGTCATATAAAAGCTGTCACTCTCTTCCAACTTTTTTCATATTTTGAATTCTTACAACTGCTAATGACTGTATATTTGGGGGGTTGTTGTGTTAAACCAAAAATAATGCAGTTCAAAATCACACGGTGTGCTCTGACTGACATGAATATGCTCTGATTTCCTTTCCTTAGTCTCAGTCTCCTTTCAGACTTAGACTTAGACTTAGACTTAGACTTGTACTTTATTGATCCTTTGGGAAGACTCCCTCAGGAAATTGAAGTTACCAGCAGCTCCCAGGCAAAAAACAAAGTTAACACACAGTAAGCAAAAGTGCAAAAGAATACAAAATACAAATTAAATACTAAGGTACACACCAAATGTGAGTAACCAAAACCTTAAATTATGCAAGAAAAACCTTAAATTATGCAAGAAACAAGGAATAAGAATATAGAATATAAGAATATAAGTAAATATAAATACAACACAAAAAAAATATAAGGATTGCACTGTAAAAACATTACTCAAGATTGCATGTTCAGTGTGATGTGCACGGCCTTCAGAGGACAACTGAATTGATGCCGAGACTCAGATAAACTGTTTCAACAACTAGGCAATGTCTGAACATCCATAATTATACTTAGTAGGACTGGACGATATAGCTGAAAAACGTATCACAATGTCAATGATTTCTATTAGCCGATACAGATAATCATTGATTGTTTTTTCTGTTTAAAATATCTGAAATACTGACAATCCAATGATGAGATCTTGTCTCCTATTTTATCCACAATTATCTCTCAAGCTGCCATTTTCTCCATTCGCCCCATGCTGGGTTTTGTTTGTTTGTTTGTTTTTTTAATTATTTTTAAGCAACTATGAGGTATGGTGGCGAAACCTGAAACTACTGCTATGTAAATTGCTCAACAGGTTGTTGCTAGATTACCAATGAGTGAGTGAGTTGGTTGATGCCATCCACCTTGCTTAGCTGCCCATGAGACTAAAGCCTTTCCTCTGCCTACATCCTCCAGAACGCTGTGCAGTTCTGGATTGGAGGTCAGTAAAATTATTGAACATTGAATATATTGCAGTATGCATTGTTATTGAGTTATAACAATAATGGGAAATTATTCCCAATATTGTTAGGAGTCCTAGTACTTAGGATTCTCAAATAAATGGGGGCTGCAAACATGTTAGGCACACTTGCAAATTTTGATTTGTGAAATAGTTGAAAAAATATGCTTCCTTCGAATTTTACTTCAAAATTATCCTCTACATTTCTTTCGGGGCATCACAAAATATTACAATAAAATACATTTACCTTGGTGGTTATGATGTGACAAAAAGTGAAACAGCTCAGGTGGTTTTAATCATTTTGCAAGGCACTGTATAATCTGACAAATTTCAAAGGACAAAGTCCTGTTTGATATGAATGTGCACATGGCAGTCTAGTCATAGAGAAAAAGAAAGAAATGCGGATGGATTGATCACAAAAGTATGTAGCGCAGCATTGAGATATAGAAATGACTACACTGTTGTACTCATGGAGGCACTCTCGGCTATTTAATATATCCAAAACACACAAACATCAACATAAGCAAAAGCACAAGAGATCCATGCTGCACTGCCAGTCATTTATAGCACTCCCTGAGTCATTTGGTGGTGTATAACTCTTCCTCCATATCTCTTGTTTCTCTCTGTCTTTCTCTGTAGCGTTGCACTGTGTAATCTGGCCATCTTTCTCTCTCCCTCTCTCTATCTCTCTCTCTCTCACACACACAGATACACCCAAACAGGGTCAAGTCTCGACAAGAAAGGTCAAATGAGTCAGGCAGCATTCAAGAAATCATAGCACATCAAGAGCAAAAGAAGCAAGAACCCCAACAGGTGACTGAACATTTTACTATCATACTTTGAGGATCTGATTTATAAGAAAATAGTCATTTCCTTTGTGCTTGTTCTTTTGTTTTCTTTACATCTGCCCTTCCTCATGAGTATCCCTGTATTGGGTGTCCTATCACGTTTCAGGCTGAGAAGGAGATCTATGATGGACGTCTGATGCAGCAGAAATTTTGTTGCTGAATGTAATAGATCTGAACAGAGGGGAAGAGTAGAGGAGAGTATAGCGAGATGAGGGCAAAGAACAGAAAAACAGAGAGCAAGAGAAATGCTTGGAAAAATTGTAAAGTTAGATTTAGAGAAGTGTTGGAGAGGCAAATTAATGCAGGGAGGGGCTGAGGGGAAGGGGGAGTACTACAGTGGTGGCTTACGCTACAAGGAGCCTGGCTAAGCTGATAAAAGGACAGAGTGATACAGGCAATAGCTTGTTGGGCGACAAGCCAGGTCAGCCTTTAGGGCAATGACCCATTCTTCTGCAGGATGAGCCAGCAGCAATGCCTCAGTCAAAACAGTCATTGCATGAATGGGCCTATAGTCAAGGACTTACATCCGGTTTTATAGGTAAATACTAGCAATATGAGTTTAACCCCTTAACAGGCGGCGAAAAAGGCAGCGTATTCAAACAAACTAGATTAGTCCCATGGATGGGATACCGCCAGTTAAGGGGTTAACAAATAGAGAAAATTTGCCCCTTTCATAATCCTGTTCTTGTAGAGTATTTGCATTGTTTAATTGTAACTTGATGTGAGTTGGACATGACATTTGTTGTAAACTGGTGCAATATATTGACATTATAATATATTTGAACTGAATTTATGATTGAACAAGCTAAACTGATTCCAAAAAAAGAAACATAAATAAAGTTAAGGCTCATATTATTGGGCAGATACATTTGAAGTAATTTTTTAATTTTACCAGCTCTGACGCTTTTTTCTTTAAATAATTGTAATATTTTGAAGTGGATTTGGACTGTTGGATTTGATAGAGACTCTGAAGGGAGATGCATATCGGGGTAATGGCAAAGAGGCCAAAGATAAATAGTAAAAAAAAAAAAACAGAAGAAATATGCAAAACGCTGAGCAGTCTTTACAAGGTTTTATTCACTTATAATTATGAAGTATATAAATAATTTTCATCATGCCATCTTTTAGTCATAAAATATGAATAAAAATTCAAGTATACGTTTCAAACTGTCCCTCCTTTTACATTGCTTTATCGTTCTTGATTGAGTGAAAATAATTTTAAATGTACAGAAAATTGAAATAAATTAAATAAATAAACTGTTGAACTCTGAAAAGCCCTAGCTGACAGCAGACTCATGTAGTGTGTGAGTGATTCAGACTCTGAGGCCTGTAATGTATTGCTGGGCTAATCCCTTGTGAAACCTAACTGGTACAGCCTAAGGCAGGCTTAGTATGGTTCTGGGGAGGAAATCCCCCCTGTGTTAATGGTACGGACCATTAGCCCCTGGGGTATAAATAGGGCAGTCACGGCTCCTTAAGCTGGCTTTTACGCAATATCAGTTAAAAATATGACTTGACTAATTACATGCAGGTCAGCCAGTCAGCAGAAGTAAAAAATTCCTCCACCTCGTTCTGCTTTTTGCTCTGACCATAGCGGAGCCATCAGCTGCAGGAGCGCTTCTCCGTCTCTCCTTTTATACGCGTGTCAGTGTGAAACATGTGTCACAGTTTATGTGACATTTCCAATTGGAGGTGTAATGTCATTGTCACTTGTTTGGCATTTACGATGTCGTTTGATGGGAGTTTCATTTTTTTCCCCCACATTCTGAAGATTGTAATTTGCCTGCATCTGAAACAGCATTTTTCAAACCACGACAGCTTCTACTTGCAGCTATCATGATGAAAAACACGCACAATAGAACTTCAAATGTGTTACTATAGGTTAGGTGACAGCAAGTAGTGATGTCATACAAGGCTGATGCACAGTCATGCTTTTCTATTTCTGTTCTCGCAGCTCTTTCCCAAATTGGTTTCCCAACTTTTTTGTGTGATGTTATATATGGGTGTGTGTGTGTGTGTGCTGGCTCACTGTATTTCTGGCAGGAGATCTTCTCACTAGTATGAGATATGATTAACCAGACTCAGAGCCTTTGATGCACTCCCATGCTATGAGATCACCGGCTTACAAGAGAGGTGGAAGCAGCGGGAGAGTGGTAAGAAAAAAAGCTTGAAAGAGCAAGGACAAGCGTGTGAAGTTTCAGTGTGTGAAGGAGGAAGTGGGAGGGGGGCCACTGTTCCTTCTAAACATTTGCTGTCTTTGGCTTTGTCCACCTATTGAGTGCCAGTCAAACCTGGGGTTTCTGCTCGTTCTGTTTCAGCAGTTAAAATGTCAGCAAGCTGTAACCAAACGTAACATCTCCACGAAGAGACAGCATAGCTTGGTCTCTCACTGGCAGCTTAAGTGGCATTCATATTCAGATAGACTGTCTAGACTGGCTTTAGAGACTCTGTCTGGAGTACCTTTATCACTGCTGGTATTCAAGGCAACGTTGCTATACACTGACATTATTGCTGCTGCTCCACTACCCCTCCCACACCATACCTACTGACATTGAAGTCATTTACTCAACTCATTCCTTAGGCTGCTTGCTATAGAAAAGTGTTGCAGATTAAACAGTAATATGTCTGAATTGGATAAATGAAATATCCGCTTCTTTTTACATGAAGCTGTTTCCGCATCATTGCTGAAAAATTCAAACAAGCACAAACGAATTCATGGAATGATGTTTGGTTAATTTTGATCTTAATTTTGCTCTTGATTGAAAAGAATTCTAAAAATAATTAGTTTAAGGACAGCTCTCCAGATAAATTTGTTTCAGATGTTACACTCACTACGCATTGATACCAAGATCTAGAGGGAGCGAGCTCACACGCACGGGCTTCAGCAAAAGGATAAAGGCAGGTCTAACTGAAAAGCGGTGGGTGTAAGTGGTGGGTGGCAGGGTTGAAAGGTTGTTGACCTTCATTGTAGTTGAAATGCAGAGGAGGAGAGCATGCTGCTTGATCATACACTGGGGTTAGCGAGTCAAAGCCAAGGAAAACAATCCATTTCAAGAAAACGACCTTTTGTATGTGGTCAAATAACTGACAGGGAGCATGCACGTGTTTGCAAATGACCAACCATAACACCTTCATTACTGCACTCTTTTCTTTCACACATGCTGCAAGTAGATCAGAGAAGAAATGAATGCCATGAAACACCCTGCACTCATGAGAGAATTTAAACGACAGGTGGGTCTGTCACATTTAAGTAGTCTGGCACAGTGTCAGCTGTGTTCAAACACTGACTTCTGTTTGGGATTATTCATCACACTCCTGGTCTCTTTGGCTCAGATCCCAAGCCTGTTCTCATATCAGATCAACTGGGGGACAGCCCAGATCTACGAAGGCCATAAATGTAGAACAAATTTTATATTGTTTCAAATAGAATAGAATAGAATAGAATAGGGGAAAAAAACTTTATTTGTCCCTTATTGAGAAAGTTCAGCTCACCAGAAAGAGTGATGGGAAAAATACACTTTTACGAATTTAGCAAAAATAAACAACAATAAATAAATAAATAAAAACAACCAATAAATGACTAGTCTATATATATATATATATATATATATATATATATATATATATATATATAGAGAGAGAGAGAGATAGATAGATAGATAGATAGATAGATAGATAGATAGATAGATAGATAGATAGATAGATATACTACATTTAAATATTTAAAGTTATTCATTTAATGCATAAATATACATAGAATAGAATAGAATTGAATTGAATAGAAAATTGGAATACTGACCATAATTGGACAACTGTTGTCTCTGTTGAATGGAGGCAGGGTTTTTTAGGCCTAATGATAAACTTATCTTGCATATAAGCTTGATGTATATGTCATAGAGCTCAAAAATCATGTGTTCAACACTGACCTATGCCATCTCTTGAAACACTTTAAACTTGTCATCTTGATCCTCAAAAGCAAATATTGCTATCCAGAAAATAAGGTTTGTTTGTCAGAAACAGCAGTAGGAGTCAAACAGGAAGTACATAATTTACACACAAACATAACTGTGTAGTTTCAACCTGTCTGTTTTACTTTGAAGTGGGATTTTTTATTTTTTTTTAACATTTCCTTTACTTCAAAATGCAGCTGTTTCTAAAGATTAAGTTGAGATGGCATTTGTTTCCTTGTTTTGTTTAAAAACGTCCCGTCTGAGCCGGTAGCAATAGGTGACTCATGCTACAAGGCATCTGAGCTTGAACGTCTACAGGTCACCAACTGTAAGAATATACAACATTAAGTTGTATATTTGGAAGAATTGTGTTTATTACTAAAGCATCATGGGTAACACTTTATTTGACGGGTTGTGAATAAGACTGTCATGACACCGTCATAAACATGCTATAGCAACTGTCATGAACATGAGTAAGTCTTAATGAATATTTATGACTGTTGTTATAAAGTGTCATTCGGTAAATCATGACACTTTTAATACAAAGTTGACATTATTCTAAATGTCTTTGTTATGACAACTTGACATTAACCAAGAAATCATGATCTGACATAAATTTGTTAGAAAAGTGTTACTGATTAAACTTCAGCTTTAATAACATAAAGCTACATAACTTTTAAAGTTTAATCAGTAACACTTTTATAACAAATTTATGTCAGATCATGATTTCTTGGTTAATGTCAAGTTGTCATAACAAAGACATTTTGAATAATGTCAACTTTGTATTAAAAGTATCATGATTTACCGAATGACACTTTATAACAACAGTCATACTCATGTTCATGACAGGTGTTATGTCATGTTTATGATGGTGTCATGACAGCCTTATACACAACCCGTCAAATAAAGTGTTACCGCATCAGGCTATAGAAATGGATGTATTTAGAAGTAACATTAAAGTTGTTTAGCATAGATGTGGAAATGAAATGAGCTATAATTAAGAGCAATACTGGAAGAAAAGCTGCTAGATGCTGCAAATGATTTGGCAAAGGAATGAAGGTTTATCTTCAAGTAGGATAATGACTTTAAATATACAGTCAGTTTACGTTTAGATCGGCCTAGAAAAAGTACAGACCTAAATATAATTGAAGATCTGTTGCAAAACTTTCTATTTAATAAAGAAAAATGGGCAAAAAATGTAGTATCTATGAAGAAAATACCACCAAAGACTTGAAACTGTTTGCCTACTGCTAAGGCTGGTTCTACAAATCATTAACTCATTGGGGGAGAGCATATCTGTGCACCATAACGTTCAGATTTTCATTTGCAAAAGACAAAAAAATTGTCATTTACCTTCTACTTTTTAATCACTATCTACTTTATGTTAGCCTGTCACCCTGATCCGCAATAAAATACCCTCGTATTTGTGATTATAAAGAGCCAGTTAATGCGCGCACTGCATAATTTATTAAAATATTTCTGCAAAAAAAGAGGAGAGAAGATGTGACTCATTTTCTTTTCTGCAAGTGGATGACATGGAAGACAGGCAACGACATGTAAGTGCTCGCCCATACAGTAGGTGTGACTCGTGAGTGACAATGAGAGATTATCCCTCCGTCTGTTTGCGGTGAGGTGGTGAGTGTTTCTTGACTTTCTGAAGAAACAGTGAAGAAAGCTGTCAAGAAAATAAATACTTGTCAGTGGTTACAGAAGTTCAAATGTTTGCTAAACTGTTGCCCCCACAAGTGGCCCTCAAATATGATTTTGTATTGGCATGTTGTACTGAAAATCACAGACACAAGAATTGCATGTGCGTAGATTCTTGCAATCATGCAAATGCGTAGTCTCGGCATGAATGCACACTTCAGTCTATAGTTTTCCCTTTCTTTGTATTTCACTTTCAGCCTCCCCACCCCACCCACTCTCAGTCTCCCTCTCTGTCTTTCCCTCTCACTCATCTGGGTGGCTGTTTGAGAGCATACACTCAGCGTGGGTGAGAGTGTGAGAGTGCTAGAGTAGAGTATATGACTGCTAACACAAGATGTAGGGTGTGTATATGTGTGTGTCTGCCTGTCTGCGTGGTGCTGTAGGTGGAGAGGCACAGCAGGGCGTGAAGGAGCGCTGTGATAATGACAGGCCATGCATTATATAACATGCAGATTGCATAAGGAGAAGATTATTTTAGGTCCAGATATTGAGGATGTATAAGTAATTTTTTTCATGTGGGTGAACAGCACTGCGTGCATCTCTGAATGCATGTATGGGTGTTTGTGAAGAATTCTGCAAATTTATAAGACTACTTTCAAGGAGAGTGGGGGACAAATTAAAGTGTATTTTGTGTGTGGGCGTGTGCGGGCGTGTGTGTGTTTTTTCTTCTTTTTTTTTAAGAGTATACACATTTTCAGCTTTCTTTCGCAACTATTTGCTTATTAAAACAAATACGTAGGAATGTTGTTGTTTTGTTTTTCTTCTTACAGTGGGTATAAGGATGTCTACACTGCATGCAGCCATTCATTATCACTATAGACTTCAGAGAAATCCACTTGAAAAAGGGCAGATTCTCCTTAGTGGTTGGCAGGGGGTTGGCAAGTTAAAGCAAAGTAACTTTCATTGATGATGATTTTGATGTTCGGAGCTTGTCCAAAAAAAGAGCAGCATGCTCATCTTTGGACCAAAAATAATTTTTGGAGTCTCCCTCAGTCACTCGGTATCGAAGCTGTGGTCCTCAGATACCGTCTCCGTGTGCTACTGCCTCACTCCATGCATGAGTGTGCCCCTGTAAAAATAGACCTCTTAAAGGGCCAGCAGCCACTCAACCTTCTCCCACAAGAGACCTGTTCTTCTCTTCAGGGTGACACAAGAAACATGGGACAAAATTTTCACTCAGCCTACATGATCAGTTGTGCTTCTGTTTCCCAAAAGCTGTAAAATAATCGCAGCCTACTGAGCCACACCAAATACCTTCATGAAGACAAATCTCTGCTAAGTGACAAATCTAAGCTTAAAAACAAAAATGCATCGTCAGAGAAACTCTGCATTTTGTAGCAGTTCCTTCAAAGCAGACATTAGAGGAAGCAGTTACACAGAGACCTAAGACTTCCTGTGGACTCTGGCAGATCACCCTAGTAATTGAAATAAGTGAATTAAGTCAGCAGGGACAAATGGTGTTCGTCTCGCTTGAAGGACGTCTACAGTCAAGGACTGTGGGAACTCGGGTGAATTCTCCTATATGTAGCATATGGACGATTGGGGCAACAGAAGGATGCCGCCTGCAGTAGCAGAAATAGATGTACCAAAATCATAACTTTGCTTTCTGGTGTACAAGAAACCAGGAGGAATTGTTACCTGTATGTGACAGAATGTGCGCAATACAGCTCTGATCTTTTCACGTAGGCATGCAGAGAAAAGTTTTATGAGTTAAAAGTAAGAAAAGGGAATAAAGATACTGAGTTAGGGGTTTCTTACAATAAACAGTTTTTTGGATATTAACAGATGCACCTGCACACCTGGATATCATACATTTAATGACATGAGAGCTCTCAGAGATTTGACTACAACATCTGCACACCATGCTTTTCCTCTCATTCTGACACCCCCCACCACCACCATCCCCTCACACACACACACACACCCACCGAAACACACACCCATTGGACAAACCCCACCCTAGTCAGTCTCATCTCCATCCTTCCCAATTTAAGCGGGCTCCTGGAGGGCCCCTGGCTATCTGTGGACCAGGGCTATTTAAGCCCACTGCTCTAATTCTGAAAGCCCTGATCTGCAGTCAGGCTGAGAGATAAACCTCACACACTCTTTCTCTCCCAATCAGTCACAATCTCCCTCTAGTTCAAACACTCACTCATTGTTTTTGTCTTGCAAACACACATGTCACACTTATTCACTACTGAGTGTCTTCTCTCATACCTGGCTGATCTGCCTTCCTCAGAAAGCCATGCACCTCTTGACTAATTCCTAAATCAATCTTCTCACAGCACTTTTTTTTATCCTGTCATCCAAAGTTATCAACACACCTGTGCTCTCTCGCGCTCTCCTTCACACACAAATATGGACACACACACCCTCTCACTGAGAGGAGGAAGCTCCGTGGTCACATACCTTGCTGGGTGCCTTTACGTAGCTCGTATCTGAGAGTTGTTCTCATTGGATCAAGCAGCAGCAGGCACGCAGGAATATCCAGTTTTGACACCGAGTCTCTTCCTCCTCTTACTGCTCAGCCTTCTCTCTCTTCATCCTATTCCTACCTCTGCTCCTTCTCACTCTCTAAACGCCTCTTTGCTCTCTCTCTCTCTCACTCTCTCTCTCTCACTCTGTCTCTCTTTCTATTTCTCCCTCTGAGCGGGCTGTTTCTCTCTCCTGACTGCCTGATCTTCCTCTCTCCCTCTTTCTCAGTGCCACAAATCTTTTATCTCACTCTTAAAACTTTAGTGTACAATTATTTCCCTTGGTGAGTCCCTTGTGCCAGACCAGGATACTTGGTAACTTTTCCTCTCCCCCTGCCTAATATGCTCTCTGTCTCTCCCTGCCTTGCCGGGAGTGTATAATTAGACAGAGCTCAGTGGTAATACAGTCAGGCTCATTGTGGGAGCCTTAGCATTGCTGCTCATGTTTGGCTGACAGCCCAGTGGCTTCGCTCATTAACCTCCCTCGAGCTGCAGAATGGACCAGCCCACAAGCCTGTGCTATTTGCTGCAACACCTCAGCCTCTTTGCAGTGGAGCCAATCAGAGGCCGCAGGGATGGTGAGGAAAGGTGTGCTCGCCGGACACACGTCCCTCTAGATGAGTGGAGTTAAACCTTATCTCAAAGTATCAACACACAGTGGCAGATGAAGCGTAACACCCAGCTGGTCAAATCTGACACAATGAGGTTTTCATCACAGTCATAACAAGTCAGTTCTCCTTTTAGCCCAATCCCTCGTTCATGATGTGCGTGTGGTGGCATCATGTGCTTTTCTTTGAGGCATGAAACCGCAAAAAAGATCACTCACACATTTTATTATGAAACCACTGCGAGGTATGGGAATGTCCTGTGCAATTTAGCAATAAGTCATATGCTCTCTTTACTGTACTGCATGCCCCAGTTCCCGTCAAGTATGACCTGGCATAAACCCATCGAGGGAGATTTTCTTAACTCTCTAATTTATTCAAGAAAAATAATAAATCTTCAAAGGAAGAGCATCACAATTTTAAATTACACATCTAACTTTTCAATACTTGGTTTTTACAAATTGAACAGTTGTTTTATTATATTACTCCCAGAAGAAAGTAACAGCTTGTTCCACCTCCTCACTCAATCTAAGTAATAAAGATACAGAACGTTGTTTTTCTGAAGAAAATGAATCAGCTGTCCAGAAACTCAGTAACACACAGTTAAATTATTCTGTTTTTAAAAAATGAATAAAAAATGTAATTATTTAAAAATGTTTGCACTAAGCGTGTTGCATAAATTTATCAGACAGACGCTGTGCAGCCCTTCAATAATTGCAGTAGTGTTTCAGCGTTTCCAGGATGAATATATTATTTATGATCATTCCATTGCAGACTTTGACAAAGTCACTCCAAAACCTTCCTATTTCTGAGCGAAAAACCAGAGAAGTTTCTCTGTTACATAACCAAAAACACTTGAGCTGAAGTTCACTAACTAATTGACGAACATTATCCCTCAGGATTGTTTTGAAGAGAACAGAGCTCATGGTTCAATCTGTTATAGCAAACAGTCCAGGACCTCAAGTAGTCCCTAAACAACACACCACCATGTTTGCCCGTTAGCTTAGTCTTACACTAGATGTAATGGGACACTACGAAAGTTACACTTTTGTTTTGTTAGTGTACAGAATATCTTTCCAAAGATCAGTCTGCAAATGCTCTTTCCACATAATCAGTTTAAAAAAGAAAGAAAGAAAGAAAGAAAGAATAAAGCAAAGAAACAAAGACAGAAGAAAAGAAGGAAGAGGAACATATTTTTTCTAATTAAACAATTGTCTGTAGAAAAAAGTATTAAACATAATAATCCAACTAATTAAAACCATCATAACAAGTCATGCACATAATATACGAGATGATCTGAATCTCAAAATCCCATGTGCTAGGACAGCTTTACAAAGTACAGTATTTGTGTGTCATTTTCGGAGATAAAATTATGGAACAGTTTATGCGAAGAAAAGTAAAAGAAATAATAAAGCAATTTCAAAATATACACATTGTGGTACAAATATGGGGATATACGTTTGTATCTCAGCCTACTCCTTTTAAAACATGCTAGAAGACAAGCTATGGGTGGAAAAGTGTGCAATGTGAAAGTTGGAGATGTCTAAAACAAACAAATAAATAAATAAATAAAATCATCTTTGAGTATTACTCTTTGCATTTATTCAGGTTACCTGTGTTTAATATTAAAAATGTGTGATGATCTGAAACCATCATCTGTAAATAAATAAACAAACAAAAAAAATATGTAAAAAGGCAAAAGCATTTGTTACAGCACTGTAGTTATTTTAAATGTGTTTTTAAGTAGGAGTTAGAGGCTATCTTTCCTTAGTCATTTTAAAATATGAACAACAAGAGAACACACCGTTGAAAAGAGGCAGATCTGTGTTGATATTTTAAGTCTGGGTTTGGCTGGAAGGAAACATCTACAGCAATCTAGAGCGAGAGTAATATTAGCAAGAATTTCAACTTTTAAAACAAGTAGCAAAACATGGCTCATATCAGGACATTTCTTGTGAGAAAGGTAATAATGCAGGAAAGCATGATCAAAATCTTTTGAGACATTTGTGTCAAGATTGAAGGAGCTGTAGCTGTGTATATTAATTTATCAATATGCAGCATAAAACATAGAAATGCTTTGGTCAGTTTAAATAAAGCTGCATATTTAGCAGTCAGTGTCAACTCAAACTTTTTCCACACACATGAAGCACAACTTCCCCAAAATAGAAAAAGAAAAAAAATGTGATTGAGGCATGATTTGGTAACTGAAACCTTCGAGAACATTCTGCATAAATTGACACAAAACCATTTACTATTAAATCATACTTTAGGAAATCTTAAATGAATTTGATTAATTCAAACATAACATCTGAAACACAACTAAAAAAAGTGTAATATTTCAGCAAAAATCTTCAGTGATTTCATGTTGAGCAAGCTTTTTCTTTTCGAAGTTTCTGTTTGACTGGAGCCCAGGAGTGGGAGGGAGACTGTGTTCAAATAACCGGAGTAGGGAGGGAGTGACTTACAGCATTAATCAAGAAATATCACATGGTGCGCGTGCATCCCTCACACTCATGTGTGTGCCTCTTTTTTGCTCTTGTGATCATTAGTGCCGGCCAAACGTCTTGGTATCATTTCCTCTCTCCTTCTCTCTCTTCCATTCTCACTTCTGCATTTACACTACAACATCCTTTAAAGGCAGATGCAAATAGCGCTGAGAAAAAAAACATTACTTTTATCGCTGAATAAACATTCAAAAACGAAGGTTATGCAAAAAAAACGATGCTGTTCGTACTCGAGCTTTGAATTATGCATTCTAAAACATTTTGTTTCCGTAGTTCACTGAGGATATTGCTGACTCTATCCGGCAGTAATATCAAATTTGTTTACTGTTACAGAAACATTTACAGTTACTTTATTCTCAATTATAACAACCAGAAAACAAAGGCAACAATTTTTGCAACATCTCAGTTCAAATTAAAAAGTAAAGTAGGCCTGTAATTCAAGCAGAGACTGTCAGAGCAATGATACACGGCAGGCGTGTGAGGAATTTTTGGAGTAAAACATGACCTCTGTGACCCTTAAATGCAGCATCCTCAGGAAAACTGTATGCTCCCAGGCCCAAAGATCTTTACAGACAGAGAGTCATTCAAGACGAAACTACCTGCATCTTTAAATACACCCTGAAATTGAGAGAGCGTACCATATCAAACATGTGGAAATCTTTTATTTTATGTTACCTTAAAAAATAGAAACTCAAGACATCAGTGATCCTCCCCTCACTCAAAACTCAAGCTCTCTTCCTCTGTATTCTTTTTGCTTACGTGCCAAGATCAACACACGGGGTTTGTGTGCGTGTGTATGTGTGTGAAAGTGACTCACCCCGTGTCAGTTACTCCTCTACTAAAGTGTCCTTTCCTTTTTTACTTCACACCTCTCCACTTTGCTATTTTAGGGCCATGTTAGCAGAACTAGTAGTATCTAGAGGATCTCTCTCACACACACACTCAAACTCACCGAAACATGCTAAATCCACTGGGAGTGTTTTGGGAGAGGGAGTGGGAGCTGTGCATCTTTTTATGGTACAATAGCTTATTAGGTGGAGCTGACAGAAATACCCAGGGTTACTCACAAAGTGAAAAATATCATATTGCATAAGATGGTGAGAGGACCTGACCACATAAATGCAACAGTAGCTCTCTCACACAAAGACAAACACGCACATGCACCCCTTCGCACATTCGCACACACTCGTGCACACACAATGATGTCCTCATAGTGTCCTGCAGCCAGGCGGGCAGAGGCGGAGCGGGATAGAGAAACTGGAGCTGAGGCAGATTGCTGACTCAGGGAACAAACCAGTCAGAGAGAGAGAAAGTGTGTGTGTGTGTGCGTGTGTATGTGTGTGAGGGGAGGACATTGTGCTGTGTGGTGGCCTCTTGATTTGTGTGTGTGTAGCGACCACCACTCTGCTCACTTTGAATTATTTCATTCCACCACTTTGAGGTTAGGACAAAAGCTGCTTGCTTGCAAGACAGTCAAACCAAAAAACCCATTGTCATACTTTTTGTAAGAATTACATTGAAGGAAAAGAGAAGTAAAAAAGAAGAAGTTTCTCTTTGTCTTATTTCTTTCGGTTGTACTATTTCACTCCTTCTTTCCTCTTCTGAGAAAATAATTGTCAGTGCTGAGACTTGTTTCCCATACAAAAGTTACAACTCATTTTGTTTAACTATCAAGCGAAATCTGAGTTGAATAAAATTATAATAAACATGTTAGCTGCGGTGATCTGAGAAAGAACTGCTCAGTGATTAAACTGATTCCACTCAGCTTTTTCAAAACCTTATCTTGGAACCCGTCTAGCTTTCTCCACATTAATCAGATTACAACCACACATCTCAAATGTTGCCTCAGGATTTCTGTGTTAAACAAGCACAAAGTAGTCTCTAGTTTTCTTCAAATAAAAATCTAAAATTACAGCGTGCATTTTACGAACTGAAGCTTTGGTTAAAAACCATTTCCTGCCATTACGGCCTAATAGCTTTTATTGTATGTCTAAACCATGTGGAGAGCCAGATTAATAGTTGTTTTCCAAGCTTGATGCTGCCACCAAAACCTTTTGAGGTCTTAGGGGTGTGGAGCAGTTAGTTTTCTGCCACCAATAGTGTTTTGCATGGAATTCAGAACTTTCAATTTGAAACCATGGACATGGTTTGTGGACATCATGCTTATTCACTACCAATTCAATTTCATACCAATTTATAAGATGCGGAGCAAAGGGAACCGTGAAGTGAAGTCAGAGAGAACTGTTGAGGAAAGCTGCATCATGGAAACAGATTTAAATCCTAAATGATTCAGCTCCCATCTGTCACCTAAAGTCAACGATTGCGGAGTTTTGTCACAACTTTACTGGACAAGTGTGACATCAGCACAATATGTTGCAGGTACACCAACAGTTTTACTTCTCACAAAGGCAGCATATTTGTCACCCTGTACAACCTTGCGATGTTGAAGATTTTGTAAAATGACGATATATTTGCAAGGTTAGATGAGAAGGGCGTCGGTCAACACGTGCAATAATTTTAAGTTCTTCATCAAACAATATTAAATGATGTCAATAATGTCAGATTGTCTGATATGTTTTTGCAAACACTAATTAAATACAGAGGCACACCCACATTTCAGATTTTTATCTGTGAAAACATTTTAATTCCAATCAAATACCCATTAATGACCCGGTTCACAGTTATGAAGGGGACAAAGTATAATAGACTGGAGATCTATCATGCCCGTTGTTCTGTTGCATATTTCACTCAAATACACGTTGTGGGGGCGTGCAGTGGTGGCGTAGTGGTTAGCGCGACCCTTATTTGGAGGCCTTGAGTCCTCGACGCGGCCGTCGCGGGTTTGACTCCCGGACCCGACGACATTTGCCGCATGTCTTCCCCCCTCTTCTTCCCCGTTTCCTGTCAGCCTACTATCATATAAGGGACACTAGAGCCCACAAAAAACCCCCTGGAGGGGTAAAAAAAATAAATACACGTTGTGGTTTTGTAACATGAAAAGTGGACAAAAATTCATGGGTTGTGAAAGCTTTTGCGAGGGCCTGTATAATAGCACATGCTTAGATATGCAGTACACCAAGACAAGGGTGGCTGTGAAAGTGATGTATATACTCTGTGCTCTAAAAAGCAGGAGTAGCAAGTCAGCAACATCCAGGTGGTTTTGGTTTACCCTCAGATTTTACTCCTCCCTTGTTGTCTCACTCGGCCTCTTCTGCTTCATTATTTGTCCTTTCTCCTTGGCTAAAAATACATGCTGCACTGTCAGTGTAACAGATCACCGTCGATGAAACTTGCTGCCAGCATTAGACAGTATTTGAAACAGCAGCAACACCATCCGCTCCGCACAGAAACACACACGAGCCTTGGATCACGATGGTGTTGGCGGATCAGTGTTTGCAACTGTTTGTGATCATGTAAAAATGACTGTTTGTGTGTGCTAGACAAACAGGTGCAGTAATCTTATGAAGCTGGCTGAGCTGTTGCGGGGTTGACTGTGAAAGTGCAATAGTAACTTTAGGTCACAGCAGTTGGAGAACAGGAATAACAAATACTGTCGCACTTACGCGCACACACAGGGCTGCACCTGTGCCTGGCTGTTCTAAGTAACAGGAATATGTATGCGAGAAAACGGCTGGGTGGGGTGATGCAGACAATGAAAATATGTGTGAGCGAATGTCCACAAGGCTACTTGAGAAAATAGGTTTTACATGCAAGAGGGGAGAGAGAGGAGAAAGAAAGAGGTAGAGAAAAATAAAGCGCGAGAGAGGGAAAGTGTGAAAAAAAGCAGGGTTGACGGGCCACGCTTGTGACTCGTAAGAAAATTAAATAAACAACAACTTCTCACTCCTGCTTTCACACTTGATGTGCAACTCAACCGAGTCTGACGGAGACGGCACAAGGTGTCACTGTTCAGTGCTCGGGAGAATTTTCCTCCTTGTTTCTTGTTCCCATAGCAACTGTGTGGTGACCTATGGTGACCCCCAAGAACAGTGCACGGATGGAGGGGAAGAAAAGGTGATATTTATGCAGGGTCAATTACTTTTTCTCAGGTAGATAAATATTCTTGTAAATATTCTAAACCATAAATAAATCTGAAAATGAATGTGGGATCAATCTACGGGCACAGCCCAGTAAATTAGAATATAATTACATTGTCATATAGATGTATTACACAGAGTGATGTATTTTAAGTTTTTATTTCTGTTAATTTAATTAATGCTTACAGCAGATAAAAAACCACAAGCCCAGCTGGTCAAAAAGTAAATGTTTTCATAAGAACAAGAAAATTGTGTATTTTAACTCTAGAAAATAATCACTATGTAGTGCAGAGTATATGCATTCAGTATTTAGTTGGGTATCTTTTTTCATAAATTCCTTTTCTTTCTCATAACCTACTATAGATTCTCTGTAGGATTCAGGTGAAGTAAGTCATTTAACCATGTATTAGTCCTCTTGGCAGTTCAGGCAGATGCAAAGTCCTGCTGCAAATGAATTGAGCATCTCCATATAGCTTGTTAACCACAGGCATCAAGTTCTCCAAAGATGGCCGCTCCGACATTCCACAGGATGACATTGCTCTCCAAATCAAAACTGATTGTGGAAAGTTTATGATGAAGTTTGTGGAACTTGGATTCTGTTCCTCCTCTACACATTTCCCACTTCCTGGAACCTTGATTGTGGCCCTGAGCAATGCAAATTTTTACTTTTAGCTGAAAAGAGCAGTCAGCAACCGTCCTGTCCTTTTTCTCTTTACCTAAAGTAACACATTTTTGACTCTTTTGCTCAGGAGTGGCTAAAAACAAAGGACATGACTCAGTGTAGCAGGTCTTAAGAGAGCAAACCTAAATTACAAAATATCAACTGCTCCTCCTGCATCTGTGATTCAGCATGTGGTTGGAGCCTCCAGAAGAGACTAGGGTTCAAATACTTTAAGCTTTTTCTGTCTATTCCACTCAAAGTAACACCACTGTTGTCCATAAAGACATTGAAGCACCACTGAGTCTGCAGATGCTATTCCCTTTAGTTCATCATTTAGTTCAAAATCATTTTAGTTCAAAAATAATATATGTATTGTGAGAAAAAGTCCTAGAAAGTTTGGTTCATAAACACAGACAACAGTCAAAACCTTCCATCTTACAACTTGGGGGCTTGAAATTCTATGTCACTCTCTCTGTTACCTCTTCTACCACACTTTTTCCCCAACCACCAAGCTTTGAATTACAGTGTTTGAATAAAATGACCAGCCTTCTTATTTATCCATTTTATTTTTTTAGGAGAAGTGCATCAAAGATTACCTGCTGGAAAACTGTCAGGTAAACAGCCTTCCCCTTAATCATGTTGGCCATAAAATGGGTTTAGTGTTTATAGTATTTCCTGGAGACAAAAATTACTTTAGTTAATTAAGTGCAATCTCTCCTTCCATATTATTATTGTCCTCACAACTTTTCCTCCCTTTCTAATTATTTCTGCATAACAGCGGGCTCCACACAGAAATGCTACCTGTACTTCTATCGGCCTTGTTGTCTCATTATCAGAGTGACATTTATGTAGTCCTGCATAGCCATCTGGATACGTCCCACACACATGTGAGAGAAACCAGCCTGGGTCTGGATCTGACTCACATCAAACAGCCTCTCTGCCCACACACACACATACACCCAAACACACGCACACACACACAAACGCTAGGACATAAACACCAAATACAGACGGCACAAACAGAGCTGTTTCCAGAAGCTAATATCTGACATTTAGCAAATAGTGAGGTGACAGAGAGCTGCATCACACTTACGACTTTCCAATCACAACAGTAGGGCCTCTCTTAAAACAGCTGCATATAAATCTGCAGACAGCTGTGAAAAAACAAACACAGAGAACAGTCACATTTCCGTAATAATATAGGTGATATGTATTTTTTTATGTCATCCATATGCATGCAAACTAATGGTACAGCCCCTGGCATACACATAGACAAAGATCAATGAGAGGTTATAGGTTGCAGCCATCCAGGAAAGTCCCGAAAATGTACTATTAAATTAAATAAATTACGTTATAATTAATTTTAAAATAATATATTTATTGTGGTAAATGTTTTCAATAGTCCAAAACACAGAGGTTTTAGGGTGTTAGGTTGATCAGTCATAAAATAAAAGGGTGGTAAAACACACTTTTATATCAGTACCTCTTGTGAAGTTCTTGAATCACCACTAAATATATCTCTGAAAATTCTCTTTGTGGTCTGAAGCATGTAGTGTTTTGTTATGTATTAATGACGAGTAAAGACGATTTTTTTTAAAAAAGAGATCTGTGTGACTCAAATGGAGAGGAGATTAAAGGCTACAACCTGAGGTAATTCGAGCATGCTGCATCTGGACCACTTTACAATCCTCATCTTGCAGCAGTCTCTAACCTACAGAGAGGATGCTATGACTGGTGCTCGACATTTGTGAAAAGCCCAAATGCAGTTTCGTTATGACTGTCAGTTCAGTGGGCCATAGAAAAACACAAGTGCACACACAAGTGAACAAAAAGAGGTGAGCTATACCAAATGAATCTCATTACAGTGATGTGAAGGGGTGCATGCACCCTGATTAACTAAGCTTTGCGCTTCAGAATCATATGCCTTCAGAGGCCATACCCAGTTACATTTGCCTGCAGGTTACACAGTCCACTGTGATGTTCAAAGGCATGCTTAAGCCATGCTGGATGTGAGGTAGGCTTCGTTCTGTGCCCTTCATCTATCCATCTCCTTCCCTCCTACCTTATCTCATTTATAATTGATTGCTCCCACTGTAGCAACTTAATTTGCTGCCTGTGAATAATGAATGAGACATGGATAGGAGGCACTTTTTCCTCTTTGCTGGTTTGATACCCGATTAGCCATTTACAGTTTATCTCTGCTATCATTGACCAGGCACAAGGTTCCCAACAAGGGCCATAGAAATGTTGTCGAGAGAGTCACAGGCCCCAGGAATGAATAGAATGACTGAGGGTGCATTTGAATAAATATTAATGACTATGGCTTTTACATCAAATGAAAACCCAAAATTAAGTTTGTCAGAAAATTTGCATTGCACATGAGACTATTGAAAAAAAAATTACAAACCTTTGCATGGATTAATACATCAGTGCAATGGGGTATGGAGGCAGTCAGCTTGTTGGTCTGCTAAGGAGTCAACGAAATCCATGTAGCTAGAGGCCTTCTTCTCATCCATTATTGGGTCTGGTGTTTCACATATTCCTCTTGAAATTGCTTAGTTTCTCTGTTGGGTGTAACTCATGTGAGTTTACTTGCCAATCAAGCACAAATATACAGCTGTCACTTAACTGGATACCAGAGTGGCCACCACTGGCTCCAAGACCTGCTGCAAAAGAAAGCAGCAGATCTATGTAAAGCTTTTCAGCAGCGGGAATCCTGAAGTACTCTAAAATTTCCTCGTAGACTGCTTTGGATTTGATAACACATGGTGGACCATGGTGAATAAGTTAGTTTATCGGACCTCAAGTAAATAAAATTCCATACCGCTCCCTCTTCTTCCAGGTTCAGAGACTTTGATTTCATAATGAAATGCAACATTTAATTGTGTCCAAGGTCCTCCTTTTTCACATGAAAAGGAGAACTTTGGACAACTGAGCAACAGCTAATTTCTATTCCTCCTCTGTCCAGGTAAGCTGCTTTTCATAATGTATAGTTCAGGGAGCGGCAAAAGTAGTAGACTAAACACAGTCTCTTAAAGCTCTGACTCCAGTATCCCCAAAACCAGTGTTCAAATTAAAGTTTTGAGGTCCATTGTCCTGCAACTTTTAGATATGTTTCTGGTTCAACATACCTGAATGAAATGTCTGAATCTTCTTCTCAGAACACATTAAAGTTCACCAGAGTCCTGCTAGTAACCTTATTATTTGACTCACGATGGACCCCTGCCCTAAACTTTGCTTTGCATTCCAATTCTTCCAAGGCTATAGTAATGCCATCTACTTGTGTACATTTTGTGACCACACTTTTCCCTTCAACTTGAGTTTCAAATTCATTTTGATATGCTTGTAAACAGCTGCATACTCTAAATACCTAGCTTCTTTAGCAATGACTTTTGGTGGCTTACCCACAATGACTGTCTGCTGAGCAACTGTCAAGCCAGCAGTCTTCCCCCTGATTGTGTAGGCTACAGCATAGTATTTTCTGTATACAAAATCAAATTCCTTTTTTAAAATGAGATACACCTGAATTTCAATTAAAATATAATAATAATGAATAAATTAATGATAATCATCAGTTCAAGTGACCAAGAAACCAGGCATTTGAAACTAAAATGGTAATTATGTGTTTTTGAATGTGTGATTGAATCTTGAGCAGTAGTGAAACGGTGGAGCAGTTAAATGCAAATGAACCCCGTGACATTGGCAATACAGAGCCGTCTTTAGCCATGCAAACACTACATACTGTACCTCGCACATGTTCACGCTCGTTTAAATACCCACACTCGCAGAGACAAACAGTTCCTTGGCACATTGAGATATGCTCTTTTGAGGTGCCTGCCATGTGATGCGCATTCTGCTCACCTCCTCTATGCAGCTCAATGGACTTTCAAGCTGCATCCAACTCACGCTCGCTCACTCTCCGCCCGTTTTATTAATAGCATGTTTCTGTTCCACAACGTGCCACAGCATTTCTAATGAAGGCAAAGAGATTGCATTATTAAAGTTACGTCAACCAGATGCTGCCTCAGTCTTTCTGGAAGCACAAAGCAACCTCCGACCTGTGGGAGCGTCCCACCTACTGTTCCAGACCAGATGCGTGTGCTCACGTACTCCTTCCCAGTATGTGCAGACAGACATATGCTTATAAAACGTAAAGTACACATTTTCACAAGACCGCTGCAGAAGGAAAGTTGTGATCAACAGAAGGGTCTTGGTTGTGGGTACCAGATGACATGGCAGTTGCTTGGTGCAACCTGATGGAGTGATTGCATGTTTGTTCTTGGAGGAGCGGAGATGATGACTGTCATGATCTTTGAGATGATGAAGACATGGAGGAGGACACTGATGATGTCAGGATGATATCTGTTGACATTCCATCATAGTCTACTATAACTATTATGTTCATAAAGGTATTTGTTAATATATTTAAATCTCGTCCTGCCTGCCTGTTTCTGTCTGATGACATAGTAAAGTGAGGACCCCGAGTGCCTGTCTGAGTCGTAGTGAAATCATAACCGTCTGAATCTGACTAGGTCTTAATCTAAAGCTAAACGGTAAAGATTCATCCGTCTCTAAAACGAGATGGATGAATGTTTTTCAGGCGGGAAAACACACAAGAATAAGATTACGTGAGAATGAGAGTCGCACTGTAGGAAGCTGGAGGAAGATAGAGGGAGAACGCAGAAACAGAGACAGGGAGAATAGATGAGCATGAGAGTGTGCGAGAGAGATAAATAGAAACGGAGCAAGACGGAGGAGTGGGAGAGTGTAAACAGCAGAAGGTTCACTAGGTTCACTCTGCAGTAGAGGAGCTGAAAGATGGGCGTCAGAACTCGAAGCCCGGGGGGCTGCGAGTGACTCACATACTCATCTATACATTCACATGGATACATGCAGAGGAGTGCTTTCTGATTAGATTCATGCAAATTCTGCTTCATCTCCAAGTACAAATCATTGTACGTACATACAAGCCCCAGGAAGACAATGTGACAGAATTAATAAATGAATGTTAAACCAGTTAAACCCTTTATTTAACTTATGTTCTTAAATGATCATACTCAACAACAACACAGGTTTCCTTAAGACAAGTAATTAAAAAAAATATTATCGACTCAATAATTTGAACTGAAGAAGGATTGCCTTGCCAAAATATTTTCACCCCTAAACATTTGCACATTAAGTCAAGTGTCACATGGTAAATTTAATGTACTGTACTACAGTGAAGCATGGCATCCAGCCGCATCCTTTCCCCTGTACTCTGCTGCTCTAAATAAAATCAAGTGCAACCACCTACTTTTAGAAGTTGCATATTTAGTAAATGGATTCACCCTGTTAATCGCATTAATGCAGCTGATCAGAGGAGGCATCAGTGGCCTGTAAGAGAACATTAGTGAACAAACAGCATTTGGAAGACCAGAGAATCAAATCAGAAGTATTTTAATTAACTGACTGCAAGACAAGAATAATATTGATCAGAGTAGAAGCTAGGTGGTCAATATTAACTCTGGAGGAGCTGTAGATATCCACAGCTGAGTTGAGAGAATCTGTTGACAGGAAAACTTTTGTCATGAACTACACAAATAAGTATTTTATGAAAGAATACTATAAAGAAAAAAATACGGTGGTAGCATAGTCCTCAGGTTATTTGTTTTTCACCAGTGACAAGGAAGCTTGGAAGTTGCTAAATATAGTGTAACTGAAAGAAATCCTGTTTGAAGCAGGAAGTAGTTGAAAGTAAGGCAAATGTTCACTTTCCAACAGGAAAAGAGCCTTAACATAACACAAAATCACAATTAGATTAAAACATTCATATTAGAACAGTCTACTCAAATTTCAGACTGAAATCCAAATGAAAATCTGTCTCAAAATGATATTCTCAGCAAATGTTCTTCATCTAATACAACTTCCATTGAGCAAGGAAGTAGGCCACAAGGTCTCATTGCTGGCACTGACAAACCTCAAAAGACAAATATCAACTCAGGTGGAATGAATAGAAATGCTCACAACCATTTTTAGAGTTAAATGTGCAAAACCATTATTTTTTTCCTTCTACTTTTAAGTTGTACACCAGTTTGTTTTGGACTTTAATACTGTATAATACATTGAATTTTGTAGCTAAATTAGAACAAAAGTTTAAAAAAGTTGAAGAATGAATTCTTCCTCGACTTCCTGCATTTAAATTAATTGAACAGAACCGCATCATTGACTGACTGTATAATCTGACATTTCGACAAACATAAATGACCCCAAAGTTGGCCTTTATACTCACAGGTCACCCAAACAATTTTCTGTTCAGTTAGCATATTTTAATCTCGAAATGACTAATGTCCACAACATAATACTTAGTTTCCGCAGTTGTATATCAGTAGAGTTGAGTCAAAATGATACTGTCAGTCATTTAGTCCAGGCTGCTGCTTTTCTCAGCATGAGTCACTAGATCTCATTTAGACATTGAAAAACATACTGCACACCCATGTAAAATTAACACAAACGGTACTCTTTGCAAAAATAGACCTATTTAAGGACCTCATTATACAATGAGAATCGAACGGCTGGCACAGCTGTTGTCTTTAAATTTGTTTTTAGACTGTCACACCTCTTTTTGTACTGCACATTTATAAATCAGTTTATACCAGATTTGTGACCAACAAGACAATGAGTTAATTGCTGTCAAAAAGTTTTAATGATAAAACATGTTGATGTAACTTTTGAATCCTTTGCCTGTTATGACAAAGGATTCTCTGAATTAGAGTATAGAGTCGTTTTTTAAGTATTTGTCCTGCGCTGTCACCTGATTATGTTGCACTCTACGAGAAATCTGTAGAGATCAAGATCTGTTTCACACCAGAGGTTGTGCAACTCAAAGGTAAAACAAACCCAATCCTGTCAATTTTGGAGTATACAATGGCTAATTAACACCATGACAGAGCTGCATGCTCCTCTTTCTGAGAAACAAGGCTTTGCTGCTGCTTCTGCCGCCTTTCTTTCCTGACACATTTAGCTTGTAGATACTGCTGAACAGGGAAGCTCAGAGGCACAAGCTGGAACACTTGCAGGCAGGTGTGCATGTTCGTGCACGTGGCGCTTCGATGTCTGTTGCCATGGTGACCCCCAGAATATCCCCGCACAACACAATGCAATATTTTTTCATAAACTTTGAGGGCTTTGAGTATACAGTCTGATGTAGCTGCGCAGACACAAACTTGGATTTGTCTCAGAGACTCAGCTTTGTGAAATTTTCTTGATAGAAAATTGTTAAGCTGTTTAAGGCTGCATGTTTACAGTTTCAAAAAGCCACTGCAAACTATAACATAAATGCATGCAGGTAGTACTAACTAGTAACCAGGAATACTATGTGTGAGTGTTTGTGTGTATCTCGGTGAATAAATGTGACTTTAGTCTGTGTGCGTGCACAAATGTGTGTATTTACCACAGTATGACTCACAAACCACATCAGAGACTATGCTGCAGAAAACTGAGACAACACAGTTTCAAAGAGGAAGCCAGCTCTGATAAAACTGAAAGAGCAACAGGCACATTTTACACACCACCAACACTCGCACACACACACACGCACACCCCCATTAATATGCACACAAAACCAGGAACAGTTTGTGGAAATCCCCTTTTGTTCACCTGAATGAATTAAACTTGGGAGGATTTTGAACCAGAAATTCAAATCTGACACGTGATCACAATTTCCTCTTGGTTTGTCTTTCAGTACAAAAAGTCTGATATATGTTTATCAAGATCAAATGAAATCGAATATCATTTACTCTGGATTTTATAATGCAATGGAAGTTAGGTATTGGTCTTTCTTAAGAAAATTTCAACAGGAATCACTGTGCCGAGAGCAGAGCTGAAGTTCTTCTGAGATGTAAGCTGAACTGCAATACCCAACTTTAGCCAGGAGATGTCGATATTGACTTGCACATGAGTATCTTTAGCCTTTCATTACAGGGATAAATACCTCCCTCTATTTGAGGAAATAATTATAGCTCATCCTGAGCACAGCGACAAATTGAAGCAGATCAGGCTATGTATCCTTCTCATATCATTATTCTTTTCATTCTCCTTATATAGTCTGTGCTGTGTTTTCCATGATATTGGAGGTTAGGAAGAAACAGCCTCTTCCAACTGAAGTGTGATGTAATTGCCTGTTAGAAGCCTCTTATTAGGGAGGAGGGAAGTCAGGACCTGCAAGAATTCATGATACTAAGTGCCAATTAGCTTGTTCCCCCACATGTAGCTGTACTGTTACAACGGGTAGAATCCACCTCAGGTCCACAAGCCACAGATTCTAGAAAACAATAGGATAGACCCCTAAATAAATCTAAAAGCATATTCATACAATTTTCCTCTTGTAAATATGCATTATTGTCTATTGTTCTACTGTTGGAAGCAATAAATTGCTTTTTCAGTGATCACGATAAACAGGACTTGCACAAGTGGGGCTACATGCTGGAAGCACTGTTACCTTCAAGCAAGGAGATTTGGGCTTTAAATCCCAGCCTGGTGTCTTTCTACACTGAGTTTACATGTTCTACCCATGAATGAATTGCTTCTCTCTGTGTACTCTGCTTGAGTGTATGCAAATGTCTGACCTGAGCTGTATCAGCAAAAAATAGACACCATAATGAAGTCCTCAGAATGTATTTTTCTTATGCTAGTTTCACCTTTAATGCATGCACTGAGCTGTGGAGAGAATCCAGAGTTAAACTGATTAGAAACGAATGGCTGGAGTAATTAGTTGTTTCAAATCCTGAGTAATTATAACTCTGAGTATTTGTGTGATATTAAAAAATGAGGATCATTAAATGCTAGCTTTGGACAAAACCTTTAGATCCTTCCTCTTTTCCTTTTGCCCGGGATCGAGCGGCGTTCTCCATGAGCGACCCGCAACCGCGTGCTGTTAAAACGAAACAACAACAAAACGTGTTGACGTCACAGATCACGGAGTTTAATCTCATACAAAGCAATCGACAACAAAGCTGCAGAGGTACAGAGATATACATTTTATACAGACAAGAGAACATACAACACGAAACACAAAAGACAGACAAAGGCGCCCAAAATGTGGAGGAAAAGATGGAAAAAACCTCTCTCTTTTTCTTAACACGGAATCTTAAAGTAAAAAGGTGTTTCCCTATTTAATATATGCAGGCAAGGCGTTCCGTTCTTTGACCAATCAGAAACTCCCTCAACACCCAGAGATCCTGGGACTCCCCCTATCTCAGCTCCGATGTCTGGCTTTTATCTAAGTCAAAGGACGGACGACTTCGTCCTGGGCCGCGCCAGGTACGGGGAGAGGCGCCAAGAAGTCTCTTCTGCTCTCTCGGAATTGTAAATTTTATTGCTGTGTCTGTCAACGGGGGAGGAAAAAAAAGGCCCTGCTTTGGCCTGCTTCTTCAGCTGAATTCCCAAATGTTCAACAGAAAACTATTCCAAATTAAAGTGTTGGCTATACCTTTACACATGTCGTGGATTAGCTATATTAAGCACCAAACAATAATTATTTTCTTTACAGTGACTAAAATTTGTTTGGATAATATTGAGGCTTTTCAAGGAAAAGTTTGATTTTGTTTGATTTTCATTTGAATGTATGTAAGTAAAGAATAAAAACTAGAAAAAAAACTCAAGCAGTTTTACAGTTAAAGGATTAGAACCAGCGGTACTCTTCGCTGCTTTCGATACATAATTCATGTCAGTACCTGCTAATAAATCATCAAATCTAAATGTTATCAAGGCATTAGTAAATGTCAATGGGTAAATGACCTTTTAATTAGTCACTAAGTCTGCAGACATGAATGTTAATGGATTGTGCAGATACTTTGCTGCTCCTTTCTAGAAGTCAAAGGGCATTTATGATGCCTTTTTGAGAAATTAAACATAAAAAATATTCACAAATTGAGTTTGTCTCTGCCATTTGCCATTTCCCAGGCATTTGTGGAAATTCAAGGATAGCTTTGTTTTAATAATAGAAGCAAATTTCAACAAATTGAAACTCTGTTATATTGACTTCTATTAGTTAAACTGTTTGATTTTCAAGCAGAGTAGCAGTAAACTAAGGAAAAGATTTGTCTGACAAATTAAAATTAAGTAGAAAAATTAAACAAATGCAATCAGGTGTTACTGACAAAAAAAACATTTTTACAGTATCAGTTGTAATGTTTGTTTAAAATGGATCATGTGGATCTAGTGAACATCAACCACTTCTGACTTATTTTCTGATGTTAATTTTTGAGCTAATTAACATGTTTAATTTGTGTTGCCTACAATTGCAACACTATTGGAAAAAATCGGTCTGCGTTCAGAAAGACTACGCTATATAAGGCTGTCGTCCTCATATTGTTCAACAATTAGAATAAGTGGTGTCTCAGTCAGTCATGTCACTTATAACACTTTTTTTAATCATGAACTTCAATCAATAGTCCAAAAACTGATGAAATCAACAGTAAACACGAAGCAAAATGCTATACTTAAAAATATTAATGTTTTATGTTCAGAAAGAACAGGTAAGCCTGGTGTTTCAAAACAAGATATTTTTGTCACAGATGTATAGTCTGTTGTGTCAGAAACAGGACAGGGCCACAATGATTGAAAAAACAATCTGTTAGTTCAATATGTTTCAAAGTCCTTTTTTCACATCACAGCGACAAAGTCAAATGTATTTTATTTGGACCGTATGTAACAGACTACTACTAATTTTTGGTGGTATATTACATAAAATAATAAAACAAAATGTGAAAAGGTTTGACATTCAAGTGAGGCAGGGTAGTTTTGTCTAGAACTAGAAGCCAAAGTATCTCAAACTAAAAGTAGACACCAAAAAAAAATAAACAAGAGCATGTAGCTTACAAAAATCAAAGTGAAAATATAGCTGAAGGAACTAAAAGAGTGCTAGCACCTGTGTTCAAGAATAGCAAGGCATTGATCATTCTTCTCTTGGTTTAATTTTACACTTGAATGCATTTCTACTTCAAAAAACATTACTTAGAAATAAAGCTCCTGGGGTGCTAGATGGCTCGGTGGGTAAAGGAAGTGCAGAGGCTGTAGAGCAGAGGCTGTAGTGCTCGGCATTGTTGTCCTGGGTTTGATTCTATGTCTCGGACCATTTGCTGCATGTTTTCCCCTTCTTCCTCCTCCCAACTTCCCATCCAATTACTTTTAAATAAAGGACATTAGTGCCTAAAAAAAAATCAAAGTTCCAGAAAAGCACCTTATTGTATGTATGTATGTAACAGACAAAAGTAATACATAACAAAAGGAATGCATAATTAATTATGTAGAACTTTTTTTTTTACTACAATTCTCTTTTTACCAGCAGCAATTATTAAAAGATGGAAATATTAAGTAAAACTAAAAATGGCTGAAATGGCTTACTCTACAATATTATGTAAAAACCTCCTCCTGATCCTGTTGACCCCCACTGTCATCAGTTGGTACAGACCACACTGCCTCACTCATCCCCTCAACACACACACCCACGCACACCCCCACATACATCACATCTAAGCTGTACAGCTTCTTACAACCCTACTTAGCCAGTCTGACAGAGTGAGTAAGAGAGCATGTGTGTCTATATATACAGTATGTGTGTGTGAGAGAGGGACTCTGCAAAACAGCCAAGATGAGAGTGAGAAGCAGTGAGAGGGAAAACCTGGGGAAAAAAAACAACTAATCAAACAGAGGGGGAGGGAAGGAGTCAGCGAACACAGCAAAAAGGCAGAGCAGGGAAGAAGAAAGAGAGTTAAAGGGGAATGTGAGCGTACTATCATTGATGGTTCAGGGCACTGAAGTCAGGAGAAATGCAATGACTAGATGACTATCCACTCCACTCGCACCAGCATCCTTTCCTGGAGCCTTGACAGGAGAAAAAGTACACACTCAGTCAAAGGTAAACAGTCTTCAGCCAGTCCCACATTACTGGATCATGTCATCTACTGGCTCGACAAACCACAACAAGCGTCTGGCGTGTGAGTATAACCAATGTAGCATTTACTCTGTTACAAGTGCAGATGCAGACAAAGTGCCAATAAGTTGATCTTTAGTATCTTCTTTCCTGTACTGTTATTATTCGCATTACTCTCATCTACTAAAGTGTAACTGAAATTGCATTAAAATCTCTTCTTTTGATACAATATATTGAGTACATTAAGATAAAATGAAATCTTAACATAAACTTTGGAACAGCTTTGTCTTCTTCATTACAAGTCATTTAAAATCTGTGAGCTCTGTAATGAAACTTTGATTAATACTGACTGTCCTACTTTAATTCTTATATCATAACTCTCATAAAACACTGTTTTGTAATTTTCCTAAATCTATGTTGATTAGAAAACTGAACCCAAGGATATATCTTTTCATTCTTTCCCAAAAACACCAAAACCTACTTATGTAAGCTCATCCTTTTCCTTCCTAATTATCCCTTTGCTTCCAGCCCTCATTAGGAGGACATAAAAAGTCTCATTGTCCAAAGTGATAATAATAGCTGACGGTCCTGTCTGGCATGGCTAAATTAGCCTGACAGCCTTGATGGTGGTGCAACAATGTCGATACAGTTGAGATTTAATCAGCGGGAAGGGATGAGAACTAATTCTTTATGCCTGACAAAGGTAAAGCCAAGAAAGTCTTTACATGAGGACTGTACATTACAACTTACCTTCATACTGCTTTTCTTTCTGATATATTAAATTACTCTAGAGTAACTGTTTTGCTGAAGTATAATGAGAAATAAGAGATATGAAACTCGCTGTGAATACATATGTATGGGGATGAGTACAAGCGTTAATCTAGGCTTCAGCCAGAGCAGTGGTGGGCACTGTTGGAGGTCATCCAAATGAGTTCAAATTAGTATTTGATATATATATATATATATATATATACTGTATATATATATATATATATATATGTGTGTGTGTGTGTGTGTGTGTGTACTATGTACTATTACACAGGCTGCCTGATGGGATGGTTATAGAAGAAAGAAGCAGGACAGCATTAATGGCCAGACTTGATTTACTTTCTGCGATGTGGCTGTGGGTTTATGGATATGTGTGTTTGGGGGGTTGGGGAGGAGGCAGGAGGGAGGTAACAATTGCGGTGCAGTGATCTCACTCATAAATGATTTATGTTTGATGGACTTCTGTGGCTAAGAGGCGTGCAAAAAAGCAGCGCCTGGCCTGATAAATAAGGGTAGTAATTTCTCAAAAATATGTGGCAGCATAGATGGGTGACACAATCATGGGGATCCCAGGAGGCGAATAAGTGGAAGGAGGAGGAGAAGGGAGGAGATAGATGGGCTGTCAGATGAAAGTGGCCATGCTGCATGACAGCTTTAGCAGCTTTCTCAGGTCTCCAGTTCTGGGTTCGCTGGTATCAGAGAGATGATCATGGGATTTCTAGCCACTTGCCACAAGGGAAGTGAATGCTGCGCCATGTGACTTACAGGTTCAATAGGAACATTTGTTCCCTGCTTTCAGTGTGATGCCACAGAGTGAAATATAACTGCAGCACTAAATGGCACAGTTGAAATATTTTCATTCTGGAAATGGGAGACTGGGAGTGAAAACTGCAGCTGAAAAGAGAAGAAACAGCATATGCAGTTTCTTTATCTTTGGGAAATGCAGGAGAAGTATGGATTTTTTGGACACTGTGGTGAAAAATAAAAACTAATTAGTGCTAGGAGGTATAAAAAGAAGATAGGGAAAAAATAAAGTGGTTTAGCTTAATTGTCACCTTTAGTCCTACCCTTAACTCCTGAGCTTATACTGACTTAAATTTCTTGATATAAACATGTGTTACCCTGCAACCTCGGATGGCTGAGGCTAATGTAGTAGATGATCTTCCCTCAACGTGTGATGCTGCGATATAGAAAAGACGAGATACACACGTTGAGCTCCTTTTGCCTTCAACAGGAAGATTTATTCTTCTCTTGATGACCGTACTCCATATACAACACTACATATGCAATACTTCATATCAAATACTTCAGGTATCACTGTATAATTTCAACAAATAACCCTTCGATTCAGTACATTACAAATGACTGCAATATCCCTTTAAACCGAACGAGAATTATTTTAACATTCGGAATTTTGTTGAATGACAAAATATTTTAGATAGCTTTTAATTATCCAAACCAATTAGCTTTGTTTTAACTCAAATACCTTGTCCCTTTTCCTCAGACCTTTAATATTTTTAACTTTCAAAATAAAAATATATGGATTTGCTTTTAACTATTTTAATAGCTTTTACAATTTTTATTCTGCACAACATATACTCATTGAGTTTGACAACATTGTTTCTGTGTTATTGAAATAGCCCATAAAGAAAAGACACCAGAAAAATATCTTTTACTGTTTCAAAAGTGAAAAATACAGTAAGTTCAAAATGAATTCAATCTCTAGTCCTTCAACTGCTTCTCAGCTAGCTCAACACATGTACAGTGTTCGCTCGCATTAGCATTAGTTAGCCTCCAGAAATACGTCCCGTTTTCTACACAATGTCCATCCAAAGCTGTACAAAGTGATCCACCAGTTGACTCTCGAGTCTATAACCTCTTAATTCTTGGACACCACATTTATGCATCAACATACATTTTTACTGACCTGCGATATAGAAAAGACGGGACACACGTTGAGCTCCTTTTACCTTCAACAGGAAGATTTATTCTTCTGGTGTGCTCAATCTTTTCTTGGTCACTAACGCGTCAGCGCCCCTAGCGGCCATGTGTAGAATTGCATGGACTAACTGAAATAACACAACAGAACTTATTACGATGAGAAATTAAAGATACAAAATGAAAAATTATGTTGGGGTGCCTATTTTCTTACTTCTTGGTTTTGTTTACTAACTTGTTTTTCACCCCTCTACATGTGCAGATGATCTGATCAATCCAAAAGGTTTTTTAATAGTGAAAAGTTTATATACAGTCATCATAGGCATGAATGTCATTATCTTCTTGGTCTTTTAATAATGCACTTGAATTGTTCTTTTTTCCAGAGTGGACTGATTTTACAACAATGTCAATTATTTAAACAAAATAGTCATATTCAATAAGTTAGAATTTTACTGAAAAGCTAATTTTAGTATATAAATTGACCAAGTAAAGTACATATATATCTATGAATTACTTTAAGTACTTGGGGGGGGGGGGTTCAGCATAAAGTAAATGCAAAAATATTGCATGACTTGCCTTTGTATTTTACTGCATGTAACTTAGCTGAGGCAAGCAAATAGCAAAGCTTTTTCTTACAAATCACTGACACTACAGTTACTTTATACTAGGACCTACATGTGCCAGAGTCAAATTGCATGACAATTTTGTGCCTTCTTAAAAATTGTTCTATTTTTTATTCTTCCATAATTTAACCCTCCATGGCAAACTCAGTGAAGTAAAGAGTCCTAGCTACATTTCCAGACATTAAAAATAATTATGTGAGCAATGTTGTCAGGCGGTACAAAACAGAAAGAGTCCATTCCTGGGTACTGAAGGATACAGCTTGAGGACTGTGCTTGTGTTATGCAACAGTAAGACTTAAGCAATGATAGTTTAATGTGGGCTAACAAAGGGAATTATGGGATTTATGAGTAAAGGACATGAGCCATGAACAAAAATCAAAGGATTTTCAAAGTCAAATAAGATAAAGCTACAAATTTAGCACCAGTAGAAGCATGGGCCATTTGTCCTTGGCCTCCATATCAATTAAAACTTATATAAACACTTTGTATGTATTGTCAGTTATTGGAACAATTGCACGGAATTACATGCAACAGGAATACTGTGTATTTCCTGAATTTGAGAAAAACCCACACATTTCAAGCTTTTACTTCTCCATTTGTCTACATGCATGTTTTTCCTTTTTTTCCGTTTATGTCTGTTAGAATCCCAAGGACAGAACCTCCAAAACAAAACAAACGTCATGTCACAGCTGATATTCTCTGGTCACTGACAAATCCACAGCTCATATTTTCCACATGACCTGTGTTCTTTTCCCTGGTTAAAGGGTAAGACAGCACTCTATGTGCAAGGGGTTGCCTGGTTTCATTGACATTATTGTATTACACTTTCCTCCAAATGGCTTTTGGAAAACATTGCTTCAACTGTTAGTAGGGGATGGCTGGAGTGAAAAATCAATTTGATTTTAGCAGAACTGTTAAGATGGTCTGCGTTTTAAAATCTCATGCCAAAAGTGAGGGATTTCCCAGTGTGAAGAAGAAGAAAGACATTTTGATAACAAGGACAAGTACAACTGCATTCTCAGCCAATTTGCATGAAGATCACCTACAAACCCTCCACTGCAGAAAGATAGGAAGCTCAGAGGTTGTCTAGATGAGTCACTCTTCTACATATATGTTATCAGCCCACGCAGAGAGAAGCAGATGAGGGCACACAGCTGATCCTGCATGTGGGTTGGATCTGACCATTGGTCATCTCATCTTGAGTAATGCAGTGTGATTTTTAGATGCATGGGCAGAGAAAGATGGCAAGCAAGAGTCACAGAGAGAGAAAGAAGCCAACAGGCAAAAAGTGAGGTTTACATAAGCTGTGTAGTTTCATCATCATCAAGCCTATGCCTTCAGTGATGGCTTTATTTATTTTAAACTTTCCACTCCTGCCTCATGGTCATGATGTGACAGGGACTTCTTATGTGAAGACCGGTCTCCCAAAAAATGCATTTAGTTTTAACTGGCTAAATGCTCTGACCTGATTACATTGTTCCTCTGCTGTATGGGGGTTTCTGTAGGACGACAGAGGCTGAGTCAGATCTAATCATATTTTTGTTCATGTTGACTTTTCAGAGGAAGTTGGCTACAAGTTTTTGTTCCCAAATTTCTTTCTTCCTTTTTGAGATCTCTTTCAAAGTTCCAAACATCTTTTTGTAAGGGTTTGATCAAACCAGAAACCAACAGCAAGAAGGTTTAGTGTCGTGATATTGCTTGCTTAATTGGTGTCTCTAAGATTTTATATTTTAATATAAAGAAGTGCACCTTTAAAATGATGAAATAAAACAAAATATGCATTTTTTGTAGTAATTATGCAGCTCCTCAAGCAGTGCACCATGGGCAGAGTGGCATGTTGCCCATATCACTAACAAAGTGTGACATCATTTGAAGATTAGTTTATCCAGTAGGTGTTTCAAGGTCACTGTTGTAATATATTCAAAACTGCAGCCTTCGATTTCAGTCCCTCATAAGCCTAAAAACAAAAACGTGTTTGCATATTTATATATTTAATAATTTACAGCAGTATTTTTTATGCTGATTTACAAGATTTACCCAACCCATGAAGTAGTGATAAATCCCATCTATGCACATATCAGAATACAGAAAAAGATTATTCTGAGGATAGGCAGTGATTTAACCTTAATCCTGTCTCGATTTTTAAAAAAATATTTCACACTTCTTCTCATCAATCAGCATTTTCACCTCATGATAGGTACAATTATGTTAACATCAAAGGTAATCATTCTGCTAAGAAGGTTGAAAAAAGTTGTTCAATCCTCTCAACAGTTTCACAAGAGTAAAGACAACCACACTAGTCATTATATATTAAGCACATTCCAAAAAAAGGGAAATGTTTTACCATGGGAGTTAACATAAATTTAAGAGTAAACCATACCTATGTAGCAACACTCAGTTCATCTAGCCATTGTATTTACATGAAATTTTGTGTCATTACAAACATGCCTCGGAAACCGAAAGTTTATGTCAAGATTTCCACTAACTGCTGAAACATCAGAGACTGTAAACAGCTGATTTATTTATTTTTTTTTTACAGACTCCAGGGACTGTTTGAGTGACAGAATAAAGGGTTATGGTTAGTGGCTGACAGTGGACACACACGCCTCCAGGGCAGTCAAAAAATGACTGGCACAATGACAAGCCAGTTCTCTAGAGATGGAGCTGTCCAGGAAGAGAAAAGCTGGGTGACACATATGCGCTGCAAGAGATGGATTTCAACAGGAGAACAATGGTGCCAAAAACTATCAAGATGCTTCTTTTGTGCATCATGAAAACTTGTTAACCCTAGACGCTTCATGTTGACAAACTAACAATAAAGGCATAATTACACCCTTAAATTAGCTGGACAACAATATTTAAACTCTTGTACATGTACAAAACACTTGTGACATGAGTAAAAGTGTCAGCTGGAGGAGCCCAGGGGAGAGTCACTGTGTACTGAGGAGGACACGGCATGCTTATGCAACCAGGGCCTGTCGGCTTATTGAAAGTCACTGTCCGATTAGACAAGCTTACAGTTGGAACAGATGTTCCTATAATAATGTATTTAATTTTTTTTTTCTTATTTAAGGTTTTCTGTTCTATTCTATTTCAGACTTGCTAAATTAAAATGGACACACCTACCAACACAGAAAGAAAAATTATCCAGATTTTATTTGCAATATGTGTGGATGCGTGTGTGTGGGCGTGTGCAGGCGTGGGCTTGTGTGTGCGGGGGTGGGTGGGCGTGCGTGTGTATTTTTTATATATGTAAATTTGCTGTCAAACAAGACACTGAGTGTGAAACTAATGATGAACACTAGAGGTCAGACTACTATCACTGTGAAATAACTTGGTTCAATGACAAGCAACAGAACAAACTAATTTATCACAGCGTCAGAAAATTACCATATACACACATGTTAGGGAATTATAGATTTCAATGATATACTACTAAATAACTAATTTTTATCATAAGGTTCAGTTGAAGTTTATTTGAAATTATTGTCTCAATAAGAGTCAATAACTGACTCTTATTGAAGAATCAGTCAGAATCAGTTTTCCGACACCTTTTAAAATGAAGGTGTGGCAGCAAAACAAGGCTTTGCCAAATGTAGTAACAGGCTGGACTTGTTCTGACTCTTTCAGTGTCAGACAGCTATTCAGAGACTAAACTCTTTAACAGCTCCTTTGAAAGGCAACAGCATTAGTTGACCACATATTTTGCAAATGAAACCAGAACTTCCCTATGAGTCACTGAAAGACAAACACAGGCAGATACACACAAAGGTGATCACATACATTTCTAAAATAATTGCCAAAAGCTAAACTTTTTAGAAAACAAGCCCAAAAGATTTAAAATGCTATGGTAATTATTCTTGTGGTTAGGTTATTTTTCTGTAAATAAAAAAAAATAAATTTCAAGACAGAGTACATTAACTCACAGGAAGTGAAGAATATTTCTTCATGACTGTTTTCTTTATGTCGTTTGATGCTCAGCTGAAAAGGACAATTCCCAGAGTTTGTACAACAATGATTCTGCTCAGCACATGAAGCTAAGAGACAGGCAACGGTTCTTCGAAGATGTCTACCAGCATGATGTGGACAACTACCTGCCCTCTACACACCTACAGGTCGACTGCAGGAAACGTGAGTACCTTCTGCTCCTAGGCGAAGTAAATCTCAAATCGAAGTGAATGAGAATGTTCAAAATATTGCCTTCTGGTTCAAATATAAGTCCCTATTATATCATGATTATATAGATTTTGATGGAACAGTTATGTATTTATATCCTGTAGAATTGTATATTATATTTGCTCAATCTATCTATCTATCTATCTACTTGTGTAAGCGTCTCCTTGGCTGTCAGGACACTGCCAGTAGGAACACATTGGGGGGGGAAAAAAGAACAAAAAAACTCAAACATGACTAATTTTAAAGAACAGTTACTTTTTTAAAAGTGTCTGTATGTCCATGATTTACATATGAATTTTCTTTTCTATGCATTGATCCGGTGCAGCCCCGATGGGCAGTATTTCATCTATGGAGGTGAACGTGGACACTCTGGAGCAGATGGATCTGATGGATATATCAGATCAAGAAGCCCTTGACGTGTTCCTCAACTCAAGCTCAGTTGGTGATGAAGGAGCCCTAACATCTCCACTACCAGGTGCGCAACAAAAAAACATTTTTACTTGCTGATCAGTAACTAAAAATGTTATACATCTGTATACAAAACATGCTATTCTCCACATCCTGGCATATATACATCTATCCCTTTGACATTGTTTAACCTTTCAAAATTTTAGCATAGAAACTACTTCCCCAGTGTGAAACAAAACATAAACTGCTGAGAGAGAATACTAGGAAGACAAGGGTAAAAGAAGAGGTGACTTGGCCTCAAGACATAAGACTCAAATTTCATGGAATCTGATTGCACCTATAGAAGACAAACCACACCTACTGCCCCAGGGAAAATCAGTTTAATGGAGCTAACATTCCAACACCAGGACCCAAGCCAACTTCCAATTATCTGCCTTAGTTTGAGTATAGTTCAGGGGTGTCAAACTCCAGTCCTCGAGGGACGCTGTCCTGCAGCTTTTAGATGTGCCACAGCTACAAAACACTGGAATGAAATGACTTAATTGCCTCCTTCTTGTGTAGACAAGTTCTCCAGAGCCTTGCTAATGACCTAATTATCCTATTCAGTTGTGGTGCCGCAGAGGCACATCTAAAGGTTGCAGGGCAGTGGCCTTCCTGGAGTTTGACACCTGTGTATAGTATAGTTCAATACAAATTTATTTATGGGCTGCCAAGTAACTGCATGAAATATTAGGAGTGGCAAGCGTTAGTCTTTCCATCACAGGTTAAGAGGATCTTTGTTATGACCTGTTCTCATGACAGCAACATTTATTTTTTTGAAAGGTAGGGGGAAAAAATCAGCTAAATCCATCATTAAAACCACCTCTGTTTACTACTGATATTCTTTTCTTTTAAGATCTTTTAATTGTTACGGCATCTTTTTAAAAGGTGCAATTTCAAAGATTTCTGACTTTTATTGGAGTTTTTTTCCAACCACATAGCAATTTTATTTTATTAGAGGCAGATATGTTTTCTAGTAAATGTCAGAACTTGGAAAGAGGGAAATGTGTGAACACTCGTGTGAAAAATGCAGGGTTATGTGCTATAAAATAGATGAGTGTGATAATTAATCTCATCTACAATACCCGCCCAATTCTTCTGAAAAAATATTTTTCAAAGTGGAGGTGTAAAAAAACATTGCAGTAATCTGGCTGCATAAGTGGGCACATTAAATTCATGATTCATTGAAATATGAATTTCATGTGTTTGAATTGCAGAATTCTGTCCACTTCAGCTGATGTGACAGTTACAATCAGTCTGATTAACCTAACGCAGAGAGCAGCTGTCCCTGATGGATTTTCTTCTTTCTCTTTCATTTGCATTCTTTGCCTAAAGCCATAGCTCAGACAGCAAATTAAAAGCATTTGTTTGTGCAGAGTTATCAGTCATAAAGAAGAAAACTTTACGATAGGGTCACCCAGGCCTCTTTTCTATGCCTTCAGCTTGTTCAGAACGCTGCTGCTTCTAACATATCTCATTGGTTCTGCTATAGAGTTAATTTTGAAATCCTTCTATCGGGTTGTAAATGCCTTAATGCTCTTGTTGCTCTGTAACTCTGATGTAATTCAGCCTGTAATTGATGAAACTAGTTAGTGAAGCTGTCAAAAGGCCGACACTCAAGAAGCCCCAGGTATTGTTTTGATTATGCCAGGATGTATAATCCCATAAACATTTTCAGGGAAATGTGTGTAAAGTTGAACATCTAGGCCACAATTCTAGACGGTAATTTGGTGCAAAAATACCCAAAGATGAACACGCCCACAGTCAAGCATAACGGCAGCAGCTATTATGCACTGAGGTTACTTTTGTTCAAAAGTAACTGGCATTTTTGTCAAGGTGGTGAAATTTGTGAGCATCATATTTGACCCAAATATGACGCAAAATCAACAACAAAAGAATATTAAAGTTCTTCTGATGAATATTAAAGTTGTGAAAAGCGGAGTGTAAAACGATTCACATATCTTGTGGACACTAACATTGCAATTAAACAACACAATCACATTTTAGGCTCTTCTCTGTGCATTTTAATTTAATATTTATTTATTTAAAAATCTAAATCTGATAAAAATGACTGTAACATGTTGTTCACCTAGCTATAGATTGTGAGGACGATGATGAAGATGAGGTGGATGAAGAAGCAGAGGTTGTCTACAGGGAACGAGCACCGCTGCAAAGGCAAAACGAAGTCTACCGTGGATCCCAGTCTCGATTTTCTTCAACATCATCTGGTTCCAGTGTTACCAGTGCAGGCGGAGCCGACACACCAGTGATCCAGTCTGATGATGAAGAAGTACACGCCGACACTCTGCTTCTAACCTCTGTTCCCAATACAAGAGATGAAGAAACAGAGGAAGAAGATGAAGAAGAACGATGCTTTTCAACAACCCATCAAAAAGACTGAATATTTTTCCTTCCCCCTGTGCATATGCATTCTTTTTTAATGAGCTGAAATGCCCCGCATGCTTGGGTCAACTGTGATTACCTTTGTCCTTTAGATTGTGCATTCTTTATGATTTACCAACTAACCACCTTTACTTTACAAGCTCTGTGGCACATTCATTTGATAGTTTCTTGGCAGTTGTGTCAGAAGACGTTTATATCAATACAATGAGTCAATTTCTTCGTCTGCACTTGTTCTGATTGACATAAAACAAGTTCAGTTTTACTCCTCAATTTGCCAAGGGGGATCCTTGTGACTTATGTTGTTTTTATTATTAAAGGCTCAGATTCTCAACAGATGAACGAAGAACTAAAAACAAGAGCCCCACTTAGTCAAAATTTAAGTAGGCCACATGACCTAATTGAAACCTGAAACGCACAGGTAGACTCTATTTAAGAATTAGGTTGGTTCTAGGAACAATTGGTTTCTAGAACCTTTACTACAGCTCTGTTTCAAAAACATGAAACTCGTTATGAGTTGTAAAAAGAAAACATATCTGTTTTTTGAGAGATACAGAAAACACATTAAATCAAGTAAGTCGAAGATCTGGTTATGAATGAAAGCAGTTCCACCATACTTTTAATGGAAAGCATGTCACAAAAGAGGCCAAGAAATAAAGCAAGTAACAGACTGCTTTTGTAAGATATCCAGTAATAAAAACACACACCACAGTATTAAACAAATCAAGCGTAAACGCCTCTGTTGATCCTGCTCATGGATTTTCTTTTTATTTATGTTATTTTAGACAAATCTGTTTGAAGTTTGTTGAATCATTTGCCATGTATTCATAATGTTGCATTATAAAACACAGTGCCAGCTTTTTTTTGTTAGCAAACAGGATTATGCATCAAACCTAAGTACGATTTTTTTATGCTCTTCTTTTTGCAGTTCTCTTTGCAAACATTATCTCCAAACAGGAGTTACAAAACTTCCATGAGTACCTGCTCGACAGCATGTTTTGACTTTCATTGTTGTTAACTCTTGCACTATAAGATATGTAGTTAATCCATAAAGATTAAAAGTGTCAGCTCTTTGCTTGAAGAGCTCAAAGAGTTCAATGATAACAGTTTCAGTTTGAGGTCAAGCCGTGCATTTTTTAGGAACTGGGTTTTATTAGCAGAAACTGAAAAACAGAAAAAGAGCAGGCAGTTACTGGATTTTGTTATGTTAACAAAGCTACAACAACATGCCAAAATACTGTTTAGTGACAAACAATGAGTGAGTTTGAAATATATTGGGCTTCATTTTCTTTTTCAATTAAAAATGTTTTAATTTAAAAATCCCCAGCCAAGAATCAGGGAGTGTTGCGTGTCGCACAATGGTACACTTGTTAGCGCTGTTGCCTTGCAGCAAGAAGATTCTTGGTACACATCCAAATCTATAGATTTTTTTTTTCTCCCTGTGCGCAAGTGATTTCTCTCTGGGCTAGTGTAACTTTCCCACACAATTGTGTACCGCACCTTTCTACCAGTGACTGCTGGAGATAGGCAGATGGGCGCTCTGCAAGGATAAGAGGATAAAGATTGCTCTCACACCCCATAAAAAAGTTCACATTCACAGTCCTCAAATTCTTGTCCAACATATACAGTACACAAGTTAAAGAGAAATATTATGTAAAATTGACTTTTTAAGCTTTACATCGTGTTCTAATTTTATTTATTGAAACAACTGAAGATCATATAGTTACTTATGTTGTACAGTGGCACTATGTGCTTAATGACCCCTTTAACAGTTATTAAGGCATTGTTGTGCAAATTAATGACTTGGTACTGAAATACAGAGTGAAAAGTAATTAATACAGTTGCACCACTGTGGTGCTATTATCCTGCTGACCCACACAATCCTTCAGACTCATAGATTTTGGTCATCAAGCCAGGTGATTGTGGAGAGCTCCACCTGTGTCTTCTGGAGTTGTCGACATAGTAATTTTGGGGTCATCTGATTTTGTGATTCCCTCCGGTAGATTTTCCATCATGCCCATCAGCACACAGAACCATAAGTTGTGAACGATGATGTCAATTTTCCGCCCTATTTTAGAACTGCAGTCTGACTGTAGTTTTAACAATAGCAGCTTAGGAAGTGACTGAAGCAGTTCAGTCATGTTGGCCACGCTTCCACATATTGAATTAACATTAACAGCCATGTGGTTTGGATCGGCACTTCTGTCTTTGCAGTGGAGGATGGTTGTTTACAACAGAGGGTTTTTCTGGTAAGCTTCATAGGGTGGAACTGGCGCACGGCACACATCATGGGAAAACGTTAGCGGTTGGGAAAAATTTAAAACAGGATGCATTAGATTCTCAGACCCTCCATATGAAGCAAATAGTGACAAGTAGCTGCTTTTTACCAGGTTTTCTGACTACAAAATGAAAACACAAAAAATACACACCTGCTTTTCTTTCTTAATCAGTAGCTTTTGAAGTGGTGATTTTACATCAACCACTGATGACAGAAATAAAATCTGTTTGTAAAGTTTCTTCTGTTTGCATGAAGAAAGTATTTTGTACATTATGAATGAAATGATTTCTTCTTTTTTTGCAAATGCATGCCCTTATGTTCTTGTGAATGTATGCTTATATGTTCTTAGTACTTTCTAAAATATGCTGGTAATGCCTGTGTGAAATATGCTGTCTCGTTCTCCATGTATTGTTAAAGGAGAGGACTCCATGTTTATGGTGTGAACAGATGGAGAAAAAATGGCACACCTAAGAAAAGTTTTATGTGCTCATGTTGTGTGTTAAATTTATTCTGTAAATGCATAAAGATGTCAGTGGTGCAGCACAACAGTAAAGCTGTTAATAAAGCAATCCCAGAGCCTTTTTACTGTTGCACTTTTTCCCGCCTTACAAAATGCCACCATTAAAATTAACCTGAGAGTAAACCTGCTGAATGTACTTCTGCTTTCAGTTGCCTTTCTTCCCACACCTTTTGTCCCCCCGCCCCAATTTCAGTGAAGGCTTGTTCTCTCTTGTAGAGTTTTGACATGTTCTGAAAAATCAGAGATGCTTACTCACTATAACACCTGTCAAGACTCTTCTGAAGACTGGCCTGTACTCACTTGCTGGAAAATTTGAATATAACTTCACAGGCTTTCTTGTACCGACACACACTGACTTGTGTCATGTGCTCAGGTTTCCAGTGCAACTTGTTTTGCAAGTTTGGCATTAAACTGAATGTTCTCTGCCTGTTCCTGGATGCTACGAATGTCTGTGGATAGTGTATTTGCTGGCGAGATCCACAAGATCCATTATGAGGACAGTTTTGAACCACAGTGGCAGTAAAACCTTCCTTACATGTTGGTTAAATTGAATATTTCACTTAGCTTTAGGCCAATGTTTCTCTACTCTGGTCCTGAATCCTCATTGTCCTGTTTGTTTTAGGTGCACTTGCAGCCCCCAACCTAATTCTAATAACTACGTGATTAACAGACTTCAGCACCACTAACTGCATGAAGAACGGGCGATGCAGTCATTCAAATTAGATGTGCTGGAATCTAAAACATGTAGGACAGAGAGTCACACCTTTAGACAATAAAAATCCTTCCTCTAAATAAGTGTTTCTCATTTTGGGTCCTGAGGGACCACTGCCCTGCATGTTTTAGATGTTTTCCTCCTGCTACATACCTGGCTTAATTAAGTGGGTGGTTTGCAGGTTTCTGCAGCCGAGGAGGTCATGCAATCATTTGAATCAGGCTTTCAGAGATATTTCAAATTTTCAGATCACTGGTCAAACCTCGTTATTCCATTTTGAATTTTGAGCTAACCCAAAGATACAGGGTTAAAAAGTTTGGTTGAGAAAAAATAGAATAACAAACTCGAAATATTTAGCTGTACTCAGTTCATTTCTCTGTGTCCGTTATTGCTTGAAAGTGTTGTTGTATCAGTTCATTCCTTTGTGCTTCTTGTGTTCTATTTGTGCATTTTAGTGTCTCTTAGATGATTGTTAGTTTTCACCTTGGTTTCTTTGTGACTAGTTCAGCTTCCTTTGTGTTTTTTATTCACCTCCATTCAGTCAGTCTGTTTTCTTTTGAACACAGCTGGTCTTAATCCCCTGATTAACTGACCTACGTATGTTCCATGTTATCCTCAACTCCCCCCAGTATAATAAAGCTCACTGGTCCCTCAACCAGCAAAGTACAGAATGCAACTTAGCTTAACTGTTTACATCAGCATGGTCTGGATGCTAGACAGCATCCAGTCTGTGATGCAGACAAAAGCAAATAAAAAAAATGTTATAACAAGAAAAGCAGCATGCAGAAAAAGTTAAAAAGATTAAATGTTGCTAACGATGAGGCAGTTTTGTTAATTGATCACGAAATCAAATCTCACTTATTAGTATCTTATTCAAGCTCTGAAATATTTCCATATTTTCATAGACCAAGGGGCTTTTGTGACAATAGATGGTGGCAAAATGTTGAGCAACACATTGAGCAACGTGCTGTCTGTCTGAAGCCAATGTGTCTGAAGTTACAACCACTTTTGCTTTTTAATCAGGAATTTTCTTCTCCAAGGTATGCAACCATTTCTCAGTGTTGCTTTAAGTTCTGTGAAAGTGCTATCTAAGCATTGTCTAAAGGTATGTAAGCGGAGGAGCCAAACTGCTGTGATTAAAAAAAAAAAACAACAACTATATTTGTAGTCGTGCATAACATGGGATTTCATGCATTTGACAACAGGGAGTCTACAAACAATATTTAAATCCAATAAATAAAGTTGTTTTTATTGTGGAATAGGTCTGGACTGGTCCCGGTCAATTTGCAAATCAGTAAATATTTCAGGCCTAACAAACATTTTGCTTTCTAGAAGACATACATGAAGATATAAGATGAATACTTTGGGTTGAAAAAAAAACAAGAGAAGAAGAAAAGTGTGTGTTATTTCTAAACATAACCAAGGGCAAAGTGAGTAGTAAAATATGAACTGAAAAATGTGAGGACAAAGTGAATGGAGAATTAAACTGCCAGTAAGAACACACAGCGACAAATGCGGAAGAGATTTCCGCATTTGTCAGATTCACCGATTCTGAGAAAGTTTGATAATTAACAAACTACAGTTTGTGGTTTTGTGGATCTCAAATAGAAAGGTCATCATTAATTCAATAAATAAAATAAAACAAGCTTAATAAAATGTAACCCAGAACCATAAGTTACATATCATAACAAAAAACTTTGCAAAGTTTCAGAAACATGAAAGCTTGCTTTATTCTTGGGTTGACTGATTGCCAAAAGATAAAGATATTTATTTACATTTAAAACTAATCCATTTGAGAATGATGTGGTTGCATGAGAAAATCAATGATTCTAATTACTTTAGACTTACCTGGAGCTAAAGTGTGAGGGAGGTGTACTCTGGTTTCTCTTGTTTCCTTGCCAAACTGTAGCTTTCAGTAACCTTACGTCAAATGCTGAGTTTATTTGAAGTAAAATTTAGTGATAACCCAACATGACCAAGTTACAGACAGACAAAAAAAATGTAAGGGAACCTTAACAAATTTTTGGAAACAAACCTGGGTTATACAAAAGTATAGATAAAGATTTTACATAAGAGGACATTAGATAACCAAATGAAATAGCCTATCAGGAAGAAAACTCTATCTACTAAACCGAATGTTTCATGTCAAGTGTGGGATCTTGTAGTTTCTCACTGAGTCACTATATAGGCACAAGAACATTGTGCCTGATTTGTATGGCAAAATGTTGACTTGTTTTGTTGAATGTATTGGGATTCAGAAATAACCATCACCAGATATTGTCTTATAACTTCTTAAATAGTGGAAACTATTACATCTGAACGACATTACAAAAGGATTTCAACTCTGCATAAAATTTAGAAAAAAAGCCCAAAACTTTTATGGCTGCTTTTGGTGAGGCAGGGACATCCAAGGTTATTTGAATATATATTTTTATATAATATATAAACATGTCTTTCTAATATATAATATTTCTGTTAAAAGTAATTTGTCATTTAAATATAAAAGACATCCAAACTTTCGATTTTGTAAAAGCTCTAAGTTTGAATTTCATGTATGAGGAACCAAGGCATACATAACACATTGTAACCTGAGCTGCATACCCAGAAGGCATACACCTGAGCAGAGGCACACTTAAAATATTCCAATGTACAAAACTTCACTCTCTCTTTGTACAGTTACAAATACATACAAAAGTAATTTTAAAGCATTTTAAAGCATTACATGAACTTTTCTCGGATAGAGACATTCATATTGCTTTGAACAGGACACACTCCACTTAAACAAATAGAACTTTGTTTATTCCACAGTCAGCCAATCTGATGCATCTGGGCTTGGCTTCCACAGCACTAAGTCAAGTTGCCTCTGCCGCAGGCACAGTGTTCACAGAAAGAAAAAAAGATCAGAGAGAAGCAGGATGAGGAGCCTTTTTCTCCTTCTCTTGGTAAGCCTTATATTTTTTAATCTCCATTCTGTAAGTAATGGCCGAACAAGAATGATCTAAATAACATCCTTCAATCATCCAAAAGTTTCAGATTTTTAAATTGTAAGATTTGTATCTCTCAGAAAGTTGGGAATAAGATTACAGAGTTGATGTAGTGATGGTAAAATTCAAATCTGTTTGTTTAAATTTTATTTTTCTAAAAGGCAGAACGCATTCATGTTTCGTCTAAAATTATGCAAAAGTTTTCTCAAACCTTTGCATCATTTTAGATGCAAATGTTTTAGATTAAACATTGATTAAAATAATTGAAAATAAGTGAAAATAATTCACACTGTACATCATATCTTGGTTATTTTGATCAAACTTCTTCACAGAACAAAGTCTCACCTTTCCATTCCAGTTTCCGCACATGTTGCTAGGGTTGTTTAGCTTGGAGAGGTTTCACTTTACTCTCGAAGGACATTGTTTTTCGTTGTGCACAAAATACCTTAATAATAAAGGTATTTCTGTATGCACACCTGTATGCCAGTCCTCAGATCATCCTCAAGCAGAGAAATAACAATTGTCCCTGTTTGATGAGTTTGTTTTTAATGCTTTGAATATTTTATTTTTAACTCTGGCTTTTGTCAAAGTTTGACAAGGACACCATGTATCATAAAAACTCTGCCTTTAAAGCCGCAGTATGTAACTTGTAGAATTATTTATTTTTTTTGCATATTTGTTGAAACTGTCACTATGCTGCAACAGATTGACGTGAGACATATAATCTGTGAAAAGGTCAAACTTCTCTGCCTTCTCCCTATGCTCCCAGTACTAACTAGATCCAACCAATCAAGAGCCAGGAGGCAAATCTTAGCGCTGTCAATCACCCTCATTGTGTTGCTGCTCACCTCTATAATCTCTGCTACGTTTCCTGTAGCAGAGCCTGTTGTGAAAGCTCAAGCTAGTTATCACGGCGGCGAAGAAACCGTTTTCCAGTAACGGTAAGTTGATTCTCCGCCATCAGGACATTGAGCAGCAAGTAGAAGAGGTTGAGTGACAGCGCTAAGACCTTCCTCCTGACTCTGATTGGTTGCTATTGGTTGGAAGCAATACATTTCTTCAGACGTCATTAGTAGCTCGACAGGAGAAGCTCGATCTTTTCACACATTATCTGTCTTATATACTGTTACAACATAATGGCAGTTTTAACACATTTGCAAAAAACACATATTTTCATAAAAGTTGTACCGTTACTGCTTTGACTAAAATGAAGCATCTCAGTTTTTGGTAACAGCATTGTTAGAACACTCCCAACAGTAAATACAGCTGGTGAGACACTTGTGATAATCGCTGCATTTTTTCCTCGGATTTAAAGTAAAGGCAACAGAATATAAAACTCAAACAAAACAAAAAATAAAACATGAATTTATTTAAATGTAATTTTCAAATTTTGAACTAAAATGCATATATAACCTTTCTTTGTTTGGCTGGTATTAATCTATTTTAGATGGCAACCTCACATAATTTCACATATAGGAAGGTTTTGATTATGCAGTAATTCTTAATACTATATACACATCTGTGAAACTGATATTTTGTGGTCCATTAAATGCAAAAAAATAACATAAAAAATCATGAAATGCACCAAGCACAAAGCTAAATCAAATAAGTTAAGAAGGTAAAACAAACAAACAAAAAAATGCATAAGCACTTAATTGTTCGTTTTTAGTGAGTTTGGTGAAAATAAACATTGTCTCAATATCTCTTTGTTTAAAAGAGTAGTACATTAAGAAAGTACTTGTCTACATGGCAACAACTAAAACAGTGACTGAGGAGGATGAGAAAGGTCTCTTTAGACCAGAGCTGCTTTCTTATGAGTGGCTTAATCACAAAATTTCTGAAGTGAGAAAGGTTTTAAGCCAATAATCTCACAGGCCTGATTGGTCAACTGGTTTAGAATGGCTGGAGTACCAAGACGTTATATGTCACGAATTTTTCTCAGATCTAATAACAATCTAACAATCTGTAAGAAGGAAAAAAATAAAGGAGGGGCGATAATCTGGTTGCAAAATGCGCACATCTTTTGTATAAATCGTCTTTGATAAAATACTAGAAGCAGCCACATCTTGTCTCTGCAATCTTTGCCCACAAGAAAAAAAATTCCACTCTTATCAAATCTCCTGTTTCATGAGACACCACAGTTTTTCTTTGAGATCAATTAAGGCTGTTATAACTGATTGAAATCAAGAAGACTTAATGCCAAAATAGGATCAGACGGTGCTCCACCAAAAATCAATTTATGTCACGGTCTGTGCATTTATGTAACTGGGTTGTGGAAGTAATTTATTTATTTTTTACATTCTTCCTTTTCCTTTATTCTATAAGTTAAATTGTGATGCATAAATATTACAGAATATATGCAGAAAAGTTTATCCCTGTCTCACTACCAGATGTTGACACTTTTCAAGCCTCTGTCAAATATTATCTCATTCCTTTTCAAACACAGTCTTTTCAAGTACACATTGTGTATATCTTGCATTTGCTCTTTAACAACAATTTAGATAGATTCAATGTTATTTTAATTGAAAAAAGACTGTACAAAATGAAAATGAGAAGCGAATTAGGCATGAAAACTTTAAACATTGCTTTTCTGTTTCCTTGTTTTTCTTCCATCTAACTTCACAGAAGCATCTCAGCTTTATGGTCTTGTAACGGTAAAAATAGAAGAATAAAACTTCTTTATTGCATTTTTTTCCTTATTTAACTATTTTTAGAATTAGAAAACACACTGGTGGCCTTTATTTGACAGTAATCTGACAGGAAGGGAACAAAGACATATTAAAGGAATCAAGGGTGGGACACGAACTGGGGATGGCTGAATCAAGGTCTGTTGCCTCTGAATACAATGCATCCGCTGTAACCACTGCACCAGGCAACACCCCTCTGTTTTGTAATTTTGCAGCTGCTGGATTTTGCTCTTTGATTATTTCTCACCTAAAACCTTACGCATTTTGATTTCAGGAAACAAAAAAGAGGTAAAAAAAATGTTTTTGCACACTGTTGCATTTTTACGTTAGATTGCAAACTCATACTGTTTGTCTTAATGCTCAATTTGGACAGGACTTATCGAACACACACGCACTCACACGCTCTTTCTGTCTTCACAAGGACTTTGCATTAACTCTAACCTTAACCCTTCCATTCATTTTTTATTAATTTATGTAGCCTAACCTTGAAATTAAACCTAACCATTACCAGTACATACCTTATCCTAAAGTTTAGGATGAGGTTTGTACTGTTTTGGACCTAAACCTAACCTAACCTAACCTAAACTCTATTCACACCTTAATCCTTGACCAAAACCCGAATTTAAAAACAGAACTTATTCTTATGGGGCCTGAACTTTGCACCTCATAGGTAACACTCGGTCCCCACAATGTAGAATTTGTTGGAAAAATTGGCCTTGGCAATTCCACACACACACTTGCCAAATGCCTCTGGACAAGGCACCTGACCCCAAGTTGCTTACTGATCTGTGTATTGTTGTATAAATGCATGCATGCATGTTTGTGAGTGTAAACAGGTTACTCTGATTTGTAAAGCGCTTCGAGTGGGCAGCATGACGGCAAAGGCGCTCTCTGGAGTCAGTCCATTTACAAACGCACATATTGACAACAAACCATTGAGAAAATGTAATTTATTGTTTTTTAATGAAACTCAATCATGTCTTTGCTGTTAACACAATTTAGAATGATCTTGAAGGGCATTTTGACTTCAATAAAACAGCAGGAAATTTAGCTTCATGAATGTTACAAATAATAGTAGCTGAAGCAGAAAGTATAAGACAGACATGATATCAACCTTTTCTTCTATACTTATAAGAGCCAAAAGTTTCTCATAAGAATCAAAAGGTAGTCTCTCATACCTATGAAAGTGCAATTATGTGCATTTGTGAATAAACGAATATTGACCGTGTTAGTGAAAATATCCTTGAACTGAGTGCACATGGTGATATGCTAGATCTTGTTGAGAGAGAAGGTAAAGACAAGGGATATAACTTTGAACTATTATGAGAAAACTTCAATAAAAAAGTAACAAAAATGTAACAAGTGAAAGAAATATTGGAGAAAAGGAGCAATTAATCTTTATAATTTAATCACGTTACTTTTCTGTACTTTCTATCCATAGGTTGCATTAGCATCCTTGGGAGAGAGCAAAGAGGGCAGTGAGCGGCACAGACGAGCCAAACGGGTAAATGAATGAGAATTTTTAAAGGAACTGCTGGCAACATTTTTCTCTAAAAAGAAACCTCTGTAATTATTTGCTTGATCTGCATTTTGGCTTTAGGAATCCTTGTCACGTTCCAAAAGAAGATGGGTCCTGTCTACCATAGAACTAGAAGAGGAAATGGACGTGATATACCCGTACAAAATTTCCACGGTAAAACACAGATTCTTCATATATATACAGTACAGACCAAAAGTTTGGACACACTTTCTCATTGAATTCAATGAGAAAGTGTGTCCAAAGCAGAAAGTATAAAACAGCAGGACACAGTTGTGTCCAAACTTTTGGTCTGTACTGTATATTGTAAATACAATGATGTGTCAGCTCAATGCCTATATAGGGTTAACAAAACCTACTGCTAATAACTTTATTATATGTCTGTCTCTTTTAGATGTACAATGACAAGACAGCAAATGTAAAACATGAGTTTCAAATAACTGTAGAAGATGAGCCCGAAGGACTGTTCACCATCAATAAAGCAACTGGAGAAGTCTATGTACATAGGCGCCTCGACAGGGAAAAGAAGAAATCCTATCATGTGAGGGACAATTCATCACTATCAATACCTGCTATGATATGTAGTCATTACAAACTGTGTCATCTGAATAAACTATAATCAACAGATCACATTTGATGTCTGGGACTTAACAGCAGGAAAAAAAATTGACAAAGAACTATCTTTTGATGTGGACCTAATAGACATAAACGACAACGCACCGAGATTCACTAATCAGTTTCAGAAAAGTTACGATGTGATGGAAAATACGAAAGTAGGTGAGTTCAGAAACCTGCAAATATGTCAAAAGTCTGCAGATTTTCTAAATTATGAATCATTTATTAAAGTACATACAACAGACATTATAAACATGCTGTTCGTTGATTTGAAAAAAATCTTTGGCTACTAACATTGTAATTTCTTGACAAACTTTAGTTTAGAATAATGCTTGTATTACAATCTGACAAAACAATTTGGCCCATCAGTTGTGTATTCTTATGTTTAAGCTTTCTTTTTCCTTTTTATGAAGTGAATTCTGTGAATCTTAAAAAGTTTTACATGGAAATGTGGGAAAAATAATGACTGATTTTCTTTGTTTGTCTTCCAGGAGAATACCTGCCAGTGTCAGTGAACGTTGTAGATGATGATCTGGAAGGCACAATTAACTCAACAGTAGTGGTCACTGTGGGTAAACAAAGCCCACCTGAACCAAAAATTGGAGTTAAGAGAATTGATGGCAGACTGCATCAACTTGTATCTGAAGGATGCTTTGACTATGATGTAGGTCTTTTCTTAATTAAAGTAATATAGTTTTTGGAAGTTAACACAAGCTAAAATATGGTTAACTTTATTTTTCAGAAAGCAAAACAGTATTCAGTTGTAATTAATGCATCTGATCGTGGAAAGCCGCCCCTTTCCAGAAATGTGACTGTTACACTCAATGTTATTGACACAAACAGCCATCAACCCACGTTTAAGAAGAGACAGGCAAGAATTACTTATGATATCAATGTTTATTTATTTTGTTTTTTAATTTGTAAATTCCACTAAATGTATTATTTTTTCATGTTTTAGTATGAAGCTGAGGCTGTGGAAATGCAAACCCCTGATGATATTTTAAGAGTTGCAGTAGAGGATAAGGACACTCCCAACACTGACGGCTGGCGAGCCAAGTACTCCTTTATCAGTGGCAATGAAGATAAAATGTACAAAATTACCACTGACCCTAAAACAAATGAAGGGATCATTGGTGTTGTCAAGGTAACTGTTTTACCACACCTTACAGAAAATATTCATTCATAATGGACTAAACTATGAGTTCACCAATTGTTAGCATAAGTATTATGAAGAGTTACTGAACATCTACACTTGTGTCTTCTTCAGGCGAAGAATTTTGACGTAACTACTTTGGTAAAACTGCAAATCGGAGTTGAGAATATTGAACCATTAAAAGTCTGTAAAGATGGAAAATTAATTGAAGATTTAAGCATCCTTCCACCTAAGGATTCTGTCAACCTCACAGTGAAAATGGTTGACACTAATGACGCTCCGGTGTTTGAAAAATATACAGAAGAGGTATACCAGACAGAGGAATCAGAGAAAGGACAGGTGCTGTATACCCCTAAGGTTAAAGATGTTGACTCCCCTAACGTCAGGTAGGTTCTCAACGAAACTGCATTCATGTTCAGCATTTTTGTTTGCTTGGCAGCAAAACTACTTATGAGGTCAATCAATAATGGCGAATTAGCTCTCTCACAACTGATCATCACTTGAGCAAGATTTGTGCTAGACAGTAATCAATATGTTTTAGGAGGTCAGAAAAAAATGTAATAAATTGAAATAAAACATTATTATTTACTGTTTAATGTAATGTTGTAGTGTAAATAACAAGATGCATATTATGCCATAATCCCTCTTGTATGGGTTTCCCCACACAACATTAGAATCTCTGAGCTGGTGTGATTGCAGTGTGCGGGTTTAGTGTGCCTGTCTTATAATTATATGACAAGAATTCAGACATATAGACTACAGTAATTTCTCTTTTACTAATAATGTTTTGTGGTTGAACACTGATATAGATTGTTTATTTTTCTTCTGACAATAAAATTTACCTACTGTTTGATTATTATTTTTTGTCCAGGTTTGAACTGTTAGAAGACCCTGCTAAATGGGTGACTATTGATAAAAAAACAGGAGCAATCACAACAATCGAGAAGATGGATAGAGAATCACCTTTTGTAGATGAGAACAATATTTACAGAATTGTTATTGCTGCCATAGATGATGGTATGACAAGACATTTCTAAACATTTGCAGCTACAATCAGAAGGCATAATTTATTAATTAATTAACTGAACTGAAACAAATGATCTATTCTGTGGTTTTCAAGGTTCACCTCCAGCCACAAGTACATGCACAGTCAGTGTCCACCTCAGGGATATCAATGATAACACTCCTACGCTGCTCAACAAGACTGCCATTTTGTGTTCAAACCATGCTGACAAGGTCATGGTGCGTGCTAAAGATGCTGATGCTGAGCCATACAGTGGACCCTTTGGTTTCTCCTTGGCAAATGATAAAACTGCGAAAGAACACTGGAAAATAGAACCTGAATATGGTTGGTCCACACCTTTGAAGCTTCACTACCAAAATTGCTAAAGTAAATACTCATTGCTGGGCCATAATTATTTATCTTTATGTTATAAACAGGTGAAGAAGTTAGCATTAGATTGCTGACAAAACTTCCCAAGGGTAACTACTCTGTACCACTGGTGATTCAGGACAAGCAGAATCAACCTTCAAAGGAGAGTTTGTCCATTGTGGTGTGTGACTGTGTCAAACCCGGTGTGTGCGCTTTACCAAAGCCTCTGTCAACTGGCATTGGTATTGCTGCCATAGGACTAATTATTGCAGCACTGCTTGTTTTTCTGTGTGAGTACAAAGTAGTCAATTATTTATATGTGTATATATAGTTGAAACCAAATATTTGCACACATTACATAAAAAAACATGTCCACATTTTTTTAGACACATTTTTTCTTACTCTTTTGCTCTCTGCTGCACACATACTGACCAAAATGTATGTAAACGTCTGAATTAAAAGAAAGTTCCAATAAAACTCTAAAAAAATTTCTCACTACGTTTTCTGGTATTTAGCAAATAGCAATTATTTTTTGTAATTCTAAATATCCTAAAGCAAGAGAAGTTTGGTCTGGTTTAACTCCAGGGAGTGACAGCATCATTTTATTCAGTGTATGTTAATGTATACTGTACATGCTAAAATAAATTAGATCAGTTCTTTCTCACATTTAAATCCATTTAATTAACTTTACATGAACACTCAGTTTAAAACGCATGGGATATATATTTTAGGTTTTGCTTTAAAAGTAAATAGAATTTATAAACTTGGTGCTCAAACTATCTTAATGTGTCCACAGTGTTGCTCTTTCTTTTGACGGACAAAAGAAAATTTATAATCCCTGATGTGAAAGATGAATACAAACAGACTTTGATGAGGTACAATGAAGAAGGACTGGGCAATGATTGCAAGGTAAGTTGTGGAGTGACTGTGCTGACTACAGAGAGACTGCCAATACCACATCTCTGGATTGTCCTTGTTAAACAGTTAACATTTGACAGTTTAGCATCAAAAACTCTAAAAGATATGCATATAATGAAACTGGATTGACATAAATTGGATTTGATATACATTTTTTAATTACTGGAAATCTATGGGCTAATTTTACTTAGAAAATGCCTTCAGATGACATTTGTTGTAAACTGGTCCTATATAAATAATTTAAATTGAATGGAGAGTTTAACACTGTGAATATGATGCACAGCTACTGCAAACACAAAAGGTATTTCCCCTACTATTATTTTTTTGCCAGGCTGAGTCCAAAGTCTTAGCATCAAAGACTACGGAGAGTATGACAGACGGCATCAAGCTGGGCCACATGCAGGTACATGTCACTAATTTTAGGTGTTCATTTCTGTTAAAGCCTTAAGCTCAGTCAGTGTGTGTAATTACTCTTGACTGAATGAATGCTGTAAGTAAGATGTATTATTATTATTAATGTTGTGGTTATTGATATTTTTATTAGCTAAATCACAGAGGAATGTGTTGAATAATCTAGTATTTGAAAAGATTTGTCTTGAGGTCAACTTAAGTGTTGCAACTTAAGTGTTGCAAAGATATACAACAGGTATATCTTTTTCAATTTAAATTTAGCCCAAAATTAGCTTAGCTACTTAACTTGAAACGTCATGTAAATGTGAGTTTAGCCCTTTACAGTCTGATAAAGAAGACCATTGTCTTAAGCACTTTCAAAACTTTTTAAATTAAACGTTAAAAGTATAAAAAAATAATTTTGTTTACTGAAAGCATTTAGAATGAAAGGTTTGAAATCTCAATGAAATCTCTGCGCCTGATACCTGCAGTACTTACAGTAGATTCTTCACCAGAAGGCGTGAGACAAGTACATCATTTAATCCAGCAGTTTTTTTTTTAAATCCTAAACTTTTTAAGCCATCGGTGTTCTCAGAAATACAGATGTCAAATTTGATGTGTTTTGCATTATAAAGGTAATTACACATATCAAAAGTATATAGTGTGGCCATGTTTATTTCATGTGGAAGGAAATGCATAACTGAAGAGAAATACTGACTGTAATTTAAAAATCCTTTTATACAAAATTTACAAGCATATACAATTGCATATTTTCAGCCTTCAAATTTATTTAAGATATTTTGTTTGATTACATATCAAATCAAATCAAATTTTATTTGTGTAGCATATTTCAGCAACAAGGCAATTAAAAGTGCTTTACATAATAAAAATACAGAAATCAACTATTGAAACACAAAATTTTTCCAAGTGCCATTATACCAAAGCTATATGTTGGTTAGTGTTTCATTTATTATGGTACAAAAGCAACTCTAAACATTTTAGTCTAGAGTTAGAGGAACTCAGTGTTACAGCTGTTTTACACTTTTCCGGAAGTTTGTTCCAGATTTGTGGTAGATAGAAGCTAAATGCTGCTTCTCATTGTTTGGTTCTGGTTCTGGGGATGCAGAGCAGACCAGAACCACAAGACCCGAGAGGTCTGATAGGCTGACACAACAAAAGCATATCTTTAATGTATTCTGGTGCCAAGTCGTTCAGTGGTTTATAAACTAACAGAAATGTTTTAAAGTAGTTCGGGCATAGCATTGGTACTGGATTAGTGTGGATGTGCAGATTAATTCAAAGAAGTCGGCAAATTCATTGCAGGTCCTGTTAGAGTGGAATGTAGGAGCTACAGTCACAGTATGCGAGTGCCTGCTTTATTCATTTTTTGTTTTCAACTAGAACATTGAGGCCTCCCCAGGAATGGTCCAAAATGTTGAAACATACTACACAACAAACTCCAATGTAAGCAACCAGTTTAAATATTCTCTTTTGGATCAAAGCTTGAGTAAATACAATTTACATGCAGTTCTTTATGTCTGCTCTGGAGTAATTTAGCTTTATTATAATGTATGTTCACAGATGAGCTCAAACATGGAGACATGGAACTCTCAACAGCAGGGAGGCTTCCACAGAAGCATGAAGGGGAATTCCAGAGTGAGTAATTATGGCTTTGTGGTTTAGTGAAACTGGCTGAATGTTGAGTTGCACAATACAACCTTTTGTCCACAAGAGGGTGCTCAAAGAAATGTTTTTGAAAATTGATTGGAAGCTTAAGCTTTCTTTCTTTCTTTCTTTAATTTTTTTTAGTAACATCATAACTCATCCATACACACATTTAGCGTTTATTGAAATTGCCACAGAAAATGGAGATCCATAAATGGATACTTCACCAAATTTACATATGTCTCCAAATCTTTTGCTCTCTGCTGCACATTTACCTACTGCTGGTTTTAAAGTATTTGTTTGTTACTGCATTAGTTAAAAAATATATATATTATTTTAGCATTTAATAGTGTTTAGCTTGATGAGACAAATTATGCTGCTAAAAAATTTAAAACCAAAAAAATCCTGCATCAAAAAATTTTTAAAAATCCATCAGTATTGCTGATTTCAGCGACTATGAACATGGTAAGAAAAGTTAAAAGATGAAGCTAAAGATCTTTATTTTTTGTTTGTTTTTTCAGCGCTCAACATCGTTATACAACAGGAGAGGCACAGTTCAGGTAAGCAGACCTCTTCATTTACACTGTGTTGCTAAAGAATTACCATCCCTTCATTTTTTCCCCCCAAAACTTTGTCTCTTAAAACACATTTTACCTCATGAATACAACAAACCTCAATATCTTTATTGTGATTTTATGGAAAACAAATCAATACCAAGTGAAGTTTAAATATTAATAATACATGATTTTCAAAATGTTCATGAAATTCATAAAGTGTGACTTAAATTTGTGTTAAAGAATTAAAAGCCATCAGGAAGACTGACATACACACTGAATAAGTAAAGGAATTGAATATATATAATAACGCAAAGAAACATGAACTGAAATACAAACTCAAGGTGTTCACTTGGAAATAGGCATTCCCAGTAATACCGGCTGAGACCTTCCTCTACAATGTTCAGTTCTTTTGAGAAAAGTCTGCCTTAAACATCAATTTTTTATCATTCTTGAGACCAAACAAATTTCTCTTCCTCCGTCAGCCATTGTGGGCATAGAATAAAAACAAATTCACAAGTGTTAATGTGCATTGCGCGGATTGTGCAATCTGCAGATTATTTTTTGGTAAGCTTTTTTGGTAGCCTACCTGATGTTTTGCTACCAAAACATCCAGAGAGAAGAAAACGTTTGATGTAATTTTGACATTTTTAGCTTCCTTCAAGTAGGTATGTCTGCAGTCGACCGTTTCCAAAGGAAGGGGCTTCTCAAGAGCCACGCCTGATTGGACAAGCAAAAGAAATGAGGCGTTTCTAAAGGAACACACCTGATTGGACAAAAAAAATCTAGCGTAACACAATTGGACTGTGTGATCACCCTCACTTTGTGCCGTATTATCTTGATCTAAAATCAGAATAAAAGGCATTAAGATTGATAGCTTTATTGTAAAAAAAAATTTGAAATTGTTCACATGAATAATATAATTATAATAAATGTGCAAAATATCATGTCAAAAATATGTACAAATTTGTGTATTTCTATCATCGCTGAAATCTGAGCTTTCTTTTGGCAGAACAACTACACCTTTAACCGTTCTTTAAGTACCTGGTCAGATGATCGTATTATCAGTCTACTGGACAGGGTAAGAATTCTTTATCTCATATGTTACACCTATGACAATGTTGAATGTTCTCCAATAATAAGGAACTTCAGTGAAGATCAAATCAAATAAAGCCAAAGACACAGTAGTGCAATTGATAAAACATTATGCTAAAATTTTATTTTTGACCATAATCACATTAAAGACAGTTATTGAATCTCCTACGGAGTCACAAAAAAAAAAAGAAAAAAAAAGCTGAGTGTCAAGAAAGCATTGGTTAAAATTGGGTTTGAGTGTTTTAGATTCATGTTAACATGACTTTTTTCTCTTTTAAATCCCATAGCGTCTTACAGTGACTGATAGTAACCAAACAGGTAGCTCAGATGACTATGTCAAGATTTATCATCATGAGGAGAATGGCAACAGTTGTATGTCACTGGATTTGCTGTCATCTGACTACCATCAGGATGACTTAAGCTTTTTGAATGATCTCGGACCACAGTTCAAGACCTTGGAAAACATCATTAGGGCAGATAAGTCTGAAGTTATTAAAGCAGAGAAGTCTGAAATTTGAAAGAATGCTGGAATCAAACATTCATCCCAATTAAATCTCTCATGCCCTCTAGATTGGTGTTAAAAATGGATACAAATGGACTTTTTCATAGTTGCATCAACATAGTAGCTGAATTTTGTACATAATGTACATATACATACACATCATGCACCTTTAAAGTGAAGTACCGCACACCTGCATTTGAACACTACAAAGAGATTGTGTGGTAAAGCAGCTGCAGTTTGCTTGCTGTTGTATGAAGCAGGTCATGCTCTGTTGATTATGAAAAGTTGCTTTTTATTAGAAATAGGATGTACTTGTTTGTGTCTTACTTTGTTAAAGCGAGCAAAATTGGTTCAATTTTGACAACTAACATATGAATACTTGTGGACAATGGGATTTTTAAAAAATATTTGTACTATATATAAACTTTTTGTAAAGGGTCCTTTATGAGGATGAACAAAAAAAACTGGGTAAAGTGAGTAATACTTTTTTATTAAGCTGTAAACTTGTCCATGCAATGGTGAGGCTCTAGTGGGGAAATAATGCTGAACATTTGACAAAATTCAATTTACTGCTTGTTTTGTGATATAAGCAATTTATAATTCTTGTTTTGGATTGTTCTCTTTTTTTAAGGAAAAGTACATGTATTGTGTTATTGTCTTTGTTTAACATTACAAAGAAATATTCACAGCAATAGAATGTGAATGTGTTAAGCTTTTTCTCCAGTTTCCATCTGAACAATAAAAGCATTTTAATTGGGCTATTTTGTGTTCTTGGCTCATTAAGTTTGTTATTAATCACAAACTTAATGTTATAGATCTGTGTGTCTTTTCTCTGCTGACGCTGAGTCATACACGAAAAACACATGTAGGTGCTTTCAGTTTGTACTCGAAAGTCAGGTTTTTAGAGGTCTTTCCTGGGAATGCTAAAAGGATGTTTCTGAAAGTTTGACTTGAAACACCAACAATGTAAGGGGTTTGCTGAGCCACTGAGCGTTCAATATTCAATGTGATTGTCATACAAAAGAAAAAGAAACATAGTGAGAGTTTCCAACCTATAGGCACTTGTGACAGTATATCTCATTAACTTTTATCACACACAGCAATGTACAACTTCTATGTATGAACATCTGACTTTTGAGACAAATCAAACACAGAATAAGCACCAGGCAGAAGGAGCTTAAAAAAGTGCAACCTTCTTGTTGTGTGGTTGCTTAGACAAAAAATTATGATGTTGTTACATTTTTGTCAACAACTTGTCAAACATCTGTGCATGTCAAGTTATTAAAATGTGTGTTTCTCAGTCCAGCTACAGTTCCAATTTAAAGTCAATGTTTGGTAAAGTATAGCACTGCTCCTCTTATGCTCTCACAGATGCAACACAGGGTGACTTGTGGAAACAAAAAAAAACATAAAATGTTTTTTTTTTTTTTTTTTTGCTAAAGTTGTCCTAACAGCACAATGGTAAGATGTGGCTCTAATTGGGAGCAAGTGCCTATAGCACTTGCATGAGATTAGGTGTTCCTAAGCAACTTTATCTTGGCAAACTGTTGTGTAATTTGACTAGCAGTTAGTATATGTTGCTTTAATAGAATTCATAAATAATTTACCCATATATAGAGAGTCCATAATTTTCATTTGGCTTCAATACTGAAAATTGACAGTATAGTTTGTAGCTTTGGACAAATTTCTGTAAAAGGTTTTTGAAATTAATTATTATTTTTAAGGTAAAATGAAGGGTATTTAAACAGGTTGAATTTAAAAAAAAATTGAAGACAAGCTATCATTTCCTAAATAGTGCTAATAAATCAAACAAAATGCAGTCAAACAAGCAATCTAAACAAGATGCAGTTTTTTAACAGCTCTTTTGGACTTTGTCTAGTCAGTCACTTTCATCTTAACTAATTTTCTCCTGAAAAATGGCCTCTTTGGTTACCACCAAGATGTTGCATTGAGGAAGATACAAGAAGAAGAGTGACATTAAAGTCAACAAAAGGTGACTCTTTAATACCTCCAGAAAACAGGACAGAAACATATTGCATGAAAGATAGCAGCTTTTTGTGGTATGGCATAGTTCTACTCAGCCTGTAAACATATATATAAATATATATAGAAATCATATTCTCATAGTAAGCTTTATTAAAAAACTTCCGACCGGCATCAGGAGTCTGTGCTTACAGTTTGAACTTACAAAGCCTGCACATTGGTTTTTTGTCTCCTCAAAAAACCAAGCATGCCGAGTTCAGACCTGTCTGCTTGGAATTTGAAAACAGCCAAGTTTATTGTTTTCTGATTCGGTCGTTTCATCTGCAACCTTCCTGTAACAGTTCAGATGGCATTTCTACAAAATGTTCCTGCACAACACGGAAAAATCCTTACCTCCCCCATTGGATGAGGAAGGAGAAGCAAGGAAAAATGTAACTTATTCTCTTAAATTATTTTACACTATCATTAAAAAAAAATCACTGTAATAAGTTGGGAACTTAAATGTCTTCCATTTCAGAGCATATTGCTGTCTAGTTTTAGTTCCTGCTCTAGTAAATAGTGGAGTCAGTGTACTCGCACTTATCTCAGGTAAAGACAGCATCTTTCTTGTATTGCTGTCAAGAAAATATTTTTTACACGATTATGTTTATTTTACGTACAGATAATATCCATGTTGGTTGCATGTGGTGGAGATAAAAGTTGCTGAAAAAAATAATTGTAACATGCCGATCAAAGGTGGAAAGATCTGTTTTAGCATGTTACCAGGTGCCATTCAGAATGACATTCAGAAGGTATGCTGTGGTGCAGAGAGTAATATGCAAATCCAAACCGGCCACAGACACAGCTAACTCAAACAACAATTCAACAAACTTCTGAATCTACAAATGCATTTGTTGCTTTGAACTGAGATAATTTTCTGACACAATATGTTGGCATACTCACTTACTTTGTCCAACTTATTTCTATTCAGTCAGACTACCTTATGGCAACAGGTGCTACAATGTAGTAGCTTATCAACATGTGACCATGTGAATGAATGTTTGAGAGACTGAATGTAGTATAAAATGCTATAGGATCCTTTGGACTTGATAAGTCGGTATAAAAGTACAGGCCATTTACATGTCATTAAAATACAAAACATGAAGCGCAAAAATATAAACATGAGATATTTAGAGACGCTCTGAGTGGGAGGAACAGGAAATATCAGAAAAGAAAGCACAGTTTGAGGGAAACAAAAGCAGTGTAATCAACCCTCACCACCATCAACCTCAGTTGATGGTGGTGAGGGTTGATATGGCTAGACCCAGGTTGAAGTGGAAAGTTATGATTTTAAAGGACAAGAGAACAGAAATCCAGGCAGCACAGGTGAATAAAGAGGGTAGGGAACTAAAACACACTGGTAACACTGGAACAGGGTCTCAAACTCAAGTCCTCGAGGGCCGCAGTCCTGCAACTTTTAGATGTGCTTCTGCTGCACCACACCTGAATAGAATAATTAGGTCATTAGCAAGGCTCTGGAGAACTGATCTACACAAGGAGGAGGTAATTAAGCCATTTCATTCCAGGATTTTGTACCTGTGGCACATCTAAAAACTGTAGGACTGCAGCCCTCGAGGACTGGAGTTTGAGACCCCTGCGTCTAGACAATGAGACACAATTAACAACTAGGATCTGTCAGGGAGCAGGGGACACAGGTGGGGTTAAATGCACAGGGAGATAATCAAGGGAAACAAGAGACAGCTGTAATCAATCAGGGAAGGAAGACGACACAAGGACAAAACTAACTAGAAACAGACACAAAATCTACATCCTCACAAATAGGCTAACAAATGTAGCTCTGAACAGTAGGGGAAAAATTAAAAAAAATAAAACTTATGCTTAAACCGTAACAATAAAAAAGTTTTCAAGTAATTTGAATAGGCCAGAGAAACTTTATTTGTACTTCTCTACCAATACGTAATCTGCGGTTTCTGCTGATCTCTTCCCACAATACGCTCTGTTTCCCTTTAAACCGGTTTAGTGTTTTGTAAACTTGGCAGTTTGCCTTTGTTCTGACTCACACAGGAAAATATTTTCCTATGCAGGTGTTGTCTGATTTCACATGTTATCTTTTTCTTGAGAACTGATATCATCAAGGCTATAGATGGTGGGTTTCAAAGCTGCTTTAAAAGTGAATTATCCCATGTTTTGAGAGTTTGGCTACTTTTGAGAGGTAGGTAAAAAGTTAATTTATAGGAATTATTGGACTAACTATTGATTCTGATAATGTTACAGGAGCCAGTAAAACAACTGGCAAAGAAGTTGCTATATTCTTGCAATATCCTTAACAGCAAAATAACTATGATTTCCCAAAATAAAATTCTTAGGAAAAAACTCCCTTCAAACATCATGCAACTGGGCACATTCCTGCAAGAACCACTACTGCGTATATACCTGTATTTATATTTCAAGCTCACACAGTTAGGCATAGGGATTAATCATTAGTCACAGTACGATTAATCTGATCACATTTTTAATTGACTGACAGCACTACTTTTAACATACAAGAAAAAACTGCTATCCATATGTGTATAAGCCTAAATAAATGGTAATCATGGAAGGATTTGTTGGAAAAGGCTGGAGCTGAGGTTCCCTTTCTAACAGGACAAAAACCTAAAGTTCTTTTGAATAAATTATGAATCTAACCACTTAGCACAATTATCTGTGATTTGCAACAGCAAAAATTAATCCATAGATAGATGGATGGATGTCCATATCAAACGTAAACATATCAAAATGAACCTCAAAATAGTGCATATCACTGGTGTGATGATGTAATAACATCTAACATTTAGAAACAAAGTAAAATAACTCTAAAGCACATGATTTACCTTATCTTTTGTTAACTTCATAAGCTCTTGTACAGAACTGACAAAACGATGGAGCTGCTGTTGGAAAGTCTGACTGGATCCTCTGCAGTGATGGAGTGCTGCTCTAACCATGATTAAGACAAAGTTGAACCACAAGGAGAAACTCTGAATTTACCGTTTATCTGCATTCCTCTTCTCACCTATGGTCATAAGATATGGATCATGACTGAAAGAATAAGGTCCTGGAAACAAGTGGCTGAAATAAGAAATCAGATGAGAGACTCCATCATGAACATGGAAAAGGGAGCGCTGAGCAGAGCCAATACTGTTTTACTGTTACACATTCTTTTTTGAAAGTGAAGTAAAATTTCTAAGCAAAACTTAATGTTTTTTATCTCTATTAAAACATTTGGTAACACTTTACTTGATGGTGTGTGCACAAGACTGACATGACACTGTCAACATAACACTTGTCATGATGATGAAGGAATTTTCACGAATATTTAGGACTGTTACTATGAAGTGTCATTTGGTAAATTAATGACACTTGGGGTGTCATGTCAGTCTTAGGCACACCCCGCCAAATAAAGTGTTACCAAACAATTTTATTTCAAACCATGTAGCAGGGGTCTTAAACTCCAGTCCTCAAGGGCCACAGTCCTGCAACTTTTAGATGTGCCTCTGCTGCACCACACCTGAATAGAATAATTAGGTCATTAGCAAGGCTCTGGAGAACTGATCTACACAAGGAGGAGGTAATTAAGCCATTTCATTCCAGTGTTTTGTACCTGTGGCACATCTAAAAACTGTAGGACAGCGGCCCTCGAGGACTGGAGTTTGAGACCCCTGATGTAGAGCAAGGGTTGGAACTGGGTTAACGGGTTACACATTGCAAGTTCATAGCTAAAGAAATTGTGATTTACCTGTGAAAGAATGAAATCCTGGATGTGAGGAGCTAAAATTATTGTCCACCAACCAATGGGGTGGTTTAAAACTAAGCCTCAGCCTTGAAAAAACGGTAAGTAATTCAGTTAAAGTAGACACTGAAAGGTCAAAGTAGAGCCAATGGTTTATTCCGAAGGAGTAAGTTTAGGTTCACACATCTGGTTAAACTGCTTCCTGTATTTCTCTTCCTCTGGAGGTTTCCTTGGTGCACAAAAGGAGAAGACCCTACACCTGTTCCTGCTGGAGGAAGAGTAACTGTTCTGGTTTAGGTATGCTTTTGGATTACTCTAAGCTGGAGGGTTTCACTGAGAGGGATCTGTGGGTTTCCCTCTTGAAACTGCTTCAACTGCTACTGAATGTCAAATAAGTGAAAGGTAAACAATGGTTGGACAATTACAGAATAGATGGATGGAGCAGAAGCAGTAGTATTTTTTTATTTTTTATTTTTTACTTAACATTTTACTGTTTGTCCTACCTGGTGTTTGTTATATACAGTATAACCTTAGTAAAATATTTTATTAGAAGTCCAGAAAGTCAGACAATATAATGAAGTTCGAGCACTTAATAATAATAAAAAAAAAAAGATCACAACTGCAATTCACAAAAACAAGAAAATATAAAAATTATACTTCCAAACATATTTGTGTTTTTTGCTTGTTGGCACCTGAGTTGCTTATTTTAGACAAAACAGAGTCATGTTCAGTTAATGTTTTACAGGCTGGTGAATGGACACCTCCCACAGTCCCTCCTACTCACCATGCCCTGCTACTAAAGCCCACATTTGTACTTGGGTAAACATTCACTTTAGCTTCTGGTGTGAAGAGCACTGTGTTGTAATATCTATCATTAGATCAAATATGGAGATAAAAGTGCTGTGTCTTCTCATGATACTGGTAAGAACTAATCTTAAAAAATCATCTTTCTGCACATACTGTAGGTGGTTGTATTTTAAAATGTTGCAAGGAGATTGCGTGTTTCTTTTTTATCACTTCCTGATAGCTTCCATCATCGCTTTCATTCTGAATAAAAAAAGAATACAAGAATAAAAAATAATAATTAATCTAATCAACATAGCACATTTAATAATTAGCATGTTACCCTAATAGAGCCTGTTAAATTTTAAGTAATATAGGATGATTTAATACTTTGCAGAGTCTGGGAATCCATTTGTCCCCGGCAGAATTTTTGTTGCGGCAAAAAAGGAACTGGATCATACAAACCTTCATGATCGATGAAAGTTACAGTGGGACCTTTCCATATTATTTGGGTAAAGTAAGTATTAAAGTATTGAGTTACAACTGAATAAGATATATTATAGATATATTAACATATTAGGACAAAAATGTCAATGTTATTCTTTGTAATTTAGATTGAAATTGATTCCAGTTTAAATATTGTGGAAGTCACTGGTCAAGGTATGACTGAGGAACCTCGAGATTTAATTAGCCTAAGTGAAAAAGAAGGACATGTTATAATCAAGGGTCCCGTGGACTATGAAAAATATACAATTCTGAAGGTAAGAGGAAGAATAATGCCCATCTAAGTCAGACAGTTTTTTGTGTTTATATGACTCATTGTTGTTTCTTTATTTAATTATATTACTCTTGTATTTTCCCTTAGCTGATAATTAGGGCACAAAGTAAAAAAAATCATACATGGACAAAGGTGGGCGTTAATTTTGAAATCATTGATGCAAATGACAACCCCCCAATATTTAGCAAAACAGCATATGAGATTACCATAAATGAGTCAACATTACAAGGTAAGAATTTAAATCATTTTTATGAAACAAAGTTTTTGGCACGACTAAATATAACACATCTTTTATTATCTGACAGGCACTGAATTGATCAATGTTACAGCAACAGACAGTGACATCAAAGAGGAGTATAGGATTTTTTTTTTTAGTATAGAGTCAGTTATTCCTGAAACAGAGGACTTGGAATTCACCATAAATAAGGTGCCTTATTTTGGTGATGGTACCATTTCATTTAAAGGATGCCTGGACTACAAGGTGAGGATGCCCATAAATTGATGAAGTTAAAACAAAATAGACAATAGTGTCGTTTATTTTTGTTACATGTTTCAAATATATTTGCTGTTTTATTCAGATATATTTTAAAAAGGAATAATTTATTTACCCTACAGAAAGCAGACAAATACACCATTATTGTGAAGGCAACAGACCTTGGAAAACCAAAGCCACTCTTCAGCTTCACCAACGTAACAGTCAACATAAACCATGGAAATAGATATCGGCCAATGTTTACAAACCAAACTGTGAGGAATTCTGAATTTCAATTCCTGATGTAAGCATTGTATTTAAACTAATTGAATGTCTTTAATATTTTTGTACTTCAGGGTCCAGTACGTGTGAAAGAAGGTGAGGAAAATGTTATTTTTTCCCGTCTACAAGTCAAGGATGAAGATACCAAAGGTACAAAAGGTTGGAATGCAATATATGAAATCCATGGAGACAAAAACAACAACTTCAAAATAAGGACTGATCCTCAAACAAACAAAGGATTACTCTATGTGAATAAGGTACTTTTCCTCTTTGTACTGTCTTAACAAAAATTAATTAGTATGTTTTTTGTAATCTGATTTTGAAGCTTAAAGGATATGTGCACCTTTAAAATTTAGCAGGAGCATGTTTTTCATTTTATGTTGCATAAGGTTTCAATAATATTTAATGTCTGCAAGAACTGCTCATTTTTCTCTAGTGTAAACTTTGAATATTAAATAATGTACACATACCATATTTCACCATAATATATTTCCAAAATTGTAAGTCTTGGTATCTTTGAGAAAGTAAAAGTAGAAAAAGCACAGAACAGACACAAAAGATTAAATGACTCACTACTCAAATCATATCAGTTGATATATTATAAAGCAATTTAAGAGAATTTGGATGACTGTACTGTAAGATTGTGAAAATTGAAAACCTCCAGCAACTGCAAGAAAAGCAAAAGATGCAATCAAAATGCAAAAATTAAAAATCCTGTAAAAGCTATTTCATGTAACATATAAATTATTTTCTTAAGAAGTTAAAAAAAATCTTTGAATTGCTACTGTTTTAACAGCCACTTGACTATGAGGATGAATCCTTGAAGAACATCACAATCACAGTGGAGAATGAAATTCCTTATTTCACATGCAAAGTGATGGATCGAAACACCTCAGGCCTTTGGAAAATAAAAACAGATCCCAGCTTTTTCAGTGGAGTGTCTATGAGTAGAAGGAGTGATGGAGGAGGGACTCATCAAATGACAATAGTAGTAGAAGATGTCAATGAGCCTCCAGTCTTTGATGAACTAAAACCAATTTCTCTGCCTAAAAATGTGGAAGTGGGCCATTATTTGGGAACAATTGTTTCTAGAGACCCAGATGTCCAAGGTATAAGAATAATTAGGTAAGTAATAAAAATATTCTCAACCATACAGACAATCCAGGTAAGAAACAAAACAAACATCCTTAATGTGACAAATATACTGTACAATTCTGATGGAAAAACAAACCAATTAGTGGTGGTGGGGGTGTCAGGGAATCCAGAAGTTAAAAAAGTGCACAATCTTTTAATTCAGTTTCAGTATCCTGACTTCTTTTTCATCTTCTGGGGATTTTTTTTTGAGCAAGTTTGATAAATAATTATCTTTTTTTTTTACTTCATCATTTTAAATCCTCAGTTCATTACTCTTGTGAAACGATGCACCTACTTTATGTAGCCAGGTTTATTTATTGTCACCCAAACAAAGTGCAATTTGATTTAAACTTTGGCTACCTCTTGAATCGCTGGTAAACTTTGTTTAACAAAGAACTGACTGTTTCACTGTTATAACCAGCATCTGCAGGCCAGTATTTACTTCATTAAGTCTACTTCATTACAACTTCTAAAGTTTACCTTTACAAAGTTGTTGTTACAATTAGCAGCAGCTGTTGAAGCTGCATTTGTTCTCCTGATTTTGAGTAATCACAGGTGGCAACAGAACCATGGTAGTTTTACCAAATCCTTTTTTTTGGAAGATTACTTTTAAAGTTAATATATTGAAGAAGTGCTGCTCTTACCTGAGCACAATGTTCAGGTAAGAGCATGTTTGGTCAGAGGTCACTGCTATCTCTGACCTAAATAAGGAATATATAATTACACTTAAGAATATATCATTAGACTTAAATGACCAATTATAAATCCTTTTAGAAATTAGTTAGAAATTCAGGTAGCACTCTTTTAAAAGTTTTAAAAGTTTAACCCCCTTTAAAACACCCAGAATAAAAGTCTATTTACATTTAATTTCATATGCAATTTATTTCACATGAAATAAATTGCATATTTATTTGCATAAACACTTGACAGTGTTTTGTCAAGTACAAAACACTGTTCCTACTCTTATGGTTTCCAATTCTGTGAAGGAAAAAAAAAAAGTCAAACATCCTCAAATGTGGAATTGAGAAGTGTGACTTACAAGTGAGAAACATTTTATGAAATACTCTGGGACCTTGTTTGAGAATATTTTTAAAGTAAGCAGCATCTTATGTTTGATGCAGTGTATTTTTCTCCATCAGTAAGGAATGCAATTAATTTGTTACAGTGCTCAGAATCAATATGTTAATGAGGTTTATTTTGAGCTATTTGTAGTTGGTTTTCTTAAACCCTTTTAAAGTATGGAATACCAGGAGATGGCAGACGTGAAGTATCAGAAATCTGTTTTTCTGATTTCAGTTTAACTTCATGAGATTAATGTTGCACTGTAGGTTGAATGTGTTTGAATAATTATTCATGGTCCCATTTTCCATATTACAAATATCCAACATTAAACATGGCTATGAATACTTTTGAGATACTGCAATGAAGTGCAAGTCCCTCATTGGTGTGTTTCAGATACTCAAAAGGTGAAGATCCAGCCAATTTGGTTTCAGTGGACCCCGAGACCGGAAAAATAACCACAGCAAGTATCTTAGACAGAGAGTCACCCTACGCTAAAGATGGAATTTATGTCATCACAGTGAATGCTGTTGATTGTGGTATGTTCAATGAGATTTTAAAAATACCTTTTTATAAAAAGTATATTTTTCTCATCAGTAAAATTGTACAATGTGTCTGCACAAGGAAGCCCTCCTCAGACCAGCACAGCAAGTCTCAGCATCTACATCGCTCGTGAGAATGACAATGCTCCATCTCTAATTGTAAACACCTTTGACATGTGCCAAAGTGACAAATCATCATGGGTCAATGTCACAGCTGAGGATCCAGATGAGGACCCATACAGTGGGCCTTTTTCGTTCAAACTTCTTGGAGATGTTAAGAAAAAGTGGAGGATTGATCCTGAGCAAGGTGAGGTGTGCCTCAGGCACTCATGGAAATAATGTCACTGCTGTTTTTCTGTGCTTTGTAATTCAAAATTTTCATACCAGATGTTGTGGCTCAACCACAAATATCAATGGGTTTTATTGGTATTTTTGTGAATGTCATATATCAAGTGCTATAAAAAGTTTTTTGCATGCACAATTCTCAAAACTGTGATTATTTGCATTTGTATTCAGCCCTTTTTGCTCTGATACCTCTAAACGCCAAATACAACCCACTGTTTTTAAAAGTTAATTAGTTTGAAAATAATTTCCACTTTTGTATAATTGCATCTCAGTATAAATATGTTTATAAGAAACCACAGAGGTTAGGGGTAAAGTTTAAGAGTAATTCAAAGCAGACTCCAGTTACAAAACAAAATGTTAAACCTTGAGGATCTAATGGAGAATGGCTTAATGCATCATTGAAAAATTGGAAAACTAGGGCATAACAAAACACATCTATCCAAACTGAAAGGCTGGAAAAAAGAGAATCTTAATCAAACAAGCAGCCAAGAAGCAAATTTGGAGGAGCTGAGGAGATCCATAGGTCAGGAGGAGTTATTGACAGAACAAATATTAGCTGTGCACTCCACATATCTGGAGGAAAACCTTTGTACCTTTGCAAAACAAGAACATAAGAAGCTCTAATTGCACAAATGAGGGGTACAACTAATGTGAAAGAACAATAGTAAGAGATCTTCATACATTAGCTGTGTAAGAGTCTAGTAATCAACCTCCCCAAGCCCAGCTTGCCTGGATTTTGTTTCATTATGACCTTTCTTCATCTTGCTCCTTTTATCCTTGTCTGTGTGATATAGTCCACACCAAACACAATTCATAACAAATTGAGCTGCTTTACAAAAAGAATATGCATGGCTAAATGTTCACAAGCTCCATTACATAAATCCAAATAAAACAAATTGAAGTTTGTGGCAAAACATAAAAAATAGCCGGGGGTATTAATATTTTGTAAGACACTCTAAAAGGGGATCATCATTTATCCCATAACATAACAAGACACATATTTGTTTTGGATTTGCAGGATATTCAGTCAACCTGGTTAAAGGACAAAACGTTTATTCTGGACATCACAAGTTGAAGCTAGAAGTGTCAGATTTTCAAGGAAATAAAGCTCTTCATGACTTGTCAGTTGTTGTGTGCAAGTGCTCTGATACAACCAAGCCAGACTGCAGCCTGAGAAAAGCTGCTGGATTCACAGTAGGAACAGGAGCTCTGGGAGTATTATTCTTCTGCATTACATTAATAATAGGTAGGACAATCTGAATTTTTCATGCTGTCATTATTATCAGCAAAAAATTTTTAAAATTTGTAAAAAAAAAAAAAAGACAAATAAAAACAGCAGCAATGTAACACGTATATGTCATATATATGTGTGTTTTCTTCACACTCCAGGTTTGTTATTTTTAACATTTTTGGTCTCATGTAAACCTGAGACGATACCAGTGGACGATGGTGAGCATGTGCAACACTTAATGAAAAGCAACACAGAAGAACCAGGAACTGATTGTCATGTATGTTCTTTAAATTTATATTAGGGTTTTTTTTTTGTTGTTACTTGTATGTCTAGCAATTCAATGATATATTAAAGTATTGTGAGAGAACTTATTAATTTAAAATGGAGAGAGAACTTTGAAAACATACATTTGTAAATCTGAAATCAAATTTATCAAAAAGTCAGTAAAAAAAAGCTGCTAATTATTGTAAAACTTAAAAAGTATAAATGTGTTTAGGTGCCCTTCAACTCACTAAACAGCAGAAATTATGGACAGCAAATTCAAGTATCTGAAGATGTAAATTTGTCAATGACACCGGTAAGTGCTGTTAGTTACTCACTAATGTACTGCAATAACAAAAAATTATTTCATAAAAATAATTTTCAACATGGTTGAAATTAACTTGAATGAAAAGAACTGTTCAAGTTAATTTTGCATTTGTTTCATTACAAGAACCCTTCATTCTGCTACTCAGTTTGACTAATTTTCCTGCTAAAAATCAATCCATGTTTAAACACAACTAAACCTTAGGGCCGCTTAATGAATTTACACAAAATGGATCTCAATTTTTTGTTGACTCTTACTACAGTTCTGTTCAGAACTTTACATACAGTTATGAATATCTTTAATTTTGGACTTTTAATGAGTTATGAAATTACACAAGCTAAAACTTCAACAATTTCTACAATTCTACAATTTTCTCTCATCCAAGAACTGTCAGAATTAAACACACACAGTCAAAAATATTTACATACTCACTACTACACTATTTGAATAAACTTCCTTGAGATTTTATACATTTTTTGAAGCAAAAAGCAAGGTCCTGGTAAAATTCTGTTTATTTCCTATCATTTTTCTTATCATAAAATGGCATCGCTCATTTAAGCCATGTTTACATTTTATCTGTTGCTCATTCACATGTGAAATGTTTTAAAAGTCCTTCCCCTCTTCCCAGGTATTACTGGATTCTGTCGTTAATGTCCAAGGATGCCCGAATGTGATCAAGTTCAATCAAGACAGAGGGAGTTGGGCAAAATCTTCTGTGGTGGTAAACTTATTACTTTTATTGCTATTTCTTGTCAAATATTCTTATTTTAAAATTTATATATATATATGCCTTGAAGATTGATTAACTGCTTAAGTGTTTTATATTCAAGTCTTTCCGTGAGCACTGGGATAAGTCTACTGAGGGCATGGGGATCAGACGTCAGCTGGGAACATTAAAGGAAGGGGTACTATATCATATTTCTATACACTTATAATTGTTTTCATTTATAAGTGTCTTACATTTTTAAGACATTTTTATATCTAAATGATTTTACATAATTGTATACAAAATATATTTTCATCAATTATCTATTGTATTTTGTACTTAAAAGGATAAAACTCCTTTCATATTTTACAGGCCCGTATGGAGCAGACTCATGAAACTCTACTATTCACAGCCCTCACAAATATGCTAGAAAAACTTGAGGCACCAGGTGAGGAACTTGGTGATTATGAACCCACTGTGTATGATGATGAGGGAGACTTGGTAAAAAACTTTGAACTTGATGCCATTTCCAACCCTGAAGATCCCTTTGACTCAGAAATAGAACTGGACTCCAGGTTTTCACCCCTTGCATCAGTCTGTTCACCTGACTTGTTTGCCCAAAGCACAAAAATGTAAGACAGATACTCTGACCAGAATGGTTGAGCATAGGAGGGCTACTTCTTGTGTTGTGTTTAATGTTTAGCTTTTCTACACCTTTCAAGCAATCTTAAAAGATGCCAAGGCCGACTGAATTTTGTTTAAACATTTAATAGTTTGAAACAATTTCTGCCAAAAAGATGGAGTGCTGTTAAAAAAATGACAATGATATTTTCTTTGTGTAAGGAGACAAGTTATAGAAAGCAAACTTGATTACCATTACAACGTATCAAAATAACAAGACATTGCTCAAGTTTTAAGTCTTTACGTTTCTTTATAATTCCGCTGTTTTTAGATTTTTATTTCTTTGTTGGCCAGAATTGAAATATGATTAATTTGAAGAGCATTATTGTATACAAAACAAAGGAAATTAATTTTTTTATGCATCATTGTCAAGTGTCCTTAAAATACTTAGCACTACTTCATTATTTTCTGACATAATATAACTTTCATGTGTAAAAATGTTGCACATATTAGGAGTTTGCATGTTGTATTTTGCACAAAAACACTGTTTAAAAAAACAATAAAGAATACACAGAAATATTTGTTACTTTGGCACAGAAGAAACTTTCTACTTGACTGAGCGACATTTGTGGAGCTTCATTGCCTTGATAAAATGACGAGTTTACACACTGATAGTTGTAATCCACAAGAGGGTTCTGGTTTCTGTTTTTCAAAACATACACGGCAAAAAGAAACCATTTTTCCACCATTTTTGTTCAGCTATACTAGCCTTTATTTGATAGTGAAATGACAGGAAGGTGGGTTGTGACTGAGGGGGAAGACATGCGGCAAAGGTCAACGGACAGGGACTCGAACCATCACAGACCTGCACTGCCAGACTAACCTGGTCATAGCCTTTCTGGGCAATTCTGCTAAAAAAAAAAAAAATCTTATTTACAGCACAGTCTGGGCTTTCTCCCCTTCACTTGGATTCTCACCAGTAGATTTTCTACAGGGCCAATCAGCGAACAGAAGGAGAAGCTGTGAACTTTCTGTGTATTTTTAGAATTGTAGTCTGCCTAGGAAGTAAGAAGTGAAGAAAGCCATTCAGTCCATGTTGATCAAATATTGCAATGACATTAGCAGCTTCCTTGTTTGAACTGGTACTTCTCTCCTCATGGTGGAGGATGGTTGTTTTCATCGCAGGCAATTTCTGGTAAGCTTCATAACATGGAACTGGTGCATTACATATGTCACGCGGAAACAATAACTGAGAGCCCAGACCCTCTGCACGATGCAAATAGCGTAGAACAAGGGGTTGGTTTTTTTACCAGGTTACCATCTTAATTTTCATCTTGAATTCAGGAAACAAAATAATAAGTTGAAGCCAACTTACTGATTTTTCCAAAACTCTACAATGCTTTAACTACTCTGTACTGTAAATATGTCTGATTACTGTCTGAATTAAAAATGGTCTGTTTCTTTGTATAAATCTTGAGAGTTCTCTTAATAATCTATACAAATAAATGACAAGCAGATTTTAAAGGCACAAATCAAGGGACATTTTACTTCAAACTAAGTCACTCTTACATTTTTTCTTTCCTTCCTCCTTCCTTCCTTTCTTTCTTTCTTCCTCTCTTTCTTTCCTATATGGATCTATATTGATCAGAATTATTAGATCATACTCTGTAATTTGTTTTAATAGAATACAAGGATTTTGTATGTGTATATGTTGTACTGTATACATTTCTCTTTGACATGGATGGATTGTCCATGACTTGATGTAACTAGATTCATTTGGAATGTATGTATGATTGGATTGACTTTTTTTGTAAAGTGCCTTGAGATGAATTGTGAATTGATGTATAAATAAACTGAAATGAAGTTCTATATATAGCAGTATATAAATCAGTTATGTCCTTTTTAAAGTCATTCCATTGTGAATGACTTGCAACTTGCAAGAAATCACTTAAGAAAACAGATGCTACTGACATACTACCAGCCGTAGTGCTGTATAACAGCAGCACTACGGCTCAAAGGAAAGCTCTCCAAAGGGTTGTGAATACAGCCCAAAAAATCATTGGCTGCCCTCTCCCCTCACTGGAGGACCTGCACAGCGACCGCTGTCTAAGAAAAGCACAACATATCACAAAGGACACTTCTCACCCCGGACATTCTCTGTTCACACTGCTGCCTTCAGGCAGAAGATACAGAGCAACCAGAACAAGAACCAACCGTCTCAGAGACAGTTTCTACCCGATAGCAATAACAAAGCTAAATGCAATCAAAAACAACCATTAAGCATCATAAATAATGTATGTGAGAATGTGGCTGTTCTTACTTTTTTTTTTTTTGCCAGTTGTTTGTTGATTCTTGCGTTGTGTGTGAATTGTGAGACAGTTATTTTTTGTTTTTGGGCATGTGCACCGACTGATGGCACCCTTTGAATCTCGTTGTCCTTGTGACAATGACAATAAAGATTTATCTTATCTTATCTATCTTATCTCAAACCAAGTTTTTCATTAGGTGGTTATTCATAATAACCATAGAAGTGACATGAGACATATTAGACATATCAATAAAGGAATACTAAATTCATATTTGTTTCTTCCTAAGCCAGTATCTTATGAGTGAAAGAGTTTCACTAACACATTTTTTTTCTCTTTATCTGGAGAAAAATGAATGAAAATCTTTCATAGCATGGAAAGACGAACTTGGCATTAGCGTACTTTTCTGAATTTTTGCTCAAATCATTCCCTTTTGTTATTACCTGTTCTTTCTTATCAGACGATTCATCATGAGAAGAAACAGGATCACTATCTTAAACTATAAGTAGAATGGGGCACCAGTATATATGAATGGTAAAGGTAAGACTTCATTCATGACAATGTTGGTATCTTGCTTCTAGTTGCCTAAAGGAAAAGAAATGCTAATTTATCAAAGACATCAAGTTAACTTTTGTAATTGTACCACACCTTTTGCTTGTAGGAATTTTAACTTCCTACATGAATTGATCAATGTTTATTTCAAAACATTCAGCATGCCCATGCTCAGCAATGATGCAAACATCTCTGATTCTATTAGAAGTCTTTGTTTCATAATTAGGAAGTAGTTTTCTGATTGCTGTTCCAGTTATTGCATGCTTTTGCTTATATCAAGTATGCTCATGTCTATGTTGATTTAAGGCCAAATGTCAGCTATAACTATTTTAAACTAACTATTATAACTATTTATTTTCAGTTTTTAAACTTTTTTATCCAGCTTTTTAATTCATATTCATTTAACTCCTCGGCGTGAATTTCTTTTATTTAAGCTTATGTCGTACACTTGTTTTTTATTCTCTATTTACAACCACAGCAGGAAGTTGTTTGTAAATATAAAAGTAATAATGAGAAACTGTGTGTTTGCTGAATTAAAAACAAATTATGTTGGCTAAATCCAAAATTTGGTTTACAGATTTCTTTAAAAAAGCCTGACTAATCTAAATAGCAAAATTTCAAATGAATTGACAATTCCAAAACAATATTTTAATTCAGAGTGACACTTTTTCCTGCAAAACCAGTTTGCTCTTTGTTAAACTGGGTGGTTGGCTTGTTTTATATTTCCCAGGTAAGGTGTTGTCTTGTTACGCATAATCTTTTTCTTCAGAAATTATTTCATCACCGCTGCCAGTAACAGGTCACTAAATGAACCATAGCACTGAGGGTAGCCTTTGATGACACTCTGTGTTTTGGCTTTCTGGGCAGGTATAGTCATGTGAAATAAGTGATTAAACTCACTGGCCTTTGATAGAATGTTAAAGGCAAGATAATCAGTAAAAGTGCAGCTTTTTACATAAGAACCAAAGAAGGGGTCAACAACGCAATAACTTACATGAAGTTATGGTTCTTTAAGATTTATAAAAAGTAACTGACTGCAGAAGATGGACATTCATACTGACAAGGTAGGCGGTGATGGCAAGTGCAGCTGTGTCTACTCTCCAGTAGCTTGCCACCATCAAATGCAAATGCAATTTGCTTTTTGGGCCCCGTGGATTTCAAAAAGCACTACACAAGTACAGGACATTTACCATTTCTGCCATTTTTACTATTAAAATAAGAGTTGTACCTTTCCACTGTAACCATGAGCTTAGTCAGCATAAAAGGTAGCTGCAAAGTCAATGACTGAATACTGAGTTTCATTAAACAGTCAGGTGCCAAAGTAATCTACGTTTCTCAAAAGATATGGTGCTGCTTGCTGCCTTGAATGTTGTTAGTGCTGAAGTTCTTAACAGGAAGAGGAACCCATAAATCAAATTCTGCTTAAAGCCCCATGTAACATTGAGCCAGCCCTCGTTACGATCCTTCAACTACCTTTTAACAGTACAATGCTAAGAAAACAAGAAAATTTCAAAAACTTTACTAATAAAGGAACATTTGTCTCCCCAGTCAAAATTAATAGTGAACATGTAGAGCAGGTCAAAATCTACAAATATCTAACAGTTGAAATTGACAATAAATTGTGTTTAAATCATTGTGCATACATTAAATATAGGGAACACCAACAGAGGATGCACTTTCTCTGAAAACTAAACATGTTGAGATTAGATAGTATTCTCTAAATATTTTTAAAAAGCTCTTTACTGAGTGCTTGATTGGACTTGTTTGCACTTTTGAGAACAGAACATTACTATTTCAACATTAAATACAGCTGTTCACCCCTACATTGTTGCCCAGGGCAGAAACATACTTCCAACTGGCTGTCTGAGTCACAATCCCCACCTACCAGTACTCCCTGCGAAACCACCTTTTGTGTAATATGATTGTTAAAGAAGACATTTCCAAAGTAGGGTGCTGTTGTTTTGTTTACACCTAATTTTTTTTTTCTCCATGAGAATATATACATTTGTCATTAATGTCTAAAAGGTGTGTTGACATAGGAAACTGCTGTCACTATTAAATAAAACTGAAAATACTTGATTCTCTTAACAACATTTTATTAAAAGTTATATAAACCACATTTAAAAATGGTTTTAAAATGGGACAATTAAAATAGGGTAAACTGTAATTTGTAATTTTTGTAATTTATGATAAATAATAACCTAGACAGCAAAATCTATATGTTCGGCTCCCTTGTAGAGATTTGTAGAATTACTTAAATTGAATTAATCTTTTTAGGTGTATTCTGTCAGTGTGTCTGCATATTGGCATAAACATGTCATGGCATGTGTTATTACTGAAACATCTTTGAAAAGTTAATAAAATAAATATATACAAAATTTGTGTTTATCAAATGCATCAGTGATACAAATTAGTGACAATCATGATGTTCCTGACATAATATTTCACATCTGTATTTTGTTTTGATACCAAAAGATGGCAATGAAGCACAATGATCTGGTACAATCAGTCAGATTGTAACTGGTGGTCACAATCTGACCACCAGTTAAGCCCGACTGCCTGGAACTTCGTAGACATTAGAAATTCAATCGACATGTGCACCACTCCTAAAAGATCAAAGTGACTAGCCCTCAGATATCAAAGCAATGACCCGATGATAAACATTAAGAACATTACAAAAGTAACATCATTTCTAAGGAAAATAATGAGTTCATAGTTCTTCAGATTACGCACAATAAAAACACACACACCCAGTTTCAAAGTTTTTTTGTAACTTGTCTTAATCATCATTTTGCAGTGATCTAACATTCCCACCCACTCAACATTGTCATATTCTTAAAGCTCACTTCAAGATCCAACACTGTCAATGAACATATTCAAACACAGGCTGTTGTGTGCAGGACTGACAACGTATTGTTTGAATCTAATATGGAAATGAAAACATTCTGCCTTTTCTTTATCCTGGTAAGTGATTAGAGCTTCTGTCTTTTTAACTGAGGTGTCACCATCATTTATAAACAAGTTTTCTTGTTAGGTAATTCTCTGTATTGCTTGATAATAATTTTATTGTTCTGTTAATTTGTCTGAAATTATTAGAAAATGTTTTACCAAAGTTACATAAGTTTATGCGATATGCACAGTGTCTTGGAATCCAGCTGTCAGTATCAGACATACTGCTGCGGCAAAAGAGGAACTGGGTAATAGAAACCTTTACTTTTGATGAAGGCTATAATGGACCTTATCCATTGTATTTGGGCAGGGTGAGTGCTGATAGAGATAAACATTTAAATGTCAAGATGGAGGATCACTGTAAAAACTGCTAATTGTGTTTCTTGCAATCCAGATTAATATTGCAACCGATATAAGACTTACTGAAATACATGGGCCAGGTGTTGACAAGGAACCTCTGAATTTATTCAAAATTGACAACAATACAGCAAAGATCTGGGTCATGCAGCCAGTGGACCGTGAGAAACATGATCATTTTAAGGTGATTAGTAAAAACCGCACATTTGAGCAATGAGTTCTTCAAAGTTTAACAGTACATATTTGTGTGCATTAGTTATAAAAGTGCTTTTGACTATGAAATGTACTTTGTGTCTCAGCTGATATTTCAGGCATTTAAAAAAGAAAAGGGTGATATAAATGAAGAAATGGGAATTAATATTGATATTATTGACACGAATGACAACGAACCAAAATTTAACAATCACATGTATGAGGTCACCATAGAAGAGACACCATCACAAAGTAAGATTCTCATTTTGTGGACTTTATTACATTACTGAAAGAAACAACATTTATTTTTAATAGCTACCAATAGTGAAATATAAGAGATCTCATCTTATGCTATTTGGCAGGTACTGAGTTGATCAATGTTACAGCAACAGATCATGACAGTACCGAGGAGAACAGGAAATTTAGCTTCAGTATAGAGTCAGTGAGTCCGACTCCACAGAACTTTGAATTCATTATAAATGAGGAGCCTGATTCTGGAAACGGGACCATTTCATTCAAAGGGTGTCTGGACCACGAGGTGAGAGCAATCATAATACAATGAAGTTGTTACAGAACATAATAGAGTTACACACTGGCAGAATTAAATTCAAATCTTTGAATTGAATTTTCATGATTTATAGCATTTTTAAACGTTTGTTCACTACTGTAGTTGCTATATGCAGTCAGCTAGCAATCAGTATAATGCACATACATTCAAACTTAGAATTTCACTTAAAACCCACTTCTAGAAAACAGGACAAGATATTTTGTTCTACCAGAAAAGCCACAAATCTTCACACTTTAAAACTGAATTTTCTGTTACGCTTCAGAAGGCACAGAAATACACCCTTATTGTGAAAGCCAGAGACCATGGACAACCGAAACCACTCTCCAGTTTTACAACAGTGATAATCAATATAGCGGACGGAAACAGACATCTTCCAGTGTTCACAAAGCAAAAAGTGAGTATGTAAAAATTTCAGCTACAAATTTAGTCGCAACATTTAAAACTATCTAATACACCATATTTAACATTGTTTTACTCCACAGGGCGAAACAAGTGTAAAAGAAGGACTGCAAGGTGTACTCATTTCACGTCTGCAAGTTACAGATGAAGACACCACAGGTACAAAGGCCTGGAGAGCAAAATATAAAATCCAAGGAGATACAAACAACAACTTCAGAATTGATACTGATCCTGAGACAAACGAAGGTCTACTCTATGTGCAAAAGGTAGCATGCAAAAGTTCCTTCACACTTCTTATTCAGTGCGCATTCGAAAATACTTTGCTCAAGGGACTGGTGACTAATGCCGAGTATACGCTGGCTGTCACATCTTGATTGATGATCAACGTACAATACAACAAAGACATGAAAAATACTTTCAAAGTCCATGAATGCGTTTCTTTGTCCAATAAGCCCTTTCCTTAAGATGTCTTATAGTTATTTGGCATTATAGTTATAGCTGTATAGTTATTATAGGTATTTGCATTTCACATCTGCAAGGGCCTTCATTTGGCTCAAGAATCTTCCTATCTTCACACTTAGCCTGTTTGATTCTCAAGTTTAGACCAGTTCTTTCTCTATCTTCCAGACTTAGGAATGAAGATGCATTTTTGACAGGTCTCCATTGTGCATGTCAAATACTGCATTGTGCTTCAATTAGACAGAAAATATTTATATCTTAGCCATCAAAGGCCATGAAAGAATAAATGCTCGTCAGAATAGGATATCGAAAGCAGAATTAGGCACTTTATTTAAAGTTCAATTTCATTTAGGCATTTTGAATGCCTAAAGCATTTAGGCATTTTGAATGCCTAAAGCATTTATTTCCTTAATCATTTAGGCATTTTGAATGCTCTAAGCATTCAAAATGCGTAATGCAGCTTTTATGTTCTAATGTACATCAAAGCTGCAGTATGTAACTTTCATAAGAAATATTTTTTATGTATTTGTTGAAACTGTCACTATGTTGTGACAGTATAGTATGAGACAGATAATCGGTGAAAAAAACCAAGCTCCTCTGCCCTCTACCAGTTTTCCCAATGCTAAATAGAAACAACCAACAACCAGAGAGAATATGGGTCTTAGCACTTTCAATCATGCCCATGTACACGCCGCTATCAGCAGAACCTGTTGTGAATGCTAAGGAAATCAATAGCTTCGGATAAACAGTTTTCCTGTAACAATGAGTTGTTTCTCCACCATTAACACATTTAGAAACGGATTCAAGAGGTTGATTGACAGCACTAAAAACCATCCTCCTGGCTGTGATTGGCTTTTAAATTACATACTGTAGCTAATGTCTAAAAAAAGGCTTTTTGTTATGCTAAACTTTTATGCTAAAAACTGGGAATAACAGTTTTTTGTAATAAACAAACAAAATAAAATAGTTTATATTCATAAAAGCCAAATTTGAGTTTTATATCAATTAATATAAATGTTGATCAATGAAAGATGGAAAATCTCAATCCACAGCCCAAAATAAGACAAATCAAAATGTTCAAAACATTTTCACTGTATTTTTTTTTAAATCCAAATGTAAACACACTTTTACTAAGCTGTTATCAATAGATGACCTTTGAATACTTTTTCCTTTTGCAGGCTCTCGACTATGAGAAAGATCCTTTGAAGAACATCATCATCTCTTCAGAGAATGAGATTCCCTACTTTACTTGCAAAGTCATAAACCGCAATACTGCTGGTCTTTGGGAAATTAAGACTGTCAATGGTAGCACTTTCAGTGAGGCACAAGGTGTAACTGGAACAAAAGAAATGCGTTTGTCCACCTATTACCTGACAGTGAATGTTGAGGATGTCAATGAACCCCCTGTCTTTGATCCATCAAACAAAACGGTTACCGTATTTGAGGATGTTGCGTTGGGTTACTATTTGGAGATACTAATTGCTAAAGACCCTGATGTTAATGGTGCAAATCAAATCCGGTAAATAAAGATGCCATTACATGGCTGTATTTAAAGAGTACAACATTGGAGTTTTTAAGTCTAGCATGACCATAAAAAATGTCTTTCATATGTTCCAGATACATGATTGGAGAAGATCCAGCTGGTTTTGTTACAGTGGACTCCAACTCAGGAAAAATAACCACATCAAAGAGTTTAGACCGAGAGTCACAGTTTGTTAAAGATGGACTGTATGTCATCAAAATATATGCCACTGACAATGGTATGACCAGAAAAATTATTAATACTTCTTAATGTTAAACCCCACTGGCAATATTTACTAATAATGTAAAATGCATTTTTTTTGCTCAAGGTGAACCGTCCCAGACTGGCACAGCAACACTCAGCATCAAGATTATCGATGTAAACGACAATGCTCCATCCTTGGACAAAAGCTTTATTGATATGTGTCAAAGAGATAAAATCTCATCGGTTAGTGTCACAGCTTTAGATCCAGATACAGAACCATACAGTGGGCCTTTCTCGTTCAAGCTTCTTGGAGATGTTAAGGACAAATGGAGAATTGATCCTGAAAAAGGTGAGCTCTGCCCCAGAAAAAACACCTTCAGATCAACAGGAATAAAATGGGTCACATAACCAGCTATGTTTTTTTATTATTATTTTTAGGCTATTCCTTCAAGCTTGTGAATGAACACAATGCTTCCCAAACAATTATGATTTTTGGACATTATGAGTTGCAGCTAGAAGTGTCAGATCTCCAAGGAAAAACAGCTGTCCATAGCTTGTCAGTTAGTGTGTGCAAATGCTCCAAAACAACTAAGCCAGACTGCAGACTCCAGAAAGATACTGGATCCAGACTCGGACCAGGAGCTCTGGGAATTTTATTTTTAAGCATTATACTGTTCATAGGTACGACTAAATCTAAATCATTAATGTCAACAGAATCCTAATAAACTGAAAACAATATTATATTGATGTTGTGTCTGATCTTCACACTAGGCTTTCTGCTTTTAACTTTTCTGATGTCGTGTAAGCCTGAGAGGATACCCTTCCCAGATGACATTTCAGGGCAATATTTAATGATGAGTAACACAGAGGGACCTGGATCTGATTGCAAAGTAAACTTCCTAACTTGAAGTTATCCCTACTTGTTTGTTGAAATATAATTCACCTAAGAGTGAAGATTTTACTGTAAAACTGAAAACATTGTATGTGCCTAAGTTGCCTTTAGGAAAACTGGACCACATTGGTCATGGACGACAGAAGCAGGTACCTCAAGGCAAGCCATTGATAGTGATGCCGGTAGGTACTGACAACTGTTTTAATGCTCTGCAACCTAATGCATCACATTTTAATCATGTATAGTGGAAAGGAAACGATAGAACGATAGAACGATAGATAGATAGATAGATAGATAGATAGATAGATAGATAGATAGATAGATAGATAGATAGATAGATAGATAGATAGATAGATAGATAGATAGATAGATAGATAGATAGATAGATAGATAGATAGATAGATAGATAGATAGATAGATAGATAGATAGATAGATAGATAGGTCACTTTTGCAAAGCATCTTCCTTTTTGTATTGCAATGGCATACTCTTGAAGGCATTATGATCAAATATATTTTATGTTTTACTTCAGAAAATACATTTGAGTAAAATGCCATAAATCATTGGCCCCACAATTTTTTCAGGTATTAGTTGATGTCAACTCACAAATGAGTCAGAACAGAATCAGCTGCCAGCAAGGAACAATCCTTGAGATAAATTTTTCTCTGATGGTGAATACATTTTAATTATTATTGTTATTTCTGGTATGTGTTTTTGTTTTAGAGTAATTCAAGCAAACATAATTTTGCTCACAATATTTTTCATGTTTTTTCTGTTTTTCTGTCTTATTGTCAAGACTATAGATGAGCAATGGATGATTTCCCATGGATCTTCTATTTCAGGCATGAAGAAGAGACATCAGCAGCAAGAAATAAAGAAAGCAAACCAAAAGGTACAGTTGTGTATACTTACACTGTAGTACTTTATATAATTAACTTACAGTGGAAATAAAAAATGCTCAGACACCTATTTTGGTAAATATTTCTTAGTGAAAAATATTAGAAACTTCCTGTTTTAATAAATAAGCACACCTTTAAATTCTGCCTGCACTGATAGTATGGTGAATGGTTAAACTAAAACTTTGTTGAAGCATATTTTGATACACTCACAACATTCAATTTTATTGAGATTATTACGGGATACAAATATAGTCAATCTGAGTAACCTGAAAATAAAAGATCCTTTCAAAGAACTTGCATTAAATTAGCTCATCTCTATCTTTTAGCTAAAGCCATAGTTTTCACAGAGTTTACAAAGGTTAAAACTGATCTTATTGTACAAAGATATCTGTCACGAGAAGGCTTCAATGATGCCTCAAATTTAGAATACATAATTTTATAAAATGCTTGTACAAATATATGAAATTACAGGGAGGATAAACTGTTCTAGTCTTGTGGAAGAATGTGTATAACAGTCTAATATTTTTGGCAGGGTAATCACTGATGAAGTGATTACCCTGCCTTTTATTTCTAGGTAAAACTGGGAGAAATTATGAACAATCCAGAGTCCTTGTCAATTTTAGCCCAATTTTAGAGCCTGATGGAAGGCAGAAGAATTTATTCTTCAGAATCACGAAAATACAGGCAAATATTCAGATATAAATATTCAAATGAGAGCAAAAGAAAATCAAGTAAGCCAAAGCAGAGACACACATGCAACCAGTCTGAATCTGAAAAAGCATGGCATAGATCTGAAAGACTGGCAGCATAAATTGTGAAATGCTGAAAGATTTTAATTAAAGCAGACTTTAAAAGAAACTAATCAAAAAGAGCTTAAACAGGACATCAAATTGAATGTGTGAATACTTATGAAACCAAGCACCTTTCAAACCATGCACCTTTTGTCTTTTTTCTTAAAATATATATATATTATTTAAATTGAACATGAACAGTGCTGCAGTACATATTCAATTTTTAAATTCAGCAAAAAACTGCCTTATTTGTTTTGATCAAAGAACATTGCCATGTGGTCAGATGTCTGTAAATACAATTTTTAAATCCTCTGCATGTTAATATTAACAGAAATTTATTTCATGAGTCATTTCTTGTATTCTTTTAAAAAACATACTCAGATCCTCTTCTTCTAATTTATAGGTTAGGATACTACAAAGCCAACATGTTTTGGAAGAGCTACTGCTTAATCTAATGAAAACAAAAGTACTCACTTTGGAGGAATCGGGCAAGGAGTTGGGTGATTATGAACCTGTCATGTACGCTGATGAGGGAGACTCTGAGCACAAGTTTGAACTTGATACTCTCTCTGACCCTGGAGTTTCCTTTGACCAAGACATGGAATTGGATTACAAGTTTTTACCTCTGGCCTCAATCTGTTCACCTGACATTGTTGCCCGAAGCACAGAAACTTACTTCTGTAAAGAGCAGAGTTTGGTACAGCAGGACATATTTATTTTATGAATCTAATGTTTAATCTCTTGATTTTTGTAATGCAAGCAATCTTGAAATTAGCCATACTGTTATTTAAAAAGCTTAAAATGGTCTTTGAACAAAACTAAATATGTAGAAGTGAACTTTTTGATGTAATTATGCCCAAAACATAGAGCTGGAGGCTAAAGATTAACAGCATTTTTTACATCACCTATCTGAAAAGAAACTATTTGAAGGTGGCATTAAAAGATTGTCAGCATTTGTAAAGAAAGGCCAATAAAAACTGCACTGACTGATGTGTGTTATTGGTCTAGTTAAAAAACTGTACATACGATTCCAATACTGTTTGATGGATGTGCTTGTGCTGCTTGTAGTTCATATTTGGACAGAAAATAAACCCGCTGAGTGTTGTACTTGGGATTTTATTGTGTATAATTTACTGTAAAAACAGGGAATTGTGTAAATTTATGAAAATAAACAAGTACATTTTCTGCTTATTCATTTTTGGGATAGTTTATTGTTTTGGGCTACTTTACAGTTTGCCGCTGCACATACTGTATAAGTGTTTTACTTCCATGTTTACAACTAATAATAAAAAACAAATCAAAGATTTGAAATACACAACTTCATAGTGTTACTGTAAGTGACAGTATTAAGGGTGCAGTGCCATAAACATATGCTTAAACATGTTTATGGCATACGAAGACACAGTAATACCCCAGACAGTTCGGGAAGACAATTAAAGTTATAAGCAGACCTAGGTTAACAAAACCTATCCTACACTCAGTCACAGTTCATTCTGTTATCCAAATGTGTGTATTAGTTGGCCAGTGTTAGCCCATGGATGAGCTGTCGGGTGAGTGCATTCACAGCATGCTGTTGTTTTGTGGTGCCACAATGCCTCAAACAGCACCATTTCAAAGGCCTCCTCTACCTGTGCTCCACTCAGTGGTGGTGCCTGGGAGACCCTAGATGTTGCTGCAGTTTACGCTGGAGAAGTCATAGCACCCTGATAACACCCACAAGACAATCTCAGATTATTATTTTCTTTTTTATCTAAGTTAATATTCTTCAATATTTGGTTGTTGTGATATTTTCAAGTTGTTATTGACCAATCGTACTAAACTGAACAATGTATGTAAAAATCTTCTTCAACAGCGAATGCAGATCCGACCTACACTGAGAAATCTCTGGTCGATGCCAGACCTGCATTCACATGTTGGTACCAGTACCAAGGAGTTCGTTTATTTAGTTTTACTGCCCTCTACTGGTAGAATTAGACCAAACAATTTTTATTTTACATATTCCTGCACTAGCTCTAATTTTAATGTTGATCACTGAACATAAGTTTAATTTAGAATATAGGTTTAATGTAACAGTTACTACAGTTTAATGTACTAACTTTGCTTTAAGGGCAAAGCTCACTTCAATGTGCTTTGAGGACATGACAGTGTAGCTGGTGATAATGTGGCCTAGAAAATATTGCCATCCGTTTTTTGTTTTTTTATACCATATTCAACCTTAAGAGTCTAGACAAGGCAAGATTATAAACATAGCACCATTTATCAACAAGATGATTAAAAAGAATTCAAGAAATAACTGTAAAACATAAAATAGAAATTTTAAATAAATAAATTGAAACAAATAATGAAAGACTGACTGATAAAGAAATAGTTGCACATCTCTTGTTTTCATGGAATTGGCTCCAGAACTGAGCTGCATATAGGTCAATGTGAAATAGCAGTATGGCACCAACACTCATGAATTATTAATGCTTTGGATGATCTAAAAATCTTTTCAGGTTTAAAACAATTCAAGTAGCAGTGGATTTCTCATAGTTCCAGATATACAATGAATCTTTCGATCACAGACATGGCAAATCTTTTTCAACTAATAATGTCAGAAGTGACCTTGACACTCCAGAGTTTCAGATTTCAAACTAAAAGAAATGATACATAAATGTCAAAGGGCAGTCTGAAACAATTAAACTTTTTCTGAGATTGGTAAAATATTTAGCCAAGAAGAGATACGTTTCCATCATTTATTTTTTTATACAACTCACATTCGCAAAAAATTACAATATTACAAACAACCAATACAAGCAAGTAATGTTATTTTCTAAATGTGATTGTACTCTTCTGATTCACAATTTCTCACCCCTCATTTTAACCCCTCATTATTATTAGTGAGCCTCAAATTTTCAAATACCAAATAAGGAAAAATGCACTGAAAAACACTGCTGTTGTACTTTCCAACCTCTGGCTAATCATAAATCACACAATGCCACGTAGCAGTTCTGCACACTGCACAGCACCTCATGTTGAGCAATACTTTGAGCAGTGTGTTGACTGCCTGAAGCCAGAGTTTCTGAAGTTATGATCCCTTTTATTTTCTTACCTGGTGATTGTTTTCACCAGGGTGTGCCAGCACAAAACTAAGCATTTACTCAGTGTTGACAGGATTTCTGTGAAAGTGCTATCTACACATTGTCTAAACTGAGTAGCCAAATTACTCTCATTCAAAAACAATTGATATTTGTATTCTTGCATGGTATGGGATTACAACAATTTAACAACGGGGAGACTATAAACAATATTTTTAACAATAAAAGTTGTTTTTATTGAGGGAAAGGTTTAGATTTCGCCTGGCTTATGTACTGTACCAACAAACAAACATTTCAAACTTAAAATGTTTAAAAAGCATTCCGTGTACTAGATAAGATAAATTACCCCCAAAAAGGTAGAAAAAGGAGAGTTATTTTAAAGCATAAACTAAAAACTGTCTGAGGACAAAGCGAATGTGACATAAAGTGGCAAGAAAAACACACACCAGCAAACGCAGAAGAGATTTTGGAGAAATTGCAATGATTTAGAGAAGGTTTAACTATTATCGAACAATGTTTTCGGTTTTGTGGATCTCAAGCAAAACAATGATCATTGTTACAAGAAATTAAATAAAATCCAACCCAGAACCACAAATAACATTTCATAACTAAAAACTTCACAAAGTCTGGGACCAATGACAGCCTACTCTTTTCATTGGCTGAACAATTGCCAAAATGTAAAAACATTAATTAGCAAACACCTGTTGAGAACAATGTGGCTGCGTGAGAAAAGCCATGAACATAAAAACCTTAAACTTCCCTGGGGCTAAACTGAGGTAGGTGTACTCTAGCTTATTTATTCTTATGTTCAGTTGCTATACAACTCCCAGGTTCATTTAAAATAAAAATGAATGATAACCCAACATGACCAACATGCAAACAAACCTGTTTTTGTATCTGTCTTAACTTCCTAGTATGTTTGTGATTACCAGTTCAGAACATCATAAGTAGCATACATTCTCCACATTGGTACAGAATCTGAGAAGCATTGTTTTAAAAAGACAATCAATATAGGGGTACGTGACCTTAACAGATTTTTGGAAACAAGCCCAGAGAACTGAAAAATGCAAAAATATAAAGATTTTTCATAACAAAACATTAGATATTCAAATGAGATAATCTAAGAGGAAGAATTCCCTTTCTACTATGCCAACTGGAAATGTTTCATACCAAACTAAGACGGTTTTGTGGTTTCTTACTGAGTCACTGCAAAGGCGCAAACTTTGTGGGTTGGCTTCCCCAGCACTATATATCAAGTAGCCTCTACCACAGACACTCCTGTCAGAGAGGAAAGGAATTAGCGAGAAGCATGATGAGGAGCCTTTCCCTGCTTCTGTTGGTAAGCATTACATTTTTAAATATCCATTCTTATGTACTGATTAAACAAGAATAATCTAAATAACATATCAAGTTTTCTTGTCAGATCTAGGTGTGTTTAAATTTTACACATTTAGTGCCTTAGTTTTCCACACTTTTGCTTTGTTGCAGGGAAATAAACATTGAGTGAGTTAAAATAATGTAAACATAGAGATAGAGATAAATCTTTATTGTCATTGTCACAAGAACAACAAAATTTAAAAAGTGCCATCAGTCAGTGCATATGCTTAAAAACAAAAAATAACTGTCCCACAATTCACACACAATGTAAGAAATAACAAATAGCTGGTAAAAAAACACAAAAACTAATAAATAAGAATAGCCACATTCTCACATACATCATTCATGATGATTAATTGTTGTTTTTGATTGCATTTAGTTTTGTTATTGCTATCGGGTAAAAACTGTCTCTGAGACGGTTGGTTCTTGTTCTGATTGCTCTGTATCTTCTGCCTGAAGGCAGCGGTGTGAACAGAGAATGTCTGGGGTGAGAAGTGTCCTTTGTGATGTGTTGTGCTTTTCTTAGACATATTTCTGTTACCACATTAGCTGAAACTTTTAAATCTCAAATTTTGGTAATAGATCAAAATATCATCCTTCAGTTTCAGTTCCTTCTTATATACCAGGGAAACGTTGTTTGCTGATGTCACTTTACTATCAAAGGAAACTGGTTTTTGTTGCAAAGAGAAAGCCTTAACTATAAAGGCATTTCAGAACGTATACCCACGTAATAGTTCCTCGCTTTGTCATCAATCAGAGAAGGAAACATACGTACATGTTTGGTGAGTTTGGTTTTAATGCTTTGAATGTATTTTTTTTTTGTACGTCTGGCCTGTCTCAAACAGAAATCTAAAGTCACACAGACTCTGTTTTTAGGTTCCCTTTAATGCTTTATTCTAGGTGTCAGTAGTGTGAGAACACTAATAAGTACAGCTGGTGAGGCACTTTTGGCAACTGCTACCTTTCTTCCTCTGCACTTCTCTGAAGTTTTAGCATGCTTGGGTTTGTGGAATCAGAAAAAAAAATACAATTTATGTAAACAATTCAAATAATGTTTTGAAAACTAATTTTCTTGGAGAAATATGTGGAAAACATGATTATAACTGAGTTTGGAGAAAGTGTAGACAAGGGCAGTGAGGAGAGTTTATGGTATATAGAGAGAGTCGGCAGAGCTATGGTGCACAGCTTTATTTCAAATGGCAGAGGAACTAAAAACCTATTTAATGGAACAGTTAGTCCTACACACACACACAAAAGGAATAATAATTCTGTGACCAAGATTTCAACCAAATATTCTTGGAAATATAATGATTTATAGTAAATTCTACCTATTATGTTAATTGGTCTCTTTAAATTCTCTTGCGGTGAAAGTGTGTCTGTCTCTGTGTTGTGCTGCAATGAATTGGTGACTTAAACAGGTGTAGCCTGCCTCTCTCTCACCCAATAACCGCTGGAGATAGGCACCATTAATAAAGTTTTAGCAGTTGACTGAATCATTTACAACAGTCATATAATATTAAATTAAATTATTTTTGAGATTAATTTGTATAAATTTAAAGGATTTAATTTTTTCACAACTTAATTTGTTTGTTTAAATTATAAATATTTCATTTATATTTTCATTCAAATATACTTAAATTACTAAATACAAAATGTCTAAATTAATTAACTTTAACTCAAAACTAAACAAAGAAAAATCTAATTATTAATATTGGCTTTAATTCTTGTTTTAATGTTATGGAGTTGATTTGGGGTATTCTTTGTGTCTGTGTGTTCACATAAATGAACTCACAATGAGCTAATACCAGAATGTAAGCATGCTAATATGTATCATTTATCTTCACAGAATCTTAAGAGATATTACTAAGACCAAGAATGTAATGATAATTATAATATAGTGCGATTAGACACTACAGTCTCATTGTGGAGAAGACTGTACTAGTCCCCAGAATGAGGCTTCTCTTGCCCTTTTTTGTTCTTTTTGTACTTTTTCCACAGCTATTGTGAATTTTATGAAACAAAAAAGAGCTACTATCTCTCTCTCTCCCGCTCCGTCTCTCTCTCACACATGCCTAAACTCAATTCACACCTTCGTCCTAAACCTAACCCCTAACTCAAAAACATTACTTCTTCTTAAGGGGACCAGGCTTTGGGTCCCATGACGTGGTAGTTGTTGAAAAAAATTGTTTTTACAATGTTCCAAATAAATATGTGTGTGAGTGGTTGAGTAGTTGTTTTATAATCTTTCTTTCTTGTTATTTTTTCTTGTTTTGTTTTTTTGCAAGGGGACAAGTGTTAAGTATACACAAAAACAGAACACTAACACTTCCCCAGATGAGCATTTAGCAAAATAAAAAAGTTAAAAGACAATAAAACAATATAGCAAGTTAAAATGTCAAGGTGTTTTGTTAGACTCCAACTCCCTCTTTTCACATGCCTCTGGGCAAGGCCCTGAACACCAAGTTGCCTACATGTCTGTGCATTATTGTGTAAGCACAGACATGTTTATGGGTAGGAATGTCTGAACATAATTACAATATACAGTGCGAGTAGCATGACTGGAAATTTGTAATATAAAATCATTCCATTGACCACTTACAAATGCAAAAATTGACAATAACCCACTGAGAAAATGTAACAATTTATAATGAACAGTAGGAAATAAATCCCAAATCTAAAATTTTCAATGAATGTATAAAATGTTTCAAAAACATGTAACATTACCATGTTACATGTTATGTTATGTGTTATGTAACATAAACATAGACATTACTTTAAGGAACTCTGTATTGTTTCCTTATGAGTCAAAAGCCATGCTTTTAGGTAACTACCAGTCTCTTATACTGTAGATTTATGTGCATTTGTTGTATTAATGAACACTGACTTTGTTTGTGAGAATATCCTTGAACTGAGTGCACAAGATCATATACTCCATCTTGTCAAAAAAAGAAGGTAAAGATAAGGCATATAGCTTTGAATTATTGTGAGGTAGCAGAGAACATGAAAAAAACTTAAGTAATAAAAAGACGAAAAAAAGAGCAATTAATGTTTGTAAGTTAATCATGTTCCTTTTCTGTATTTTCTATCCATAGGTTGCATTAATAGTCTTGGGAGGTAGTACAGAGGGCAGTGAGCACCATAAACAAGCTAAACGGGTAAATAGTGAAAATTTCAAATTTAAAAAAAAAAAAAATGTAGTTGTTAATTTAATCTGCATTTTGGCTTCTATAGGAAACCTTATCACGTTCCAAAAGAAGATGGGTCCTGTCTACGATAGAACTAGAAGAGGAAATGGACGTGAAATACCCGTACAAAATTTCTACGGTAAAACACAGATTCTTTATAAATATTGGAAATACAATAATCTGTCGGCTCAATGCCTAATCAAGGTTATTAATGCAAAAACCTGCCACTGATAGTCAGATTATTTGTTTCTCTTCTAGATGCACAATCTTAAAACAGCAGATACAGAATATGAGTTTGAAATAAAGGGAGATGGTGTGAAAGAAGGACTGTTCAGCATTAATAAAACAACTGGAGAAGTCTATGTACATAGGCCCCTCGACAGGGAACAGAAGAAATCCTATCATGTGAGGAACAATTCATCACTATCAATACCTGCTATGATATGTAGTCATTACAAACTGTGTCATCTGAATAAAATATAATCAACAGATCACATTTGATATCTTGGACAAAATTACAAGGCAAAAAATTGACCGAGATCTATCTTTTGATGTGGATGTAAGAGACATAAATGACAACGCACCGAGGTTCGCTGCGTTTCAGAAAAGTTACGATGTGAAAGAAAATACGAAAGAAGGTAAGTTCAGAAACGTGCAAATATATCAAAAGTCTGCAGACTTTCTAAATTATGAAACTTTTATAAAAAAGTTTTTATAAAAACTTTCTGGTTGTAGATTTGACAAAAATATTGACAATTAAGGCTTTAATTTCTTGATTAATGTTAGTCAAGTTTAAGAATAACATTTTCATATCTAGCCGGCAAAAAATTTTGGCACGTGTGGATATACTTATGCTTATACGTTCTTTCTATGGAGTTCTGTGAATCTTTTTATCTTTTTTTGTATAATGTAATAAATACATTATATATTATTTATGTAGACAATAAATGATAACTGAACATGTTCCAGATACTTTGATGATTTTCTTTGTTTGTCTGCCAGGAGAATACCTGCCAGTGATCATGGACATTGTAGACGACGATGAGCCAGGCACAATCAACTCATCAGTTGTGGTCACTGTGGGTAAACAAAGCCCACCTGAACCAAAGATTGCAGTAAAGAGCATTAATGGCAAACTACATCAACTCATATCTGAAGGATGCTTTGACTTTGATGTAGGTCTTAATTTATTAAAGTAATGTAGTTTTTGGAAATTCACGCACGATGTAATTTTTTGGTAAAGCTAAAATATGTTTAACTATATTTTTCAGAAAGAAAAACACTTTTCAATTGTTATTAATGCATCTGATCGCGGAAAACCACCAGTTTCCAGAACTGAAGTTATTGAACTCAATATTATTGACACAAACAGTCATCCACCCACGTTTAAGAAGAGACAGGCAAGAATTACTTATGATATCAATGTTTATTTATTTTGCTTTTTAATTTGTAAATTCCACTAAATGTATTATTTTTTCATGTTTTAGTATGAAGCTGAGGCTGTGGAAATGCAAACCCCTGATGATATTTTAAGAGTTGCAGTAGAGGATAAGGACACTCCCAACACTGACGGCTGGCGAGCCAAGTACTCCTTTATCAGTGGCAATGAAGATAAAATGTACAAAATTACCACTGACCCTAAAACAAATGAAGGGATCATTGGTGTTGTCAAGGTAACTGTTTTACCACACCTTACAGAAAATGTTCATACATAATGGACTAAACTATGAATTCACCAATTGTTAGCATAAGTATTTTGAAGAGTTACTGAACATCTACACTTGTGTCTTCTTCAGGCGAAGAATTTTGACGTAACTACTTTGGTAAAACTGCAAATCGGAGTTGAGAATATTGAACCTTTAAAAGTCTGTAAAGATGGAAAATTAATTGAAGATTCAAGCATCCTTCCAGCAAAAGATTCTGTCAACATCACAGTGAAAATGGTTGACACTAATGACGCTCCGGTGTTCGAAAAATTTACAGCTGAGGTATACCAGACAGAGGAATCAGAGAAAGGACAGGTGCTGTATACCCCTAAGGTTCATGATGTTGACTCCCCTAACGTCAGGTATGTTCTCAACAAAACTGCATTCATGTTCAGCATTATTTGCTGGTTTGACCGGCATAAAAATTATTTGTAAAGTTAATTAATAATTGCGAACTTACTGCCTCACAACTGATCATAACCTAATGTGTACATTTGTGCAAGATGTGGTAATATGTATGTTTTAGGAAGACAAAAAAAATGAAAACAAACAAAAAAAAATACTATTTAAGTACTGTTCCTCATTTAAGATATGCATATTTTGCCATAATCCTTCTTCTATGGGTCTCCCCCAATAATGTAAGATTTTTTGAGGTGGGGTGATTGCAGGGTTTAGTGTGCCTGTCTTATAATTATATGACAAGAATTCAGACATATAGACTACAGTAATTTCTATTTTACTAATAAGGTTTTGAGGTTGAATAGTGATACAGAGACAGTTTATTTTTCTCCTGACAATAAAATTGACCTACTGTTTGATTTTTTTCTTTTTGTCCAGGTTTGAACTGTTAGAAGACCCTGCTGAATGGGTGACTATTGATGAAAAAACAGGAGCAATCACAACAATCGAGAAGATGGACAGAGAATCACCTTTTGTAGATGAGAACAGTATTTACAGAATTGTTATTGCTGCCATAGATGATGGTATGACAAGACATTTCTAAACATTTGCAGCTACAATCAGAAGGCATAATTTATTAATTAAATAACTGAACTTAAAAATTGCCTTTCCTGTGGTTTTCAAGGTTCACCTCCAGCCACAAGTACATGCACAGTCAGTGTCCACCTCAGGGATATCAATGATAACACTCCTACGCTGCTCAACAAGACTTTCATTTTGTGTTCAAACCATGCTGACAAGGTCATAGTGCGTGCTAAAGATGCTGATGCTGAGCCATTCAGTGGACCCTTCAGTTTCTCCTTGGCAAATGGTAAAACTGTGAGCGAACGCTGGAAAATAGATCCTACCTACGGTTAGTTCACACTTTGGCCTCCTACCAAAATTACCAAAGCATATAATCATAGTTGGGTCATATATATTTACCTTTATGTAGTAATAATAATAATAATAATACATTTCATTTGTATAGCAAATTTCTAAAAATGCAAAGATACTTTACAGGAATCAAGCTAAATTACAAACAGAGCACTTGAGTACAACAAACAAAATCAAAAAAAGAAGTATGTATTCATATATTTTACAAATGTATTTTTTTTTTTATAAACAGGTGAAGAGGTTGGCATTGTTTTGCTGAAGAAATCTGACTACGGTAAATACTCTGTGCCGATACTGATTCAGGACAAACAGAGTCAAGCTAAGGAGGAGAAATTAGCCATTGAGGTTTGTGAGTGTGACGAAACCGGTGTTTGCCCAAAGATCTTGTCAATTGGCCTTGGTGACGCTGTCATAGGAATAATTTGTGCAGGACTGCTTGCATTTCTATGTGAGTATAAAATTATAAACAATGATCAAAATTATGAAAGTGTATATACTATGTGTGTGTAATATTTTCACTTTTTGAAAATATGACATTTGGGTTTCCATTAGCTGTAGGACAGAATCATGACTTCAGAGTCATTCCCTAAGAAAATAACAAATGCCTCCAATAAATGGAGCACTGTGGAAGTTCAAATGAATCTGAAAAGTGACTCCTCCCTCTGAAGCTGTTTCTTGCTTTTTAGTATTTCCAGCTAGAAGACCCTTTTCTCAAAACTTAAAATATGGCACCACTAACATGCTAGTTTGACCATTTTAATGATCAAACTATTTATTTTGTTTCTTGTCCTACAGAAACAAAAGAAAGGCTGTGTCACTGTTGATATACTGAATCTTCTGAAATAAATTAACTGAATTCTTATTCACATTTACATCCATTTAACCTTATGTTAACAGGCAATTTAAAACTCATGAGATATACATTTAGGGTTAGCTTTAAAAGTAAATAGAATTTGTAAGCCTGGTGCTTAAACTATTTTATTGTCTCCACAGTATTGCTCCTTCTTTTGAACTGTAATCAACGAAAATATACAAACCCTATATGCAGTGAAGAATACACTCAGACACTGATGAAGTACAATGAAGAAGGACCAGGCACTGATTGCAATGTAAGTTGTGGAGTGACTGTGCTGACTGCATAAAGACTGTCAATAAGACATCTCAGGATTGTCCTCCTTAAAGAGTTAACTCTTTTTATTCTGGCATCAAAAACTCTAAAATTAGTCTTGCATTACACAAAGGATCATATTGTACTTTGTATCTTTCACTCCAATTTGTGTGTACAATTAGATTCAATTTAAATAAATTGGATTCATCATATATTTCTGAATTATTGGAATTTAATTGGGCCACTCTTACTTGTAAAACGCCTTCAGATGACATTTGATGTGAACTGGCGCTATATGAATAACCTAAAATGAATGAAGTGTGTAACACAGAGATTATGATGCATTGCTACAGCAAACACAAATGTATTTTTCTCTATTATTTCTTTGCCAGTCTAAGCCCAACATCTTACCATCAATGACTATGGAGAGTAATGTAAACGGCATCAAGCTGGGCCATACACAGGTACTTCACTACTTGTATGTCTTCATTCCAATTCAAGTCACAAACTCAATTAATGTGTGATTACCCTTTGACTGAATAAAAACTTTAAACTGGCACTTGTTCCTTGTAATATTTACATTCTTAAGACAAGTACAGAATTTAATCCAGCAGGTTTTAAGAAAAGTCCTAACCTTTTTAAACAGTCAGTGGTCTCAGAAATATGACTGCCAAATGTGATACATTTGGCATTATAAAGGTAATTCTAAAATTAAAAAGTTAATTATCTGGCTATGTTTGTTCAATGTAGCAGGAAATGCATAATACAAAATAATTACCGAGTGTAATTCAAGAATCATATTGTACAATATTTATAAGCAGACACGATTATTTATTTTCAGCTTTCAAATTTACTAAAGTCCTTTTGGTACATTTATGTATTCAATTTCCTGCTTTATTCATTTGTGGACATCAACTAGATCACCAACAGATTCCCAGGAATTGTCAATAGTACATAAGCATCAAACACAAAAACCAGAAATGATATCTAAGAGTTTAAATATTTTATTTTGTATCAAAGATTGACTAATTTTAAGGTCTATTGATCTATGCCGCTATTTATGTCTGCCCCACCTTTAAAAAGTCCTTTTTTTTACTGTAATGTATATCCACAGATGAACTCCAACATAAACCTAACAGAGTCTCAGCAGCTTGTTCACTTCCAAAGAAGCAATAATAAGGATTACACAGTATTTATGGCTAACTCGTCTGGTTTTTCTCCATAACTACAGTTGTGAATGATAGTTTTGGAGAAGCTTAAAGTAGGGTTATTTTACAAAACAATACTGCAGTCTATATGAATATCTTAAATATCACTGTTTAATCCATCATCTAAACCCTAAACATGGCCATCCATCCAACCTGACAAGTCCACTTAAGAAGAACAATAATACAAGGAGTGGCCAAGGGATCACATTAACCCACAGTGGCAGAGATCCATAGTTCAGGTTGACAAAATCTGTTTAAAGGACAGAGATTAGATAAGCACTTCACAAATCTGGTCTCTATGGAAGAATTAAACTATTTAAACTTTTAAAAGACAGGCATGAGTAGTCATTTTTCAGTTTGCCACAAGCTGTGTTTTTTTTTTTGAGCAGCCTCTACCAAGCTGGTCAGTGTTGGGCAAGGGAAGTCTTTGAAGAAAATCTGTTAGAGGCTCTTTTAAATTTAAGACAGGATTACCAGTCAAATTCCATTTTGAACAAGATTAAATATTACAGCCAGACTTACAACTGAATCATTTTAATCAAAGCATATGCATGTGAAGCAAAATATGCCCATTTCACAAAGAAATGATGGAGAGCCTTTATGAACATCAATAATAAAACATTGCCTGAGAATGTAAGTTAGATTTACGGTCTGGACTCTGTTTTGTTCCTTCTAGCACAAATTTTCAACCTAAACCATTTAATTGTAGCTCTGGCTGTTTGTTAAAGGAGTTGTCTTGCTGGCCTTAACTGACCCTTTGCAGTCTCAAAAGGTTTCTTCCATGACTTTACTGTGTTTCACTGTAGCCATCCTAACATAAAGGTTATTGTAAATATAAAAAGTTAATTACCTGACTATGTTTAATCATTGTCGCAGGAAATGTATTATTCAAAATAATTACTGAGTGTAATTCAAGAATCATTTTGTACAATATTAACAAGCGGATATGTTTCTTTATTTTCAATTTTCAAATTTGCAGTCCTTTTGGTAAATTTATTTATTCAAGTTCAGAATCAGAATCAGAATGCTTTTATTGTAATTGTTACAGAAGGACAACAAAAAACAGCCTGGGGCTGGTCAAACCTTGACTAAATTAAATGTTAAATATTGGTCTGTGCAGGTATTTATGTCTGTGGTGTCTTTAGACAGTACTTTAGCTTTACTGTAATGTATATCCACAGATGAACTCCAACATGAACCTAACAGAGTCTCAGCAGTTTGTTCACATCCAAAGAAGTAAAAAGGAGGATTACATGGTGAGTAATTATGGCTAACTCAGCTGGTCTTTCTCCATAATTACAGTTATGAAGGATAGAGTTTTGGATAAGTTTTATAAAACAATATAAAACTGCAGTCTCTGAATATCTTAAAAGTCAGCGTTTAATACACCATCTAAAACCTAAACATGGCCATCCACTGAAAGTGACAAGTCCAGGTGAGAAGGACAATAATACAAGGAGTGCTCTAGCTTTGTCTTTTGCAGCCTGAGCAGGTTTTTTTATTCAATGACTATACTCTAGTTACCTTTTTGCCAGTAATTTAGCTTAACTATAACGTATTTCCACAGATGAATGTAAACATGAACATATTGGAGTCTCAGCGGCTGAGAGGACTCCACAAAAGCATGACAAGAAATGCCAGAGTGAGTATGGCTACATCATCTGATCTTTCTCAATAACTGTGTGATATATACGTTTTCAATTCTGCTGCTCTCTGCTGTATATTTATCTAAAAAGTATACTATTTAATATAGATATTTTCACTGCATTTGAAAAAAAAAAAAAAGAAATTTTAAAATGCAATCATGCTCAATGAGACAAATAAGGCTACAAAAAATAAATAAATAAAAATTCTGTATCAAAAAAAGAAAATCTGTCAATGTGGATGAAAGAATATGAGTGTATCACTTACTAAGAAAATGTTTAGAAACGTTAAAAGGTCAAGCTAAAGATGTGCTTTTTTCCTTAAATCAGCACTCAACAGTGTCATCCGACATGAGGAGCACAGTTCAGGTAAGTAAACCTCTTTATTTACAATGCGCTGCAAAAGAATTACCATCTCTTTAATTTTTTTCTAAGCTTCATCTCCTAAAACATTTTTTTCCTGCATACAACAAACCTCAACATAGCATATAGTATGTTGAGGTTTGTTTGTAACATATGCAAGAAATTAACAAAAAGTGGTATATGCATGTCTAAAACAGGTTAATGATACATGGCTTTCATATATATATATATATATGTATGTATATGAGAGAGAGAGAGAAAGAGAGAGAGAGAGAGAGAAAGAGATTTAAGACAGCATTACAAGTTAAATTCCATTTTGAATAAGATTAAATATCACAGCCATAGTTACAATGAAATGAATTTAATCAAACATGTTCATGTGCTAAAATATCCCAGTTGATGCCCAGACCCATATCCAATTGAGGGTTTGTGGCAAAAGTTAGACTATTAGATGCTCTCCTTTTGGCCTGATAGTGGAGCTATTTTGCAGAAGAATGGGGGGAAATGTATGTGAAAACATACACTGTAAGACAAAATCAAGTTAATTACTTGCAAGTAGTAGGCATTCCTAGCAATATAATTTGCAATGCTCCTCTCAGAGGCAGCGATAATACAGTCTGAAATTGACTGGCGATTACTGGCTGAGACCACCCTCTCTTTATAATGTCCAGCTCTTTGGAAAATATCTGCAAGTGCATGTACAGTATGTCTGCAGATGAAGTAGGCATTTCCAAAAGAATGTGCTTCTCAAGAGCCACACCGGATTGGACGAGCAAAAGGAGTGAGGCATTTCTCAAGGAACCCGCCTGATTGGACAAACAAGATCAAGGGAAACACACTTGGACAAGACAGAGCATTCCACAAGCATGACGGCCCACATGATGGCTTTATTACAACAAAATATATAATCGTTCAACGTTCATGAACACTAATATAATCAGATTATGATAAATGTGTAAAATATCAACCCAATAGAAATGTATGCAGGAATTAGTGCATTTTCAGTTAGATTTTTTTTTTTTTTTTTTAATAGCTGACATTTAATTTTTTCTTTGGCAGAGCTTTCCCGTCAGCCGTTCTAAGAGTACCTGGTCAGATAATCGTACTTCCAGTGTACTTCAGAGGGTAAGATTGCTTTATCTAACACATTACACGTATGGCAACTTTGAATGTTCTACAATATAGTATGTGGCAATTTTAGTAATGAAATAAAGTCAAAGACACAATAGTGCATTTGATAAAATATGATAAAATGCATTTTTGTCCATAATCGCATGAAGCACAATTATTGAGTCTCTTAACCAATGTATTTTTAACTAAAAATGCATTGGTTAAAATTGAATTTGAGTGTTTTATATTTATGTTAATGTTTTTTTGTTTTGTTTTTTTTCTATTAAATCCACAGTCTCTTTCAGTGACTTGTGATAACCAAACAAATAGCTCAGATGACTATGTCAAGATTTATGATTATGAGGGGAATGGCAACAGCTGCATGTCACTGGATGTGCTGTCATCTGGCAACCAACAGGATGATTTAAGCTTTTTGAATGATCTCGGACCACAGTTCAAGACCTTGGAAAAGATCATTATGGCAAACAAGTCTGGAGTTTCCTAAAGCAGAGAAGTCTGGAATTTAAGATAATCTTTCATACCCTCTAGTTCGGTATTAAAAATACTGTATATACAAGTGGACTTTTTGATAAGTGTATAAACAGAATAGCTAGATTTTGTACATAATGTACATATACAGATCATGCACCTTTAAAGTTAAGTACTGCACATTTGCATTTGTCCACCACACAGAGATTGTGTGTCAAAGCAGTTGCAGTTTGCTTGTTGATGTATGAAGCAGGTCATGCTCTGTTGATTATGAAAAGTTGCTCTTTATTAGAAATTGGATGTACTTATTTGTGTCTTACTTTGCTAAATGGGCAGAATTAGTTCTATTATGGAGAACTTTTCAGTTGTGGTGCTTTGAATATATATTTTTTCCAACTACAGGTACACTTGTGGACTCAGGGATTTTTTTAAATAACGTGTACAGCATATTAACTTTTTATTTGTTAAGTTTGTTAATGTTCTGGGTCTCTTCATCTGGTGAGACTGAAAAGACACCCAGATGAAGAAACTGACTTTCAGTTTGTACTTGTATGTCAAATTTTTAATAGTCTTTTCTGGGAATGCTGAAAGGATGTTTCTGAAAGTTTGACTTGAAACACCAACAATGTAATGGGTTGCTAAACCACGAAGAGTTCAATATTTAATGTGTAGTAAGAGTTGCACATATATTGGCACTTCTGGCAGTTTATCTCATTGACCTTTGGCACACACGACCCTGCTCTGTCCATTTGTGAACATCCATGCTCTGACTTCTCAGACAAACTGAACACGGCATAAATACCAGGCAGAAGAAGCTTCAAAAAGTAGAGCCTTCTTATTGTGTGGTTGGGTAGACAGAAAATTGTCATGTTACATTTCTGTTAGTTCTCAATAAACAACTTGTCAAACATCTGTCCATGTGACCTTGTTAAAAGGTGTATTTCTCAGTCCGGCTACAGTTCCAGTTTGTTGTCTGTGTTTGGTAGAGTACAACATTGCTACTGCTATGCTACCAAAAATACAACATAGGGTGACTTGTGGGAACATAAAAGACTCACAAAATGCATAAGAAAAGAAAATGTACTTTATGAATTATTTTAAATCAAAATGTGGTTGCTTTAGTCAACTTATCAAGTCCAAACTTATCTGGGACTTGTCAGACAACACACACACCACTGAAATGTGGCATTGGATATGATTTATTTTCTCAAAAAGAGCACAAACCTAAACAGACTTGATATGTGCAAGGAACATACCTGATCTCAGCTAAATAGAACAGCGAACCTAGATAGCACAAATGAAACTAATGAGGATAATTAAGAAAACTAAAACACTGGAAATTGAGTGGAAGGACAAAACAGTGGTAGAAAAATGCAGAGAGCTGCAGCCTTCAGAGCATTGACGAGCCGCCGACACTGTATGGATATACTTTTTTGAAACTATCAATTTTATAGTTATTGCACTTTTTAAATTGAATTGCTGAAACAAATTGCCTTTCCTCTGATTTTTTCCTTTCGTTAAAATGAACTACAAAAACTGTACATTTTTTATTCACTTAGACTGTGTTTTTGTACTGTATAAAGCAATACGTCAAGAATGCAACACCAAATGTTGATTGTTTTTTTATTTATAATAAATTTAAATACATTAAAAATTGTCCATAACTAATTATTGCCCTCTACCACCTAACTGGTTTGACTCCTTCGCTCCTATCATCTTGGAGGTAGCCATCATACAACTCTCTGAGGTGGAGAATGAGTTCCTCTGTATTTTGTCCCGTCAGAGCAGAAACTGGGATGACCCGCTGTGTTACCTGGCTCTTCAGGGTCTCTAGCTTCTCCGGGGCCTCTGGTAGGTCCATTTTATTGGCAACAATAGCCTGAGGCCGCTGGGACAGACCGGGCTCATACTGGTCCAGTTCATAACACAGGTGCTGCAGCTGGGTCCAGGGCTCTGGCGCCGAGAGGTCCAAGACGAAGAGGAGGAAGCGACAGCGCTCAATGTGACGTAAGAAGGAGATCCCCAGGCCTCGATTTAGATGGGCACCTCGAATGATCCCTGGGATGTCAGCAACTGCACACGCAGAATATAAAATCATGAGATAATAAATTACTTAAAGCAAGTTTGAAACATTTTCGAACATTGATACTCATTACCAGGCCGAGCCCATGCTTCCTTCAAAAATAAATGCCACTGAAATAATTGAAATCTCATCATTAATAAGTGTTTGCTTAAGCAAATTTGTGGGGTTTTTTCTAAAGATAAGTACCTGCAACTTGCTCATGATCCCTATATTCAACGATTCCTACATGTGGGTTGAGTGTTGTAAAGGGGTAGGCCGCCACAGCAGGCCTGGCATTGGAGATGGCTCTTAATAGTGATGATTTACCAGCATTTGGAAAGCCAACCTGAAAACATGAAGGAAAAAAAAAAACATTAAATTCACAAGAAAAACTGAAAAGCAATATCTGAAATGCTTCCTCAGATATAAGATATTTTGCCCACCAGTCCAGCATGAGCCATGGTGCGTAGCTCCAGCTGAAGAACCCGCTCCTGGCCTGCCGTGCCTGGGGTCGCCATCATAGGCGCCCGGTTCTCGTTTGAGAGAAAAAAACGATTCCCCTTCCCACCAGCACCTCCAAACACTGCCAAATACTCCTGGCCATGCTCAGCGAGGTCCATTATGGTCATGCCCTGCTCCTTCACCACTGTTCCTACTGGTACCTTTAGTAAGGAAGACCAAATAAAAAGTTAGATCAGGCCATAAGCACAAAACAAGCACATAAAACGCACCGACTCACAGAAATGTAGGTTGAGTTGCCATTGCGACCGTAGCAGTTCTTGTTGCCCCCTGACTGCCCATCTTCTGCTTTGTAAACTGGAATCACTTGGGCCAATGATTTAACAAACCGGTTGGCTGAAAGCATAGAAAATAAAACCTATGAATGAATGCAGACTCAGCATCAATTAATTTTTGTAAGGTATTTCACTTTCATGGCTATTTTTGTTTTAGTAAATCCTAAAGAAAAATATTATGAATTCCAACATACGTTTTTTAATAGTTTCCTGATTTTTAAGCAGGCACTTACTATGTTATGTATATTTATTTATGTTAACTTCTATATAGTTTACAAGTAACTAAAACCTAAAATTCAGTTCTCCAAAAATCTATTACATTACAGCAATTTAAAAAAAAATTACTATTAAAACTTAAATATGTTAATTTGGTCATGTTATAATTTGCATAATTGTGATACGACAGATTTCCAACATTAGTGACTGATACCCTCCACAAGGGGGGAAAGCCGTAAAAAGTCACTGTTGCGGAAGCTGTATGTTTACAGAGGGCCATATGGAAGGGATAATAAGCACAGCCTTAAAATTATTGTAAAGCAATTCAACAGTTTTGGGCACAATAATTCTCATTCCTTATTTTTAGCCACTCCTGAACCAGAGAAAACATCAAAAGCGCCATACTTTTATTAGAAAAGAGTGACTGAACTATTTTTGGCAATTTTAAAGGGAATGGTAATGGTTTTAATGTTTATTCACTATGCTGCAATGTATTTTATAAAATAAATAAATCCTAAACCTTTCATTAGAGCAAATACATTTGTTGTGGTATTAAAACACGTTCAGTCACAGTCACCAGGTGCTACACTCATCATCACCTGTTGATTTCGCAAAACATTGGTCTTGGCTGGGATCTATTGGGCCCATTTTTTATCATTTTAATTAGATCGATAGGTTGGTGTATTAATCCATCTGCATTTGTTGTAACGAATGAGATGGAGGACTGACTCACCTTTTATAATGATGCTTCCTCCATCGCCACCGTTTCCTCCATCAGGCCCACCCCATTCTTTTCGGGGCTCGCTGTGGAAGCTGCAGGAACCCTTACCCCCTGAACCAGCAACCAACTTCACACGACGACAGTCCACAAAGTGACGTGTCTGTGGATGACAATATGAAAAGCTTAATTGAATACAAATAAAGGTAACCATGGAATATTGATATTTAAATAAATCTATGCTAGCTTTGTATTAAAATGTAAATAAAAACATTTAGCTATTCAAAGTTAAAACACTTTTTGTTTTATTATTTCAGAGGTGTTTGCCCCATTTCTCATCAGAAGCAGACTTGGTTAAATAAATATTATATAAATAAAATATTAACATCTGCATGGGTATGACTAATTTTGAGTTTGAATGTAAAATGCAATCAACTAACAATACTTTAGAAGTAATGCTTTAAGCAAAGGATGTAAAATAAACTGCTCTCTAGTCAAGTCAAAATTAAGCACATAAAATCTGCAACTTACAAGTAAAAAGTATAGCTTAATTATAATATACTGAATTATACTGTATGTCTAAATAATGTAGGGTAAACACAGTTTTTTTAGATAAACACACTTTGCAGAAACTTGTTTAAACATAAACGTATAAGCAGTTTAGACACATACCAACTTCTTTTCGGACAGCTCATTCTTCCTCTTGCTTCCCCTGACTTTCCCGTGAAGTGTAGTGGATGTGCAGATCTCTCTGTAGAAACCCTCATTCCGCCTCCACAGCACTGATCCTGGCGCACAACTTGGACTGAACAAACTCCATGCTTTCTTACCTATGTGCTGTCTGTAAATGACCTCAGTGGAGACTGCTTTAACTCTCGACAACAGCATCAACGTCGTGCCCTTCAACATGCTACCACAGAGTTACAAATAAACGCCGGGTTTGTCACATTGACTGTTTGAACGTCTAATTTCCGCTACGATAAAGAAAAATAGACGAAAAGTAAATAAATAAAAGCTAGGAAAATGATCGAGTGAACTCAAGAGATACACAACGCCCTCTAAAAGTTTTGATGTATTCGTTACTTTCGTTAAATTCACACTACCAGGTGTACACGTTTGACTGTAAACTAATGCATCTATGGAACCCGCGAAGGGACAAAAGTCTTTTTCTTCATCGTCGACTATCTTGGGGGGTTTGCAGTTATTCTGCTGCATCTCTGCCACCTTCTGGCTCTATCCGTCACTACAGCAATTGTTGTTTTGCAGAGTTCATCTTGGATAGTTAAAATAATAATAGTATGTTTCTGTTTTTTCTTTCCTGGTATCCCCACCATTCAGCAATTCTCATTTAAACTCTGACACCCTCCTTTATCTTAATTCGTCTAAATATTGATCATAATAAAAGTTCATTCACAAAATAAACTTGCATGTTTCTCACTTCTAAAGATCTTCTATTCCTTTTTACAGCAGTGTATTTTGGGGATTTTATGTGATAGACCAGAACAAGATGGTAGGAAATAAGGAAAATAAAACTTGCATATGATAGATTTTTTTTTAATTAAAATCTCAAAAGCCTTGCTCGCACTTGCAACCTTGTAACCTACCTTAAATAATATTTACATTCCCTAATTTACGACGAATATTACTATTAAATCTGAGGAATATATCATTTTAATAATTTTATTGACATTAAGCACAATTTCAAGGAACAAGTATGACATTTATATATCAATAAAAATACATATATACTGTACATGCAATTATTCTAAGTAATTTTGTGAAGTGTCTTTAAAATTGTATTTAATAAAAACACAATAAACAGAATGAAGCTTTTGCATTCTCATTGGGCAAATTCTGTAATGAAAAATTCAGGCAAACTGAAATATTACCAAAACTTGGACAATACTGCACCCTGAGTATTAATTGACAATAATCACCAAATTAAACTATGTGACATGTGAATGTTTCTTGGGGGGAAAAAACAACATACAACCCATATCCAAAAAGGTTGAAACCAGTTTATTTTTAATTACCAAAAAATAACAAAAGACAAAAGGCAACAGTCTTCCAACAAACAGATGAGGGATTTTCAGATTTGTATGACCCACATCCAATTAGACTGTTTTCTTCTGTAGATATATTGTACCGGCAAACACACTCACGCATACACACACACAGGCACACATGCAAACATATTCAAAGGAGGTGCTGTTTACACTTAGAAGTGAAGACACAACACAGAATTGGGGAAATAAAATGTACCAAAAACTCCATTCACAGTAATATGAAATACAGATACCAATCCATTACAGCACAGCAGAGCCATGATTGTCAGAGTTGAATGGTTCATTGACTGTTCGATTGTCAGCTTCTTAACAGGTACTGCAAAACAACTGCAACTGTTCTGTTATTCTGCCATCTGAGGTAAATTAAGTTTTAACAGGACCACACCAATAATCATTAGATATTACTAATCACATTTAGGAAAACAAAAGTTTGACGTGTTTCTTGTTGTTGTTGTTGTTCTTCTTCTTCTTCATGTTTTATGAAAAATAAATTAGTAACAATCATTATGCATTCGGATGGATGGATGGATGGATGGATGGATGGATGGATGGATGGATGGATGGATGGATGGATGGATGGATGGATGGATGGATGGATGGATGGATGGATGGATGGATGGATGGATGGATGGATGGATGGATGGATGGATGGATGGAGCACACATATTATGCAAAATGTTATCAAATACCACACCAGTTGTACCACATAATTGGTCAGGACATAAATAAGTAAAGTCAACTTTACTTTGCATCAAGTAAAAGTCAAAGGAATAATAAATTAGACATTACAACCTTGTAAAACACAACTGAATGTATTACACTTACTGAAGAAATATATGCAGGACATGACACTGCTCAGTTTCTGGATTACTTTGGCTTTTTGAAGATCACTTGTGAACCAAAAACAAACTATGTTACAGAAATTACACTATATGTTGACTGTAGCTACAAAATAAAGTGCAGACAAAGCAGCAACCCAAGTACTGAATGGCATCCTCTTAACTTTGCATACAGCTAGAGATTAATCAATCAGAAACTTGGCTAATGGACTGAGGTTTTTGTAAAAAATTGACGTTCAGATCCCAGTTTTAACCAATTATGATTTCTATTTAAGAATTGTAATAGAATATAACACAATAAAAGCATTCAACACTAATTTGGTGGACTTCTGTTTTAAGAAGTAAATGTAGAAGTAAGAGTAGAGGCAATGTTAAACTTTACTAATACTTTAAAAAACAAAAACAATTTGATTAGAGTAATGGCAATTTAGACTGTCTTTAGCATTATATATCAGAAGTTAGTATGGAAAAACTGGCTAAGTAAGATTACTAAAAAAGGTGTCTCTATGTGTTAGGGTTAGGATAAAGGTTAGCACATCATGTGTATATTCTAAAGCAGGGCTTTTTAAAGTGTGGGGTGCCAGACCTCTTTGTGGAGAGGGTTTGCACAGTGGAGGTAAAAGGGGCAGAGGGGCTGACATGAGATAAAAATAAATCAGAAAACTTAACTGCAAATATTTAACCAACTTGATCCAGCTTTTGCAAGAGACAAAATGGTAAGGTTTTTTATACCTAAAGAAGCTATCGTGAACAACAAAACATAGCCTGGGGAAAGCAAAAGAAAGAAAGAAAAAATAAGAAGAAGTTGGGATTTTCATTGGCTGGATTTTCAGGTCCAGATGCTTCACTGCGACAGTGGTGTCTATAAAGCCCTGGGAGATTTTTTAGTTCGGCTAATTGACCTAAAGTTGTTCGTACTTTTATCACATTTCGACATCTCTTAGGAAACACTATTTAAACTTCTAACATTTTTTTGTGTGGCTCAATTTTATTTTTGAACATCTAATCCTAGAAAAAGTTAACTATAGGTCTTTTCCACCTTGCAAAATCAATCACAAAAAGGCAGGGTATTGTCTTAGCAAGTTGGTAACACTTTTGTATGGTGCTTTCACTAATGAAATAAAAGGTCGGAATTTTGAGTTTCTGGCTATCCTGTCATCAATCATGGCTGTTTGAGCTGATTAACAGCCAATTTCCCTGTCCATCTCTAAAATATGTCTAAGCAGCGTAATGCCACTAACATATGGTTTTGAAAATACAGCTACGAAGCTCATTCTAGACAAGTATACAGTGTTTTTCAGTGAGCTACTTATTGGGTCTCAGACATGTGTAAAAAGTGAATGCATATAATCTTAGAGCTCACGGCAACACATCATAGTTTGACTAACACAGACAAACCCCTGATTTCAAACAATAACTCATTTTCATAAAAATTAAATTCCCTTCCCCTTAAACAAAACCCACACACCTTAACAATAAAAAGGACGTTTCTTTTAAGGTTCAATTTTGTTTTTACGGCCTTCCTTTTGAAGTCCTTCCCTGTGCCTAAGGTAAAACTGAAATGCTTCAGAAGTACCAAAAGAAAAATCTCCTGGCTCCTTAAAGGGAGAATTATTAAAAAAAGACAAATTTCTAACACCGATTTTCTTCCTTGTTTTGATGTCTAATAGAGTTGCAGAAAAACTTGGAAAAACGTCCAATTTTGTATGTAAACAGAATTGCTTTCCCTTACGTGACTCTTTGTTAAATCAATGTAGAATGGAGGAAAGCAAAACATTTATGAAATGATTTAATCTTGGTCAGAATGATGATTTCTAAAACGATAATAAATCTGGTGCAGAGAGATCTTCATTTCTGTATGATGAGGAGATTATCGTTGAAGCCAATAATGGCAGATGTTCCTTGAACAGCAAAACAGCGTGGTGCTTTATTGCTAATAGTTTCCATACTGACCCTGAAATTGGGAAGAAAATTAGACAATCATGAAAATGTTGGTATTTTAGGGGGTTATGTTGTGTTTTTTCTGTTAGAATTCAAAGTACAAAAGTAACAAAGTATGTTTGTTGAGGTCTTTAAAATCCATTTTACTTGGATCTAATCTTGAAGCAAACTAGGTGAGTTTCATGAAACATGAAGTTCTGTCATGTTTATTAACAACACTCCATCCAATGGTTTAAATTACACTTGGTGATGAAGTAAGGCTTTGATGTCATGGAAACCCATGCACTGAAGTGCTGGACTCAGGTCTTGATTGTAACGATGGCATCACCTGAGCAATATGAGTCTTAGCACACACTAAACTGTGAGTTTATGCAGCCTACCACTTTGTGGTTGAATTTTCTAATCAGTTCCACTTTGTTGGAACATTTGACAGTGGAATATTCTGTAATGTAGAAGTCAAAAGTTTATAACAAGATTTATTATAAAAGTGGGTTTCCTATCCATGTCCCACATTTGAATGGTAGCAACCCATTCCTTTAGGAATGTTAGCAGAAGCAGTCTAGGAGTTGGATTTTTAGCAGCTGTGGAAATGGAAATGATGGGAAACAGCTGAATTCAAAGATTTGGATAGGAGAGCAAATTGTTTAAGGAATGTAATGGTAAATGATTAATGTTTTGTTACTTTTGTACCTGTTCATAAGAGTACGGTCTCTGAGTTTGTGCTCCGGAACCGCCTTGGGAAGCGCGATAGGATCCATACTGTTGGCTCTGACTCTGCTGATACTGGGAAAACTGGGATGATCCCCCCTGGCTAGGACCTGTAATAAAGATTAGAGTCATGCAGAGTTTTTCTTTTGTGGACTTGTATTTGAGTTAATACTGTTGGAGAATTTCTCACCATATCCTTGTGGCTGCCCACTGTAGCCCTGCTGAGAGGAGTACTGCTGTTGGCTGTAAGGCTGTTGCTGACCAGAGCTCTGCTGATATAAGGTCTGCTGTTGATTGTACTGAGAGTTACCTGAAAGTCCACCAACAGCAACTCTTATCAGCATTTAATCGCAAGTTTTCATTCTAACTTACTTTTAATGCATATAAAGAAAGTGACTGCACTGAGTTTATAGAAATAATAACAATAACCTTTCAAATTAAACAGTTTGTTTGAAGTTACCTCCTTCATAGTAATGTTGAGAAGACTCATCAAGCGACCTGTCATAGCCTTGTTCACCATATGAAGACTGCTGATAAGAGTATTCTCCAAGGCCTGTAGGGAACATGACTCAGCACATGCCAAATCCGCTCAACTGAAACCAAAGCTTCTAGCACCCAAAAAAATAATTATCTTGCTTATATAAACCGAAGCACGTAATGAATGTATACAGTCACAAATTAAAAGCAAAAAAAAATCCTTCAAGGCGCAAAAGTGCCACAGTCCAACAAATTAATAATTTGTCATGTAATTTTATATGTTTGGTAGTAAAAAAAAACTGCTTTAAATAAATTAAATGAATGAAGATTGGCCTAGTTTATATCAGTCATTGTCCTGCCAACAGAGTTTGACAGGACTAATATGTCAAAAGAGTGTGTCTGACAGGACACACTTTTTTGACATATTAGCTCAATTTTTATATAATGATTTCCACATTTAATAACTCAATCATTTATTTTATAAATTATTATAATTTTATACTTATGGATATACAGAAAGTATTTTAAAGTGGATTTTATATAATTAAAACATCATTAGTTGGTTATAACATAATTTATAACCAACTAACAAGAAATTTATTTATTTATGGCACTTTTGGCCTTTGATATTTTCTAAGGTTTCTTGTTTTAAACAGGAACCCACAAAAAAAAACAATGCATGGAGTTTGTACTCCATTTACAACTCCAATGTACAGCAATGCTTGAATGCTGAAATTTCGGCACACCGAAGGGGTCAGTATGGACACAGACATGCTGATTTACAAAAACGCAAAAGTTGATTTGTAAATTTGACTCAGGTCTGTGAAACTGTACTGGAAGGGAATGGCATGAATTGTAGTAGGGGGGGTATGTGTTTCAGAGCTGTATATGAAGTTAATGAACGGGATTTTTTACCATCAGCGTAATACTGCTGGTTTATGGGCTCGGTGGAGCTCTGAGTGTGTCCATACTGCTCTCCGTAGCGTTCATCTTGTCCCATGTAGTGTTGTACAGATTCTGTAAAACAGGCGACACGACCCTTAATTACAATTTTTCGGGCCAAAAAGCCACCAAATCAAACCCTAAAATAGTGTTGGTAAAATCATATTATTCTTTTTGTACTTATGTATGCATTTTTAGTATAGTTGTAGAATTATTTTTATAAGATAGTAAAATAAATAAAATTTTACATTTAAGTTCTGCCATTTGTTTGATATTCACCTCAGGCTGTACTTTCTCTGAGGCAACTCACTAATAGCCTCATCCAAAGTGATACTGTAAACAACAGTTAAAATCATTTTCTACAATAACTGTAGTTCTTGAGGAGAATACAATAATTACAAAAAGGCTGCTATGAGGAAAAATTTTATTATAATATGGTGATGGTGTGCAGAAACTCCAGATTCCGACACTTATTAGAAAACCATCAAAACAAAGAAAGAATGTAGCAAAAAAGATATGCATGCAGAGCAAAATGTCCTTATTAAACGACCTGTCAGACCAAGCCATACCACAAAAATATATTCCAATCTGAACTACCAGCAACAATTGTAGAACATTGGTTTTATTAGAGGTCTAGCAATGTCCCAGTACCAGACAGGGAAAGGCTCAGTGCTGCAAAGCTTAATTAAAACCACAATGCAAAGATAATACCATGCCAGGGTTTATGAGGATGACCTATGTTTCCTTGGAATTTTCAGTCCATGCCTTTTACTACTGCTAATCCACAAACTTCAAAAGAAATTATAGGATGAAGCAGGGCTAGAATTAGAAACATGCTGACACAGAAAAGTGAGGGATAGGAACCCAATGTGAGACAAGTGAGACACCTCTATTTCAAAATATGAAAACTGGGATCTAAAAAATTTTCTTAATCTCTTCCTTTGCTTCTATACTGCTTCCCAAAAAAAAGTCCTGTTAATAGATTTTACTCAATTTTGAGGAAATTCCTTTCATTTCTTAGATGATTTTTAACATTTGTAATCTCATGCAGTGATTACGATCCAAAATTGGAGCAGCTGAATGCTTGCTGGGCATTACACTCTGACGGTACTTCTCACACAAACAAATTTATAGTAAATTGCAAAAGCATTCATACAACTTCAGTCATGCTGCAGCTAAAAACCTGTTTGTGTTTAATGAGGATTATTTTGTAGAGGACCAAACACATTGACATTTGTGGCTGTATAAATACAAAATGTGAAAGAGGTCAGGTGTTGTGAATTCTTCTGCAAAGCACTGTAACAAAAAAAAAAATCACAAATTACAATGGTAATGTCCACCCTATTACCTTGCTGAGAGGAGCGGTAGGATCCTATGGGCCTCTGGGGCATCATGCTATTCCCTTGGCTGGCTTGTCCCATCATGCCCATCGCCTGCTGTCCCTGATACTGTCCTGCTGAGTGGGCTGAGGAGTGGTGTGGAGGAGCAGATTGTTGGTGCATCATGGAGACTGGGAAGAAGGTGAAGCAGCAATCTCGAACATTAAAAGTTGGTTCACAATTTTCTATTCATAAGGCAATTTAACGATCGTACACTGGTAGAAATGCAAGGTTAAACTAATTTAAAGGAACTTTAACTGCATGCCAGACACAGGAAAAGGGCAAAAGGCAGGATCTCTTTGAAGAGATTCCTTTGTGCAGGGGTATAAATGAAAATAAAGCCAGGGAATTAGCATGTAAACTGAAATCCAGTAAAAATACACACACCTTCAGAGAAAGATAGGCTTTATCTTAGCCCAGGTGGTCAGAGATCTGAAAGGCATAAGCCTTTCAGATAAGAAATCAGGAGGCAGAACACATCTGTGATGAACTGAATGTGAAGGGAGCATAGGTTCTCACAGCAGTAGTAAGTAAGTATGTCGACCAAGAGAAAGGCATTTGCCATATGGTAAAAAGAGAAAAAAAACATTCCAAAGGAAATAAATGCATTTTATATTAAAAACAACAACGTAGAAATAATGTTTTCAGGGGCAAAATACTGTATATGTTTCTTTTAAGAAACATATTTTAAATTATGGATCAGCGACTGAGCTTCATTATTCCTGGCTCACCTTGACTCGACTGCATGTTGAGGTTGCTGCGAGGGGAGGAGGAAGATGAGGGCGTGGAGGAGAAAGAAGAAGAGGAACCATAACCTGCCTTTGGGCCCTGGACCAGGCTACCCTGAGAGGAGGGCGTAGCATGGCTGTAGCCAGATGCCGAGCTACTGTAGATACTGGTGGATGGAGTAGCCAACTGCATGTGACCTGATTGCATGGGGGCATGGCTCGGGCCTAATGACACACAATAAGAGGAGGCCAGTGCACATTCTCATGTGATATCATGGCATGGTAATCAGCCTACCACATTCAGTTCATCCTAAAGGAAAGCTCAGGCTGGGTGTAAAATAGTATGAATGATTGATTATGAGACTAAGATTAAGAGACTGAAAAGAAAAGCTGAAATCACTATAACTGCAAAAAAAAGCAAAGCAATCGGGTAATTAAAATAGGCATTGATGCAGACATTAAGTGGCTACATGCAGCACAGTCAGCATTAGATAAGCACACAACAGGTAAAGAAATGAAACACAAAACAGTATGTGTGTTTGCAACATCTGTGGCTGAACATGCCAATATAAAATCCACACTTGTCACCAACCATTGCTCATTTGACTCTGGATCATGGATGTGGCGGTCACTCCTGTTCCAGTGCTGTCATTGAGGTTGCTTGGAGCATGTCCCCCACTGTGGCTCATTCTTCCTTGATCCATGGACATGTTGGAACTAGGAGGCTAAAATGAACAGAATTACAACATCACTTCATTCCACTGGCTGTTATTTTTTGTCATGCCTGTTTTGACTCATGGATTGGTGCACTAACTGATCAGCTCTGTTGCATGCTCCTAGAAACCACATGACAGGCAGACTTACAGCTGGTAGAAGTGACTGCATGTTCTGATTAGAATCAGCTATTGTGGCCAAGTAAACAAGATTCCTGTGCAGAATCTGCTGATACCTGGAAAGGTGGAAATTTTTGCAGAAATTTACATGACCTTTGTAGGACTTTGGACTATTTACAACAACAACAACAAAAGTCACTCACTGTGTACACTCAGCTGTCTTGCCTTTACTTTGGTAGTCCATAATGCATTGTATTAGATGATGATTTTCATCCAACATCTGTGGGAAAGACAAAGCAACCTCAATCTATATCTGGCATTTAAAGTGCTTGGAAAATTGAACGCTAAACTGCTTTCCATCTCTCTTGGACAAAGCCATTGAAGGAGCTACTCCTGCCATTACCCACTGTATTGTAGCTTCTGACGGCTCAGTGCTTCTCTGCGCTAATCTAACCTAGACAGAGCTAAAGATGATCGATAAATATATATATATTTGTGTGTGGGTGTGTGTGTGTGTGACACTACAGGTTGTTACAGGAAGGATGAACAGCAACAGAAATTATGCTTACTGATGTTGATGTATCTTTAATAACTTGCCAACTTTTCACTGAACTTAATCATTAATAGCAGCGTCAACTAGGGAATTTCTATCAAACCCTAGAAATTCGTTCCTTTTTTTTCTTTTTCTTTCTATGGCTGAAGCTGAATATTTGCACTGGTCAGACAGCTTGAGTGAGAAAGATTGCATCAAAGAAGCAAGTATCCAGTCAGAGCAGAGCGCTTATACCCGACCCTCACCGTGATGGCTTTGTTTGGTTCGCACCTTCACTACTAGTTGCCCTTTCTTTGATATTCACCTCAGGCTATATACTTTCCCTGAGGTCAACCACTCACACCCTCGTCCACAGCGACATTTAGCTGTAAATGACGCGACGCTCCGAGTTTTTCTTATTTTTGGTTTTGATTTGTTTTTATTTTATATATATATATATTTATTTTTTTACCTTTTGGATGGTTTGCTGTGTCACCTCCCCTTTACTCCTGGGACGCGTCGATGAAAACGCCACAGACATGTTGACATATGGGACATAAAAGCGCTCCTTTTATTCTAATATTTATTATCTAGAGCGCAGCCTTCTATTTGGTTACATAGTTTCTGTACAACGAGGGAAAAAAAGGAGGGGGTGGGAGTGCAAAACTATGATTGTTGTGATGATAGGAGAAACAATGGAGAGCTCATCGTGTATCTGGACGGAAACAAACACCTGGTTTTGCGCAAAGCGTCATTTATGGTCTGAATTTAAATAATATCATCATGAAGAAAGTGTTTATGTGCGGAGGGACATCCCTCTGTCTCCTCCGTTGGTACAGCCCAGGCTCTGGATAGGCTGCCGCTAGATGGGGTATCCTTGAATATATGAGGCAAATAAAGCAGTAGAGGGCTACGTGCGCTGTTCAGGGCACAGACTAGCAGAGAAGCAATTACTGAAGTTGTTTTCAGCGCCTTAATTGGTTTGTGTGAAATGAGTTCTAATAATGTAATTTGTTTCAAATGACATTTTCTTTTAAAACAGAAAATCTATGTTGTCAAAGGCGATTTGACGGAAACCTCAAAAGTGCGTCGCAACAAATTCAAAAACCAGGTTTAAATAACTCAATTCAAAAAGTCATTCAATTTCTATATAGCTACATAGACAACCCGTGATATATTTCAATATATAGGTTTTTTTTTTTTTTAGATCGATAACTTTTTACATATAATGGAAAGCCAGAGCCCAGTTTCTCAGGGAACGTAAAAGAATGTCACCTCAGACTGTATACTTTATTGGGACTCATTTTTCATGAATTATTGCATTGGTGTGTGGCACCAGAAGTTATGTGGTTTTGGTCTATTGCCACACCTTCCTCTTGATAAGACCCCACAAACTTTTTTGGGGGTTCAGGTTAAGCAAATTTGTTGATCAAGCACAGTGATAAACATGGTAATTAAATCAGCTAATTGTTTTGTGGGAATGCTCCAAATACAGCTGAAAAATTACAAATTACTCAAAACTGACCTCAAGCAACATTGCCTCTGTGGTACTTTACTCTTCCTTCACAGTCTGGCATCTTGATTTTTCTAAAAGAACTGAACATTTACCTGAAAACAAGGTCTCTGGAGACTGAACATTTCAGTTTTCCCACCTCTGACATGGTAGTACAGGAATAGATTGACTAAATGAATCCAACAGTTGTATCCCATAAGTCTGTTTGTGCTCAAGTCTGTGCCTCAGGCACAAACTCCATAGTATGCAAATTCTCTGGACTAAGCAGCACTGCTCCACAAGCCTTCAGTTTGTGGTCAATTCTGTTGCTAATGTGTTTTCTCCCACAATATGCTTTTCACTTCAACTCTTTAATATAGTAGGGAATCAGCTACTGCTGGAAATCAGTCACACTTGCCCCATGATTTTGTAAGCCATGTTTGTAAAAACTCCTCACCAGGTCTTGTCGAATAGTTGATTCACTGAAATTAAGCTGTTCCAGGCATATCCCACCCAAAGGAAGATTTAGCAGCTGCTGGAAGAACAAAATTTCTTAATCTGTCCTGGGAACACCTTTGGCTTTCCCAAGAGGAACTGAACCAAGTGACTGTTGAGAGGAAAGTCTGGGTCTCTGCCCTCACCATCCAGCAGAAGCCAATTGGAGGACATTAACGCTTCAGGGAATTTCTCATTTCAAATTCCAAGATGCATGCAGGCCTAAGTGCAAACATGGGCAAATTAAAATTGAGGAGAGAAAGAATCCGTTTCAGAAAGGCGAGATTTTGAATACAGATTTAACTTCATGTTTATATTTACAGTATTTGACAATTATACGAGTGCTCAAATTAAGACAAAAATCAGTTAAACACTTCAAATGTTGAGTGCCTCAATCAGAACAAAATTACATTAACCATATAAATAAAATGTCTTCTAGTACATAGTCAAAAAAACAAAAACCTAAAGAAAAAAAAAATTGTTTGGCATTGAAGTTCAACAATGAAGAAATGGACAAAAAAAAAAAAAAAATCCAGATTAAGTTTTCTGTGGTCTTCACACACGTCCTCTCTGGATCCTGTCTAAAGATAGAATCTGAGCAGCTCCTCGTCCTCTGCGTCCAATAAATCTACCTCTTAAGCCTTGACCTTATGAACCGGCCAGTGACTCCAAAAGTCTCCAAATTGCGCTTCCGTTCCTCAGCCCATGTTAATCTGAAACTTAAGAAAATAAATAAAAATACAAATAGTGAAAACCCCAAGTTTAGACTTAAAAAGGGAAAAAAGTTGGATTTTAAGAGAAGGGATTACCTAAGCCCATTATCAGAGGAGACATTGTCAAAAAAAGACTTTGCTTTGTCATAGTAACATTTCGGGCTAAAATCCTCATACTCCTGCAATGTGTGCATCCTCGCTTTTGCCTTCTTAATGTCTTCATCTGCATTAAAAAAAAAAAGTAATAATTTACTATTTTAGACAAACCCCTCAGGAGGACTTGTACAAAATAATCTGGTTTTGACATCAGTTTTTGATCAGAAAGAAATTTACTTTTGAAATATTATTTGACAGCACTTCAATTCATGTCCCCTAGTTGTATGTAGCAACACCACAAGAGAACTGTTGCAGGAGTCCAGATACGCATGAATCTATTGTGAGTGTGCCTTAGTAGCTACTGTAACAGCCAAGTAATTTCAGATGAAAACAAACCTTTTAGTTTCCTTTTTTCCTGCAACTCCCTCTCAAGCTCCTCTTTGATAAACTGTGCATTGGACGAAGCAAAGTCAAAGTCTGTATCAAATTTGAGAATAGGCGATGGAATGTTAGCCACCATTAGCCGTCCTCTACCACTGCTCTGATGTCGAGGTGCTAAGGAGATTTTAAAAAAAACAAAAAACAGTTAGAGTTCCTAATAATAAGAATTTTACTTTCAGATCTTGATTTTCCTACCTTGCCTTCTTCTGGCCGGTGGACGGTCAGTGTTCTGCTGCTGTGCTTCTGGTCGATTAGAAATCACACCAGAGCCTGAATTCCCTTTAACACAAAAAATAAAAAAAATGTACCCGCACATCTCCATTTGTCTAAACTGCACAAATAGTTTAAATAAACTATTTTAGTTGCATTATATTAGTTATAATGTAGAGATTCAGACTAATGGTTTTCATTTAGCTCAAGTATTACTAGTAGTAGGGTCCTTTTGGGGCTGGGAGTTCACTCTCCTGGTCCTTGGGGGCCTCCTCCTATTCCACTGCCCTTCCTGGGAAGTAGTCAAACCTCTTCTCTGTCTTTCTACTTGGATGGTTTGAACAGCCTTCTCTACCATGGGGCCCCGTCTGAAATGCAGGTCTGAAAGGAGAGGCCCTGAATTGAAGGAGTCAAAAAACACTATTTTAAACACCTCCAGGGTGGCTTTTATGGTTAGTTTACTTCATATAAATTTGTGTGAGAATACTTGCCCAGTCCAAGAGCAGCAGCATACTGCTGGCTAAGAAGGGAGCTGGCAGCAAGGTGATTATAAGCAGGCGTTCTTACAGGGCTAAACAGTCCAAGACTTGAATATATGCCTGAGCTTGAACTGGATGACTGAAAAATACATAAAAATAAATATTCACACAATCATGACAGGAGCTTGAGTGATGCACTTCTTTTCTACTTTACTTGTATGATTGCTGGATCTGGGGGTAGGCCATGATAAGACCTCGGAGATTCACACAGTGTGATATCCTTGATGTCACTTCCACGGAAAGTTATGTACTCGTAGACATCGTCTTTGGGGGATGTTGGTCTTTCAGTAGGACGCCCCTCAGTTCCAAAACACTTTACTGTGCATAAAGGAAATGTTATTTTCCCAATCTAAACAAATCCTCTAAGTAATATTAAAGATATCTCTTGTCACAGAATCAATTAGACTCACCTTTTGCCAGCACAACTGTGGAATTATTTTTGTCAATTGTGTACAAAATCCCCTCATAACGATTTTGGGCCTTTGAAAGCAACCCTATTCTACAGCCAATGTATGGCTTTGAGGAAGCCATGGCTGAATAATCGTTAGAACAAATGCTCTGAATTGTTTTACTGTCTTACAAGACATTGCACTGCTCAGACTTTGCTGAAACAATTTATAAGCATTTGCAGGTGTGCTGGAACCACGCCCACCGATTGAAGTTTAACTCACCTGATTGTTCAAGTCAATCTACTTCGGCAGTGAAGTGATTCCTTTACAGGGATCACTTCCTGTATTGCTTTACAGGAATACACCAAATACAGGGTCATCTTCTACCTGAAGGATGACCTGGGTAGAAGTGGTCGTAATGTGGAGTGGAAGGAGTATTTTTTGTTAATCGATGGCAAAGCCATTCAACAATGATAGATAAATTCAAAGCATTTAATCTATATTCACAATGTTCAAACCCGATTTTGGGGGAAGTAAAATTATACAAAATAAATAGGAGTTAGTGACACTTATGGTGTGTTTGAAAAAACAAAAGCATAACATAAGTAGAATTTCACATCAAAAAGATAAAAAGAAGCAGAAATCGGAGTTGCATACTTAACAAAATAACACATACGCAGCCATTTTGAGACATACGTGGTCAGAAACATTCATTCAAACTGCTTCAACACTTTTCTTAAATCCCCGACGATGGAAAAGTTGATTTCCTTTTCTGAGAAAGCAAATCCGAGGGCGGCGTATTATTTCTCTCCCTTTCCCTAGTAAAACTGACAGCTCCATCTTCCTTCGAGAGTTTATTTTCTTTCTCGAACCAATCACAACGCCTACCGAGGTAACGTCATGGGAGGGGGGGTTATCTAGTCTGCGCATGCGTCTTAAGAACTAGCGTTGGTAGGCAAAGATGGCGGCGGGGTCCGATTTGTTGGCTGATGTTTTCTCCAACAGAGCGGTGGACGAAAAAGTAGTAAGTGAGGTAGTGAGAGCCTTTAATACCCTGTTAAGAAGAGCAATTTGCGCTAACTTGACGTCTGGGTTTCAATTTGCAACAAATCATTTTTGTAGTTTATCTGTAGTCGGTAGTTTCAATGTTGAGGGTAGTAAATGAAAATTTGACTATATAAAGCAGGTAAGATATCTGTACTCCCTGATATGCCGACAATAGCTAGTTTTAGTCAGGTTGTTTAACTTAACAGTGGCCAACTTCATTTGACTTATCACTTAACTGAAACTAATGCGAATTGGATAGTTACTCGACACTTCTCTTGCTGCCTTATGTTTCCGCCGCGGTAGCGGTAGGAGTTGCTGAAGGTGTCAGTAATTGTTCGGGGGTCCCACGGTCAGAGCATGGACGGGACAGCTGGGATCACATCGGCGGCTGAACCAATCACGACTGCCGCGAAGAGTCACTTCGGCTCACTGACAACAAGCGGAGCAGTTACAGGAGCATCAGGTGCAACAGCTGGGGGTGACAAACAACAAGCGACTGGTGCTCCAGCTTTGGATGGAAACGGCGCGGTGATGAACTGTCACATCCCCGGAAGCGGGCAGTCAGACAGCTCACAGACAGCTGTTGTGAATGGACCCGCTTCTGCCTCTCCTGGTTTTATTATTCGAACTTCTCTGAGTGCACAAAATACTTCGACCTCATCTGGGAGTTCGTCTCAGCCTGCTGAGAAAACTGTTCCCACAGTGGCGCTTGTAAGGCCACCTATGCAAACTTCTGCTAACGAGACTCAAAGTACAGAAAGCCCAAATACAGTCTTATCATCAGGGAGCGGTAGTGTTTCCTGCAAAACTGAACCCACTAAAAATATAACTCAAGCCGGTGCTCAGGTCCTGCCTTCGGGTGTTTTGTCTGCGACCATGAGGAATCCGACTGTTCTGCAAAACTTGAGGACGACATTGTCGTCAACGATCAGTGCCGCTCCGCCAGGAGGAATACGGACCATTGCTCCACAGGTGTTGGCTCCTCGACTCACTCAGCCTCAACAAAACGCTACAAGTATCCAAAACATCCAAATCCCTGCAGGTACGATGTTTAAGAGCTTTCTGTTTACTGTTCAACAAATGGGATTTCATTTCCTGCATGGATGAGGAAAATCTTATGAAATTTTGTATTAAGCGAAGGTGAAACTGCTATTGATTCTAGCTGAGGCTACAGACCGGACACAAGTGGTGAAGGTTCTAATTTCCAAGTAGATTAAGTTCATTATTGGTGTGGCCTGTTAAAGCAGCACTTAGCTACATTGTTAATTCTCATATATTTGCTTGTCTGCTACAGTTACATTATGTTCCTTAATAATAGCTACTTACTGAATATCTCGTAAGTATCTTATTTTTTTACTGGTACTTTTAGTTTCCTTTTCAAGTAACCTCTAAGATATTGTGTGCCCCCCTCCCCTGACTTTATTCTTAAAGTCCTTACTCATTCTGAAAATAACTAATGTGAGTCTTCTTACACACTACTACTCTTCACATTCAACTCGCTGTGTATTTATTGCCAAGGTGAAAATCTTCAGATTTCACTCACTGTCTGATTTCTCATCATTGTTTTGCCTATTATGTGTTTTTCAAAAAATTTTTTACCTTCAGATCAGTTCACTGATAAATTAATATTTTTATGAATTAGAAATCACTATTGATGGGTCATTTATGTTGATTATTATCCTCTGTCATGGTTGTGACTTTGATTTATTTTTTTTGTTTGTTTTGTTTTTAATATTTGAACCTTTCAGGCATGGTGTTGGTTCGCAGTGAGAGTGGGCAGCTGCTGATGATTCACCAGCAGACTTTGGCTCAGATGCAGGCTCAGGCACAGTCACAAAGCGCCACGACGCCACGACCTGCAGCCCCCCCCAGCACTCCACCTGTCCAGGTCACGTCTCTTCAGGTATTCGTGTGCCAGAAGCATGAGCGCACGCACACGGGGAACATATGACTTGTATGTGTGTTGCAGTAAAACACAAAAGAAATATACATTTCTGGATATCTGCCAATAAAGACAATGGCCTATTTCACTTTAGAAGGAATCACATTTGACAAAAATTAAGAAAACTTATACACTTTATTATTATTATTATGGAGAAATATAGAAGTCTTTTTGAAGATTTTCCCAAACTTTAAAACAGATTTTGTGTAAAATTTTACACAAATTGATTTTTTTTAAGAATAGATATTAATTTAATTGATCTTCAACCTGAGAACAACACTCATTTGGATAAATAAGTTTGTGTTGCATGTAGACTATAATGGAAGAAAAAAATGTCATTTGACAATAAAAACATTGCTTGATAGCAATACAAAGCGTTTTCTTCCACTATTCTGGAAAAGATTCAGTGTTATAAATGGGTCATTTTCAAATGTTAATATTTAAATGTAAAATACGTTGCACTGATTTTGAAATGTCCACACAGAAGTTAAGCTGAAAGTATACAACCTATCAAATGTCAAAATTTTTGAATTTTCATTGTGTTTTTCAAAATATTGGTTTTGTTGTTTGGCAGTTGATTCTAGGTACATACCAAAAAGATTAATGCAATGTATTAAGTGTACACAGACTTAGTGGAATGTTTTAGTAGCAGATCATAATATATAAATATAATATTCTAAAACACCCGCAGCACTGTCTGAACACCAGTATTAAGACTAAAACCTGTCATTGTGATTGTCAGACTTTTAAGTAATCATACTGTTACAATGTTTCTTCTACATGGACTTAGAAACAACGCTTTTAAACAACTGTTATTGATCACAGTCCATTTGTGAACCTTCAGAAGATACAGGATAAAGTACTTTAATCAGTCAATCAACTTTATCAATGTGACTTTTTTCCAAGTTCTGTGAACAAGCTTAAAAAGACATTACAGGCACATTAAAACAAAAAGATTTCACAGAAACCGATCTCTTCTCGAAGGTGTAATACATTCTGAACGGACTGCTGTGAAATAGAAGATTATTCTAGTCTTGGGACAAAAAGGCTACCTTTTTTATGGAGAATGTGGACATTGTGTCTTTTGACTAAAGCGAACAGAGATCCAGCTTATCAATTTTCAGTAATCAAGACAGAGGTCAGCATATTTGATCGTGTGGAAAGAACAGAACATGCACATATGTGAAGACAACAGTTAGTTATATTATATAACTGTAACCATTAATGTTTTCCAGTGTTCTTAATTTCAAAGTTTTCATACATTAAAAATGTTTTATTCTGTCAAATATTGTTTTATTTAAAATAAAAATGGGGTTTGAAATGGCATCCAAGCTTTTTATTTTAAAGTTGCATTGCAAGCTGGATGCAACTGCACTTATCTGACTTAGAAATATAGTACATTATTCTTGTTTAAATAACTTTAAAACACTCCAACTAACATATTTTATAACACAGATAAAATTAATCATTTTAATGCATTACTATTTGTAACTAATGGAAACGTGTCTCTTTCTGTCTTCTGCAGACTCCAGGAGGTCCTCTGCTGGCTCGCTCCGTAACCCCGACGACCATCATCAAACAGGGTTCCCCAGTTCAAACCACTGTAGCAACCACAACCACCCTCCAGAGACCTCCTGTTCTGCAGGTACCTCAGTCAGTCTGCATTCTGAGATATTTAAGTGTAGTAGTTACAGTTAATACAAGGTGTCAAATTGACCTAGTTCTAATAATAAAAATAGTTTGTCAATGTACCATTCATAAACATCTTGTTACAATTCCAAAAAAATTTAATATTTTCAGGGGTACTGACCATAGCCAATGTTTCACTGAGCCTGAGGATGTTGCATAAATGTGATCTTCTATGTGTGTGTTCTTTGTTCCAATAAGTCATGCAGACAACTCAGTAATTCCTCAAGAAATTAGCTTGTCTGGATGGCTAATAATATTGACTAAAAATAATGATCATCCAAGACACAGGGAATTAGTCACCAGTTGTTGTTGTTTTTTTTTCCCTTTTACTTACCTAGGTAAACATAGGTAAACCAAACCAGAGAAATAAAAGCTATATTGTAATCTACTTTTTTGTGTTTTGTTTATTCATCTACAAAAAAAGAGTTTCACAAGGATGTTTGAGTTGTTTACTTTTATTTGTTTAAGTGTGACATTATTTTATTTTTATCTTAACTTCAGCATGAGTGCTAGTTTGCACGCTCTATGTATAGAGAGGTTGCCATGTAAAGTGCCTTTTTGTTTGACATCTTTAATGACTAGTTTCCTGGGTGCTTGTTTCATACTCGCACTGAAAAGATGAGTGAGGAACTGTAATTTTTTTCATTTCCTGTAAAAGTAATCTCTTGTGCAGAATACCATCATACTTGGAGGGAATGCCACTTCCACGGGACAAGCTCTTGGAACGCCAACCACAGTGCAGGCAACGGCAGCAGTAACTCAGAGGGTGGGGCCCCTCGGGGCCACTGGGGTGCCCGTCACTCCAACAACCATCACAGCTGTAAGAAAGAAGTGAAAAGTTTTGTTTGTCCATTTTGTGAACTCTGGTTTTATTTCAAATTTTCTTTCTTTTTTTTTTTAGGAAACACTGGAGAATGTGAAAAAGTGTGGAAACTTTCTGTCTACACTCATCAAGTTAGCATCCAATGGAAAACAGTCATCTGAGACTACAGCCACTGTCAAGGAGCTTGTTAGGAATTTGCTGGTACTTCTCTCTGGCACAGTTTGTTGTTCTGTGATTTTTACACCTCTACTATCTGTTTATCACACATTCCTTAACCATCTTTTTCTTTATTGTAACAGGAAGGAAAGATAGAGCCTGAGGATTTCACCAGCAGGTTGTACAAGGAGCTTAATTCTTCTCCTCAGCCATACCTTGTACCTTTTCTTAAGGTGAGGTGTTGAAAAAAGGTTGACACACTTTTATGCAGGAAGCTCTGTTGCCTAATAAAACAGTGTTTTTTTCAAATTTTACCCAGCAATAAACATAGAATATGAGAATAAATAACTATTCATTAAAATATTTATCCTCCTTGAACTGCAATTAGTCTGCGATTGTATTCAGGTGTCTTAGGTCAGTATTTTGTAGAACCAACTTTCTTCTGAAATTAGAATCCCAATTTATTTGGAGTTTGTGTTCTAATTTTGCAACTCAAAAAATATTTTAAAAATGCACAATGAGATATTCAGTTATCATTTATAACCGAACAATGCTTTACCACAACTTAGTTAATGTTGTCTAACAACTCTCTCAGGTCTTCACAAAATAGCTGCATTTATACTGAACTTGAAATATACACAGGTGGATTCTATTTACAAAGTAGGAGACTTTTCAAAGCAAGTGGTTGCATTGGATTTTGAGGAGTTGTCAGAGTATACAAGTTGAGTCCATTTGCAATTAACACTGTTGAGATTTGTATTTGATAAACCTCTAAACTTTAATTTAAAAGACAAACCTGTACTAATATTTTGGTTTTATGACATCCATCTGTACTTGAATTATTATTTAATCCCCAATTTTTTGTGACAGACTCAATGTAAAGTTTAACTCTATACACAAAATGACACTTTACTTGAGTGTTGGCATCAGTTATTGATGCATAAATCTACTGATTCCTCCTAAATATGTCAAGATTACAGTTAGTAAAGAATGAAAATAAACATTTACGTGTAACATCAATGACAGTTCTTGAAAAATGCTTGGATTTTTCTTAAATTCAGTCTCAACATTTGATCTCAGATTAGAGAACTCAGACTGAAAGTGCCCTATTCCTATAAACAAGAACAACATCACATTGCCATCCACAATATTAGCTATTATTGTGTTTTGTTTTTTACTCTCTCAGTTTATGAAAAATAATGAATTCAGATATGTGTGTGTTCTGCATGGGTCAACTAATAACAAGCAGGTCATCTTCAAAAGTGCAAAAAAGCATCATCACAGTTAAATTATTGATAATGCATAGAAGCATGTGCTCATTAGGCTTTGGATGCTACATACACGAACACACTATGGATTCTGAAGCACACTTGCAGATGCCCTCAATAATCAGCAGGACTGAATAAGAAAGTATCTTATGTTGATGCTTAGCTTAGCTAAAGTCTCACTGAAATGTGACAGTTGTCCAGTGTGATGTCTCTGCTATGATACAACATGATGGAACAGGAATTGCAGATTTTAAAAACATGCTAATGCTTGTTAATTAATTTTCTTAATGTTCCTACAAGTACCTTTAACATAATTTAGAAAGAGAGACTGTCTGTGAAGTTGGCTTCTTTGAAAAGAGAAATGAAATTGCATTATGCACAATCTGGGTGAGCTGTCATTGTTTCATACCAAAACCATTGATTTCATTTGCTCTCTGTTTCCTCTCAATGCCTACAGAGAAGTCTTCCGGCGTTGCGCCAAATGACCCCAGATCCCGAGGCCTTCATCCAGCAAAGCTTGCTGCCCCAGCCAAGCGGTCAGCCAGCTGCAGCAACCTCTCCAGCCCTTGGCGCTGTGGTTCTGCGTCCTTCTCTTTCGCCTGCAGTCAGCGCGGCCACAGGCTCTACCACGACCAAGGCCACAGTCATCACCCTCTCTCAGAAAGCCAACAGTAAACCTGGACTGGTAATGAAGCTGCTTCTGTGAGCTTTGAATGTTGCAGTTGGCATGTTTTAAAAAAAAAAAATTCTACATAAGATCCACTTTTTGTTATTGTATATTTATTTTGTGTGTAATTGTGTGCAGGTTGTGGCCCAGCAGCAGGTGAGGCCACAGGTGACCTTGGCTCAGTCTCCTTTGGTAACGATCAGAGGAGCAGCTCCCAGCCGCATCATTGTGGGTCAACCACAGATGGTCAGACACACTCCACAAGGTGCGAGTTCAGCAGCGCTTCACACTGGAGATGTTTGATACATTTCTGTAAGATTGGGTTTTAATATCACTGTTAAAAGTTGTTGCTATTAAGGCAGAGTTGTAGTATTAATCTTGAACAGTTTGGTTAATAAAATATTCACAAAATAAATACATCTTGCTGCAAAGTCTAAACTTTTTCAGATTGTGATATTGCTGCCATCTTGTGGTTTCTTTGTGCAATTGTGGGATACAGGAAACATTTTGGAATTCATTTATTCAAACCATTTTACTGGCTGCTGTGTTTTATCCTGTTTTAGTAAGCGATGCCACAAAGTGAACTTCTGTCCCAATTTATACATTTTAGGTTCTGTGGTGAAGCAAAATGTGGCTCCAGGGACCAGAGGAGTTCAACTACTCAACCAGGCATCCCTCGTCGATGCTCAGAGGAACAAGCTAAAGGAAGCAGGAGGGGGGACTTTCAAGTATGTGGCTCTTAAAAATGTAAAAATTATCCCAGATCTTTTACAATACCTTTTTTAACTGCACATCTTTGAAGGTTAATGATCAGATGGTAAACTGTTGCTTGTTTAATTAGTGTCTTTATCTTACTATGATGCTCTTTTTTACTTTAGTATTTGCAATCCCATTTGACATATTAGAATGTAGGTGTGAGGTGTAGAATTGAGTCATGTGACTTAGAATTGATTCAGCCTTGAGTCACAAATTTAATAACTTTAGACTTGACTTTAGAATATCAAATACTTTTTACTTAAACTTTCCTACCAAAGATTCTTGACTTCACTTTGACTTGAACCTTTTTACTCTTACACCAAGCAGAAAATCTGATATGAAGAAAAAATGACCAAGTTGCGTTACTGCGCACCATCTCCCATTTGACAATATTTCCTCCCCCCGTTGCTCCAATAAGCTTGCTGTGTCGGCAGTGTTTACCTGCTTTCTTTCCTGCATCATATGATGACAGAAAAGGAGGTAATGAATGTGGAGTTGTGCTCTCTTCCAGCACAATCAGAGGTGTGTGTTAAATTGAAAAAAGGAAGGAAGAAAAAAAGCTGCAGGTGGCATCTCCCAAACAACATGTAGACTGCTATTCAGCAGAACTCCTTTCAAAATGTTAAAACACTTTCTTTAAGACTGTAAATGCAGACACTGGTGCATTGTAAACCAATTTTTGATTTTAATGAGGGAGACGGTCGCCGGCCACAATCTAACTTATTTTACGATGTTTTTAAAATTTTCTTCTATCTCTTGCTGGCTGTTCCAGTACATTAAGCATCTTTTAAAGTAATATCTTAATCTGAAATTATTACTGTGATTAAATTCCATAATGGTCAAATGAGTTGTTTAAGACTAAAATAAAAAAAATATCATGGCATTTTCATGTTGTTATTTGGGACTTGAATCAAGACATCACTGGCTGCATGGTATTAGAATGGGGATAGTACTGGTAAATATTGCAATGGTGATGTCAGTTCCACTATGTGACCATTTGCATTTTGGGGCAATGTCATTTGTGTGTGCCCACCTGGCCCTTGTTTGGGAGCGCTACTGCTTAACCGTTTAGATTTCCATTTGCACAAAAATTGAAAGTCCATCTTTTTGTTTTCCTCTTCATAATTATGTGCTGTTTGTGTTGTTCCATAACATACAACACAAACTTTTACTTATTTTACTTGTATTTACACAAGTAAAATACATTTGCGATGAGGTTTTGATGTGCTAATCTGGACTATGAATAATTATGCAAAGCATTCTAAAATAACTTTTTGCTTAAAAAAAAAAAATCAAAGTATAAAAATAACCTATGTTGGGTTTTGTGTCTTCCTTTTTCTACTTCGTTCCTGCAGAGATGATGATGATATCAACGACGTGGCTTCCATGGCAGGGGTCAACTTATCCGAGGAGAACGCCCGCATCATGGCCAGCAGCTCTGAACTTGTTGGCATCGTGACTCGGTCTTGTAAGGATGAGGCTTTCCTCTCCATCTCCTCTCTCACCTGGATAGTTCTGCAGATTGGTCAGTGGTTTACTTTTGAGACAAAGTAAACTATGCTCTTACTGTAGGTAAACTCTCGTTCATTCTTCATTCTTCCAAACTCACTTCTGTTTCAGGTAAGAAGTTTGGTGTCAGTGAATTGGGCACAGATGTGATCAACTACATTTCCCATGCTACACAACAGCGACTGCAGAACCTGTTGGAAAACGCTTCACAAGTGGCACAACTGAAGAATTTAAATTTTAAGGTAAGGATGTGTCTCAGTCACTCGAGAGTTTGCTTTGTGAACTATAGTTTATTCTGGTTTCATAACTTTATTTATTTCTGTCTGTCTCTCAAACATCTAACTTGATAAAATGGTCAGGAGGACGAGCGGTGTGAGCAGGTCAGCGACGTGCGAGCTCAACTCAAATTCTTTGAGCAGCTGGATCAGATGGAGAAGCAAAGGAAGGAGGAGCAAGAGAGAGAGATCCTGCTGAAGGCTGCCAAGGTAGAAACAGACAATTTTATGGTGGTTCAACAGTTTGAAGTTTGATTTTTATTTATTTATTTTAATCTCAATCATTTTAGGGATTGGGAAATGAATAAAAGTAGGCGTTATATATTTACAGCTTTATGTAAGAAGGGATTTATTTAAGCTGCTGCTCAATAAGTATTGAAGTATTAAAAAAGTGGATCTGCCCTCCTCTGTATAGATGGATCTTAGGTGGTTTGTTGACCTAGAATGGCCTATCATTACTTTAACAAGGACACAGAATACCTGACAGGAAGAATTACTCTGTTATAATTGCATAGACAGTGTGAGTGTGTGATCTTTACCATTAATGTTAGTTTCTCTGCTACTAGCTAGCAGATATTGTAACTATGAATGAGTGAATGAATAAAACAAGGGATTTAATAAACTGATCAGATTCAACCTGAAATATTCAAAATCTCCTCTGCATTGCTGCAGTCTAGGTCACGGCAAGAAGACCCAGAACAGCTCAGACTGAAACAGAAGGCCAAAGAGGTAATTATATGCAGAGAAGAGGGAGTATGCAACTATTTTCTATATTATTATGATGAATGAGATTAATCCATATGTTGCTGTTGTGTGTATTCCAGATGCAGCAGCTGGAGTTGGCTCAGATCAGGCAGAGAGAAGCCAACCTAACAGCGTTGGCAGCAATCGGCCCGAGGAAAAAACGGAGAACAGACTCCCCTTTAAGTGCGAGTGCAGAGGTAAGGATTTTTAAACCTTTCGACAAAAACGATGTTGACAGAACTGTTAAATGATTCCTTCCTACCAACCTGCAGGGTTCAGGGTTGGGATCCTCCCAGCCTGGAGGCTCCAGTGGACAGGGCTCCAGACAGTTTATGCGCCAGCGCATCACCAGAGTTAACCTCCGGGACCTGCTCTTATGTCTGGAGAATGACAGAGACTCCAGTCACTCCCAGCTACTCTACAAAGGTCTCCTCAAATAAAGGCTGGACTGAAGTGACTATTGACACGCAGAGGTATTAGTGAAACGTATCTGATGGCCTTTTGCCTTATCTGCTGCTCTAAGTATTATATCTGCAAGAAGAGAATAATCTGAAAAGCAGAGGAGAGCTTCCTCAAGCACTGGCCTTTTGTGTGGTATCTTCAGCAATTAAAAGACAGGTAATGACACCAGTTTCCCTCACACTTATTAACATCAATGCTCAAGATTTGTGAAAAGCTTTAAAAACATTTGCAGCATAATCTCAGTTTTGTCCTAAGTTTGTCATGACGAGAAGGAAGGTCTAGGTAGAAAGAAAAACACCCTCTAAATTCACTCTTAGAGAAGAACGGCAAATTAAAAGCACCTTAGAGTTGTCAAGTATCCACAGCAGCAGTTTGATATTATCTACATGCTAACTGTTTTTTTTTTTTTTTTAGGAGCCATGCCAGGAAAGTTTTTTTTGTTTCACAATCACTAATTGGAATCTGTGGAGTAAGCTAAAATATTGGGACTTTAACTGAACAGTGTTCTTCAGTCAAATATTGAACTTTTAAGCAACAAACTCCTGGTGGGGCACACATGAAGAAATGGAAGGCTTTGTAAATAAGTTCCTCTTGCCCACTTTTAAGATTGGAGGATCTGTGATGTGGGTTGAATCTTTTTGTCCTGGGAACCTTGTTATTGCACACAGTATCACAAAATCTTTCACATTCCAGGAGATGTTCAATAAAAATCCAATGGTTTCTGCTAGAAAGCTGGATATGAGTGGTCATCAGGTCTTTCAGCAGGATGATGAATCAAAACACATGGCCGCATTAACAGAAAAATGGTTCAGTCGAAACAAAAGCATCATTCTTCTACAGACATCTCAGACCTCAGACCTGAAGCCTTGTGCAAAATGTAAAGGTCTATATTCCTATAAATGCTATATTTGATATTCTGAGATGGTATCAGAGAATACTCTGCTTTCCTATTGGCAAAAGAAGCAATTTACTGCTAGGATTAACTGTTGAGATACCAAGAAATGTGGCACCAAAACAAAATTATTTGGATTTTTTTTCTGCTTGTGAATACAAGTTCACAATTTCAAAATTGGATTTTTCTAAAATATAATTTTCAGATTGTGGAGCTTCAATAAAAACATAATTTATTTTTATGCTTTGTACAGATTTTTATCGTTGATGCCAATAAATGTAGAGGGCACTACAACTCCACTTGGCTCATCCGCTGTTTATTGTTGAAATGACATTGCTCAGTTGCCTTCTTAACAAGTAAAGCCATATCCACTTGATAGTGTTGATTTATTTATCCAACAATATTTTTTCAGAGATTCTGGATAAGTTAGGATTAATTCAGTTTTCTTATTTGCCATTTTAATTTATGCAGCACTCGGATGTCCATAAGGCGTTGGCAGTTCAGAAGTTCAAATATATATATTTTTACTGAAGCAGATTTACTACAGACTTTAAATGCACTTCATTTGTGTAATGTTCTTTACAGAGCAGTAGTATGGCCACTATTTTCTTATGCATTACAAAGTCAAGTTGTGTCTTATTTCTTTTTGGTTAAAGCTCATTTGGAAAAAAGGATCTATACTTAAACACATTATGCCATTTTGAAATGAGGTATTTACATCCAAATTAGTGGAAAAGCAGGTGAATATTGGGAACAAAATAGAAAAAAAAGTTTTGTTGGTTTTATGTTAACTTTTTAATTATATATTTTTTTTGCAAATTCCTCAGCAAACACATCACTTTGCAATTACTGTGTGTGTTTTAGTGCACATAGCAATTTTAGTTTTTACTTCTGGCTTTTTTTGTTGGAAATTTGGGTAAATATATACTTGAGCTCACTTTTTGTAAATGTTTTTTGTGGTTGACAGCTTCAGCTTAAAATCTTTTCTTTTACTTGTATATAAATGTTTGACATGAGACAATGATTCGATCTCATGGTGGTGTCTTGTAAATTTTGCACAGCCGTTTGTTTATATGTAAATATCTGAATTTAAGAAAAGGTTTTTAATGACTATTTTATAAATGACCAACAAAAAGATCTATAATAAACAAACAAAAAAAACTGATAATCTGTCCTCTGTGCCTTTACTCCTGAATACATGCTCTTTAAGGTCGTCAAGTGATGGTTTGGTATAACAAGTGTTTGGATGATATTCTCAATACATTAGAATATCATCAAAATGTTTCTTAATAATTCAAGTCACAAAGTGAAACTCACATGTAGGATTCATTACACATTGATTTATTTCTGTTCATATATATATGCAACGCCAGTGAAGTGTTTTGCCCAAGGCTACAAATAAGGGTGGGTGGACCAGGAATTGAACCAGCAATCCCCTGATTGCAGGGCAAACTTCTGCCACTGTCACATGTCATGAAAGTATAACACGAGACACATAATCTGTGAAAAGAAATGTAGCTCCTCCCTGTGGTCCTATTGCCATCTGCAGAAAAACACACTGTCTCCTGTCAGAAACAAACTATTAGAGCACAGGTGTCAAACTCCAGTCCTCGAGGGCCACTATCCTGCAGTTTTTAGATGTGCCACAGGTACAAAACACTGTAATGAAATGGCTTAATTACCTCCTCCTTGTGTAGATCAGTTCCCCAGAGCCTTGATGACCTAATTATTCTATTCAGGTGTGGTACAGCAGAGGCACATCTAAAAGTTGCAGGACACCGGCCCTCGAGGACTGGAGTTTGACACCCCTGTATTAGAGGAATAAGGTCTCGGCACTGTCAATCAACCCTGTATATGCGCTGCTTAAAGTTGGATGCTGCAACTTTAAGAACTAAGGGTTGTGTCATATCAGAAAAGTAATAAGCAGCAATAAAGATCAATAAAATTAGCCCTAAATGATTTAGGAATATTGAAATACGCAAATCAATGTGAAAAAAGTTGATAAATTTTAAGCGTATCTTAAAAAAAAACAAAAAAAAACTATACAAACATTTTGTATCAATTATTTTGAACGCTCTAAAACTCCAGAATGCTAGTTGGTGTAAATACTTTGTGTTCCTAAAATGATAATCTCCTTCATTTTATTCCTTTGTATTTATGCTTTTAAAAATTGCTTTGTTCAGAATCACAATTAGAATTTCAAATTACTCTCATTCTCACTACACACACTCACTGCTAAAGAAACTAAACTTTGTTCCCAAACCTTTTGAGCATCATAGCCAATAGAGATTTAAAATGTCATGAACGTCAGATCTAATGATTTGGAAGATGTTTTAACTGGACAAAGAAAATACTAAGAAAATGTCTCCTCTTGACCTAAAATGTGAGTGTGAATGTAATTTTTGAATCTCACAATCTGACACGTCTCCAGTGGTGTTTGGGCAAATGGCAGGGTACACCTTAGACAGGTCGCCAGTCCATCATAGAGACACAGGACAAACAACCATTTGTGAACACACATACCAAAGGGTGATTTGGAAAGACCAGTTACCATAGCAGTTATATTTCTATACTTTGTCACAAAGCCAGAATACCGGAAGACAACATATGAACGTGGAGAACGTGAATTCCATGCATATAGATCCCAGGGTTTTAACTCTGGACTTTCCTGTTCAGAAGCCTGGACAAAAAAGTGTTGGTAAAAGGGTCTGTTTTTGGTGGAAGAGGAGAAATATGTCCTTTCCCACTTTCCCTCAGCTTTATTTGTCAGCAAAATGCTTATACACTTTTTTTTAAACCAAATTATTGTATTTATAAAATACATTTTTTATTAAAAAAAGTTCTCAAATGTGAGCATTATAAAATTGATAACACCTTCAAATTTAGTGGATTAGGACGTGCAACATTGTCTAGAAACAGTAATTTTACAGATGTAAAGCGCAGCAGGTTAAAATGTATTTATTCATGAAACAATAGACTCACTGTTTTCATGGTTGCCTTTCAAGTAATAATAAGGAAGGTGCATTATGTAGACTTTAAAGTGCAGAGAGGAGAGATCCCACAGGAGGGCAGTGGTACCCCATGGTAGACAGGAAGTATCTGATACTTATCAGTTTGCAATAGAATTTGTTGCTTATTATGGGCCTAAGTCTGTATTTTTTAATCACCTTACGATTTGACCTAACGATACTGAAGTGGTGCCAATTAAAATAGTAATTTTGGAATGTATTTACCATGTTGCTAACTTTTGCTTTTATGTCCTATCTCATTTTATGCATGCACTTTCTTTGTGTCCTTCTGCTCAAAAGACATGAGGACCTTTACACACCAGACACGCCCACACAGATGGACATCTCAATAAGGATCATTGCAAGGCACTCATATTTCTTCAGATCTAGTGGATTTGAGGCTTAGACGCTTGTCTGTTCTGCTCTCTCTGCAGACAAGGTATCTTATGTCTGTGCCTGCAGAAACCGTTGTCGTCTTGTCTTGATATCCAGGCAAAGGCAGTCTTCTAAGTCGTCTTTAATATGAGTTGTCGGGCTGTATTTGCTTATGTTACTCTGGGACACCAAACTCAATTCCACAGTCTTGTTTGATTTTGCATAATGAGAAGTTGCTGTTGCTCACAGGATAATGTTTTTGACTGACAACTATGAAGATGAAGGAATATATTTCAAATATTTATTTTATGGATTTTGAAGAGCAGAGCTGGCTTCTTAAAAAGCACACTGATGGGACAACTTCGGTGACCTTGTACATGGTTTGAATATAGTACACACCCTCAGTTATTCTGGTTTGTTCTTAATGGCCTGGTTTTGTTGATGAGCTGTTTACAGTTCTTGTAGAAGGCCTACATGCACCTATAAAGGCATGGAGATTGTATGATTGATTGATTCTGTGAATGTTAACAAAAAGATTTTTAAATCGTAGATATACTCATTATAAATCAAGTATAAATTTATTCAAATTGTTATACGTAACCGCACTAATAGTTAGTCAAGTGTTTCTTTTAAATGTTTTACATTACGAAGAACAGAGGCTGTTGACCAAGAAGATGAGCCCTGTAACAAAGTGGACAACTTTAGGCTGAATTTTCAGCAACCCAGTAAACATTTAAATGGTCTCTCTTGGACACTGGTGTCCATGGGTTCCAGTGTCCTGCAACTTTTAGATGTCTCCCTGGCCTAACTAGCCTAAATAAAGTGGTTGAATTGAATCATTAGTATATAATCATGTTCTATAGAGTGGTACTAATAATTTCATTCAAGTCTGTTTAAAAGGACACATTTTAAGAGTTGCAGGACACTGGGCCTCTAAAGCTTGAGTTTGACGCTCTGCTTGGTACTGCATGGAGTCAATCAGTTAAGAGTTCCTTACTGAAGAATTTATTCTGAGATGGGTATTTCCATTTAATAGCTATTGTCACATTTTATAATGAAATACTTGTTGCTAGAACATCTCGAGAATTGGTGAAGTCATTTTGAGTTTAGAAAACCATCTTTTTTTTTCATGAATGAAACAATGGCCTTAAAGCGAAATAGACTTTTCATTTTCATATCTTGACTTTTCATTTTGAAACAGCCAGATTGGAAAGTTTTCATTGTGGAAGAAAATCAGAAACATTCCAGTCTTAAAATGATAGCCCTGCTTCTGACATTTGGTCGAGCAGAAACTACTACTTCTACGTCTGTTAAAGGAGCTTGTTAGAGAACATGGTTTTCTTGTAGGTGATGTATTTAAATTCTTCTCAGACTTTTCAAAGTTAGCAAAGAAAACTGAGAAAAACACTGAGGTCAAAGGTACATCTAACCTTAATTAGAGGTCCATTTTGTATTTCATTAAATAAAAACACATAAGAACAAGCTTTTACATGCTGATTTTATAAAAGGTCAAAAAGTCACTATAGCTTTTAAAATGAAATAAATGCATTTAATTCAGGCCCATATAATTCTTCAGTTAATACATTATGTCTGTATTCATTTCCAGTTTTAACAAATTAGTGACTGAATTAAATTATTTCAAAAGCTATTCATTTCTTGTAATTTGGCACTCTTCACTCTATAATAAGGGAAATGCTTTAGATAATCACACACATTTAATATCAGCAAAGTAAAGATTTATAGTAAGTTTTTAGCTTTACTATATTTTTTCCAAATAAAATCCCTGACATTCTGTTTGAGATGAACATTTTTTGGCTTCAACTTTTCCTTTACTTAAAATTACTGGCTCTGGGGCATAGGGAGGCTCAGTTGGTAGAGCACCATGTGCAGAGGCTGCTGTCCTCGACACAGTTGTCCTGGGTTTGAGTCCTGGTCTTGTGCCCTTTGCTGCATGTCTTACCCATCTCTCTCTCTCCTGTCTATTTACTGTACAATAGTGGCTTCTACAGCCTAAAATATCTTTAAAATAATATTAAATGCTCTGAGTATTATTCCACCCTAAATCCTTACATTTCTTCCCTTCATGCAAATTACATTTTTAGATACTGTTAATAATTACATTTCTAATAAAAAAAGGTTATTTTCACAACTGATTAATAGGCTGGGTTGATTTTACTGGCATATAAGTGCTGGGCTAAAAATTGTGCTGCAACTTGGCAGCAATTGAGAAGAAAGTAAGTCCCCAGATAAAATGTTTCCTCTAAAGGTCAGACTTAGCCAATTCTATGAGGAAAACATCATGGCTTTTAATCAATCTGAACTTATAGTCCAGATAAACCTTTGTCATTATTAATAACATCCCAATTCCTATCAGCCAATATTTGTGTGTTTTTGATAATAATATCCTCTTAGCCACTACCCAGAGGTTTCAGGTGGGACTTTCCTTGCTTTTTGATGGGTTTAATCTGGTCAAAGTTTGTCATGTAAAGAAAATTCAAGAAACAACTCTAGCAATCTGCAATTACAAAGGCAGGGTTTACTGTGCCTTTCAAAAAATATGCTGCCAATAATTTGAGAGAACAAAAGGTCTTAGTAAATGAAAGAGACATGGTGATTCCTCGCAGAGCATAGTGTTCATGTAGTAGTATATGGATTCCCATTACTATGGGCTCTCTGAACGCGAGTGGTGAGAGTAGATCCCTTGGGGCTGAGAATCAACCTCCACTTACATTCTCTGCACATAATTGAACAAATTAGCCGTGAACAGCTGTTACCTGTTAAAATGACCCGCATTCATTTCATCACTGTGGACAAGAGGTCTGATAGCATCTGCATGCTGCAGCTGTCCACTGCTCCGATTAGGTTGCCGATTTCTGCTTTCAATATATCATGACAAACATAATTACTTTAACATCTCTTTTTATGGATTCTACAAATCGGCAGGCGTGCAGTGCGCCAAGTGTCCATCAATTAGTCACTGTTGGCTGAAAGGCTGTGCATTTGCCTACTTTGTCTTGCTACGAAGAGAAGGAAGGTCTTTAATGTAACTGAAGAAAAAGCTAAAGGTTTTGGAATTTTCACAAACATTGACTTCATGGGTTGATCCTCAGTAGCCTCCCAACTGTGAACTTAGCCCATTGAAAGCACTAGAGAAAAGCAAAGCAAGGTTATAGACTTGGGTATTAATGGACGTCTATAAGGTTTTGATATTCATATGATTGTGGGTAAGTTACTGCAGGAAAAGGTTTGGAGTCAAACTGTAAGTGGAAAGTGGCTAAAAAACAAAATAAACAAAAAAGAAACTATTGACCCCAATATTAATTTTAAATGTGCTTAAGAAATATGAACATTTCTACTCCTTTACATAAATAACTATTGGAGGAAAAACATCTACTTACTGTATAGTTTTAAAAATCAACTACAAAAACATCCTTAATTAAAATAGCTGCACAATTGGTTAAATGACAACACCCCATGGTTTAGACTACATGTAATCTGACAGATGTAAGCTGCTCGTGTTATCATCCGACTATTCACCTCTATTATGTAATACAATATTTACACAATTTTATGCCTAGCAACAAATTCAAACTTTCTCCTGTTTTGAGCCAGTAGATCTTTGTTGGATCTTTTATTGGGCCTTCTCTGCCCCAAGGACACTTCCAGAAAGTTTCCAAATGCATAGCCAGATGGAGGCCATTGAGGAACTTGCGGTGGCACACCAAACAGCAAAAGCCAGACCAGAACTTCTGGAGTTTTATTATGAGGTTGTCAAAAATGGGCTGTTAGAAAAATACTGCAATATAGAAGTAAACTGGCCTACCTTAAGTCTTTTACTCTCCTATTACTAACACCAAATATAACAGTTTCAGTAGTATCATGAATGAAATAAATACATAAATTGCAAAAACATTCATACTTATACATTTGGCATTACTACCACAAACTTCATCATATTATATTTATTTATTTGGTCATGCAAAACAGATTAGAGCAACATATTCAAACATAAACATATATAGGACACACTTTTCAGAATTTTATTTGTGAACATTTTGAAAACCAGAAATGTACCTTTTTCTTTTATCCAGTGTGTTGGTCTATCACATAAAATTCTAATAAAATACATATTAGTTTGTGCAATACCTGCAAAAACTAAAGGTGTGTGAATTTTTTTGAAGCATACTTCCCTTAAATAAATAAAATAACTAACCTGTCCTCTCTTATCTCAAATGAACACTGAAAAGTAGGACACACACATGAGGCTGGGCGGAATAAGCAATCTACAGTACTGGGCAGTGGCCCTTTGAAGAAATTTAAAGACGGTGTAGTTTCTTCTTTATGATCTTAAATGGGAACAAATGGAGAAGAAAAAGGTGAACCACAGCCAGTTTCATTCCTCTGTGAGCCAAATGATGCCTCATCATGGACAATCTTCAATCATCCCTTTCCTTGATTTTGTGGTCAGAGAACACCAATCAGCAGCTGACCTTTTGCTGCGGGAGCAGTGACAAACGCAGCATGAGAATGTGGATGTGATCTGCTGGCTCGGTGGCCGGGGCAGTGAAGTAGAGAGGGTGTTCTTGTTTGTGCCGAGCTGGTATTTGGATTAGACAAGACATATTTTGGAATCCAAACTTGGAAACTTTCAGCCACCGCAGTGATCACTCAAGCCACAAGGAAATAGAGACAGAAGAGCTCAGTGGTTACATAAAACATGCCAAAAGAAGCTAGAGACTCAATTAGTTAAGTCCCCATTAGCTAGATCGTAAACTCTTGAGGCTCCATTTTGTGCTGAAATAGAGAAAGAGATTTTTACACAGCAAGTAAGTCCAGAGGGGATTTAAATCTAAAGCATTTTACATCAAGGCAAACAGCATGAGCAGCGTCTCTGTCAGGGGTTTCCTCAGCCTTCCAATTGTATGCTTCCAACTCACAACACAGTAATGTCAGATTAATATTTCAGATTTTACTCATGAACAAAGTATTCGTTGTTGCACAAAGATCTCATGAATCAAGCATGCCACTTGGTGAAGATTAAACTGAAAATCAATGGTCTGAAAAACACGGCCTCCTTAATTCTTACACAAATTTCATATTAGGAAATCTGAAAAGCAGATATTGCAAAAAGCCTTCTGTCCATGAGTGTTGTGAATAGGATTTGGAGTTTCCATATCTGTATTTCACAACAGACAAGAAGTGTTTTCAATGCAATAGCTTTTTCAGTAGCTCTATGAAGGCCATATCTCGAGGCTTTGTGTAGGTAAGTACTGACAGATGGTGGGATCATGTTGACAGTATGTATGTGAGTGATAGATAGCTGGTCTCTGAATAGCTGTGGAGCATAATATGATTTGACTGTAAGAATGGGATCTAAATCTGATTTCAGGCAGGACTATGGGCCCAGAGCTTCTCTCCTTTATCTACATCCCTCTCCAGCTGTAATGTTGTTGGCTGCAGCTGTTCTCTCCTGGGTGTGCCCTCATTGATACAAAAGGACACATTATTGTTTCTAATTTCAGATACTTAAGAATCACCTTTTAAGATAGTCAGATGGATGTTTTTGACTTCTTTAGCAGTGAGCAAAGTTTATATGCTAAATGTTCTTGAAAATAAATGCAAGAAATACCATAGCAGTACAATGATTGAAGTAAACCAATCAGGCATGTTATTATCATGGAACCTTTTAGTAGATGGGACATATAAGGAAGCAAGTGAGCATTTTGTCTTTAAACTTTACCATTAGAGGCAGAAAAAAGGGCAAGTCAGAGGTTTTCAGCGAGTTTGAAGGGGGCGACATTGTGATTGTTAGATCAAACAGAGAGACAGAGTCATGGTTCATTGATGTAAGTGGAGAGCGAAGGTGAGTCACAGTGGCTCAAATTCCTGAAAAAGTTATTGCTGTTTCTGACAGACAGAAAAGTATAAAAATGCAAAGAGCACTGCAGTTTCTTGCTTATGGAACTACATGGGTAAAGACCAGTAAGGGTGCCAGTACTGGTCATATCGTTATTTGTGACTGATGTAAAACAGTCGATATCCTTGACCAGCATTGACATGTCCATTTCAGAGGATTATTACGATCAACAGAGCGGACAATAGAAGAAAGTTTGAATAATTTGAGAACTGTATTTTGTAAACTTGTATAAGGCAGATAAAAAATAACAGATAACACACACACAAAAAACTTCTGAAATTCTAATATTTAGCATATGTTTAAAAGCAGTCTTTTTAGCAACAAACAATATAGACAACATTTTAAATCTAGAGAACATGAGGACTAATGCCATTTCTGTAATGTTCTCATTAAAGGGAATCTGGTTATGTACCTACAAAAAATATCATCCAGGATCAATGGGTTGCGTTATTTTCAAAATACAAAGATGACCCACCTCTTAATTCTGTTCCCAAGTTCTCAGATGAAGTCGTCCATTTCTAGTATCTGGCTCCATCAAGTCTTTGCAGTATTCACATCACTCTCCTGAGCAGGTCTCTAGCGATTCCAGTACGACTCTCAAGGACTCCATTATGGCCTCCACGGTCCCAGTGCCACTCTCCTAAGATCATCTGTGTTCTTTTTAATATTGAGGTCAAATCTCCAGGTTTGGTTTGGTTTCAGTTTGTCTCACATTGCATCCCATGCTTAGTTCCTATATTCTGAATTTATACACTGATTTAGAGGTTGTCTTTAGTTGCTGTTTTCCTGTTTGACCTTTCTTTCTGTTTTATGTTGAAACTTTTTCTAAATATCTGTGTTTGGTTACTTTATGTTTTCCTTTTTGTTTTTGAGTGTCTATAATCTCTTGGTTGGTCTTTTCGTGTTCTTGTTGGGTTGGATTGTGCTTATTTGTTGTCACATGTATTTATTCTGCTTTGTTTTGTTTTTGTCTTTCTTTTTTTCTTTAAGACTTTTTTACATGCCTGACTACTTTCTGCAACTTGGTCTTCTATGAACTCTAGACAATCACATGTATGTAAATTCAGGAGGTATACTAGGAGGCTAAAAAGAGTCATAAATGAAAATAAGATTAATGAACAAAATATACATAAAATTATGAAATCCAGCAACAAGAACACATTCACATGTACACCCCTACATACACATATGCAAATTACTGTGAGAACATGCTAATCAGTGACTACCACACTCAGTGCTCTTTAAAAGACTTTTCAGATTAGATTTTAAGGAATTGATAGAGCAACAGTTCGTCACGTCATTAGGCACTTTCCATTGATTTTTGGATACCACATGTGCTGTTACATTCCTAGTTTTTAATATCAGTGTTTATATGCTAGGCTTCTTTAAAATAACTTTACTGAAAAGCATTGCACCTGCCTCTGCTATCAAACAGTAGCTTATTTAGAAATACTGCAGATTGTGTGTGATGGCTATTGGAATTGCAGCATGAATGTTTAATGAGTTTTTTAAAAATAATTTCCTTGTGTCCACCCAGCAGCACGCATATTTCATAAAAGACTAGATAAAAACTTTAGCACAAAAGCATTAGACAATCTGCATATAAGAACTAAAAAGTAAACATTTAAGATTCAGGACAATAACACTAGTGTAGCTTGGCCATTTGTTTATTTGTATTTCTAATAGCTAAATATTTTTGAAATATTCAGAGCAAATAGAGACATTTTAGATCATGGGCTGGTCATGCCATTTCCTTTTTACCCTGGGTGTCTTGTCTATGTCCAGAGGTGATGCACATATTCCACTAAAGTGGCCATTAGTGGAATATCCAATCATAGCAGGGCCATATACTTTCTCCCTGCATCCTTCTTTGACCACCACATCCTAGGGCCATCATAGAGGAAATGAAAGTCACTGATGAATGACATGAGGAAATGGTATGGACAGATTGATGACTGCATCTTCAGAGCTCCCTCAGGGAACAAATATAACTTTAACTAAGTTCATTCAGTTGCTAAGGGCACATATATGTATCGGACCAAACTTTAGGTATACACTTTTGTTTTCAGGTTTTACAAGAAACTTTTAGCCACCGCAGACATTTTGATTTAAAAGCGTGTTTTTCTGATTTTCTGTTTTCCGTATATAAAACCTTACTTCTTTGTATTTTATCCTAGAAACAGTGGTCTTAATTCTTTGATCTTTTTTTTCCAACTGCTACATCCTTATGGCTCCACAGCCATGAAGGCCTCATTCATGTAGGCCATCACTCTGGTGATGTTGCAGCGTGCCTTCTTTCTGAACTCTGGAAAGTATTGATGCAGAAGTTAATCAAAGGTGTTGCTAATTCGATCGATGTACCTTGTTCAGCAGGGTTAAATCATTGTCTTCCTTCTCTAGAATGCTCCTAATGAGAGCTAAGACACATCACAACATTTCATAGCATGGTGGCTGCACTTGAAGAAACTTTTTAGCTTTCTACAATGACTTTTATGTTTTCAGATCTGGTTTGACTTTGGTGACTTCTATACTGCATGGATTTCAGTTTTTTTTTTTTACTAAACACATTTCTAATTGTATTTGAAAACTTTGGTCACAATGGTTTCTACATCAAGGCACCATATCATGGTGTATTTTATTACAGACACACATAAGAATTCATTAATGATCCCTTTGATGCATTATGTGACAGTTTGCGTGACTATGCTGCATAAGTTGCATGACTGCCGAAATACAAAAATTTGCACCACAAAGAATTATCCAGTCATACAGAATTTAGATGTGGTTTTAAAATGTTGTACACCCCGTACTGCTAGTCGCACAGGCTTGTACCTTAGGCAGAAAATATTACATGGAGTTGATTAATAAATGGAAAGATTAAGAATCTCTCAGGTGCAGTCTAATTACATTTTCTTCTCCCTGTATTGAGTACATCCTTTCAAATACTATTTACATGATGCACACAGTAATTCTAACATACATACATATACAAAATATATATTTAGACTGTATAATTTTTATTTCACTACTACTTTGTGCAGACCTATCACATAATATATCATTAAAAAACATAGATGTTTGGGCTTGCAACATGACAAAGTGTTTAACATTTCATGGGTATAAACTAGTACTTTAGCAAAGGTTTACATGTTGGCTCCCCATTGAGAAAGTCTCACCTGATTCTCTAGCCTGAGATTTGTCTGATTTGCAGTATTCAGCTCAACAAGCCCTCCTTGTCTATCCTTTTAAACTGTATTTGGCATATAGCTCACTTATCTTTTGTATTTGATTCAAGAATTAACCAGTTACTAATTATCTCTTTTAAGCAAATCTCATATTATCTGATAAGTAACCTATCTTTTACAGAAAAGATATCAGTCTTATTATACCACACTGGATAAAGATGTCAAAAGAGCTCCAATTTAGATCAATGTAAGATTAATTAAAACATTCATGTGATGGCTACACACAAGAAAAAAAGAAACAAATCACGAGGCATTTCTGCAAACTATGTGTAACTATGTATAACTCCACTATGTGTTGCATTAATTATTCCAGAAAGTTGGATAAATATGTCAACACTGCAACCCGACTGCTAAGAGGGCAGAGGTATGTTGTTTTTTGTCCTATGTTGTAGCTTTAGGAGAGAAATCTGTTCGTGACTTGTGTGAGCAGCGTGTAACAACAGCGCATTCTGACTGCATTTGCACTGACATGGTCTGACAGGTCAATCAATGTGGAGAAGGTGGAATGGGGTGTAGGTTCACCGATCTGCTGTGCCAGAAGAGAAAAAGTAAAAGTCATTTCTATTCTGTTCCTCAAGCTGCCATGGCTGCCTGAATTGAATGCTAAAAGATTTCTCTTTATATTTACCTTTGCTCCCACAGAGACTAAAGAACGATTGAGACCTAAAGAAGAGTTGTCAGTGAGGCTATCTAAGATGATTCAGATGCAGTGAAAGCGATAAATTGTTGAAGACAATACTGATCATTTTGGGTTATAATCAATAAACAATGTGTGGCTTCACTGAACTTTCAGCTTCAAGAGTTTGATTTTTTCAGGGTTCCTTTGTATATATATCTCTGCCAGACCATTCTCCTAGTCAAAGCAAGTTTTCATTCCCATAGGTGGCATCTCAATGATATGAGTATTTGACCTTGCTGTGTTGTTATGGTCCAAATAACAATTTTCTCAATATCTAGCAATATGTTTTAAAGTTGTTGTAACTTTAAATATTGATTGCTTATAGTGTTAAAATTTAAATGGTAGCTACTCTTTTATTCAATAGAACGATAACATACTTTACTAGTGCTGTGAAAATAGCCTGTGTCATGAGGTATGGTAGATGTCAAAGATTTGATGAGAACATTTTTTTTCGGACATTTCACTCAAACTTGGGGCAAAAGACTTGAGACTTGACTTGGAAAATAATATTTTGAACATCTTTAGCTTATGGCAATTTAAATTTATGAAAAATTTTAACTTTATTTGTAACTAGTCTTTTTCAGCTAGTCTAACTTTTTTTTATTTGTAACTATAGTCTTTTTCAGCTAGTCTAACCTTTTTTTAGGGTTGATGGAGTTGTTGTCGGTGGTTGCACAGTGACGCAATAGGAAGCCTTTCCTGCAAGAAAGTCCTGGGTTCAAATCCCAGGCTGGGCTCCTTCTGCATGGAGTTTGCATGTTCTCCCTGTACATTCATAGGTTCTCTCTGGGTACTCTGGCTTTCTCCCACTGTTCAAAAACATGACTCTTAAGTCAAATTGATCTCTTTAAAATCTTCTTAGATTAATTTATGCACGGTGTGGCCAGCCTCTTGCCCGGTGACCACACAAGGATAAACGTGTTGGATAACTGATTGATGGAGTCTCTTTCTTTGATATTGCTGATGGTTTTGTAGGGTGGCTTTGTAAAACCCAAGAAACCAGGGACAAGAAAAGCAAATAGTTCCAGCACATTAACTTCACTTGCTCAATATTGTCTACTCTCCTTGTCAAATAAATACTGATAAAAGATAACTGTTTTTTCTTTTTCCACAGGACATAAATTGGGTTAAAGTATAAGGAAATTTGCCCTGCAGTTTAAAAAAATGTCAAAAATCATTTTTGCTTTATGTGAAGCATCTTACAAAATTTGGAACAAATTAAAAAACAGACAACAGAAAAGAAGATGCTGAAGAAAAGTTTGATTAAAAATGTTCATTTTCAGATCAATGATCAATCTTATTCACAGCTTTGAAACATCTGGTTTTGTTTTTATCTGGTTTTGTTTGATCAAATTTGCAAAAGATTGAGGGAGAAAATTAGGCACAGCTTTTTTCCATTTTTTCAAACCTCAAACCTCCTGTTTTTCATCTGCCACAGCAAAGGGAGGCCTCATTACGTTGCCTTGGAAGACATCTGATGAATGAACATCCTTAATTGCGCGGATCATGTTAGCTTCATGTTTGCTCATGGCTGGGAGTAAAACTAATTTTGAATTAGAATCAAAACGAATTAGAAATTGCGTTGTACTTCTGTATGCAGCAATACAGAAGTACAACACAATTTCTAATTCGTTTTGATTCTAATTCTTTCCTTAGAGCAGTTTCTCAACCCTCATCCTCAAGGCACAGTACTCTGCATGCTTTAGGTGTTTCCCTGCTTCAGCTGAACTGGTTTCAGTTGATGGCTGATTAACAGGCATTTGCTGAACCGCAATCAGCTGAATCAGGTGCACTAAAGCAGGGAAACATAAAACATGCAGGGCAGTGAGCCTAGAGGACCAGGGTCAGGAAACACTGCCTTAGAGGACTGTTTCCTGTGAGATGTTTGTTTATGGAAGACTAAAAGTACATCATTTACATATGAAGATCAAACCAGTCCAGTTTAATTTAACAGTAAGGATCAGTCTGAAATGTAACCCAATGACTCACATACACAACCTTTGGTTTAAGGCCAAAGATACTGTTGTAGTGTTTACAAACTGTGAATGCAAAAAGTATTCACGCCTTTGAGGTTGTTCATATTTTAAAACTTTAATGATGATTCCATCGGGTAGAACAACAAAAGTTGTACATAATTGAAATACTGAAGAAAAAGCATAAATATTTTTAAAAGTGTGTTCAACCTCCCATAGTGAATAAATAAGCAAAACATCATTTTGCTGCAATGAGAGGCGTCTTTTTGGATATGTCTCTACTGCCTGTGAACATCTAGAGCAGGGATCCTCAAATCCAGGCCTTAAGGGCCAGAATCCTGCAGGTTTTAGATGTGGCTCTGCTTCCCCACACCTGAGTTAAATAATCAGGTTATTAGCAGCACTCTGGAGAACGTGACTGCACTGAGGAGGTAATTCAGCTACTTGATTGAGGCATATTGAACCAGGGTCACATCTAAAAGTTGCAGGACAACGGCCCTCAAAGCCTGGATTTAAGTACCGCTTTTCTGGACACTAACATTTTTGTCTATTATTCTTAGTAACATATCTAAAGGTTATCCATAAAAGAGTTTCCAGGACTATCTGTAAACAATTTCCACATTGTGCTGCTGATTTTCAGTTGGAATTGTTTTGGAATTTTGACTGCGATTAAGGAAGCATTTGTGTTAACCGTATAAGTTTAACCTTAAAGTGCTCTGCATCAAATAAACATGTAAGTAACAAAGAGTTAGATGAAATGCATTGCTTAGTGGAAACAGCAGGTGACACAGAAAAGACAAGATGCTCTGATCTTACAAGGAGGGGAAATTTTTATTTATAACACATGATGCTGATAGGGACTCTGGCTCAGCGTCTATATTACAAGGTTTATCTGCAAGAGAATGTATTGTATGGTGTTTCTGGAAACCAACGTCGCAGTGGCAACACACGCTTGAAATAACAGACTCTTTCCCTTTTTTTTTCCTTTTCTTTTTTAAAAAAAAGGTACAAACAACAATATAAAATATTTGTGCTGTTGGCAATTTACAAAAAAGTCTTTTGACTTGATACCTGTGCAATATTTTTTCTGCTTTTTTTTTCTTTCTCCTTCATTTGAAACAATATGTGTACACCAGAGTCCCATCTGGACTCCAGCCTCTCTCATGCAGGCTGCACAGTTTTTGAATTCGTTCATGATAACTGCAGTAGAACTCATCTGCCCATTATAAAAAGACACATGCAAAAAGCTCCAATTGTACAGTTACAGCTTGCCTAACATGGTCTGTTTAGCTTCAAGCAAATATTACATTATGTACACTTGGACTTGAAAAGCAGGAGGACTCGTATGAGAGCCTGCTGCCCATGTTTGGGCTTCAATCCATAGCAGAACAAAAGTTTGGCATCTTTTAGAATCTCCCTTCAGGTCTGCGTCCATGGTGATAAAGAGTCCAGGTCTTTATCCTGCAGTGACCGGGTGTTCTTTGAGTAACCCCAAGTGTCAGACTGAACTCAGGGTTGAACTTTGGCAGTGCAGTTCCCTCTTGGTTTTCATTTGTTAATTTCCCCTTTATATTAGCAAGAGAATGTCAACACAACAAATGGACCACGACTTCAACAGGAAATAACCAATATTTTGAAGATCACTGGGGGTCAAGTTTCAGTCTATGCACTGGTGCCTTGCTGCCAAACCAACATTCAGTATCACTACAACAAAGCGTCATGTCTTCATATGTAACACAGTCTATGAAGGTTGGCTGCCAACATCTGTTTGTCCCAGAATCGGATTTGAATGTCTGATTACAGAGCATCACATCTATGATATTTCTTCTTTCTTTGGAGACAGGATGGCCATCAGTCTTAGTGCTGCTCTTTGAGTGAATTGAAACACTGCGGAATGGGGTTATATAATATAGAACACTCTTATATTTACAGTAAGGCCTAGAGGAGTGAGTGTGTACTGTACAGGTTGGTTTGGAGTGGAAACCCTCTCGCCACGATGAAGCAATACAATTATGGCTGTCAGCCCGTACAGATTTATACAAATTCTAGTAAATGCACATGGCTTTTTGTGAAATATAATTTGCCAAGTATTCATTTGGAACCAAACTATAGTGGGGAAAAAAAGACTGCACAGAAAAACTAATGTTGCCACATGTATAAAAAGATTCTATATTTACAACATTTATGCGTCAGAAAGAATCACAAATAGGAACTAACAGCTGTGTTTATTTTGTGGGATATTCTTCAGGCTAAAAGGTAGTCACACAGATAAGAGCTTATCTAGCAGTGAGCTGTGGAAACCACTCCGTTTTCATATCTGAGCTGGCGGCTATCCTGATGATCAACGTTCCTAGATTGTATAAGCAGCAATTCATACTTATCAATCTGCCAACCGAACCAAATTGACCCTGTTGACCTGTTTATTTACACTGGATTGGTTGCTCCTTTCGTTTTTTTAAATCAAATGATGCACACCACTTTCTATTCTACTTGTATCTACAGCCAAACATTTCCATTTTTTTACCAGTCTATTTTCACTCAATTTACATACTGGTTACTGCTATCAAGGTTTGACAAGGGTTTAAAAAGCAACAGTTTCAAAGCTGCTAAAAGGATCTGTTATACTGTTTATACTTCAAGGTCCTTTAAAATAGATGAGAGAGGAAGTGACCAGAGTCCTGTTTCCTTGTTTACTCTCTCCTCCACCTGTTGCTGGGAAGCTGGCTGAATAACAGCTACTATCCTTTTCCCTTGTTTAAAACAAATAAAATGTCAACTCTTTGTATAGATTTCCAGTCACACAAAAAACAAATCATAGTACAAGAAACTATGAAGTACCACCCATCGCTTTTAATAAAATAACACTGTTTTTAAACTACAGTTCACAAATTATGAGCAGCAATAACCTAAACAGTCAATTTTACACTTTAACCAGTCAGATAGCCCAACCAATTAAGAAGCTAATATCAGCTGTTTTACATTTCTGTTCATCTAAAAAGAGCAACAATTTATAACACTCTGTGCAATAAGTCGATTATCTAAAAACGGCTAGTAAAATAATTTCATGTTTATTGAAATGTTTAATCTATGCATCAAAATAAAATATGGTATTGTACTATCAATGTAACTAGAAGTATGTTATTTTGCAGCAACAAGACCATTAGCCACTTCAAATTTTCAAATAAAAGCAATTCAATCACTTTGGTTTTAAATCTTTGTCTAAATACTATGATACCGTGAAACAGTGTATTTTTTCCTCAAGGCATCTCAAAGAGCTCATGTCTGCTTCCTTGTCATATTTTGTAAAATAGAGTGGTTTGATTGTTATCTAAATCTTGTTGAATAAAAACTGAACAGATTAAGAAAGGAATAATTAGAAAAAAAGCTTGCTCCTTTACACCTACTGACCTTTGTAACCTGCTTCTGGTGAGTTATCAGTAATACAAACCTGCCTGAACAAATCATATTTTCAATGATCAGTTTCTCCCTGTACCATTTTTTAAATGTTTTGCATATTCAAAAACTTTAATGAGCAAACTATGTTTAACCAATCTACAACACATTTCTGATGTGCCACAAATTAAGTTTACAAAAGCTCAGAGACAGCTGGCAGACAGAAAATGTGTTAGGAAGTGTCTCATTACTAAAGTACATGGGCTTCACACAAATCTACCTTTCGTAAAACCTCTTAAATTAATGTCAGGATTTTCAGACTAATATTTTAAATAAGTGGAACTCTGCCTAAAGAGAGCTGGTTTGTGACAGTGCTAAGACTGCTTGGCTCTGCTTATTTGCCCCAGTTTCTGTTAGAGATGCACCAATGTTGGGTTTTTTGTAAAGCTATGAACTGTCAATGCAGATTTAAGAATCTTTGTAAGAGCTGTCATAGCAGTATTAGTGACATGATTTCTCAATAACTAAATATTAGAAGCAGAGGAGATGTTACATCGTGTCAGAGAGATGGGTTTTGCGATTTTAAAACAAAGACAAATTTATAAGGGAGTTGACATTTCAAAAGTCCTTTAGCAGCTCAAGTTCGCAATTGGAACAGTTATCGATTGCACCTGTAAACAGCACTCCCAAGTGTATCCCCTAGATAATGTCAAACCCCACATTAATCTTATAAATTTAGCAAAAAAGCCAACATTTCCAAATCCAGTATGATCTATAATCAATGTGGCTGAAACTGAACATTTTGATTTACTCTGTTTAGCCTTCCTGTTGTCTGCTGTACTCAGCTCCAATTTCAATTTGTTCTTTAGGCAATTCAATAAAAGTCCCCAAGGCCATTATGAAATAATGTAACGTGGCAGACTGTTTTAAACCCATAAAAGCTGCATATAAAAGAAAACAAAACTGCAAAAATTTGAAATGCTGAGGAAATAACATGTCGCTGGAAAGAACAGTTGATCCTGATATCCTTATAGAACACACTTTTCCCTTTTTAAATTTTTATACCTACTGTGCTTTCACTGATTTCATTTTTAAACCCTCATTGGTACAAACTTTGAGCCTTCTTTCCAAAGTAACAACGTCCACATATTAAGTGTGTTTCCACTTCTGTGGTTTGATATGGTACATTCACTGATTTGAAAAAGTAAGATTTCTGTGAGTTCTGACTGATTAGATCACAAGTCATCTGCACAAGCTGAAAATTGGACAATTTCACTGAATCTCTAGTTTCTGTAGCAGTGTTTATGTCATAAAGTTATAGGAAAAGCAATATGGGCTAATTTGGGTAAAATTAGAGAGTAACTCAAGGTGCAGCTAATTATAAGATAAAATCACAGCAATGGCTGTGTTGTACCTTTTGTAACATTTGTAACTTTCATGTTTATACTTCCACAACATGTTTCTCACAAAAATTGTAAGGTAATCAACCACCTTTGACTGAAAGAGTGCATATGCAAATATTGGATGATCTTAAAGCCAAGCTCCTGAATAACCTCTTTAAGCACTTCATACCCAGCAACATTGCAGAAACAACAGCTTGTCAACCTTTATGCTTAGTAATGAGCCCAATCTCTCACACACTGAGAGCAAAACAAACACAGCTGCTGTTGCTACAAGAAACAAAGACATGATGATTTTTTTTCTGTAAGACAGCCTCTTCATATGTATCTGTGATTTCAGCAATCATTGTCAATCTAAATGTGATCTAGGGGCACAGGTACATTTGACTTGAAAAAGCCTAATGATTTGTCTGTTACTTAGAGACACACTGTAGGCCTATGTACAGTATGTCTACTTGAAGCGCCCTCTAAAACCAGCACTGACATCTCCCGCAGATACCACGGCCCTGCCGGACGGGAGAAATGACGAGGGAGATCTGAATTAAAGGGTCTGGGGTCATGTCACGGCCTGTTAGCCCAAATAATGGCAACCAATCCTGAGTTAGCAGGAGTCTGCTAAAAGAAACCCACCACTGAAGGCACTTTTTTAAACAACAGTGCTTCTATTCTAAGTAATTCAAGTTCAGGAAAGAATGGATCAAAACCCTCCATGTAAAGAGGACTTTCATATCTGTGTTACCTTTTCTCTCTCTTTTGTTTGCCTCAGAAAAAGCATGTAGCTCAACCTAAAGCTCCTTCAGAAAGGCGGGCAGGCGGGGGGCTGACGGAGAGGGAAAAGTGAAATCCCTCCGGAAAAGGGAATCTTCTGAATCAAACGAGACTGAGGACAAAAAGAAGGCAATAGAAACTGAAATAAAACCAGACATAAAAAAATAATCAAAGTGTACAACTCAAAAACTGATGTGACAAAATAAGTGCATGAGTTCGAGAGTAGATATGACACAAAGCCTGCAAATCAGAGCTTCTAGCACAGTCTTAGACAGGCTTAGAGCAGGAGCCGGTTGAGAAGAGCACCAGGAAGTGACTCACGGCACTGATCCTCTGTGGTGGGTTGTTAGATTGGTTGGTTGGTCCGTGTGAACATGCCATCTTTAACGTGTGTTCAAGAAGGGTGTAATAGCCCCACTGTGTTGTGGAGACAGAGCTTGGCAGGCCAGCTGACGGGTTGAGGGTGTGTGTGTGTATATATGTGAGAGATAGGGCTGGATTTTTAATCGTCATCCCCACCCCCATACATGTCAGCCAACTTCTTAAAACGGGGTCCCCAGTCGTTGAGGTAGTCATAGTCCTGGTCTCCTGTGCTGGAAGAGTTGAGGGAGCTGACTGAGCCGGCGGTGGAGCCGCTGCCCTCATAGTCAAAAACGAGCAGGGAATCATACGGAGGCGCTGTGGGGTCGTTGTCTGCAGCCCGCAGACCCTGATGAGGACAAGAGGAGCAAACAAACCAAAAAGGATTAACTCACTCCATATTTACAACACTAAAATAACATAAACTATTCAGAAGGCTCTCAGTGATTATGGTTGTCCAGGTGTACAAAACAATTTAGAAGACATAAAGCAACCCAAGCCGAAAATGTTGGTGGATATGAAAAACGGTATGTTTGCAGAATTGAAAATTCTTCACTTTCACAAGTGGACTTTTGCAACTGTTTTGTGAACCAATCAGTTTCTGTAGATGTGTTTCTACATCAAAATTACGTTGGTGGAAGCCGCTGGCTAAGCCTCTCCGTCACATGAGCTGATCGTTATCCACTAATATAGAGTTGTGTCCCATGGACACGAACATTTTCAGGTTGAGCTGTTCTAAACGACTGGGTCAAGCTTCCCCTTTGCCAACTTTGACCCCCATTTTGTACCTACAATTTTGTGCCTGTTCCTGCTGTCACAGGGTGAGAGGTGAGACAAGTTGGCAGTCCATTACAGCACTGACAAAGACAGATAATGAAGCATGCCTTTATTTATAACCCACGAGAGATTAGACACGAGAGCTGTGTTTTCCAGAGTTTTCCCTTCCAGACTGCAAAATGTGGTGGGAAAGTATTAAATGAATCATGCAAGACTTGCAGTAGCCAATGTATTGGCAATTGTGCTGCAATTTCATGCCATAAGCTTGTTTTTATTCAGTTTGGGAATGACATGGTTGCAAAAAAATTTCAGCGACAGGGAACTACTGCCGAGAACAGTGAGCACTTTGTAGAAGAGGGAGGATTTTTCCAGTCCTGTTAATTAATTTGGAATGCTGGCAGAAGGGGATGTTAGAAGATACAGACAGCCAAGGCTCATGCAAAAGACTAACTTAAGACCCACAACTAGAAGGATCCATGCAAAACCAGCTGTACTGAGCTTTTTTTTTAACCCTTCTCCAGCTTTTAGGTCTCCAACTCCCAACCAAAATGTTTCTAAGATGGCTCTTAGGTTTTGAAATTAAGTGTTCAGCTGTTGGAAAGTTTGGTGCAAAAAGTATAAAAAGCTTAGCAGATATCATTTTATATCGGGATTCTGGGTATGGGTATGCGGTGAAAATAGCTGATCAAAGGCACTTCAGGCTTCATCTCATAAAGCTCCTTCCAGTTCTGTGCCATATTTATGGTAGGGGGGTACATGCTTGTCTGGAACAATGTCAAGTTAAAATTCAGTGGAGGAGCATATATTAGGTTATTCTAGATCAAAAAATTTTGCTTTGCAAAAGTATTCACACCCACTGAACTATTTCAGATTTTGTCCCATTACAGCCACAAATGTCAATGTTTTATTGAGAATTTTATGTGATAGACCAACCTGGAATTGCCCATACTTGTGAAGAGGAAGAAAAAAGATAGAGGATTTTCACATTTTCTTAAGCAACTTACTTACAGTATGTAAATAGAGTACATTTGTGTACAATTTATTATCTGTAGAGGTGTTTGGTGAAGGCCTCAGAGATTCATTAGAGAACATTAGTGAACAAACAGTGTGATAAAGACTTAAGAACACAACAGAAAAGTCGGGGATGAAGCTACGGAGAAGTTTAAAGTGATCTTAGATGATAAAACAATGTCTCAAGCTTTGAGCATTTACTAGAGAACTGTTTAATTAATCATGTGAAAGTGGTAAGTGTAGTACAATAGCAAACCTACCACGTTCACATGTAGGTTTGCTGACAGGCCAGGAAAAATGGGCCTTACTTAATCAAGAGGAGCTAAGAGACCCTTGGTTATTCTGAAGGAGCGGAAGATCCACAGCTCAGGTAGTTGAGAAGTGTGCAAATGTAGCTTTTATGGAATAGTGGCAAAAAGAATGCAGTTTTTGAAGGAAAGTCATAAGGAGAGGTAGAATAAGCTCCCTCTTAAGTATGGACAGGTAAGCTGCTCAGGACTGATCTGACATACAGGGTATTCCTGGGAGAAAACCTGTTAGAGACTGAAAAAGACGTAAGACTGGGATTGATCAACCAGCAGGACAACAATCCACATTAGATGTCCAAATGTGGTTAGGAGAACAGCATGTTCATGTGTTAAAATGGTACAGTACAGGCCCAAGCCTTAATCCAATTAAAAATCTGTGCTGGTACTGTATGCGGGTCTTTCACAGAAAATCCCAATAAAAGGCACTGAAAAGCAAATAGAATACAAATACACATAAAATCTTGTGGCTGAAATGTAAAAATAAATACACTAATAAATAAAATAAATAGGCATACAAGTTTTTGTATTTTTATCACTTGCTGTAGTAGCTGTGATATTGCATTTTGTAAAACAGAATTGACTGTATTTTTCATTCAGTGCCGCAGTTTTAAGGAAAAACATATGAGGGCCACTAACCTATAGGTGAGGCAGGTGAGGAGAACAGCCCTTGTTGACTCAAGAGAAATAAAGAGAAATGCCTAAAAAGCTCCATCCCCCATGGATTGAGAACGTAGCAAAAACACCATGTGTTTGCCGTGTTTGAGTTTAATCGGACTGCTGGAGCGAGATCAGGTGAGTTTATGTTTGTGAGACAGAGACAGACAGACAGAGAGTCAAGGCTGGATGGATCAAAGCTGAACAGCTGCCAACACCTCTCGAGTGTGAACGCGTTGTCATGAGTCTGTCAATCAGTATTTTCTCGCATACACGTGCCAGAGTCTGAGTTTTGTGTGTATTTATGAGTGTTTGGAGGGTGGGGTGACTGTAAAGTGAAGGAAAACTAGTTGTTGTCATCCCCCTACCAAAAAAATAAGCAAAAATTACAAATCGCTTTATGTGTTACATGGCAGAATGACTGAGAAGTTGCTGCATTGTGCGATAAATGACTTTATAACTAACACACAGATTGGGCACATGACAGATATACAAATGTTCCTAAATTCACCTCATGGATAAAGTCTCCAATGTCTCCAGGATGGGGCACAACTGGTCTAATGGGGTACTGAGACTCTGGGATGATGGGCCTCTCGTCAACTCTGCGTACGCCAGGCGGCTTGCTGATGATGTGTTCTAAAGAGTCGGGCTGCTGCAGCTGGCTCAAGTCGTAGTCCTGCAACGCCACAGAGGTAGAGTCACATGAGAAGCGTAAGCATGAACAGAGACTTTGATGTCCATGCGGACGTGTGGTGTGTCTCTCTGAAGCTCTCACTTGATCCTCTTCTCCTCCGCCCTCCTCGTCGTATTTGAGGATGTTGTCTCGGACGTCATCTTCAGGGTCAATCAGCAACTGCTTCGTCTGCCTCTCTTTCTCCCTGCGCTTGATCCATACCACAAACAACAGCACCATGCCTGCAACAATTCACAAAGGAACCTCACACAGCTGCAGGATGTGCTGCAACAACATAAAATCAACTGACACCTTTACTTATTGATGGAGTGATGTCTTCAGCCTTGCTAAGGGATCTATACACACCACCGAAGCACAGAAAGTGTAAAGCTAAGGGCTTAGGTTGGAAAAGGTTCTGAAAGAAAAATAAGAGCGTAGCCTAATTCTATTATCATTTAATTTCAATTTGATTTGCACAGTTCTGGGCGTCACTGTAAGTATTTTCAAAACTACAATTGAGTGGTTTTAAATAATGCTGGGAATGAAATGTTAAGCCATTACAATGCAACTTTCTGTTCAGCACTATTAATGAAAAGCATGGCTCATTGCATTCTGCTGTGGGCACCTCGACATTTCAAATAAAAAGAAAAAAAATCAGTATCCAAAAACAGCCTAGTGTCTGATCCTTTTGTATCATTTCCTCCAAGAAACATTGGATGTCAACCGTTTCTCACAAGCTGTAAAATAAGTTCCCCCTGTCCCATCTCAGCCATTTAAATCATATCTGTCACACTTCAGGTTGCAGTTGATATTACACTTGGCACTGAATGTGCATGTTACATACTTGATCTTGATTTGGGGAGAGACATGTGCCTGTTAAGCTTATTTATCTTTTTGATACTCCAAAATTGTATTTACTTGATGATGATGCACTCAGAAATCAGCTGGTTTGAACAAGGTTTAGCTTGATTTGCCCTGACCCAGGTGGAATCTCAAACATGTGAACTTTACATAATATCCTCATGCATAATTTCTAAACACCATCAGGTACTGGTAACCACAGCGATTTCTTCAGTCTAAGTTATTACTGCAGGAAGACGATTCAAAGGTTGCTGTTTTAATATCAGTGAGGGCTTTAGAAATTAGGTCAAGTGAGGTACTAAGAAACCTTTAAAGAGGGAAAGTATTTTCAATGGAGACACAATGGTTGTTTTCTTCTTACTGCTTAAGGGAGCTAGACCTTTATGTGTGCCAGTTATGTTGCACTTTGGTTGTTTTGCACCCACAAGGTTGCTCTGTTTTTATCATTTTGAGTTTTCAAGCTTTGCCTCTGATGGAATAAGCTGCCTTTAAAACGTGGGTCGGGTCCACATTGTCTTGAAAATACAAATAGAGACTGTTGTTTACAGCTAGAAAGGCTAACTGGGTTAATTATGTTGAGGTAAGAAACAGTGCAATGCAAAAAAACAGTTTAAGATTTCAACTCTAAATATCTAAAACCCATTTTAACAGCAACTTGCCTTTGCTTCAAGAAATATTTAGTGTTTGTAAATTATATATCTAAAAAGAGAATCAGAATTCGCTAAAATATATATTGGCCGGTCAGACTTTTAGAAGACTGCTATAAGTCGTAAGATCATAATTTAAGATCATAATCTGTAGGTATGTGTGAACTGATCAGGGTTTGCACTACTCAGTAGAATGATAAAGAGTTCAGATAACATATGAATCATGACAGGAATACATGAAGACGTGTTTGAAAATCAGAGTGTAAATCAAGTTGTATTGTTTGTCAGGTGGCCATTGTATAAAAAACACTTGCAGGTCTACAGTAAATATGTGGATCTCTTTAGAAGCAGCAAGGTTTCAGTGAATTAGTTCATTAAGAACACTTACACAGCAGTATGATGATGCAAATTAGGATGAAGATGATGGCTCCAGTCCCCAGGCCAGCGGCCGCGACAGCACCAAGTGTGGTACAGTCTCCATTTTCATCGCAAGGACAAACCTTCACTTTGATGACAGACCTGTTGGACAACGGAGGGTTGCCAGAGTCTGACACAATGATAGGGACCTCGTACATTCCTGGTTCTAAGTAGATCTGGTACCGAAGAGCGAGACGGGCATAATCACCTGAGCAAAACGAGGAGGGAAAAACACTTGTTAAGGAATAACGATGTTCATATTTATTGTTTTGAAACTGCATTTCTTTCTTATGTCAGAAGCTAAGACTTTGGATACAAAATTAGACATTTTACTTAAAAGTCTAGATTTTTCTACTCCATGTTAAACATATTATTATTGCATCCCCTTGTTATTAAAAAAGCCAAAGGTTTTATTATTTAAACATATACGTCATGTGAATGAATTAAAAGCATAAACAAGATGTCAGCCTCTGGTAAGTTTATCTGGCTGTTAATTTCATATTTCATAAAAAAAGGAAACACTGGATCTCTGTTTGAAATTACTGGTTGGGTCACACATCTTCCACAGCGTTCTACTTGCTCAGTCCATTGATTATATTCCCAAATGTTGGGAATAATCAAGATACAATTAAGTTTATTTTTTATACTAAACATTGTTTCTCTTTTCATCTACCTGAGTTCATTTTGATGAAAAATGATTTCATTTTGGTACATTTATATGTTTAACAATGGGACTTATACTTCAGTCAATGTCCCTGGATATAGCTCTACAGTAGCTAGAATCCATCAATGCCTAATTAAATTCAGTGGGCATAATTTGGAAAGACACAAGCCTAATGGAAAACAAATCTATGGCATAATGAGACAATATCCACAAAATTGGGAAGCAAAATGGTGTCAAGGCACATGACTGGGAAAGATACGAGACAGTATCTGTAGCAATAAAATCAGGGATTGCATCGACGAAAGATTGCAAGCACTTAGTAAATCCAAACATGGTGATGGCAGGATCATACTGTGGTTTCACAAAACTTTTGTAGAAGTCTTGGAGTAAGTAAACAAATTTGGACCCGAAGAGAGACATGATGGCTGAGGACCAGCGCTCCTCATCCAATCTGGCTGAGTTTGTGTTTCTGCCATGTGGACTGGGTAGTTTTCCAAATGAAAGGTGTGCCAAGCTTGTGTATTATTCTCAAGAAGATTTTTTTTTTTAATGAACAAATCACTTGAAAATCTGTTGTTATGGGATTCTCAAATCAGAAGTGGATGCACGAAGTACAGTAATAAAGTGGTATAATAACAAACTGAGATAAAACTTCAACATCCACAATTTTCTCAGTTTCAGTTATCTACCCTGCATCATGTAACATTTACAAGAGGTTATACATTAGTAAGAATGGTCGAAAAATTCATGATAAAAATTTTATTTATTTAGTCTTTTAATTTTTTCAGAGGCAGCTACTCACCATTGATCCGTGCAATGGTCCAGTTGCGTCGGATGCTGCTGGGGAAGTTGGGCAGCTCGAAAACAAAGGGTCCAGCATTGGGATCCGTGTCAGCATCGGCGGCAGTGATGTTGACACCATTGACGTTTTTGTTCATCCTTTCGCAGATCTGAGACTCCCTTGGTACGAGCGCCGGGGGGTTGTCATTAATATCTATCAAATAGATCTGCAATGTGCCTGTGCTGCTGGCTTCAGGAGAGCCTGGGAGGAGGAACAGAAAGATAAAAAAAATAACATCATGACAGAAGGAGAAGATGACAAGTGAAGATGTGTGCAGTGGAGGGGAGGACGGAGAGAGACGACAGAGAAGTTGTGGCCCATCAGAGGAAATGTAAAAATAATAAAATACGAATAAAAAGAGAAATTAAATAGCAACAGACATGAGGTAAAATGAGCATTGTTCATTCATGGTTATGATGTTGGAGGTAGGAGTGCTGTCAAGCTGGGGAATAGTTTAAACTTTTGAAAGAAATACTTCTGACAGTTTTGCTTTTCACTTCATCTTTTGGCCTCACAGCCAAATCAATCCCATCACAGTCGATGCAGACGCAGGCAGAGCACATCGAATCACACGGAGAGGGGTTAGGCACATTAATGATGACTGTAATATAACAAAACAGGTCCTTGTCTGCGTGTATTTACACAATGCTGTGAGTCATCTTTGATACTGGACATAAAGGCTACTTTCGTTGCAGCAAAAACCATTTTTTCTGAAGACGAATGGGACTTTTCAGCATAAAAAAAGGTACCCAGTATCAAATATAAAGAAAGTATTAAAAAAAATGCATCAAAATGATCCACAGTTCTGGCCAGAAGCTGATACATTGGCTTTATCAAGGGAACTAATATAATTTCAATTCTCTCAGTTTGAAAACTCACTGAACCATTGTTTTTCCAGCATGGTCTGCTTACATAACTTAAACTTCCGTGATTTTAATAAGCAAGCTTTGAGCACAGATGTTTGAATTTACAATAATTGACATATAATAGCATCATGCGAGTCATCAGTTTTATTGCCAGTGGCTTTGGAGAATTACACAAAGATGGGTGGATTAGTTTGCATGTGATTTTCTTTTTCAATTTCACCTCAAATCACCGTTCACCCAGGTGACAATTGTACACAATTGTGTGTCCCACCAGGACAATGATCTTAAGCACACAGAAAGCATTAAGCCTGTGGATTGGCCCAACCTTACTGGGGAGGAGGAGGGTACTATGCATAGTTTTGATAAGAATTCAAATGTTACAGATATTTATATCTGTGCTTACAATTGTTGACTTTAAAATGAATTGAATACCACAGCCTAACTTCAAAAACAAAAGCCTAGCATTGGTAAAGTCTAATATGTCCTTGTTTTACAGGAAAAAGTAATTACAAACAGCATACAGTGAATTTACTTGTGTTGTATTCAGCAAAATTAATTTATTTGACCTTATTATTCATTTAACTGTTAAAAGTGAAACAGCTTTTAAAGATAAGCATACTTTTTGTTTCAGAATCTGTTTAACACACTTGCACTGTGGTACCGCAAAGTCTCATTATATAAACACATCATTTTTTTCCAACAGTATCTCACAGGTAAAGCAGTTTATACACATGTGGAAATGGTGGCTTTGCAGTTTCAAAGAAATGTTGCACTTGATCCCACATTTAGTCTGTAGAAAGTCAACTTGTAAAATTTGCTCTGATGCTTTAGGCAGGCCGTAGCAGGTGCTGTTTCAACAGCAATACTGCCAGCTTTGGACTGCAATAACATGCACTGCTGCACATAGAAACACTCACACCCCATCTACAGACACAATTTTGAAGCCGTTGTGTTGATTGAACAGAGTAACAGACCATTACCAACGACATTTATGGAAAATTGGGAATAAAGGATAGACATTTAACAATTGGGGAAGTGAAATGGCTGAGCAAGAAAACAAACATGAAAAGGTGTGTGTGCAGCAGCAAATGAGACACAAAAAACTCCCACAAAAAGGGAATTTTAGCAACATAAACCCTTGAGCCGTTTATTGAGAAAGTACCACGGGGTGACGACCCTTAGCTGCTTCCAATTACAAGTCATTTTGCTGTCATGCCCTAATGGCGGAGGCACTGCATGGACTCCCGCAACCTTAGGGCCCATCTCTGAGATCAGATAAGGGCAATGCAATTTAAAAAGATTTATGCAAATCTTACAGATCTGCCAATTAAGCGTGGCTACAGAGCAAGACATTTCCCAAAGACTAGAAAGGCACAGCTGAGGAGAGGTCAGAGTGAGTTTGTTGACTCATTCTGACCTTTGTGATCTTTGTTGCAGATCACACTACATGTTTCATGTATTTGGACTACTCATTAGTAATTTAAAACAGATTTCTTTTGTAACGGCATCTAGACATATTCCATGGGTAAATAGAAACACATTGTAAATAGTTATGTAATTTTAATGAACTATTTATATAGTAAAAAATATGTAATGTAAAGTTGGATAAAAAATAAAAAAAAACATTGATGAAAAAAATTAAAAATGTAACACATTTTATGATGGGCTTTAACCAAATTTGTACAAAAAGTTCTTAATTAAATTCAAGAAGTAAGAGTGCTTGCTTTTGGACAAATTATAACTGTTTTGGTCAATACTGAATTTTATTATTTATTATTTTATAAGAATGGAATAGAAAATTTCTAATATAATTCAAAACCGTGAACTTGTACTTTGAATACAATCTAACGGCTGTAGGAGAACTCCGTTATCAGCTTTGGAACAGTGAGGGAACCTACAGAGCAACCGGTGTTCAATGAAAAGTCTTAGAACAATATTCACTTTGAAGAGTCTAGATTAGGTTTTGCATGTGTACCTGAAAATGCTGCTAGAATAGCTTCTGATTATTAAAAAACACACCAAAACAGAAGAGAAGATTTTATTTACTAGAGTAAATAGTAGAGCCCTACTTGGCAGCCAAAATAATCTGGCAAATGGGTGAGTTTTACTACAATTGGTTCTCTTTTAACCTCAAGTTAACCAGTTTTAAAAGCTGGGCTTTTTGCTGCAAAGTTTGTAACTTCTGCCAAGATGAGATGTTGCAGCTTCATAAAATCTTTAGCAGTATTTGCCACATTAGCCAGGATAGATACTTTATTATATGTCACAAATTAGATTTTAAAATTCAGAGAAAATGTCAAAACAAAAGCAGAAAATTGAGCAAAGCTAAGTTAATCCTAAAAATTCCATTAATACAAAAATCATTTTCAAGGGTTGATTCTCATACATGTCATTGTCTATTTATCTGACTTACACTAAAAGATCGTGCATGAGGAATATTTAATGCTTTCTATTTTTGACTATTTAGAAATATTTTTAGGCATCCGAACAACACCGACGTCACAATTTTCATTACACATGAACATAAATGCAGAAACATGTTTCACACACACAGACTTCCACACACATGGCTATAAGAACAGAAATCCCAGACTTTTTCCTCATTTTGTGGTACTGCTAATCCCACCCATGTATGGGAGACATGTGGAAGCAGCTTGCCACAGCTGATAGGAGAATTAAGTGGGCTTTAACCAGCTAAATAAATAATTATGTTTGTGTAAATTTCTCAAAAGGATTTGTCTTAACTCTCTTTTTCAAGATGTCAGGAGTGGAGAAAAGGCATCTAAGAGCTGACCATATGTTCTGTGATGAACACATCCACATGTATAATACTATACAGGAATTTACCAAAGGGGTGGACAGCAAGGGGGAAACTGAAAGTGTGCTTCTCACCACGCTGTCAACACCTCTTCACTGTCCCTCTCTAATATTCTTACCATTTCACAGCATTTTTACCATAATCTCTCTTATGTTATTGCAACACCTACAAAGTCAGATCTACAGAAAGCATTTGCCTCCTCACAGATTTATTATGTTTTTGCTTATTTGTCACGCTTGCATTTTTCAGAGTCCATCCATCCATCCATCCATCCATCCATCCATCCATCCATCCATCCATCCATCCATCCATCCATCCATCCATCCATCCATCCATCCATCCATCATAAATTAGGCCAAAAAAAGAAGGATATTTAACGCAGTAAGAGGATGTCAGCTTCTCAACCTCACAGTCAGCTGCACATATATTTTCAATCATTGCAATTGACTGCACAGAAACACACATGCACACATAAAAGAGCTGCACATGAGAGCATTCACAGATGCAAACACTTAGAAATACTACTAAGTTTTTAGGCTGGTTCAACTTAAAGTAAACACAGCAGAGAGCTGTGTGTCACTGATAAGGCAATTTGGAAAGGGGAAAAAGGCATTTCCTACTTGAAGAGAAAAAACCCCCACTCAATTCCAGTTGAGTAAAGTGGAACTTATTTGTTTGCTGTGATTGAGTTTGTGCTTGGTTAGGCTTAAGTTTCAACTTTGAGGCAGAACAAATAACACATGCAACAGAAATGACAGAAAATAGAGGGAGAAGTCAGGTCTGGACTGAAGATAAAACACAAAGAGAGAAGAGGATCAGCAGTGTGGCCAGCTGTGTGAATACAGGATTTTCTTTGAGTTAAGCTCTGTTGTGCAGTTCTCAGATTCTACATCCCCATTTATGCTTTTAAATTCAGACAAAAAAAGTTCAAATTTGATTTACATTCTGATACACAGGGATTTTTTTAGAAGACACTCACGTGTTTGAACCTATAAATCATTGGAAATTTGAAAGTTCAAGATTCTAAGCTCCATCCATAGAACACAATTATCTTGATAGATGCATTTTAATTTCCATCTATTTTGGGATATTTATATTTTGTGAGAGAAGGCAGCAAAAGACAAAGGACAGCAATTGTTTTCTCTTGGTAGTAAATTAACCGTTGCTGCATTAATAAACTATAAAGTGCAAACAAAGAGGAGAAAAAACTGCTTCTTACCATTGTCTGTAGCCAGAAAAGTAGCTTCGTATATGTTGTTTTTTACGTAGACGGACTCCCGGTCGAGCATTCCAGTTGTTACAATCTGACCGCTGGTTCTGTTAATAGACAGCCAGTTTGCGGGATCGTTCAGCTTTGAATACCTAAACACACATGGACAGATCGAAGGAGAAGTTAGCGTTGGCGGTTCTGCATCTATAAGCAATCATGTCTTTCCTCTTGTGTCTGTGAATAAATAGATTACCTCCTAATACACATCTGCACAAAAATCGCAACAGCCTGACCTTCACAGCATTTAATTCTTCATTGACTTCTTTCTCAGAGCCTGAAGCCTACAGTCAATTTCACCTCATTTTTTCGCTTGCGAGTACCAGGCAGTAATGTCAATTGCTGCCCTGCTTAAGCACTGCTGCAACTGTGTGTGTTTGTTAAAGGTAGCACGTTTTTCTAGGAAGAGTTTGATTTAATGTGGGATGCGATTAAGCTGTCGAACTGGGTAGTACACATGCATATTTAGCTCTTTCATGTTTGCAGATGTGCATGAAGGAGCAGTAGAGACTCAATGATGGGCTCCTGGTACTGATCAATGAACAGGAAAGTCGATGTGGTAGCAGGTGGCAGCAGTCCTCTGGGATAAGAGTGGAATAGGAACAAGGGATCATCTATGGGATTGAATCCCAATCTTCGCTCTGATCTCACTGTTCTGGTTTCTCAAGCTTTTGTTGCTTTCAGCCTTTTCTATGCTTTCAGTTATATCTGATCCCCCCCTCAACTCATGTCGCCTCACCTCATCTAGCCGTAGTTGGTATTCATACATTTTCTTATCCCTGTGTGTATCCTGTCATCCTTGCCTCGTTCGCGCTGCGATACAGAGTTCACCATCTGCAACCTCTCTTAGCCGCAATCTCACTTTCACATGTAAAAGCATCATCTGTGAACATGTGACACCTTGACCTCACACAACAAGGTTTCTGCATCACTGTGATTTCATTTACTAGAAGTCAGCTAGGCCAGATGGACTACTTTTTATTCCATATATCTGTCAGGTTTTAAATGTATCCGTACTGAAATGGATTTGACTTTCTTTTTGCTTCTATGTTTACTAAACTGCACTTTAGTGCAAAACCTGCTTTTTATTTGTCATAAAAAATACACATGGATATGATTCTGCTTAAATGGAGAGAGAAAAAAACTCTAGAAGGATGGGTGGCAGCAGGTAGTAATGACCGGGTGTAAGGCAGAGAGTAAAATTTCTCCCCCGCAGAGAGGGCGGTGGGATTTTCCCAGCAGGCAGTGGGCACGATCCCAGGAGCAGTGAATTGCAGAGAAGGGGATCATGCTGGTGACATTCCCACACTTTAAACAGCCGCAGTTACACAAGGTAGTCTGGCCTAGACCCACAGATTGTAAAACCATCATCAGGAACTCAGTGAACTCAGATATAACTGTAAGTTGGGAGGAGTGGAAGAGAGGGTGAAGGAAATGAAAAGATGGTGAGTTGAAATAGGTGGGAGGAAAAAGACACAGAGCAGAAGAGTTTTAGAAATACTTGCATCACTGTATGATCAAATTCAATTGTTACATTTAGGACTGATTTGATACCTGCGGCACTTTAAATTATTTAACTCCAATGCAAATACTTTTTTTAAAAATTACTATTCCATTTTTTGCAATAAACAAATGATAGAAGAACAGTTTAACTAATTAAATACTGTTGAACTAATCTAAGAAGTCTATTATCAAAATGTAAAACTAAATTCTACTTTCAATGACAATTGAAGTCAAAGAATTATTCAACTCCCAAAATACAATTCCTCATAAGAGGACACATATGCTAAAGATCACCTGATGCAAGCAATCAAAAGGTTTGTTAGTTGCATCATGTGTGCTTAAGATAGGACAGCTCCAACATCTGAACTGTTGAAAATAATGTTTCATTGCATGATAAGATAATATAAGCCATTATCTTGGCTTATATAAAGGTTTAGAGAAAGACGTCATTGCTTTGCATACTAAAGGAATAAGGTGCAAAAGACAGTAAAGTCACTGGATATTCGGTAACACTTTATTTGACTGGTTGTGAATAAGACAATCATGACACCATCATAAACATGACATAGCACCTGTCATGAACATGAGTAAGTCTTCATGAATATTTATGACTGTTATCATAAAGTGTCATTCGGTAAATCATGACACTTTTAATACAAAATTGACATTATTTAAAATGTCTTTGCTAGGACAACTTGAAATTAACCAAGAAATTATGATCTGACATAAATTTGTTATAAAGGTATTACTGATTAAACTTTAAAAAATATGTAGCTGATTAAAGCTAAAGTTTAATCAGTCAAATTAAACTTGACTGATTAAAGTTTAGTTTGACTGATTAAATTCAACTTTAAAAACACTTTGTGGAATATATACAAAAAGGTGTCGCACTGATGAAGCTGTTTCTTTTCCATCATTTGTTTAATTTTGTCATCGCTGAATAAATTGATTCAAATAACAAGATTGATTTATCATGTTGTTGTTTTTTAACTAAGAATATGTTACTCCAAAAAAGTGAATTTTTGAAATGGCTTTGCACACCAGGGAGGCCAATAACAGTAGAGAGTTCTGTAAGTTAGCATGTGCTCTTCTTACACTTAAAGAAAAATAAATAAATAAATGGATTGCTTTGATGAAGACAGCGGGTAAACATTTTCATAGCAGTTAAACTGTCAAAGTCAAATTTTTTCAACAACCTGAAGTCTGGTAAGCATGATTTCTGTCAAGACATGACATGCTGCAAGACGTTATAACTGTCAAGTCTGGAATAGCTTCAAAAGCTCAAACCAACAACTGCTGCATTTACTTTTCTGTTTATATTAATGTCAATTAACAGACAGAAAATGTAAGATGTTCATCAGTCATGCTTAGCAAAAAGACATGCAGATGGGTAACAGAGACATTATTCTAGTTGTTAGAAATAACTTTTGCATAAAATGAAACATTTAAAGTCTTAAATAGAAAGTGCATAAAGGAAACTATATTAGTATATTTCATGTTAAGCACGGTGCTAAAATCCCGAAAAGCTTCATTTTCTGAACAACAAAGACAATCCATTCTGTTCTAGGCATATGAAAAAATGGGAGTGAGCCTTCTGATTATTTTAAAAAAACACAATTCAGTCATAAGCCATGTGAATTTTGCTAAACCCAAGACTAAGTTGGATAAGCAGTCCTCACAAAACAAGGCAGTGTAAAAGAAAAAAAAAAAAGCAAAGTGGTAAATTCTCTGCATAGATGACCAGTCAGCATTAATACAGAAAATAACTTGACTGGTAGAACTTTCCTGGAATGTAAGATAGTCAGTATTCTGTTAATATGAGTCAATATCACTTCAGAAAATAAAAGTGTCTGGTTTCTAAGATGTTAGACCATCATGAGTTGAGGTTAAAAAAGTCAACCTCTGGTAGTGAACAGTCTTTTTTAGACAATCAATTTGCTATAAACAACAGACACTGGCAATAATAATATTAAAAGAGAAGCATTGTTTCTATAGGTTGGTTTCTACATTTTATTGGAACTACTAAGAAAATGTCTTGTTGGTTAAGTTATCAACAAGATAACTTAACCAACAAGTTATCTTGCTCATATCCTCTCTTAAAAGGATTAACTTGGGACTTCAGCAATTATTAGAAAGTGTGATGTAGTTTTGCTGAAGACCTTTTGTAGCCAAATGTGACAAGTCCGAGAATATGTTATTTTTTGAATAATAAAGCTGCAATATTCTGGATATTATAACTAGTGAGTGAGTTTCATAGAACACATTTACAATACCACTGCAGATCACATGATGCTGATGAAAGACAGTGTTCGTATTTACAAAGGACTTTCCTTACCGTCATATAAAATGCATGCACTACTTTTTCATTACAAATTAATTAATTTTTTTTATAATACACAGGTGAATGTGTAAAAATTCCAGTAAAATTTTCTACACATTTCTATGTGTAGAAATTCTCTGCATTAACCACTTCACTAGATGATTTTTAAAAACATTTTCTATTTGATTTTGCTTTGCTAAAAAAATAGAAGTATGAAAAATAAAAAAATTAATTCTATTTATTAGAATTATTTTGCTGCTGCAGTTTTCCAGAAAATTAGGGTTGTGTGGTAAGCCGATTGTACAGGTTGTGCGATCACCTCCTGCACCTCATTTGCAGTGTTTTTTCATGTCTCTTCCACCAGAAGGCTCATCTCATTTGGGAGTTGGGAGGTGTGTGAGTACAGCTGGATGTATGATTAGGCCTGGCAGGTTAGTGATCTTAGCAAGCAGCAGGGAGAGGTATGACATTTATTTTTCAAACCCCCGACCCTGAGGATGAAAAATGCATGTCTCGAGCTTAGCCAAGGCGGTTTGGGTAATCATTTATGCCAGTGTCTCCAGTCCCATATCTCGACCTTACTGGTTGGGTGTATGACAGGTGATGCATGATGCCTCGCTGTCCCTTACTCTTTCTCTCACTGGCCTAACCACAACGGGACACTTCAGTCTTTCTTTTCTTTGATAAGCACCTGTCAAGTTCAAACCTTGACCCGAAGTCAGCTCACTATCCACGGCTTGTTTCTGCCTGCCACTCTTTGCTCCTCTGCAGTCCCCGAGCTGTTTTCAGCTTAATTTAAACTTTCAGATCTTCCTTTTAGTTATCTAACTGTCAGGGAAAAACGTTATGGTGTTTCATTTTTGTTATATTGCATGCATGTGTATGTTTATAGGTCACAAGAGGTGTAGCAACATCGTATGATCTCTCTGAAGAGATTTCATGACTCCTTGACATTTAACATTTTTCTCACTGTACTCAATCCAGTTTACATCATTATGTAATTTCATCTGATGAATTAAGTCAAAAGCTACATGAACAATCATGATAATGCCATGAAGAGCTAATCAGAAGTTTCTAATAACACTGAAGTTACTAACTACTTTAATATCTTCTATTGGCTCAAAATGAATTTTCCATACTTTGTAAAGAGTCTGGAAAGGATTTTCTCATCCCCAGTTTAAAATATAAAATACTTACAGCAATCAAAAGTCAGCTGGATAATATCCCACTGAAAAGAGAATCTTAAAATGTACAAAACCTGTTTGTCAAAATAGAAAATAAGGAACATTTCCAATGTTGTTTAGCATCAACACCTCCTTAGATTTAGACATGTTTAAAACCCAATTGCTTTAAAATAACATACAGTTTTCTGAAAAGGTTCACGATTGAAGATACAAGGTTTCTGCTTGGCATTGATGATATGACAGTGAATTACCTGTTCCACAAAATATCACATGTAAAGCATTTAAAAAAACAGTAAAACAAAGCAAAAAACCCTCAAATCTCATTTTAAACATGACTTTTGACTACTTTACGATAATTCATTTAACAAATGGACCAAGAATACAAAATATCTTGCTAAGGAGTTTGAATAAGCCCATTTGAGAATTGTGATGGTGAACCAACGGTTTGTGAGTATTTGCACTAAGTTTAGCAGACATTATGTTCACTTTCAGTGGATTAGAGGCAATAAACCCACTTCCTCAAAACAATACAGATGACTGATATCCCAACAACAGAGAATGGAAATGGTGTAAAGCAGTGGGATTGATGGTGATACTGTCCAGGTGAATTCAGCTTGTCTCCTCAAGCCCATGTTTTTCTTCTGTATAGAAAAAAGGTCAAAGGGCATTTGTTTTATTTTAAAGTGAATATGCCAGACCATTTATAAAAAGCTAAATTGATTTTAAATTGATGCAGTTCAATGCATCAGAAAAAGAAAATACACAAAATCAATTACTTGAAAGTCATTTAAAAAGGGAGCAAAAATAAGAGAGAGAAGGAAAGGAAGAAAAAGTCAAACAGAGGGGGAGACGGCCCAGCTGGTGGCTTTAGCATCTTTCTAAATTATAATATACACCCAATTTACTCTCATCTGCTGTGAAATTAACTGGGAAATTTGTTTAGATATGTTCCCCCCAAAGAAAATTAGAAAACAGGAGCTGCATAGCATGAGGTGGCATTAATCCCAAACCGAACATCCGTGTTATCGTCTCAGTTGCATATTTCTCAGTTGCTATTATAAATTATGCCAATACGCTTTCTGTAATCTACATGCGCATAAGAAAATGTGGGCTTTTGCAGTTGCATCACAATATGAAGCTCTTCATCATTATAGAGTGTTATTAATAGATCACCTTTTTCTCAAGGGACACAGCGCAGTTAGCCACACCGTCAAGATGACAGCTGGACTTTGCAAATTGTAAGGTCTGCTGGATGTTTAAAGGTTGGCTCATGTTTAAAATCAGAGAAGCTGAGCGCAGACAAAGAACACTGCAGGTGGCCGTAATGGTGTCAGGTGCTTGAGTTTGAGCCAGCTGTTCTCTCCTCTTCATTCCATCTGCTCAGTTCTTTTCCTCTTGCGGTGCATCTATGTATGTGCTTATGCCACACAAAGTCTCCTAAACTTTTATTAAAATGGTTTTTGAGAGGTGGGTGCAGCCAACACACAGTGATGTAGTTGCTTTTTGACTACTACTACTACTGGCAAGCTGCTTCTCCCAGAGGTTTTTTTAGGTAAATGCATGTCAACAGAGTTATTTCCATGTGGCTTGTATTCGGAGAACAGTAAGCAAGACTAAATACTAAGACAGATCAGAATGAGCTCCACCAAGATAGAAAACAAACAATGACATATTACAGTGTGCATGCGGTACCTGATTATCTGTTGCATCTGGAGTCTGTCAGGATCTGAGGCTGAGAAAGTGGTCAGGCTGGTGCCAGTAGGAACGCCTTCCTCGAATCGGATCTGTTTGGGGTTGGTGGGGAAGTAAGGGGGCTCGTTGACGTCCTTCACAGATATGATGACTCCAGCAGTCGACTGGAGTGAAGACTGGATGCCGCTGGCCAGGTGGGCCTGGTTTGACACGACCACTGTCAGCATGAAGGACCGGTTCATCTCGAAATCGACTGGCTGGAGAACAAAACAAAAAAATTATTTATGTACAAAAAAGAGAAAGATGTGTTTACTTTGATCCACTCAGGCTTCTCTTAAATTTCTTTGAATGCATGTTACTTTGCTCTGGTGCCCTCCTTAACCTTTTGCAAGACAACTTGCATCTTGTGAACTTGTGCAGTCTGTCACCTTTACCCATTTTGTGTTGGACAGTAGGTAATATGACTATGTATTTACTGAAAGAACAGCCTTTAATTTGGACTTTCTTTGATAGTTTGTTGTGGATCCTTGATATTTGTTCTATCACTTTCTGTGTTTAAAGATGGCTTTGTGTCATTTGTGTTGTTCTTGCCACCAAGAGGGAAAAAAAAATTATATTAGGGCTAAAGGGGCAATTGCTTTCATACATTGAGCCATGTTGCTTTGGACATTTTCTTCCCTTCATGAATGAAATAACATTTTAAAAACTGTGTTTTGTATTTGCTCATTTAATCTTTGATATAAAATCAGTTTGATGAGATGAAACATTTATATATGAAAAAAAAGAAACCTGGAAGAAATGTGTAAGCGAGAAAATACTTTTTTAAAATTGCACTGCAAGTTGAAAGGAAGATATAAAAGACAAAAAGAAAAGCACATTTCTTTAAGCGTGGTTCCACAATAAAGAAAAACTATTTCCATGATTGTTTTCCACTTATTCCTATTATTTATGGTATTACCGTCCTTCCTCTGAATACAAAGCCTTTTTAAGAAAATTTTAAGTAGTCACTTGTGTGTTTACTGTAATCATGCTAATTTTAAAATAAAAACCCTGATGAACGTTTCTCTTTCTGTTATTGTCTGTCTGATTGATAAGATAATTGAACAGCTTTACCATGTCAAATAGTTCTGCCACAAAACAGTAAACATACATAAAAACAGTGCTCTAACTCCATGTGCTGTTGCTATGGCTTGCGTATTTGAATGTCTTCAAGGCATCTAGATTTTTTTTTTCCTAATGGAGACAACAAGACAAGGTTCAAATGACATAAAACAAATTAAATGATAAAACAGAACCAATATGCCTTCTGTAAGTGCTGCACATTTAACAGCGTGATGATGATCACGGCTGCAAAGCTTGTGCTTGATGGTGAAGTTAAAGACTCTTAGCACATCCTCACGTTGCGTTGCTTCACTGTTATTATCCAGTTATCAGAGTGAATATAAAAAACATCATTAATTAAGATGATTTGTTGACCCCAGCACAGTGGTAGGACTGTTTTCATGTGTGCTACTTGTTGCAATATTTTGCCCATGCTTGCATGTGCATGTAGATTTTAGTTAATGTAAGCAAAGACGTGTGTATTCGCATAGAGCACTGGGAGCCCATTTAAAGGCAAACCACGCTCGTGGCTCTTTGATCTAAAGCCTGTGGTCTTTTGGAGCATCGGGAGGTCTGGAGTATAGCTGAAGCCTAAAGTAAAACACACACATTCACGCAGACTCACACAGCCTGAGGGAAACCACAGGGGTGAGAGGTCAATAACATGGCTTCCATCTTTTGCCTATGAGACATCCTGTCTTGCATCTCCTCTGCACCACTTTACCCATTTCTCTCCTTCCCTTTTACATAATTTGCCCGGCTGGACTCCAAATTCCCACCCTGTGGGTTCCTCACCTCTGCCCTACCTCGGCTCTCTGTGATCTAAAGCTCACAGTGGGCCGAGTTTCTCAATCCCGGGAAATCTACCTCACCCACACTTTTATCCTCGCCTTCTCTTCCCCCTGTCATCTTGTGTGTTAACATTATCTATGATTTACATATCTTAATGACTCATTCAAAGCAAGTGGATCTGTTTGTGCATTTTCCATGTGAGTCTGTTTGTCTACGGACTTCATTACCATGTGGCAAAATAAGAATTAGTCTCTTGAAATACTCCAGAGAGCAGCATAAATGCGTGACATGTTCTGGTTAAGACCTAACGCCTTGTTTACACAGAAGCTCAAGGTCCTTGTGGTAGACTGATGCCTACCTGAGTGTTAGCGTGATTCCATTTGTCTCCCTAGATACCTTGGTAAAAAAAAGAAAAAAAAAAGAGAGAAAACTGCAACAGTGCAAAGCCTTTATGTGGTTTTTACATTTCATCTTTCACAAGTTGTCCAACATGAATGCTTGGGTTCACTTTTTTGTCTCTGTGTGAGCTGAAGGTCCTCTGTTTATTTGTCGAGACAGTGTATTGCTTATTTCCTCTCAGGGGGTGGCTTGTCTCTTATTTTATGATTTCCTGATAACCTCCCATGGGTCTCAGTGCAAGCTTACGGCTACCCAGCTGCCTGCTGAATTTCACAGGGAGTGAGAGGAATGGATTATTAAAGTCAGTCATCTAGAGATAATGAAGAGAAGCAAAACACCAGTGCTCATTGCTCAGGCTGCAGAGGGAATTATAATGGCATGTTAGTGCTATTTGTTAACATTATTGTGAGATGTGATTTGCAGAAGTCAGATAGATGCTGAAAACATCCTTGGCTCCAGAAGGTCACTGTACTATAATAGTATTATCTGTAAAACATTTGCAACATGATAGAAGCACTTACATCAAGCCTTATGAGGATAAGTACCACAAATACATACAGATACATGCAAGTATATAAATGCAGTTCTTGAAGTTGAAGGCCACTAAGCACTTCTAATGTAGAAACATTTACAAATGGAAAAGTAATCATAATGCTAGATTGCTGACTTTTTTTCATACACTACTGACTGCAGGGTGAAAAACAAATTTAATTTAGTTTGCAAAGCTACTCATGAGTCAAATGTAGACTAATTCAATCCTGGGTTACTTTAATATAATAGAATACTAATTTAAGACTGACTGATTTAATCAAGCATTCCATATTAAGTTTTCAAACCCAAAAATGGGTTAAAAGCTTCAACAGGGTCTATTCTTAAAGATTCAAAAGACCGGATTGAAAATGTTAACTCATAACTCTGATGTCTAAATCACTAATACTTTTTATTCAACACTGCATTAAAGAAGCAGATACAAAGTGTATATTTAAAATAATAGAAAACGTGGATACGACTGTAACAATACAGACAACTATTGTGAAATTTGAATTTTAAATCCACTTATTTATTTATTTATTACAAAAGAGTAAAGGTTGCACAAATAACCTTTACTCTAGGATTTAAATTTTAAAGAATCTGTATGAATCTTTATATATTGTGGGATTTATAACCATAAATCCCACAATATATAAAGATTCATACAGATTCTTTAAAATTTAAATTTTAAACAATATATAAAGATGATCAATATGTAGAAATGTGGTCTTTGAGTGCTAAAAAATAAAAGCCTCATGCACCTGATACTTCTTTAAAGAATATCTGTTCAGTGTAAAAGTACTTTACATTTTAAAAATTGTGCTGGCGGGGCATAGGGATTTAGAGTCAAACATGAAGAAAACAATAGCTATTTGAAAAAAACAAAAAAAACACAATTGAAGTAACATAGCTGGGGCCTTAAACTATGAGGTCAGCTTTGCTCTGAGTGGTCTTGTCGCTAACATAGCAAGTTGTAAGAAGACATGGCTTTGTTGTTACTGTCATTTACCATGGTAGTGAGAACATTATGAGTGTATAAAACCATTGCCATTGTAATTGAGAAATCAATATCTAATTTGCTGCAGTGGCCTCACCAGCCACCGCATTAAAGTGTGTGTTTGAGTGCATGAGCTGTTTCTGAAGGGCACATTAGCCTCCAATCCTTCTTTTGGACACAAAGGGGCATGTGAAAGGCAAAGACCTCCACCTGTCCTCATTTAACTCTGTCGCCTATTATAATAGTTTGTACCTAAATCCAGGGGAATCTGATATTCTGCATAGAAGGAAAGCTGGTACTTCCCACTATAATAACCTCAGAAATGCCATAAAGTTTAGAATTTCACTTAAACATAGTACGTTACCTTCACCACGGTGACCATGCCGTTATTGGAAATGGGATCAGTGCGGATGGTAAAGTGCCCAGTTGGGTCCCCACTGATGATCCTGTAAACGGCGTTCCAGTTAGGAGAATGAGGCTGGTCAGCATCTATTACAGTCAGATTAGCCACCGCAACATCCACTGTGTTCTCTGGGACCTCGCCAGAAAACTGTAAGAAGCAGAGAAAAATGGGAAGCTACATCTCTCTGAAACAAAGTTACTTTTACTGGTCTTGTATTCCTTTTGTATCCACTGAGCCCCTTTATAGAACATAATCCTTTCGAGTCTTTTAGTTAAAGTAATTTATCTCACTTCCACAAGCAAGGAGAAAGCACAGCTTATACACTAGCAAGTAGATGCAAATAGGGACATAGTTTTACTTTTAATGTTTTTTTTGGTATTCTTTGATGAACAATAATATTTAATTCCTTTGAAATCCAGAATGACAAGGAGGGGAAATGTTTGCAAAGGAAAATAGCTATCAGCCGGGAGGCTTGAAACATCTGTTTGAGTGTATCTAAGTAGTTTTTGGTCGTCCCCATGCTTTACAAATACATGTGCTTTGTCCTGATAAGCCTGATGAGCAGCGAGCCGCTGTCTGTCATGTGCCGGTTATGATGGGGATTCTTGTTTGTTTTGAACAAACTCAGGGAATAATTGACGCTGTTGCTACAAGAAGTCTGCAAAACACAAGTTGACCACAGACCCACCTATGTAAACAACTTGACAAGCCCAGACACACGAGGTCATGTTGTGTTTTCAACTCATCTGGAGGTAACTGGCATGTAGCACCACACAGTTACCATGTCACCACGGGTAATAGGCATGGATGAGCTACTGAGCCGCTTATGTGGGTGAAGGATATCAAAGAGCAAAGCCACAGACCAAACACTCCAACAGACCATAATACCCTGCTTGGTGACGCTCACATCAACCAGCAAACAGCCGACAGCACCGGGCAGATTAGAGGGCTGCGTCAGGAGAGCTGTTCAGAGACTCAATGACATTCTTAAGACAACAGACAAGTCCGGGTGGTCTTGATGCACTGTCTGGTTTGGCTAAGTAGGCAGGCTGTCGTATGTTATTGTCTGAGAATTTGTTGTGTGTGCTTGTGTGATTTATTGCTGTAGTTTGGTTCAGGGAGTCCCCAAAACCAGTTCAATAAAATAAACTTCAGAGGAAGCTCAGAGGTTCTCTTAGGAATCCTTCAACATCTTGTTTCTGAGTAACTTGCCCTTAGTAAAAACTAAGGGCAAGTGTTAACCAGTTATGATCAAAGCCTTTAAAGGATTCACCACATTCTGATTAGCAACACTGCAGTTACAAGTTTTTTTGGGGGGGGAACTGAAAGATACAGAAGTGTGTTGCTCTCAAGGAGGAAACTAAATTTTTGAGCACTATATATCATTATAATTATATTGTACAAACATAATAACATATTGTATGAACATGGTAATATATTTGTTATTTTACAAATGTGATAGTTTATTGTACAAACAATATATTGCATAAATGTGACAATTATATTGTACAAATGTGATAATTATATTGCATACATATGATGATTATATTGTATAAATGTGACACAACGAGATACAATAATTATATTGTTCATACGATATAATTACCATGTTATAACATGATCATGTTTGAAAATTTAAAGTTAAAGTCCTGCCGACTATAAGCAGAAAACTACATAGTCAATTGTTGCTCTGGAGACTTCCTGATTCCAGGACCACACTTCAGCTGCAGTATTTTTTTTTACATATATTTGTTTTCCTTTTGCTACCCTTCTTATTATTTGCAATGGTGAGAATGACATCTTTTCCATCTAGCTATCTGGTCAACAGAAATATGCCCCATGTCATATTGTATGTATTCCACAGGAAAAAAATAGGAAGTATTGGGTAACTAATTAAGAGCTTCAAAACACTTTAAAAACAGTCTTCAGTTGTATTTGTTTTATAGGTATGGAGAGGCATGTCAATATGTGTTAAAATGGTGATTCTGTCAACAACAAAATTATTTCCTATGGGTCTTTTTTATTTTTGTAAAAACGGACATATGCTTCTGCAATACAAGATTTATTCATCTTAAGGCTCTCTATGTCTTTACTAGAGGTGCAAATAACTGTGAAGGTGGTTCTGGTTAAATTCTCTATTAGCGAGTGTTTAATAAAAATTTCCTTTGGCTACTATAATTCTAGAAGAGTACATGGGTCTGTGGTTTTTCAGAGTAGAATTGTAATAAGACTACCTTAAGGCAGAGACGCAAACATCTAATTAGGCAGCTTTTCTTCTAAGTGATAGCAAATCTTAACTTCAAGTGTTGGACATGAGGGAATAAGGGTGGATCCCTTTGATTGTTATTGGCAATGAGCACTGCTGGCTTTCTCTCAACACTTGACATAATACCTCTTGCCAGCACCCTTACTCTTCTGTCACTACTTTGGCCATGAGAAAACTACAACGGGGAGAGTAAGGCAGAAGGAGAGGCGAAAAGTGACAGGGAGCTTCATCATGTGAACTTTGTAAGGGCAGCACAGGCAGGAGGCCAAGAAACCAGGGTAGAGAATCCTGCACAAACTAGTATGATTGTGCATCCCTGCACTTATCTACAATGCCATATGGAAACATAGCAGCAATGGAGTAAACACAAAAGGTATAAACAATTTGATTCATTTTATCAAATCTATCTGTATTAGAGACGTAATGCAATAAACACCCAGAGGCTTCGCATCTGCACACATACACAAACTCTGTGACTACTTGAAAAATAGGCCAGCCTCTGATAGGCATGATGAAATATTAATCATCAACATTAAAGACAAATTCCCCAAACTTTATATTTCTGGGACATGCTGAAAGATCTATGGGGTTTATTGCTAAAACTAAATATTTGCATAATGGCCTGCAATCTCAACAAAATGGCTTTTCATGTTATCTCCCCCTACTAAAATGGATGATTTATGAGGGGAGTGGGTGAAAGTGCTTTCCTCATCGTGAATCCTAAACCTCTACTAAAGTTTATCATCAATATTCTTGATAATATTAACTTCCTCATGTGACGCTGATGGAAATGCACTTAAACTAGGTGGAATCCAGTTAGAGGATATCAATCTGTTATTGCCCTGCATCATCAATACACCACCATCAGTAGGGAATGTTAATGCAGAAAAAGGAGTCAGGGAAGGCTACTGATTTACAACAAGGCCTGTCTGCACTTCATCACTGCTACTGTAGAAAATTGCTTGAGTGACAAAGTACTCCCTCATTCTTCCTTGTCTCCTTGTCATTCTCCCTTTTCTTTTTTTCTTTTTGGAGTCTAATATGTGGTCTGCTCATCAGTACATTTAAACATATACACATTTATTTTCTAGATTTTTTTTCTTCATCTTTTCCCTGCTTGTTTCTCTGCATGTATCTGTGTGATGTAGCACCTCTCTGACGAGGTTTGTAGCTGACACATGCTTGACGTCGGTGCTAGCTGAACATCGTAAGAGTCCTAATAGTCCCCAGAGCAAATACTAATGCTAACTGCTTTCCTACCAACTGAAAGGCTGAGCACATTGTTGCCAAAGTATTAATATCTGCTTCGGGAGTCGGAGAGCAAAGGGCTTTTTGTCCACCCATTCTTCCATCTAGTTCTTAATCCCACACAGTGCTGTTAAGAGTTGGGTGTAGCAGTCTCAGCAGTCATTAGGCAAACCAAACGACTTGCCTGCCTTACAAACAGTTGAGTGCTTTGCTCAGAATTATTAGGAAACAAGATGAATGAGACCATGCCTTCCAATGTATTTACATTGATTGAGCTTAGTCACATTTGTCATCTTAAACTCAAAATTTGATTGAATTTATTTAGGTTTGTCATATTTTTTGTTTTTAAACTAAAATTGAGAAGTATAGAGGGCATTTGTATCCAGCCCCGTAAGTCAATGTTTTGTAGGACCATGTACAGTGTGCAGTTATTGCAATTATGAACCTTTAAATACTTGATATGCTTTAGGGCCATTTTAATGCCACATAATTCTTTGGCATGCTGTGGCCCCTGTTTGGCTTGAAGCAAATTGCATACATGACTTATTTGGGGTTTCTTATGTGAATAATTGTTGTCTTGTCAACATATTCTTCAGCCAGGGCAGTGGACCTATACAGCTCCCCCAAGTTCTCTGATAAATGAGCCTAGTCCATTAGTCCTGCAACTGTACCATACTCATTTTAATTCTGGATGATAGACTGAAATGTCCTGAGTTTGGTTCATTGTAATGTTCTCCAACTGCTTTATATTACCTGCTCTGTTTCTCAGGTAAAGTGGCTGTGGAGTGGATTTCTATGCCTGGGAGCACCTGAGCCATTCCTCCCAGCCTATTTAAAACCAGCTGCTCCTCACATCAGTTACAGCTCAAGCTTGCCCGGTAGTCCTGATATTTATGTTGGGTTTGATGTTTTGTTAACAGGTTTTGCTTTTCTTGAATTAGTTAGGGTTTGTGTTAGTTATTGTATCAGTTTGTTTTGGGTTGGCATTCTGCCAATAGTTTGGTCTATTCATTTCGCAAAACATATGTTAGTGTAATAAACACTTATTAATTTGCCTTGTGTTTCCCTATTTTGTCAGAACCTCATGAGCCGGGTCGTGACACTCATTCCTTCCACTTTAAAATTTCAATATACTTTGTGTTGGTCTTCATGTAAAATCCCAATAACATACATTTAAGGTTGTGACTGTAGAACTTGAACTTATGAATATGTTCAAGTGCTACACATGAATATATTCAAGTGGTATGAATACTTTTGCAGTATTCAAAAAATACTGCAAAAGAGAAATTTTGACATTTACCAAGACTGTTTATAATTGATTAGAAGTGCAGGAAACTGACTCTGCTTTTAGCCGTCTTGTAATGTACACTACAAGTGACACACTTGATGTAAGACTCAGCCAAAAGGGAAATGTCTTGCCTCTCTAGTGATTTAATACATTACATAAAATACATTACATTGGACTTTTAATTTTTACCCTGCTCCCAGTAATGACCCAGTGTAATGCAATGATCATTCTAAATATTCCTATGATGACAACAATCATTAACCATTTGCAGGATCAAGTATTCTTGCAGACTGAAGTCAATAATATAGATCATGGTTGCTCATGTGTAAGTGTTCTTTACAGGAAAACAAGTAGGCATTCTCTGTATTTTAAAAGTGTGGCTATAAATTATGTTTTATAGCCACACAATATTGTTGGAACTGTTGTCCATGTTGTTGAAAGTTCTGATTCAAAGGGAATTGAGTTTCTTTCTTTGCATTGAGCCTTGAAATCAGTGTGGAATGTTAGTGTATCAATACAATTGAGCCAAAATTGAATTTCATTTCTTCCTTACTCTTTTAACTGCTACTTCTTTTTGCTTTTCATTTCTCCTATAGCTACACGTTCTTCTCTCAGGACTTTCCCTCCAGCCTTCTTTTCATTTTCACCATCCTCTTTGAACCCAGACCCTCTCATTCTCTAAACAGTTACCTTCTCCACACTTCCATATTTGTAATAACTTACAGTTCCTGAGGTCAGCATGGGAGGGTTATCGTTGATGTCCGTGACAGTGATGATGGCAGTGGCTGTGTTGGAAAGGCCAAAGTTGAGGTTTCCCTCCATGTCTGTGGCTTGCACAATGATGGTGTACTGGGACACTTTCTGAGAAAGGACAAAAGAAAAAAAGGGGGAGACATAGTAATGCAGTTATTCATCTAAAGATAATTTTCTCTTCTGTGAGCACATAGTCTACAGACTGTGGCTCCCAGAAGAAAAACAAAGCCTTTTTTGGTGGGCCATGGTTTTATTTGAAACACAGAATCATAAGGGTAAAGTCTTTCATTTGACTGAACCAAAATGTTTCTTGGTGGAACCTGGCCAGACATCACACCATCCAGAGGCTGCACTGTGAAGCCTCCCCACGGGTACAGCATGCCATCAAAGTCGTTAGCCATGCTGCTTATTCAGTACCACTGATCAACAGATGTGGAGACAATGATCCAACTGACAGAGATTAATAGACTATCTGTGAAGCAGTAATATGAGGGAATAATAAATGCCATTCCCTCTTTTGAAATGACACAATGTCACTTCAGTGGGATGAGATTTTTTTTTTCCTTATTTGTGTTTCTGTGTACAGCAGCACTTGTGTTTTTTCTTATTCATCCAGCTCTTTCATACGTTCTTCTTTTGCAGCTTTCTTTTTCTCTTCTTCTATCCCAGGGTGCAGTTAATGGGCTGCAGGAAGGATAGAGCCCAGGAGCCGACTGTCTGGATAATGTGTCTTGTCACTGAGATTCCCAATTACATTCCCACTGTCTCTCTCTCACCTGCTAATTACCAAGTAAATATCCCAATTAGACCAGGACGCCACATCAGGAGGATTAGACAGCTCCTCTTGGTTCCTCTCATCTTGATGCTAAATGAGATGCTGAACTCCAACCTTGAGCACACACTCATTAACATTAACGTAAACACGCAAGCACACATTGACGCTTCTCTTTCTACATATCTTGTTCTTGCAAGGCTGTCCCATCAGCCTGTGTACAGCTTGTACATAACACTCACTAATTAGACAACGAAGTAATTATGCAGAGCTTCTCTGAAACTCTCGGGTTGCAACAATACCACAGCACACCCAGTTTCCTCTGGAGTGCTGAGGTCTGTTGCTGTCAACAAGCTCTTTAAAAGTCCACTGCAGACCAGTTAGCAGAGAATCAATGTGCGAGTTAAAAAAGAAGAGGAAGCAGGCATTTTAAAGGGAAAGAACAGAGGAGAGGACACAGCAGGGTTTTCAAGAAAGCTGTGAAATCTGACAAAAATAGGTCATTTAATTATTGCTTTTGCAGTCACATAACACTTTTCACAAATCAGACTACAAAGTACTTTGTGGTGTTTAAACTGTCAAGGTTTCAAAATGCAAAAATGCTGGCTAAAATATGATTAGTGATGTTTTTGGCGCATTTTCCCATAAAAAGCACAGACATTTTTCTTCACTGCACAGTTACAAGCTTCCTATCTGTTTTCTAGGAACACTGTAAAATAAAAACAGAGGTATGTCATTTGTGCCTCAATCACTGATGCCAAAGAACATCAGAAGAAAAAAAGCTAATCTTTTCCAGGTTATAAAATAATTCAAATCTAACCATAAGTTTACAAAACCCAACATATGGACGATGCGTTTAACATACTGCAAAGAATGACCTTAGATAACCAATTTTCACTGTCCATCAATCTGGGAAGGGTTTAAAGTAATTTTCATAAAACTAAAGTGAGAAGGATTATTCACAGGAGATTTTTAGTCATGTCTGAAGTAGCTGTTGCAACAGCTAAAAAAAAAATCCAGATTTCAATCTGATTTATATGACATCATGGACCTTATGTAATTATATAAAAAAATACCCACAAACCTTGATGAATTAAAACTACTGTATATTCCAAAGCAACGTACACGATTATGTGTGACTCACAAATCAAAAAAGAAAATGACTCTAAATTTGTTGCTTCCAAAAGGAGGTTTCAAAATGGATTTTCACACATAGCCTTTATACTCTAGCTTCATGTTTGTTGACAAAGTCATGGCTGTATGTAATGTCTTCGTTGTAATTGTCACAACCGATCTTGGTTTTGTGGTGACAATTATACTGCAGGTCTTTTTTGAAGCAAACAGAGAAGTTCCATAAATTTGCACTTACATAGCTTGAATGCAGCAAATCACTAACTTTCTAATAGCTTTTTAAATTTAGCACCACAACAGAATCATACGGCCCACAGGCCTTTTACTTCTACAGCCAAGTTTGACAAGGTTATGCCATCACAGTTTAATATATAGACCAGCTGCACAAGCTCTTGGTCCCTAAGCCATCAATGAACCTTGAGCTTCAATGACCCTCTCTCTGCTGTACTAGGTGTCCCTCCTTGGCCCACTTAAGGTTAATAATAGATGTTATGTTACAGCAACATCTCACAAGTTATGCCACTTTGAAGATGCTCTGATCAGAATGAGATTTTATGGTCAAGAGGTTAAAGATACCGGCTTTTAGCCACACTTAAACTCTTAACCTTTTCACATGGATCCCACAGGCACATTTACAGCTCTATTAACATGAAGTATAGACATGCCAAATAGGTAGTAGTGTCTTTGACAAGTTCTTGAAAGATAATAACACTGTCTTTATACAAGACTTGCTGACATCTTAGAGTGCAGATTAAGTTAAATTGGTTGAGTCAGCTTGGATGGCAAAGTGTACGCAGTATCTTTGCAGAAGTGTAAAACTTTTTCAACTTTTTTTAGGTTACAAACCCAAAATTTTTATATGACAATCAAATACAAAATAATACCTGTTGTTGGTTGCGAGTGTTCATTTTTATGCATAAAAATGGGAGAAGTGTGGATTACAGCAATTTTCAGTCCTCTCTGGATAAATACTTTTTAGAATAAGTTTTCAATGCAATTGTAGTTGCAAGTTCTTTGGTGTGTGTATGACACACCAAAGATTTTTTGCTCATTTGTTTGCAAAATAAGTGAAGCTTGATCAATTTGTATGAATAACATCTGTGAACATCAATTTTGAAGTCCAATTTGACATAGATCTGGACTTTACCTGGGTTGTTCTAATAAATGAAAGCTTTGATTTGAACTCTTCCATCTTTTTTTTTACTTTTTATTTTTTTATTTTTGGTGTCATATACAGTGTAATTGCAGACAAGTCAGTTCTGTTTACTAATTGGTGAACACTGGTGAACACAATTGGTTTCACAATAGTTCATTTGGCAGAATCAGAATAAATAAAACACAAACAATGCAATTTTTATGTATTACTTTCCTTCCACTTCACTATCATTAACAACTTTTTGGGTCTTTAAAATAAAAAAATTTTTTTTAAAAGTTTGTGGTTGTAGTGTTAAAACATGAATAAACATTCAGGAGGTATTTATATTTTATCACTGTACTGAAAGCATCTAAGTGATGCTGTTCATATCTGCTTCAACATCTCTACTCTTTTGTCAGGCAATTTGGTGAGTTTTCTTAAATTGCTGTGAGATTACAAAACAAGTAGTAATATGTAATTAGAACAGCTACTGAAAAAAGAAAACTGGTGACACTGAACTAAACCTATAATATCATATGAAGTAAAAGGCAAAATAGTTATGTCAGTAAGAGTTCTTTGAAGTACAAAATGGGATAGGAGGAGTTTAATCCTACATTTTAGGGAGAGTGTCTGGATTTGCTAAAGTGCAGATAAAACAGCAAAAATAAGCAGCAGCGGTTCAGCTGGGAAATTTTTAGTACATGTTGGCCTCATACCTTTCTTTCCCTCTGGCACCCCACTGTCTTGCCCTGTTTCTCCGTCTCTGTCACAGCATTTTTTTCTTTGTCAAATTCACACTCAGTTCTTCGCTCATCACGGTAATACCCCATCTATTCAACTCTGTTTTTGTTCTCCTGCTCCCCCTCAGCTTTTCCTTTTCCCTCCGCTGCTCTTGTTTTACCGAGCACAGATGTGGTTATATGGGCTTTTGTGTTTGTCTGACAGGTGTCAAGGGCATTCCATCTCCAAAAAATTTCCTTTGTCTCTACCACACAGCCATACACACACTCACAGGCATGAACAACACACCATGAGCAGCCCACCGCAGCATGATGTGTTGTTAATAGGTCTGTCAGTAGTGACAGTTTGGGAGGATGATCTGTTTCGCAGATGTCTTTGCAGAGTTGTCACTGGCACATCCTTGATGCGAGAATAAACACATTTGGATCTTGTCACAACTTTTAGAGCTCTATAAACAAGGTGACCAAAGACTATTTACTGTAAAAAAAAAAAAAGAAAACAACAACAAAAAAAAAAAACAGAGGAGTTGATGTTTGTGTTTGTGTGGAGGAAATATGTTCTGACAAATGGCTACATGAGATTTAAAAGTGTTGACAGAGTAAACAATACTGTTAAAAAAAGTGGTCCTTAAGAGAAAATAAAGATGTGTCTTATGCCCACTTAAACATGGTGAAACCCAAAGGGGTTCTCGGATTTAAAAGTACCCATTTCCTCACTGTCACAATATCTTTGTGAAGTGTGAAACATGAAAGACAAACCTCTCTGTCGAGTCCAGGCGCCGCTGTCGTAATGTCCCCCGTCTCACTCTTGATGGTGAACATGTTAGGGATGGGGCTGTGCGGTGTCTGGGACAGGATCCGATAGTGCACCATTCCATTAGCTGTGGTGTTGTCATCGGCATCAAATGCAGATAGATGCATTACATAAGTATCTGGCGAAGACAAACGTTTGGTCAACATGCAGTTCATTTTGCTCTTATTGCTGAAAATACTGCTTTTCATGTTATTGTTGTATTGCTATGTTTGGGTTTTGGTGTTAATTTGTGTTTTGATCATTTCCTTGTTCATTTCCATTCATGTTCCATTCTGTTTTTCTCAGGTTCAAGACTAAAACCATGGGCAACAAACACTCCTGGTGGGTTACATGAGTTACAATAAATGAGTATATGGGGAAAAAAAACAAACAAAAAAAAACATTTCTACTGTTCTGTATGGTGGAGGATCTATGACACTGTTGGATGCTGTGTACTCAACAGAGTACACGGTATCATGAAAATGTTTGACAAAATTAAAAATAAAAATTAAAAAAATCTTGCCATTCATCAGGACATTTTTCTTAAACTCAGTTTTCTCCAGATGGATTTATTGATTTTTGCCAGTAACTTGCACGGAGGCAGAATATCTCACATTGCCTCACATTCAACTCTTTGCCTGACTGTTCACAATCTTTAAACTTTTGAGCTTGCTCTGTTTTAAAGTTTTCTGCTTTGACCTATGAGGGGTTTTTTTCCTCGGCAATGGTTCTGAAACGTTTTTGAAGATTTTTTTTATCAAGCTACATACATCTATGACATTTGACAGCAAAGAAACAATTTCAGCAATTCACAAACAGTTTGCTAAAGTGCAGATAAAACAGCAAAAATAAGCAGCAGCGGTGTGTAGAGTTCACACAGTGATTAATAAACATGTTGGAAAGAAAAAGGAAAAGCCTCTACCCAAGATTGGAAGTGAAAGCAGATTACTCCTGTCAACTTCCATACATGAGAGCAGGGCTAACTGCTCAGAGAAAACATCACATACATACTATTTAATAATTACTTGTTTCGCATTAATAATTTTTTCTGGTCTCACAGACATTTTCTTTTCAAACAAAATTACAACCTGTAAACACAATTTTTGCATTGGCATATACTTGTTCATAAAAAAGTGAAATCTTCTCTATGTTTGATTACAGTTTGGCAAATTCTATAGCCATCCAACCCACAACATTTTTGTATTTTATAGAATAAAACCAAATGATAAGGCAAAAGGAGAAAGGGCAGAGCAGTGATGAATGAAGGTGGAATTATGAACCAGAAGAGATTGAGACATGTTCAAAATTGTATTATTTATTATTCGCTTCAGTTTAAAAAAACAACAACAAAAAAATACACATTAAAAATGCTTCAGGGCTTCCAATTTTTTACAAGTGTCTTTCTATCATATGTGTGCCAAACCAAAACAACCAGACCCACAGAATACTTTTTTGGCCTCACTCCCACTTAATCCAATACAAATCTAAATTAATCAGATTTTTGTTACTGAATCGTGACTGCATTTTTAGTCAAAAAAGGATCTTTCTTACTGTAGTATGATTGTTCAATTTTGCAAATGACCGTGTGGACAGCATTTGCCAAATTCGTCCGCCCACATGTGGAAAACGCCTCAACTAGCTGCTTTGCCAGGCGACACTGACTCACAGTCAACGGGCTGATTAATGACAAGAGTTTTGATCTTTACATCTGGCAGCGTAGCACCTTCCCACAGGATTGTACTGATGTGTAACACATTTGGTTTCCCTTTATTATGCTGTCCAACCACAGCAAAACTATTAGTAATTGAAAGAAACATGTTTTTTCTAATGTTCTGTTTTGCTTTGAGATGTTTAGTGTGGTACTTTTTTTGTTCTTTGTGCTACTTAACCAAACTATCTAAACTGTTCTTTTTGAACAAAAGGCCCTTCTCACATGTTAAAATCACAAGAGACAAATATTTTGAGTTTAACTTACTGTCACTTTTCTCTTCATAAATAAGAAATCATGAACTTTATCAACAATATTAATGCAAGCTTGAAGCAAATGAAATCTGAAGTCCTGTTACTCAGAAATGATATCCCCCAACAGTCCTATATACTATCTTCTTTGCTTACTGTTGCTAGGTAAAGATGTGCTAAAATCCATTTAAAAACTACAGTATTTTTGCAGGCCTAAAATAAATAATGTATAATTCAACTTTTGAATACACATATTAATTCAGTGACAAGAAAGTTCCCAGTATTTGTTTACAGGAGCAGGATTGTTATGTAATATTAGAGAAATAGGGTGCAGTTTACATCCATGCAGAAGGTATCACTACATAAGTGCCTAAATGCATGAGCCCCTCCTGATGAGTCACCCGTTACTTGAAGAATAAGCCTCTGTGCTTCCATGAATGTTTTGCTTGTTTGCTTTCAAGTCTCCACGCTCTCATAAAACTCTGTGGGATCCCGCTGCCTGTCACCCAATCTCTCCATCTCTTTCTCCCTCTTTGCTAGTTGATTCTAATTGCCAGAGATAGTGATATCATGCCACTGACAGCCCCTGTCCGAGGATAATTGTAACCGCAGCTCCCATTTCAAACTTCATTACGTTTCAAAGCAACATTTGTCAATGACTCGGCCAGAGGGAGCACTCTAAAGCCCTCTTAGTTAGAAAGAAAAAAAAGATGTTATGAACAGAGAACAGGAAAGAGAAGGAGAGCAACAGAGGACTGACTGCGTGTTTGGTTTGATTCCAAGCCAAGAGACTACCAGTCCCCACCCAACACTTTTCACTTGAGATGGAGGGATACAGTGAAAGATGAAGAATCACAATGTGTCACACATCACTGGGGTAATTTCATTAAGCTGCACTCATATGGGGTTTAATGTGGACCCTTTGTATGGGCGTCCTAAGCTGTGCCTGACAGGATTACGTCCCCATAATGACTCTTTAATTTGCAAACTAATTCAAGTCTGTAATTGGCCTTCCTTTGAAACCACTGGAGCTCCAAATTCTAAAAGTCTTTTTTTATGATTATTGTTCAGCTTAATGTCATGCATGCCATAGAGACTCATATGCTGTGTGGGGCAAGGCTGGGGGAACGCTAACAGAAGGGGGAAAGAAAAGATCATTCTGAAAAAATGCAGAATGAAAAAAGTAAACAAAGGATTTAGGGGAAAAAACGAGCACCTGGACACCTCTTCACATCACCTCCAGCATTATAGAGTTGGGCTCATCAGACTCAAACTCACAAATGCCTGCACACAGAGCACATCTCTGGTATACTTCTGCTCCAAGGTTTGATATCAAACGAGCCAGTAGCAACCACATTTGGTACATTTAATCCTCAATATTTTCACCAGCATGAGAACGCTTATTGCTTTAAAGCCTTTGTTTTTCTGGGCTAAATGAAAAGCTGTAAGACACAGAGAGACTTATACATCAAAGGGAATGAAAAATTCTCTGTTCTGCCCAATATTCACATTTGCACAACACTTGTAATGACAGCGTTCTTTCCTCTAATTCACACCACTGATCTTTTGTAGACTTACAGTACATTGGCTGCTGCAACAGGCTAATTTCTGGAATTGCTCTGGATAAATTATCCCTTTACCTTCTCTTCTGTGTCATTACCTGGTTTAGAACCTTCATCCACAGAACCATTGTAGACCTGGTTTTTGAACTCTGGTCTGTTGTCATTCATGTCGATAACGAAGATGTACAGATCAATCGGATTCTCGACCTGGTTCCCATTTATGTCCACTGCATGGGCCCGCAGCTGGGAGAAAGAGACAGAAAAAAGGTCCAGATTACAGCTCAACACTCAAGAGGTTTATATGGAGGATTAAATCAAAGTAAGGCTCCAGCTTGAATAGGTCATTGAACAAAACTAATGTTCTTGTTGCAGAAAAATAACACAACTGTGGAAATGCTCTATTGAGTGGAGTATATCAGACACTACCGCGATGAGTAAAGATACTTCAACTCTACTCAGCTTGTTGGTATGACACAAGTTCTGAACAATATTTTGCACAACAAAACTGAACCACTCACAAATTGATATCAAATTGCTACTGAATAATACAGCTGTAAAATGTATATTACCATGTGCAGTTATTTAAGTTCACTAGAACCAACAACCATAATGAATCTTGTAGGAATTTTATGGTAGTGCGTCAACATGATGCATTATTTTCAGTAGTGGTTGCAAACAAAAATTGGAAAATTCTGATGTGAGTTTTCCAGTCCCTGTTAAACTCGGTTCTCCTTAATACCATCTTCCAACTGTCTTCAAAAGACACCTATTTTGGAACTAGAGTCCAGGTGTTTAATCTCACTATATTTCCCACTGTTCTGTAAAGATTTCAGATTTTCATTGGAAAACATTAATAAACAAAGAACAACTGATGGAACACTATTTGTTTCAGCAATCAGTAATTCTGCCATGAAGAACAGTTTTTTTGTTTAATTAGTCCAATGAAATAATTTCATTACCATTATTTAAATATTTTTTTAACAAACTAGTTTTTATTAATTGTGTATATTAAAGTGCAGTCAAACACTTTCACTTTAAGGTGTAAAATATATGTATGAAGTGCCATCTTTACTGTGACAAAATAAAAAAAATTGACTACATTGACAGAATTACTACAATTAAAACAGGGACAAAAAAAAAACGTACCAAACATTTAGAAACTGGTTTCTGATAAATCATGAATACAAGTGTAAGTGAAAAGAAAAATTGTCCTTTTTCACTCATTTGACAGAATTTGACTCTTTTTTTTCCCTAAATATGTTTTTAATCTGTTGCTCAGATGGAGCTAAACATTGACTTATGTTTAAAACAATTATGCTTTAAAGCAGAGGCAAAATGCAGTAAACAAAAAAAATCCATATTGAGCTTTTTAGGGTAAGTCTGTTGTCTTACCCTACAGACTTACAAGTCTGTAGGGTGGGTTGTTTCAAGTTTTTTGTGGAACTTGCTTGGTATCCTTGTGAAGTCAGTATTTTAGTCTAAATAAGATTTTTTTTTTCTTCATGTAATCCCAGAGTAACCTACTGACATTGAGCTCATGATGCTCAGGCGGCTACAAGAGACTTTCATTATCTAATTGCTCCAGACAGTTATTCATTATTCTGACTAGATCTAGACTTTTGCTTCGCCAAAGACTAGAATTTGACCCAAGAATTTGGGTCTTATCTGAAAGCTTTTTTATAGAACTTAGCAAAAAGCACAAATATCTATAAATGGAGAGAACCTGCAATATTATACAACAAAAACCACCACTGAAGTCTATAGAATTGTTGGTATATATTACATAATTCACTGGGTTTTCTCCTGACCCTAAAGAATCACAGAATTTTTACTCGTCAAAAACAAGTGAGGTAAAGTTACTTAATGTTTAACCACCAAAAAGCCACAGAGTCTCCAAACTGAAAAAACCCCAGACAAAAACATTTCTGTTGGCACAACAAGATAAGATCTTCATAACTGAATTCTACAGCAACAAAACTTTTAAAATATTTTTCCTACCATCAGGCATATTAGATAGCAACTTCAGAATACTGTCCCTGCAGAGAAATTGCCTTTGCAATGTATTCTTTCTCCTGACTTCTTATCTGTTCACACTTAGCCTGCCAAACTTTTATCTCAGTAGGAACCAAACGGAAAACATCTTATTTCATGGAAGGCTGGCTCAGTCGTAAAAATGAGGTGTCGGTTTCAGAATGACTGCACTGGATCCCCCGGCCAGCGTTCTGTCTGGTTTTGTTTGAAAGCGAGCCTTGAAATCTCTTCACTTCCCTTTGACTCTATGAAAAACAAAAAAAAAACCTGTCAGCACATTTGAAATTCAGCTTGGCAATGCTTAGATCGATGAAATCACAGGCTATGATTTCTCACAGTGTTTGGACCAGAAAACACGAAGCTTTACTCTTTCTCTGCTTATGAAGTCTGGAAGTAGAAAAAAAACAAACAAAAAAAAACTAGAGTAATGAAATAAATAATCAGGGACATTCTAAGGCCATATGCTTGTTTTATCCTCTGTAGGAGAAAAAATTAGAACTAAAGAACAGCAGTGGCATTTCAAAATAAACTCCTTGATTCTCTCAAAACCTGTTCACTTTGCTTGGGAATGTTCATGTCCCTGAACATGACTTATTCATTGATTTTTGTGCCAGTGTGAAGCAGCAGGGATGTTTACCTTGATCACAAAAGTAAAATGAAAGACATTCTGCTCCTACAACAAAGTCTTGCGCATATGTTTTCTATTATGAATAAATGTTCACATTCAGTTTTCAAGCTGAGCTTCTGTCTCTGAATTCATTACTAGGCATTAACATCAAAAGAAAGAATAAGGGATGATAAAATCCTCTTTCTGTGAATGGATGGGGAATGAAAGCGTGACATAAAAAATAATGAATTATTGCATATGTGTTTTGAATGTAAAATGTAATGTTGTAAATAGTAAACCTACTCATATATTTCATCACGTTACAGGAAGAAACTACAATGTATTTAATAATACTTTTATGTGACAGAAAATAGCCCATTAGACTTTTGGGGTATGTCTCTAGCAGCCTTGCATGAATTGATATTAAAACTTTTGTCCGTTCTTTGTAAATTAGCTCAAGTTCAGTCAGATCACACTTGATGGAGAAAAGTTTCCCCACAGAATGATGCTGCCATTAGCATGTGTTAATATATAAACTGAAACTTTTAGTCTTTTGATGTGCACAGTTGATAAAGGCACATGCCAAGAGACTTGGAGCTTTAGTAAATACAGCTGTATTATATTTTGTTCTGTCAGACAAAATTCGACATTGAGGTATTTGGTTACAATAGGAAAATATGCAGAAATCTAAATGGGGTGTGAATATTTTTCCAAATTACCATAAGAACTGTCCCCCTCCTTGCTTCAATTTTATCACAAAGATGTGAAAATCCACTCCACAGTTCCTCATGCTCTTCTCTTCGCCAACATCTTCACCATCCTTTCTATGTTCAGCAAAATGACATCTTCAGAACACCCTGAGGTGAAATTCAACTTTACTCTTTCAATATCCACTGCTATATAGCAGGCCAGGAGCCAGACCCCTCAACTAAACCTACTGCCATCCTGATGTCGCAGCGCACAAACCCACAGCCTAATTCAATCTCAGTCGGAGTTAGGAGATTACTGCCTTGTTTGAAGAAGGAAGAACGTATTTCTGAGTTCACATTAAAGTTATTATCTTTAAAACCAGGGACGGGGTAGGGACTGAACCAGGCAGTGCTCTACATTTGGCAAGAAACAGCGTCATGATGAAGACAGCAGAAAATCGAGAGGCTTCAACACTTTTTTTCTCTCTTTCTCTCTCTTCATAAGAATGCATCTTGTTGCTTGGCTGATTTAGAATTCTAAAGCACTCATTCTCCTGAAATAAAAAGAAGTAGAGCATAACTGTGTTCCATCCTTGCATGAAATATGAAGTAAACAAAAAAGAAAAGACCAGAAAGTCAAAGAGCTGTGGTTTGCTAAAGAACAAAGGGAAGAAACTTAAATGTGAAAAATTTCACATTTAAGTTTTCTGGATTGAAAACATTAAAGTTCCATTAAGTCCAGCTGGGTGACATTTATGTTGAGTTTTTTAAATGTCATATCCTTATGAACAATGCCAACATCAATTTAATCAGAGAAAGAGATATTTTTTTTTCTTACATTATTACCTGCATATGGAGCTGAAAGTGGGACACAAAAGAAGAAACTGAATAGAAATGCTCTACAAGAAAATCTCATGTCAAAATTAGTAAGTTACTAAAATTTGAAGCATCTATCACATTTGTACTCTTGTTGTTTAGATGTTATTTTGCTCAAGTGGGACGCATCTTACTAGAAAAGCCCACTTCTTCTGGTCATTGTTTCAGTCCTATAAGAGTGCACTGCAAAAACAGTTTAGTTGGTGTTTTTTGTCAAGATAACATCTTTATGCCAAGACTAATTTACTCCCTGGAGAATATTGCATTGTAAAATGATGATCACTGCAATTATTGTCAGTCCCTGTTTATGTTTTCACTTCTTGCAGGTAATGGGCAAGCCCCTGCTTCTGGACCTTACATCCCAATTCCCTCTGCTGTACAAAAAATAAACAATATTTTTTAACTTTTTTATCCATTGGATAACTACATAAAAATATGAAAACATGCTTAAGAAGCATTTTCTTTTGTGAAGTGTTCTTTCCGCCTCCTAAGCATTTTTGCTATTGACCATTTCAGTAATGGTTGCTGCATTGACAAGGTTTACACTAATTAAATTAATTCCACACCTTTTCTGCTTAAGGTAGAAGTTCTTCAAAAAGTTCTGTCAAATCCAGACCATAGAGGTACAAATTTGAAATGTAATCATTCATAGATGTGTCAGAGCCACCAGACTCACATGATAAGAAGATCGATGTTCTCGATCCAGAGGTTTGGTGACAAACATCTTTCCGAGCGCAGGGTCGATGCTGAACACCTCATTGGGTGGTTGATCTGCTCCCACCCCAGTAATGCTGTATCGGATTGGAATGTTCTGGTCTTGGTCGGAACGAATCTGCATGACAAACAGAAAGAAAATGTCAACATAATGGATATTAAGCCTTTCAATGCATCTCAGTGTGTTTAAAAATGTGTGCTGTTTTTGAGGATTTCACAACTGTACCTACAAAACGAAACAATTTGGATGTTTTGTTATTCAACTTTGAATTTATAATATACAACAGTGGAGTGTTGTATATTATAACAATACATGTATATATAATACATGAGTTGTATTTTAATACAACTCATGTATTATTTATAATATACAACATGACATACAATATGAGATCCAATATCATGTCCAAAAACATGATATTGGATCTCATTCATTCCAAATACACATAAACAAAAAAGAGTGCACTCTCAACATTAGTAGAAGTTCTTTCCTAAACTTTAACCTCACCCAGGCTTAAATAAAATATTCCCCTTCAAATTTACATCAGGTGGGACTTTCCTTATGTTTTTCACAATGTCTTCTGTGCCTCACCTCAACATACTTAAGAATTCCATTAGTGTTATACAGAGCGCCGTGCACTCTGTTTGACTACTTTGGACTACTTTAACTTAAAATTTTATTTCAGGATTTATTTGAAAGGATGGGTTTGTGAAAAAGCAAGATACAGTAATGTGTGTAAGCCTCTGTATGCAGATGCATTTTAAGTACAGGTGCACTGTGACCAAAAGTTACAAATTGAAAAAATGACTACATGAGCTTATCATTTGTATAATTAGGGAACAGGGTGCATAACAAGAGCAAAGTAACTTTTGAGTCAAGAAGTTCACAGAAGAAGAAAAATATTTAATACCTGCGGGATATGGGAAACTGAATGTTCTTTTCAAAAATAGGCTTGCATTTTGCTCCAGCTTTCCTTGCCAGATAGGCAGCTAATAGGTGCATTAAGTGCACCATGATGCTTTGTGATTCGGACTGGAGGACTATGTAATTGGGAGTCATTTGGAGGAGTTATTCAATTTAGTGCCCAAATAGAGTCCCAACCTCTGAGCTTCCTATTTCTATCCATTAACAGCCTGACAACTCGTGAAATCAGCCAATGTATCAAAATGACTCAATCATACACTTAGATATGGTACGTAGGCACATACTGTACAGACACATATACAAACATGTACATGCACATACACAGACAAATAGTCTTGCTTTTTTCTTCTAATCAATGGCATAGAGCACAAAAGGAGTAAAATTGTCCGATGCTGTCTCTATCTTTTACCACTCAAGGAACCAATTTAGCCACATTTTTGACACACTAGGAATTCCAACCTGCTGAGAAAATAGCTGAAGCAACTAACAAGGACGGGAGAAGGACATACAGTATTAGGCAGGTGTCATCTGGGCTCCCATAACTGCGGGAGTAAAAGCCTGTCACCATTACTGAAAGCGGTGGTTATAACTATTTCCCTCCTCGATCCTCCTCTTCAGCATTGAAACGATCATTAGTGCTCTGTTTCTTTAGCAGAACTGAGGTGTGTCTTTGGGATCAAAGAAATGTGATCGCTTGCACTCAGCTTCTTTTTAAGTCTTCAAGAGGATCTGTCACCACATCCGCTAATTCTATTTTGTGCCTATATGCATGCGTGTTTTCTTTGGGGAATAGGAGGGGAGGAGAGCCTCAGTAGGCTGTGCACATATCTCCGTGAATTGCTGCTGACAGTTCTGATAATTAATGAGCTGCAAGCATTTACTGCTAATACTTCAAAGTAAGCCTAGCTGTTAAACACTAACATAGAAACAAATTTCCAGCTAGTAACTCAGTTGAACTCTAAGCACGGTGCCTATGCGATGCAATGTAATGCCACTTCCACTCCTATTTGAGCACTGCGAAATATAGGCAGTTATCAAACTCTTTTATTACCTCTGTTTTACCTTCACTAACCCCTTCTTCTCCCAATTATTGTCTTTATTTCTTTTTCTCTTTTGTCACTTTTTTTGCCTGAATCCCACTCCTACTTAAACCTGCCTCTACCTTCCTCTGTGCTCTATGAACCCTCCCTCCCCTCACTTCAGGGCTCTGTAGGTACGGAAGTCATGCATGGAAAATGGAATTACTTAAATCCTTTGGCCTTGGCAGCACCGTGCAAATTCTCTCTAGTTAGGAAGTGATGGTTCTCCATAATTCCATTTGGGTTTTCCCTTCCCCCAGATTTCCTACCTATTGCCACATTGTCCTGCTTGGAATGTATTGGAAATCATAGTCATGTTTTCTGCACTCATTTTAGCCAGCTGACTCTGCCTCCCACAACATTCATGTACAATTTGTTTCTGTTATTCAAACACACACTCAAGTTTACATTGTGGTTTCTTCATTGCATAAAAATTTTGATTGTAAAAAGAAACTAGAAAACGACTTGGTTTTTAATCTTAAACTAGACCATTTTGGTCAACCGCTCAACAAGCAGAGCAAAGATATACTTTTTTTGATTAATAATGAATGTGATGTATCTCCTGTACATCCATTAAGTCATCCAGTAATGGATTTTGGGAAAATTATTCAGCAGGTCATTCATGCACGTAAGTCAACCACTTTAATCATGTTATATTGGAAAAGACAGGATGTCATCATCAACAGCAAGAAAAATCTCACTGTTCTTCTGACATTTTTTCTCCATCAACTGATATTTGTATGGTATATTTAATAAAGAGCTTACAAAGATTCAAGCAGAAAGACATTCTCATAGGTTTATGGAGTTTATTTGCATTCATAAGTGGAAAATTGGAGACAAGGCTCTTCATGATGTATTAGAGCTATTCTTTTTCCTGGATGGAATGTTTATGAAGCACATCTTCTCTCTTGGCAATTTGCCATTAGCAAGGTCATGGCAAACGTTAAGTGCAGGATGTCTGACCACCCTATAAATTGGCAATGATAGAGCTCATTTAAATTATCTGTCTTTACAGCATAAGTTATATGTTTTCAGTGGGGGTTGGGATTTGGAAAGCATATTCCAAAAACCTGATGCTGGAATATTTTATCCATTCCTAACATGTTTTGGAATGCTATGATCTTCCTGGTGAAACACCGAACTGTCTCTGGGTTTTAATGAATAGGTGTTTATCATTTGATTTGATTTTGATTTTATCAAAGGTGAAGTTGAAAAATTTTAAGTTAGTCTACCATTTATGATTATTATATTCTCTTTGTACAATGTGCTGGTATCAGTGGTAGTGAAACACACCCACAGCATGAGGAGAACACCACCATATTTGACTGTTGGTCAATCTGTTAAACATCCTTCTTGTGTCTGCAGCAAAAGAGCCGTCTTTGTCTCCTCTGTTTTCTTCAAACTCTTCAAAACATTTGGCTTTCATGTGCGGAGACCTGCACATTTCAGCTGAGTTTGAATGTGTTGATTTTGAAACTGAGACTCATATTTCATGAGCTTCTTCACAGTTCATGTTGCTGTTACACCATCTTTTTGTATGGGATGAAATTTACTCTTGATTGTTCCTGAGCATCCCCTCAAAACACCTCCTTTCATATAAGTATGACAGATTCAGTCAGATGGTTGAAATGTTGACATAGATGGGTTTTCTAATCAGACAATGATCCCAAACATACATAAAAACTAGCTTTGTAAAGGATAAAGCAAGATTATCTTAAGCTTCAGAAAAGACTTCTGTAAAACTAAAAAGCATATCCATCCAGTCTGGTGGTGAAATATGAGGTCAGAAACAATGATAGGGCTTTGTTGATGGTCACATAATGTTCATGATACCTCTGCAACCTGTCATGGGAAAGCTCAGATATTTAGATACTAGAGGGGGTGCAAGTGTTTGAGGGAGTATGCATAAATTTGACCTGGTGTGGATTAAACATCACAATAAATTTAAACTTGTACACCCACTTCTCATTTTAGAAAGAACTACAAGTCTTTGCTGAACTATTTGTTCACCTCTGAACGGAAAGGTTTACATTAATCTCTTAAAAGCACCTGTTTAGAAGGCACTGAATTTGTATGCTATGCATTGTTCCATTCTTTTGTCTTCAGCTTTTGTTTCCAATCATTTTTGTATTTTCTAAGGCATTTTTAACATGTGCTTATATGCTGGAGAGAACTAACAGAACGTTTGGTTCAGTTCAGTTCACTTTATTTTCATAAATTGTCAACATTAAACACAGAAAACAAAACCAATACAGATTAACAAACCCATAATTTATCAAAAAAAGGAATAGGCTGAAGCCAAAACGTATACTTGCCTACCCTGTTCCTATATCTAGCAGGGGAGGCTAAGTATATGAAGATAGGTTGGCAGTGAGAGTAAGAGAACAGAGTCATGAGTGCATTATTCTAAATCAGGAAGCAGACACCGTCAAAATGACCCATTTGTCAGCAGATCAAAGCAATTCCCTTCATTACTGACAACATTTCTGGTTCTTATGGAGATCTTATCAGTGAGCTTAGCCCTCTTCTGTCAGGCAAAACTGAATCAAATGGAAAATTATCATGCCAGCAGGTCTAGAGGGAAAACAGTCATCCAAAGAACCAGGGAGGGGAATGAATAAAGGGGAAGTATAACTCAGTCACTGAGCTCAAGATGAATACATTCTGAATTCAAGTAAATGCTAATAGGGTAAAAAGTATCTGACTACTGCATGTCACATTCCATACAACTCTATATGAAGTGTCAATCAGTAAATACATAGTTATCACAGACATGTTAAGTTACATTGCAGCTTTTAAAGGGACATTTGAATCCCTCTTTTGTCAGGGTGAAATGGTGTTTTTCAACCTAATCAACAGTCATCCAGTAATGGATGTTAAAATTGTTAAAAATGTGGCACAACTAGGTTTTGCAACAGGACAATGTTGATGTTTGTGCTGGGTGGCTTCCTAGCACAGCTCAATTAAATGAGCCATTGCTGATCTTATTTTGCTTCTGTCTTTTGTTCCAGTTATTAGAGTTGGCTTTGTATTTCTATCCATGTTTTTTTTTTATTTTGAAAGTTTTGACAGATATTTTTCATTGTTGTTACATGACTTATCTTTTCTTAAAAGCATTGATTCACCTACACTGTATACGTTTATCTCTTGTCTATCCATGTGAATACTTTGAGTTGTTTTTGTAATCTGTTCGGTTTAAGTATTTCTGTGGAGGAGCAGAAATTTGAACCCCCAACAAATGGGGATCATGCCCCATTTGTTTAGCTAGGGTGCGACTTTGTTTTGAATCAGTTTCTAAGAGGGTAAAGCACATGATATGCAAGTTTGGGCACATATCAAATTTGATCCTGAATTGGTCAGTCCTGTTTTTGTTATTCTAGAGCTGGCTTGGCCTTTTGCTACAACACGGAGGGCATACACTATCTGTCATGTACGTGATGTCTCAGCAATGCTGTTGTTGACAAATGTCAACGTAAAGTGGATAAAGGTTTCAAAGTCAAGAAAACATCTACAAAATACATATTTCATGACAGGGTAGGTATGACAAGTCCATTGTTTAAATATTTAGAGCATCCCCCATCCAACATTTTGAAATGAACTTGCAGGACGTTTTGTGAAAGTGGTTTTGAATTTGTATGTATGTCTCCCATTTTAGCACTGTATTCTGTCATGAATTCAACTCAGAAAACATCAGCAACTCAAGTTCATCTTTAGGTATTTATGGTATGTACATTGTGTACTTTTTAAACTGTTATCCCCTGAAAGACAGAGCATAGATTTTTAACGTTTCGTATTCTAAACAGAAATGACAAGAGAACATCATGACGGTCCATTAAGAAAAAACAATGCTTACCCTCATATTATAAGAAAATGCACACAACATGAGAAGTGTTATGCTAGAAGGCAGTTTGGTGAACATCTAAATTAACTTTATGAAAGCAAGATAAAGTCAATTGATTATTTTCTGAGGATTATAAGAAGGCTGTGCAAAAAGACAGGGGAATTAAAAAAGGAGTGTAATTATTGTCTTTTTCAAGCATTGATCAGACAGTTTTTCAATCATCAGGATTCGACCACAAAACAACATTGATTCAATGACATCTCCTCAACATTGGTTACTTGGATAGAATTGGATGATTGTTTGATGGTTGATCCATCATTAACAGTCAACCTCAACCAAAAATCTAAATTTTTGTCCATAATTCAACATTGAATTACCATTGCTTACTTATTTGTGATTTCTAAAAAGTTTGTTGTATTTATGAAATCTTTTTCTTTTCAAAGATATTGCAAAAAGAGTGTCTCTTGATTGTAAATCCAATATTGCTTACTGTTTCATCTTGTGAGTTTAACACATCATTATACCCTTAGTAGTACCATAAAAATGAAACACTGATTGCAAAATTATTGAAGAATCTCATGTAAATAATTGCCATGCTAACAAAAAATGACCCAAGTCATTTTCATTTGTGGCTCAAGCACACCACAAACACACAGACACACATATCCCTTGTGTGCCTTTGTGTAACTGAGGTACTCTGCAGTGTGCTAGTACTCAGCGGATGACACTACTTCAGTGAGCAGAGGGGACAGTGGAAATAGTCTGTCACTTGCAGACAGCAAAGTCACAGCAAACCCCTACGGAGCTGAAAGCAAAGTCCCACAGACAGGAAAGTAACCCCCAAACAAAAAAAAATGCAGGACAATAAAGGCTCACAGCTACACATGAAATCCAGACACTGTTCAACAGGTCACACAGTGACTGGTTTCCTGAGAAGAGAGAGAAAAAAAAACCTAGAAAAGAAAAGCCTTTTAGGTGGCATTGCATTTCACATAAACACTCCATCTGTCAAGCGTGTCTTTAGCTGTGAGTCAGGATAGTTTCAGCATTAAAAGCTTTGCTGTGGCCTTTTTAAAACACAGGCTTTGGATCAGACTTTGATGTTGAGCATTCTAGCTTTCAAAAAGGCTGGACAGGGTTGATGTCTTAGATCTCATTCTAAAGTGAAAAAAGGAAAGAAAAAAAAGAGCTTTATATCTTCAAACAAAAACCACAAATGTTTTACCAGAATAGTTGGCAAGCACAAGGTGGATTTTACCTAAAAGGATGCACCTGTGACTGTTCAAGTCTTTGATATAAGTGGGTTAAATCTGAAAATGCAAAAACAAAAAAAAAACAGTGAGTTGATTTTTTTCTTCCTCTATTTTAGATTACACAGAAATATCTTTACTGCTGGGCACTCTGAACATCTATCCACAACCAATATGGTAATGGTGTTGATGACACATACACCAAACATGACTTTTCTTGATCGCCTGAGTCAGACAAAAATCAGTGCAAGAAATGATAGTTCCAAGAAAATGTTTGACTAATGTTTAATTCAGTTATATGTCTCACAGACTCATAAATAAAAGTTGTTGCACTTAATCTTCATCAAGACACTCTTTATATTTGAACTGAAATACACATTGTCCATCAATGGTAAATAAAACATAGTTTTCCAAAATCCAATATTGCGTACTGTTGCGTACTAGAATCTGCATATACCAATTTTATATTGTATTTTATATTAGCGATTTGAAGCAGAAAAGAGGCAAACGCCTTTAACAAGGAAGAACTCAACTCTAAGGAGCTCAGCCAGAGGCTTCTGGGATCCCTACAGCCTCCTGATGAAAACCCAGAGAAGGATAAAGTCCAACCCCTCTACACCAGTCAGTTTCAAGAGTCCACGATATTGGTCAAGGTGAGTCCAGCTGTAGAGGGTAACGCTCAACATATTCCAGCGCAATCACATTTCACACTAGTAAGGTGATGTTGTATGTCCAGAAAGCCAGATCATGCTATCAAAAATAAGCATACCCCAATCTTCTCCCTGACCTGAGGGCACCCGAGCTTGTGATTACACAATCTGTCCTAGAAGCACGATCCGTATTGTCCGCTCATTGGTGCATGTGGTAAAAGAAACATTTCTGGGAGGGTTTATTTCCCTTTACATTTTGTTGCAATTGTAAAAAATAGCATGTGATTAAAAAGAGTATCAAAAAATACAGATTAAAAACTGTCTAATTGCATTTCACTAGAATACTTTGACTGCAATTTTCTGAAGAATAAAGAAAAATCTGGTAAATGTCTGCGCCTGTGTACAATAATCGAACATGAGGAAAGAGAGAGAGCGCAAAAGGGAACCAAAGTAAAGTGCTGTCTTTTTGTGCACAAACTTGGAAAATAAAACTAATTCTGATCTAGCTCTCATTTGTCAGGAATTATAACTTAAAAGAAGTGTTTCTTTTAATTGTATTCTTTCTCTTATCAAGTAGCTGTTTTATCACCAGAAAGACACCTGACACTAAATGCACCTTCGTTCTCATGCTTGTTTTATGTGTTTGACCTTATTAATCCGTTGTAACATGAATTATTAGTGTCTGAGGTGTCAAGAAAGATGTGTTTTTTTTATCCAACTTTACAGCCACACAGCTGCCCGCCACGTCCAGACAGCTTTATGTCTTGCAGTTTTTAATTCCAGATTTATGGAATGAGCAGAAAGGACTGACACCCTTAAAGATGTAATTTCAGATTCATCCTGCAGAGCAGTTCATTTTGGGATGTGAGAGAATGAAACAGAGAGATGGCACGCTCGGCCTGCTTTTGTGTCATTTGAATGATAGCTAGGTGAGATTATTAAAATACCTTTATCCACATTAGGGAAAATAACATGGAGTAATAGAAGGTAAGCAGTGAATGGCTTTTCCAATTATTGCACTGTGAAAAGAAGTCTGGTATTTAATAGAGCTGGCTTATGGCAAATTAGAGGTGCTATTCTCCCAAGAGGTAACAATGGAATGACTCTCCTCCTCACTCCTCTCATCCAGGCTGTGAGAATGAAAATAAGACAGCCATTGTCGAGGCAGACAAAGAGCAGCCACACCCCTTAGCTTTGGCTTAGGGAGGTTAGACTTTGAGGGCTGTCATCTCACTGTTACCCCTCTACTCCGCTGTCTCCGTCACCCTGTTTCATTAGGAGATTGATTAAATTGTGAAATTGGGAGTGTGATAGATGCATGAATAACATCTTCAGCTGCTCCCTAATGGTTTGACAAGGACAATATCAAGGACCCCCCCACACGTTACTCTTTTTCCCTGCTTCGTCTCTTTATACCCAGGAAACTCAATCTGGGTAATTAGAGTAAAGACTGTAAGAGACTTGTAAGGGAAAGAAATGCACAGGGAGAGAGGGTAAAAGTGCTAAAAAAAACTGCTGCTACTGCACTTTTCCAAGCCATTACTGCCTCCCTCTCTTTCCATCAACCTGAATTCACACGCACACACGCATTTCTGCACTGTCCACCCTTCATAGCCTACTTTTTCCTTCTCTTTCCTTCTTCTTTTGCTTTCTAGATCCACCAGGCAGCAGCAAAGAAGAGAAATGCAGACATGAGAGAAAAATGAAGGGTAAAAAAACACTGAGGACAGGAGGAATAAGAGGAGGAAAATGAAAATGGTTGTGAACTGGCTACATCAGCAGAACTCAAGCAGAACTTGAGCTGTGCTGGCTGGAAAACCTGGAGACAGAAATTGCAGTGTAGCTGATTGGATATGCATCGTGCGAGCAAATTGGGAATTTTCCCTTTTGACCAGACGTTTAACCGTTTTGGGGTCTTGTGCTGCTATAGCTACATCTGCTTTACATTAATTGGGGTTGCATAAATGTGGCTTAAGCCAAAGGATGCAAACACCTTAGGAGAAATTTTGAAAAAACTAAATGAGGGAAGTGATAGAGGGAAGATGTTCAGGTGGAAGCTGGGGCACTATGCATGTTTTATGTTGACTGGACGCCTGACAAAATGAGCCACTCCTTGCCAAGTCTGCTCCTGCCAAGCACAGGCAGAAACTGAAGAGGGGCTGGACCTTGCCTTGCTCCATGCTGACTACTTTGATTTGAAAAGACACACATTATGCATGTTGCATGCACAGACACACATGGACGCCCCCATCCCATGTATGCGCAAACATCCTGGTCATTCAACAAACCACTAAGTTTTTTGTTGTTTTTTTTTTCCCAGGGATGTTCTAGTTTCTGCTAACCAAGCGAGGAATTCTGCTTGGCAAACTTTACCTCAGCAAGAATCCAACTGTCATATTGACAAATGAACCTTGGAAGAGTAAGAAGGTGTGTGAATATGCTTGTAAAGCTATGTGTGTCTCTCAATTTGTGTATTTTTTTTTCCTGGAGCATAAGCATTCATACCAAAGGGAGAACCTACAGATGGCTGGTGTACATGGTTTTAGGTATCTTGACAACAGCTGGCCAGCAACGCTTGCGATCAATCAGAAAATGGACCAGAGCCATCAGGCAACATTTTCTGTGAACCTTTGTTGGTTCCCAGATGCCATGTACAACACACTGCTGGAGATTTGGAAATGCAACGTTCAATTCAGACAGATAGTTTGACACCTGGTGGAACACCAAGATTCTGATACCTCCAGAAACCACCAGAGGATTTCATTTTGAGCCACTGTGAGAAATGTCTTAACAACATGACATTTTAAGAGGCAACTTCTGCTTCTTTTCAATTGTGTCAAAATTCTAATAAGCGGAACAACAACATAGTAATAATTATTGACAGCGTCTCATTTGGTTGCAATTAGGCCTGTCAGGATAACAAATTTTGCTGAGCGATTAATTGTCTCAAAAATGATTGCGATAAACAATAACATTGTTTGAAGACATTTTTACACTGATTTAATGGAAATTACGTAATATTGCAAGCAATTTCCTGCCAAAGATAGATACACTTTATTTTCAAAAGAACACTTAACACTGGAACTGATAAACAAAATAAACAAAACAAACAAAGACAAAAATAAAATGGATTCTCAGTCTCCATTAACAAAAAATGTACTTGAATAAAAACTAAACAACAAAAAGCCAAAGTGGAAATAAATACTGCATTCAACCAAAAGAGTGCAGATTATGAAGTCTGTATACTACTGTATATTGCCCTTCAGTAATCATTAGATTTAAATAGAGAAGATGGGCACATCCGACTATCTGATGCAATAGTTCACACTACACGAGTAGGTGGTTCCAGTGTGAAAGGTTTGGGAAGAAATGTATCTTTCAGACATCATTTTGAGAGATTTTTGAGTAGCTTAGGAGATTGATCAAATTCTGATAATTGATATTGTTTACGTAGCTTATCAAATGGTGCAAAGGTGTGCATAGTTTCAACACCAAATTGTTTTATTGTAATTATCCCATGATTTGAGAGACATTTAAGAGAGCTGTTTAAGGAAAAGTCATTAAGTATGAGCAGTGGCAGCTGGGGGTGATATTTGAAGGGTGGGCTAGTATTCTTTTTTAAATATTTTTTTTTCTTTTTTTAAATTCCAATGAGAGACCCATCCAATTTGAAAAATAAGGAGAAAACCTGCTATAGACAACCATAAAAAAACAACCACGGAAACATAAAGACTCAATTGGATAGAGTCTCAGAAGTTGTCCAAATTAATTCCCCTGCATTAATTCCCCAACACTGGACACAATCACACTGATAAAATGAAACAAGATACAATATGTTTTTAAATGAGGCCTATCTTATTTAAGGAGAAACTCACTCCAACGACTTTTCTGGGACGCAAAAAGGTTAAATAATCCACTTCATTTATGGTAATATCGCTAATAGTTATAATATCTCTCAGTCTACGCCAAACCACGGCCACACACACTCGAGCTCAAGGAAAGTCCATCCTGATTGGATGAATCCTGTGGCCACGGGCTGGCCCTGGGCTGACCAAAATTAGCCCCAATGAGCCGCAAACCGAGGGGGCGTGGCTAGGCTCCTGTCAATCATTTTGAGCCATGACAGACAGTAACACTGAATGGGGCTCTCAGAAGTTAGCCCTTCGGAAAGACCCAAGGATTTTCCCCAGGCGGTTTGACACCAGGTTTGTTGAAAATTTTACAAAATATGACACATTATTTATAAAATGTATTTATTTTTTAAGTAGTTATTTCTAAGTTGTTTATTTTAACGACTTTATTGTAAATGTCAAGGAGGGGTTAGCCCTACTAGCCCACTTATACCAGCCGTCCCTGAGTAGGAGCCACATAGGTTTCAATTTAAAGAGAGTTACTCAGAGTCAAAAATGCCCAGGGAGTCAAATTAACCCCTTGGCGGTACTAGCGTTAAAATGACACTGACTACATAATGACAACTACAAATCACCTCATATAAAGAAGCATTTTATACAGCCTCGGATGAGCTGTAACACTGTCCTCATAAGAAATGATGCAAGGGCAAGAGCAAAAAGCTACCACACATCACTCAGATCAGAATTTTATGAACAATGAGGGATGTTAAATATTTTATAAAGGCAAAAGACTCAGAGCTCTTTTCTGCAGGAAATAAAAAAGAGCAAATAAAAATGTGCAAAAACCCCGTCAGGGAGCGGTGGCTAAAGCACTCATAAGTAAAAAGCATTGAAAAACCAGAAAACTTTATATCTAGTGCTAACCTGTTTACCTTAGGAGCTGTTTCATCTTGAGACGCCATAAAGCATTTTATTGCACTGAGAGATTTTATTACAAATACACATAGCGCCAAGGTGTGCTTGTGTCTCTGTCTGTGCTCCTGCATGTCGGGGTGATTGGGTGTGTGTGCGTGTTTGTATGTGCGTGCAGCTGAACGGAGTAGGAGGAAAATCTGCAAACAAAACATCATTCCACCATGACAGTATCCATTATACTTTCAAGAAAGGATCCCGACTGAAGCTTTTTATTGTGAATAACAAAGTAAATGGGATCAGATTATACAGGCGCAGGCCTCAATTTTGATTTTGCTCACATTTAACCTCCTCGTAAGAAAGAACCAAAGAAGGGGAAATGGGAAAACGCAAGTGGAAAAGGATTACAATTTAACATAACATCACTTGCATCCAAAAGAACCTTTAATCATGCACAAGGACCTTTCGCCTTACAGTTATTTCTGCATTTTATCCTCTGTAAAAGCTGATAATTTAGATTAATTTATTTTGTGCTGTCTGTCATTCAGTTGAGATGCATAGTGGAGCAATGGATCTCGACAGCAGGAAAGTCCTGCAATTCCCCTACCCATTTTTCTCTCTCTCTGTCATCACCATTTTTGTTTCATTATAATTGTTGTGGTATATCAATTTACTTCTAAACCAAATACAGCCTGTTGTGGCGTTGTTTATTATAGTCAAATGCACAACAAAAGAAATATCTAATTTTCCCCCTTTTGCAAAGGAGATCAGCCACTTACATTACCAGGTACCCAGATTCACCATATAGCTTGTGTATGCTGCCAGGACATGTCACACACAAAATACAAGAAGAAAAATAGAAGGTGCTGAGTTTAGCTAAATGCAGTTTTCAAATGATTAGTTTATTTATTAAGCTAAAAAAAAAAGCTACCCCAACCAACCTGACCCAATGATAAATACTAATAGACCCCTTTTGTATATCATGAACTAATAGATCGGCTAATTCATGATTTATTTCTTCATCTACATCCAAGTCTGTTTCTGTTAGACCTGTAAATACCTAAACAGAACCTATCTAACAAAATGAAGGGCTACAATAAATATTTCAAAGAAATATTAAGCACACACAAAAACTAAGTCATTATTAGTCTAGAAAGCAATACAAAGTCATTTCTCAGGCGTTGAGACTCATTGACCTAAGTGTTAGGCATTACCCACAAATAGAGAAAACATAACTACAAAAATTACTCCAAGAACTGGGGATTGAAACTGACCCTAAGCACTCGCTTGGCACAGTTAGAGTCAGTGTTTATGATTTAACAATAACATAAACAATGGGCAAAAAATTCCAAGCAGGGATGCTCTTAAGATTTTGTCTTTCATGTCTATTGGTTGCCCTGTAATAGACCAGGAAACCTTTAAGGATGTACCCCACCTATTATCATCATCCCTGGCAGCATTGCAAGGAATAACAAGGTATGAATAAATGATGTTTGGATGGATGGATGCTTGTCAAACAAAAATCAAACATTATCTGAAGGATAGTACCTGATGGAGAAATCTTCAGATCTGTCTTTTATCGTCTCTGTACATCTTCATTCACTTCTCTGCCTGCCTGTCTCTCACTGTATTTTCTTCTCAGCTTTGCTGTCATGCTTGTCCCCTGTCTGCCTGTCAACACGTCCTTTCTGTTTGACCGACCTTCTCTCACATCAACAAGCATCACTACCCTCAAACCCAAAACACTTCATTAGTTGTCCCCCATCTCCCTATGTCCCCTTTTGAAAATCTTCCCTCCCATTTAACCACACTTAATTTTATCTTGTCTTCAGAGAAATACAGATTCTTGGTTCTCCTTCATCCCTCTGATCCACAGGGTTGTGGAGGCCTCCCTCAGAGGGACCAAACAGAGGCTGTTTGTTAAGCTGTTATTTATCTCTCATAAAGTTCTCTTCATCTCCAATTAAACAGCCTAGAACTGTTGCCCTTGATGCGCACATAACTCTTTTGTCTTTTGGAGAAATGATTTACACTTTAATTTAGAATCTACTGAACCCAGGAGGGATCCCGGCCGAATGTTAAATCAGGAATATGTTGTCAGAGGATTTGTATTTACATAGTGTTTATTTATCTTTCTTAATGTGTGAAGACTATGCTTGTGAGAGTGACTGGGTGGCTGAGGCATGTTTTTTTATTATTATTGTTATTTGCTATGTCACCATTAGTAGTAGCATCTCTGAGCCTGATTGGGCTGCAAAGAGCTGGCAAATATTCTCGCAGAGAATAAACAAACCCTAGCTGGGTATGCCTGATGAACATGTTTACTGGGACTTCATGCCACTAATTTCAATATAATGAGATATTAAACAGTGGAAATTACATTTCAGTCTCACTTCCCCGAACACATGAGGAATCAAAGGGCAAAAGCTGCTGACAAATACATAAATGCAGTAGCAATTTGTTTTTCCAGTCAATAATAGGATATTGCAGAAGACTCCATTTCCTGCGGCTGATAAATGTAATTACATTGATCTCTGTAATTTCACTAGAGGAAGGGAAATTAGGCTCAGAAGTTACATGCCAAAACAAGAATAATGTTTAGGGGCCCCTTAGGACAGTAGGAAGTGGGGGTGGGAGGTGTTATTAGGGAAAAACGGGAATTGGAGATGCAAAAAAAATCATGAGTCTCTTAAGCTATGCTTTAATTTTTTCATCACTGTCATCAAACACCTCTGCGAGCTAGGTAATAATGTTCCCCCATGGTCTTACCCTCTTCTGTTAAATACCCAGGTCTCGTGCACTTCAAAAGATGAGCAAATGTATCATTAATGATCTGACCTGTGAAAAAAGACACAAGCATGTTCTTTCATCACAAGGGCTCCATTAGCAGAAATAGCAATATAATGTGCTTTCAACTTTGTCGGCTGTTTTACTCATCCTATCATGACTGTCCACCTGAAGACTCCTTTCTAAAGATAAAAACTGTCATTTACTTGTGTTCTGAGACCTCTGTTACACACTCGATTACCTAAATATTCATGCATAGCTAATAGCTTCCATTTGAGATATTAATCTTCTGTGAAAGTTGACTTGAAACACGACACAATGTCAACAGTCACACAAAAGGTGGAAACTCTCCAAGGATGTATCTCAGCACAGTGAGATACATACAAGGTACCTTGTTAACATACAAGGTAACAAAGAGGAGACTGAGAGGAATGTCATGTAGGGCATTCAGAGATAAGTCTGTTTCAGTGATTAGTCCTGGTAAAAATGGTGGGCCATGGAGAAAAACAGAAGTTAGTAATTGGGGGATTAATTGTAAACTGAGAATAGTTCTGCTTGACGTGCGGGAGATTTGGCTGTTCCTTGTCAACTGCAAGGTAAATGAGCGAATCAAATGCAGTCTGGTTAAAATTCAAGAAGTGCTATTTAACTGTGCAAAATATTACCCCTGTTAAAATACATACACTTGGGGTGCGCTGTGGTGGCGCAGGGGTTAAGCACAACCCATATATGGGAGGCCTTAGTCCTCGACGTGGCCGTTGCAAGTTTGATTCCCGGCCTGGCGACCTTTGCCGCATGTCTTTCCCTTCTCTCATTACCCACTTTCCTGTCAATGAACTATCAAATAAAGGCCTCTAGAGAAACAAAACCTTTAAAAAAATACATACAACATACATACATACAATATTGAATAAGAAAAGTTTGTATTTCCAAAGCAGGGAGTTACAAACACTGCAAATGAAACAAAACACTAAATAAATAAATAAAAAAACATGCCTTCAAAGGAAATGTCAACGAATCATCAAAATCAATACGCAAGACTTCATATTTCATGATCAGGAATAACAGTTTAAGATTTAATGGTCTTCAGTGAAGAAGTAGAAATATTTAAGAACAAAGGCGGTATCTTGATCAATAGCCAGACAGTTACATAAGCCAACCAGCAAACTGACATTTCAGTCCAAGAAGCAACAAAAAACGGAATGAACACAGAAACATATCAAATTGTGCTTTTTGGGAAAAGAATCGTAAAAGTCAACAAACACTCAATGTTTGTGCTGAAAGAAAATTTACTGCTGAGGTTGGAAAGGAAGCCTATTCCGAATTCCTCAAGAGGTGAAATGAAAGCAAAAGGCCAAGATTTAAAAACAAGCCAAGATGTGTAAGTCAGTAAAACAGAGCGAGTGAAATGCTGACAAGGTCGTTTCTGCTTTCGCCTGGACTGACTTCGTTTTCCTTTTTCCTCCCACGTATTACTCTGCAGTAGGTCTACCCTTATCTAAATAAGGATTATTGTTTTTTTCCCTCCCGTTCACTTGCTTGATTGAATTCATGCAGTGCTTGTGTGCGTGTACTTTGACGCACCACTCCTGCCAAGAAAAGAACTTTTTAGCAGTTCAGAAGAAGATCAAAAGAAACAGGACAGAACATAACACTCAGACAAAATGTGTTTGAATACACATGCAACAGTGCACATTCTGCAGGGTTTTATGTATTTCTTGGAAATACTGTAGCCTCACATTTGAATGATTTCCCAGAAAGAGTTTAGTTAGCCCAGAAAATGATTTTTTTTAATTTTTTTTTGCCATGAAGTGTTTCATGTGGCCACTAATGTGACCAGGCTGTGGATTGAGTTGTGATCCCTAAATACTTGCATTTCTCCATCCTGTAGTCTCTCTGATGGACTTTTTGGGAAGAAAAGAAGAGTTTTTTTTTCTTTTGTTCAAGGATGAAGCAGAATGAGGCCATTTTGAACCCCAAACAATTAGCATTTAAAAAGACAACAATGTGCCACATGCGCTTCATAAAACCTTTTGTTTGCTGTTTGTGTAGGACACTTATTCTCTCTCATGCACTCATGTATATGTGTGACTGAGCGCCTGTATTTGAGAGCATATGCCTCGGCAGGAGGATAGTGATATGGTTGCAGACTAGAGCATCGCAGTGCTGCTGTTGGCCGAGGGTTAGGGTGGCAGATGCCAGAGGGCTTCATTAAACACAAGAAGGGGAAATAGTGAACAGCAGCTCTCCAGGAAGTCTATCAGACCTAAACACAAACACAGACATGCCTCTGATTCTGGTCATGGTCATACATTTTCTCTCTCGCTTTTTTCCTCTCCGTCTATTTCTCTTTATGCGTTTATTGTTCTCAATTATACCCACTCATCTTTGTCCTCCCTCACATTCTCCAATGCAATCAGCGACAACTGTTTTCTACTGTGTTGCTTTTTGTTCCTCCATTTTTCTCAGATTCTTTTTGTCTGTCTGTCTGCTGTTTTAGTTGGTGTTGTGTCTGTCAGTGAAGCGGAGCAGTCATTAATCACTGGTAAATGTACGCAGAGAAGGCAGACGCCTCAAAGGAGGGGTGTGAGTTCTCTCATTCTGTTCGAAAAACAGTTCTCTCTACATCCTCCATGGAGAGAGATGCAGAAAATGGAGCACAGGTGCAGCGGCAAGTGCGTTAAACACAAACATATGCACCCCAACCCACACACGCACACACGCACCCCCACCCACCCACGCACACACACACAGAATCAACAACAAATGTTGGTATTTAATATGCAGACTAAGCTAATACCAAGAAAAGAAATGCTGAGAACATATGACCAGCACAGATGATTTGCTGAAAAACTGAAGGACATCAAACAGTATTTTTCATCTAATCTATCGGAGAAAAATCTTAGATAATTATCCAGTTATTTAGTTATTCCTTTTAATAAAATGATCAACAATTATTTGAGATATTCTAAGAATCTGCCACCTACCAGTCCTGACACGTGACAGCAAGTTGGAAAGTTAAAATTTCTCTCTTCCATACCAGAGTCAAAAGCTGTTATTGAAGAGAAAAAAAAAGTCCTATAGTTGTACTCAGAAGACATTTTGGAATTACATAATGCATAACTGATTATATGTAATTCATTAGTTATGAGTTAAATGTGACTAATTATCTCTGAGATGAAAAGTGATGTAAAAATTGATACATCACTTTTTAGAAACAACCAAAGGTCGAGCGTGTCACACAAATTTAATCTTACCTCAATACTGGAAACTACCTGACGAAATGCAATGGACAATACTTTGCGATCTAAGAGCAACCTTTTAATGATTAGTGAATGTCTAATAATTCTTAAAATTTGTATCCATAATACTTCTACAAAAAAAAACCTTGCAAAATAAAAAATATTTTCCACCTATTAAATTATCAGTTTGGTTAAAGCATTACAAAATGTTTAAAAATCACTCAGAAAATAATATTTATGTTAAACAATACATTCCTAAGCTTTCCGAGGCAGAAAATAGACAAAATCAACTAAGAATGTGAGAACTAAGAACTAAGAATGGGAAGAACATTTCACAACATGCCCTGCCCTGAAATCAACTCTGACCTCTGATCAATCAAAGCAACTTCTCAACAACTGTCAGCAAACAGTACAGCCTTTGCTTCCATCGATTTATTGTTTTGATTTCTCTGGGTTTTTTTAGGACTGTTTAAATGGGAGCCGTTATGGCGTGGGTAAACTGGTGGTGCTTACAGTGAGTCTTTATTTACTTGTGCAAAAGAAATCAATGACTTGGTGCTGTAGGAGAAGTGTGTGGATCAATTTAGGTTTTCAAAAAGCCTCTGGAAAAAAAAAAGAAAAAAAAGAGAAAAATCAATATCCCTTACATGTTATTGATGGGTGTTTGGCTGCAGAAGAAAGTGAAAAACAAAGAACACCTGTTTACTTTAGAAAAATTATACTGCTCAATCTTTGTTTGACGGTTACCTTTCTGGATCTCTTTCTCTTGTTTCTTCTGTGAGATGTTACACAGCTTACTTACCCATTAGTTAAAAAAAAAACACCGGAACATAAGTACTGCTGTCTATTATTTGCAAAGACAGAACAACTCTATTTAACCTCACGTCTGACATACTCGAGGCTGATTAGGTCTAACATCGAGCCTCCTTGTTACAACACGAACAAAACATCTTGATTTAAAGTTGGAAAGCTTGAGGCTGTTGAGCCATTTTTTATCCCCCGGCCCCACTATTAATAAAACGCAATCAGAAATATCTCTTGGAGCTGTGATGTGCAGTTCCTGTTTTAGAGGCCGATAGGAGCACAGTACTGCCTGGCCAGCATTTCCCTCAAGCCATGTCGAGCTGCTAGCTCACAGGCCAGTCATAGGGGCCTCTATCCTGACACATGCCCGATTTTGTGTAAGTCTGATCAAAGTGACAGTGCTGCAGACCCACAGAGATGCAGGCGAGGGCTGCTGTCACCCCACCTGTCCGGCTGATGGCAACTTGGTGAGGGCAGCGAGAAAAGTGGTGGGATGCCGATGATGAAGGTCCCTGTCTGTACGTCACTCAGGTTTGTGTTGGATGACAGAACAGCTCATTAGGTAGGGTACTGACTTCACAGACCATTTGGGGAAGCAGCACACAGAGTGATGCCAAAAACAAGGGTTTTTAGTCAGAAATACAGACTAAAAACCCTTCTTTGAAACATTGCTATCATGCAAATGAATATAAAGGCATAGTAATTTTAAAAAAGTTAAAGTTTTGTCTTCTTTCGTAACATCATGTGTGTTGTATGAGGATAACAAAGCAGTGAAGCTGCCAGTTAGCACTGATGGTAGTTTGAAGAAATTTTATTAAGATTAATTTATCTCAGGTTTCCACACAATTTTCTTTTGCAAAATATAAACATTTCCAGATAAAACATTTTAATTTTAATAGAAGAAGCAAAGCACTTCGTAACACAGAAAATACACAACACGATATTTCTTTTTAACTCGTAGTGCTGACTATTTTATTTGTTTTTCGCATTTTGACCAGATAGACTTTAGTTTACAGTTCATAATTTAAGTTTAGCTGGATCATAAGAATCATTAAGCTACAACCGAGGTGTCACACATTGTCTGTGGTCAGAGACAAAACAAAAAGAGATGTGTTGGCCAGAGACTGCTTGATTACTAATACATAGTATTTTAAATTTTGTCTTACTCTATTGTTATCTAATAACAACATATAACAACACAGCAACTCCTCCAGGCAAAGAAGCCTTTTTCTACCTAATCGAAATCCTGTGCACTGATGTTCTGGAGAGGTTCTATTTTATTTTGCTTCTATGCAAGCATAATATTTCTCCACAGTTTCAATTATTTTTAAAACATATCTTTTATTGAAGATATGTTAGTCATTTTATATAAAATGGTGAAATATAAAGCATAGAAATTTCAAATTTGAAGTCCACAAAATTGAAAATGCTCAGAATTCAACTGGACCCCATATTGGGTTTAATGTTAAAAATGTAAATTAGACAAAGTGGTTTCACAAGAAGATCAGCACAACTTACTATTATACCTGCTTTTTTAAAGTTATTTTTGTGTGTCATGGCTACCATCAATGTCATAAAATTTTTTTCTTGTACTTGGTACCCTATCTTTTGCTTGACATAGTTTTGTGGCCTCTGGTGGCATCTTTTGTGGGTGTCTTCTGGTACAGCAGAGTCATGGGCTCAGATGGAGATTTTCTTTTACAGAGGTGGTGTTACATGGAACATCCTCAGGGAAAGCCCAAAACCTGCCGCAATCTCTGGTGTTGCTTTAAATAAACCATTAACACGTCTTTTGTGCATTTATGTCCTTGCCAGAATTTGTGGGAAGGCAGCTGTCAAACAATGCCCCAATTCTGACTTAGGAAAAAAAATATTCATGTTATATATTTAACTTCCAAGCACCTGTTAAAATCAATTAATGCAAATAATTTTAAATGCTCAATACCCACTTGGCCGCTAAGTATAAGCTTATAAGGCAATGTTTTATGTTCAGTTTAGACTGAACAGAAAAACCTGCACATGACCCTTAGAGGACAATAAAAGTTACTAAACCAGACTAAACACAAAAACAAAAAGTTGGCAAAATCATCCCCATGCCACAGACCTGCATCTGTTTGTTCAGATCTGTAGCTCTCTGTATGCCCACACCTGCCCTGCAGTCATCATTAAAGGGAAAGATGAGAGCCTCAGAGCTGAACAAAGGCATCAGCACGCATCACTTCTCTTCTGCTCTGAACACTCAACTCTTAGCAATCCACTAGCCCCTGACGGACCTATTTACTGCACAAAATGGATTGTGTTTGGCTGCGCACTGTACTTCCAAATGTTCCTCTGATGCCCTTGCTCTTCCTTTCTGCACTATCACCTCTGTTACTCTCTGCTTCTGACCAGTTCTAAGAAGCAGCATAAGTATCCTATTATTTTATTGCTGTTATAGTACTGTTAAAGGGTTTAGAAAATTCAGACGGAAATGCGAGAGAGACAGTACCAGGCTGATGGGACAGACTCCAGCTGTAGAAGCAATCCAATTGAAAAACTCCCCTTTAGACTCAATGTTTTATATCTCAATAGGAAAAAAAGTTAGGTAAAAAAAAGTCTCTTCAAACAGCTCTAGTTTTTATTTTCTCTAGGGACAGGATAAAACCTGGATGAAAAACAAAGAAGTGAAACAAACAAAAAAAATGCTTCCTTTGCACAATTTAAACCCAGCAGAGATAAGCTGAGGGAGTTTTGTAAACAACAGGGAAAAGCTGATGGCTAGATATTCCAGATAAAAAAAAGATGGAAAGACAGACCCGGGAATGAGGCAACAGTCCCTTGGAACACTTCTGGATAAACTGAAGAGAGTGCCACAAGCTTTACATTTACAGGTTGGCGATGAGAGAGACAGAGCTGTCATTCTTTGGTTGTGAATTTTAGGCTCTTTGTGAGTCAAGCCTTTGCACAACAAACATTTGCACAAACATACATTTATTCATGATTTTTGTCCTTCGACAGATGTATGCGCTTGATCTCCAGCATCCTGCATGCTGTTTTCAAATTCCAGCTTTACTAGAACTCAGTATTTTGTTCAAGGATTAAATTACTCTCAGTTGTTGGTGTTGCATCTCAATGTGTATATGTGTAATTTACTTATAAGGTCAAACAAATCCCGTTTCATGTTATAACTTTAGATTTAAACTGTAAATAATTGTTTCATGGGACAAAGGGGATGACTATTTAGTTTTGTCTGTAAGCAAGACAAGAGAAAAAAAATCCCCCCAGTTATTCTGTGACAAATTGTGCTTTTAGACTGCATTCAAAAAATATTTACTGAACATCAAAAAGTGAAATTGAACAATAAAACACTTTGATAATGCAAAATGGAAATGAATAATATTTGGCTAACTGTAAACCCAATGGGCCTCGTTTTGTGAGAGGGTTTAACTGCTTAGGAGCACTGTGTGTCTGAAGGGAAAACTTCTCAGGGTCAGCCAGGGCTTTTTAAATACCTTAAGATACTGTAGCTCTAATTACATCAGGGGACCACAACACAATCATCTTCAAGGATGTGGAGAGCAAACTAGTTATGCTAATGCATTTCTGTGCTTTATCACCCTTCATTACGCACGTCCCCAATCAGTGGTAGCTGTGAAGCGCCCTCGAGAAATCCCAGCTGTAAATTCTGAGCAAATCACCGCTGCAGCCAATCAAACCTGTCACTTACACTGACGAGCATCTGAGGGAATGGTCCACGAGAATTTTCTGCAACGTTGATTGGTGGGATCACCCAGTCTCTCTTCTGCCTTCGGAGACCCCTGGTGCTGTTGACGTGGGACCCTGGGAACATGATGACAGGAGTTGGTGCCTGCGACGCGTCCTTCTTCTTGTTTTGCTCACTGATGTTCCCTGCTTCCTCTGTGACCTTTAAGAAAAGACAAGGCAAGACTTTGATCATAAGCTTGTATGTGCTGATGATTATAATAGTAACCAATAATATGCTAAAGTTGTTTCAGTCTCAAGGCAGAAATTCAGATGTCAGAGAGAGTAACATTTTCATAAAGCTTTACTCATTAGACTTAGTGAGGGCTCGTTTCTGTTATTACAGCAACACACACACATACACCCCCGCACACCCTCACACACAGCTGTGAGCCACAAACAGCCCCTGGCTGATTGTGGGATGTCAAGCTGTTTTGACTGCCAGGGGTTAATATGGGCCACCAAACTGAAGATTCGCCCCAGATTTTACAAAAATGGCACCATGGAGGAGCAGAGCTGTTTTCACAGCAGTACCAACACAAACCAACTTCTAACATATTTTTTCTCACAAAATACAAAATATTACCTCAATATTTATAATATTATTACAAGGCTGTAACATCACATAGCACATTATGTCTATGCAAATGGTTATTTCTATACAAACACACAAAAAATATTAATTAGTTATGGAAGAAGGAAATATAAAATAATGTAGTAGCAGAGTGAAGTTGTATTAGTAATTCAACCCTTGTGTGAATAGTAGGAAAAATAGAAAAAAATAACATGTAATAACACAGAATCTCTGTAATACAAGCTAAGATTAATCTGAGCGTAAACTCTCGATAAGCTGCTCTTTTATGTTTAAAAAGTGCAGTCCAACCTCTTACAATAGCCTTGTGTTCTGAGAAGTCTTTGAAATGGGAATAAAAAAATATGGTATTTCAATAGCTCTCTATACCTCCTGCCTAAGGCCATAACTGTGAACTATTCAGTGTCATATCATCACCTACACATGGTGTTGCTATGGAGCCAAAGTTCACAATGTATAACAAGCATGTTCTTAAAACTAATTGCTCAAAGGCTATAATACTCTGAAAATAGAAGTTGTGTCTCAGAATTCTCAATGTATTCTGAGAATTAAAAAAAATAAATCTAAACTTTTAAGTGCCGACAGAAATGTGACAAGAAAAAAAGCACCAGCAGGTATCAGACCTGGGCAGAACAGAGCTGGTATTACTTGTTTTGTCTGTATATATGGGTGTGAACAAGACCATAAACTTCAGGCTTTGTCATTTATGTTGGATATAAAAAGCCTATTAACAGAGAGCATGTCCGATGTTGGATTTAAAGCCTCTTTTAGCAGACAGTCAGCTGAGTCACAGATATACACTTCAATCATTTATTGTGCTCCTGTCCTCACATATGTTCAGGTCCACCACAAAACTGTCTTTTTGAGAGATGATCAGAAAAGGAACAAAAGGAGAGCCTATTTTCAACCTCTTTATGAGCATTAACTCATTCTTGTGTCAGAACAATCTACATCAAATATCAAGCAATAAAGCTAATGCCACCTAGATTTAGTGTCCGTACGCGAAAATACTTTCAACAGGCACCAAAGAAGGAATAAAGATGTCATCCATTAGACTCGTAAAGCGTGAATAAAGAAATGCAGAGTAGAGGAAGAGAGCTTTATTTGTGAATTCCTGTGCTATGTAAAGCACCAACTGCAAATAATTAAAAATGTTGCTCCAAATCTTCAAATATTTTACATAAAACTACAGTTCAGCATCATGGTTAATGGCTTTCATTATCTAAAGACTCCTTTCTTTGCTCCTGTGTGCATAATGTTGTACTAAATGTGCTTAATATATTGATAACAATCTCTCTGGATCGTTGTTCTACAAAAAATCTACCAATGTATCTCAGGGTTTTTAAGCCTCTAAAACCATGTAAGAAAATCAACAATGAATATCATTGCCAAAGATTGGCATGTCTCAACCACACACTGTTCAGCTATCCTTTGCTCTCAAGGTTGACCCTGCTCTCCTTGGCAGTCTTATTGTTCTTCTTTGTCTGTCCTTCAAGTTGCGAGGTACTGACAGGTTCTTCTTAGCAAAGTTTCAAGTGTTATGTCTGCAATATTTGTCTAGCAGTGTTTTGACTTTACTAAACATATTTAAACTGTGTAGCCTTCACTAACTCTTGGCTTGAATCTACTCCCAGTCAGCATAAAATCACAAATCCAGAAGTGAAATATAATCCAAATAATATATATTTTTTTAAATCTGGAACATTATAAAACAATTGGGGAGTCATGGTAGCAAATATTTGGGTTTGGAAAAAAAAACCCAAATACAAAAAACAGTGACTGGAAACCACTCTCCAGGAATGTTTTAGGTGGAACTGTTGGAATGTTTTAGAAAACTGTTGAGGTGGAATATCTGAGTGTATGAATGTTGGCGTGGACAGGATGGTGTTTGTACCAATGTACAAGAGAAATTGTGTGAAGTTGGGCATAAAGAAAATAGATTAATTTAATATATATTTATATATCATTACACTATGTGTAACACTGCAATATGTGATAAGATTGGTGGGGATAATAGATATTCTACATTTCATTTTACAATATCTGTGAAGAATGTATCGGCTTACAGATCCACCACAACAGCTGACATTTGAAAATACTGAGAAAATACACCACAGGAGCAGACTACAGTGTAAGGCAACAATGGCTCCTGGCACATATTGAAAGTTGAAGGTCCTGTACCATGCAGTCTATAAAAAAGTGTTGTTTTTTCTTTGAGTATCTTTTTGTTCTTGCCTGGTCAAGGCTCCTTAGGGGGTTGGGTTGTATCTGCCAGCGGAAACAATGCTTTCAAGGTTGCTTTCATTAGATGAACGCTCAAGAAGAAGACGAAGAAGAAGAAAAAGAAAAGCTTTTAAGGCTGTTTTACAGAAAATGTGTCAACTAACCTGACTTACGGGTTATGCATGCATGGGTTTGTGTGGGTGGGTAATGGTGTGGGCCGTAGATGGTGGGGGGATTCTGGAGTAAGGTGTCATGTTTGCTTTGATCATCCAAACGTGCGGCTTTAAACATCTTGTTCTGCGTTTTCCATGACACTTTAAGTGACAGAGCAAAGGGAAAGATTGTTACATAAAAAAAGGGATGTGGTTGGTGAGGGAACTCTAGGTTGGCATTGGACTTCAGTTAAGAGAGAGTTTGTTAGGTTCATTATCATAAGAACATCCACTATGATTGCTCTTTAAATGTCCATGTCAAATATATTAGAACAGATTTCTGTGCCCCACAATGGTATTAAAAACAAGCAGCATTAATATCACTGATGCTGATTGTTAGCTTAAAAACTGAGGGGGTTTTTTGCTCGTTATTTTAGTCATGGATCCTGAAAAGTCACAGGTTCCAATGTGTATAAGGCAAGTCTCCGTGCTCTAAATCTGATTTTCTCTTATAACATTGTAAAAACTGGGTTGTACTATTGCAGTTGATTAACATAGAAATAATTTTTATTTTGGTCAGATTTATTTATTTACTATGCTCATTGTCTAATTTTACTCTATTTAATTTATCTTTTAAAGATCACACCCACTTGCTGTTTTTTCTGGGAAACAAAAATACTTGAATTATTAAAAAAAAACAAAAACATTTTTACTACTCTAATTAAATTCTGAATGTGGTCAAATTACCAGTTTGTAAGTCAAAGTTTACAGGTAAATACTGAGACTTGCATGACTTTGGACTCAACAATGAGACTTAATATACCAGTAATGACAGGAAACCCATCCAATGCAGTTGAATTTAAAAAGTTATGTGATGAAGAGTTTAAAATTACTGATGATGATGACTGTCTACCAAATGTGACACAAGTATTTACTATGTTTATAATTACTTATGTACAGGATTAGCTTGGTGTAAATGCCTTTTTTCTTTTCATAAATAAAATCCTCATTTGAAAATTGTTTGAAAACCGTTTTCTTATTTAATTAAATTATCATTGTCCTATATTAACACTATTTCATAGTGTGAAATATCTGATTATGATAAATAAACAAAATAGGACTGTTTTCTTTTTTCAAGTTCACATACCTAAGTTTATCTCTTATTTTGGCCACCAGGGGAGGCAAAGTCCTTGAAAAACACTACACTCTTAATTACGTTCCTGAGCAGCATGCTGACATGCAACGGCCCACACAAACGCTGACTCTTTCTCCTATTTGTGTACAATGTTACCAGTTTGCAGAACAGGCAATCCAGCCTTCCAAACATGTTTCCATATTCAGTGTTTGCTGTACTGTGTGAAAGGTTCACAGGAACATGCAAATGAACCTTTACATTCGGTCCACATTTGACAGACTGGCCTCTGCCAGTACAGCATGCCTATGTGCACAAATGTGATTTGTCAGTAAAGTGGGATGTGACAGATGTGATCTAGGTCTGGACAAATGGACTCTTTTTTCTTTGTAAGGCAGATAAAAGCTTAGTGGGGTTGACTGCAGCTCATGCCTCCATTCCCCACAAAGTAGTGAAACACCCGTTAAGGTTAAACTGAAATGAATGAGTGTGAGAGTTGTCAGAAGCAGATGTGAGATAACCCACCAACCCACTCCCACACCCGTCATCTTCACCCATTCCCTTGCACTAAATAAGTGAAACACCAGAGCATTTTATCTGCACATGCTAACAGGTACTAGTGAGCTCCCAGGGGAAAACTGAAGAAAAAAGACAGAGGAAAGGAGACAAAGCCAGAAAAAAGAGCAGCGCCATCACCATTGCAAAAAAAAACTTAAGTGAGCTTTTCTCCCCTATCATGGAGCAAGTTTAATGAAACCTTGCTCCCCAGAGTCTTATTCACACTTTGGCAGAAAGAAAATGGGGGGGGGGGGGGGGGAGGGAGGGGGCAAGTTAAGGAATGGTGTGTGTGCACTTACTGAAACCATTATCAGAGATGGTTGACAAACAGCACAGATAGGCTGGATTTAGATCAGGATTTCTAACAGCAGCTTTTTGGATTTAGTGATTTAAAGGTTGTGTTATTTCCATTTAATCCAGCACAGATAGAGAGCATATGCTTTGGCATGCAGCCTCGCAAAGCTCAAACCCATAGGCTCGCAAATATAAGACATTTTATGCCCAAAACAAAAGGACAAACACACACGGAACATACACAGAATTAAAAATTAAATGCAAAATTAGCATAATTCATACTTGATCCAGCATAAGCTCCCACAATAAAATAACATCCTCACATACATACCAAACACACTTGCTTAGGCACACCAATGCTATGTGAACAGAAATCAGTGAGTGTGAAATGGATGCGGACCCACAGCCCTGGTGCCGTCAGCCTTAGCCAGCTGGCGATGGTCCCAGCTCTTCCCCTCCACAGCACTGCCTCCCCAAAACCCTGCATGCTTTGATATCAGCCAGCCTCTGGCTACCGAGACATCTGGAAGTTATTATTCAACAGAGCGCGCCACAAAGCGGCATTTCCATAATGAAACATCACGTTTTGTTTCAGTGCCCTGCGTTTTCCTCCTGAATACATGCCGCTTACAACTTGTAGCATACCTGGGACTGCTGACCACACGTCTTGCTCCTCCGTCATTCGTCTGTCTATTCAAGTACTATTCATGGACTCACTGGGAAATAAAGCAAAATAGCCACTCATTTGACCTTTAATACTTTAACACTAAGGCTCATACCATGCGGTGAATCATTTGAATTGCCTGAATTACAAAATTATGTAGATAAAGGCCAGGCTATTGAGCGTATGAAAAGCATATTCATACTTACAATAATAAATCGTTTGTTGGCTAAGGTCCCACTCTCTATTTGTCTCTTTGATTCAAGGGCTGATTTTGTGTCACTGATTCAATTTTCTCACAACTACCAAGGAAACACATACAAAACTGTGTCTTCTATGTGTTCTACTTTTTAGGGGATTTAAATACACAGCCTAGGAATCTCAATGCCGCTGAAAAATTCTTGTGAGACTAATGAAAGCCCCAGACAGTTGCTTCGTTTAAAGCAAACTTTGTTTTGTGATTTAAAAATGTGTTAATTATCCCTTAAGACTTGCAGCATTAGAAAATTACTTTTTTAAAAGTAAAAATAATTTGTTGGTAATTTTTTCTGATGAACACAGATCAACTTGGAGTTCTAGCTACATGTGGAATATTATTATCAATTTTCACAAGTTGGTAGTAGTATTCCAACTACTAGGAAAATGATAAGTTTTATAAACAATTTGCTGCAGTTTTAAGTCTTTGTATATCCTACATTATTCTATAAATATCCTATGTTGTTTGTAAAAAAAAGTTTTTTATGTGACATAAACAGCAAGATAGGAAACTGTGTGAGAGGTTTAGGTATTATATAATTATAACTTATATTGCACTTTTGCCTCATTTAGACCTGATCTGGTGAAGAACCTATTGATCCTGGGAAGATGTTGCACCAAGTAAGTGAACACAGTCTCTTAATTATTTGTGTTTTCATTGCTTTAATCTGATTAAGGCTCGTGTTGGTATCGACTATCTGATTTGGCCGTGTGCTTCTGTATTTCATGGGGACAGCTTAGCTCAGACTGCTCAGTCTTTGCCTGACCTCTGACTGCTTTTAAATAGAAACGAAAGAGCCAAGAACCCCTGGGGTGCATAGGCGCCGGATGTTTTCCAATAACAGCTTATGGCTAAGGGAAACATTCTCTCCCCCATGTGGCAGTGCGATTTTATCACTTTTAACCGTCTGCCATTGCTGCTACTCTCACCCACTCTCTCTCTAGTTCTCAAATCCCCAAGGAGTTTTGACCTGATTCTGGGCTGTTAGTATCACCAGGCCACTGGAGGAAATGTGATAGAAAAAGAGACCTTTGAGATGATAATTGAAACTTGAAGCGTGATATTTCTGTGTGTAACTCACCTCATTTTCATTTTGCCCTGATGACGACAGGTCAATCAGGGTCAGTTGAACCACAGTCTCCCAGACATTTGTGTGAGGGCCACGCGCTGTCACTTTAAACTGAACTGTCTCATCCAAGCTGGCTCCCTGTCCCTTGGCAAAGATGGATCCATCTGTCCGGACGTTGAAGACCGGGTCGGTGCTCTGGAAAACCACGGCCTCATTCCCCATGCAGTCGTCAAACTTCACTGTGGACAGAATGATTTAAAAGAGTTTCATATGAAAACCATCAAGGCAATGACAGTTGTAAAATAAAAATGGCACATATTTTGTCTGGTTGGAATGCAGATGAAATTGCTGCAAAAAAAACCCCGAAAACCAAAAAGCAACAACCAAACATACTCAGTGAGAGGCAAACACCTGAGTACTAGTAAAAATTGCATTACATTAAAAGTTTCCATTAAGTCAAACCATTTCAAAAATTTGTCCTGTGTTTTGCTAGTTGGAATTACATGAAGAAACAAATAACATACATGCAGTGAACCCCCACCTATGTGCAGTTCTGTATTCACAGATTAACCTATTTGCATTTTTAATGTAGAACATGAATCAAAATTAATTGTGGGAAATCCACCTTTTTGCAACCTTTTTTTGAAAAGCATATCTAACATACTTGAAAAAAAAAAAAAACCTATGGAAGCTAAACATATCTAGCCGCGATGCTATTTAATATACTATTGGATGGCATTTGCAACGCAGCAAATCAAGAAGTGCTATTTATTTTTCTTGGCCCTGATTGGCCTGAAGAGCAGAATTAAGGAAGACTGCTGATAGCTTCTGTGGAAGGATTTAGACCGTTTCTAATGTTCATATTAATGTATATTAAGGTCTATTTGGTGTTTTGAACTATTAAACTATGTACTTACAGGTGTTTTTAAAGTGGGTCTCAAGTAATTGTGAATATTAACCATTTGGGTGTGGCTGTGATTCCTAACCCCCATTGGGAGTTAAACTGTATACAGATTGTGCTTTCTCAGTATTATTGTAAATAGATTGGGAAATTTGTCTTAGAAAACTTGGCTTCCATCAGCCACTTCCACATTAATTAACAACTGATGTGCAAAAAGTCTTAAATTGAATAACACTTATAATTTGAACATTTTTTTGAGAGGGGGTGGAAGATGAGAGAACCTACACTACACAATATTTTGTTTTATCCTATCAATAGTAGCTTTCTAATTGGCATCTCCACTCATTAAAACTTTTAACAAGGGTCATTTTACCAATGGGACATTATTTAGCACTTCTATAACAATTGACAAGATTAGAGCATACAGGGAGGATTTCTCTTTCCACAGTTTCTGTAGATCAGCCAGACTCTTGGGTCCTCTCATGCTTTCTGTTCTTTAGCTCAGTCCACAGGTTTTCAACAGGATTTATGTCTGGAAACTGAAAGAGGAGGGGGAGTTTGTGTCTGGTGGACCATTTCTCAGATATTTGGCAATATACTTCAAATAATTATCCTGGTGAAAGTCCCAGAGATGACTCATTTTCAGTTGTGTGGGAAAGTCTGACAAATTTTTGCATAAAATGTATTTCAGATGTCTTATGGCACCATGGACTTTAGCAAAGTTCTCAGGATCTTTGAAAAAGAAACTGGTCCACAACATCACAGATCACTCAGCATACCTAACAGTGTCAGAAAACAAACAAACAATACTAAGCTTTGGCACAAAAACAGTATCACATATAAAAAAAAAACAAACAAAAAAACACCTTACACAAAGTGAAAGAAGGTGTTGGCAGCATCATGCTTTTCTTTCTTTTTCCTTCTTTTTCTTCAGTTGACACTAAGATAAGTCAAGGTGAATGTCAGCATCAGATATTTGCATTGAGATAAACTGAAAAATAACCAAGTAAAAAGGAAACTAATATTTCATATTGCTCAAGTCAGATTTTAAAACTAATTTTGTCAACAACACAAAAAAAAATCAGTAAATGTGTATGTTCAGTTGAACTGACTGACAAGCTAAATGATTTATATGTGGAGTATTTAAATGACGTATTATGATTTCAATCACATCACAAACTTCTAAGAGTCATTGTATTCACTGTTTAATATTTTGTATAAACAATTGATGTCCCCATGATGACACTCATGATCCAAAACTGAGGTTGAGAGTTTCTTTTTCTTCCCTTTGCTGACCTTCTCACTTTGTTTAGTGACAAGATGCTTGGTTCTCATCCAGGTTTGTTCACCAATTTTCCAGTTGTTTAAAAGTTTAAATAACTGCTTTGACTGTAGAAATGGGCAAGATTACCAGAGATGCCGATAAATGTGGAGGAAGCTACAAGTTCCTTGATAGTTGCTGGTCATTTACACTTCTTCTCCATTTTGAACTTTTGCCATTTTTCAGATATAAAAATAAGTCATCTCCTACAGTTGACGGTGTCAACTGTCATTTTGTAACCCTTTTGACATCACTTTGATAAAAAAAGATGTAATTCTATACTTCTGTAAGAAGATTCTGATAAGTATTATAAATCAGCAGGAAGTTTCTTGCTTATTGTTATTTGATCAGATGTTATAATATCTCACATATGAAAGAGAAACACAATCAATGTCATATAACATCTTTAGAAAAATAAGATACAGTTAAAATATATGTTGGATACTTAAGCATTTGTAGGATTATTCATCTAAAAAAAACTACATTCTTAAGATAAATCATTTCTGTAGGAAGCAATGAAAATTATACGGAGCAATATGATCATCAAGGTACTTTATCTCCTATGAAAATCTAAAATGTTTTTAGACAGGGAGACAGGTATTTTCTATTTGACCTTCCATTCTCATTTACTTCTCCCTTGTGGCACCTGCAGCCTTCTACTCCTCTCTTGAGGATTACAATGTCTAGACAACATATTGTAGGAACCCTGGGCTGAAAGACACAATTCACCTCTATATCTTCTCTTTCTCCCCTCCTACGCCTCTACACAGCTGAAACAAGGTTCCAATTACAGAAAGTGACTGTGAGTAAATCTGTCTTTTTGGACCTAAAGAAGACTGTGATCATGTCAGAACCCTCCAGATGTCCAGGCAGCCACTCTAAACTCTGTCAGATGGCACATCCTTTCCCTGAAAGCCTCTATCGACTGTAGTAGGTGCTATACAAGTGTGCTCTCCTAGACAGGTTTAGATAGGACATAAGAGATAGACTGCATTAACAAAAGCAGCACAAAAGCTTTTGTTTTTTCATAGGATTCTGTTTCTGTTTGTATTGCTGAGCAGGTTCACCCCAAACAAACCTCTAACTTGCCAGTTTCTGTTTGTCTCATTTGCTTTTCTTTTTGTCAAATCCAATTTTATTTCTCCCCCTTTCATTATATTTGCAGATTTTCAAAGATTAGATTTGGAAGGTAGAGTTGACAATAACAAACACACCATTTGGCAAACATGTTTGTACACAAATGGAGTTTTGGAAGGCTGCCTGAATATATTAACAATAGGGAGAAGTAAAAATGCAATCTCAAAGTGTTGATGCATACCTAAGTTGTGGTAGGCATATAAAAAAATACTAAACTACAAGTAAAATCACACACAAACACACATATAAGACAGGCCTGTAGTAGTATGTTGCCCTTTCTCTCCCTGTCCACCAATTACTGTTTCTTCTTTTTTCTAAGCTAGGCACACAGCCAACAGTGCAGCACTATTGCAGCTATGACTGCTAGAGGCCTGCAGGCTGAGTCTACACACATAGGGAATAGCTAATTTAGAGGTCAAACTAAGATGTGAATTCCTTAGTCTTCATTTTTTCCTGAAACATCACAAAACAACACACACAAAAAAGAAAATGTATGTATTAACTAAAATCCTTGTGGCATTAGGGTGGCTAGAAAGTTGAAATTAAAAATACATTTTTGTGTTTAATTCTCCTGCAGTTTGAAGAGATGGGGTCAGTTAGACCCCACAATTTTTTTACTCTGTGCAGGGTCCGGCGGGGTCGCACAGAAAATGTGAAAAATTTATATTCAGTTCTTGAAATCAATTATCAATTGGATTAATGTTTCAACATCAAATGGGTCACACACATGACTTTGTCCTAACCATTCCTTGAGGCTCTGGTAGCCTCAAAAATGCTTCCCATTATTTTATTTTTTTTTTAGCAGTTTTTGAGTTCCTTTTGAAGACAGGCAATCCCTTTGCTACCCGGTGAAGATGTTAGTTATCTATCACATGTAGCTTTTTGAAAGTAGCCATAGAAGTTAGATTTTATAATAATAATAATAAATAATGAGAACAAGAAGAAAACAAATACAATATACTACAACAGATTGAAGCAAAATACAGTAAAAATTAATGTAAATACAGAGCATATAGTCCCAAACAGGTGAGTTTTGAGTCTTGATTTGAAAAGAAGAGAGACAATTTTGCGGATGTTTCAGAGTAGAAAGTTCCAGAGTTTGGGGGCAGAACAAGTGAAAGAGATGTCTTAGAGCATTTGCAGTTGTGTTATACTCATACCAATTTCGAATGATGGATTGAAGTGCTCCAGGCAATGTTCAAAACTTGCAATGCATTTTATCACCTAACCCTGCTTTAAACTTCTTTATAGCGATATCCCTGACCTGTCTGGTATTTTACTTTGTCTTTGTGATTTTATTTTATTTTTTTTTAACCAAAGTTATATAAAATACCTCAAAGACCTTCTAAGAATAGCTGCATTCATACTGTGTTCAAGTTTCATACCAGCAGAGATCTGCAACTGGTTGAAGTGGATTTTATCCAATGGTATACAAGTAAAATGGACAGAATTCAGTGTGCAATTTTGTAGTTTTATTTGCAAAAATAAATAAAAAATAAAAAATCCCAGGGCAATTATGCAGTCTTTTCAAAAGTACCCCTTACTTTGTGTTGGTCTGTTTTATAAAATACCAATATAATACATTAAAGTTTGTGGTCATAATGTGAAAAAATATAGAAAATAACAGGTATCAATATTTTTTTTACAACACATTATAACATTCATAATTTTCAAATGAAATATTGTCTCCTCTCACTCATTGCAATAAACCAAAACAAGTTTGTCTAGAAAATTGGATCCTGCACAGTCACATGATCATATTCCAGCCTGAAATTGTTTATACTGGTTTATCTATCATAACATAAACCTAAACATATTGAAGCTTACACACTGTGCTATCCCATTTCTAGATGGAATAAGATGGATGAATGAGACCTGAAAGCTGTTTATGACCAGAAAATAATCAAAAACATACCTAAAGATGGGATCACTCTTTTGAAGATGTTTACCGTAATTCAATTTATTTATCCGTTTTTAAAAAAGTATTGCATAACATAAATATGATGAAGTTCAGCATTAAACATTTTTTTTGCATTTTATCTAAAATGGCAAGCACAACACATTTGTAAACAAGCAGCTCTTTCAAGACAAATCTGTGAAAGCCTAACTGAATAAGTCAATAAAAACCAAAGCAAGATGTAACTGTAGGTGGTAAGTGTAATCACTCTCCGTTTGTGTGCGTAGGCATTTATTTTCGGTGATTGCCTGCATGTCTTAACAGTGACAAGCTGAACTAACTGCACCAATACCCACACACAAATGGAGTGACAGGCTGCGCCATAGAGTACCCAGAGGGTCTTCTTCCTGCACCAATTAAAGAAAAAGACAGTGCCAACTTAGCTCGTCCAACAACACACACATACACGCACATACCCCCACAAACACTAACACAGAGACCTCCAATAGATCTTCTTTCACTCAGTTGGGTCAATACTGCTATAAGAGAGATTATAAAAATCGGCCAACAACAAAGCAATGAAGCCCAACGGCGCAGTGCTGCACATTAACAAGTTGTCTAAAGCAGTGGGCCCTGGGTGTGCATTGATCTGGCAAATAAGACAGACACCCAAGTGTGCCAAACAGCTAGCCAAGCACTTCTCCATTGTCTAGTCAATGAGAACAGTCACCCTCTGAAATGTGGAAAATTCTACAAGTACAGGGTGCCACAGTAAGAGAATAAAGTCTATAATTTCTTCATCATGATTGTTGCCAAAGCTGTAAAATAAGTTTTTGTGATGCTTGAATGATATTCTAAATTAAAGCCCAACTTCATTTTTTTTTCCCACCTCTCTAATTAAAGCGCTCCTGATCTCACAACAAGGGAAGGACAAGGAGGAGAGGAACGAAGAGACGTGACCTTCTTGCGATGTTCTTTGGACAGCCTGAAAGGAAGTGGCTGACAAGTGTTGAAAAGGAAGTGAGAAAAGAAAAGAGTCACAAGAGAGGGAAAGTTGAGGAGTGACAGGAAGAAGAAGGTGAGAGGAGAGAGGGGCGGGTGGGCCGAAAGGGAGATAGTTGAGAGGACGGAGAGCTTGCGGAGGTGGCAATCAGAGAGAGTGCGATGATAAGAAAGAACATTAAAGACGAAGAAAGAAATAAAAAGAGATTGTGGGCAGATTGTGGTTGCAAAAGAAATATCTCCCGAGGCAGCACTGTTTATAGCGGCAGTCGTTCGGATTGTTCAAAGAGCGCTGGACTGAATGCATCAGATGTCACTCTCCCCTACAAAACAGAGAAGGAAACACTTTTATGGGCACTGGATCAACCTAATATCTGTTACAATCAGGCTCATTGTGAGCAAGAGGAGGATGATGTGGGAGGAGGAGAAAGCTGATGAAGGCGAGGAGGTGAGGTGGAGGTGGTGGCTGGGGAAGGCTGCGGATGGAGGCCTGGCATCGGGCTCCTGGCTCAGTGAACTGGCTCTCTCTCACACATCCACATTGGAATGGATGGGATGCTCAGATGGCTGTTTAAACAGGTTAATTGGGCTGGCCTCCCGAGAGATCGGGACAGATGGATGGAACGATAGAATGAGAGAGGAGAGGAAGAGAGAGCAAAAGAGCAGCAAAGGGAGAGTGACGGAGCTCTGAGAGAACTGGAGGGGAGGAAAAAAACGAGGGTCGGAAGCAGCGACGGACAGAGAGAGACGAGTGTGGCCACTGATCACAGGCACCACAGGGAGTGTGCAGTCTAATCAGAGCAGTGTGGAGCTGTGCAGCGAGCTCGGCCCTCAGCAACAGACTACACAGAGCCAGGTCCGCTGTCCACCACTGATAGACTATGAAGGGGGAACAAATTTGTGATGGAAGGCTGTTTACTGCCATATTAGGAGCCCATTGGGGAGTACGATTCACTGAAGCCAATCATAAAGAGGTGCTCATCTCTCAGTCCTTCCAAAAAACATTTAAAAAAGGATGATGGTGGTCATCAGCTCTAACAGAAAAACATACTCCCAGTGTAGAAACAGACGAGCACAAAAACTACTTTTAAACTACAAATAAATGCTTTCATTTATTTCACTCTAGTATTATAAATAATAACGCTAGTAGTTGTACATTGCAAAAAATCCAGTTTTTGTTGTTTTTCTTTTTTCCTTTAATACATTAAATCATTTATTACATTTTTATCCACTAATCCACCTAATTGTCTCATGTTTATTGCTGGTACTGTTTGTAACTGTAATGCATTTTAATTTATTTTAAGGTTATTTCAGGACAGCAATGTTAGCTGTTGTTTGTTTTCCAATAAATATAACTATGAAAAAATTAAGACAAAGCATGAACCAGACACTAGGTTCTTTCAAACTTTGAATTATTTTCAATTACAAAGAACAAGAAACACATCAAAGCAAACTACACCACAAAAAAAAAAAAAAAATTATATGTTACACTTAGATTAAAGCTATTATTCAGTCAAATTTGTACACCTGCTTCAGAGCAATGTTTGAAGTCTGCTTGAGCTGGTTAGATTATCAGACTGTTTTATGGTTTTAGTTGTTTTTTTTCTATGTCCAAATACAATTGGAAGGTTCACAGAATTACAGGCTGCAGCAATGATTGTTAAATACAAAGTAACAACAAAATCTAAATGAGATTTTTGAACACATTGCTCTTTTCTTTACTCAGAGGCAAAAAAGGGTTCTCTTAGCAAAAAATAAATTATATTAAAACAAGAACTTCTGAGGAAACACGTCAGGCAAGCAAATAAATGCTCAATACGTGTGAAAATGAGAAAAACACCTTCCTCTTAAAAACATTAAATATATTCTGTGAACTCATCATATTCTGAATGTAATTATGAAACAAACCTCTACAACTCCGCAGCGTTGTTTGTACAATATGCTCAGTACTGCTGAGGCAGAGTGTACATCTTAAAGAAAACCCAGCAATGTCTGTGTCCTGAAAATGGATGGACCGCCGTGTCTTATGTAAAATTAAATAGCTTTACTCTGTGTTTTGTTTGGCTGAACATCAATACACTTTACTTCACCGCTCCACTGTCAAAAAATCCAAAGTGTCAGCATAAAATATTAGAATCTTGGTCTGCTGTTTCTGCATTAAACTTTAACTCAGCCAAGAATTTGATACAAGAATGGACCCAAGGCAAACATAATTTATTTGTTGTGTGGATGCCCAGAGTAAATGTTGAGTCATGCAAACATATACAGAAGCGATAAAACTTCACAAAGTATTTGTTTATTGTAAATATACCAGTAATCAAAATAACATCTCTATAAAATGAAAAAGAATTGTGATATTTAGACTGTTGTTTTTAATGTGCTCTGTGGTTACATCTCAGAATAGGTGTGATTATTGTTTTAATTAAGAGTTATTCACTTTAAATAGTGCTGGACACTTTAATTTGCAAGGATTAAGTGATATCAAAAAAGTTAGCAGGAATTCTGCCATTATCCTAATTAAGATGAGTCTACAAGTCACACTTAGTGGGTGAGGAGAAAACTCATCTAAAGTTAATCACGAGGCTCCCCTGACCCATTTAGCCTTTTAGAAACTAATGTGAGGTTTGTTGGCTCATCAAGGGTCTCCTTCCTTGAGTTGTGGAAGTTTAGTTTAGTTATTAAATGAGTTTAACTGGTGGATTTTTGAATTGAAAATTTATTTTGTACCACAAATTTATGCTTAAATATTTTATTTATGTGTTTTTTGTACATCTAAAGGACCATGAATTTTCTTTGAGGAACATCTAGCATTTAGGTATGAGATGGATTGAGACACTCTTTGACTTGGCTATGCTTTGATCTAAAACCATTTCACTGTAGTTCAGGTTGTATGTTTAGGGTTGCTTCCTTCCTTGACCCTTTATAGTCTTTTACAGCATCTGATTTCTGATTGCTTCGAGGATTGCCCTGTATCTAGTTTAAGCATTTTACCTGCCAGCCCTGGCCAGATTACATGTCCATACTGACAAAAGAAATCCCTCAGCATAATGTTTTACTGTTAGTATGGCATGTTCAGGATGTCACATATTATATTTTGTATGCCAAAACGTTCCCCTTTTGGCTCACCTGACCCTGGCACCTTTTTCCACAAGTTTGCTGTGTCTATTTTCTGGGTTGTTGCAAACTTTCAATAGGACTTTTATAGCTTTCTATCAATAATGGCTTTCTACTGTATTTGCCATTCTTTTATAAAGGTCAAATTTATGGGACTGTAAACAGATTCTCCCATCTGAGCTGCAGATCTTCTCAAGTCCTCCAGAGTTGCCATAAGCCTCTCACCTCCCTGCTTGGCTTGTCAGTTTAGGTACAGTTCAGCTAAACTATTTTCACTTTCAGTTGATGGGTTGAATATGGCTTTGTGAGAAGCAATATTCTCACTAAGAAAAAAGTGAGGCTGGTTGATTCGCTTTAATCTTCGGAAAAGTTCAAGGGGTATAAACACTTTAGCAGTGCACTTTCATACTGAAATCATATTTGCCTCCATGTTTTTTTTAACATCCCATTTCCTTTCTTCAAGTTCAAACTGACTGCTAAAGGATAGACATAAGAAAAGTATGGCTGACACAAAGTTAAAGAGAGTGAAAGGAAAAGTCCAAAAGGAACTGGAGAGTTTCTTTTAGTGGTTATTAAGTAAGAAGGCTGAGGAAGAAAAAGAGATCTGGCTGCATAAAACCACTCCCAGAGAGAGAAAAGTCACTGTTGTGAAAAAAAAGAATCTTAAGTTTCTTTGCCGTAGTCATGTCTTCTATACTGGATGTCGAGTGAAGTTGTGAAGGAGCATCCAAATGCACACAGACACATAGTTAACACAGCCAAAAGCTATTTACACAGCAAACCACAACCTATTTCCTTACACTCTTTCCCTCACACCAGACATTTGGCCTTTTACCCTTCCATTCTGTGGTTGTGGTTCAGTGCGTTTTCTGGATCAATAACCTACAAATTCAATGATGGATTTGATACATACAGTATAGATTACAGTTCCCTAGAGCCTTGGCCCAGATTCTGTATCACTGTGTACTACTGCAACACCTAAAGCCCTGCAGCAAGAGATCTGATACAGTCTGACCACGAGGACTGAGCTCAGCAGGAGGAGGAGGATTGCGGCAGGCAGAGTTGAGAATGTGTATGTTTGTGTAAAAAGGCCTGGCGTCTGCAAGACTGTTCATGGCTTACAAGAATGAAAGATGATGTTAAATGAGGCTGGGGGTAGGGAGACAGACCAATGAGGGCTTGTGACTGTCTTGCTGTTGGGATTCTACAACTTGCCTTTCCGCTTTTTTGTATTTTTTTATGGTGTATAAATACAAAACTCATGCAGCCATTTTTGGATGGAAACATATTCTACCAGAAACTAGAGGTCTGTTAATGCCTTATAAATATGTCTGACTCATCACTAAACCAATGTTCACTTTGCCTAATACCTACATTTTTGGAGTATTTTTAATCAGGAAAAAAAAAAAAAATTCTCCACCACTGCTAATGTTTTCTACGGGTTCTATATACATAGTAGGGATGACATGTTTGCTTACCACTGAATAGTTATGCTTTACAAGACTTTGCACAAATTTGTGAAATGCAAATATATCTACAAGCGATTTGTTTGATCATCTGCCAGCAAGATTGATTAAACTCAACATCTTAGCTTTTTGATTTTTTTTTTGCTTGCATCATTTCCTTTCACTGAAATGTAACATTACATTTTAGAACCCCTTCTCTCTGTCTGTAGAATTGCTCATCCTAATCAAAAAAAAGTGAACAGGTTTGTTTTGCAAAGCTTTTTTAAGAAAAAGTCCATTTTTATTTGCCCACTACATGAACTGAGTCTAGATCTCAAAACATGATCATAAAACTGAAAGATTACATATTTAATTTAGCTTCTCAGACTCAGCTCTGTTAGGGATAGAATGATGCTTGTCTAGTTGTGGAGAGCATGAATTATTTGCCAAAACACATCTTAAGATTTTATGTTGATGTTTCTGCAGCCTATAGAGACATTCAGTCTTTTGTTGAAGTTTAATGCCGTTCATTTACATCTTTATGCCAATGATATGCAGCTTTATGTTTCTGTTTAGCCAGTAGAAGATCCTCATTATGAGGTTCAGAGGGTTTTTCAAGCATTGAATGTCATTCAACTTTCCTCGCCTAAATTTCAAAAAGATGGAGACATTTAATATGTTCTTTGATGTTTATTTCATTATGTGTTAAAGTAGAAAAAAAATAGATTTTTTTAGGCAACTTATTAAAAGTATTTTACGTATTTCATTTAAAAACATTTACATAATTCTTTCAATACATTAAACAGTTTACATCCTAACATGAACTACTTCCTCAAAATGTGTTTTCTCTCTACCTCACATGGAAGAGTTAAATTACTAAAATAAATTTATATAATTTTCTGTGTGTATTTAGTATTTAGAAGATGTGAAATAAATTTAAAAAATACCTATGAAGGAAGCTAAAGGAAAGCTTATCTATATAGGAGGAAGAGTTTGATAGACACAAACATTTTCAGTATGTTTATGAATAACTGAACTAAATAATCAGGCAAATCAACAAACTGCATGCCTGCTTTTTTACACACCCCCCCCCAAAAAAAAAAAAATGAAGGCTGTTTTTTGTTTTTTCCACCTTACACGTCAGCATTTCGGAACCTGAACTCACAACAACCATTTAAAGGTCACTTTTGTAGCTTAAAATAAAAAGAGAGTTACTCTTTTTTAAATTAGTTTTATCTTCCTCTCCTCGCTCCTTTCTTTTTTGGGTTTTGCCCCAGATATACAAAAAAGGATGGAAATTAAATTAAAATCAAGTGCATCAAGTATAATATTGGAGTGTTTTACAAACCTAGTCATAATGGCAGCTTATCCTGATGTGACTGTGATTTTGCACATATGATCCACTGAAATCAATCATCTTAACAGTTTACCAACTGGCCCTTTGGCATGAACTAATCTTACATTCCTAATCTAAGAGCACACATTTCCAATTTAAAAGCAAGATTCCTTATGTATTTAAGTGTCCTCTGTCCAAGACCAAGTATTACATTCATGCTGAATAATATCTGTTATAAAGTCTTTCAATCTCAGTGCAGAAACAGAAGTTTGGGACAATGCGAATCATAGTTGTGAACAAGCATAATTTTTAAAAGAGTGAAAGCAGTATTTTGAGAATTTATTGATATAAATCCGGCTCTTATGTTGAATATTTGTTCTTGGATTCTGAAAGTAGGATTCTTCCATACAATCTGGTCACTTAAAAGTCAGAATCTGGACTTTGTTTTTGTTTTTCATCCTTTCGAAACTGAGATATGTCAGCATACTCTATATGATCTCTTACCCAGCCTCAGTTCACAACCCCAAACCTTACATCACTCTATGTGCTTTGTCAGAGAAGACAGGAGAACAAATGCAGATGTGCCAGAGAAAAAAAATACATCGTAGTACATAAAAAACAAAGAATTTAACAGCTTTTATTCGAGCATTTGCCTGCAAGCATCAAATATACTTGTAAAAAAAAAGAAATCATTTTCATATTGTTTTCTCAACCAAGGAAGCAAACAGCACAAAATTGCTTTCTTCAACTGCTGGAGGAAATACAGGCTGTATTTCTCAAATCTAATCAACATCTCTCCATCAAAACTTTAACAAAAGCTTCTATTTTCCAATTTTAGAGGTCAGAGCATAGACCAGAGCTCTCCCTCTAGCCTTTAAACCGTAGAAAAAAAAGTAGATGTAATTACACATTCTGAGTGGAGGATAAGAAAACTGGTTTTCAGTAGTATGGGTATTTATTACTTCTTTTTTTCTTCTGAAAGACAGCAATCAGACTACAATCCCAGAAAACTACAAGCTGTTAGTGAAACTGGCAATTAATGTGTCTGATGTCTCAGAAGGTTGTTAAACTACATGTAAATGGCTAAATAAGTGGTGCAACTCCAAGAAAAATACAAAGGTCAGGCATGTACAGAAGTGAGAATTTATTGTTGCCTGTCATTTTGACTGATGGGGTTAAACAAATCTGTTGTGATCTATTTACCTGTTTTTTGATGATAATAAACAAACATTCCATTACATTTATTTTCATGCATTTTATTTAACATTTAAGCTGAACAGGTATTTCACAACATCTAGAAGATTGATGGTTGATGTGAGTTATATGTCTTCTATTGAGGTGACATAGAAATGTGTCTCTGCAATAGAAGAAATAAAAAAAATGGACAGACAAAATTCTCATGGATATCTCTTAATATTGAATAGAATGGAATAAAATAGAAAATAAACCCTCTTTATTATCCTGCAAAGGGGAAATTCAGGTGTAACAGCAGTAGCACATATATAGGGTAACACAAAAAGTTGTTTAAGTATTAAAATCCTGCGGCAGTGGCTAGGTTGCAATGGTTTGGAACCGTAGTGGCAACAGACACGCTCCAAAGCCTCCTGTCTATAGTTGTTCAATGAGCTGTCAGCTCCTGAATTGCAAGATGCATTTAGTTTGGTGTCTAGATCTGAGATCATACTCAGATGCTCTGAAGGGAAGAGTTATTTGATTGATTTAGAAACCTTTGCAATGTACTCCATACATAATGATGAACATGTCTGCAGAACTCCATGAGTGAGTGCGATGCCACAGAACTTGGTGTCTTGAAAGGCCTTGCAGAATTTTTTTCTCCACCTTAGCAGGCCCATTTATTAAGTCTTTCAGGCTGGCCACAGTCATGCTCACAATGGAGGAGATGTTGTCATCTTCTCTTTGGAAGATAAAGTTCATGTGGTTCACAATGTCCAATTGTCACTCAACGAATGAGTGAGACCAGTTACTGTTTAAGTTTGAAAGTGTTTTTGATGCACTCAGCTACCAGACAGTTTTTCACAGCTTCCTCCTCCCCAACTCCTACTTATAGGTGACCAATTAGTTCATCAACTTGTTAGTATATCCATTCAGATTATGAGAAAATGAGGAATTTGTCTTGAGAAATGCATACAAACGGAACACTCGACAATGAAGTCTTAAGTGTCTGCAGACAGTGTGTACAGAGTTTGTGCAGCTTGCAGAATACACACTGTATGCCGTGAGAGCCTCACCTCTTCAAAACAGATGATCAAGCAATCACATACATTTCAGAGAAAGACATTGTTGCAAGCAATGTCATTTTTTAATGTATGCTGGGATAACCTTGAGTGCAGCTATTTATTCTTTAATCCAGCAGGTTAAAAGTGTGGAGCACTTTCCCAAATTGGCCATGTGTTGCATGTGCCGCGTGCCAACAGAAACAGCCTCAAAACTATGTGTGTAGATGTCTGTGTTTGTGTGTGTAAACGTGTTTGGGTGGGAAATAAAAAGGTAAATATGTACACAAATGTCAGTGTACATTAAATACGTGTGTGCTGATGGTGGGGTGTGTGTGGGGGTGCGTATGTGTAAGGAAAAATAAATGAGCACTGCTAGCAGGTTCCTTTAACAAGTCTTGTTAATGAGAAGATATTTGAGAATTTTTTGGCTAAGAAGAGAAACCAGAGGCTGTAATCATCTGCTCAAACTGGAAGACACCATGCAGGCTGCAAAAAGTCAAAGGACTGTACAATTAGACCACACCATCTGCAAAAGAAGATGTAATGGAGTTGAAAACAAGCCAAAGAACCCATACAGTCATGGGATAAAGACAATTTCAATAACTACCAAGACAGCCAAATGCAACTGATTAAATAATAATCTGCAAATGTGATCACCTCTTTGAAAGCAAATATTTGAAGGTGTGTTTACACAGTGCTAAGGAGGATGCAAAAATGCAATAATTTGTGTCAATACTAAACAAGTATTGACTGAATGGAAAGGAAAATGTTTACTTGTCAGAAATCTGTTTAAAATATCCTATTTTAGTTGACCAATCTTTACAACAAGATGAACTAATGCAAGCTAATTGTGGAAATAGACTTGGCGTTTTCTATGGACCTGTGCCCACTGCAAAAGCTAAGTTTGCACTAAAATAAATAAATTTGTGGCTTTCTGAAGTCAGAAGGGCCTTAGGCAAACATGCCTTAGTGATGTGCAACATTGTAGCAAAGTCAAAGCTTGCCAAAGGCAGGTTGTCCCCAAAGGGTGTTTGACAGATTCATTTCTCATAGTTAAAATGATTTACAGAAATGACAATAATGTCATATTTTACTGGCAATTTGTAAATCCAACAAACATGATTATTCCAACATCTTAATCTGTCAAAGTTTTATTAATTTTTTTTAACTGAAAATGTGTGAGCTGTAGTTCTGTTGATGAGTGCCAAGCAATGACTTTGTGTATGTGTACATGGAACTGTGCAGTTGTGCTAAGCTTCCCCACAGTTGACTCACCTGACCCTAGTTTAGTGAGCAAAAGCCAACTGGCTCCTTATGAGGCTTAGAAAAATCACAAACCAAGTCCAGGGGTTTAAAAATGCCTCACTATCTTTGCTGTGTAGCATTACCATGATTCATCTCCACAAAACTGCAAAAGCTTGTGATAATCCATTTAGCTAATCCCTTCACGCTTTGGGCAAACAACGATAGGGAGTGAAGGGGTGGTTCTGTCTCCCTGGGGGAAAATGGTAACAGTGTGGGTCAGATATGGTCAAACTGAACAATTATTTATTTATTTTTTTTTTTTTTTTGGTTTTTGAAACAAATTGTAATTTACATAAGTAACATATATGATTATATTAAACTAAAATTATCGCAATTGTACAGAAATTTGGTCTGGTTACTACATGGGCCATTATAAAGTGTTTATATATTTGTCAGTCTTAAATAACCAACAATAAAACCATGTTGTATGTTATGAAATTATTAAACAAAGCTTTGAATATTTTCACCATTGTCTTAATTGCTGACTTTACATTCAATTAACAATAAGCCATTAGAAGAATACATCCAGACCTGGAATTGGTGCATATAGATGTTGCTACAATAATTGCATTTTGATATATTATGCAGCTAGACAAAACATCAAATACTTTAACAAATAGTCAGATAAAGTGAGGTAAAGAGAAGAATGAATCGTCAACAACCTAAAGGTAAAAGCGTCTAAGGCTTGCAGCAAAGATGTCTAGGTGAGTAAAACCAAATTTATTCCACAATTTTAATATGCTGACACATTTAAGGGAATCATTTGCTTATTGGGTCCTGCCATTCAACGCATGGAAGGCACCTGTTATTCTACCATCAACTGAATATCTCTTTATTATTGGGGCCTGCCATGGCAATGCATACGGAGAGCAGTTCAATGCATTGCAGTGCATGGAAGGCACCTATTATTCTACACCTCAAAACTGCTGCTTCCTTTCCCCAATAATGCAGCTAATACCACTGCGTGCCACCTTGCATATATCAAAATGTGCAGCTTTTTTTTTTTTTCTGGTTACTTTACTGCCACAAAGTAAAAATCTGATTTTTACTTCTGTGTTAAATGTCTGTCTTGTATTTCCCACCAATGGCAAAAAAAAAAGAGAAAACATTTTCACTTTTTGGCAAAATTCACCAACTGCACAATTCTACTTAAGTAGTAAGTAGTATAACATAAATAGTATTTCAAAAGAGCAAAAGACATCTTCTATTTTTTGAACAATAACAATCTGTTGCTAAAAGATGAGCGCGTTTTCTTACCCATAGGCATGGCTTCATCTTTCCTATAAGAAAAATACTGCACTCCAATCTGTGCTGTTTCTTGGTTGCAGAAGTTCACCTGGCTTTTTCTATTTATAAACATAGGATGCCACCAGTAGAGCAAATTTACAGCCAAACTGACATCTTAAGGGAATATGGCCTACACAGATGGCTACAAGATCCCCTCATTAGTATCAGAGGGTGATCTTCTCCCTGACAAGTAAGTCTTCACCATACCATTATCACAAAATAATAAGCATATATACCCCCTAATGGCTAAATATAAGTAACTGTGGTCCCAAGAGATTTTGTACACAAACCATATACAGGGAGAGATGTCTAGAGCCTTTTAAAGTTTTGTTCCAGTGTGGGCGTGAGGAATATACAAAGTAAACAAAAGACTTTAAAAGAGGAAATGATGGCTGAACAGTGTTTGATGAGAGCTCTTAGCCTGTAGCTATAGCACATTAGGAACAGATGAACTGCAGCCAGCTCCCACACTGTTAATGTGCAACACATTACAACTGCACAATGAGTTATGATTGCCATTAGAAAAGCAAAGGATTTAGACTTCACAGCTGGATTTAAAGAGCTGTCACTGCTGTGCCCTGTCCTTCTCCCACTACCCGCACCTACTGCATAAAACACTATGCTGACCATCATTCCACCGGACTTACCTTGCCGAGAGTTATTATAACCATTCAGAAATCATTTCCACTTTTGCAAATGCTCATGCATTTCCGATTTTATCATTAACACTATAGCCTTCTAATAGTCGTTTGAATTTAGAAGAAGTCTTCTCCATCATGACATGAATGTGTATGTATTAAAAAACAATACAGGTGCATCTCGACTAATTAATTGTCACTTAATCTATTGAAACTCCTATTATATAGATCAATATACACAGAAAGGCATTTTTCAAGCATTTATTTCTATTATATATTTCCTGGTTGACGGCTCTACTAACTTTGGTCCTGATAACACCCAGTGGAAAACACTAGCAGGTGACATGACTCCCCAAATCATCGCTGTGTATCTTACTCAAACAACTATAATTCTGTGTCTCTCTTCCTCTACTTTGTAAAACCTTGACTTTAAAATGAAAAGTAAAATTTACTACACTGAGCAACAGACCCAGTACTTTTACACTTTAACTCAGCTAAAATATTTGTAACAATATTTCCGATGCCGAAGTGCGATAACCCAAGGAATAAGATAGCTGTAGTTCATGTCCTTGATACAGAAACCTGTCCTCCTTGATGTAACCGAAAGGTCAGTTTATTTCGGTATAAGTGAAGTATTTACACTCATGAAAATGAATTACAACAGATTGCTGTATTTTCATTTTGAAATTAAACTGTATTCTTTGAATGGGCTTTGCCTGTCATCTAAAAAATGCTATTCTTGTTTTCCATTTTGCTTTGGCACCTTTTTCCTTTATTAAGGAAGAATAATTTATAAAAATTAACTTTGGAAAATAGTTTGGCTCTCTCTTCCTCTAGATCCCAGGTACTCTCAGCGGGCAACGTGCAGCCACAAGGAAACAACAATGCGTGTTGACGTCACAGAATTACAGCGTTTAATCCCATACAAAGCAACGTATGACTTAACAACAAAACTGCAGAGGAACAGAGATATACATTCATTACCTTGAGACAGGAAAAAATAGAGAAAGAAAAAACAAAGAAAAGCAAAGACGCGTCTTTGGAGAGAGCTGATGCAAAAAAGCAAAATAGTGGCAGCTGTCTGAATTGTTACTCCTGTGCACGAACTCTTATACTGAAGGTGTGTCTTTCCTTTTTAATATATTCAATTAAGGTGTACCTCTGGTTGACCAACTGGAAGCTACCTTAGACACTCAGAAAAACTTAGAACTCCCCCTAATTTACGCCAAAGATCAAAGGCCATTTGCTCTCTGGTTCGACAAAAGAGCCAACAGCTGCATCCTGGCCTCCTGGATTCTACGGTCATTTGGGTAAAGAAAAACATAAGATAAGATTTCACAGATACCTGTGAAATCCGAAGTCTCTCCCGTTATCTCTCCTTACATAAATTCTCAGGACAAACTTAAATCCCGAAATTTGGTTCAAAGAAAGGTTATCTTCACAAAACCCCATTTAGCATAAATTCTGAGCAATTTTCTAATACTAAACAAAACATTTTCATTCAAACAATTTCCATTTGATTCTGATATTGTCACAGATAGTACAATTTTCAAATACATTCATCATTTACTAGATTAGTAGTTCTAAAATTAGATAATACAATCTTCATTAAAAAACATGCTATTAATGCTTAGAAAAATGTCTTAGAAATTAAATGTTAGTTGTTTCAACATTCTATGTTGTATTCAGTTTTACACCATCCCAGATGTTGGTTCTGGAAGACTTTTGATCTTCTGTGAACCAAACAGCCTTCTCTCCTCCAGGCTCAAGTGATAGTGCCCTGGAGGAGATGCTAATTTTACGGCCTCCTGTGCTCTGATAACACAGCAGGAGCCCCATTGAGAGACCCCTTTGATCTGCATTTGGTTCCTGTTGTTTGAATACTTGCCCATACAAAATTTAGTTTTAAGTCCTTAACACAAACCTGTTCAAAATTAAGAAATTTGTTCAAAATAAGAATGTTCAATATACCTTTTACACATGCCGTAGGATTAACTGTATTAAGCACTAAAAATAATCATCTTTCCTCAACACCTTCCATTGTTTTCCTTCCACCTAATTTTAAATTAGGTTTAAATCTTGGTTTCAGACCTTCTTTAACAGCCAACCTCATCTCGATGGCTTTTTGTGGTCTACCCTCCTTGTAGAAGTAAGTTGGACAACAGCTAGGTGAGCAGTCTTTCCCATGATTGCTTATGGCTATAGTAATACTCAAATTTGATAAGAAACAGAATTTGTGGATTTATCTGTAAGCCATAATAATCAAAATTAATTAAAAAAACATCCTGGAACATATAAATCTGTCTGTATTTAATCTATCTGTAAGACTGAACTGAATTACTGCAATAAATGAACATTTTAATTGTACTCTAATTCGCTGAACATCACCTGTGCACAGCAAAGATGTCTGTTTAAATAAGATGTTTATCACTTTAGTCTGTTTTGATTGTGACTTTGTGAACTCATGAACCTTTCATTATTTTTTTTTCCTATTCTTAGGGTTATTAAGTTCCTGTATCCAGCCTAATAATTGTGCTGTGCACAATTTCTGACTAGCTATATGAGCAATATTTTGGAGGAGAAGAAGGAAAAAAAAGAAGTGGAAATGGGCAGAATCACAAATGAAGCATCCTCTCTTCCGATCACTCTGTCTTTCTCGCCCACATGAGCTATATCTCCCTCTGGGGCCAGGACTCTAACTGTGAAATGAATGAGAGGCAAAGCGTGGGTAGACGCTAACACTAAGATAATGACGCCGTTTTGTCAGCCCTGGCCCGGAGCTCCATCTTTGTTGATAGCGGAGACATGGGAAGATAGCACGACAGAAGAGAAATGCCTTGCTTTTAAACTAACAGTACCGCATTTCTCAAACACACAGGCATTTGTCATAGAAAGGACAATCCGAGTCAGATGTTTGACTTGCACAAAAACAAAAAACAGGACACAAAAACTATGTTCTGTTGAAAGTGTCAGTGTTCAAAAAGCAGAAAATCTTCTCAACATCTATGCCAGTCTCAGTGGGTAACCGAAGCAGATACTGTAAATAAAAAAAGTTTCTCTCTTAAACAATATGATTGGAGGTATTTGAACCAGTGAACAGATTTGATCTTTTCTACCATGACAAAAAATGAAAACCAAATTTTGTTATTATGTTGTGATGTGAACTGTGAAAGGCTAACCAAAGGAATCCATCAAAGCAACGATTGAAACTCATTATCGCTGCTGTTTTACATCAGAAAAACAAACAAACACACTGCAAATATTAAATGTGTTCTCCACGGGTTAGCCTAAGCCTCATTTATTTTGAGCCCTGCTGGAACATGATTTGTGTCTGCAAAAACCCATGCTGTGCATCCGATACCAAGCACTGCTTAGTTACGACTAAACCGGTGGTGACAACTGTTAATAGCACAGTCACGCAACCATCAGGAAGGGTGTGTGCAGCGAAATGTATTTATTTTTTGAATAAACAGGATGAAAAAAATTATGAAGTGCAAGACTTTGAAAACAGGTAATTAGATCTGTGACAGCTGAGGACATTATTATTGTCAGCAGGGATGGAAAAGTCTGCATCGCATTAGACAAAAGCACATGTCTGACTGGCATATATCATACTCAATGACTGAGTTACAGATTTCACATCAGGCAAACTGCGCATCAGCAGTTGGCATTATTATTCATGTTAGAAAAATGATGCTGCAGAGAAATGGGGAGAAAGTTTATTATTTGATCAATCACAAAATTTCGGGCACACTCTCGCTGAGTGTTTAGGTCTTCTCTCTGTCACGACTGATTGCCAACTGAATAAAAACACAGTGAAAGACAAAAGTCCTGTCAGAGCTTCATTAGCCTCCTCATTAGGAAGCTGTCTCATTTATGCCAACATTCTTTACTGCTGACCATTTGAGTCAAAGCTTAGGATCTATCATTATTAGTTCTCTTACATTTTCCCTGGTTGGTTTGGATCCAGTGACCCAACACTTAGACAGCATTTAACACCTGTTACAAAATACTATTAACTTTGAAATGTTTTAATAGTGGAAAATCATCTCTCCTGTTGTTACATTGAAATTATAAGTGATTTGAAAAGCAGCATTTTCTATCTGCTTGGGAATTCCCTTCACCCAAAACCTTAAAAACAAAGTCTCAACACAGCATGCTATAAAAATTGCCATTTAATTGTATTTAAGATGCTGGTAGGAAAATGCCGTGAAAATACTGAATTGACATGGATGACTCATCATAACTGATCCAGTAAGAAAGGCCAACCAAGGTATGATATATGAGGAAAACCCAGATGAGAAAATATCGATGGGTTAATTTGTGAAAACATGTCATCAGCTTCTCTGCCAAGGAAATCGTGTATTCCATTGCACTGTGGTTAGTACTGTATGTATTACTTACATAGTATGTTCCCTTTGAATCATTGCTTCAAAAGTAAAATCTGTTCCAAAAAATGTACTGTAGGTGTATTTTCTGTTACATTGTAAATTTAAAAATCTTAATGCCAAATTTTGCAAAGTCAAACAAAAAATCTCGTCAGATTTGTTTAATATAGTTCGTTAAAAATGATGCAATTTTTTATTTAACAGATCACAATGTTAGCTTTGGTATCCAACCCTTCTATGGTGTAAAAAAAGGGGTAAAGGGTTAGCAAGATTTAGTCACAGTCTCGGTAAAATAAGTATATGGCAGAATATCCAGATGTGTCTTTAAGTCTTTCAATTACATATTTTTTGTTCATATTTCTGATCCCGGAGAATTCTTTCATATAAATCACTGATGAAAAATCTAATTTAAGATGGACACTGATAATATGCAAGACATGAACACTGCAGAGATGTAGAAAAAAAACATTTAAAAAGTGAAGAAGTGCTGCAGTTGACAGGAGGAGATGTGTGGTGCATGAATTGGTGAGTGTGTGGGGAGTGTAATCAAAGGGAGGGAGAGGTGCATCATTATTCAGAGTAAGAAGCTGGCAGGGGGATGCTGAGAGGTAAACCAGATGATGGAAGAGCATATGATTCCCTTACTCCTGTCTCTTGCTGTCCCTACGTCCACCCCAGTTAAATCCTGAATTTGGAGCTGTGAGACGAGGAGCGCACAGCGGCAGGCGCAGTGCTACCCATCACTATCGCTATGGGGAACATAGTGCTGCATTTATTCTTAAATCAGAACATGGCAGGGGGTTGAGTGAGTTCACCAGCTCATGTATCTGTATTTGATATTGTGCATAAAGTACAGTGAATAAAAAATGATACACGGCAGCATAGCATCCTATCTAATAAAGGATATTTTGTGTTCTCAGATTTTAATGAATACAGTAGTCAGAAAACAGGTTAAAACAAATCTATCCTATTCATTGACTCATTGTGTCTCATTCTTGAATATTGTCTTTTCAGAGATTAAAGAGTTTGCACTGGTTGAACATGCAATAACATTGTGAGCACAGACAGGTGATTGTCATTTCAGCATATCACATGATAGTGAGTGGAATATATTGGCAGGAAGTGGACAATTGTCCTCAAGATCAATCTAATGAACAATGGGAGTACCAGCATTTGAAGAAATTTGCAAAGGGTTGTTGACAGGGTCAGAGCATCTCGAAAACATTTGCTTTTCTTCGGTGTTCCTGATCTTCAGGAGCCAGTATCTGCATAGGCTCTAAGTCAGCATGCCTCACACTGACTGCTGTTCACCATCAACAGAATTAAGAATAGGTATCAAGAATCAAGAATATGAAATGGACAAAAAAAAAAGAAAGAAAGTGTATCCAATTTTCTTTTACATTTCATCCTAAAACTATGCAATCGAGGCAAGATGGGAGAGGAAGTGTGATGCTTTGGACAATATTCCAGCAGTAAATCTCCTGTCCTCCCATCAATGTGGATGTTACTTTAATGTCGCCACCTGCCTACAAGTTTTTGCAAAAATGTGATAATGTAAAGACTGACTGGTGTATGCCTCAAATTTTGTCTACTTTAATTTTCTGTTACATATTTTTCTAATAAACTCTGCTTCTAATGCCATTTGTTGCCCCAACTTTAGAATTTTCAGTGAAAGTAACATCATATGTCCACCTTGATCCACTCCAACTACTAAAAAAAAATCATATGTCCACCTTGATCCACTCCAACTACTAAAAAAAATCATATGTCCATCTTGATGCACTCCAGCTACTAAAAAAAAGATGAACTACTATTAATAAAGTGTCCATATTTATAAAGCCTTCTGTTAACTCTAAACATACAGTTAACTACGCAACAGTTTTGAAATACTAACATGTTGTTTAGAGTATTTTGCCCTAAAAAGGCATTTTCTTTTTTATTTTACTTTCAAACAGCTCAAAAAATGTCATTCTATCTCTATTGAATATAGAATATTCAATGTTGAACAAATATTGAATATTTGTCTGTACTACGACTCATTAACAAACAAGGCTATGTGAAAACACTTGTAAAATTATAATTAAATTACTCAGAAATCATTTAAAGACACTATAAAAATAGATGCTATAATTTTCATTATGGGTTTTCTACTCCCTGTGTTACCCTTTTCTCATTGTGTACTCCAGTTTGTACATATTTCATTCAGAATATTGCTCGTCACTCTGATTCATAATAAAGAGTTAATATGTCTAAAACAAATGCTGTAAATTTAAGTTAAAGTTAGATTTTCAATATTTGTGCCAATAAACTCTGGATAGTTGGAAAAAAACAATACAAAGAAATCAACAAGGGATAACTCAAGACTTCTGTGATGCACTGTACATCTAGATTTGTGAACCTGGTAGAACAGTCCAATTACCGACACCCAAGTCTACAGACTCTGAGTTACATAAAACCATAACATTCCCATGGGTTTATTAAACCGAAAGATCCTGATAAAATCAAGCGTGTGTGGTATGGGAGTAAAAACGGGCTGTCATTTCAAGATGTCAGACCCATCAGTCAGTCTGACTAGACGGATTCAAGGGTAAATGGAACACACTCACATAAAGCCTTTTAACCTCATTTATGTTCTACATAGCTCTTTGCAAAGCAATATTTCATGCAACCATCCAGACACTCCAATACAACTTCTATTATGCATAGAAGTGCATATGTATGTATGTATGTATGTATGTATGTATGTATGTATGTATGTATGTATGTATATACAGTATGTGTGTGTTTATTTGAGAGTGCGGTTGGCTAATGTGGCTCTAATGAATCGTGAAGCACAATATCAATTCAGTCTATTATTTTCCTATTTTTCTTGTCATTGTGAAGTTTGCTTATGCAGGTGCCATCAGCAAATGCTTGCAAACTGTTCTATAGACGATTGAGACCCTTATTTAAATATTTCTCAATAGGCTGGTCAACAACACTCGCAAAAGAATTAAAACTGAACCTGGGACCTGCTACAGAGCCTCCAATTAACACTAAACAAAATGGATTTCACAGTCTAGACTGCACTTTGTCCTTGCTATTACAAAATCTAAGACACCTAAACTGATCAAGCCTCAACTGAATGGACTTTTATTTCATTTTTTTAAAATGGGAAAAGATAATTTTCAGTCTTTTGCAGCATTAGATCCACCCAGAATAAAAGAAGACTAAACTGTGATTTGTGAGACCTTCTATTTATTTGCATGGAGCTGAAAAGAGGTTTGATTTTTTTTTTTAATTGCCAAAATCTCATCTTGTGTGACTTTCATGAACCTAACCTGATATATTGAGGAGTCTCATTGGAGTCTCTGAAAATAAATGCATTATTACAACATTACACACACACATGCTCACCCCAACATTGCATTAATGGGGAAACCTACAAATTGCTAAACACAAACCACACCCCTATTGGTAGTTAATATTGCTAAAAGCACCAGCTCAATAACCAGACAAGTTAATGGTTTTCAATACAAAGTAAATTAAAAAGACCTTCTTCTGCAACCCATTAACGCCAAAAGGTTCCAGTGCCAGTCAGAGAGACACTGAAAGGCCCATATGTCTGAGCTTTTGGGGCAGTATTAAGATATATTATCTTATTAAGATAATATATTAAGGGCAACCCACACAGTATTACTGGATGGTTGATACTGTGGGTAGTAAATAACCACCTAATATTTAAAAACTAGAATTTATTTAATTTACTGAAAAGATAAAGCCTAAACCACTGGTTATGTTCTTCAAAGATGGACAAGCAGATGGTAAAAGAAACAGGCTGTTCTCTTCAATTTATTTGATGCCAAAAGAGAATTACTGGGAAAAAATGCAGGAGAAAACATGCACTAATTCATCCTGAAAGGTCTTTGCAGTGGAACGGAGGAGCCAAAAGATACACAGGCAGTACTACCACAATTATGTTGCCCTGCTGTCCAGATGTAATCAGAGCTGCACACAATAAACCGGAGCTGATAGGAATGGACCCAAGGAACTGAAATGCATCAAAGCCTAAATCTGATATGGACACTCTCCTCTTCCCTTTCTCTGCAGAGATAAAGACACTAAAGCTCCAGTCTAATGCTTAAAGTCAGTCAAAGAGCTTAGTGGGACCAATTTCAATAAGCCTCATGTTTTCTAGAATGGAAAGATCACCAGATGATGCAAAACAGCTGTTTTTAACTGTTTTAGTGGGCATTAATGCAGGTCTGTTTTCACAGCATACGCATTCAAGTGTGTACATCCTGTGTGTGTCTCTAAGTATTCACAAAATCTGGAAAATGAGATATTGGTAGAGTGCTCCTCGATGTTAAGTTCAAAACAGTGTGTGTCCTCCAGGTTGAGCGTGCTTGTTTATCTGTTTTTTTTTCCAGTGTGGTGCACACGTCAGGCAAAAAGTACAAAAAAGAGAGATAGAGATGACACATCAGGAGACAGTTGGAGCTGATACAGGCGCTGTCAGCCCTGAGGTGGCTATCTGCCGCCTCACAAGTTTTCTCAGCTCATTGGCAGACTTAGCCCTGCTCTCGAACTGACAAATGTCACTCTAAGTAGTGAAGACTTTTTAATAACATGAGATCGCATCTAGACTGCCAAATAAACATAGTAAAGCAAAACAGCCACAAGATTTTGCTGCAAGATCTTGATACACACAGCTACCAAAAATGAATTGCTTTTAAAACCTCACAGTTTTGTTTCAGTTATGGCCTATTTGGGTTTCCATATCTGTGAGAACGAATGCTAGGTGTGATGTTTGTAACATGTAGTGGACAGAGGATGTCAAACCCATTCCAGGCATTTTTTTCTTCTTTAGGTTCTGAAATCTGCGTCTGTCTCCTAGTTGCATTGTGCTAAAAGGGAGAATAAACCCGGAAACTCATGTTAGACCAGTACAAACCCAACATCCAATATAGTAGCTTATATTTCAGTACTTGCCTTTACAGACTTAAGTTTAAATTATGCTTTTTAACAATTAAGCTTCTGTTTTTAAAAAATCAAGACTGACCTCTCTCTTTTCTGATTAAAATTGAAAATTGTGCAAGATCTTACATTTATTTTTATATGGAGTCCCTGAACCTATCCTTCCCCATGAATAGTTTTGGCAGTCTGTGTTAAAAAAAAAAGTTATTGTTTGTCCCTTATTTTTGTTTCATTTATAAAATCTGGCAGCTTTAATGGGGATGATTGCTGAGGAGAAGAGTGGCTTTTATTGGTTCTATTCTTATTGAGTCTTTTCAATCATAGAAGAAGAACACCTGTTGCATGTTGTGCCTATGGGGCTCAATACTGCCCTGTATTAGTGAAGCGCTGTAATTTTTGCATTTTCACTGACTGTCTCCTTGTTAGTGGCTATTGATATTAAAGTTAGCATTTGCTTCATCTGGACTGCATATGATCATCTCCAGTTCAAAGTCTGCAATAAAAATATGAAGGCTGAAATGTTTATTCAGATCAATCGTGATGAATCGATGTCTGAAATAATTGTCAACTAATTTAAGAATCAATTAATCATTAAGTGTGATATGGGCTCAAGCAAAAGGCTATGTTGAGAAGATAGCCAGAGTAAAATATTTTACATAATACACATACATTTTGCATTTAAGATAAAATCACATTTATCTGTAAATATGTTGTACTCAAAACTCCTCAAGTGGCCTAGATTTAGCTTCACCTGGTTCAAATTCACTGAAGGTATTCTATGGTGTTGGAATTTAGGCAATAAATAGTTGATATTATTTTAAAAAACGAATTGAATTATATGTTTACTCGAATATTTCAATGTGTTTCTAATACTATCTAAAAAGATTTCAGTGCTTAAATGGGTAAATCAGTGAGTTGTTTGCACTTTTGCTGATGTTTTTTTCTTTCCAGATTGTTTTTACTACTTATGGGAACTTCATAAAATCCATTAATAATTTTCCATGAAACAACCACAATACCTCTGTGTACAACTGTGTGCAGTTTTTCCATCCCAAATCAACGTTTTTATGACCTAACAAGTTTGAAAGAATTTTAGTTAAACATTTAAATGTTTAGAAAGGTGTTACCACTATGTGAGGTCAAATCAGAAAGAATTATACTCTTTATTTCAAAGTAGTAATGTAGATTTCAAAATAGGGGATTAAAAATAAGAATTTAGAATTAAATCATTCTCTGGTAACACCTTTGGGTAATTTCACTCACTCAGAAAAACTTCCAAAGGTAAAAACACTTCAACCAGCACCCAGCTCTCTAGAGACTGCTCCTCACCCCATATGTTTTATATATAGTATTAATCATCACAATTCTATTTCCAGATATGTTTTCTTTCCCCTTCCCGAGACTTATTGCATTGGAATCCCTACAAGCCAAATCATTCTTTGATGATATGAAATGAAATTTCCACCCTAATACATGCAGAATAAGAAGAGGGAATATAGAGAAGATGATGCAATTTTAGCCTCATTCTGCCTTTTATTCGTTGGTGCCTGCACTGGTCTCAGCAAACGTACTTATATCTGTGTATGTTGGGTTTGTGTCACAGGGTGGTTAGAAATGGAAGGCTCAAATGCATGTAAGAGATTCCTGAGGCATCCAGGTGTAAGCAGAACAAGCTGTAATTTAATCAAATATATAGAACAGCAAGCTGATTACAGAATCATTGCAAAGCAGGTGTGATATACAAGTAGAAACCGAATGATGAGAAGGGAATACTAAGAAAAAAATCTGGAAATTAATTGAAAAAAACCCCCCAGAAAATATAAAGCAAAAAACAAGACTATGTGAGCAATTTTTGATCAAATAAAGAACAATTTAACACAAATTCTAAAACAGCACAAAGTCCACATTGATTCATGATCTAGCATGTTCTGCTTATGTGTGTACAGAAAAATATGATAGGATAAAAAGTTCATAGTTCACCAGGTTGAAAATTTTTCTTTGGGTCTCTAACCATAAAATAAAACACACACAATCACAATATCAACTATTTGTGGATAGAACAAAATGCTTTGGATGCCATGGGCAAATGATGTTACTCATGAAAATGTCTCTATTTAAACATGTTCTAGACTGAGACTACAAGTAAGTTCGGGGAAGTAAAATGTGAAAACATACTAAAGAAATGTTTAAATATGAGCTGCTGCCATTTTCGCTACAGACATTGTATACAGGTACCATAGGCTGCACCACATCTCGATATCTTTCCCGACATCAGCAACATTCACTCATAGAGTAATGTTTCATCACCTCTGTGAAAGGCTCTCTGTGTGCTACATAATGCTGCTGCCTACAGTGTTACAAGGAACAGGCTGCCTTTGTAGACCTGTAAACTCTGTCATCCTTTATTGAAGATGACATGTACTTTTAGCACACATTGCTCCCAGGCTTTCTCCCCTGCACTGCCAGTTTTAAAGACACAACTGGGAGCACTCTCTGAAAAACAGGTAGTACTACAAACACATATAAAATACACACAGGCTTTGATTGTGCAACATAAAACACACTTGAACCTGGATTACTACACAAACACATACATAAACGTACACTGATTGAAGTGTCTCCTGGGCCCTCCCTTTCTCTACAATCATCCTTGTTAGAGATGAAGTACTGTTATAATGACAGCTATAACCATTTTAAACTTGCACGTAGCCCCCAAACCATAGAACCTGCTGTGAAAGGCTACTTTCATGCCTTCTTTTATTGAATTAATGATTATATTGCTATCTTTATTGCCATTCACTCAAAAGACACCTAGAGCAGCATTTTTCATCCCTGTTTATGTGTACACTGTTAAGGAAGAAAGTTATTAGGTTAGCTTAATTTTGGAAAAAGCATGGCTCTCCTCTCCTCCTGTTAGCCGGGTCGCGAGCGGATGTCGTGACGGCTGCAAGACAAGGCGAGGCACAATGACGTCACAGATCACGGAGTTTAATCTCATACAAAGCAATCGACAACAAAGCTGCAGAGGAACAGAGATATACATTATATCACAAAATAAGGCACACAAGGGAAGACAAACGAACACAGAGACAGACAAAGGCGCCACGTGGAGAAAAGATGAAAAAACTCCCCGACTCTCCGGTGCTGTCCTGAAATTTTAACCAAAGAGGCGTTTCCCTATTTAATATATGCAAAGAAGGCGTTCTGCTCTTCGACCAATTAGAACTCCCTCAGGCCCCCAAAGAAAGTTGTGACTTCCTGATTTATAGCAAAGGTGTCTGTTTTTTTATCTAAGCATAGGCGGACCACTTCGTGCCCATCTCCATCCGACCCGGGCCGAGAGGCGCCAAGAAGTCTCTGACCCTTTTCGGAATGCAAATTTATTGCTCTGTCTTCAGCGGGGGAGGCAAAGGGCCCTGCTTTGTCTGCTGAATTCCCAACTGCTCAACAGAAACTATTCCAAATTAAAGTGTTGGCTATACCTTTACACATGTCGTAAGATTAAGTGTATTTTAGCATTAAATAATCATTTTCCTTAGCAACACAAAAACATATTGCCTGAAACTACAAGCAGACAAAACCTACAGACATAAGGTAGCACGAGGAGAGTAATATTGAAATCATACACTTTCATCTACAAAATTAAGCATTTCTAACTTTTACCATTTTCAATAATGTACTATACCACTGTGTCAATCTAATTTGGTAGTAGTATGTTCAAAACATTGTTACATGCACTGAAATGTTTCAAAAACAGTTCAGACCAACATACATTCCTTCACAGTAGAGATTTTTGTCTCTAAACTAAAAAGAAAAACATCTGCAATGTAAGTCGATGCAATGTTTAAAATATTTTAGCTTTTTTGATTATGTTACTTTCTTTCCATACTGTACTTACTCTTTTGGCATGAAATTCTAAAGCCATATTTTTATGATGCACTTTTGCTACACAGGTGTCTGTTAAAAATCAACTTAATGTACCAGTCACAAAATTGCCCTAAATTAGACTAAAACACTTTTCAAAGAAATGTAATGATTGTGGTTCCAGTGATCACACAATTCTTAGCTTGAAATCATATGGTCCTTTTTATTTTTTTTCTGTTTTAGACAACTGTTTACAAAGTTAATGTGTTTTGTTAGGCTTAGGAAGCTAGCAAAACACGTAGATTTTCCTCTCAAAATGCTGAAATATTGTTGTCTAGGGTCCTTAGGTTTTCATTGCCTTTAAAATCCTCTGGAATAGGAATGCATTGTGGCAAATTTAGAAAAACATTTTATCTTACTAAAACTCTCTCATTACATTAAATGTAATAAAGAACTCACTGTGCCTCAGAAAACTTCAACAAGAACTTGAAAGGACTATCAATGCTCAGATTGGGTGTTTTTGTCATGAAACGGTGGTGGAAGATGGTGAGGGAAACGCAGCAGACCCAGGATGAGACGAGTAAGATGGTTTTAATAATGAATATCCAGAATTACACAGTCCAATAATGTCCAGAATACCGGGCAGCACGGCCGAGCGAAAGCCAGGGCTCGAAGCCGGTAGCAACCGGTTATACAAAGGATGAGACGACGGACTGGGCATACAGATGACAGAGACTAGACGCCAAATGAGATGAGGACCCGACCAAGACACAGACACACAGGTGACACTAAATACACAGGAGGTTATAAGGGAACGAGACACACCTGGGAGTAATCAAGGGGAGACAGGACAACACGGAGACTCAGAGACAGAGAACTCGAAATAAATACACAGAAAAACACAGATCACGACAGTTTTAGCATAATACATACTGTAGATCCAGGTTAGATTCACACAGCAGGCAAATGTGACTCAAATCTGTTTTTTTTGCCCATATGTGGCTTTTATCTGACTTTTTTTTACAGCATTCTAAAAGGCCCATTTCCAATCTATTCACCCCCCAAAAAATCCAATCTGTGCCACTTCTATATATTGGAACATATCTGATTATTTTCAAAGTGTCTGCAGTCTGAACTATCATGTTGCATTTTATCCAACTTTTACATCATTAATGTGAGATATGCACATTAATGCATAATTCTGTACCAATTTTTCTGTAATTCTGGCTTTGACTACACATCCAAACAGTAATCAGTGCTTCACAAAAAGCCATCACTATTAGCTGTGTTTTCTTTTTATTCTCTTCTTTTTTTATTACAATCTTGTGACAATACTTTTGTCTCCCATTGCTGAATAAACTTTAAAATTGATCCATTAACCGCATCATCCTATATTACTTCCATACGCAGTGTGCTGGCCACTTTAGGGACATAAACTGTTCACACATAATTCTCATTGTGGTCGGATTTAATTGGAAGTATGAACGACCACACAAAAAAATTGGATATCAGCAAAAAATTGGAATTGACCATCAAGACCTGCTGTGTAAATAGCCTTTGTGTGTATCTAAAAGAAGGTTTAAACAGTGGAAATATTATTTTTAACTTTACAAATCCACACTGACTGTAAATGAAAGCCAGCACAATTATGAAAAATATCTGGAATATAATCCCAGCTAAGGTTACTGTTGTAGAAGTGTAGTGTTCTGCTCTTTAATTTGTCGTGAAGTAGGTTCTGAGTTTTGGTTTTTGTGTTGGAGTAGTAAGGCTTTTATTTTGAAGGTCAAGGTGGGTCTGGGACAGGAAGTCAGCCATTTTGTTGGGATTGTTTTGCTCAGTCACACATGAGGAGGTGAATCTATCACAATCTGCCTTTTGTTTATGCCATCGACATCACCGTCTGTGAGTTTTCATTTAGTATTTAAGAGTAGATTTTATTTAATGCCATATTAGTCAGGAGTGTGTTCTTTGTTGTGACTTTTTTGTGCTCATAATAAATGCAGCTATTTTATTTATGTTACAGTTTACTCCATGTCATACGAGTACTTGGGTCACCAAAAATAAAGTGGGAGTAAAGAACCTGCATCCGGACTCAAGTGTTCATTTCATTGGAGTCGAGCTTACTGCTAAATTGTGTTGGCAAACACACAAGGAGAGCAGAATATGTAGTTTGGGTAATGTGGTGCTGAGATCAATACACACTGATCCCACTGTGCTGACAAGCCACTGTACATTTCTCCATGGACCCTTATGTCTGGCCCCTGGTCTGATAAATGCTGAGATCCAGAAACATGAGCCAACTGTGATAGACAACTATTTCAGTGTGTATGTGTGTTAGTGAGAAAGAGAGCGAGAGAGACAGAAAGATGAGTTAGATAGATGTGAACAAGAGAATCTCAAGGGTTGCACAGACATATATCTGAGATTTATCAAGGGATTGCTTTGTTGCTGTACAGAGTGGTGGCAGTGGTTAAGTTCATTCTGGGTGTATGTGTTGGATGTTAGGGATATACTTTCTTCTTTTTGCAGCTGTAGCCCTTCAGTGGAGCTGAGATTACGTTTGGAGACAGCATGTACACCATAATCCACAACACACCTCTGCCCCCATAGCTCCTTGGGCAGTTAGGTTCTCTCAAATGGAGGCACAATCACTTGTGTTTATGTGTGCTTGGGTGAGTGTGTCCATGTGGAAATGTGGGGAAATGTGTGTGTTTGCAGTACCAAAATGCTATTACAGAGAGACCAGAGGAGGCAATGTGCTGGTCAGAAGTGACAAATGTGCTCATGTTGATCATCAATATGAATTAATAAAGGATCTGAACTGTTTATATATTTGCTTTTAAGAGGTGCTCTGCTTGTATTCACTCATGCCTGTCTATAAACTGCTATATCATTGTGTTGTCTCATATTCCATCATCCTTTATTTATTAGATCTCACAATACTTCACTTTCTGTTTTATTATTTTGTTTTTTAATTCACTCTATATGGCAAAATTTATGTTGGTGAAACCTAAAGGAAATAAATATTAAATTACAGCCATCATACAAATCTGGGATGTTTATGGTCCTTTTTAAATTATTTTTGCTAACAACACTACAAGAGCATAATATCCAAAGGCTCATTAGACATAATCTTTGCTTTTTGAAGCATCTGATAGCAAAATCACCCCCAAGCTTAATCTCACAAATAATGTTCATTAGACATTTGCACATGCTATTTGATGAAGAGTGAACTAAGAAATTCAGTGCAACATCACCTCAAAAAATTAAAATGTGCTTAAATGTCTTATTAAACCATGTGAAACCTCCTTTGCATCATTTATTTTTTTGGTACTCGGTTGTAAAACCCTAAATTTTGCTCAACATTCTTATCTCCCTCTGAAGAGCTTCACTGCATCTATGATGCTGTTATTTATCACTTAACATCCCTTAGACCATAAGGTGCTCAACGTACAGTCTGAAATCATAATTCACACTCTTGCTGAGAGCAAACAACTGTGTTGGACGAGTGATGTTTAAGTGTTGACAGCTTTATGGTCTGCAGATGGAGCTCTGTGTTGTATTCAATGTTTTCTCATGTTTATGTCCTCAAGAAAAGAAATTTGAAAATGATGCTGTGCACAAACAGTCCAACAACATGATGAAATCTAAGCAAACATTCAGTATGAATTGTGTCCAACAGCCAGAAAAAATAACATAAATATTTATGTTCTTCTTGCCCAAATTACTAATTTGTATGGAGGTATTGCTTAACAGGTACCATAGAATACTTTCCTTATTAGGGTCATCCAGTCCTACCAGAGAGTAAGTATCCTGAAATGCTTAAATGCATCCATGTTCCAGCACTCCTTAGCCAAATGAATGGCTTATTATCAGGCCTCTGCAGAGCTGAAGAACATGCTGATGAGGGAATTCGAAAATTTGATGTCTTGACGACTAAACTTGGGGAATCGTGGTCTAAATGAATTTGCAATGTCCATTCCCAGATAGGATTTTTTTTTGTCTATATTAGAGAAGGTTTAAAATAGAGACACAAATCTACTTTCTTATCTTTTATACATTCCCTTAGAAAATAGGATCCAATATTTAAAACCAATACATGACTTGTTTTTGCTGATTCCATTAAGATAAACATGAATGACCTTGTTATGACAATATGTCTAATTTAACCGTCATCAATGCTGAAGTTAAGGTTGGCAAATAAATTTTTAAACCATGAAATAAACACTTTCTTGTTTTATGTGGTTGTTGAGATTAATTAACAACATTCGTTGGTGTGCATCCCACTACAAATTATATTTACAAATGCACCAAACAGGCCTTTCCTTGCTCATACTGAATTTCAGGTCTGTTTGGGATCTGATCTGATCAATTTGGATTTACTGTATTTAGTATGAGATTAAATTGTAATACTGGGATTACAATTTCAACTTGATATACCATATATGAAAGAAATGCGAAAGCAAATTATGTTTCCTTGCTAAAACAAACAAAAAAGACAACACAAAACATGATGCTTTTAACTTCTATGAAAGACATTTTAGATGTTTTAGTGCTTTTTCATTAAAAATTGTAGAAATTTTATTTGAAAAAAGAAAGATTTTGTTGTGTTGGAACATATCGAGTAAAAGGTTATACACTAGAAAACAAAACAAGTACTTCTTTTTAACGCATGACAGTAGAAGTCTACAACCTAAGATTTGAAAACAATGTTACTTGTGCAGATAAATAAATACATTTATATTTGTACACTTGGTAGACTATTTTATTCCCCTTTTCACACATTGCTTTCACATCTCTGAGTGTCTGTTATATTTTTCATTTCAAATATTTCTGGCTCCACATTACCCGTCTGTCGACTGTATATAACACTCTTCATGCTAATTGTATGCCCATAATTTTTGTTTGGTGTTACAAACCCTTTCCTCCCTATCTGTTTTTTTTTTTTTCAGAAAAGGCAGTTGCTCTTCTCAGTTGCTGCTATATTACCCAGAAGTCCATATACATATGACAAAAAAGCAACATTTTACAAAATACAAGATTGTTATAAAATTGTTTGAAAAAGAAGAAAAAACACAAAGAAAGGCACTTTTCTTAACTCTGCCCATGTAACATTGTTTCTATGTCATCAGCTAACAAACAATTTGTTTGACAGTTTGACAAAACAAAGCTGTGATCTGCCTTGTTCCCTTGTTTCCAGTTTCAATTAACAGTTTTCTACTCTGCAACACAGCCAGTGAGCATTTATCCATCTGTCTTCACAGGAAGTCAAGAGCAAACCATTAGGAATCTGCAGAGCTGACATTTCACTTCCATGTTCATTGCCTGTAGCAGAAAGAAGTGCTTTAATAAATACTGTGGTGCATTAATAGAAGCCCTGAATCACAGTGGTCTTTAACATAGACAATCACATTTTCTCAATTAAGTAACCATGAAAATCATACACCTACTGTTCCACTCATCATTTGATATCGTATTTCAGTGTCGTGTGTGAGTAGAGAGGCAAAATACAGGGCCAAATTTTATTCTACACTAACACACTCATGAGCTAGAAATGGAGGTCGTCACCAAACCAAGCTAGAAATAGCATTTATTTATGAAGTGGACAGAGGGATTGTAGGGGTAGGGCTGGGGTCAGTTTGGGCCAACCACTCTAACCGACAATGGTGTGTTTATCTTACAGATTTTTCAATGATGGCTTTAGGAGTGTTAGCAAACACCGCCACAGTGCTGACCCTTCTCTTTTAAGTATGAATGACCAAAAAGGAAGAGAGGCAGCATATTTTACAGAATAATATAATCCTGTAAAGAAAAATCAGGCTTCTGAATTTACTGACAATCACATAAAAAAAACAAACATAAAAAACATACTGCATATCAAATGTTACTTTTTTAAATGTACATTGCTTATACATTCATTGAAGAAGTTATTTGTAAGCAGACTTATTTAAACATTAATACTAAAGTCACTTTGCATACATGGCTACTTGATGCTAGAGCTTAAAAATCCAACCCGACCTGGCCCAAGACCATAGGAATTGTGTCCAAGCCCAATCCTATAGGACTAATTAACTAATTATAGGCTCGAGCCCAAAGTAAACCTGACATATTTTAACAAAGGTTTTACTGCCTTTATACCACCATTTAAGTAAGCAGTGTAATTGTCCTATTTTTAATCTTTTGTTTAACATCTTCTAGCTCCATCTAGTCGTTTGCTGTAACCACAGGGTGAGTCAAGTGTAAATTATCTGGGATATGTGATTGATTGGAGCACAGCAGGGTGGGTCTGCATGCGCATTCCACAGTGAGCTGCACTTGTCACAGTCTAACAAACTTCTGCTTACTACACAATTTCTATTCTGAAGTCTTGTTTGGTTTTCTCTATGCTGTATGTCTAGTAGGTTTATTAAATGTTCCTGCGCCTGACCAGATCTGATCATCAAACAAATAATTTTGGCCCAACCCGGTACAAATTTCAGGTTGGATTTGGGCCATAAAGCTAAACTCAGCTTGATAGTAGCCAAATATGTAATCTCCAGTGAAGCGAAAAACAAAATCTATTGCGCACAAATTTCAGTGCCACAATCAAAGAAACAAAAATTTGCTGTTACATTTTTGTTTGTGATATACAGTATATACAGTATACTGTATATATACAGTATATACTGCATATATATATACACACATCTGTCTACGGTTATTCCCACCTATCCCCTCTTGTATTTTCTTCTTTCTCAAAATGGAAATCTACTGTAGTAGGCAAGTGGTGATACTTCATTTTGATTCCTTGCTGAATAAAATCGCTGTGTTAACACTTCATAGATCTCATCAGCTCCTTCAGACGTGTAAGTGCAGACTTACACAAGCACAGAAATATAAGCATATAAGCACAGTGTCTGTACAGGCCTGCATGACAGAGTTATGCAGGCTTAGCATGAGAATAGAGATAATGTAGTCAGATGGTGAGGGGGAAAGATGTCAAACAGACAAGATTTCAAACGAGGCAGTGAGCCTCCCTTTTCCTCTCAGTGAATTGACAGCCTCTGGCCTGAGAATCAAGCAGCATCAGGATGTCAAATTCCACTCTGTTTTGACAAGCATTGCTGTTCTCAGCAGAAAAAAAAGGCAAAACAGCACTGGGGACTTCGGAAAACACTAAATTCACTGTCCAGTTCTGATTTAGGTCCTGAATGCACAAACAGGCATTGGAAAGAAACACTCACTTACAATAAAAGTCAATAGTCTGGAGACACCTACTTATTCAAAACTGTAATTCACTCTCCGTCTCTACAAAGGGATTTTAAACACATATCAGAAATATTCGAATGAAAATTAGTTAATTTTCTGCCCACTTGAGTTTCACAGTATGACCGAGGATTAAAACACTCCTTAAAATGCCAGTTTTGAATATTCTTCTTTTGTCATTTGAAACGTAAAATTTGGATCAACCACAAATAAATGCAAAAGCCTAAAAATGTATGTTTCCAAGATATTAATAAACCCACCCAATGTTTCCGACTCCATCACTCAAAAGCGAGTGGAGGAGGGAGGACGCTGTTAGAGAGTGTGTGAGACATTGAGAAATATAAAGAGACTGAGAGCAAATCTATTACTGATAGTGATGTGGTGCTTGCTGTGGAGGATGAGGAACAGAGGGGTCCATTCATGTGGCTCTTGTCCCAAAAGGAGAGATAAGAGGGTAGTGGAGCTCAACTAACTCTGTAATTACATTGCACAGAAGTCTGCGGAAAGGATTTTTTTTTTCCTGCAGACAACATATAACCAGCTCAAAAAGACATAGCAAGACTTAACGCTATTAGAGTCTGGTAATCCCAAGTATACTATATCACCTCTGCCATCTCCAAACCCTTTCAGTGTATAATTTGTGTGTCTAGGAAGATAGTATGTACAGTTCCTCCTCACGGTATGTCAGTCCTTTGATCCCACCTGTCTGATGAGTATTTGTCTTTACTAGCATCCCTGCTGGGTCTCCAAGCAACCCTTTCCTCCTGTCTACTGTCACAAGAGCACTGACAGGAGGCAATTTTGTGATGTTATTTGGGTGATTTTATTTGCTCAGTAGGGCACTCTGGCCCCAGTCACCGCTGACACATTTCTCGTTCTTCTCAGTCTCCTGTGTGCAAGGCCCACCTGGGACATGGTAAAATCACAGTAATGAAGTACGCAGGACACTGGCAAAGGCATCAATCAGAGGACAGCAGGAGGACACACAACAAAGGAAAAGAGGGAGAGCAGCAAGACGAGAAAAATAGTGGGAATGGAGGAAAAGTAGAAATGGAGGACTTCAACAAGGAGAAATTTTAATGCGGAGCAACATGACATAAAATATTACAGAGTCATACATTAAGAAAATGTATGACAGAGGAAGTGGAAGAAAAATGTGCATGGATCTGGAAAAGAAGAACAAGGGCAATAATTTGAGTTAGGGTACACCATTTATGGGTAGTGTCTGGTTATGTTCCCCTCTCTGACAGCTTATTAAAGTTGCATGCTAAAATGAGTCAATATTAAACATGACATGTTCAGGGTAACCCAGTGTGAGGCGGAGATGGGAGCTATGTGTATTGCCATGGTCACCAAATCGACACAGAAAACAGACACTCTTCAGTTCATCTGTTTAAATAATCTGTCTGTGTCAAGTTTTCAGATATGATCATTAATATAATGATGTACTTGAAGCTTCATTTAAACACCCTCTTCACTAATGAGAGGATCTGATGAGAGCATCTTTTCTTTTTTCTTTCTGGCTTTGGAAAGTTCACTTCTAGATATATTGAAAGCATATTGTGGCAAAATCATGTCAGGCAGATTTCCGCTCTTACAATGCCTCTAAAACTATTCATACATGCTGAACTTTAATGAATTTTTTCACATTACAACCACAAACTACTATGTATTTTATTTGGGATTTTGCCTGATAGACTAACATAAAATAGTCTAGTTGCAATGTGTAAGAATACTGAGAAACGGTATAAATAAAGGCATAGAAAGCATGTATGAGGCCCCCTTTACTTTGATACTTCATCAAAGTTGACTGCTTTCAGAAATTACCTAATTAATAAGCACAAATTACCTGTTTTAGATTTAATCTCACTGTAAATACAATTAACAAGTGGACTGGGGTTGAATTCATCCCTAGAGCTTCGTTTAGAGAGGCCTCTAATCCGATTGCACAACAGACAAAATAAGTTTATTTGCAGTGTAAAACCTTTTTTTTTTCCAACAATAAAAACTATTGTGTGTGTTGATGTATTCATTCATGAAATTCAAAGAAATGAGTAAACATAAGTTTAAGACTGGGTGGATGGTGGAGGTCCACCAGCAGAACAACAATCCCAATGCAGTCAGGGCCAGAATGCGCTAAATGAAGACAAAATTAGACCTAAGACGTAAATCTAACTAAGAATCTGTGTGAAGACTGGAAAAATGATGTTGACAGATGCTCTCCGTCCAATATGACTGAGCTTGACCTATTTTCCAAAGAATGGGCACAATTTCAATCTCTGGTAATGAGTCCAAGGGCTTAAACTCACATACACGGCACAGTTTTTAGCTTTTTATTTATTAAAAAAAGTGAAAACTATGTACTACTTTGTGAGTAACTCAATCACATAAAATCATGTTATAATACAAAGAATCTTGTAACATGATGAAATATAAGAAAATGTCCAAGGGTTATAAATATTTGTGTTATACCTACCAAAAGTAACATAGCTTACCTTCTGCATAGCCTGTGAAAGATTTTAAGTTGAGGTACAATTGTGACCATATACAATCTCCCTCTTTCTATCAAGTTTCTATTAAGTTGAGGTTTCTGTAATATTTAATGGTTTTTCCACAATAAATAATGAGGTAAAAAAAACACCACAGTGGCAGGTTGGTAAAGCCAACACCAACAAGAGATAGCAAAAAGACACAATAGATTGCATAATTTATAGCTTTGTTACCAACCTATTATGGATTTTTAATTTGTATATGATATATGTATGGTTATTAGATATTCTATTTGTTACAGTTTTTGCAGTAGTGATGTTACAGTCTTTGGCATTGTTTCAAGATGAAATAACTATCCAACAAGAAGAAACAGAAAAATAGAAATAACTGCAGGGAAATCTTGCGTTTATGCTAACATTTGGAAGCAAATGTCATTTTCAGTTCTTTGATCTCCAGATCTTTCTGTCAGACCTTTAAACAAGTCTAAAGGAGGCCGCACCAGAACAGGTAACAATCACAGGTAACAATCACAGCAGCCAACCCTATTTCCAACCCTAAAGCAGGAAATCAAAGATGGCAAACAAATGATTCCAGCGAGGGTAAAACAGTTGATGTTTTAGAGGGGAAAAAAACTATGTAAAATACATAAGGTTAAAAAGGAAGAAAAGTCTGCTTGAAAAGGAGAAAAGGAGAAAGATGTGACTGACAGTGTAAGGCAGCAGTGATATGCTCAGTAAGAGTCTTTGTTTCAGTGAAAGTAAAACAGCTTGTGGTGAGTCAGCAAAGAAGCAGCAGGAAGCCTGGACCAATTAGTTTAGGCAGATCATAGCTCCAAATGCTCTAACGGGTTTTCTGTTCATGTTGTTCTGCCTTCAAGAGTTTAATGAGAAGCACATCCATGGACCTACACACACGATGGGAGCAGAGCATTTGAAACGTACATTTAAACTTAAAGCTATTCATGTATGGAAGCATGTATGGAAGATTTTTTTTTATTATTATTTATAAAGTTGCACTGATTAGAAGGAAATTGAAGTGTGATGCTATCTGTATTTAGAATGTTGGCAAAAAACATGCCATTTGTAAAAAAAAAATTTAAATAAATTACATTTGTTACTACTATTTGTTATATCAAATTCCTTTCTCCAAATAAAAACATTACACATAAAAAAACATATGGTGAACAAGCAATAGTTACTAATCTCCATATGATCACAGATTTGATTAGCTACCAGTCACTATTTTTTAAATTTAAATAACTTTGTAAGGTGTGATCGTATAGAAGACATATACTATAATCTGTCCCTATTACATCTCTTCTGGATAAGTTACATTTTTTAATTAATATATTCAGCATATATTCAGTGGGGTAGGGTTCAGGCCATGCAAGATTATATACACAACTAAAAAAAATATGAATGTTTTTTTTTCAGTTTTTCTGTGTACACTTTGTGTACACAGTTTTTCTCTATAGTTATTAAATGAATTATAGCTTTGCCCAGTATTTCCATGGTCTGCTTGCATAGTGTGCATTGATTTTAGAGCATAGGGTTTAATTAACAGGAAGTAGTATTCAATTTCAATTCTTTTTATTTATGTATCTCAAATTCACAAAACACATCTCAAAGCACTTTACAAAAAAGTAATTTTAATTCAATCATACACACATTCCTTTAGAGTGTGTGTGTGCATGTGAATGGCAATGAGTTTATTATAAGGCATCTCTGAGTGTCCACAAAAGCGCTACATAAGGTAGATGCAGTTTCTTACATTCCTTTTGATGCTACTTATTCAACAGTGCATTAACTTCAGTTTATTATTCAAACTAGATAAAACAGCTTTATCCAAGAAAACCCAGCAGATCAAGTCATTGACTTGCAGTATTCAGATGCTTTACTATTTGTTCAAGGATCCCTTTTTCAAAATGTCTGAAACTAGTGAAATAATATTGATACTATTCACTCAACACGCATCAATGTGCTAATATCAATTTACACTGATGCTTACAAGTCCAGGCATTTATATTAAATCAGGCATACATACCTTTCTTTTAATCTCTTCTTATTTAATCAGTGTACATTTGGGAAAATTCTTTAAATTAGTTAATGCTAATAAGGTGAGTCAGTTCTCTAAGGCTTTCACTGCTGCACAGCTTTTTTTTTTTTTTTTTAGCTGGAGAGAAGCAAATAGTGTTGGGCTGTAATTTCACACCTTAACTCATACCCCAGCCATTTACTCTCACTACAGCTGGGGAACGAAAGCAAAGAGAAACGTTTAATTTTGCTTCTAAGAAATTGCCAAATGTGAGCAATGAGTCCAGAAAAGGAATGAATCCAGGAAGAGGAGAGGGGGGTGGAGGGAGAATTTCCTTCCAAATATCAAATGTGTGTAAATGCAAGCTTGCCCTGCAGTCCATGAATAGTTTTAACTGCACATTTACAAGGAGAGCAGATATGTTGTGACTTGGCATCTCCTCTTTAATGAATCTCTGGAGATGGCAGGTGCATGTTCAGCCATTCTTTCACAGGCTCAGCAACAAACTGGCCAGCCCTCTCTCACACACTCCACCCCCACTGTAATGCCACTCTCATTAGCAAAATCACATTAACAAGAAGTAACAAATGATATTGCTAACAGACCTGCAAAGAGGCCATTTATGAAATACTGGCATCAGCACAGACATCTTTAACTTTAACAACAAAAACTACTTTGATGTACTTTAATAGTTGACCACATGACAAAGTTTGATTTGCTTTTGCAAATCATCACACAATAGAAATGTTTGTTTTCACAATCAAAACAAACATTTCTCTAATGATTTTCACTTAATAGTCCTTGAACAGTCTTTTTCCATTTTATTTTTTAGATTTTCACCTAATCTTCCATGTCTTTTTGTATATTTTCTGTTTATTCAACTGCTTCTGTTTTCATTTAGCTCAGAGAAAATCACTTAATGTGGTCTGGAAACGGCTATGTCAGTAATGAGCATGATGACAATGACGATAATGATGATTCACAGTAGTTATGGTGATAGCAATGGTTTTCATTAGTAAAACTATTATTAGACATTTTCCTCCATTTATTCCTTTCCATCACTGAGCAGTTGGTTAACAATGGGGGTGTTTAAAATTGTGCATCTGATTGTTATAATGCCTGACACTGCTAAGCCCCAGACAGTAACAGGTAAGCACTATTATTATGTGAGTGTTGGCACAAGAAGTCTGCTTCTCTCAGTCACTGCCAATTTCCCTCTCCGGCTCAACTTTGCTCCTTAGACAATAGACAGCAAATGTCTCTCATGAGAAGCAGATGCTTACTAAAATTGCAGAAGGTGCTTTTGGATTTTAAACTTACTGGCCAAACTCAAGTCATTCGGTCCAAAGGCATGTTTTGACCATAGTTGAAGTAACTGTACCGTTTTCCAGAACATAACTTTCCAAAACCTGTCTCCCTTGGAGTTGAGCGGCTCTTCTTCCTGCAGGAGCTGTGGCAATCTGGGACTACAGATCTCCAGCCACCCCAACAACAGAATCCAGGTGATTAAAAACAAGGAAATCAAACCAATAAAACATTAATCTGGAATTGTTTTGTAGCGGATATAGTTTAAAAATATTTTATTAATGTTAAATGAGTCGCACCTGCTAAACAGGAAAAAAGAAAGATCCTTAGAAACAAAACTAATGCAGGTTAATCACCTGGAACACATCCTATTTTTTTAAGGATATGACTTTTGTGATTTAAATCCTCAAACAATATTAAGGCAACTACAGTATGTGAGAAACATACAAAAACTAACCTGCCATTTGCTTAAATCTTTTATTAGAGCTCATTCAGACAACCAGGTTTTGCCTAAAAACATGTTCTTTGACTTTATTCAGAAAAGCATCTAGAAGAAAAGACCAAACAGGCATTCAATGTCTTGGGTGTTGTGTGAAGGTTGGTTAACCTTCTCAATGTAGCTTGCTCTACAAAAAGCACTGGGACCATTAGCCTCACTGGGTAGTCACTCCTTGATGGAAGATCGCACAGTAGATCAACTCAAAGACACACACCACCAATTCTCACCTCCAAATTCTGTTATTCAGCCAAGCAGGTGGGAGGAGGGTAGGGGTGGGGTTAGAGCACATTCATCCCTCTAAATTCCTTCAGCAGCTAAGAGTCTGCCATGTGTTTTCTCCTGTCATGACTTGCCTGGAGCAGCAGGGAGCTTTATTTACTGGGGATGACACACCAGAGGCAGCAAAGAGCCCTAATTGCTTCATGGTCCCCTTGAGCTGTGCGATGCGTACACTCTGAACGTCAACATCTCTCACGGAGAGAAATTAGAAGGCAGCGGTTGGGAACTTTGCTTGTGTCCACTTTTAAAGACAACTTCAATGCATGCATGAACGGAGAACAAACACAGAGAAATACTTTGGACCGAGTGAGAGCAGGAGGGTCTCGAATAACTTGGTAAAGAGAGCACAAATTTAACAGAAACAGCAACATCTAAATAGGGAGTTCGCCTTAACAAAAACTCAGATTAAAGCTTGCTTTGTGTTTGGATGCTAAAATCTTATTTTTGTTGCATATAATGATGATTACTTGAGATCACATTAAATCATGCCAGTGTGCTCACATTGCTCTGATACTGCATAAAGCCTAGTTTAATCAAGTCTAATTGCTGAGATTATGAGGACTTGTATATGGTAATGCCTCAACAAACAACAGAGCTGGAATGAGAGCTGTCCCTTAGGGAGGTTTACATATTCTCCTCTCCTATTAGTACATTTTAAGCATTCAGTGAGCTGATTACAACGTGAATTTTTTGAAAAATCTGCCAGCATAACAAAATTCTTGATAATAGCAAGGGTTTATTATGCTGCAAAGTTACTGATTAGCTATAGAATACAATAATGAATTCCATTTTATCTGGCTTGTGCTGCAGAGACACAAGTCATTTTCTTTGGTGGTTATTTGCTTTTTATCTACACAACCTAAAAAAAAAAATAAAAAAAAACTTTACAGAGCAAGTCACTTCTTTTTGAACACTCTTAACCCAACAGATAAGAAGAGCGTCTGACAAGCTGATTAATAATGAAAGCTTTGCTCCACCCTGGAATTAAACCATCCCTACTGGATTTCTATTAATGCTGATTGACCCTGCCTTACTCAGCTGCCACTTTGGCACAGCTTCCTGCAACCCTTGTGCCTCTTTAGGTGCCAGTGCAGGTTAGATGATACATGAGTAATTCCCAGCAGACTTTAACCACAAGAAGTAGGGCAGAGGATTCAGTGGTGTGCTCCTTCCTCCAACCTCTCTCTCAATCCCCTCATCAGCAGGCTGTTAATATTTAATTATACAAGTTGCATTTCACACTCTCCATGTGAAACTGTGAGGTGGAGGAGACGGAGGTGCAGGGGACCACTATGAGGAGGAAGTGAACATAGAGGGTGGGAGGATTGGTTATGGATACAAAAGTGAAAAGAATAGAAGAAGAGGTGAATAGAGTATGAAGATGCAAGCACCATTTCCATTTCAAATGGAGTTCAGAGGAGGGGAGTGGGTGTCAAGGGAACCAGGAACCCTGGTAAATTAAACTGTGATAATTAAAACCTATTACAACGTCAGCAACCTATTTAGTTGAATCCCATAATTTTATGTAAATAATATTCCAGATATTGCCCAAAACGGATAAAAAATTATTCTGAAACCATCAAAGCACATCCCTATAATGCATGCAGCGCCACACTTCCAGTCAGAAGTTTACATGTACTCATCACCACTATGAATGTCATGCTATTTTGCAGATTTAAATTATCGTACATCCTTTAACCTTTCTTTATTTCTAGAAGCCTACAACTTCAGGAAATTCAGTGGCAGACAGGAGTGAACAAGACAAGGTTGTCTACGCTCACAATTTTACATACAGGCTCAAATTTACAAATATACCCTTACTACTTTGAAAACTGCCCTCAAACAAGTTGCAAAAAAACATGGTTTTTTTATTGTTCCCAATAATCTGTAATAATTCTGAATGAATATCTAACCACGATTCTCATCAGAAATATTAGACCTCATTCTAAGTGGTTGGTTTCTTGGTACATGTCTGCTTTATAAGCCTACTTTACACATTTTAAACAAGGTTGTTTTAGAAGCTTCACATTAGCCTGTTCATTCTCCAAAGAAAGATTTTGATATTTAGTTGGGATCCATATCCTATGTCCAATTTCAGACCATTTAGCAGTTGAGGTTAGCTTCAACAATTTGCTGTTGACCCGTCATCTTCATTACTTTCTTCACTTTATTCAATAGACCAATACCACTGGCAGTAAAACAGAGCATAAGCATGATGCTGCCACTACCGTTATTCACAGCTGGGCTCAGTGTTCTTTGAGAAGATAATCTTTGTCTCATCTGCCCATAAAATCTTTCCACAAAAAGCATGTGGTTTGTTCATGTGGGCAGTTGAGTATATCGGTCACGTTTGACAGGGTTCCTTTAGGGAAGTACTTTTCTACTACTAGCCCACTTCGTAGTTCATATTGATATGAAACTCGTTTCTACTATCTTCCAGTTTGTGATAGGCTTGTACTGTGGGCTGTTCTTAAATTCTTAATTAATATCTCAATAATTTTCCCTGTACAGTAACTGAATGCGGAGAATTGGGTCAGATGGCTGAAAACTGGACAAGTTTGTGTGTTCCAACAGGACAAAGATCCCCAGAACATATCAAGCCTATTTAAAATGGATCAACTTAAAAGCCCACTCCCACTAATTCTGAGTAGAAAAGTAGTTCAATTAATATTTCTGCTAGAACATTGTTGGTTTCTACAAAAATAGCGTGGTGGATGCAAACAATGTTAAGTGTGTATGTATACTTTTAACCTTGTGTGTATTTAAGAAATGTTTCTTCCTTTCAGATGTGTATATATCAGCTACACAATGCCCTCTCTAATTAATAATCGTAAAACTAAAAGCTGATAATTTTCCATCAGATATAAAAAGTTTGAAACATTTGAACACCATTTATTTAAATAACATTGAATAACTAGATCTATGGCTTACTGTTTATCTGATAGTGTAGGTTTTATTTTCTAAAACAGATGACACTTTCTGATATGTTATTTTGAAGAAAAATGTCGAATGATACAAAGAGGAAAATAAAACTGCTTTTGCATTAGGATTTTGATTTAATTGACCTCATACTCAGATTTACATTTTATACATGACCAGTTCAGATCGAGGATCATTTGTCAAGCTCAAGAAGCCCATATTAGTAGGTTGGTACCAATTCTAAAAATTATTGCAATGTCGAGGTGATCTTTACAGTTTTAAGTAAATTATTCTAGAAACATATAACGTATTTAGCAAATAAATTTTTCCCTAATTTTAGACCTTTGGGTAACTCTGTTTTAAAAAGATCTATCAGAAGTGAGATCTTGCAAACGAAGTAAGTGGTAGAGCATTAATAATGTATGAGGGAGTCTTTTTATAGAGCGCAGCCCCTGAGATTCATAACTCTATTCACATTAGGCGCCTGGAAAAAGTTTAAGGTTTTAATAAATAGGTATTAAAACTTTAACTGATATTAATAGTGCCAATTAAAGAACATACAGTGGAGATATGCATCACTTCTGTACTGGTAGAGTGGGAAACCCACTTGGCAGAACCTCCCCTGGCTTCTAGTGTCTTTCAGTCTTTTTTTCTTTTGCCACAATCTTGAACTCAGCTCATCACCATTCCCAGCTAGACAATACAGAGAACTGACACTCCTTTCCAGGCATTGTGTAGAGACATTAACATCTGTTGAGCCATTTTATGGGCACTATAATTAAAAAAATAAGTGAGCTATAAACGTGTGAGTAGCAGCATTTTACACCACCTCATCATTCCATAATCAATTCACTGAACATTACAACTACGAGATGAGAGCTCTCTTGACCAACCGTGGTGTTTGATTGATGGGCAATTTTTCTTGTCTCCCACATCATTGTTTCCCCCAGAGCGCCAGGTCAAATGGTGTGTGTTAGTCAGCCAACAGTCATTCATTTCAGTTTATGAAGTGGAACGTGTGCTAGGTGGCCAAACCATTAAAGACATTAGCATGCACGTCTCTGCTACAGGTACCCAGTGCATGCATGTTGGGCTGTTTTAAAGCTCCATTTAGCAGGTGAGTGAAACAGCAGGTGTGAAAGTTAAAGCTGTTAGCTTCCACGCCATTCAACTTCAGAATACAATGAGGAAAATAAGTATTCGACACATGATTTTGTCAGGAAATATATTTCAAATTGCTGTGTTGATCTGAAATTCACAGCAGTTGTTGACAACACCGCAAGTATTCAACACATACTATAAAATTGAAACAAATCAGTCCATAAATTATGAGCTGTAAAAAAAAAATAATAATAATAAAAAAAGAAATTACCCAGAAAATCAGTAATGAAGTTGCTGACTGAAATTCATTAAACACTAAGCAGACAACATCTTTTGGAATGACAACTTCAAAACATATTTTGAATGGAGAATCTAGTCACATGTAATGATAAGGTGTAATTTTGATTCAGTCTTTTGCACAACTATTTGAAATTGTAAACATTCTAGGGTCTCCTTGATTTGTGTTGTATATGTGAACTGAGTTGTTCTCAACAATTAACGGCAATGTTTTGGCAATAACCTCATTAGACATATATTTTCTGGTTCAATACTCTACCTGCTCCAGGAATGGTGGTTCATGCCACTGACATCTTTAGATAAAACACAGCAGCAATCACTGTTGGATTTTTTTCTCTACTTTCTTCGTTTCTGATGGAACACTATGTCCAGCAAAATGTGGCAGAAGCAAGCAAAGAGTAATTTCCTTTATTCCACAGTTCTGAACGCTGGACTAGAATTTTCTTTCAGGAGCCAAGAAGAAGCCAATGACTCAAATAATGACTTCTGTGTTCTGATTTGTGTGGGGATTTCTTCTGCTGCTTGGCTAGTGTGCCGCTACAGTGTTTTGCGAGCTGATCAGTGGGAGAAGTCGGAGAGAAACGGGTATAGGTGAGCTGGGATATAAAGACAAAGGGGAAAGGAGGGAGGAGAAGAAAGACAGAGCCAGGTTCTGCTTCTTTGCTCTGCTGATTACCGATGAAATTGATTCGCATGCCTCCTGAGATCTCCCACTGTCTCTTTTCTCTTCTTTGTCCTGCCACTGTTACACATACCTGTCCAGAAGATGAATGATCTGCACTCTACCCACGAGTACCGGGAACCAGCACACACATCAGTGACTCCCAAAGCTTTGGGACTTCACAGACACCCTGATGAGACAGATGGAGACACAGAGCTGGAAAGGGCAGATGGAGATAGGAAAGGGAAACAATCAAAGCACAAAATAAAGACGACCACACCAGAGAGCATCAAAGGGAAGTCACAACTACGGGTGAGACTGAGAGTAGGGCACTACAATGAGATGTGCAAGCATTAGCTGCAGAGCGGGGGAATAAAGGCTCTGAGTTAGTTCATTAATAGCTAGGCAGGGGGATGGGGTGACAAAGAAAAAAAAAGATGAGGGGGTTCCCCATGAAAAAAACTAATGAGAATTACACTTTGAGGGAACTCACACATGGAGGGGGATACGCTCCACCACTGAAAAGCTCCAAAAGAGGCAATCAAGACTGGTGAAGGCTGTGCTTGTAGTTCCAGCTCCATGCCCTCCCAGGGGATAGGTGACACTCGTGTGTAGAAGGGGAGCAGCCACTTAAATGAATAGAGCTCTTTATCTGAGCCTGAACAGTGAGTTATTACCTACTGAGTAGACACTACAGAGACGTGCATTACATTCCCTGGACACAAAAAGGAGGGGGCCAGTGGAGCAAGAGAGGGACAACAGCAGGGAGGCTAAGAGAGGGGATGGGTGAAAAAGGAGAGAAGAAGTTTGCGTCTGCGCCTTAGTTTGTAACAGGCTATGACATCTCTGGCCTCCATGCAATAACAAAGCCCTGGAGCATGGTCAAGCATCACTGGCTAGAGGAGCATTAGTGTGGATGGCTGCAGGGAAACCGCAGGATAATAACACCCCCTGGGAAAGCCTTTTCCGTATCTCGAACAGGATATGTTTCAAACATATTCTAACTAGCATCATCAAAGAAAAAAAAAATTAATAATGAATTTTTTTATAAATATTTACAATATAGTCAGAAAATGTGCAGAATCTGTAACCAATTGTACAGTCTAAAAAGCAATACAAGCTGTAAAGAATCTTCAAGAAACACTGAATTAACTTGCTAATAGGTTAACCTGACATTCTGTACAGCATACACTGCATTCCAGCACCTTTTGTGTGGTTAAGGGTCTGTTAAGACAATGGCAAAAAAAAAAATTACAAAAATATTTACGTATAAAACTACTTTAATTTAAACAGATGTAATTTCACAAGCTTTACAAAAGAGGCAGAACAGGACCAAAGGAAGGAGATATTGCTTGGTTAAACGCTTGATGTTAAGACTGTGAGCTCTGAGAACAAGTTGGGTCTATAGATGCTACATTTTTCCTAAAACTACATGAGAAACCCCACAAAGCAGATGTAAAACTTTATGCTTCACAAAAAAGCATGCAGGAAAAAAATAAATGCTTGAGTCATACCAAGAATAATGTGAAATTTTTACAAGAAATAATTTAAAACCTCCGATTTGTAAGTAGCAAGATGGTCCCTCTTCTGCCTTTAGAACTGCCTCTTAATGTCACTATGCTAATCTGATACTTAGTTTGAACTTTTCCATCACATCTAGATGCCAAAATGCATTGAGCTGCAGCCATGTGATTCCCTGATTCAATGTTTGTGTATACAAGCTACAGAAGGTGTGTGGCCTATAAAGTGGCCAGGGACTGTATATTTAAAACTTTGAGCTGAAAGTCAGCAGAGGAGCCAAAAATAATGTAATTCTCTGGAGGACAATTATGGCTGTTATTATTCTCTGAAACAGATGCTGTTTGTAGTGAGAAGACTATCTCTGGAGCGCCTAAAGTTGAGAGAAACAGCACAAAAAGAAAGAAATAGACAAATAGACAGGCACACACTGAAAGAAAAGGCACTACAACATGCTCCTTACCTAATAAACCCTATAGAAGAAGCAAAACAGTCCCTGTCACATGTTGTTCAGGTGGGAACTGCAGTGCTGAGGATGGGGAATTATAAAAATTGCTAAGCATACACAACACACATGCAGCAGCAACCTTCCTTTAGCTAAGAACCAGACATTGACAAAAGACAAGCCAGCAAAAAATGTCTAGGCGTAAGTGTGAGGAAAAGTGTACAAATGCTGTAGTGCAGGAAGGGGTAAAAAAATGAACTGTAACAGTGAGAGCATGACCCTCTTTAGGCTTTTAGTTTGTGCATTTATTGACTGAAAGTGACTATAAGTTTTCCATTTATCTGAACTCCACAAAAACAAAGCTAACAGAAGATTAATCCAAAAATACTCAATCCAATACTACATCAGCTGTCACTCTAATTGCCACTCTCTACTGTCTTCAGCATCAATCCCATATTCCTGTTGCAAGTAACACTGCCTTCAGGTCTGCAAAGGATTCCACCTGCTCTAATGAGCATTAGATTTCCATATGGAGCATAAGCTACATGTCCTCTATACATTGTTAGACTGAGTGCAATTATTGTGCCTTTGCAGCAATGGGCCAATCTGGGTTCTTAATGGGCTAAGCAGTGTTTACTTCTCAAAGACTTTTCCCATGAATTATTGATGCATCCAAGCTGATTTGTGTTTGGAATTAGCCTAGAGTAACCCATCTGGGCCCCCCTGTGCTTCCTAGGTGCCATTTTGCTCTTCAGGGTAAACAGACTGACTAGAAACTTATCTCACTATGCACTTTAATTCGTCATCCTGATTTGTGCTGATTGTGCAGCAGCGGCCTAAAGCGACACAAGCGACCTTGCTTACAGGCACATATTTTTGAGGAAACTGGTGACAAGCCCAATCTGCTTTTTTTGCTCTTTTACTGGTTGGATAATGTCTATGGCATAAATTAAATAATTAAATTTTTACATGAGCTTATACATGAAACTAATTAGTAGGCTTTACATACAAATCTATCTTTGTTATGACATTTTTTTAAGACATACAACCTCTTGAATTTAGGTAATGCAGTTAAAAGATATACAACAATATTCAAACATTAACTCTATTAAAAAGAACAAACCAAATAAATACTATGCACATCACAGCAAACTTATGCACTTCTGGTGTTATACAGAGAGATGCAGTTACACCAAAACTATCTCTGAATCCTGCTTGGAAAAAATAAAACATAAAAAAAAAAAAAAAATTATTATTATTATTTAAATGACTAATTTTGTATATACTTTCTTTTAGCGTTTTTTTATATAATAAAATACAAACGAGCTGCATGATAAACTGACACAGACTTTGAGAATCACTGGTTTAAAATGTTTGTTTCTTTAAAATCTGAGTGCTTAAACCTGAACCGAATGACCATAAATGTTGTAAAAACAACTTATAAAGTCTAAGGTCTATGATTTTTTATTTGTGGAGATAAAAAGAGAACATTTTCATTTCACATTTCATTAAGATGTGCCAAATATGGAAAAGTCAACCTTGAACTGAAATAGCTTATGCTAAATATTGATTCCTTAAAACATAGTTCATGATTTGTCAAATCTAAAACTGCTTGTAAAACCAAAAACATATCGATTTCTTCCTTTTTCTGAAAAACATTGCACAAATCCTTTCTCCTCTCATTCTTGTAAGTCCAATAAATTAGCATCTTGTGATCAGTGCACTTTTTTTTACATTCTGAGCGCTTGATATTTTATTAACTAATAGTTTGATAGTAAATAAATGTGATAAGGCTTCACCAAATTAACTGTTTAATTTCAAAGTTGCAAGCGAGGTCAATTCAGCTACATATGAAGAAATGAATGTGGAGCCTGATTACTTGATGCCACACATGCACATCATAAGTAACAGCTTATCATTCACACTTTGGCTTCAGTCTCTCCAGTTTTCAATAATGGAACAACATCTTATTACCTGCATTCAAAGGAACAGGGAGCTAACTTTCTTCATACAGAAAAGGAGTATAAACTGCATTTTCATATTATGCAAAAACTATTTTATAATAGAAAAATATAGCTCTCACAAAATCCTGAAAGATGTTGAGGAAGAGCCGAAAGAGAACACAACTTTTACATTTGAGAATTTCCTCCTACTGTGCTCATGCGAGGCATGCCAATTTGTCCAGACCCTGATTCATTTTCTTGGCCCTCTTTGGTGTCAGAAAACCGAATGGGCTTTGCATGTGAAATTGGGTAATAAATTTTTGGAAAAGATCCATCCTTCGGACAGAATGGGCCAGCCGTAGCAAAGAATAAAGGCAAGTTTCCTCAGCAGTCTGTCAGAAGCAACTGGCTCAGCTTTCCTTCCTATTTGTATGTGTATTTCATTATCATTTCAACTTACTTGTTTATTTTTTTGGCTTGCAAAAACCCATCTGCCATTACTGTGGTGACATGCCTTTGAGCAGTTTACGAGGTTTGAGAGCAAAGCACAGTACGGGGAAAAAAGTCTGCTTAATTAGTGTGACTGTGGAGTCCAGAGATGTGTTTATCTCATTATGGGTATTTGAATGAATTTTCACATGGCCTCACTCGGAAATTAATGGCCAAAGTTAAATGTAGAAGGAAGTGATCCAAAAGTGTGAGATGTGGGGAAAACTATTTAAAAAAAAAATATGAAATCTAAAGTGTAATTTCTTGCTGTTTAGTTTAGTTCTCAGTTTCTAGCAAATGAAGTAATGAGTTAGATGTTGTTTATTAAAGGAAATTCACTGATGTGCATTGCACACTAAAAATCTCAGCAGGTTTTTCTCAGGTTTCCCAGGTGTCTTTGCATGAAGTAAAGATGGATGTGCTCCGTCTCCCACACCCAGTCTGCCCCTTCTGTTTCACCCTACTGAGCTAATCCAAGCTGGCCAAATCCCTCTGCCGTGCAAGCCTACATCCGAGCGGTCCTGCTGGGTGCAATATGCCACCCGCTTCCATGGCATTGCCAGCCCTGTAGGGCTTCAAGCCCAACTGTGGTGTGTTGTCAGTAAACAGACAAAGATGTATGAATCACCCAAGTAAGTCTGAGCAGGTAGTCCCATGGCAATATTGTGATCCTGAATCAAACTAAAGTTGTTTGCCCCTTGTGATTAGTGTGGGTCTACCCCACCAAGAATCTTGAGAAGTAATGTGTTAATTATGTACAGATGCTTCTCAATAAATTGCACCATCATTAAAGCTAATCTGTCTGAGTAAATCAGTTAAAATGTAACTAATAATATGTAGATTCAATATACACATAATGATACATCTGAAATGCTAATTTTGTTAGTTTTAATGACAATGGATTACAGTAAATGAAAACCCAACTGTTTTTTTCTTAGTAAACCAAGTCACCAATAAAAGTTTTTTGTTTGTTTGTTTTGTTTTTGTTTATTAATAAAGAAATGTGAGCCTGGTGAAAAGTATGTCCATGTTCAATATATGCATGGGAAAGTTGATCTGAGGTCCTTTTGCATGAACGTGGCATGTCAAGGAAGCAATCAGTCTGTGGCTCTGTCCAGGTTGTTTTAGTAATGCCTTCAGCTTAGTGCATTGTTGCGGTATCCTCTTGAGAATGTCACACGGATTTCCAGTGGTCTTTAAGCCAAGGAAGCCAAATTCATTGATAACATGGTCATTAAACCAGGTCCCAAATCATGATGTAAAACAAAACTGATATCACTATAAACCTTGTGAGCCAGGAAAAAAGTAAAAAGTACTATAAAATTTGCTTGTGTAGAGTTACTGTAGATGACAAGGCATATTGAATCACTACTGACTGTGAAGACTTCACACAGGAATTTGCTTCTCTACCTCTTTCCCCATACTCTGGAGGTTTCTTTCTAAATCAAATTGACATTCATCTAAAAAGCAGACTTTAAACAACAGAGCGACAGTCCAGTTCTTTAATTCTTAGCCCAGGTAAGATGCTTCTGAAGGTGTCTATGATTAAGAAGTGGCTTAAAAGAAAGCGAGCTATAATTGTAGTCCATTTCATGTAAACATCTGTGAGTGATGGCTCTTGAAGCTATGGTCTAGCTGCAGCTCTTGTGAAAACTCTGATATGGGCTTTGCTCAACACTCTTTTCCAGGTTGTCATTACTAGTGTCCGTTGAGTATATTTTTAATCACACTGAATATCCTTTGATACAATGAAGAGCAAGCTTCTTTAGCTATGATCTTTTATGACTTACCATCTTTTGAAGTGTTTTAACAACCGTCAGTCCGATGGCCTTCAAGTAAGAAGTCTTGCTCATGATCATGTGTCAAGGCAATAACATAACATTTATGTATAAAAAAATATAACTCTTGTGTGATATTTGATTTTCTAAGAAACATCAAATTCAATAGGAATGTTGTAATTTAATAGGAATAAATGCATGAATTATATCAGTTTTAAATGAACCTAAATAACATAAACTCTTATACTGATTTATTCAAAGATATATAAAAAAAGATATTGTAATTAATAAAGATGCAATTTTATTGCATGCTTATGTATGCTTCACAATATATAAACAAAACCTAGCTTTTTAAATGAAACCAGAATACTAAAGCCACAAAGGTTCTGAAAGGTTTCACTCAGTCTCTTTCTAATCACTTACTCTTCAACACATAATCTTTGGAAATCACAGGGAAAATTAGGTCTGATGATTGTCCAGAATTGCACTTTCTTGCTCTAGACCACAACAGGAAATTGCCAGTGTGAGGTTTGTCCTCCTTGTAGGAAATACTCTGTCTACTTCAGTGCTGTCTGGGTTAAAGTGTGCAGGACATAAAGGCCAACTGATCTTTGGAAACAATCACCTGCCCTATTCTTTCAAGAGCTCAATCAAACATTTCAGATCCCTCACACTATATAGGGAGCAGGAGGTAACCAATGTCCAATTTGACGGATTTGAGTATTTGCATTCGCATATTACGATTTACCCATCGTCAGTGGGAAAATTTCTGACCTCCGGAGCATACGTGAAAATGTCTTTCGTCTGTGTGAATGGAGTGAAAATTTTCCCCACTAGTGCAATCACTGTTGCACCCTACTGAGCAGAACACGGAATATCAAATAAAGTTCATGCATCAGGGGAACAGGCTGTTCTAGTATCTAATTGGCAGCTCAGCATCGGAACAAGATTCTGCAAGAGAAAGAAGATTGTGATAAATTTACTTCAGATTCCATTTCTTTTTGTTACACTTGTCCCTGCTTTTATCTAATCTCTGTCATGAGAAATGTTTCAGTGTTCACACTTAAATAGTCTAGAAGCGTGTCGACAGAAGATCTATTGTTTCTTGTCTTTATCTTTCACCAACATTCATCTGGACATGTTGCTATGTTTAACTTGACTAGCAAAACTCCATTATACCCATCTGGTCCTACAACAACCAAAAGCCTACCACTAAGAAAGTACTTTTATGTCTTATGCATAGGAGAGAAGGTTCACTGCTTACAACTTTTTTCAGCTAATTAAGTGAGAGATTTAGTGTGTCTGACCTGAGCCTTCAGTGTCCTTTGTTGGCATTTAATATCAATATATGCTGAACCTTTAGTAGGACAGAGGGACGCAATATAGGCAAGATCACTTCTTTAACGACCCCTCTCTATTTCAAAGATCGGTACAAAAAATAATATGAATCAAAAATAAAAGGTCACAGTAATCACTGTTCGCATTTTAGAGGTCCAAAGAATGAGTATGGGGGACACAGAGGGACACAAATATGATGGTGTATTCACATTTACTCAGCTATGCACTATTGTTGCATAGGTGGGCTTCAACCAGAGTTTTGTTCAGAACCACTATAGGAAAAATGGGGAAAGTGAAAAAAAAGTTTTGTCAGCAGGGAATTTTCAGCATTATCAGGCTTTTTGGGCCAATTTTAAAGTGTAAATAGACAACTGTTCACTGTCAATTTATGGTAGTTATATTTTAGTGCTTCAGCTGTATGATCTACAATAAACTAACTAAGAAGGAGAGAGAAGAAAGTGAGAATGGACGGACATAGGGAAGTAAGCCCTTAAAATACTAATATTTTTGACACTACATTATTTTCCATACGTCTATACAACCAGCAAAATACTTAGAATACTATAACAGACTCCTTATTTTTCCAGACTGTATAGGATCCTTGTTCAGTTATGTTAAAAGAATATACTTTTGAGTTTGAATGAAAATGCAAAAGTCTTCTTAAACTAGATTGCTCGTTGAAGCCTTTCATTGAGAACAAGTTGAAAAAATTAGGTTTAGTTTATATTTTGAAGTATCCATTCACAACCAAAGCCACCTCAAAACACCTTAAAGGATTGTGACACATAGCAAAATCAGAGGGTTTGAGTCATTTCATGAAATACTTAGATAAGCAAACGACTGATGGAATAAATGGTGACAGATAGAATGGGAGTTTACCGCTATGTTCCCAGTTCTGTTCAACATAGCAATGTATACATGTAAGCTATAGTTTGAGCTATATCTGAACTTTCTTCCGGAGTGCAACTAGTAAAGTGAACTCATAATTCAGAGTAAAGCAAAGCACCAGCTGTCCAGCCATATGATAGGTATGTGATAAACAAAGCCCTTCAGATTATCTCTGCTCTGAATGCAAATCTATGTAAATAATTAAAAACCATTAGGGCCCAGTTCTGCTGATTTATCTTTTAATTAAAGAGGTCTTGTTTTTTTAGTGTCATTTTGTTCTAATCATCACTTGTGTTGTTCCAAAGCTAATTGACCTAAAACTGTCATCGCACATGTGCTCTTTCTTAATTAAACAAACCAACAAAGAAAAAAAAAATACATTAAAAAAAATCACTTAACTGGTACCTGTTGAATTAATCACACAATTAAAAAGGCAAAATTCCAAAAAAAATTGTTACTGCCATCAGGTTTATACATATTCACAAAGGTTAATGAAATTATCTTTGATCAAATAGAAATAAAAGGCCTAATTGTTTTTCTTAAATAGCAGTTCAAAAATAAGGAGATGAACTGATAACACCACACTTGAGCTGCACCTTCATTAGGATTATTTTATGCAGGGTATTTTTAAAAATTATCACGTCAATAATACAACGTGATTTTAAAAAAATCAATATTTGGGAATAACTTTAGTATTAAGATGTGGAAATATGTAACCTGACTTGGTTATAGTTAGTTAAAACTGGGAGTAGAAAGAAGCCATTGGTGCACATAGAACAGATCCATCAGATAATACTCCAGTCTACATTTGAGCTGAGAAATATTTTGATCAGCAGAATCTGAGGCTAAAAAGTCTGAGAATGATACACATAGAGGAGATGACAATCACTCTTTTATAGCTAGTGAGAGGCATTTAAAAGCTACAAGAGGCTAGCCTGAGCCCAGTGGCATTTCTAAATGTTATTTTATTCCAACTTCTTGGCCAGACAACTCCACTCATAAAACGGCATTTTAAAGTAGCTTCCACAAGTATGTTTTAAAAGCTTTGTGAACCATTAGATCCAGGAGAGACTTGAAGTGACAGCTTCAAATTAGCTTAAAGTCACGCATTTATCTTAAATCTAGCGTCCTAAGATTTTTCAGCCGGGGATGAAAAGATAGAGGTGGAGAATTTTAATTAATCATACAAGGACAGAATGTGCTTCAAATTCAGCAAAGACATGTAATCAGAAAAGGCTCATAAATTACAATCATACAGAGACGCTTGAAAGTGTGCAGTTTCCTCATGTAGCAGTAAGTTGATAGGTAACTTAGCATGTGGCTAATGGGGCAAAACGCGGCAAGTCCCTGGAAGGCACCCCTTCACTCTGACAAACAGGCAGCTCATTGACCCAACCACTGCCTCTGTCACTTTTCTTCATTTTAGCAGTTAAACGTACCAACAAATGCCCTCGTGCTGATGCACTTTCTGACATATTCGGAACAACAATCACAGACTTGGCTGCAAAATGTGAGCACACAGTATAACTGACTCTAGGAGAATTCACAATAACCCAGGGATGTTCAAAAAGGTTTGAAGTTACAGTCCTTTTGACCCATTTTGATCTGGAAAATCAAGCATCACAGAACACTTCCTGAACAGACTTGTTTACTATCTACTCGTCAAGATGAGGGACAAGTCTGTTTTGTGTTGCATGCATTTTTCAGCAGGTTTTCTGCACAAACCACACAGCAAATCCAGCAGACCCAAATGAACTCTGTCAGATTTGATTTCAACACTTTTAAAGTGTCTATATGGGTCCACATCAGAAAGTGTTAATTTAACTCTTTTTGGAGAGTTGGTACCTTACCTCTAATTAAGTGTCAAATATCAAATCTGCTGGAGTTAATCATTTAACACTTACTAAAACAAATTCAGTGTTAGATCTTAATATTAACTCTCACAGAGTTTTTTTTTACTTCATAAGAGTTATTTGCAATTAATATTAAATAGGTATTTTATTTTTTTGAATTTGTAAAAATTCTTTGGAAAATAAACATTTAATAAAAAGGCAATGATTTTCTCAAATGCATTTATTTCAAAACGTGCACCATAATTACAAAACATACTACAACATGGAATAATGTGCATGTTTCACATGTCGATTTCATTTACATATTGCTCATCAAAAGGTCTGACATATCAGCTGTGCAATACAAAATGCAGTATGCTTAATACATTTTTCTTCAATACAATATGCATGAAATTGTTCAAAGTACAAGGTGGAGAAAGTAAAGCAAGCAGTTCATGTAATATGATAGAGTAAATGTTCTTTTAACAGGTAGATTGCCGGATATTACAGTACATAACAGACTAACCTGATATTCAGATCCATCACTTCTTACCCAGTTTATGTTTCTGTTGATAAGAGACTGGGCCTCTCTGCACTCCCCCAAAAAGCTGTCCACTCACTAACACAGATTGTCTTCGGGTTGTTGGGCCGTTGGTGAAGTTTGGCCGGGGACATCACCGTGCTCCTCTACTGCATTGGACAGTCTTCAGTCTCCGAGTACGATAGCCAGTGTTGGTCTCTGGATCATAACAAACAAAAACCATAACAATGAAAAATGGAACGAAAGAATACATTTTTACTACAACTCTAACAACAAGCCTCAATTACAGAAATGTGGAGTTTCAGAGATATTAACACTTACATAATCACTTTTGGAGCTTGAATCTTGGAAGAATCCATGGAAGATTCGGGAGGGTGAGGTTATTGCTGACAACTGGCGATTCATTCGCAACCATACTGGTACTAATACATAGAAAAAGGCAATAAAAGGATTAAAACATGCTGCAAAATGTATATAATAAGACACAACAGAAGGAATAATGCTTTCAACATGAGAAAGCATTTTACAGTTTTTCAAAGGAAAAAAAAATATCAGAAAGGTTGATAAATCTGACCAGTATTTATGTAAACATTCAACATCATGAAAAAACATACTCCAGATTATTACGGATCTGTTCATTAGCCAACAATTTGACTGTATGTTCACTGACAAAATTGTTTCCCAACACTTATACTCCGCAAACATTCGGCATGCTAAGCTAAATATGTTAACACCGAGCCATGTGGCGAACGTGATGTCTATCATACAGCTTGATCTCAACTCAAAATAATAGTTAGAAACCATCTCAGAAAAAAATTACTTACCAAGCGCAGTGAATAACTCAGACATGTGGAAAGTAAATTGTCCTGGAATGACTTGACTTCTGTCGCTTCGCTTTGGTGGGAACTTGTGATTCTGGGGGCGGAGTCAGTGAATTAACTCCTCTAGTGTTATAGTCGCTGTAGGAGTTCAGAGTTAGGAAGTCAAGAGTTACTGATTCCACTTTAACATCTCTAGATTTGATACGGAAACACTTTGTTTTAACATTGGAATTTAACTACTAATAATATACATCCCAGAGTTACATAAATGGTATATGACTCTATTAGGGTAAAATTAACTCGGCTTTTGCATAAAGTCTACTAACACCAAAACATTTAACACTTTTGAATTTGCTGTGCAGGAATCAATGGCTCAAACTGCTCAATCTCTGAATCACTCCGCCATTTGTTTTGTCTTCCAATCAGTCTGCTGATAATACCCTCCACGCCATGTTTAACTCATAAATCTAGATCTGTCCAAAGTGGGAGGACAGAAAATGCATGTGGCGGTGCTCATGTGTATGTGTCAGAGGAGAAAGTGTGAGCATGCATAAATGTTTTGCAGATCTATGTAAGAAAGACCTCCACTTGGGAATTACCATTTATCAGTGTGCCTGAATTTCTCATAGCAGGCGTCTGAATGTTTCATCTAATCATTAAATGCTGACAGGCTTCACGGAATAGCTCCACTGATCCCCATTCAAGGAAAACGGGGCCTGACTTCATTAGAACTGTTAGTGCTAAGCTACTTTACCCGTGCTCACGCCTGGTTTAACCTGCAGTGTGATAAATGGAAGGGGAGAGGAAAACAAATGAAAGACAAAGAGAAGGAGATGTGAAACAAAAGAAATCTGGTTTGCAAGCATTAAAAGAGAAAGCAAAGATCATGAGGAAGAGTCAGGGAGAAAAGGGAAGGGAATTTGAGAGCAAAGAGCAAGTGAACCTGTGGTTCTGGAAAACTGCGGCGGGATTGAAGAACAAACTGGAAATGTTTTAATGACGCAAAATTGAGCAAAACAATCAATTAAATTGGGTTGCAATAAATCAATTGTTATGCCAGCACCACGAAAGCCAAAGTGCTTATCTGAGCACTTTGGCTTTTTGAAATGCATTCAAGAATTTGTACTGACCTCTGTGCACACATGCCCATCCTCACTCGTCTGACGGCTAATTTATACTGCATATGTGGATATAAGCCAATAAAGATATGCATACAAGCCCTTGTTTTTATCACTTTTTTCTCCAGTCCATTCATCTGGTTTCTCCTCCAAGACCCCCATCACCCAGCTCTCACACACCCACTCCACACCCCCTTCTCCTTCTCAACAATCAGGGTTTTTTTTCTTCTGCCAGCAGAGATTTTTGGCTGGCTTAAGTACGCCCACAGGGCCCCGAGGGACAGTCCATGACGGATGGCACTGCGTGTGACTCCGATTCGATTCAGCCCATTTGATAAATTTATTGCTGGCATTTTGAAAATGAAATTAGAGGGACGTCTCCTGGAGACTGTTTTTCCAGCACAGGTGCCATAAATATACTTCATTTGGCAGGAGAGTCGGAGGAGGAGGAGTGCAAGAAAGGTGGAGAGGTGTTGGATAAAGGATTTCGAGGGAAGAAGGGCAGACAGAAAGGGTTTTCAACATAGGAGAGAGTTAACGAATAAGGTCATATCATCAAGAGGTCCTGTTTTAATCTTCATACTGTAACAACTCAAAAGGTTATCCAAGCTAAGCTACCCAGACCAAGCTATTGCATTCTGCCCTTTATTTAAAACATATTCACAGTGTACACTTCTCACATCTCATGCTGAATAGTAACAGATTGAGACTGTGGGTTGTTGACATTGCAAGTGAATACAAATGTCCTGCTGTCTTCATCTTTCATCCAAAGCGAAAGACAAAAACATATAAACACACACTTACTTGCCAGTCTTACAAGACTGCATGCACAAATGTGGTTTATGTACATTATCTTTGCCTCAAGGCCCCATGACTCTTCAGTAGCGATTACACTGTCAAAGCAACTTAGGCTTCTATTACTCATGATGTATAAATGAATAGAGCAGGCAATTTTTCTTCATTGCAATCCTAATGATTTTGAGTGAGAGACATAAAATGTTTCATATATTTGCAAACAAACTAGGCTGTATGTACAGGATGGCCAAGCAGGAAAGGAACATACAAAGGAACATTGCAAAATTATATACACTAATCAATTAACTTTTTTTGGTTTTGGCAGATTACAACAAGTCTCAAGGCATTTAACCAGGATTTTATGTGATAGACCAAAACAAAGTAGCATCAGCCACAGCAATATTCCACTTAACTCAAATAATTTTAAATTTAATACATTGCAAATAATTGTCCTCAGATGCAAATAACATCCACCTGTACTTAATCTTTCATTTTAATGACTGCACCTATTTTGTAAAGGCCTCACCTAAACAGATAGATGTTTCAAGAAGATCATTAATAGGACAAACAGCCAAAACAATGTACCTTTGAAAAAGCTGAAGGTGAACTATTAGCTCGTCTGTTCAAGAAGAAATTGATGTTGCAATTTGCAAATAAACTGTGTAGTGGGCAAATCAAGCATTTTGAAGATGATGACTGGTCAAAAGCAAAGAAAAAGAAACTTTTGGGCAAATTTACAAATCATTGGACTCTGAGAAGAAAATGTGTTGCTCTAAATTGCTCTAAACATAAAGCCAGATTTATATGGAAATGGTTGAGATCACAACATATGCGTGCTACAATGGCTCAGTCAAAGTGCGCGTTCAATCTCAAATGAGGCTCACTGGAAAAACTTGAAAATTGAAATCCCCAAAATCTTTCAACCCTGTCTGACAGAGATTGAGGTATTTTACACAGAATGGTTAAAATTTCATCTTCCACATGGGCAAAGAGGCCATAAGCAGAACCTCAAAGACTTGTATTGACTTTGGTTTTTCAGATTTTTATTTCTGAAAAAAATCTAAACAAAACAATAATTTTCTTTCATTTTCTTATGTCTCCATCACATTAAGTCCCTATAAAATACAAAGAGGTTTGTAGTTACAATGTGAAAAATTCTCAAAACGTTCAAATATGCATACCTTTACAAGACACTGTGGAAGCTGAAAGGTCAGATACAGGTGCGGACATATGGGAAAGGTAAAATGAGCATTCATTCACTGTCAGCATTATGCTGCCTTACTTATTTGCCTCTCATTGAGAGATGTGTGTGAGCGCAGCTGTGAGGCGATGATGTTCACCATTTCAGCCTCTGCTCCCTGTCAACATTCATCATAGGGAAGGAGGCTCAGGCAGCCTGCATCACTTACCTTTATAGGCCCATCTGACAGCACTGTACAACCCACGGTCATTACGTACACACGATCACAAAAGTGTGTATGTGTACAAACGGGAGCATACTAAGTGTAAACTGTCACACAGATTTACACTTTCCATGTCTCTGTTTGAAATATATTAGCAGTTTTACCAGATTTGGTAGGTAAAAAAGTCAGTGTTTGTGTTTGTTTCTTTCCTCTTATTTGCATCTAGATCACATCAGATTTACTTGTCAATAAAAATATTCACACCTGCATTCTGCTCTGCTATGGTAAAAGCAGTTACAAAACAACCCCGAGTTTTAATAAGCACTGGAGGGGATGAAAAAGTTTTTAAGAAAATCCGTGGGGAGTTCTCGTTGCTGATTGTCTGCTTTGCAATTATCTAGTGTGACACACCCTCTGACATTGGTGCATCCTCTGCAGGAAGAACAAAAGCTAGGTGGCCTGATGCATGTACCTACAGGCTGCTAGTCAGAACAACACCCCGAAGGGGATTTAGACAATTTGACTGCACAACCCCATTATCCTACAAAATTATAACAGCCTACCAGCATGTTTCTAAAAACATCTATCCCCAGTACGTGTCCCATGAGTCCCTGATGATCCACTGTTCAAAAACAGTCCCCTCCTCCAACTTCAAATTAACATACACATGAAAGTGTGGAGGAGTCTAAACAGAACTGTGATTAGTGCTAACACAAGTAGTACAAAAGGCAGCCCTAAACACACACTGTGGGCTGCCCTGTCATTCCGCGATAATTTAGACTCTGTATCAGTGGGTGTGATTGATTGACTTTGTAATCAAACAGACTGTTCTTCAGCTGAAATCCAGACTGACAATTTCAGCGTAATCAACATGACCATGAAATTTCTTTCATCTCATTAGCAAAAACCTTACAATGCACACTGACACTCAGCATACAGCCACACAACGCACAGCATATATGGATAAATTCAGAGGTGACTGAGTGTTGCTTTACCTTTTTGCGGTGATACTGGAGTACCTGGACAAAAAAGAGCAGAAACAGAAGAACAGTTTATACTACAGTGTATTTTACTGTATGGTTACAGGCATGCACAAGCCAGTTCCTGTTAATAAGATACATAAAGGTTTCAAAATGTAACAATTCTCTATGCCAGCATACAGATAAATGACTACTGTCTTAACAAAAGATCTGATGGGAAAATGTCAAATGGGTGGTTGGTTAATTAATAGTGAAAAAATAGAAAACAATGTAGTGTGTACTTTGGCTACAATGCACAATACATGTGCAAGTTCCTTTGAAGTAATAAGGTAAAGAGACCAAATTTCCCTCTGACACACCAAAAACTCTACATTGAAAACACTTTCTGACCACATTAAAATCTTGGACTTAAGGAAAGAAACAACCTAGAAATAAGGAAATAGGATACACAGATAGAGCATATGGTGAAGAGCCTGATCACTGAGGGGGTCTGGGTGTTGTTTATGTCTAAACCAAATGAAGAAGGGAATATTTGATTGCAGCTGCCGTATTTGAACTTCCGTTCCATCACCCACATGTGGACCATTATCTTAAAGTGGCAGTTTAGGGGCAAGTGCCTTATTTTTATTAGGGAAATAACTGCAGTCCTAAGAGTGTTGTAGTGATAACATGTTGATAGCTACCTTACAATAATGCTAGTAAACCCTAATGGTAAAACACAAACTGATAATGTTGTGAAAAGTGAAACAAAGTATTATGCACAGAGAAAGTATTGTTAAAGTATTCTAGTGATACTTTAACAGGTATCACTTGGAGAAAAGCAAGTGCTGAAGCCCTCGTGCCTTTGAGCAGAAACTGAAATATCTACCTAAATGCTTTCAGATTTTTTTGTGTTTTAAATTACAGCTTTAGTCACAAGGGCTCATTTGCCACTGTAGTGAATTACAAGCAGACTGTGCTCATCAGAATGTTTTACAATCCTCTGAGGGTGCCGGTCTGTTATGTCTCCAAGCAACTGCCGGGAAGCAACAGTTCCCCTGACCTCTTCCTCCCTAGGGGAGAAATCATCATCTAAAGCTTCACATAAGAATTTTCAAATTCAGTTGGAGATGATGATATCGTAAGAGATCCAAAGGCAACTGAAATGGAAAAGTTGTAAAAATAAATTGTGACATATTCTTTGAAGTAATTTTAATGAGTTTCCAGAGAAAGCAACTGAGTCAACAATGTTTTCTTCAGCTGTATGAAGCATAGAGTGGCACTGTGTTGCCATTCTCCTGCGTGCTGCTGTGCAGGCGTAGACTTTCAATTTTCCATCAATTACAGAAGGGACAACTTTAGCAGTTGAGAAACATTTTTAGTCATAAAACACAGACAGTAGCACTCTTTTCCCTGTGGAAAAGGATGCTACGTACCACTCTTGGGAGAAAACGTTAATTTGAAGATAACTGCTGACTCCACCTCAGCAAACAGCCTGACTTGCTAACCAGCTTGTACCAACTTAAGTTGTGCAATTCAATAAAGAGCATAACAGTAACAAGACCTTATTTGTTTCATATTATCGGCTTACTTTATGCTTAAAAATTCAAAATAACAATAATTGTTATATTATTAGAATTGTCATTATTAAAATGCTATACTATTTTAATAATAGTCTCATATTTGCTTTATTCAGTTTTATACAAATTTTTGTGAACATATTGTTAAAGCATGGTATCTTTATTTAATGTTATCTTAAAATAAACATTCTTACAAGAAATAATAGAATTTTAAAAAAATGTTTATGATGTTTACAATGTTGCTATGGTGTTCTTGTGTATTGAAAATGAAAATCCAACCCATGCATATCTGCTCTAGACTGTTTTGCAGATTTAGAAAAATTCAATCTGCAAAAATGATATCGTAAGAAACTCAAATGCAACAGAACATTGTCCAGAAATCAACTTACATAAACAGACAAGGTAGAGAAATAAAAGCTCCTTAGCAAAACCCCTAAAGAAAGGCCTTGAGAGATCAGAGGCTCCTGACTCCCACAAGCTTAAGTTTTTATTTAGTTATTGAGAGAGTGAGCTTTCTAATAAGCTTAAATATACTGAGACACAGTAATACAGACTACATCAAATACTTTCTGTAAGCTTTTTAGTTTCTTATGCAGGGGCCAAAGGGGAGACTAACTCCATATGGGCAGAAAGAAAGTATTGGTTTCTTGAAAGTCAGATGTAGTTCTACTTGTTTTGAACAGAACACAAAACCTGAGGGAGAGAAATGCAACTATTAGCTTGCTGCTTTCACAAAATATCTACCATAACACTGGTGGTGTGCTACAAAGGTTACATTTATTATATATACTTGTCATATGTATACTGGAAAAGAAAGACAAAACTATGGAGAAAGCTAAAACTATATTATATATATATATATATATATATATATATATATATATATATATATATATATATATATATATATATATATACACATATATATATATATATATATATATATATATATATATATATATATATATATATATATATATATATATATATATATTTTTTTTTTTACTTCTTAGCAGTTCAGATCCTTTTAAGCATTTCTCTTCAAGCCTGAGCCCAAAAGGCCCAAATGGCCACAGAAATGGGAGGGGAATAATTGAATCTGGATGGATTTGGTGTGTGCTGGACTGAAAAAGCGATAATCCAAAGCTCTGCCTAATTGCCAGAGTAAAGATGCTGTCCATTGTGAAGATGGCGTCTGTGTTTATCAAGGCATTGTGCCGTGGGATTGGACTGAGCATTAGGACCTTCTACACTTTTGTTTTGCGAGGTGTTACAGTGAATTTCAGCAAATATTGGACTGTGGTTATTACATGGTCTGATTGGCTGCTATGCAACTGTCCATAAGCTCTGCACGTCAACACTAATCTAAGAGGAGGCTTCAAATAATTAGTTAGTGGAGCACTTTCACAGTCCAGTGCAGTCAACCTTATCACTAAAAGAAAATCCCCGGTCCATTTCCTTTTTAGCCCAAAGGCTTACAAACTCTCACCACTTCTTGAACATTAAGAATAACTGCATAAGTGATAAAATATCACTAGTCAAAACCACCATACTACATCCCCCTCTATGTCTTTTATTTTATAAAGACAGACGTTTTGGTGAGTTGTCATCAATTTTTTTTTACTTATATTTTTTTTTAATTCAAGAAATAAACAAACAAAAACATATGGTCATCACAGGGCTGTTAGTACATTTGAATTTGGTTCCATTTATTACTTCCCTTACAAAAAAATCCCATGAAAATCACATGTTTTCACATGTGGTTACATGTGAAAAGATGTGATTTTCATGGGATTTTTTTGTAAGGGTTCTGTTCAGAAAAAAAGAAAACTGTGTGAAAATCTCTAACACTGTTTTAATCTTTTATTAAATCTGATTAACGTCTAAATTTAAAAAGATAAAATTCACATTTTGTTTTCTGTATTACAGTATTATATAAAACAAAGTACATCCTGAAAATTAATATATCAACATGCAACATTTATCCTTCAGAAGCATCAACCAAACATGAATCAGAATTGTATAATTCAGTATTTGTTGAGCTAAAAACATAAAACTGCACCAGAAAACATACAAAAATATCTTTGCACATATGCAACTTGTAAAGCTCAGACACTTTATATTTTTTCTGGTTCCTAACATATTTTTCACAGGCTGACAGAGTTGAACTTTTGCAGCACAACATTGATACCGTCACACTCAGTCCATTTTTAGTATTGTATTCACAATAAATCCCTTTATCACAATTTACAGCAATGTAGAGTAAATACTACATAAATTAGCCTACATCTATGAATAGACTAAATTCTATGCAAAAATTACATACAATCATTTTATATAATGATGCATATAAGAGTGAGTTATGTGCATCAGCAAATGTATGCTGCAACCCTGTCCACAGTTTGGTACCCCAAGGGAAAGATGTGCAAAAAGTCTTAAAATGATGTATTTTCATTTACACAGCATCATCTCCCATGAACAATTGAAAAATTAAACCTTCAATGTGTTCATTTATTCAGCAAGGGAAAAAAAGATATATGTATGTTTTAGTTTATCTAAATGTTTGAAGTTATGTTGTAACCCGAGATTTAATATATCCCTAAAGTAGAGCTATGACATAATTTCTTTCAGCCAGTCTTCAAAATGGGGAAGACAAGAAAACATACCATTCAAATAAGACCAAAAGGATGTTCATAAAGGTATAGTTTCTCACTGAAACACATCTGCAGTCAGACAATTAACTAAAACTAAAACCTTTTCAAGCTGTGATTGACGAGGTTGAATATGGATCCACAACAAGGTGGATGAAGAAGAAGAATTACTTTATTCATCCCTGCAGGGAAATTATTTCGCAGTTACAGCACACGACAGGAGCTGCGTCTGCAGGCAGCCAGCTGAGCCGGCGCCATTTTTGAAGGAGGACATGCGGCAAAGGTCGTCGGGACCGGGAGTCGAACCCGCGACGTCCGCGGGTCTAAGGCCTCCAAATGTGGGGCCCCCTGCGCCACCACAGCACGCCCCAGTAAGAAAGGTAAAAAAGCTAATGCTTAGATTTATGGATGGTGGTGCATATGCATATCTCATCAGACATATGGACATATCACACCTAGAGGAATGATGGATACTTAGATTTAGACATAACTTCAACTTAGAATGTAAAAACGCAACTATAGTTTGACAACAGTCAGAATTCAGCGTTTTGCCAAACATACTTTGTAGCAACAAATTCTCCTTGTGCCCTTTAAAGTCTTACATTAAAAAAATGGTAACTGAACGGTGACATTAACATTTGGGTTGCAAACCTTCTGAGTGCAGCTTAAATTCTCAGACAATTTAGAAATGTCTTGTCATAAGAAGTGAATAGATGTTTAGAAAAAATCCAACATCAGTGTTTGCAGTCTTAACTCGGCTATAGACAAAAACAACAGACAACACACCCTAACTATGATTTAATTTGAACATAACAAGCTATTATTTAAATTATGCTTTAATTAATTGCTTCCGCACAGCTACCTTCAGTAAACAGCAGGTTGCTACACCATGTGTCACATTGCCTTTGAGCAAACTAATAAATTAGACAACAAATATAGTTAAAGGAAATGTGGAAACAGTCTCTGATCATCGTTTGAGAGACTTTAATTGTTCAACACATGAATTTTCTCCCCATTCTGGATCTTGTTTGTTTCGGAGCTGGAACACCATGCTGACTGGTGTCAGAACAGATAAATAACTCTGCTGTAAAGAGCGGCAAAGAAAACCTCTGTCATCGATTACTGCTTTCCTTCTCAGCTTTCAGTAGCTTACATGGATTTGGAGGCTAATTTGCTCTGAATATGTGAGAAGCGTTTTATGGGCACGTGCACTCACAGCAGTAATCCCTTGGGCTTGAGTATTATGTAAAATAGAACGCATGTCAATACAGGTTCCCCACCATGTATGTATTTAAGGACAGTAAAGTTGAGCTGCTCAAAACTATGCCTAACGACTCTAAAGTCTACATTTGGGGGATTCAGAAAATCAGGAAATAAATGTCTTAAAGCTGCTTTGCTCTAACTAATATTCCATCTCATCATAAGAGAGGTTGGAAAAAGAAGCTGGTGAGTGAAAAGAGGTGGAAAGGCGGAATGGTTGTAGGATAATTTATTATTCATTTAGGAAAACATGCACAGCCTTATAATTAAACTGTAACATAATTTGACTTTTATGAGAACAAGTCAAGAAGACTCAAATACATTTTAGCATTTTACCCAGAGCATTTGTGCTTATGTTCATAACATTCATTACATCAATTTGACCAGAGACTGCTTTGTGCTCCAAGACATGAAAAAAAGTTGCTAGGGAAAAAGATTGAAAACTCAAAATTGCAGGAAATGAAAGGCCACATTTAATCATTTTTCAAAGAAAGTGAGATCGAAGTTTATCTGAGTGATCCAAGAAAAGTCAGCCAATAAGAGCACTGATGAAAGCATGCATATTTAATGCTTTCAGATCATAGGGCTTTTAAGATTTTTTGCAGAAGCATTTATACCCCTTAAAGAGGAGTATGGGGGATCGGAATGGTATTATGTAAAATCAACTGTTCTGAACGTTATATCATGTTAAAATGTTATTCCCTCATAAAAGACAGGTCCTCCAGATTAGCTGTAGCAGCAATTAGCAGACACCTGGTGGAACTACATGCCTGTAGAGCTCATTACACAAACAATACCCCTTTGTTCAATACTCCAGTTGGATGAGAATTGTTATGATGACATGCAGAAGGCAGAATATCTAGGTTAAAAGTTTTGCCCATTTCTGTTTTTATGTTTGCAGTCATTGTCTTGCTGGAAGGTGAAACTACTGCCGTGAGTTTAACATTTACAGCCTCTAAGAAGAAAAGAATGCCTACATGCTGATACCTTGGACAACATGTATATTGAATGATGAATGTCAGTTTCAATGTCATGCCAATGGCTGTATAGACTTTATGTAGAGGTAACAGACTGAATAGAACCAAAAAAATAATGAATGAAATACTTGTCAGATATTTTGGGATGTTCTTTGACATCTGCCTTCTACATCACAATTATGCTTTTCTTTGTGCCGATCTACAGCATCAAATTAAAACCTAATAGAAGACATTGATGTTTGTGATTAGAATATGGAAAAAAATTTTGAAGGAGTGTGAATACTTTTGCAAATCCCTGTAACATGGCAGCTATGGTGGATGTTGCCACACCGAGGCAACAGAGAAAAGGAGAACATAAAAATGAGATCTATATCAATACCAAGATTTATGCTGGCACATTTATGATGCTATCTGGCAAATAACTACTTCACAAAGTAACTAATAAAATAAACACAGCTCCTTAGGTCTTAAAAAGAGCACTGCTTCACTGTCTTTATGCCCAGGTTGTTTGCATGAGTCAGAAATGGCATGTATCTCTTCTGGAAGTACTCAAATCCGAGCAAAGTTTCAGATTCCATAATTATCTCAGTGATGGTTGTGTGGTTGCCATAAATATACTTGGTGGTGATCGACAGTTTAAAGCTTAATCCGATTTAATAGCTATCTCAGCACAGACTGCACCTTGTCTGCCAAAGGAAACACTGTAACTTTTCTAGCAGGAAGAAATCTTGTTTTTAAAGCACTTGATGCCGGAAAGAAGCTGCTGGCATGAAGAAATTCTTATAGGCATTCACATCATCTCATTGCACTGCATACGATGTTGAGAACCCCTTACTTTTCACAGAAAAAAACAATCTCGTCCTAGTTGAATCTGTCTTTTTTAACTCCCCTAGGACAAATAACACAAAAATTGCAAAACTGAGCAATAAAAAAGTGCTGTGTTGTAAAATTTGACAAATGCTTTGTACCATAGACTATAGGCAGCATCTGTTTTCTGTCAACACTCTTTTTGCACAGATTGGCAAATTTTGCACCATCTGCCACATGTGAGCATCAAAATACAGAGCATTGCATGCAGGCAAGGTTTCAATTTGACTGAGAATGCTTTCTACCGTTGAGACCAATGGCTAACTCTATCCTCATTACATGTCTAATTCATGAACTGTCATACCTGCACAGGACTAAATTGAAGCAATACAAATCATGTGACAAATTTAGCAAAAGTTAATCATGATAGTGAGATCTATCATTACAAGTGATGAGTGCAGTTTAGCCTGCCTTTGATCTGGTTCACTTTTCATTCTCTTCTTCCACATGTCTTGGTATACTTTTATTCTTACACTAACTCGTATCACATGGAGTGATGTATAACTTAGAATTTTGATGTTTAAAACATCATGTTTTAAATTGAAAAATGTACTATTCAAAATGTTCATCTGAAAAGAGAAATAAAATCTGCTCATATCAAAATCTCACTACACAGACATTCAGGGAGATAAAAGTAAACCTTCAGCAAAAAGTACCACATGAGCACACAGTGGAGAAGGTATGACTCAAACAAAAAATCTAATTTAATACCAGCACAAAAAATGGATTCTTAAAAGGATTTTATATATATATATGTATATATATATATAAATATTAATAATACAATACTAGTCTTTTAAATTGCAGCCATTTTAACCAAAATGAGTAGAGGAAGTATAGCTGCATTAACAAAGTTTACATTTCATTTAGATTAAGTTTGGTTTTGTACATTTTCTATAGAACAATAAACATGCACATATTCTGAGATGTGATGCATTGACAGACCTATGTGTCCCTAATCATTTAAGTTAGCATGTCAGACACAAATGCAAAAGACCACTAACATTAGTAGCCTTGGCAGAGACATGCCTTATTTTATAGCAGCATACTGAAAAATTTCTTAAGTCAGCAAAAAAGTAATAAAAGATAATGCCTAGTGCCACAATTAGATGAGAAAATAAAAGATTATAAATTCTACAGTAATTGGGTCATTTTTGTAAATTTTTACAATACATTTTATTATTTTGATGCCTTCATCCAACTTTACCAGCTTATACTTCCATGACTGGGAGAATCATAGGGGGAACGGCAGGACACACCCGGGACAGGTCGCCCATCCACCACAGGCCAACAAAAAGGACAATCAACCATACACACACTCATACCTAATGGCAATATAGAGTAACTAATTAACATAACAGTCATTTGTTTGATTGTAGGTGCTGAAGATTCTGTACAGACGCTGTGGACAGGTTTCTGGAGAGTAGGAATACACATATGCAAGCTTCTTACAGAAAGACCCCAGGCTGGTATTTAAATCCGGGAATTTCTAGCTGCAAGTCAGCCGTGTCATCGTTTTTGCCACAATGTATTCCATTTTATGTCTCCCTGGCAATAAATATGATGAGGTACAGAGGCTCATTTCTCTTAGCCACTATTCAAAAAGTGCCAGAAAAGAGAGCATGCAACTTAAAGAAGACAGATGACTTTTGATCTTTTCTTTTAGTCATTTCCAAACTTGTATACAGCTAAAAATTGCCCATGTATAAGGTAAGAAAATCATTAAAAAGCTTATGGTCACTACATACACTATAAGCCAAGTAGTTGTTTGGGACTCATACCATCACTTTTTTTTGCCCTACCATAACAAATATAACTAGAAAATTTCGGAAGAAATTTAGCCGGGGCCTGCCAAGGCGCGCCCGTCGGGCATGGGCCCGGCGTCGTCACGCCACAAATCGGCGTCGACGCTAAAGAACGCCGCGACGTGATCAGTGGCACGCGGAGAACCGCAAGAACGTTAAGCGAGGCGGACGTGCACCGTTCGGTACGATTTAAAATGTTGTCAAGGCTTTTATTTTGGAAGTTTTGTTAAACTTCATTTCAAAGGGCCAAACTAATACCATGTGTAACAGTGCTTTGGATGAAAAAGTCAAATAAAGCCAAAAAGAGCAATTACATGATGTAAAAATAATCAAGGCTTTTATTTTGAAACTTTTGTTAAGCTTCATTTCAAAGGGCCAAACTAATACCATGTGTAACAGTGCTTTGGATGAAAAAGTCAAATAAAGCCAAAAAGAGCAATTACATGATGTAAAAATATTCAAGGCTTTTATTTTGAAATTTTTGTTAATCTTCATTTCAAAGGGCCAAACTAATACCATGTGTAACAGTGCTTTGGATGAAAAAGTCAAATAAAGCCAAAAAGAGCAATTACGTCATGTAAAAATATTCAAGGCTTTTATTTTGAAATTTGCAGGATGCTTCATTTCAAAGGGCCAAACTAATACCATGTGTAACAGTGCTTTGGATGAAAAAGTCAAATAAAGCCAAAAAGAGCAATGACGTCATGTAAAAATATTCAAGGCTTTTATTTTGAAATTTTTGTTAAGCTAATCCCATGTGTAACAAACTAATCCCATGTGTAACAGTGCTTTGGATGAAAAAGTCATACAAAGCCAAAAACAGCAATTACATGATTTAAAAATATTCAAGGCTTTTATTTTGAAATTTTCATTACGCTTCATTTTAAAGTTCTGAACTAATACCATGTGTAACAGTGCTTTGGATGAAAAAGGCAAATAAAGCCAAAAAGAGCAATTACATGATGTAAAAATATTCAAGGCTTTTATTTTGAAATTATTATTATGCTCCATTTTCAAAGTTCCGAACTAATCCCATGTGTAACATTGCTTTGGATGAAAAAGTCATATACGGCCAAAAAGAGCAATTACGTCATGTAAAAATAATCAAGGCTTTTATTTTGAAATTTTCAGTATGCTTAATTTTAAAGTTCCAAACTAATCCCATGTGTAACAGTGCTTTGGATGAAAAAGTCACATAGAGCCAAAAACAGCAATTGCCTGATGTAAAAATATTCAAGGCTTTTATTTTGAAATTATTATTATGCTCCATTGTAAAGTTCCGAACTAATCCCATGTGTAACATTGCTTTGGATGAAAAAGTCATATACGGCCAAAAAGAGCAATTACGTCATGTAAAATATTCAAGGCTTTTATTTTGAAATTTTCAGTATGCTTAATTTTAAAGTTCCAAACTAATCCCATGTGTAACAGTTACTGAGTTAAATCAGTTATATACAGCCCATAGCAGCAGGTAGTTCTAAAGGCCAGTTCTCAGTCCTGATCTGTTTCAACTGAGGGTAGATAGAACTACAGTGATGCGTATTTGTAGTACAAATCAGCAGCCAATAGCCTCTTGAGTTCCGTTGCTATGGTAAATAATGGTCTCAGCAGGTGTGAGCTGTGAGTCATACATGCTCAAACACACAATTGTGTGTTTGAGCAAACACACTTTACTGAAAAAAAGCATTGGAAACAAATCCTTCTTGTTCGGGAACCGTAATACATATTCGAAAAGCGTTTTAAGCGTATGACAGTTCAATGTGTCTTCTGCGATAGTCCCGAGATTCATATCTGTACCTCACTCAGAGCATTTACAGCGATGAGAGAAAGAAATGTTGTGCCCAGATATGAACCGAGATGGGCTGTCACTCTAATTTGAAGAAAAATGAGAAACTTTGGGTCGCTTAGAGGCAAATTGTGGACAAACCGTAACTGGTATCGACGAGCCGTCTTCACTTTCGAAGAGATCACAGACGTATCTACAAAATGAAATTTGAATGGCATTTCTAGGTGAATTTGTGACGACACAGCAAATCCTCAAAAATAGGGTATTTCTAGGATTTTTCCCATCGAGTTATAATGGGGTTTTTTTCGTAGTTTTTTGCGAATTATGTCGCCACGTTAAGCCCAAATCCCACCAGAAGTAATAGCTCCAATGGCGTGAATTTTCTGCACGTTTTGATACCTCATTTGTAGGTGTGCACCCAGCGGTACGAGCCGCATTAACGGTTACGGAAGAAAAATAAAGTTCTATAATAATAATAATAATATAATATTAAAGAGACGCTTCTCTCCGACAATAGTAATAGGTTCCTGCCATTGCTTTGCATGGCAGGCCCCAAATATGGTGTTTCTAAGCACTACTAGGACCTTTATTTGGACCTGCAAGTTTTGGCCATTTGAGACTGTGAATGATCTTTGCAGCCATAAAACTCTCCACATAGGACTGATGAGGACAGATTTGTGGAAGGGGACCCCATACAAACATTGAGGTACAGTGAAGGATCTGTGATTCTGTGGGTCTAATTCTTTGGGAAATTTGCTGGAGTGCATATCACATTTCTTAAACAAAAATGTGTTGACCAGAACACTGAAAATGGATGATCGATCTTTTTATCAGCATTGAAATGGTCAAAAAAACAATACATAAAAAAACAGCTCAGTCTGAGTAGCTGCATTCCACTCAAAAACTGATATATTTTGAAAAGTGGGTAAGCTGAAGAGAACATAAGAGAACCCCCAGAAACCTGGATGGTGTAGAAACATTTTAGAAGATGATGGAGAATTATCCGTTCTCCATGCTGAGTTCCTGATGCATGAGGTTACAGAAGAGTCAGTGAGTTGAATTCATGAATTCCATTTATTAATACCAAAATACAGCTGGTCCATTCTGACATGCTACCTTTAAGAGCTAACATGCAAAATGGATTCCCACAAGAGTTTCTCATTCCCTTTGTCTCTCTGAGCTACGCCCCAAAGAGGGCATTGCCTAGTGTGTCATCCCTTACCCCAGTTCTCATTTGCATTTCCTAACATGTGATTTCCTTTAGCTTTAGCTTAGCAACTAGCTAAAAGAGATAGAAGGAAACACAGAATTTATTTATTCTCAACAAAGGTCATGAACTGACCATCAGGCAAAAGGGGATTGCCTGATCCCCTTTTGCCTGAAAGGGGATCAATATTTCCATTGATTGTGGTAGGCATGATCTTACCCAAAAATATGTATTTCTTTTTCCCATTAAGACATATACTCAAATAAAAGGTCATTTCTTTCAGTGAGAAATTATGAGGCTACAGCAGAAAACACATTTAGTGTAAGGTTTTTTTATGCATCTTGCTAGCTGAGAGAGAAAGTCCATTAGTTGAAATAACAATAGAAAGTAAAGATGCCACAGTAAATGGCTGGAGAAATGACTCATGTGTGACCACTGACATGAATGGTAAGGATTCTAAAGAGTTATTATACAACTCAAGTTTGTGTAATTTTAAATAAAATAATACACTCAACGAGCAAATAAAACAACCAGAACTTGCATTCAATATCATTAATGTTTACATGTTTAATTTTCACTACAACGTATATGAATATTGAAATTCAGGACAATAAGAGGCGCTGAAATCCTGTCAATGATAGCTGGTAAAATAAGTAATCAGAGGATCTAAATCACCGTTTAAAAGAGAATATCCATCAGACCGCTCCACAACAAGATTCAGAAAGCTTCTCAAACCCTTTTAACCATTAATTGAATAATGCATTAAATTTCCAATTGAAGAGACGCATCTAGCTAATTTGACTGTCAATGTATGATACAGCACCTATACTTTACAGATAAATGAAAATTAGACAGTATTTCTGACTTTGGTCAAAAATATTAGCATACTATGACTTGTTTAACCAATGTTTTGAAGGCATGTGCATGGCATTTTTCGAGAATAATGCAAGGACACAAAACACAATTCAAGGTTTTAATTAGTTGAGTGTAGCACATGCTCATCTGCTGCATGCAGCACAGGGAGAGCAGGGAGTGCTGCCTTCTTGCTCATTATGCACTAATGAGTTGTCTATTAATGAAAATGGAAAGCATTTATTTTGCGAGCACAAAGGGTTCAGCTGGATTAATTACTGCACTACAGCAACAAAATGAAAACAGAAAGTGCAGCATCACTCTTGTGTGGTGCATTGCCCATTAACCAACTGTTATCAAGGCACGGCGAATGTTGACGCACGACACACGGTGGGGACAGAAAACGCCCTCACAGGCCATTAAAACTTCATGTGAACTCCAGTTCTGACGCATTTGATGTAGTTTCTTTCCAGCTTACAAGTTTCCATACAACTCATTGTTATGTGTCCACAAGCAAAACATCATGTCAAGGTAAAAATAACGTGATCAGGGAAGAAAATGATTCATTTATCCACTGAGCTTCAAAGGAGGACTGCATAATATCAGAGCACATGTAATTAGAGTACATTTGTTGAATTTTGCATTGAGTATCAATTATGATTATCACATACTTTCCAGACTCTCACTATTTTCTGTCACCTTTAGTGTCTCAACTACTGAAAATATGCATTAAGTGTTGAGGGCACTTAAAGGTGAGCCAACAACATTATTCCTAATCTTTATTAGAATGCATGGCATGTGAAAAATAATAAAAAAGCTAATAAAACTGTTAAGCCATTTTATTAGGCAGTCTCTGCAAGTGCTCCTTTGGCCTCGTTTTTGTCTTAAGAACTGCCTTAATTCTTTATTGCGTATATTCAATAAGCTGTTGGAAACATATTGACATAACAGCATCAATCACTCAGTTGATGCAGATTTGCTGGCTGCACATCCATAAATTGAATTTCCCCTTCCACTACATCTCAAAGGTATTTCACTGGATTAGCATGCAAGGGAACTAGGTTAGTAATAGGTTGAAATTGTAAGACATAGCCATCAGAAGATGGTTACTCTGTGGTCATTAAGGGATGAATATGTTCAGCAACAGTACTTAGGGAGGATGTGGAATTTAGATGATACTGAGTTGCTTCTAATGGGTTTGACACATGGGAAGCAACAAAAACAGTGGACAACAAATAGGGACATGATAGCAACAGCAGTGACAATGACAAACGTTGAACTTTTTAAATTATTTTTCCTGTGTCTACGTCTTTCTTGTGCGCAAGCTTAAAATTTCACATAAACAAATTTCACCAGTCTCATGGCTGGAGGAGGAGAAGTGATTGTTATCCCATTAAGCAAGCAATGAATGAATAGGGAGCAACAGTGTCTCCCATGTGTTCCCATATTATGGTAAGAAATCTGGGTCAAAATTAAGACTATTGTGAACTCAGTGGTGCCCATGTCCTTGTTGCAGAATGTTGGTATATCTATTCCAAACCCAGCTGGTGACCTGAAAAATGATAGACTGGCACCATTATCCAACAATCAACACTGGTAATTGGAAAAGCTAGTGAATAGTATTTAGTCCCTGAAATACACTTTCCTTAGCATTCTAATGTTTAGTTTGAAACTCAGCAAGCCTAAACTACATCTAGTTGTCAAAAGTTGGGTTTCTGCCACGTGATTATCTGAGTTTTTAACAGAAACAAGCATAAGCACAAGGGTGTATACTAATCAAGTGGCTGGTGTGTCCACACTCTCACCAATAAGCAAAGAAAGCCTGATGCACAACAAGCAACAGCAGGATAGCATCTCCTCTCTTTTTAGATCATTGCAAAGATAAAATAAAATGCAACTTGTCTGCATGTAATTTAGTTGTGCTGCATTTCCTTTTAACTGATCAGAATCATTCTAATCGCTCACTAATGGCCTAATTTCCCACTGGGCTCTCCTTGGAGAAGTCCGGGACACGGGGGAGGCAAGTGGGCTCGGCAGCCTCAGCAGATGGTTCTTGATCAGATATTAGAGGGTGGGCAGCAGGGTTGTTTGGCCATGAGCTTTCAGCCCTGCCTGTGGGACATCAACACTTCCAGCAACAATTTAAGTGCCAAGTGAACAGCTCTGTGTCCTATCCAGGCAGTAGGGACATTGGTGAAGCGCTGGGCTGCTGTCTTTAGGCCTTGCAACAATGCAGGAAGAAGGAGGCATGATGTCTTTTGTAGAATAGCTCTCACTCCATGGGAGCTTTGTGTGATTTGACGACAAATGCTTGTATAATTACTATTGCTATATGATAATTTTCATAAAATATCCCAATAATCAAAATCAAACTTAGCTGGATTTGAGGAGAAATATTCTCTTTTTATCACTGATTCCTCCTAATGTAACCATGTCTGGTGGAAATATATCAAAAGAAAAATAATGAAAATGGATTGTTTGAATATATGGGACACATGAACACAAGGAGGATCAAGTCTTTTTATATTAAAATAGAATATTAATCTGAAAATGTAAAAAAAAAAAAAAGAATGTAAAAATGGGTGTGATACGAGAAAACCAACTTAGTTTTTTTTTTTCCTTTGGCTTACCTTTGGCTGTCTATTTTTATGCCGACATCCACAGAGCAACAGTGAAAGCAGAGTGAATAACCACAGCAATCTGAGCTTTATTTATCCCTTCCCGTGTGACAGTAGCAGCCTAAAATGGCAGAGCTTTGGATGTGACCTTCAGCTGGAGTGGTTTTCCATCAGTCACCACTGCCACCTCCAGATCAGACAGTGGGCTGAGGACAAGTGGCACCTTCAGTCCTCTTCATGTGCGCTCCCTATTTAGTATCCCCCCACAACTGTCCACAAGAGATTCATCTCATTTCACTTTCTTGAAGACCCCTGACTCTTCCATTTTTATTTCTTTTCCACTTATTATAGCACCCTTGGGATACTTTTAGTTTTTTACAGGTTGCCTTAATGTTATTTTTTTCCTTTATCACATTTTCTCATTGTTTTCTTTTAGTGGGTGTACTTGGCAGATACAAGTTTTGGCAATAATCGTGGGTGGGAGGAGCAATAGCTGCATAAAAGCACTTTAGAGGAAACAATATGTCTTATAATAAGGAAATATGAGAGGAGACACAAGGAGCAGGAAGAACATAATTGCTGCAATGAAAAACTATGTCAGCTTTGTCATTACCATTCCTCACCCATAAACCCATCTTAGGTTCACTAAACTTATGTCTGATTATGTTGAAAGGGTATAACTGATTTGACACAGGTTTTGGAGCAAAAAAAACTTCTTTTTTTTTGTGATTCGCAGTGGACAGCATGGCCTTGTCAAGTCTGATTACATAAAAAAGATGTGTATTATTGTTGCCTGTTTTGCTAAAAATAGATTTAAAACCCTGAACGGCCTCTACCTTCAATTTGCTGTCAGCTTTCATAACAGTAACAGCATGTTCACCATCAATAAAATTGTTTGCGTCACTCCATCAAATGACAGAGGTTTTAGATTTAATTTACTGAAAGATATAAAATGCAGTTGATGGAGAATTTTAACAACAACAAAAAACTAACAAAAAACAGAGCACATGTGTATACCTAAATAACTGCTATTCAAGATTGGTGCAGAGCATATTATGTGGGGATGTTTTTCTAGGTATTGGGCTTGATACCTTGGTTCCTGTGAAGAAAAAAAACCTTCAGCATATCAGGAAATTTTGGCCTCTTCAATTCTTCTGACTTTACAGAAACAACTTAGGGGATGGCCCATACAAGTCCAATAAAATTGTTGATCTGGACAAAAGCTAGATCCAAAAAAGACATAGTTGAGCAACTTTGGTGGAGAGAAAATTAAAACCTTTGGCTCTTAAAACCTTTGCATTAACATCAGGATATTGTTAAAAGCAACCCAATACTTTTGGTAAGGTAATCTGTGAGGGTCTTTCTTTTTCATAAGAAAAGTTAACAGAGATGTTCTCATCATCCCATGTTTTTCAAATTTGAAAAGTCATTGGGCCATTGAGAGAACTAATCTACTTCCTTTTTATTGTAAGGACTTAAAATAATTATCTTTTGTAGAATCTTAACATACTACTCAATTGTGCACAAATATGCTTTAAGTAAATAATGGACCAGTGTAACCTTTCTATGCAATTTCTTTTTATGGATCCTCAAAGTAGACAGTCCTTCCAAATACTTTTTTTCTCACATGTGCCGTCTCTGCTATTTCACATATACCACATACAGAAGATGGTTGCTTACATGAGTCAGATAGACAGAATCCTAATTGTTAGATTGACTTTATTAATTCAAGAATATATCCAGTGTTCAATTAGGCAAGTCGCATAACTGTTAATATGACCTTCAACCATGTGGATTATTTGTGCGTCAGTGCATGGACGTGTGAGTGTCTGTATGGGTAGGGGGATGAGCAGACACACTTCATTGTACACGTGTGCAATGAAGTGTGTTGGTGTTGAGTGGGTGTATGTAAGCGAGTTTGTCACCTGAAAGTTTAAGACTGGAGAGAACGATAAGAAGCCTGCAAAATGCAGCACTCCAGTGCAGCAAAAGACAGGTGGAGTCATCTCTGGATGGCCACAGCAGCCCAAGGCAAACAGACACAAAGCATCACCCCAGAGCAGCCTTATGCCCAGCATAGGGACATGCTGTCAGTGAAGCACAGAAGCGGCAGCCCCCAGGCCAAAGAGGCACAGGGTCACACGTAAAGCACCAAGCACCCTGACTCAGCCACACTGTTTTCTCCCACCACACAGGACAAGCCTCCATGGGACCCGATTCCCCTAGCAGCTCAGGGATTGCACCAGTTTCCAGGAGCAAGACTGGTCTGGTGTGAATGAAGATGTGTATGCTCAAAGTGAATCCAGCTTGGGGTGTGAGACCCCACTGCTTACAGACAGTGTACCCTTAACCCCAAGAAGAGAGGTGGTCTCCGGGGTACTCCCCCCATGTCTGCAAGGTTCATCATCCCATACGTTGAGAATCCACTGATGTATGGTGTTGCATATGTTAGGGAGGAGGGGAAGGGCGCCTGGGTACCAGTATGAATTTTCTTAGGGGCTAACACCCCCATTGAATTGTCTGACTAGTGCACACACTGACTGAAGTAAAGGTTGACCAAGAGAATCCGCAAAGATGCCAGGAAAACTACACCAAAGAGAAATATCCATTGCCATGTACACTGAAGCATCACAAATCTTCAAAACAAAATTATTTTTTATTTGGTGCTTTTTGAATAAACATCATTCACTATGCACACAATTATTACAAGAAATGTTATTATTTTTCACCTTGATGTACTTCACGTCAAAGCCTTACTAATGAAAACAGGCTTTTCTTAATTGAAAGTGAATAAACTACATGGAAGTGGGTTGAAAGACTAATGATTTTAGTGCAAATATAAGAACCACAAGCAATATACTGTATGTGTGGGAACAAAAAGAAAGGTAACATTTTAGAATATCCCAAGGTCAGGGGAAATGGGGAAAAATATGACTCAATATGTAATCTTTCATCACTGTTTTGTTACAGGCAAGATAACGCAGACCCTCAAATCAAATCAATTGAATTTTAGAATCCACAGCTAAACTAGAGCCAGTCTATTGCTCTCAACAGCTATTCTGCTTTATGTCTTCCATTAAATGCAAACCACATACGCACCACTCAGTCAGTGGCTGCTGCCAACCCATTCACATAAAAAATATGCTAAGTAGAAGCAGTAGTAATAATAACTGTTTAAAATTTCATAAGGAGTAACTTAAATGAAATGAAATCCCATGAATAATAATTGTTTTCTATTTCATCAATTGCTTTCCATTTAAAAACGACTTTCACTCCTAGTCTTTCTACTGCAAATAAACAATTCTGAACGAATTGGAAGTGTCTAGGGGTGCTTAAGATATTAAAAGGTTTCTTGTCGGTGTCAAGTCTCGAGAGAAAGTTGTTCAACTTATCTCAAATCAAAATGTAAAAGAAAATGAAGCACAATAGAGCATCAGGAGAAACAGAAATGCAATCTCAAAGCCACCTAACAGCTACAGTAGTTGCACCAGAGTGTCTAAGAACAGAGGTATGTCTCCCTAAGCCTCTTAAAGTGCTGAAACAACCAGAGTTGGCTCTAAGTGATTTGGTGCCCTAGGCAAGATATTATGATTTGGGGTCCCTGTTGCCCGATATTGCTATACCCAATCCCCTAAAGTTCGTGGCCAATAGTGTATGTAATAAAAGGTTTTATTATGCAAATAAGCCACTCCATCAGGCAGAAAACATAAATGGATATTGATGGTTGCGCCTTGTATTGTCTGCATAAACAATCTTTGCCATCAAATATATATTTATAGAATAACTTTTACCATAACAATAGAAAAGTATAAGTGAAATCTTATGGGATACTGTAGATATTCTTAAAGTTCTTTTAAGGACTCAAATATGTAGCAATACTGTAGTCAAATGAAAAATAGAATCTGTACTTAGGCTACAATTCCTGATGTTTTCTATCACTATGGAGGTTGCAGCAGAGATTACAAGAAATTCTTAACATAACACATAATATATAGATAGTTGAGATTAGAGATTTATCAAATAAAAGAGTTTGTACTATAAATAGTTGTACAGCAGCTGCCTTCACCAGCAGAATAAGGTAACTTTACTTTATTTTCATTAGCTGATCTTTAACATAAAGCAACAAATTTGCCTCATGTACTACATTAAAATAACTTTTTTAAAATATTGGCTTAAAAATTGTTTTCCAAGTTTCCAAGTTTAATCTGTCAAGTGAACTTCATTGGATTGCATATTCTAGTATATGAGATGTGGCTATAGATTACTTAATTTTGTAACAAAAAAAAAACTATATAACTGTAAAATAATTACTTCAAAGTAAGCATGGATTATGGATTACACTGACCATCTTCTAGTTACATTGTCTTTAATTAAAAAACAGGCTGTGAAATTAAAAGTTGGCAAAAAATGTAGAAAACTGTAAACGTTTCAAAGTTTTAAAAGGCATTAATTGGTAAACAGCTACATTTGACTGCCAGTTTATAATAGACTTAAAACATGGTTACAGAGCTGTTAAAAGAAGAAGTGATGCAACACAGTGATAAACTGAAAAGTGGGTTTTAGGCATCTAATTCAATACAACTGAACTTACAGTAGCAGAGCTGTTCGAAATATCAATGACTTTGCTAGATTACAAATTAGATGCCATTGCAGAATTTTCTTGATGCAAACAAGTTTATCCATGTTTTTTTTTTTGTTGCATTATCTTAATTTTAAATGTTAACAGAACAAGATTATACAATGTGCCAGCGCCAACATATGCAACACCACAACTGCTTTTCATATTATTTCCTACTGCCTTCTTTGTGTGTTGAGTTCTCCTGGTGAGTTTGTGAGGTTGAAAACTTTACATTCAGACAATTTTACAGCAAAGCCACAAATACAGTTAGATTATACAGTATATATACAATAATGACTCAGAAGGTCCACCTGTGATTCCTCTCTCTATTCTGCCCCCAAAAGCTTCATCTCTTCTCGTTTTCTCAAGATGTACTTAATGGACTAATGGATCTTCCATGAAGGGCAGCAGGAAACAATTTCCAGGTCACATGACTAGAAAGCGCTGGAAAGCGCAGGTTTAAAAATCAAAAACACTATCATGGAAAAGATTAGGGTAAATTATGTTGAAAGTCAAACATTTTGGGATTCAACCATTTTTGTCATCTGAGAAACACTCAGACCACCTGAGGTAACTCATTCAATTTTCTCACTTGGAAAATACTTTTATTGCTCAGCTTGTTAAAGTGCAACATTAGTGAGGAAGGTTAAAGAGGATAATTGCTGCCCTAGCACAGTTGTTGAAGACTACCTACTCACTCTGAGACCTCTGCAGTGAGAAGTGTAGCACTCCCGTGGTGACAAAGAATGACAGAAGTACTGGAATGGGACTCTGGGATAGTTAATGCCAATAAACACTTAAAAGACAAGGAAAAGGATGTGACATTAGGAAAAGAGACATTTCTTTGTCCCCAGCTGCGGGGAAGGTAAGATAAATGCAGAGTAAAAGATGAGAGAAGCCAAGTGGGACAGAGGAAAAATGTAGTGATGCAGGACCATCTAAGGGATCAGCACACTTTGTCACCCTGTCACACACAACAGGCAACACTGTCAGTCACACACATACACTTACACGTCAAAGAACACCGAAGCCTTACAAAACACATGGTTGAATTGAAAGAAAAATCGGATAGACTTGATCAACTACCCTAAATGCATGTCAATAAATATGCTGTCACAGAAAAAAAGGCAGAAATTTTCACTTTATTTGTATAATAAAAACATGTGGTCATATTTTACATTATGAGATTTTCACATGTAAAATTATTTAGCATTTACAATTAAACGTTTTCACATGAGGAGCAAAAATTTGGATTGTTTTACCACATGGGTTTCCTAATTTACAGCACAACATATTTTTTTCCATTTGAAACATATGTTGACATGTTCCCATGTTTTTCACAGTATAATTCTCACATGTGAGATATATGTGTCCATATGTTACGTCAGAGTATGATTTCTACAAATGCAAAATGTTAAAAGAATATGGGAGGTTTTCCAAGTTGCTAGTATAACTTCCACATCTGAAGCACATTTCCCATGTTACCATAAAATATAATTTCTGTAAGTGAAACATAGGCTTGCCACGTGTCTACACAATATAATTACATGTAAATGACTTTTTTTTTTTACATATACGGTCATTAAATGCTCACGTCCATCAATTAATATTCTATTCCCACTTAATCCTTGCAAGGTTGCAAATGCACATGTTCAGTATAAAAAGCATACTAAAGCATCAACAAGTGGATTTTCTTGAGATTACAAAGTATTACCATATATGTAAAGAAAAAAAAGGTTCTGAGTTTCAACTATCACTAAGTGAAATGTGAATTCATATCAGGTTTACTGTGCATGGAACAGTAGAAAGAGCAATTTAATTTTAAAAAATGGGTAATAGGCAAAGAAAAAAGGACAACACAGAAAAGTTGAAAGAATGTTATTTTAGAAAGCTTTCACAAGACTAAAATCTTTGGTTGAATCACAGAGATAAAAAGGGTCATTACTTCAAATTCTCATCAATCCTTTTGAAGGTTTAATGCCGGGAACAATAGAACAGCAACTGATGTTTTGAGCCAGTTCTCAGTCATAAGTGTACAGAAGCTGTTCAAAGATACATTAAAAGAAAGAAACTATGATAAACTAAGATTTTAAAAACTTTTTCTGTTACCTTTATGTAATATTCTATTTACTAATTTATGGATGGCTTGAGTATTTTCATCTACATTTCAGTAATTCTAAATAAAGCAGTTAGAGATCTTGTAAAAATCATGATTTAAAGTTCATTGCTATTCTCTGCACAGATTTTTGTGTTTGGATACATTGCCCTTCTGTTCAAATCAAGGATAAAAGCCTAAATTTATGCAGGATGTTTTTGCATCACTTACATTCAAGTTCTGAAAAGACTTGGCAATTCGCAACTTGGCAGACTCAATGCTTTGAGCCCACAAAACTAAACAGCTTGACTTAAAGAAAAAAAGTGCCACAAATGACTTCTTTTACTAAAATCAGATTCTTTATGGTTCTTTGAAGCACAAATCAGGTTGGATTCTAAATCCAACTCGGTCTTCCACCAGAAAGTGGGATAAGTATTCTGGTCTCCAGTATGTCACAATTAACCCACAAAACCAATTTAATAAAAATGTTTCCTACTCTTATCTCATTGCATGTGTTTTTGCAAAGTGATAGTTTTACTCCTTTAAATGATTAATCAGTTTGAAGCATCACATTTTGGCACACAGACACAAGACAGTCGTCACATTTGACACAAAAATAGTGTCAATAAGGAAGCAGAAAGAACTTTGACACCCATTCCAGTCCGTTCACTTTGTGGATGTCTTGAATATCTGCTTGGTTAGAAGACTAATTAATCAATTGTGGAATTAAAGAAAATGCAGACAAAGAATCTGAAAAACGTGTGAATTCATAGTCAAGACTCTTTGATGGCAGAAATCCATTTGTCTTCCTTTTTTTTTGGTTTAGCATTGCCCCCGGTCTGTTATAATGATGTCTATTTACAATGCTCATGATCATAACTCGTTCATACTTTTTGCCTTATTTATGTGGAAAAGGAACATGTCAACATCTGTACTGATTTTCCTCTAAAAAGCAACTTCTTTCCCAAATAAAACAACATCCAATTTGTAATACATCATCAGATCTACTATTATCTGACACAAAGGGAGAACTTAAAAACAAAATATTCAGAGAGTTCTATCAAGTACAATGCTTTGTAAGAGAATTAATCTTACATCACAACAACAAACCAACATTTTGATTTACAGGTGATAGTGGCGCATAAAGTGAGGAAGTAAAAGGTTATATTGTTTGGATTTTTTACAAATGTAAAGTATGTACTCAGTCCACTTTTCTTTGATAGTGATAATTATAATTTAGTCCAACTGAGTGGTATTCTCAGTATAATTACAACTGTTTCATGAAAGCCTAAGCATTTTTGTTAGAGAACATTAGCAAAGAAACACTTAAAGATAAATTTGTTTAGAAGTTCAAACCAGGGCCCATAAAGTGATAATCCCAAACTTTGAACCGTCACTGGCCAAATTGAAAGAGTGTAGCCCACCTGCCACTCTATCAAGAGATGGCCATCCACATGAATAGACAAGCCAGACATAGAGAGATTTAATTAGAGAAGCAGTCAAAAGATCCATGGATATGCAGAGGAGCTGCAGATTCCACATGTCAAAAGGAAGAATCTGTGAATTTCATGAGTACTTCCTGCTCTGTAAAAAAAATAAAATAAAATAAATAAAAATTGGCCTCTGTGGAAGATTGCCAAAATGAAAAATGTTGAAAGTAAGCCACAAGAAATCCCAGAACCATGCAGACATCTAACATGTGGAAGGAAATAATCAAGCCAGGTAAGATCAAAAGAAAGTTTGGTTTTACATAAAAATGCATTGTAGGAAATAGGATTAAGAGTACACATCACTCTTAAGACACCTTCCCTGTGATGAGAGACAGTAGAGGCAGCAGTATGGTGTGGCAATGCCTTTCTTTATTAAGTAGGAACAGAGAAGCTAATCCGAATTCATGTGAAGATGGAAGGAGCCAAATGCTAGGTAATTTCTGGAAGAAAAGCTGCTATCGCTGGGCCAAAGTTTCACCTTGGAGCAGGAAAACAACGTAAAATAATGCAACATTTGAAAACGAATGTTTTCCTTTCAATTCTGAGAAAATTGTCTTGGTCTGTAACACATAATGTTAATAAAACACAATGACATTTTTGCGATTATAATCTGTTTCACTGCAAAAAAGTTATAGAATTATTAGCACTTGTATTGTAACATTGCATTTAAAAGTTTTACACTCCTTTGTCTGTTGTCCAATGGCAAACAGCAGTAACATCTGTACAGTTTATAAAACATTACCCCCCTGTTCTGAAGCCAAAACACACTTGAAAAATCTGTCCCCATGGAGTTCTCTGGGAGCTAATTTTATTCAGAGGAATAAACCTGTTATCAAATGCTCACACTAAACCATGCCAGCTTGTCCAGAAGAACAGAGGCAAAGCTTTTAAGCAAATGGCAGTTGTGTAAACTCAAATGGCAATGTTGAAAGTCAATTCAATAATAACTGAAAGCCATTACAACACTGTTATTAACAAAGTTGAGGGAAATGCAATTAGCCTCTTCACCATTGCTCACAGCAACAAACAGGGGGATGTTTCCATGAGAAAGAAACAAAATGAAAAGAAAACAATAAGAAAATTACAAAAGAGCCGGATGGAATGATTTACTGCTGGGTATTAGAAAACAGGACAATAAAAGGAAGTATTGAATTGTAGGGGAGATAAGGAAAGGCCACATCGACAACAAAGGCATGACAGAAGAAGCACCAAGCTACAACAATGACTAATTTTTTCAGTAGGAAAGTGTTTATTTTACTCAGGTGCTACCCTTAAGATAAATCCCACTTGCCAACAAAAATCTTAACACAGCAGCACAATACACTCTTTAATAAGTCCCAATAGCAACACAAGAATCAAGCCCTGAGGTGCAATAACACAGTGACCATGAGAACAAAAACAATGAAAAGAAGAGAAGTGAAACTTTACAGCAAACTGGTGGCTGCTTAAATATTTATTTAATTATATAGGGGCATCCCAGTAAATTAGAATATGAAACTATCTAATTCACCAAATTAGTTCATAAAATAAAACTCATCTATAATACAAATTCAGAGTGATAATTTTTCAAGCATTTTGTTGTTAAGTTTAATGATGCCTTGTACACATAATAAAAACTTTATGATAGATTTTGAGACAAAATGGCGCCCTACTGAAAAGTACGATTTATTGTGTCCACTGTATACACTTAATTTTTCTGAGCTCATTTTGTTTGAATCACTGCATCAGTGCACGCAGTAGTACTGGTAAGTTGTTAAGAAAACCTTGGTTGCTTTAGCTTATTTACACTGTTGGTTCTGGTGTCTCTCATCCTCTTCTTTCCAATACTTTTATAGATTATGCATGGCATTTAAACCAACTAAGTTTTCCGGCCAATTACGCAGGTAGCGGTACGTTTGGCAATGTAGGCTGGGGCAAAGTCCTGCTGGGAAACAAATCAGCATTTCCATGAAGCCTGTCAACAGAGGTGAAGTGTTCTAAAATGTCCTGGTAGAATGCTGCAGCTGCATCAAACTCAATAAAACACATTGGACCAACATCAGCAGATGACATGGCTCCATGAATCATCTGAGCAAACTTCACTTTGGACCTCAAGCATTTATGTCTGTGGCTCTCCAATCTTAGAAGTCTATGACTTAACTTCCAGGTGAAATGCCAAGATCACCAGATTCTTTCATAGGCTTTGCATCACAATGGTTTTTACCCTGCAATTACCCCCGTTGCTTGTGCAACTTTTTCTACCACATTTTTTTCTTTCACTCAAATTTATTGGTGCATTCAGCACTCTTTGAACATCTTCATTTGCAATTACATCTTAAGACTCATTTAGTCCTTCTCAAAATTTCTGTAGTAATGATTTCTTCACTGTAATCTAATTCCCTAGGATACTGGATTGTTTCATTAGTCATTATCAATAATTATCAATATAATAGTAGTACATGGTTTATATACCACTGTGCGTAGGGAATCTGTGCAGTATATGAGTTTACTTTTATGAATGGATTTACAGAAATTAATATTTTTTTCAGTATTTAAACATATTCAAACTGTACTTTGAGACTGTATTTGCTAAGATGTCTGTGAAGGAGGATTAGGTCACAGATAAATGAATGGTAGGCATCACTGTCTCACAACACACTTCCAGCATGTTTCCTTAGAGAACAGGACCAGCTGTCTATCCACAAACAAACATTGCCAAGGTCACCACTCCCTTATGAATTATGTCCTAAACTGTGAAGCAACAAACTAGTCACAATTTCCCAAGGAGAGTGGTCTTGTTTGTTATGAAAACATTTTCTTAGTTTAACAGAAATATATCAGAGGTATTACATTTTTCATTTGCAATGTGACTTTCTCATTTCACCAGGACACCTGATGAAACTGAAATAAATAAAGTGAAAAGGGAGCAGTCCTAGCTCATAATATTCAATCAGTTGTTGTTCTTGAAGATAGGGCGGTTTGGCCACAACTGATATACCAGTACAGAACTAAGGCAGCAGACGGGAGGGTAATGAGGAGGTAAATATGATTAAAACCTCTCCTCAGGCTGCCTTGGACCAACCATTAAACCAGTGGATGCTCTTTATACCTAATCTATCACACTGCTTAGCTCCCACCGAGAGTAAAGAGAGAGGGATGGCAGCGAGCTCAACCCAGAACCTCGAATCTCTCTTTCTCCCAAACATAACTTACACTCCGGGAGGCTCACTCGTTATTAAAGAGCTGCCAAGACGGCCCCCAAACACGAGTTCCAGTGGCAAAGGGTTGATGATGTCTTGTGTAAAAGCATTGATAATTCTGCAACAAAACTAAGAGGGAAGTTAAGGTCGTTCTTTTTTTTTTCTACGGCTTATCGAGAGAGAGCACAGAGAATATTATTTCAACAGACAAGTGAGATGTAGCAAACATGGAAGAAGTCATAGTGGCAAAGCCGTGTTGATCACTTTTTGGCATATTTAAATGAATCTGTTGAGGAAAATAATGCTAAACGTTTGCCTAGTAAATAGGCAAACAATGTTTACCCTGAACATAAAAGATTTTATGGAAGATTCGAATGAGATAACTTCAGATCATTGTATTAGTTCTAAAGCATATCCTGCCATTCAAAACTCTAAAATGTTCCAATCCTGCGTTAATTCTATTGTTGCAACTAGAATATCCAAACTGAGCTGATATCTGAAAGCCATGAGCACTGCACTGTGTTTATCGTTTAATTTTAGTCCATTTGTCTTTGGGATTTTCAAAAAAAAAATACTCTTTGGCTATTGTGGATAATGCTGATGTAGACACGGCTAATCTCATCTGCTCTTTTGCACAGCTCGCTTGAATGCCTTGTCTTTTGTGTATCAGCAACTCCTGCAGTCAGACACTCAAACAACCCCTGATAATCCCCCAAAGACACAAGAATCATGGATTACAGCTGGAGAGAATCCACAGGCATCTCACTGTTGAGCTGAGCATGTTGGATTGTTGTGCAAAGCCTGTAGGATAATTATCAGCAAGAGGCACAGCCTGTGGAGAAATAAGGCATCTTGTGCCCCAGGCCCTTTAAATGAGCCTGGCAGACCAGCTGAAAGATGCTGATGCCTCTTTTTATTAGAGAAACAAGAGGCAGTATGCATTGAATGGATGAGGACTCTAGATTTTCACAATGTGAGGGGAACTGCAATCAGAGTTAAACCAGAATTGATAGGTTTATTTTAGTTCCTAACCTGCAAAGAATCAAGCAGAGACACAAATTACTTTTCTGCAGAATTCTGCATGAATCTGAGAAAAAAGTACATAAAAAATATAATTTACAGACTCAGACGATCACTTTGATGAATGCTTAGTGTTGACAGACAGACGTTCCCAGGTATTTGCTGGACTTGGTTGTACACAACCAAAAGTAGTTCATTTTTAATAATATATATACTGTATATGCATCATACATTTTTAAGTTTGTTCATTTCTTGCTACTTCTATCAATTCATGTCATTCTGGGGAAGGTGCTGGCAGGGATATTTGCTCAGTATGTTGGAGCTCTGACTCAGGGATTTGGATATGCTTTTTATGCTGCAGCAAAATGGCAAAACTACAAGACCCATGATGCAGGAAAGCACACAGCCACACCATCTACTTTCCAGTGAAATCAAGATTAAACAGTGGTCATCCTGAGAAAATTTCCACTCAAGTCAAAAATGTTCATGTTACATTTTTAACATTTATTAAACAAATATATTTTCATCATAATTTGGTTAGAGTAGAATCAATTTTCTATAGTTAGCTAAAATCAGTAGTCTGTACAATGTGTAAAATATCTTTGAGAATAAGCAACAAAAAGTTATCATAAACTTAATTACAATGTTAAGTTAAAATTAATTATTTGGCTATTAGATGATTTGTGGGAGCCATGCCAGTCTTAAATGTAATTTTCTTGCAGAAAGGCAGAGTTAAAGACATAGTAATTTTTGTTTTTACTGGACATTTTTTGGTGCATTTATTTTTTGCATTTCATGTGTTTTTTTATGTTTGATTGAAAGTTGTAAAGTGCAAGTAGATGGAAAGGGTGTTTTTTATAGCAGTATGTTTGATACAATCCTAATATTCTTTCCTGAAAATAGTGTATAATTCATTTCTCCTGCCTAATGATGACGAATCAAGTCAGATACCTTTATCAGAGTGGATTCATCGCTAGCATTGGATGGGGCCAAGACTCCCACTAAAAATATTAAGCAGATTTGTTGCATTAAAAGGAGAGTCTGGTTTTTTTTTTGCTTTTTGTTTTTTTTTTTGGGGGGGGGGGGTGTAGAGTGAGATGTGAGCAAAATTTTTAAACTTTAATGTTTTATGACACCAAAAGATGCTTTCATCCCCTCAGCACTAACTCACCAAAAACATAAACACTCACACACATATGTACCATCTAGGCATAAATCTTCTCACGTATGCACACATATACACTTCAGCTGCCAGTAACAATTTAATCATTCCAGTCAAGCATTGCCTCGCTTGTCCAACCAGGCATATCTCTGCGTCTCGTTCCCTCTCTATATTTCTTTTTCAATTTTGCTTTTCATGTGTGTGCTCCATGCCACTCTGTCTACATAGGAGCAATACTGCCCGTACTTTCTTATTCTGTTTCCATAGTGATGGTGACAGAACATTTCCCCCCCCAGTGATGGATCCTAAACTAACATAGCAGCCATGATGACACACAGATCAACTCTGCTGACAGCTGTGATAACTTTCTCCTCTTGAGCTTCAAACTTACTCTCTACCCAAGACACATTTTTTTCATTACATATGTCCTTTCATTTATATGTAAACATATGTATCACTGATGGATACACATCTTATACTCTAAACCTCAGTCCATGTCAGGCAATGGTAACGTATCTCCTGCTGGAAAAGGAGCTTTCTGGTGTGTCATCCGAACGGTGGATGACAGAAAAATGGAGTCTACTCATAAGTCGAAAAATGGTACATGCACAGCAATAAATATTTCTAATCCGCGGCTTTTGGAAGCGGAGCAATAAATCCCAAGAAGGATTTTTCTCATATACCTGTAATGTTGTAAAAGATTTACAGCTCAATACAGCAAGCGCAGTAAGAAATACTGACATTTGCATGCAGGACCTTCCTTCATCAACACCATAAGACCCCTGCATGACCTAAGTGGTATTTGTTGTCAGTCTAATAAATTTTCCATTATTAATTATTTCCTGTTAGAGGGAATAGGTAGAGCACAACTGCATGCTGCAAGGCACTAATGGGAAGATTCCACTAAACTTCCTTTTGAAGTGGTAATGGGCTTAAGGTGCATGTAATTTCCTGCCGATAGTGTATGCAGGAGAGGGCCACACCTGGGTGCGTAGGATAAGAAAGTGGGACTTGGGGGCTCTCCCGGCGGTGCCGCTCACCATCCCTACTATCATGTGGCTGATAAAGGAGCAGGCGCAACACTGAAGTAGGACACTGATAATACTAGCAGAAGAGGTGTCCTTTAAAGCGTGACAAGATGAACTGCCCGAACACCGCAGCTGGGATATGTTTACCTAAGAGTCACTGGGTTGATTAGAGAAACAGGCAACTGGGGTTGAATGGAGAAATATTCTGGAATCTTCTTGGGTTGGGGGCTGCTACAGGTAATTTTGGCGAACTGAACTGTTCACTTAAAATGCGTAGATCCAGCGTTATAGAGCTGCATTGCTCCTGCTTGCTCTCTGCTGTGCTTCAGTGTTCATACTGCAGCTCTTCTCCTACAGCAGAGTCTGCAGAGAACTTGAGAAATGAACAGTTTTCTTATAATGTTAGGTTGCTTCTCCGCCATCGGCACAACTGCAGCACCCTAGCAATCTTGACATTGAACATTGGTATGCACTGTGCAGGGACAGGGAGTGAGCAGCATGTACCTGAGTGTGATTGATGCTAAGATATTCCTCCTGACTCTGATTAGTTATTTCTGACCGGGTGCGGTTTATTTCTGCAAATGGAATGGCAGTAGTACTACAGGGAGGAACCAGAGGAGTGTGATTCTTTTTTTCCCACAAAAGATCTGACTCTTATTCTATTGTCAGGAAATAGTGAATGTTTTAACAAATATGTTAAAAAACAAACATATTTTCATAAAAGTTACCAACTGCATCTTTAACAATGTCTTTGTGCTTGATAGTCCTCCGTAAAGGTCAAACTTGTGTGACAAAAGAATAATAGCTGTGTTGTCAAGAGATACTCAAACATGAAATGTGGATATAGCAGCTTCTCCAGAGAGACAATGGGCCTCTTGGCTGCTTTTATGAGTAATGCTTTCATTGTCCAGCTTTTCAGATTAGGTTGAGAGCAATGGTGATTTTCAAGTGATGAAGTAAATTATGCTCCTTTAAAGCTTTAAGATATTAATACTTCTATTATTAAATATTACTATTATTAATTATTAATTAATTATTATTATTATCTAATCCTTATTAAAGTTTTTCAGTAACTTTATTTCTTATACTTTGGTGAGGCATAGTATGGCGACATTTAGTGGTGTCACTGCCAAGAGTTGCACCATTTTGTGAAACTGCACAAAGCACGACAGACATTCACCAGAGAGTGTTGAATGTGTTGTTTAGGTACATGTAGGTGGCTGGGAGGATGGATGGCAACCTCTATGTCCTCTAAAGTCTCATGTTGTAGGCCAAAGCTGAGTTCACCTTCATCTATCAGCAGTATCACTCCGACCACTATAACTCATCCTCTCCTCCGCTACAAGATATGGAGGGTGGGTGCATAGGCAGGGAGGGGACAAGATGTAAAAGAAATAAATGGAGTCACAGTGAAGATGAGGATCATTGCTGCCCTGGCTCGGTTGCTGCAGACATTGGTCTTTGAGCAAAAGCAGGTATGCACATCTTGCAAAATGTTTCTTTTGTAGACAAGGAGAAAGAAACAGACACAGACAGATCTGGTTCAGACACACATATGCCCGTAACGTCAAGAGTGTGTCAGAGGCTGTCTCTATTGGATTACTTGAGGACACACTGTCTGTCTTTATTCCAAAGGTCCTTGTCGATTAAAGTTGCTGATAAATTGATTTTGCCTCAAGGCCACCTGCTGGGCGCCGTCTGGCAACAATCAGGCTTGATAGTGAATCAATATTGCATAAACCGGTTATCATAGCCTACACTGACCTTATCAAAGAATACAGATATGAAGATCAGAGGTTAAAATGTGCTCAAGCAAAAATAGACAAATTTAATCATGTGATGCGAGTTTAGTTATCTATATTTCAAACTAAAAATCTAAAAGAAATCAACTTTTTTTCCAAATAATCTTGTGAGGAGAGATTCTGTACAACAATGAGAAAGAAAGTTTGTAAATCACCTACTTTGAAACCCTTTTTCTTTTAGGAATGTAGTCAAGAGAAACAACAGGATACTGGTATGACGCAGTAAGCAACTTTGTAACGTTTCTTCCAATTCTAATGGTGAGAGAGAAGTGTGACGATTCATTTGTTCTACAACAGCATGAAACTGAGGCCACCGTCCAGTGTATGCAATCACACAGAGGATGTTAGCCATAGTTGATTACAACTACCCAGGACGGACACAAACATGTTATTGCTTTTTGTTAAATGCCATCAATTTAATACATTTTATTGATTTAACACAGATCCACCACAAATATCATCTGATGACATGATCAAGTTATTTCAAGTTACCTCTGCTAATAATGAGTTATATAGTACATTACTCCCATCAAACCTATCATATCTCTCTGTGTGTAGGTAGACAATGTGTCAGAATAACTTAAGTTTGCATTATTACCATGGACTAGTTCTTTTTTTTTTATCTTTTGAATGAGGTAAAGACCAAACTAAACTTTTAGTATTATTATTTTTTGTATTTTCATACTGCTTTCATAAAATTGTGCATTTCAGTTTTGGAATTAATAAAAAATTTTGTTTGACATATAGCCTTATGTACACAGTGTAGTTCATACTGGATAAACTTTTTTTTTTTTAAAACTGTGAAGATGCCAGTAAAAGTATATCTTGTTGAGAATGCTCTGTTACTTTGAGACTCTTAAGATATCTTTTCTGTCTTCGATTTTGAGTTATTTTACAATGAAATGAGTAGAAGGTTAAGTAACTTTCATTTGTTGACCCGAAGCAGTAACAGAGTTACTTTATATGTGCATTACTAAGAGAAATAGTTTCCTTTCGGTCTGGTCTTCTGACTGCTCGAACTTGGAGCTTTTATGGCATAAAATGTATTATCCACTCAGGTACCTGGTTTCCACCTGGGTCTCAGCATGCTTCCCAGATTTTTGTGACTTTGTAGACTATGAGGTTCAAACCTATAACGAAACCCATATTCAAAATGTGGCACCAAACATACAAGGCATATTAAAATCTTGAATCAGATGAAAAGCAAAGAAGTAAACCTAAACCAGATTGTTTTTATTATTCCCATATGGGCAATTTATACTTCGGTTACAACATGGCCGAAAAAAAAAAAAAAAACTGCAGCGATATCCTCCACTATGTTCCTGAAAATATATAAAAACATCCCTTTAAATCCTTTGTGACAACAAAAATCTACACTTAATGGATATTTTAGTTGAGTTAATTAAGCGACTTAGATTGAAGAGCTGTGAAAACAAATGAACTAGTGGTCTGTTCATGATGTACTTTGCCTCTTGCAAATAGGATGGATAAATATATAGCAATCCCTACCAATATTTGTACTTATAAAATCTAATTGTGTGAACCATGTGTCTTGTTCCTATGTAAGTAGGTAGTCCTATTTAGTAAAATCCATTAAAACTGGCTATGATATAAAGACATAAAATGCATAAAAAGGAAAGGATATCTTTGCAAGAAACTATATTGTAAATGATGCTGAATATCAATATGTAAAAGTAAATGTGATGATATTAAGAGCAGATGATATAAATGCAAAGCAACAGAGAGAAAGGAGAGCCTGTCCCCTTCTCCAACTTTTACCCTCGTCAGCAGATACTGTCAACGCTGTGAGGGGAAATGTTTAGTGAAGCAGAAAGAGAGAGGGTGTGAAAAAAATGAAACCCCCTGCAAAAATGTCCACCTTATTCAGTCATGTGGTCTCACAGCACAGTTCTTTCAAATCTTGGTTTAATTAATGGAAACAAAACAGTGCTTCTAAACGTTGTATGATTGTTTCATCTAATTTCACTGTTATGTCTTAGATAGTTGAAGATATCCATATGAAAAGACTGAACTATTAAAAAATTGTCTGAAATAAACAGAGTTTAAAAAATAATTATTAGTAAGAGCATTTGTCTGTAAAATAATAATAAAAAGGTTAGCTATACAAAACAAATAGTCAGATTTTGAGGTTTGAGGGTAAAAGGAAACAGAAGAAAAGAGCAAAAGATTCTAGAGCAGGGGGGCATTTGTGGGGAGCAGAAGAGGGTACATTTTCATGCAGCATGGGGATTAGGGGCGTGACACCAATCCAAACAAAGCTAAAGACTAAAAAAGAAAGCTAATGTAGCTCAGACAGAGGGGCGAGTTGGCGCAAGACCGTCCTTCTGTACGTCTGCCACTTGGTCTGATGTGGGTCAGGGAACAAAAGAAAGAGAGGAAACGAAAGAACAAGGTTGAAGAAAACATTTTTAGACAAGCGATCAAAGAGAGCGAACACATCCAAGTGCACTGCTTGTAAACATGTTCAAATACACATTAGCAGGCAGGCAAAGTGCAACCCCCCATGTCTTCAACACGTGCCTAAGCCTTTGAAGTCGAGGTGATCAGTGATGAAACGATTAAAATGGACCTAGAGATATCCTCCCTCAAAGAAAAAGATATATTTTTTTGATGACATAAAGATGCAGCAGTCTTCCAAGCAAAGGAAGGATGTGTGGAGATAGCATCTGTAAAAAGTAGATTGCCTTTTTATCATGTTACAAAACAGAAAGATGAGAGTCATGGTTTTCATGATAAGACCTGTTGCCTAACAAAATCTGTAAATAAGAGACAAACTTGTTTATTGACACTTTCTGTCGTCGAGATATTTCCCTTCTCACCCCATCTCTGTCATAACACAGACACACACATATATACTGTATATATACTGTACTAAATCTATATAGTATATATATATACTATATAGATTTAGAGTAAATATACTGTATGTATATTTACTTACTTGGCAATGAAAAACCTTAAAATGTTGTTTCTATATATATTCAGTCAAAAAATTCTAACTTTTAAACTTTAAACATGAAGATCTGGAAATTTTTGAAGTTCACTTCAAACTGTTCATTTAAATTACCTTTTGACTTGTTTTCAACAATAATGAGCTTTATACCAACCATTTCACTGTGGCTTTGCTTTTATATTCAGGAACATTACCCTCAGTCGCTGGTATTTCACAGACTCTACATAAAAAAAGTTTAAGGCTTGCAAATACCTGGCATCACACTGGAGTTGCTTGATCAGCACATTTTAACCTCTCCTTCTTTTTATACATAGTTTTCAGTACCTTTAAAAATATTTTAACTTCATTTCCATTTCTGAAATGACATCCATATAAATAAACCCCATTTACCTTGGGCCACATTTAAAACCACATACATTGTGAGCCATGGGTAAAAGCCTGTGTTGCCCTATCTAGCAGCAGCACCCACTCCCTCATCACTAAAAACGCAGAAAAAGAAAACTGGCTTCCTGTTATTCTATTCCCATTCCCATTAAAAGTGACATTTCATCTAAACCAAACCCTCCAGGGGAAACAAGCAGGCAGTGCTGGGTATAAAGCAAAACGATCTGGGCTAGAGTGTGTCCATGTAGATCGGTTTGTATGAATGTATATGAATTCCAGTGTATATTTACTTATTATGAGAGTTTGTCGGGAGCAGACGATGACCTTAACGTGTGCAGAAGCAACTGTTCAGGTGTGTACTCTGATGTGATATAATATTTTTAAAAGCCATCATAAACTTATGTGAGAATCTGTGCATTTGCCCTCAGGTCTCACGTTCTTCCTTTAGATCAAGGGAAATGTCATTACTTGCAGTCATCACAGATATGAACGCAATTACAGTTTCTGAGGCTTCACTCTGATCTTGTCTATAGTGTATAATTTGCAAAGGTATAAGCAACATTAACACATTCTCCCTTCCGGGCTGTCTTCTTCTTACCCTTGATGGTGCTGTTTGTTGTGAAGGTTTGAGAGCTTATTCCACCACTGCTAAACTATTGGTAAGAGACAGTAGCTTGTATACTTTTTTTTGGTACAAGGAAAAAATTTGTGACATGGATAAAAATGCAGCAATTTCTTGCCTATGCTTATTTTCAGACATACACATTATACCACTAACCCTAACCCAGCTATATACCTGGCAAGGGAAGGGTGAAAGCTAATTTTAAAAGAAAAGCTCATATTGGTAACAGCATAGTAGTTTCTGTGAGTCCTTGTGTTACACAAATAAATAAAATATTGCTTCAAATCAGCACATAATCAGTAAAACAATCTGTGCTCTCTTTTCTGAAAAGGTAAACACTAGCTTTTCTGTTTGACTAAATGTTAACAACTTACTGGGCAACACATCCTCTCAATCCTTATTCTGCATGCTTTCTCAAAGCCCAAAGATATGCACACAATGTTAGTTTGCAACAGTACATCAGATGTGAGCAAAAGTCTCTGAATACATGGATGTCTGCCAGAATACTGCCTGCAATGAACAAAGAAAGCAAGAATTTTGTGAAATTGTCATTCAATATTATACATACTATAATATGTATAGTATTAATATGTTTAAGAACATCTTAAACATATTTTAAGATGTTCTTAAAATACATTAAGCTATTATTCAGTTAATTTAGTAATCATTTAAGGCTCCTTCCACACTCTGCAATTGGTTGAACTTGATGCAGTGCTGCACTTTTATAACCTAAGCATGAACAAATCAGCCCTGCTGCTTGCTTCCCTACACTGGCTCATTGTTGGATTTTGTATTGATTGTGGAATCTCACTTCTCACTTTTAAAGCTTTAACTGGTCTTGTACTTAAATCCATCTCACATTTATTGATCTGATTTTTAGGGCTCTAACAGCTGAGATACACTGATAGTGTCCTGCTAATGATTCTAAGGTCACAGTTTGTGACAGGGGAACACTGGGTCTTTTCCATTAGCGCCCCCAGTTTTTAGACACATAACTTCCACAGAGAACTGAGTCTCTAGCAACCTTCAGATTATTCCTTAAAACCTTATAATTTATGAAAGCTTCTGGCAAAGACTGATAAATTATTCACATATTTTACTGTTTTCTTCCTGTGAACATTTATCTGACCCAAATCACATTATCCTTTCTCACAAACCCATTTGTAGCATTTTTAGGAAATGTGCTACAACAATAGATTTTTCTTCTTCTGCACATACTTAACTCTTTGGTATTTTATAAGTTTCAAATACATTTTCTTATCTTCATTACATGTACAATGAGTGTTCATTGAAAGTTTTTTTGTGGTCACATGTAACAAGTTAGTTTTTTCTGTAAATATACCCTCATAAGTATTAGGAACACCTGCTCAATTGCTCACAAATAGCAGGTCAGTCAATCACTTTTTCTATACATTTATTCAGTGAAGATTAATTGCTGAAGTTCAAACCAAGCATGAGAATACAGAACAAAGTATATCTAAGAAACTTTGAATTTTGCATGATTGTTGATGCCAGGCAGAATGGTCTGAGTATTTTTATAAACTGCTAGAATATTCATGCACTGTCAACTCTTAGATTTGGAGGGAAAAACATCATCAGTGAGCAGCGGCTTTGGGATTAGAAAAGTCTTGTTGTTGCAATAACAGAATGGGCAAACTGGAATAAGAAACAATAAAGCCAAACGTGGCTCAAATAACAGTTTATTACAATCAAGGTGCGTAGAATAACATATGTGAATGTAAAACACTTCAAACTTTAAGGCTGATGGACAACAGCACCAGAAAACTATAACAGGCTACTTTTCCGGGCATTGGACTCTGGATGGTTGAGGTGGTGCATGGTAAAGTATAGTCCCAAGTTGACTGTTTGTCTGGCAAGCAGACTGCAGGGCTCTAGCAGCATGCCAGTGAAGTCCTTCACATACTGCAACACCAGTCATAGGATTTTCTGACCACAGATGTCAGAGCAAAAGATCTGTAGTCATTTAATATTGAGAGAGTGCATTTCTCTCTTGGGGACCAGGTTCATGGTGAAACATTAAAAACAGGAGGCAATCTTCTCACACCAGAGATTTGTTGATCTGTGTGAAGATGGGGTTCAGTTGGAAGAAATAGCTTTTTGGTCTTTTACTGCTAAAAGAGCCTATTTAAATACTCCTCAGTGATCTTTGGTGCAGGCAGGGGGTCAGTGGAGAGGGAATGGGTGGAAGTGTAGATGTTGGTGGGGGTGCAGTGAGTGGGTTAAAGGATTGGTGATTTGAATGGCTGCTTTTCCAACATGTATAAAAAACAACTTCAACATTTTCCCAGGTAGTCAGTTGGTCATCACAGTGTGGGATGACAAGCTCCTCCAAACTGCTGCTGTTTCATTAGCTGAAAAGATATTTTAAAACTTCTCAGTCTAGCTTCTCTCGACTGGGGAATATTTTTTATTGAACTCGTTGGCTTCCTTAGTACTAACTATTCATAATTTAAACTTCACAACATAGCTGAGCATTGATACTAACTGTGCCAGGCTATTTATGAGAACAATCTCTGATTGCTACTTCCAGCAGGATGATGCACAGAATCTCAAAGCTTAAATGATCTCAAACTGGTTTATGAACATGATGATGAGGTCCAATGGCCTGTGTCCTCAACAGCCAATAGGACACTGTTGAGAAGTCCATAAATTGAGCGTTCACATTACGGATGAACAGCAGAAGAATTTTCAGCATCTAGGTGATGCAATCATGTCCACTTAGACCAAAATCTACGAAGAACATTTGCAATTGACTTGCAAGTCTTAAACAAATCTAACAAAGTAAAGTTAAACTGAGTGAGAACTACTCTATAAGTTGATAAGAAAAACAAATGGTTTAAATTTTAAGTGCTAGTGCAAACTTTTGGGTGAATATTAAGTGTTAATGGTATTTGATATGAGTAGACCTGCATGTCATGCCTGTATGCTATTCTTGGTATTATGGCTTTATTAACTTGCGCTACTTATTAATTTTTTTATTTTTTGTTTGTCTTTTCTCCTATTTTACTTTCTTTAAACCTTTTGGTGGTAGGCTCATATTATCAAAAAATATTTTCCTTCCAATGCAGAAGTATTTCAGTTTGTATACTAAGAAGTAACATGTAGATATATTTTTGACAAGCTGGAACTCATATTTTTTGAACAGTGAAATAATTAAAAAAATTTATGACACAAAAAAGTAACTCTAATTCCCCTCAAACTGGCTTATTTTTTAATTCTTTACACATTTGCCAGTAAATAGTTGCATGTTGAACTCCTTTTCAGAGTTTTCACTCTCAGAACAGCATTCGGGTCTGTTCCAGTTCATCTTTTATCCTTAACATGAACACAAAATAAAGAAGAATCAGAACTGTTTATTCACTAACAAAAACCTCAGCACAACATTTGATACATACTCTAAAAAGTTAAAGAGAATAATAAAGCAAACTATTTAAAATTCTGGTCTCTCTGCATTTGAAACATGATATCAAAAGAATCAGATTGCCTGCTTTCACCTTTCCTCGACTGCGCCAGACTAATGCCCCCTCATATTTCCACTTGCAACTTGCTCACTCTTTCTCATTTTGCCTCATGTTGTCTCAGATAAGTAATGTAATCCTGGAAAAGGTTACAACTCTAAAACAGGGCAATCATATTTAAAGCTAATGGATACATAAAATAAAGAGCTCATAGGTGATGATTAATCAACTGCTGAAATGCACTGCGTTTAAATCAGTTTAGACTGAATTAATCCCCAACCAGCAAATGCTCTTCTCCTCTGGGCAATTTAGTGAGAAAATACAATTATGGCCCATGAGTTACACCTCAGTGGTTCATCTGCCGTGTGTGTTTCTCCACTGAGCCAAACCATGCCTGCATACCATTGCTGATCGAAAAAAAAAAGTGAAGACGACATTTATTATGCAAGGATTATTTCCTCTTCAAATGAAACATCAATTTAACTTTTAGGCCTGATTGCACCCTATGTGGTGGAGTACTAACCTACTGAACACACCATGAAACTTGGCTGTGGCAGCATCATGCCTAAGGAGAGTGGAGCTGGTCAGAGTTGAAGGGAAGATGGATTGAGCTAAATGCAAGGAAAATAGACATGTGCAAGTCCAGGCATAAATTCAGCTCAGACTATGATGTAAAGATGCTTAGAGATGCTCCCCATTCAGTCTAATTGAGCTTGAGGGGTTTTTGCAGAGAAAAAACTTGCATACATTTCAGACTATGATTGGCTGTTATGATTTCAAAGTTTTGTCACGATATCTTGTGAGAATATTATGATAAAAGTAATAGGACCTATTCACTACTACTTTTTAACATAATCGTATGGCTGTGACTACATAGCACAGCAATTATAGTCCCACAAAAGGATAGACCCATTACAAGCTTCTTTGGAACACCAGTCAGAGCAGGAAGTTTGATTTGTATAACTAAACTGCACACAGTGCAATCATAATCATGATATATATTTTCATATATTCATATTCATTGATATTCTCATTGAACAATGGAGAAAATGGTGAAAATAACAAGCCTGACAATACGGACAAATATTTTGTTTTTTACAGATCAATCATTGGAATTTATTTTGACAACAACAAATCCAAATCCTTGATGACAGAAACAAAACCTGTGACAGCTTCTTGCTCCTTCATTGTGTGCCCGTTCTACAGAGATACTTGCTGCAAAAGCACAGTCCTTCCGCTCCAAAAGTTGACATGTGTTCCTGGCACTGCTCAGGATTAAGCTCATAATTACGCTCCACCACACTGTGCAGCTCTCTGACAGTGGACGGCATGTCCGCCGGTCCACTGTGGTGGTTGGAATGTTGTTTGAAGTTTCCAATGACGTAAATCATGGCCTAATCAAGGAACACAGTCTTCTGTCAAAACTGCTCAGCACAGCTTGTACTACCCCTGATGTGGGTACAAAAAAAAAAGAGCAGCTGAACAGAATCTGTTATTGGAGATGAATCAGACCAGGGCGGTCAGGGGCAGAACTGGTTAAAGCTAGTGGAATATCAAATAAAAGCATAGAAATGCTTGCCACACTTTTCAGATGATTATTTTACAATTGTGTTCTATTGTGTGTTGTTCTATCACATGTACCCTGTAAAGCACTTTGGACTGCCTTGTTGCTGAAATATGCTAGACAAATAAACTTGATGATGATGATGAATCACAATAAAAATCATTGAAGTTTGTAACTATTATGAAGTGAAGTGTACCAATATCTAGGGGGTGAAAAATACTTTTGCAAGACACTCCATTCATCAGATCAGGAGCAATGCATATTTTCCATCATCACAGCACTGTTAGCTGTTTGCCTTAAAGCTTTTTCCCTCTTCTACATAGACCTCTTTTCCCTAATTTGCATCTAGTCTTGTTAAAAAAAAAAACATTTTAGTCTTAAGGGGAAGTATTTCAGTATCACTGATATTTTCAACAGTGATTCGCAGAGAACGAGTTGCAATAAAATCTGCTACCTTTAAGAATACCTCTAAAACTTCACTGCCACCTCCACTGAAACACAGATAATAGCTTGCACTGTTAAATGCAGGGGTTTCTGCTTTAACCTACAACTTCATGTTGCAGCTGTTACTGCTGTGGTCAGAGCCTTTGTACTAGAATTCATGTTCAAATATTGGAGATTTATGGTTATTGATGTTTTTAAGCTCTTTCTGCTGACACATTGGAATTCAAAATAGTCTTTCTGGGTAATGGCAAAGCAGCTATGCAGAGCAAGGCTTTATGGATTTTGTTTGAACGTCAAATGGAGAAAACCACTAACACAGCACAACAGACAAAGGCATCTGTTAAAATCCAGGCTGGTGTGCAGCAGTAAAATCCCAGGAAAAGCAGACAGGGGAAAAGAACAATGAAGCAAAACAAAGAGACAGTAAGAATGAGCCCATTAAGAATGTATTAATTTGCCTGAGCTTAACAGACATAGGTTTGATTTATCCAAATCACCATGGTTACCAATATCTACGACATGGCCACAATCAGTCTTTCATGCTCTCAGACACAGTCTTTTTCATCCCTACTGGGCCATGGTTATTGAACATACCCAGGCAATTTTCCATGACTCTAGTCATAAAACTGTCTACCACTAACTTCAAGTGACAGATGCTCAATATTAGGAAGATGTCAAATAAAAACATGGATTTATTTAATCTTGCACACATGATTCTTTCCCCCTCATTGAATTCTATTTGAAATTCAATTCTGCCTGCTATCTTGCATGGCTAAACACAAGCAAATGAATTCAGTAGGTGGTGATGTGTGCAGGGTTCTGCATGTAATAAGGAATATTAAAATTAAATTATTGCAGTCTAATTAGTCATGTGATAAAGTCTATTTAAAACTCTAACGTAGTCATCTGTAACCAAAGTACACAGAAGTTTGACTTTTCTCCTGCGAGGGACACTGAGGCACGAGGGAGGGTGTTGTCACCATGCAGTTATGGCGACAACAGCTAACCTCAGATGAAGTTCCACTTTGAACATGTCTGCACTTGAGGTGAGAGCACAGTTTTATAAAGATTTCTAGCTTTGTTCCTTTCCATGAAGAAAAAAAAAAAACTGTATCCACTGAGATGCCTGACTGTGAGTGATGTAAAATCATGTTTGGTTCCCGAGGTCCTTCGATCTGTCTATCAAAAGTCAAACGACAAAAGAAGCTCAACATTTACAACAGACAAGTCTGTTGTACAACAATAAAGGCTGCTTTGATATTTTATTTGTCTTTCAAATGAAGTATTAGCACAAAACTGCTGTAACACACACACATATTTTTAAACCCAAATATATTTTAGCTGTAGGAAACCTAAAAATAAGTAAAGTATGACACAAAAGCAAGTCACAATAAGTCTTTTGATTGTTTTTCAAAACATAAGTGAAGTTCCACTTGAAAAAGGAAGACATTACTTTTTGTTTTGACACTTCCATTTGAAATAGCTTTTGATTCTTTCAAATATCTCAGAGTGGAAGTGACTCATAACAACCAGTTACCAGAGGCATACATGAACTATTATGGCCATTAAAAAGGCCTTAAGCAGGCCCCCATAAACATAACATTTTAGCGCAGACTGGTCTAGAATTTTAACATTTGTTTATTGAGAATATCAATGGTGTTGAATTAAGATTTTAAGGAGCTGGCAGGTGGCAAACACAAATTTTGATAGTTGGATTCTTTTGTTACTGTAGCTAAAATCTGATGCTGAGTTTAATCTTTGAGTTTGAGCTCTGTTCACAAATATATTTGTGAATATATATTTGTCATCTCAGCAAATTGCAATTATCACTGATTGCTTTTAAGCTTGGCTAATTAAACAGTTTCCTCCGCTTTTCCCAGGTTTCACCGATGTTCTTAGCAAGAAGAGGGGCCCCTAAATCAAATTCTGCTCAAGGCCCAATACAACCTTGAACCAGCTCTGCTTGACGAGTTAGACCCACTGCAATTTTCTGCTGGATACAGAGGGACATTGTGGCGATGCAAAACAAAAGACAAAGAATAGTGTGCTGCATGACTACAAGGTGACTTCGATAGCTTCTTCAAGAACTAAACCACCAGCCCACTAGTGCACCGGCTCAGCTGGGAACACATACAAACTTTATCAAGTTTCAGCACAGACACAGAACCGTGCGCTTAAATGTTGTCTAATCTGTTTTCAGATGGGCAGCGTTTCTCGTTCTCTGAACTAAGCTAGATCCTTAAACCTAAAAAGTCAAATTTCTTCAGATATCTGTAAACTAGAAATTCTGTATAAAAATATTTTCCTTCCTTTCCAACTTACCACATAATAATACCTTATATGATATTCTTTCACAATCATCTGCAAAGAGTAGTCTAAATTCCACCCTGTACATGGTAATTAATGACATTTGTCTCACCTCTCTAGAGGAAATTATAAGGTGGTGTGAAGTAAATGTTGGGCAATTAGCAATGAATCATCGGATTCCATCCTTAGACATGTACCTGAATCCTCGGTTTGTGTACAACATTGCCTGATACAGTTAAATGTGGTCCTAAGAGCACACCTTCCCAATGCAAGCTGGCAAACCTGTGTTCTGAGGCAGACCTCTTTTTGCCCTCAATGTAAGGCAAGTGTCTACCCGAATATCACATGAATATGTTCTGGTCGTCTCCTGCCCTTTCCAAATTTTTGGGAAGACATTTTTTATGCATAGGCAAAAATCTGAAGAAAGAAAATCTCTTCAAACACCATGAATACTATAATTGGAATTACTTATTCCTATATCCAGTAATACTTGAGATCCTATTGACTTGACTACTTATATTGCAAGAAGTATTTAATAAGAGTTGTGATGATGTTTGTCAGGCTTGTTAAACCTGGCAAGTAAAATATTGACAGGTCATATTTCAGCTGACTTCTCAACTGCCACATGCTTGCCTTAGTCCTTTCATGATTTTTTTAAAGCTAATTTTGGATATGGACATTTTTAACATTTTTGTGAGCTACAAGCCGGAACACAACTGGAAATTAAAAGCTGTACAAAAATTCATATATTTATTATAATTCAAAATATTTTGAAATTAAATGAATAAAATTGAGACTGAGAGTGACAATAGCCATGTCTTGCTTGTTTGCACACTTTACACCTCACACACAACTCAGCTCTTTTTTTTATCCCCTCAGCACTAAAATGTGAACACCTTCCTCACCATGTCCCAGATTTGGACAATTTGCATAAACTGCCATTTTAAATTATTCACAGCTGCTGTCTTAGCTTTTCTGACTAATTATATTTTGAGCTCTTGTGTTTTCTTTCTTCATTCCATCAAAGAGAACACTAAGCTCGCGTCTCTGCACACACATTCAGATTAAAAACCCGGACTTGCACTACAAACCATCTGGCTTTTATTTGAGATTAACCATTAGCTATTTGTTATATTTCTGTCAGTAGTTTGTTTTGTGCTTAAAAGTCAATGAATTAAAAGTAAACACAAAGTGTAAGCATCTAATCAAAAAAGAACAACAATAATTCAGGCTAGTTCTAAATCCCACTTACAAGCGTTTTATGACTCAGTGGAGTGTGTAATAGTGTGGTTTTGACATAAACAACTTACCGTAGACTTAATAAACTTTTAGAAACTGCTAGTTTTGTTTGAGTTTCTAATAATAACAAATCAAAACAAGCAATAGGTATCATGTCAATAGTTCTGGACTGTTTTCTTCTTTGCCATCACTCACACAGGACATACAGTACAGACCAAAAGTTTGGACACACCTTTTAATTCAATGAGTTTCCTTTATTTTCATGACTATTGACATTGTAGATTCACACTGAAGGCATCAAAACTATGAATAACACATGTGGAAATATGTACTAAACAAAAAAGTGTAAAACAATTGAAAATACCCCTTATATTCTAGTTTCTTCAAAGTAGCAACCTTTTGCTGTGATTACTGCTTTGCACACACTGCATTTTCTTGATGAGCTTCAAGAGGTAGTCACCTGAAATGGTTTTCACTTCATAGGTGTGCCCTGTCAGGTTAATAAGTGGGATTTCTTGCCTTATAAATAGTCATGAAAATAAAGAAAACCCATTAAATTAGAAAGGTGTGTCCAAACTTTTGGTCTGTACTGTATATAGTGTGCATTGTGCATTTTTAAATAAATTATATAACATGCATATAGTGAACTGTCAGAAAGAAATGTGTGTGAAGGTCAATGTCTTCTAGAAGACAGAGAAACTCTGCCATGCATACACACACATAGCAGCCATATAGTGGAAAATATTAGGTTCTTTTTTTTTCTAGATTTGCACACAGCATTAAAACGTCCTAATCTAATTGAGAGTGAGCTTTTCCAGTGAATAATTAATATAATTAATCTGTTTACAAGTAGTTGGAGCTCTAAATATTTTAACACCTCCTGCATGTCTTCCCAGTTGTATTTTCTAAGGTCTCCCAGGGATGTATAGCTTACTCTTCATGAGAAGCAGATCTGAGATTTTTTTTTCATACAAAAAATTACTTTTGTCTAATTTGCTTGCTAAATAAACACACTTTCTCATACCTATGAATTTATGCATTTGGAGAAACAGAACATATTTAAATTACTCATTATCTTATTATTTTGGTACATAAAGCAACATTTCTCTGCTCTCCAGTTAACCTTTCCCTGACTCTGCACCTTTCCAGTCACTGTTATCCGGGGACTAGTTTTATTAAATAAGCATTTACACATTAACATTTTCTGTTGCCCTCCAACTTGCTTTGTCATGAAGTGGCCAGGATCTGGTATTAAATATTCATTGCGAGAACCAAGGTGAGCAAAGATGCCACTTTTCTAACTATCAGTATGGTTGAGAAAAATTTACATGATACGTTTTCCCACTGTATAAATATTTTGGAAAAGAAAAGTTTAAGGAGTGTGTGTGTGTGTGTGTGTGTGTTTTAGAAGAGGCTGCGCAAAATCATAAATCAAGTTGTTCACTATTGATGACATATCCCATTTGTCAATCTAAATCCTTCAGTGGACGTAAAATATGTCGAGGCTTCATGATGAATCTGCTGATATCTGAGGCAACAATAACCTTGCAGAACTCAGGATGACTGAGGGTTTTTGGACACAGTTCTATACCTGGATGGTATATGGGCTTTTTTTTCTTCATTGTCGGTGTACGTGAAGTGTTTTGGTTTTTAGCTGTCATGTTCTGCAAGAGTCACACATCCCAGAAGATTTGCACTTGACTCAACTTGTGGTTACAACAAATGGAGCTGGAAGAATGTAGTTACACTACTAAGCCAACAGAGTGCAAAGTCAAAGGTCTGGAAGGATTTGAAACTGGGTTTACTTTAGGCATCTAATAAGAGTCAATTAGTCGGCTTGGACCAGACTCAGACACAAAGTCTATGGTTTCAGGCAGAGTCAATTTAAACTCTATTGTGTCTTACTGTAAATGAAGTGATGAAGACTAGAAACATAAAATGGAGTGATTTTAAATAAATACATGTCTATTCAGCAAGTGTATTTATTAATAATTACAGCACAAAGTCTTGCCTAACAAATGAATTTTTACATTTTTTTCGTATTCATAGTGTAACACAACATCTATATTAAAGTAGGTTATGGTTTTAAGACAAATAAAAGGGTCCCTTGCTTCAATTTCTATCTGACAATCTAAAACTGTTTAAGAAGTAGTCTCTGTCTCATATGTTATTATTGCCATGTGGCAAACCAGAAGCCTGACTGGGGAGCTGATGCTGCACTGGCCTGAGTCTACCCTTGATGCCTGCAAAACTCTCATAGACACGTATGAATTTTTGAGACTAAAATACGCTGTTCACAGAACTTGATACCAAAGCAATGTAATGTCTAGGAACTATCCTTTAATAATCAAGCAGAAAAAACTAAATCTGTTTTCTGCCTAGCTTTATGGCGGTAGATTTAAAATACTTACATTTATTTATTTATTTACATTCAAAAAGAATAATGTCATCACAGCTCATAACTGCAGATACTAGCTTGTGAATCAAGTCTTTGAAGAAGCTACTGCAAGCTTAGAGTGTTTACTCGGTGCATACAATTTCATAATTTTTTGATATGCTAAATGTAAAAACACAACAACAGCACATCAGGCATTCCTTATATATGCTGCACAGATTATGTTCCCTCTGATCAATTACTTTCAGGTACAACAAGTGGTCTCAGGTTTATAAACAAAGCAACTTGCAAAGCAAATCCACCTCAAGAGTACAAAACTCCATCAGGTATTTACTTAATAAACAAAACAGAAGTGTGTGGAAAAAAAATAACATTTAGAATTTAAAAGGTGTTCACTTTTCATCATGAGTTTATAACCAAGAAATAGTTTGGAAGTTTTTAGTCTATAAGTTATTCACAAGCAATAGCTATTTCACTGGATATTGCAATGAGGAGCTGCTTGCTAGTGCTTCAAAAAATAAATTTTGTCGTGTTGGGTCCAAATCAAAACACTAACTCTAGTTTTCTATTGTTCTTATAGGAGATCCTAAAATAAAGTATATATATTTTTTTGTCATTACATAGAAAAACATTCTGTTGTAGCACAGACACAGATGAAAAAGCAAACTGAATCAGGTTTAAGCAGCAGTTCACCTCATACACATTTCATCAACCATGAATACAATGAAATGAGCTACAATTTCCTGCTCAGTATAGAATCGATGGCACTCATGTTTACACTGCTGTTAACACTGACATTTGCTGACTCTTACTTCCTTTGTTATTTCCTCTAGGTGTTTTAACTGATGTAGTGCACAGAACAAGGGAGGTGAAACAAATGAAAGAGATAGTTAAGGAGGATGGGAAGAAAAGAGAATGAACAAACAAATATTCTTACCTGATTATCAGGAAGAAGGATGAAAGGCATGTAAAAGGAAAAAACAAATATATTAGACAATGTTGCATTTATGAAGAAAATAATTTGCATTTTATGCAGTCTTGCATAAAATCTGAAATAGTCTTTCATATTCCTGGGTCTGAATCCTGCACAGAGCTTGTATGTTATATAATGCACACCGGCACTGCTCAACATATAAGAAAATTATTGACAAATCACTATCATTCTGTGGAATATCAAAATCATAAATAACTATCTGAACTGCAATAAATATTTTGTAAAGATTTGCTTAATAATTAACTATTAATCAAAATTCTTCTTCCATAGATTCTGATCTGTGACTGACAAGTCAGAAAATCAAAATCTTATTTGAGTCAGTGCAAATGAAATGTTAGGTATACCTGTATTGGCGTACAGTATGTCCATGCACTGTACCCCAATAATCTAACTTTAATTTTTAGAAAAATACAAAATATGTTAGTGGAGCATTATCATGTTTTACTATTAATTTAGAGACTATTGTTGCATGACTAAACCAGATATTTTTGTTCGGGCTTTTAACGTGGTAATTCTATTCAGACTCGTGCCTCTTTATAAAAAGATTTTGTTTTCCTTTTATTCTTCCATATTCTACATAGCTTTTCTCTTTCACAGCAGACTTTTGGTATGTTCATTGAGTTGCCAATGGACACTGTGATTTACATTTCACAGACATGCATCGGTAGTTTCCAGTCCAGACACCAGTCTAATGGAAGCAAACATTGCAGCTTTTATTAGCTGTGAAAATCCAATGGCATCAAATATTAAACACTTCATTATGGGGCACTGCTTGTCTTGTTGCAGTGAACAGCCACTTAAACCTACAACAGCCAGGAGAAAATAAGAGAAAACCAATGCACAATGACAGGAGTAATTACAGGAAATCTATTTTATGAGACACAATTGTCATGGGAACCTGTGCTATGTGTAAGCTCGTGTCAGCATATGGGTATTGCTATGTGTGTCCTTCATAAAATTTAACGTATGTTAATAATTAATTCTTCTGTATCAAAACAAAGGCATTGGTTTTGGTGGACAGAGTGTACAATGTGTTTAATATGCTCCTATTACACCACACATCACATTCTGATGTAGCAGCTTATGGCAGGTGAAGCTGGCAAGGTTTCACGTAGTTGTCTGTGCAGGGGTGGGTGCTGCAGACAGACGCGGACAGAAGATAATGCTGACACAAGGAGAGCAGGAAGAACATGGACAGACAGCTAAAGAATGAGGCAGCGAATTGGAGAAGAACCAACAGGCAGTTGTCAGAACCAATGAGTGACGGCTTCACCGATGACCTCTGAATGATTTATCCCTGGACATGTTTCTGTCTATCAAAGCATCAGAGGCCATTAACATCAGAGACTGCAGCAAGCGAGGAAAGAGAGGAGTCTCGTCTCATCTGTCATGACTTAAAAGATGACCCTCTGGACGCAAAGCATTCTCTCTTTACCAAAGGTTGTCTGGCCTCCAGTTTGCAGATATTTTTCAAAATTGATGGCAGCTCTTTTGCAGCACATAACTTCAAATGGAATCTGATCCAGCTTGACCATTATATAAAAGGGCCCAAACCACAGATGTGCTTGAACTTGGGTTCTTTCAGGTTTCACATGAACATGAATGGTGTGGCCTTTTACACTGATGCTTCAAGCACACTACATTCTCTACTGCTCTCATTTAAAGGACAAAAAAAGACAAACAAAAAAAAACATTTCAGTGCAAAATATAAATAAATTCCAATCTGCAATTAACAGTTCTTATTTTAAAGATGCATAAACACGAAGAGATGATTAAAAAGAGCCTTTTCTGTCCTCTGCTCTGAAAAATAGAAAGCATATCTACAAATTAGCTGTGACATTGCATATGTAACAACACTGTCTTGAAGTCTGTCACTCCAGGACTTTAAAAAAAGGGATTGTAATTAAGCAGTACACGTCACCCTTATGAATAGTTTATCTGTATTCAACAGGTATAAAGAGAAGAAGAGTCTGAAGGAAGTACATTCCCCATGATATATGGCTTAAAGTGTGCAATTACAAATCTATGATGTGCAACTTTAATTGACCTCATGTTAAATTTAGACATTTTTAGCAAGCTATGTGACATTTTCCAATAAATATTATTTTTGTGGTAATACTCACAGGCTTCTGAAAGCAAGTTTTGAGATTCTACCTTGCTGCCCTTTCTGTTTGTGCAACTGCATCTTGTGGCGCGTTTGTGAATCTTAGAAAAGCAGGAATATGACTGATAGATATACCCTCATAGAAGTGTCTGTGTTGATGTTTTTGTCACCACATCATGTTATAAGAACAATAACATTGGCCATAAATTAAATATTATGAAGATCAAAAAATATTTGACTGACAAACAATGGCTGAGGATAACGTACCCTGAAAAAAGCCTTCAAAGAGTGAGAGAGTTTTAACTTTTACTTCCTCTGAGCTGTAATATATTAAAAATTGTCTTTATTTCCATGCACACTATGGCTTTGCCGCAAAAAGTGCTGCCAGGATTGAGATCCTAACACCAAAAGCTCTGAATCAGAGAATTTGACAAATCAAAGGAAAAATGAATAAAAACAGAAGCAATGGTTTGGTTCTTTGAGCCAGTCAGAGCTACTGAAGAATGTAAAGAATGCTCGTATATTTATATCAGTTCATTACAGTGCCAAGAGACCATTTAAGCACTAATAGTGTAATAGCTATTAGGCCATACTTCATGAAGAAGACAGCTACAAGCTATAAAGATGATCAGGGGAGAATAAAATGAAGGTACAAAAAGACCAACACAAGAGCATGCAACAAAATGCTTCGTCTCTTTTGAAAGGAGAATTTAACCAATCTCTGACAGCTGGACAAGCAGTGGAAATTAAAGTAGGAATAAGCAAAAGTGTTCAGGTTTCCATTAGTTTTCCTTCTTATTAGTACAGACCTGGGTTGACAGTATGAAGAGAAGCAAAAGAAAAAACAAGAGTCACGTACATCATTTCTCAACTGTGGCAGGTGCCAGAGCAGCCATCATCAGTGTACAATGTGAAAACAGAGACGTTCTCCACTGTGGCTCATTTACAGCTATGACTTCAGTTGATTGGATTAATCTCTGCCAAATTGAATGAGACTTTCTGTGCCAGAATCCAAGCCCTGACAGATCTGAAACATCACGTCAACTAAGCATAGTCACATAAAAGTTATCTCACTGCTCAGCTTGTCAAATTATTTGTGTACACCTTCTCTCAAGTCATGGCCTCGAATCACAGGATCAAAAAAACATGTCAGCGCTCAGAAGTTGTTTTTCCTTTCATCTTGTACAGAACCAAAATGATACATTCCTGATTTTAGGCTATAAAACTCGCATCCCTTAAGCTTGGCTAGTATGTGGTCATGAGGCAAAATACCTTAATTACTGATGCTAAAAGTAGTTTGAAAGTCTCCGCAAGACAGTGGGAAATTCTGCAGCTAATGGTTTGGTGAACTAAGGACAATGAGGCCTAACCCCAGCAGACAGTAGATTATCATGGTGTTTCTCAATTAATAATACGGACAGAGCTTATAATGAAGTTATAATCAGGATCCGATGCTCTGCACAAGGAGCAGTCAGTAGCAGGCAGCTGTGGGAACCATTGATTTTTGCATGGCCCTGGATGTTCTGCGGAACCTGTCTGCAGACTGCCAAGTATATACATCAATACAGACGTGTCTTGTTTAGTCAATGCATCCTTCAAAGAGGAAAAAATGGGTGCCAGGAGCCTGTTCATGTCCAAGGGTCAAGGAGTTGTTACTTGCCTGGGGTACAGTCATTGAGAAACTCTTCCAGATATAAGGAATGAGCACACTTCCACATCCTTCAGGAAAATGGGTGAATTTAAGTATCTTCAAAATATCGGTGCCACTACTTGGAAATTCTTTTTTCTAGGTTGATATCAGTCTTTTACCATTTTTATTTTTTATAATTGAACAACTATGTCTATCATTCCAAAATTTTTAAATTTTTCAAATGTGAACAATTAGACTAAAAAGTTTCAAATAGCTCATCAGTGATAACCTCGACTTATTCTCATACTCCACCTTTATGGAGCAGGCTTCAAATTCCAGCTATTCACTCTTTTCAATAAGGAGTTATTCTCTTCTCATTAGTAAATAAAACCACAGAAAAATCTCCTTTCAGATTGTTAAGGTCCCCATCTTGACATTGCAGGTTCTGGGTCCTGATAAGCAGAGGTGGGGACTCGAGTCACATGACTTGGACTCGAGTCAGACTCGAGTCGTTAAAATCACGACTTGAGACTTGACTTGAAAAAATGGTCAAAGACTCGGACTTGACTTTGACTTTCATGCCATTGACTTGGGACTTGACTCGACTTGAAGCTGTTTACTTGAAAAGACTTGATATTTTTTACTCAAAGTCTTAAAATTTAAAACACATTATTTATAAAGTGGCGTCATTAATTAATTTCACTCACTCCGTATCAATATGCGCAGACCGTCACTATGGTTTTCCTCTCTCCTTATGTATGTATGTGTACGTAGCTGCAGCACAACCAATCAAATTAACAGGATTTGGACGTTTAAAAAAACGCGGCAAAGCTACAGAGCTCAGGGAACGAAATACGAAATAACCGCTCGAATATGCTTCCGCGAGTAATTTCTTTTGGCTACGTAGGTTATGAACTTTCGACTAAAAAACGAACTGCAACTTGTAAAACATGCAAGAAGAGAATATCGGATGGAGATGCCACGATGTCCAACTTTGTCCGGCATTTGAAGCTTCACAGAGATCGGTAGGTGGCACTTTTCTTTTGCTGTAAGATAGTTGACTTTAGCTAACTTCGTGTTAGCATGTGTACTCCGGGTTAAATTGGTGATTATTTACCATAAATCCGGTCCTTCAAATGCCTCCACAAATAATGTGCACCGTGTTAGCTCAGGAAGCCGGTGGATAGTGAGCGGGGCTCCGGAACAGAAAGCAGATTCTGGACCTGAACACAGGGAACAGAGTCTCTCTGTCCCATCATGATGATGAGCCGGGTTTAGTATCATCTAAGGATGGTTGGTGTATTTGAAGACATCTACGTTGGGAAATTATATTGACAATATATTGTTTACTGCAGTCAGTGCATTAAGTCAACTGTTTTTGACTTAATGCACTGACCGGCGTGACTGTCACATGTCGCACAGAACCCATTTCCAAGTAGTATAGCTTTGCTGGGAAAAAAAAAAAAAAAAGACCAAATACAGTGACTGTCCCAAATAAATGTTGTGTTTAGAATATCTGTCCCATATTTATGGAGGACTGAAACTAACATACTTAGAAATAAAAGCAAAAAAATAAATGCACCAGACCTTCCTGAGTTTACTTGTGATAACTTCATTTATACTTATTTCATTTTTTGAAAACTATGATTGTTGTAGTGTTGATGTTTATTTATGAATAGAAGGAGTAAACTGAAGTCAAATGTAATTCATGAAAGGCTGTAATTTATTTTCTGACATCTGTTTACTTCTGACAGATTTGAAGAATACCAGATGAATAAGAGGATCACAAATGAACCTCAAATACATATTTTAAAAAGAACAAATGGTCTATTATTTGAATTTTATGTATAATTGCAAATTATTTAAAAAAATAAAAAATAAAAACGACTCGAAATGACTTGAAATTAAAGGTTCCTGACTTGAGACTTGACTCGACTTTTGCCTGTCTTTACTTGAGACTTGACTCGGACTTGAGGACAGAGACTTGAGACTTACTTGAGACTTGCAACACAGTGACTTGGTCACACCTCTGCTGATAAGTCATATTCAGGTTTCAGCATTCTTTACCTTTAGGCAAAGTCCTTGAGGTTTAATAAAATTCTGGAAATGAGCAGTAAGGAATGATGGGTCCCTTTTAGTGCCATGCTTTTCCTCATGTCTTTTGCAGCTTTACTTTTTCTCAAAAAATTTCTTGTGACCCTGATGACTAAAGCTATTCCAGCAATCTGAGTGTTTTTTAAAATAAGTTCATTAGATCTGTTTTTTGGCCAATTTTATTAATTAAAACCATTATGCAAAATGGCTTGCATAATAGTTTTTGCAAGCCATTTTTCAAATTACTATAAATTAAATACTTTTCCCTCTTTTTTTCAAAACAGATACTACTGTCAGATCATTTTATCTTTTAGAATACTTTTTTCTCTGTTCCTATCAAAAACAAAATTTGAGGTTATTTTTTCAACTCCAAATTTGCCAGTGATATGAATCATCAGGCTTACCTTTGATTTATTAAATGTCATAGAAAGCATACAAATACTTTTGTGCATGAATGGGGATGATTAAGTGATTCTCTCACTTTCTGTTAAGTTCAAAACTGATCCTTCCATTCAATAAACTTTAGCCCATCTTTCACAGAAACAGAAATCAGAAATGATTAAAGCCAGAATTTTAGTCCACAAAGGAGCTATGTATGAAATATTTTCTTAAAAGTCATTAAACTTAACATTTATTTAAACATTAGTGCTTTAAACCATTAGACTAATTTATTCAGTTCTAAAGGATCCATAAAAGAAGTAGCAAAAAAATCATTGGGTATGGATTATGCATCTTACATGATTCAAATAATGTTTTTCCTTCTCTGCTGTGAATGTATGTAAACGCAAACAACTTTTTGCTGTAGAAATTTACTGTATGCAGCCATTTAATGGTGTTTATACTCAAGAGTCATTGTACGTCCTATAATCCCAGCTAATGGGTTCTATATTGAGGCAAGCAGTCCTTCTCATGTGTATATTATAATGAGTGTGAGTTGTTGCCATTTGGCATGGAGGGGAAAAAAAACAACTTAAAAGGTTTTTTGAACTGCTTAATGGGTTCTATATTTTTTTATTTAAGCCCCTTTATTTTGTTTCATTTTAGACTTTACTACACTAGTGCAACATTCAGTTGCAGCAAAGGTTGATTTTTGGACCTTTAAATAAGTTAGTGTAGAAATGCCAACAACTGATGACTGGAGCTCCGGAAAAGAAACTGTACAAAGTAAAAGTGTAATGCATACTAAAACATGACATAAATAACAAAATATAAGTATTACAGGTAACACTGACAGTAAATGGAAGATAATTTCTATAAATCAATTGTCCCATGCACGTGAGTATTTGTGTGTGTGTTTTTTGACAGTGTTAGTGTTTCCAGCTGTGCCAATAAGAAGCTGGACATCTTACATTAGTTCTCTAATAAAGCTCAACCAGGTGAGAGCATGCTGCCTAATCAACTATGTCACAGCACACATCACCAGCACTGTTTACACTTTCAATTAAGCCTCCCACTCGCTCGATGCTTTGTGTGTGTCTTTGTACAAGTGTCTGAACCAATCACTTGTACAGGTTGCCATGCGTGCCTCACAGCAGGTAATTATGGGACTGTCAGTGCCATGCCATCTCTGATGGGCATGCACCATTAATATTTATGGTGCTCTGAATCAGCCCCTCACTGAGCACAGTGACAGCAATCACCCCCGTTTTTTTATCTTCCCATTCAGATCAATTCTGATTAGCATTTCAAGCTTTAGGTGGAGCCTCGCAGTCTACTGAACTTTCCTTGTTGTCAAAGATGAACTGAGACAAAAGGGAGCAGCAGAACAGAACACACCGGACACCAGAGTGATACCAGAAATCAAATGTTTGTCATGGAGCAACTAAAGTGGGAGAGAAACTGATGTCTCTTTTTTAAGCAAAAAAAAAAGAAGAAAAAGTAGTAGGTGTGCTCGAATTTGAAATATGAACAAAGAACCAAAGGAGGCAAAAAAAAAAAAAAAACACAGCTTGTGAGACACAGTCATGTGGAAAGTCATGAGGCAGCAGGAGATCCAGAGTAAACCCAATCACAAAAGCACTTGGATAAAAATTTGCATGTCTTTATCACTGATATTGGAAGTGACATTTTCTGGCATTACAGGTAGGCTTTGAAGTCTCTCGCATGCTTGGTTTCCTCTTTACCATTGCAGTGGTGCTCTTTTCCAAACCTCTGTGTGGATTGAGCTTCTATTGTCTTCTCCAGAAGACAGACCAATCTGCTTATCTTAAAATCCAGAGGGAGCGCAGGCGTTTGTTTCTGCAGATTGAAATATTATGATGCACAGTAACCTTCCAAGAAAGTGAGCGGGTGGGAGGTGGCAGTCACTGTGTTGCTTTGTGTGTGTTTCTTATTATGTGTAACCAAATGTGCATCAGTGTGAAAAGAAGAAAAAAAAAAACCTCTGCTGGCCTTGACACGCCCCCATAGATGTTCATAGGTAGTGACAGCAAGGATTGTTCTCTCTGCATTCTTATTTATCACACTGAGCTGATTGTGAAAATGTGACTGAATCACACTGAGATAAAAAAAACATGATGTGACAAATATGTATCAGTCAGCAATACAACTCTATGAATTTACAAATACAGTGCTTTCCCAAAGTATTAATACAAGTTGAATATTTTTCAGATATTCTTTGTTTTTATTCATTATATTTTTTTGTCCAATCAACACAAACAAGTGAATTGTGAACTAAAAGGAGAAGAAGAAACACAGATTCTGAACTTTTTGTTGTGCAGAGATCCACAACGTCAATGGGAAAATAGGCTGATGTGACAACTATTGTTCATGAACTCTGTATCTGGCTTTCACAGAACGATATGAAAACATCTCATTTAAGGTTTTCCACAACCCATGAAGTGGACACAGCAAACACACAAGAAGATGCACTGGCAAGATGGCAACTTAACATTTTTGGACTAAATGCAAGCACTATTTTCTAGAACAAATAACTGTAAGATAAGTTTTCTAGAACAATACTACTTCACCCTGAAACTGCCATGATCACAGTGACATGTGGTCATTATGTCAGAGCTGCATTGAAATGGTTTACATCACAACATTTATTTTACTAGAACAGTCAAAATGTGGATCTGAATCCAATTGAATTGAATTCAGATCATAAATCACACTGATCAATGTCCAAGTCAAATTTATTTAAACATCATATTAAAAAAACAACAACATGCTGTGATCTGAATGAGCTTCAGTTATTCTGAATCATGGGCACATTTTTTATTTTTTAAATGTGCAAAGCTGGGGGAGACGTATCAAAAATACTTGTCACTGTGATTAGAGCAAATGATTGTTCGAAGTTTAAACTCAAGGGGCTGAATACAAATGCACACAACACTATTTGCCGTTCTGAGTAGAAGAAAAAATATATATGTATCTCCTTCTCTTCCTCTTCACATCACATAAAACTCGAAGTGGAAAACACTGTTAGTGTTTGTAGCATGACATTATGTCAGTTCAGTCCTTAAGCAGACCCTGTAGAAAATAATTAATATTTATTTCTATGTACAATGAATTTTGATTAGACACCGACAGGAATGGATAAGATAAAACTCAAACAATTAAAGGCCTTCACTGCTCAAATTGTTTAAGAGTCCTCAGAATCAAGCAAATGATAGACACTAACAGGCATCCAGGAAGAAAGGAGGGGAGGCAAACAGGCAGGAAGGAGCAGGAGACTCCTTTGGGAGATTAAATGCTCTTTGCAGTGCTAGTGAAAATAATGACTCACCAAATGGAGCACTTTAAGGAAATTCACACTCAATTCTCCTGGCTCTCTTACTCTTCTTCCCTCTCCTCAGCTTCCCTCTCAGTCTTAACTTCCCCGTTACATTGTCTTTTCCGTCTCCCATGAGGACTATCAAACACAGCTCCCAAAAAGCGAAGAAAAAAAAACAACTATAGCTTCTGCAAAATATCCACACGTGCACACCTTCACACAGACACACAAATGGATGCGGCACAGGTAGGTGGTATACACCTGTGATTCCCCGACGTGAATCTTGACCTTTTCACATGAGCCGTGTTTCTCATAAATATCTTCTTTTTGTGTGCTTGCTTTTCAGTGTGTCTATCTGTGTGTCTTTATCACATTTGTACGTCCTGTGCATGTGTGTCTCTATCTCTGAGTCTCACTGCAGAGTTGACCTTTCCATCCCAGGTTTGTCCCAGATTAGAACTGACACAGCCCTCTGCTATGGACCAAGCTGATACCCATACTGACAACAACACAAGCATTCCTACTCTTTCACACACATGTACATGCCCGCACACACACCGAAAAAAACACATATACGTGAAAAGATACAGATATGTGGTGCTGACAGGTGAGACCATTGCATCTTTAAAATGTCACCTGTTAAGGGGCACCTTAACAGCTTGATTAAAAATACTTCTGACATTCTTTAACACCTTCTCAGAGAAATGTGTAATAGGGAATGTATCATTCGATGATTTCCTAATCTCCTGACTATTACATTTAAAACCATTTGTGTACATACACTGTATAAAAGCAACCAAAACTTTTCTGTCCTTGCATACATTAATGAATTAATTTGTTAACATCTCAAACACACTATTGCCCTGTGTGATGTCATAGAGAAAAGAAAAAAAACATCAGTGAAGGCACCACTTTCATTTATTTAAAATGTATATGTTATTATGAAAGCAATGGGATTGTTCAGGCTTTGCATTGTTCAGGAAGGAGACTAGTTCCCTCTCCCAGATATGCCACTCATAAAGGAAGGGCCCATTACTCCTAAAGCTGAAGTTTGCAAGTGCTCAAAGACTTATTTTTTTGGGAGATTTGCCTTCTGCTCTGATGAAACCAAGGTCTGCATTACCAAGACTATGTTTTATTTTTAAGTGAACTATTTGTGTTTGTAGGCTGTTGCAATAAGTAATGTTATTATCACGGTTTCTACACCCTAGAGTAGTGTGAACGAGTGTTTGTGGATGTTTTGATGAGCTTCTCCTCATCAGGCAGGTCCTATTGAAGTGATGTGTTGATTGAGAACAGGTGTGGCAGTAATCAGGTGTGGGTAAGTCAGGCAATCACTTTTTCATACACTGCCATGTAGGCTTTGGATTTCTTTTCTTCTTTATTACTAAACAACTTCATTTAGAAACTACTTTGGGTTTATTTGTGTTGTCTATGACTGATACATAAACGGGTTTGATTTCCTGAAACACTAAAATGTGACGAATGTGCAAAAACAAAGGAACACCAGGAAGATTGTGAACACTGTTTCACATCACTATTTTGCAAACAAAAAGAAATCAAAATAGAGTTTTCAAACCTTTTCTTGACTTAAATATTGTTACGCAATTTTAGGTCCATTTTTATGTTCAAGTACTGTAGTGTTTCTTCACACAAAAGTCTTGTATGGTGGTTTGAAACATCAGCTAAAACTCACTGCATCATATAAAGTCAGATAACATTATTATTATTGAAATATATTAATTACTGTAGTACTTGTGTAGTGCGGGCTCGTACTGCATATATTTAATCAAAACCATGTCGAGTGTTTTTTTTTTGTTTGTTCATTTTTTTCTTTAAATTAACACAGAACCAAACAATAATATTCCACTAAAATAGATACAAACCTGGAAGCAACAAAATTCCTAACGCCTCTAAAACTCAAACACAGCTGTGAGAGCTTGACTCGCTCACCCAGGAGCATGGGCATCTATGTGGTGTTGGTGGTGGACGCGTTTCTGTCTCTGTGGGAGAGAGACCTGAGAATAAAGCTCAGACTGAGCTGAGCAACACTCCATTTCACTGATCGCTGAGCAGCATCTCAGCCACTGCCGCAGGGGGATAAGCTCACTTACCTGGTATGTGTGTGAGTGTCTGTCTGAGTGCCGATGTGCATGCACATATCTATCTCTATCCACCCTTGGATGAACTGGTGTGGTGATACTGTTTTTATATCTTCCCATCTGTTGCATGAATACGCATGTGAGTACAAGGGGAGTCTGACCATTTCAAAAAGCTGTGGGTGTGTTTTATTCTCGATGACAGCAGTTACTCTGTGAATAGCTGGTTGGACAATAGGTTTTGAGGCTAGTCATTTAACCTGACAAGTGACCCTCATTGCTCACTGCTCCGGATACAGAAGGTAGGGGACAAAGAAGTCAAAACCTCTAGATGGAATAAAGTTTAGGACAAAGACTAGTTGGCATAGCTAGCAGACAGATGTGTCCGAGTTACTGTACTTTGTGTATGCCTTTAGTCCAAAAAAACATAAAAAGATTGAGAATAGTGATGAAAAGAAAATTCTGGCAGAAGCCTGAAACTCCACTGAAAACAGTGGAGTGTACAAGTTAGATATCTTTACCAAACTTGCAATATTTCAATATATTATACTTTTATCAACTTAATCAATCTTAGGCCTCCTGATGGATTGACCTGACAAAGAAAGACAGCATTTAAACAGCAGGTTAATACTCTCCTTCTCATGGTTCTCATTTGTTCGCTCTGCTTCTTTTAATCTAAACATCTTAAACAAAGATATCAAGCCTGATGTTTCCCAGGGAAAACATGGGCATCTGGCTGCTGAAAGAAACTGATGCACTAAAAAGAAATGCTTGAAAGCATCATATATCACATTTTATGGGGATGTGAGTCCCCAGACTACCGTATACTGAGGTGATAAATAGGATTACTGAATGTAGCATATTTATAAGAATAACAATATTCTATATTGTTATTCAATATAATTGGATTTTGACCAATAAGGTAAATGGCTAGTTTTTTTCCTCAGAAGATAAGTACGACTCAAAAAAAGAGCAGGTAGGCTGGAAATTGTAGTTGCGAGTTGTTTATATTTGCAATGTGAATAATATATATATATATATATATATACATATTTACAATAGCATTGGGAACATCCAAATGGCCATTAACAACATAAGGGGAAAAAAAAAGAAAAAAAATACACAACAAAGGAAACTAAATCAATCAATTGCTCTCAAAGTTCCACAATTGAGAGGCCACACCTGTTAGTCCATTCATCCCAAATTGGGATTAATTAGGGCTCTCAAGATAATTATACTTTGCTTATTTCAAATCCTAGTAGGAAACTAAAGTCTTCGATCACCCAAAAAAAAAGTGAATTCTTTCTTTGGCTCTATGTCCGATCTTCTAGCTCGCCATCAACCTGGCCTGAATAACAAAACAGGACCATTTCCTTTATATATATATATATATATATATATATATATATATATATATATATATATATATATATATATATATATATATATATATATATATACTGTATATATAATCTAAACATCTAGTGTATACACAATTCAATAAATAGCACTCTTTATACTATAAATAATTCTAAACAATCATGTTTAGTCAATTGCAATAAATCTAAAATTCAGTATAATTACATTCATGAAATATTCAATAAATATACACCATATAATCAATAAACATGAAATGTAAAATCTAATTTAAACCAGTGTTTAATAAATATTTAAACCACCTTTTTGCTTATCAAAAGGAGTGTACAATCAATAATTTAGCGGCTACACAATAACAGTGATTATAAGCCAACGCCAAGTCACTGACGAAAACACCAGTTTCCGCAGTTTTATCTCACCCTACCGGGGTTTTTTTCCATCTCCCTTCTGGCTCACACCAGTTGGCTCCTATGGTTTAGCACATTAAGTGAGCATCGTACAGATTTACGGGAAATGAATAACACCACACTTAACTGACCTGCAGCTCTGCTCCTTCCAACGTGTTCTAACCTTCATGCCTCCCCGCTCCAGCTAATACACCTAGCAGGTAACGCTACAGCGGTACACGTGACCCCAATACTCAATTGCAATTGGCTAATTAATATTCTCGCGAGAATCGCCAATCATTCTATTAAAAGCATCGCGAGGTTTGAGATATAAAAAGGTTAAACGACTGGAAAATCGGAGGAGGAGGAAATAAAAGTTAAAATTTACACCCGGGTTACATGAAGGCTTACCAATGGACACAGTCTAAAATAAATGTACCAGAAAAATAGACACACGCACGTGTTATACAAATATGCATAGACATACACAAGTCTTCAAATTGCTTTATCACAAGCCCCTGCCCTGTTGTGAAGAAAAAATATATATATTCCACAGCTATTGGAGGAGAACAAAAAGATAATGGATATTTAATTATTGTGAGAATAAGACAAACACAAAAGATAGTGAATGTATTGAAGGGACAAAAAATGGGGAGTTGAAGGTCGTACAGAAGGCTTCACAGACTATTACTGTATATTCATCCCAACGTCCTTACTTGAAAATATTTTAAGAGCTGCCACTTATTCTTTATGCTGACGTTTAACTTTCTTTATGGTAAAGTAATTAGGAACTTGAACAATGTCTTTGGGCTTTGTTCAGTTAACCACTGCAATAATTTTATATGTTATATTAGAATAAAAGGCTAATCCTTCCTCTTTAATCCTCCTGACAGTACAGTGTTCTGCTAGTAACTATTTATTAAATCAGTGTCAAGCAACCGTGAAGGCAAAACCATAGATTTAAAAAAAAAAAGAAAAAAGACCAAGCTTGACTAGAGCGACTGATGAGACACACCTATAAACATGCTGATTCGCTCATCTGCAAGCGCGAAGAAGCACTTCCTTTGGGAAAGAGGGGTCAAACACATTAGCTCCCAGCACCGAGTGAGGGCAGCACTTTTAGAAAACTGCAAGTGGTGGACTGACAGGGATGCGCCACCTCTGCCTCATATTCAGAGTCTCAATGGGAAAAGTGACAAAAATCTTTGAACATGTTTGGGGAGAAATGGTAATTGAGCTCTGAGATGATTTCACTTTTATTCAAAGAAAGATTAAGAAAATAAGCAGGAAGTTCACAAACCTTCAGTTGAGCATCCCAGTGCTGGCTTTTAATTAGAGAACAACATTTTTCACAAGGTTGAGCTAAAGTCTAGAGAATATAGTGCAAGAGAAAATATTTTACACTAGCACTCTGTAGTGTACGCTTGGAGGTTAATACTTTTATCATTATTTTTATGTTTCATACATTTTTCAGAAATCCCCACAGATGCTATCTGTGGCCTGGAGGTCTCTCTAACAACAAATCAGCTTTTTATGAACACATCAATATTAATACAAAAACAGTGGCTTATATTAACACAACTTAAAATGTCTGCTCAGACCCCCATTCTCTTGTCTGGTGAAGCAAAGAGTCAATGTTTTAGCGTAAATTACAAATTGCCATAAAGAGGTAAGAGGTGTAATAAAGCTTAAATATCTAAAACAGAAAAAAAACGCTCACAGACTAAGTTTTGTTTATGAAAAGATCTGTGTACACACATGTATGTGTAAAGGATGTGCAGCATGCCAACACTGCACAACTTTTGTTCTACTGCTGAGTCTAAACACTAAATCTACTCCAGTAAAAATCAGAAAATGTTGTTCAAAATACAGTGCAATAAACCTGGAGCATTTTGATTCTCAAATGCCATGAATTCATAGTATTATATATTACAATGCATCAGAAAGCCTAACTACACCCAAGTAGTGAAAAATACCATAACTTTTTTTTTCAAAATGCAAAAACAGACCTGTACATCAGAAAACAAGCATCTAATAATCTAAAAATTATCTAATTTTAATATACAGTAATGTCTTGAATCAATGTCAAATCATATCCAATCCAGCAGTTCATAGAGCATGAGCAAAACAGATGTCACCAAAAAACTGCTCATGTGACAAGCCACAAGAAAATCAGACCAAAAACATACAGCGCAAGCAGACCTAGTCAATGTACTCCAACTAAAAATCATCATGGATATGACAAAGATAGAGACGTGTTCATTCAACGTTTTTTACAGCAGCTCTGTCGCTCATCAATAATAAAAACATAATCCAGTAATCTATTTTGTCAGCTAGTTTCTTGAGAGAATTGAATTTTGGGAGGAAAAAAACTGCTTTCTACATTCTCTTTTGTTTCATCAATAACAGCAAAAAATAAATAAAAAATAGTTAAGCTGATAGTTTTTTCATGACACACTTGGAAAGATTATGGATAGTCCTGGTTGTTTCATAATTTAAAAGATCAATGCTGCTTCTGCTGACAGATTTTAGATTGCAGTGATCCAGCAAGCAGACTTCTTTTTTACGAACTAAATGTTTAATAATCAGATCTGGTGTAAGTAGACTGTTGTTTTGATCAATCTATCATTTGTTTTTGGCCTGGCAGATTATCCTTGAGGAAATACTGCTCCACACACACCTGGTAAACTATTAAACATCCCATTCATTCAAGCAAAGATGCTGGAATCATCATCTGATCTGTGCCTTCTAGTTCAGCAGTTCAGTTCAAAGAAACCACTTTCAAGTGTTGTTCAGTGAAACGGTAAACCGTAAGGAAATGTCAAGAATGTTAGCATGCTGCCTAAGAAACCTTCCATATAACTAACTTAGAGCACAAAAGGAAACCTAAAGGTGAATTATTTTACAGATACAAAAAGCTTATCAAAACAAAGGTTAATTTTGCAGCACTTTTGACTCAGCAGTGGCAGGATAAGAAAAAAACAGGTTCTGAGTTGATACAGTTTATAGAACGCTCATAGAAAAATTGTCCACTCCTGAGTCTTGTGTATGGGTAGCAACACATTTGAGTGTTTTATTCCTACCAAACATGCTACTTTTATCTTTTATCATTCCCAAGTAAGAAAAATTGCTCTAGGTATCCCACTTGAAAAGAGGTAAATTTGTGTCCTTATGACGCCATCCAGTTAAATAATGTGCACACCTGCAGAGGTTTATTGGTCTATTATAACTCCAGGTGTCTCCTGATGCCAGGTGGCTAGCTGGTTCTAGCTATCTTGCAGTGAATTAAACAATTACATCTACGAGGGGGAACGGACTATCTGCTTTCAAAGGGTGCAGCCGCGGGAAGCAGCTGAACAGTGTATGGTTTGTACTTTGTTCTGTCTGTCCCTGCTGCGTAGCTAACGATAGTCAGCCAGCTGTCTGCTGAAGATATCAAACACATTTATCAAAACACACAAACAGCAGGAGCACATGAATTGGTGAGCAGTCGCTTATGCTCCATCTGTGTTGAAAAAGATCATTGAAATAAATGAGGATGGAACTGATTACATTACTGATATCAATTGAAATCTTTATTATGTATGTACGGTAGGTTTATCAGATATCTCATATATCATTCTATTTTTGCATTGCATCTCCTGGCGATAATTTCATGCATGTGTCAAAGTGATAAATCCTCCTCAAGTAAATAAATCATCATTATGCTTCTTTGTAATTGAGTGCAAAAGTTTTCCAAACCTCAACCTCAGATCCACCGTAACTCAATAGTCAAACTGAAAGGAAGACTTTTTGTGGCTTTCTTTCAACAATTTCTGTTTGCTTCTTTTCCAGAAAGAAAATATTTGTTGAGTGCATAACGAATAGCTGCACTATCAAATTCAATAAAAAAATATTTACAAATTACAAAGGGAAATTAAATATTGTTGTGACTCATACAATTTTCTTCAAAGATTCAAGATGGTAGAAATTATTTCGTGTTGCAGTTAGTATTAGAAGCCTATGGAGACAGTGTTGTTGTATGAAGAGAATGCTCAGGGCTCTGCATAATTTTTTTGAACACCCAGTGAACTCTGTGAACACCAAGGTATACATACCCTCAACCATCTCTACTTCTTCTCCCATGATAAAAACAGAGTTTGGCCTATCTCTGTTTCTAGTTTCTTAACAGATTCTTCCAGCTGTGGATTTCTTTGTTGATACGCCAGATTTACCATGTAACAAAGGAATAAATGCTGTCTGTTATACACTTCAATGACATTATTCGCAAAAAACTGTAAAATGTATGCATAATTTTCCTTCCACTTCACAATATGCCAAATTGTGTCAGCCCATAACTTAAAATTCTAACAAAACATATTGAAGCAAGGGATAAAAAGAGAATAAAGTTCACAAGGTATGAAGACATTTGCAAAAGTGTTTTAAATAGTCAGGATTAAAACAAACAGCATTTAACATGAAATGATTATTGTTTGTTTCCATCAGTTGCTCTACAATGGATTGACAACCTACCCACTGAATTCTAAACCCAAAAGCTCATGGTCAGACAAAAACAAATAATTTAAATCACCACTCTTTTCCGTCAAAGCCACCACGCTAAATGAAAATGCATCATCACTGTTGTAACCTAACAGGGTATTCAAGACACAAATGAACACTTTCCACACCTAACCACATCCTAAGTAAATAAACAGTCTGAGTTTAGCTTTATTCATTTCCTACTAGAGTGGAACCCTTCATGGTCAGATCTTTCAGTCTCGATAAGCCAATTTATTTCCACCTTTATCAAAAAATGATGCTAAACGTTTTGAGTTATCCTTGGATTCCCCTGTGTTAAAATAGATCAAATTTATTATATCTCATTTAAATCTGCCAAGATGCCAAAATTCAGATTGATTGGATATTGCTTTAACAGCATATTTGGAGAAGCATTAAAGCATTTTTTTTTTTTCTGGCCAGCATTGATTGGTACCGCACAGTTTCTCATTATTTGTTCAGATTTACACATGAGTTAATTTGCATACAAAGAGTACATTTGTGCATTTACGTCGATAGGAGTAGGTGGATATGGGGTGAAGGGCACACAATGAGGAGAAGTTAGAATAATTAATATTTCCACCTCTACGGCTCAAAGTTTATCCAAATCTGACAGGCTCCTCTCAGGTCACAGTGCTCCAACTTTGTGTCACCTCCCATTTCCTGTGTAACAGGTCCATGAGCAACGCTATCTTAAAACCTCTGGAGCTTAAATGGACTTGGAAAATCAGCTAGCAAAATTATTTAGCAAATTGCCTTTTATTATTAGCAACACTCCATTACATCCTGAAATAAATACATTAACCGCACCGTGTGAGAGGTGCTAATGTCTCCCCGTTGTCATATTCCCTCGCTTGGCATCCACCCGACCTCTCCTCGCTCCTCCAGCCAGAGCTTCAAAAATCTAGAGAGCGTGTTAAATTTATTGGATACGTTGACACTCTGTGCCTTGGCTGGGTTGGTGGCTAAATGAAAAAAAAAAGTATGAAATTAAACAAATTAATTCTTCTCTTTGATTGGCTGACAGACTCAGTGGATGTCACTGCTGTTTAATGTGATGTTAGGATGGAAGAGAGAGGGAGGAGATGAAGAAACCCTGTGGTGGAGAAGCCAAGTCTGAACATTAACTGTCAAACCAGAACATGAAGCTCAGCAGGTCTGATGGATACCAACAGAGCCAAGACTGCACAAGGAGGGAAAAAAGATCAAGACGAATAGGACAACGGCGGGAAAAGAGCGAAACATAAAGAAGGGAGATGAAGTCAGAAACAGAGATATAGAGAATAATTAAATTAAAACAGTTAGAGGTAACTATATTAGATGACTGGGTGAAGGAAAAGATAAGAACGGTTCTGGTAAGGGTGGGAATGGGGGGGTGCCTTGAAAGTCTAGCAGCAGTTGAAATTTATTGCAAATAACTGCTCCTGATGCTCTGCCGTTTCAATTTCACACAACACAATTCCAGAGCTTTGGAGCAAATGTGTCCCTGTCAGCATCACTTAGGCTTCCGCTGGTCTCTGCCTTGCACCTCTGCCACCCCCTCCTCTTCCCTCAACTTTGCTCCTTGTCCTTCTCCATCTTCTCCCACCTTGTCCCTCCTATCACTTCAAAATGTTCCTTTTAAAGGCTTCACGTCTGTGCACGTATGACAGATAGAGGTAGACAGTGAATAGGAGAACAAAGAGAAAAAAAATTATGTGAACTTAAAGAAGAGGAGAGGAACAGAGAAAGAAACTTTAAAGTTGTGTGAAGAGAATTTATTTGCAGCAGTCTGTGCAGCTGAACTGAGAAACGTGAGCGAGAGAAGGACAAGAAACAAAGGGGGAGGACAATGTCTTGATTGTGGCAGACAGAATTTAAACCAGCATTTAAAAACAAATAAGGGGGCGTGCTGTGGTGGCGTAGGGGATAGCGCGACCCACGTTTGGAGGCTTTGAGTCCTCTACGCGGCCGTCGCAGGTTCGATTCCCAGACCCGGCGACGTTTGCCGCATGTCTTACCCCCTTTCCTGTCAGCCTACTTTCATATAAGGGACACTAGAGCCCACAAAAGACCCCCTGGAGGGGAGGGAAAAGAGAGAGAGCTTGATAAACCCTTTCTTGTAATGTACAGTACAAGACTCATTGTTGGAATAAGCTGTCCTGTAATCAATGCATTTGACTGGTTAAAGGATGGTAGGCCTTGTTAAGAATTATTTATTTTGAAGCAGTTCTGAATTTCATCTTTTTCTCATTTTGTTGCTACTATAAATTTTACACTACTGTATTGATCTTCAGTAAAAGATCAATACAAAACACAGATATTGTACTGTGGTGCCTAACTGTAAAGTGGAAAACCTTGTTAAAAAAATGTTAAGTTAACACAGCATCATGCAAATTTATTCAGCCCATTTTAATATGATACTGAATCGAAATTAAATCCAGTGCAATCATTTGCCTTCAGAATCTACCTAATTTGTGACTTGCGTGTATTTTTTTTTTTTTTTTTTTTGTCAGCATAAAAACAGGTGGTCTGGAAGTCCAAAAAGATTTTAGCAAACACTGGTGAAGAAACACCACTGTTCACTAAAATCAGTCAAACAAAAATTGAAAGATCTTGGCACAAATGAAACCTAGACACGACTCTCCACCATGCAACCAAAGGAGCAGCCAAGAGAAGACCCATGGCAACTCTGGAGGACCATAAAAAAATCCACAGCTCAGCTGGAAGAGAGTCTTTTGATATGGCAAAATATGAAGCATGTATTCTACAAATATGGAAGAATACCAAGAAAAAAGGGCACTTTTGGAAAAACAAAAATCAATAAAAAGTCCCATTTGAAACATCCCACAAACTATGTGGGGGACACAGCAAACACATAAAAGAAGTTACTCTGGCCAGATGAGACCAGAATAACATTATGTTTAACAGAAAACTGACACTTCTCATGATCCCAAGAACACCATCCTCAGGTGTTGGCAGTATCATGCTCTGGGAGTCTTTATGTTGGTACATTACATAAGACTCCCAGAAAATATTTCTGATTGTAATGTGTCAAAATGTTTCAAAGTCTGAGAGGTGTAAAACATTTTGTAAGGCGAATGACATTGTGTACGACTTTCATCCTTCACCGTCTAAAGATCCTTTAACATTAAAACAAACAAATAAAAACCTGTCTCTGTGTGCAACATTTTTACTTATTCAAGCACACGTACCGATGGAGACCCCAGAGCTCAACTAAGCCACCCCGCTCCAGTTATCATCACCACTACATGCCACACCACAGCGGGATTAGCACCGTATGCTTCGGCAGCAGCGTCATGAGCACCGGCAGCATCATCTGAGTGGCAGGAGGAATCAGTCGGCGAATCAGCCTGAGAGAAGAGTGCTGAGGCAGAGAGAGAGGCAGCAAAGACAAGGCGGTGGAAAAGTGAAGAAAAAAAAGTGACTCAGAGAGCTCCACTCAGTCTGCTGTGGTTTGATAAGAGTTATTATTTCATTATCTCTTCCTGGGCCGAGTCCTGAGCCAGTTTACACACCCGCAAGCAGACACACACTGATGCATTCAAACATACAGATTCAAATATACACTGGGAAAGGATAGAGAAAGAATGCAGATTAAGGGTGTTTTAATGAAGGGCATGAGGAAATGTACACTTATCACTCTGAGTTGGAAGAGAAAGTGCAAGCAAAACAGTTGTACCTTTTACTTCACTGTTCTTTAGTAGACCAAGCTGGTCAGTCACATTCTGATTCAGCAGAACAAGTGTCTGGAAAAAGGTTTGGCCTTGATGCCGTAGAAATAATTTTGCTTTACTTGTTGAAATTCTAGGGTTGTATTTGTATCGTCAGGGTTTGCTACTGTTTTCATTACCATTCATTTCACTATTGTTTTTCCACAGTTATCACTGCATTTTGATCTAACAAGTGAGAAACTTTGTATTGGAGTCCATAACAATTATCTTTCGCAGATAAACTGGGTCAACCAGACTTTTTTTTTTTTTGCAAGTTTTACTCTGACAGTCTAAATTTACTGTCAGGGCAAAAGCATGATAATAAACTCGGACCAACATTTACCCAGCTATTATGCCACAAAACAAAAGCAGAATATATGACAGGGTAACAAATCAACAGTCATATTACTTTAAAGTAAGATAGAGCTTATTGTAGGCTTCATAGACACAGTGAAACTGTAAACCTTTTTCCCTTACACATATTTTCCTTCAAAAAGTTTCCATACTTTCTTCTTTTACTTTTTTTTTACAATATGAGGAAACAATGTGACTAAGATAGGGTCAGGGAAAGCCTATTTTGTGAAATCAGACATATTTTCGTGTAAAACACATCTATAATGCTGTTTCGTTGCCAGAGGATGATCAGGTAAAATTTAATAAATATTCTGTCAAAAGCGAAAGAGTGCAGAGTTCCCCTTGTAAGCAGTGTTGCTCCTTTTACGCTGTAGTAAAAAAAAAGTGCCTCTAGATGTGAAACTAATATTTTACACTATTAGAGTACAAACCTTTGTTTAGCTGTTTTCTAAATGAAAAACTGAGCTAAGCTCAGGAGGTGTATCAGTCAACATGATAACTATTAGTCATATACTACACCTATTGGGTCTCTATAGAAGAGTGGCAAGAAAAATAATGTTAAAAGAAAGAAACTAACACTGCACATCTCTCTGGACACACTATACAGTTGATGAAATTTGGAGGTGGCAGTATCATGCTGTGTATCTCTCTGTATGCTTTTCTTTAGCAGTGACAATGCAGCTGGTCTGATATAGGACACCAGATAATGCAGGGTGAAAAGAAATCTTGTTAGAGGCATCAAAAGATTGATAAGACCCTAAAGTGAATGATGGTGAACCTAATTCATTTGTAAATAATCCATCTGCTATATGGTGGATTAGGACCATAGACATGTACGGTTCGCTGTCAGCTAAAAATTCTCTCTTTGTGCAAGCTGTAAGCACAAATTAAAAGAAGGAAAAGGGGGAAGAGAAGGTGTGGACACAGTAGGTCACCTTGTCATTCAAGCATAATTCTGCTCAAAAGACAAGGTGGTGGTGACAAAGGCACAATTTTTCTTGAATGCATGCAAAGTGGTGGGCACTTCTAAAGACTGGCAAGTTTAAATAACAGGAAAAGAGCAAAGTAAAGAGCAGGCACTGTGAGTGATACAGTAATGGCTTTGACATTTCTGTAACACCGTTTTTATGTTGCTCTTTAAAGTACCACACACAAAAGAGCTGAGAATCTAAGAAGAGAAAGGTAAAATTGTAAATGCTCCCTCCCCCGCCCCTGAATAGCAGTCGCATTGTGATTGTAAAAATGCTCAAAAGGTCCAGAGTAATTATTAGGATGAAAAAGTTATTTGAACTTTCCAGTCAGTATTGGTTTAATAATTCTTTATCTCCAAAGCAGTGCCGCTCAAACCCAGGAGGACATTTACTCACAGAGGCACACGGACACTGCAGGGTAGCAGACATGAATGGGCGACAAGGGAAGACGTAGAGTGAGAATATTTCTGAACCCATTTGTTTAAATTCTTCTTCTTCTCATGTAGCTTAGGAAAACACACAATAAATATATCACCATTTAAGAAAAATAATGTGATTTTATTGTTTATTTATTTTTATTGAACTGCTTTCATCATACATTTTGTTTTAGGTATTTTCACTTTATTTTTTCTTAATTTAACATATTTCATGAAATACTTTTATTTCTTTTCTGTGGTAATATTGGGAGGGGAAAATCAACTCTTATTTATTAATCCCAGGTAGTCTTGACCATCTTATATTTCAATTCCACACTTGATTTCCTCCATTAACAATTTATTCAGGGAAAGCCAAAATGTCAAAATTACCTCCATAAGTTGGAGTGTGCACCTGCGTATGTGTGGAAATCACATTTAGACCAATAAATTGGGAGGAAATTAATTTGTGTTTTCACAGTGATTAAATGTAATGTAACAGTTTTTCTGACCCAACATATCTTAAAAGGCTAATAATTGAATGAAAATGCATACTGCATGCTCTTCACATGAGACAAAGGGAAGAAAAGATGTAAAATACCACATGCACAGCACTTTCTGAAAGTGTAAATTAAGTTAGAAGAAACATTTCATAAAATAACTATGACCTACATTTATTTCAGGATTCTAAGGGACGTCAGAAGCTGTTTAAAAGGAAACATTCATTGACAATGAAAGACAGCAAGAGAGAACAAAACTTACAGCAGATCACAGGATGGCTGAACAGAGTATAATAAAGGTTCTCTTGTTTATTATTTTTGAGCTTTCAACCTGTTATGGAACATGCTGGATTTGGACATGATGGCACCTTTTTGGAAATCTCAGAATCAAGATAAGGATTAAGTTTTCAAGGGAATACAGACAAACACTGCTGGTGTGTAAGGCTACCCCTACTTACCTGGATAACTACTAATATGAAACACTAAAGCCAGTTCAAAATATGTGGTCCCTTATCATTTGCTCCTGGATTTAAATTACAGTAAAAAATTACTCTCTTATAAGCTTTATTTGACATCTGCACCTAAAGTAACTAACCACCTGTCACTCAAAGAAAGGCTAAAAAAATATTACTGTTCTTTAAGAAAAATCTGTAAAATCACTATTTGTAGTTAGTTCAACATTTCACAAAAAACTTGGCTGACATAATTTGTCAAAAGAAATCTGAATATCTATACTTGAAGCTGTTTCTTGATATGCCATTGAAATACAAGGTTAATTCACAATAGTCTGGTGGGGCACACGTCAAACCTTTGCCATGTTGGACAAAAAAAAGTTTGCCTTTTACAAATAAATACCTTTCCTTATTAGTCATTGTGTTTCTAACCAATGTATAAAAAAGAAAAAAAAATAGTTCAAAATTGAAACCTGGGAAAACAACCCCACACTGTGTCCCAGAAGGAAGTGGTCATTTTAGCTTGTTCCAAATCCACACAGAGCAAAAAGATTCCCAAGATCCATCAAGAAAAACTGCATAACCACAATGTTTTCACAATAAGGGAAACCATTAAAAATTCCACACCAATGCTTGGTGACTTTCTGCAGAGAGGACATCATAGATATACCCACACAAAAAATATATTCACTATATTAGAAAGATATAAAAAGCCACAACGTGATGCAAGCAAATGTCATTACTATACATCCATCACTGCTTTTTAAAAGCAAAGGTTTTATCCAAAAGGCAAAAGACAGAGGCAGGGTTAAGAATGAGAGCAATGATGTAGAGGATAGAGAGCACGGTAAAGGAGGGACAAACACAAAGAGAACAGATTGAAAGTGTCAGCGCCCCACTTTACAGCAGATGGGGATTTCACAATGCGCAGCCCTCCTCTCGATTCCTGTTTACTATTCCTCCAGTAAGGCTAAGCGAGAAACAACTCTTTTTGCGAGAATGTCACGGCTCTTGTCTGAACACATTCATATTCGTCTGCACAAACACAAACAAGTGCACGCAATTTGGCGTAATCATACAAATCCGTCAAAAGCACTATATTGTTACTTATGTCCTTAAGAATAAACAACAACAAGTGCACAGGGGCAAAATGTTCTCTTAAAGCCAAAAAAGGAGAAAACAAAACCAGATTCACTGCAGTGTAGCTGGGTTGATGCACATATAAACACATCCTGCTGTCTCCATCCTGGAGGATTGCTGTGGGTTCAGTTATAGAGCATCCAACTCTGTAATGAGCAGGAAAACTAATATTTGGAGTGAATTAATATTGTCCATTTTATGGCGACACTAAGGCAGAGACACTGAGAACATGCTGGTCTGTGGTTGTTCTCCAGTCGTAGCCAGGCTGAAGACATTCCTCACTTGAACCAGACAGATCTGCTTCTATCAGCTTAAGACTAATCCATTCCTAGCCTTCTATTACTTCATGTGCATGCAGACGGCCATGTGCACATGAACAGGCACACATACTGTACATGTACTACAATCAAGTCAGGCAAAGCCAGATGCTGACTAGCAGAAAAAATTATCTAGATATTTAAAAAGAAAAAAATTAAAAACTTAAACTTCTGCAAAACTTAATCAGAAACATTTTGGAAATAGACTTTCCTTAGGCAAAATAAATTCAAATGATTGTAGTCAATCTTGAATAGAAAATGGTTCTGAGTATTTGACTAGTCGAATCTATGGAACATTATTCGGTTCTTACCTAATGAGCAAAAATAAGCTGGGTAGGCATGATTGTACCCAAATTGTATGATTATCCAATTAGGCAATATAAAAAAGACAATTATCTTTTTTACCATGTAAAAAAAAAATTTTTTTTACATGGTAAAAAATTACCATGTACATATGGTACATATTACCGTACATTTTACAGGTATACGTTTACTTCTATGTACTGGTGTTTTACTTTTAATACTCAACCAACACACTGAATTTAAAACAAAATCTACGTAGGCCTATCCATTAATTTAGCTACATTTTTCAAGCGAGCAGCATATTCTTCTTTTTTACCATTACACTCTTTATAGAAAAATACAAATGGAACAAGCTGATATGAGTGGGTTGATTAGTCCAGCTGAGCTCAGCCAGTCACCTTGCTATCAGAATTCACAGAAAAAGTAATTTATATGTTAGTTTTTAAGGAAAGTTATATTTATTAAAGAGATAGGTATTCTAGATTATTCTGCAGCCTTTTTGTATTATTTTTAAAATGATGAAAACAATCTATATACTTATAAGTATCATCATACTTATGATAATACGTATCAAAAGTATTTCAATCATGATAAAAAAAATGTATTTTTATCATGACAAAACAAGCAAATAGATAGAACAAGTTTTCCCACTTGAAGTCTTAACATTACAGTAGGCTAATCAAAATAATTCAGAAATGTAGAAAAGCTTTTTCTGATCCTACCATCCAAGTTTGTGGAGTCATGGTGAAATCTGCTTGCCACTTTCATAAAAGTACAATTGGAGGGGTTGGCAGTCTGATTTAATCATTGAGCCGGGGCTATTATTCCTTTGTCTGAAGAGTGAATGTCAGTGACTCAATTTCTAATGATGACTTTTCTTCTAACAGGAGTCCAGCAATGGTCTTCTGATCCCATTGTCTCTTTGTCTCAATCATTAGTGTGTCAGGGAGGCCAGTGCTGGGTCAGATTTGTCTTGTGTCTCCACCAAACCAAAGGTGACAGCGCTGACACTATAACAAGGATGACTTACCCTCTTAAGCTGAGATCAAAAGCGTCAACTATTTAGATTCTCCACTAATAGTTTAATTCTTTTTGACTAGTTTTTATTTTATTTTATTTTGTTTAGGTTCAGATTATGCTGCCTGCTCTTTTGTTGTGACAGTACAACATCCAGATCATGATGGACATTGGCTGTCTTTATTAACAACTGTTACTTTAGCTCTATTACCTCACTGAACTCACTGATTAAAAATAAAATGAAAACTCTAATGAATTTTCTATCTCTTTGGTCAACAAGTTTTCCCCAGAGTGCTTATGAGCCCAAATATTTTCCAGTCTCTAACCACCTTTAAAAACCCCACTCACCTCTACCGGAACACCCATTACATAAAACCCACCACGCCAAATATCCCAGTGGCTCACTATCTCAGAAAGCCATCCTGGCAACAGCCTCCAAAACAGCCTGTATCTTGAGCACAGCGGTGTCAAGCTCCATCAAGGTCTGGTACAGGCATTAGCACATGTGGCTAACCAGGGAGGCGGCAGATTGAATTAGGATTCTGCCTCATGCAGACAGAATGAACTGAAACACATGTGTTGCTGTCATTGATTTAATGAGCACATTATGCACATCGGCACACTCAACATAAAACATCTGCACAGACATCTGTACTTTGTCGACACAACCCTTTAGTTTGATGCACATAAAATCTCTATAATCAGTTGTTTTTATTGTGTAAAGAAATAAATGTACAAAAATTCAAGATGTTTTGAAAAATCAAAGTTTGTACACTATTTAGGCAAAGCATTATAACCACCTACACAATGTGTTTTGTTCTACTTTTTACCAACAAAGTAATTTGTTGAGGAATGGCCTCCATTAGACCCCCAAAGGTCTACTAATGTGTCTGGTAGCAGGTTCTTATCTGAGGATCATTTAACTAATTAGTTCATCCAGCACATCCCAGGGATTCTTGACTGGACTAAGATCTATGGTCAAGCCCACACCTCAAAGTTATTATAATGCTTCTCAAACAATTTCTGAACGTTTTTTATATTGGAATACTGTAGATTTTGTTTATGAAATGTATTTCCTGATGTCCACACCAATATAAGAGAACAGTTTTCATTAAAGAGTGTACATGGCCTACAAAAAAACATCACACTGCCTCCACTGACTTCCTTTCTTCCCATGGTGTATAATAGAGCAGATTTTTGTTGAAGAAATTAACAATTAAAGTATTAATAAATGTTAAATTCTGTATGTATTTACTTTCACTATTTCTGTAACTTCCAATAGCATAGTTACTAAAACCCACATAATTAAAATCTCTAACATGACTACAGGATGACCTCAATAAACATTCCCGGTGAACCACTGAGTCTTAACTGGTAAATACCATTCTATTATTGCATTTTTTTCTTTGCATGTGTTCAGGCGATCTGTGTTTGGCCCATATCTATTGCCGTAGTGTCTGTACTGGTTCACTGCTATGAGAAATATATGAAACATAAAAAAGTTGGTGTATGTCCTGCAGTTTCGATCCCAGTGTCCAAGACAAAATGTATTTTTTTCTGTAAGAAACTGACTTGTTTTGACATTTCATTTTTTTGAAACAACAAATTCTTACTTTTTGAAATGTCCACTAAAAAAATGTTGCTACACAACCAGAAGAAAACATATTTTCGCATTTCCTTTTGCAGCAAGTAAACAACCAACCAAGAGAAATTATCATAAAACACCAGTGCATGATTATTTGTATTTTCCATCTTTGTAACAGTGAATATTGAATTTCCTACAAAATGAAACATATGCAAGCAATACAGCAGGAAGCAAAGATAAAAGGGAACAGTTTGTACAACAGCAACCCAGATAGTTGACTTTAGCTGGATCAAATCAATATTTATTTACTTCCTCCAACTGGCTTGGGACAAAAAGAGAAAGAGAGGGTGAGAATATAAGTGTGAAAACGAGATGCTGTGCATAAGGCAATCAATTTTAGTTGTAAAAAAGTGAACCAAAGACCCAAGCTTCAAAGAAATGAGAAAATATGTGAACTAAGAAGCAAGTAATAAATGTCAAACCTTATGTTCTTTTATAATTACTCCATCCATCTTATTCTATTTGCTCCATTTGCTGTGTTGTATGTGTGAGAAGACTGGTGGAAACCAATCGGGTATAATCTGGTCTTTGGACCCAGCTCTCTCTATCCAGTTTCATGAGACGAAATGCATTTGTTATTCCGTGGAGCAGCTGAGTGGATGAGGAACAGAGACCATCTAAATGTGTGAAATATGTTCAAAAAGTTGAATGAAAAAGTGCACTGGAGAAAGTTCTGCAAATGGGAGACTGTCCTGGTGTTCCTGGACTGGGAAAAGACTAAGATAGTTGGGGCACGAGGATAAGAGAGCCACAGCAAACAGCAAGTCAGAGCAAGAAATGGAAAAAGGTACAGTTGAAGAGAGAAAGAGAGAGAGAGATCAACAAAAAGAGGTAACAGGGTCTGGATGATTGCTGGTCATAAGAAAATTCAGAGGAAGGCAGGATATTTGGGCTTTCGTCTAAAAGTTGTGAAGCTCGAATCTGTGAAAGCTCCAAGAAAGAGAGCATGAACAAAAATTAGAGGTAAAATCTTATCCTACAAAATCACTCATAACTGAATCGGAATTAGAGCCATTTCTCAACTAATCCATCACACAGATCATTGCTGAGTGGTGTGTTACAACTATAGCCTCAGCTCTCTGCTCTGCAGTACATTAAAACCAATCATTACCAAGAATAAAATGCGCAACAAGATATAAAGTGGCACTTCACATTACGTTTTCCTCTGTACATGGGAAGGCCAACGTGCAATGGAATATAGAGCGAGAGGGAAACAGAGGAGTGGGAGGGTGCACACAAAGAAACGAGACACAAGACAGTCCAATCACTGTCAGCAAGCATGAATTATACATGTGTTGTAATTTTAACGCTGTCTGTTCACTCCCCTGCTTTGTAACTATTAAATATTCACATCAACATCTTTGTAGGCCATTGTTAATTACTCATCACAACAACAAAAGGTCTAAGCCGGAAATTGCCTTTGCCAACCTCTATTAAAATGTGTATGAAGCTTACTGATAATGCTATCAGATCAAACGGGCGGCGCACAGCCTCCTTTCCCTGGCAGAGATGCCCTGGATTTTATGCTGGTAGTAAAATGATGATACATTGGGTAACTTAATCAGATATACTGAACTTATTCAGTTGATTGTGAACGAAAAAAAAAAAAACATTGAGCTGTCAAACTGGCAGAGGTATGCATTGTTTTTTGGAAGGTTTTCTATACAGAATAAGTACTACTACAATGCCCTAGTTGGCATCTGTGAAACTTCATTTGGCAGACAGCACAATTATAAAAAGTCTTGGTAAGAGTTGACTAGCTGACATGATCATCAAGTTTAATTATGAATAGTGTCTACAATGTTATAAACAACGTTTTGTCCTCTAACAATTGCAGTTATCCCTGATGCTTACACGTCAATTCCCACCACATCTTTTCCATCCAAGCATACACAAACCTCTGAACATCCACCATCTTTACCAATTATGCTTTGTGGCTTCCATTAATTGCAGAAAGTCTCAACAACTGCTGAATGTTTCACTCCTTTTGATTTGAACCGCTAAAATAAATAACATTTTAAATGAAAACCTTATAACTGAGAGGCACCTGTAGATTAATAAGATCCTTTGCCAAAAGAAAGTTGATGTTCAAAGGTAAAATTCAATGAGTCATTTAGCACATAGGCAGAACTTTTGTCTACTGGGTGTCTTCTTTCTGTGACTTAAACTGACAGAATAAAACCGCCTGCATTCACACAAAACATGAAATAACACGTGAACTCATAAGCACCTTTTGAGAAGTGTTTTTGTCAACTGGGGTGGAAGCAAAGTCAGCAGGCCACACAAGCAGTGCCACCAAAAACAAAAATTAACCTTTTTTGTGATCGTTTGATGCTACAGGGGGTAAAGAAACAGAAACCTTGAGTTGTGTGGCTTTACCCTGCAGGCTTTATTAACAAGACTGCAAGGATGCGCAGGAACTGCCGAAATGATATGTAGTGTCACCACAATCACTGCATGTCTGTGTGGACATGTGGAATGAAAACATGTTTAAATGTAAGATAGTGTCCAAAGACAACTAAAGATTCTCTGAAAAGGATACGAAACCAAAGTGAAGAAACGCAAGTGGGTGCGCACATGTATCTATTGAGAGTTGTGGGGGAATGGGGGTTGGGGTAGATGGTGTAAACACGCCAGCCTACAAGGATTGGGCTAATATCCAGTTTGTTCTCCCCCGCCTCAGCTCCACGGTGGCTGCAACGCAATTTCTTCCAATTGACCTCTCTGCCACTGGCACAATCACTCTCCACCGGAGACACGACGGCCCCAGAATACGGAGCAGTAGCAGCACTAGCCGGGCGCTTGAGAAGCCAGTACTTAGAAGAGGTGGGGGAACGAACCAACCACAAGGCGGAAATTAGATGAATTAGAGAGCAAGAAGAAGAAGACAGAGGGAGGTGAAATAGTGAATTTATTCGGTGGTTTAGTGGCAGTGACAAAGCACAAGCATTTAGAGATCAGCTAAGGAGGAAATTAGAAGCATTAAAGCCAGTGCTGTTTGTTTCTGAACCTTCTTTTTCTTTGACTTTTACTTGTTTTCTGTCAGGATGGTGTTAATGAAACTGCACAACTACATGGTAAGCAGTAAAATAACCTAAAATCCAAGGAATGTTTGGAAGCTTGTAGTTGAGTGATGTATGCAGTGATGTTGAGAGCTGAAAAAGGTAAGCATACATATGTCTGCAAGTAAACATCAGGAAATCGGCTAGATTTATAAGAGCAATGGCCCAGCCAAAGGCTAAAAGGCTTTATGACGGCAAAAGATTGCCAATAAATGTGAGGTTGAAGCCCTCTAAGAGCACCACTCTCGAGTAATAGGATTAGTCTAAGTCAAGAGCACGGCCATCTTAACTCTTTCTGCAGTACAAATCACTAAGAAGCATCTCTTCCACAGCCAGTACAGCTGTGCTGATGTTGCAAGAAAAATCTGGATTCCTGCTCTACGATGATGAGCTCTGGCTTCATAAACTTGCACATACATGTGTTGTCATCGAACACAGCACAGTGACAGCAACTTCTCCTGAAACCCTCCTCTGGAGAGATCGAAACACGATTAAAAGACTGAAGTTCAGAATATGTAGCGATAGATGAAAACAGTTAATATGTGGAGGAATGAATTGATGGCTCCTGGCTTATCTATTATTCTCACTCCACTCAACACAAAGTGCTGACACCATGTTTCCCTCACTCAGAAACCAACCCCCAGTCCCCTGCATTTTCACCTTGCCCATGGCAAGTGAGCAGGAACTGTTCTTGTGGGGTTTTTTTATATGTTAAATGAAATTAGTGCAATGCATCAGTGAGTTCATTTTACCCACTGAAAATCATTTGGTAATCTGTTCTGCACATAAAAGAAAAGCAGCAGGGCACCTGAAGGTCGGCCACAACGCTCTTCGAACACTGTGTACCTTCCTATTTCAAACGTACGAGTAAAACCATAGATTTTTTTTCCCGTCCACCTTCCTCTTCTTTCTTCCCCTCTGCAAACTTATTTCTCTGCTTTTCCTCTCTCAGTATGTGAAGAGGCCTGCTGAATTGGTTTGAATGTGCTCGTCTTTCCATTAGACTTGGAGAGCAAGCAGAGGAGTGTGGTATTCTCACTGTGCCCATTTCTTCTATGTACATACAAATTTGGTAAGCTGACATGCATTCATACACATCAGTATGTTTGCCTGCATGTGCATCTGCATCTGCACATGCTATGCTGCTGTTTTCCCTTCACTACTCTGTGACTATGCTTAACATGCAGCCCGCTTCTTTACCCAAAGGCTTATTTCTGCACACTTCCAACACTCCCTAACAACTGGATGGGTCTTACAGTTCCTGGATCTGGTTGCAGCTCTGCCTCTGTACCACTGCAAAAGGAGAACCCCTTCTGCTGTCAGGAGGAATTCACAATGCCCCTGGCTCTCTATTTGTTCCTGCTCCTTTGCCCTATGTAGACAAATTCCACTGTGGGAGAGGTAAGCAACTTTGGCAAATGTGCTGCAAAAAGTAAAGAGCAAAGTACAGCAGAGAGTGATGAGATTGCTCAAAGATTTAATTCAACTCTGAGGAGATGGCAGCTTGATGTATATAAATGAAAGGGATCGAGGGAGATGAGAGAGGGAAGGCAGCTGCTGCGTGGGGGATCATAATGGCTTCCTCAAAGCTAAACAGTAGAGACATGATACAAGGTAATTTGATATTGTATATTAGTACTCCAGCTTCAACATACAGCCACAAAGCTGAGGATTGCATGCTGTGGCTCATTGTTTGCCACTGCTGGAGGGGTCACGGCGAGCTCATCTCTAATGAGAGGAAGAAATACGCAAATAAAAACAAGAACATTCAATTGTTTTTTGCTGAAACTATTATTCAAAAACTCCAAACAAATAGATTTGCAGATGCTTCCCTCATATAAGCTTAAAAGCCAGAAGCAATGTGAATCAGAGTTTAGATGAGCAACTTGAAGATAGCATTAATGTAGGTCAAAAATGCTGGTTTAGTTTAATTTCTTAGCCACACACATACATACAGTATATATGCATATATAAATGGAGATTAAGATCAGAATCTTCTAATCTGAGACCATGATGTAGAGCAAGGAAAGGGTAGAATGCCTTCTCTGGTTTAATGGTCAATCTACGTTCCAAACCTCATCTATTGTCACACCCTTTGGGTAATGAGTGAAGGAACGGGATCCCAGATAAGAGCGGTCAGAAACTTGTTCATTGGGGATGGGCTGAGAGTCGAATTGCTGCATCTCCACATCAAGAGGAGCCAGTTGAAGTGCCCTCCCTAATGAAATCACACAAAACTTAAAATGACCATTATGAAAGCTGTTTATACATCTTTTGCTTCCAAAAGGGCAAAGACAAAATCTCCACAACATTTGATCAGAACACTTTCTGATGTGCTATGTTGTAACAAGAAAACTGAAAAATGACAAAGCCCAGGAGGACTAATAATTTTGACCTTCTCTAACATTCAGTTAAATTTCACAACACACCTGGGTAATGAATCAGCACTGAACCTTGCATAAGGAACTCATGAACATTTGATGTGTTTTGGAAGTCTATTCTTTGGTCGTTGAGACTAAACTTGAGCTCTTTGGGAACAAGTATGTTGCTTTTGTTTAGAGAAGGGAAGGAGAATCCTCCACTGTTAAACATGGTGGTTCGAGCATCATGCCATCAGGCTGTTTACAAATTAGGTTCCCAGTGCCATAAGCAGTAATCAGGGAATCATGAAAAAAAGAGCAGTGTATTGGCATTTTTAAGAATAATTTAAAGAAATCTGCTGTAAGTCTTGCTTTAGGTAGCTGCTGTGTCTTTCAGCAAGATAATCACCCAAAGCATAGCAAAGTTGACCACAAACCATTTGAGGGAGATGAAAGTTAGAGCCCTGAAGTGGTCATCACAGAGAACAGGTCTCAGTCCTGTTGAGTATCTGTGGCAGGTGCTTAGAGTCAATGTTCATGTTCCAAAACGACACAATCCAGATGAGATGGAATGATTTGTCTTGAAAGAAAGGACATGCCAGTATAGTAAAGTGAAAAACTACAGCAAGAGGCTTTTGTCAGTCGTAAGACAAATGAAAACTGAGATGTTTGAGGCAATAAAACATTTTCTTAAACTTTTCTTGAAAATGTGCATTTTAACATTTCAAGCTTACAAAGTTAGCATAGTCATTAATCATGACTATCTGATGTTTGTATATTTACTTTATTATAAGTTGACTAGTATGAAAGGGACAGGAAATCATAAGATCTTGTATCTTCTACCTATTCCTTTTCGAACACAGAATATAAAATTGCATGTCCACTGGGCATGATAATTTATTTTTATTTATTTATTTTTCTTCTTTCTTACTTCTATTTTTGTTTGTTCGAAATAAATAAGTACATTCGATATAAATTTGATGATAAATCACAGTTCTAGAGTGAGATTAATTTAATAAATAAATATTTATTTATTTATTCTCACTGTTTGGTTAGAAAAGAAAGAATATTTCTGATTTTAATCCAGTTAGATAAACTAGATAAATTATTTGGTAACATTTTATTTGACGGGTTGTGAATAAGACTGTCATGACACCGTCATAAACATGACATAACACCTGCCATGAACATGAGTAAGTCTTCATAAATATTTATGACTGTTATCATAAAGTGTCATTCAGTAAATCATGACACTTTTAATACAAAGCTGACATTATTCAAAATGTCTCTTATGACAACTTGACATTAACCAAGAAATCATGATCTCACATAAATTTGTTATAAAAGTGTTACTGATTAAACTTTAAAAATTATGTAGCTTTATGTTATTAAAGCTAAAGTTTAATCAGCAATACTTTTATAACAAATTTATGTCAGATCATGATTTCTGTCAAGTTGTCATAACGAAGACATTTTAAATAATGTCAACTTTGTATTAAAAGTGTCATGATTTACCGAATGACACTTTATGACAACAGTCATAAATATTCATGAAGACTTCATGACAGTTGCTATATCATGCCTATGACAGTGTCATGACTGTCTTATTCACAACCCATCAAATAAAGTGTTACCAATTATTTCTATTTGCAATGAATGATGAGATTAGTTTTTGAGAATTCGTTTTTACTTTGTTCGACCAAGTTTAGATGCACTAATCTTACTCTGTCTTTCTACAGTTAGGGAAAGCCAGAGTTGACCATTAGATTCCAGGGTTGTCTCAAATTATAGGTGACACAACCCTCTGCTAAAGACCAAGCCAATATACATCATGACAATAGTACATGCATTTTCTCTCTTACTCACATACTGGGAAGTCCCAGATTATAATGATGTCATGGCTTGTAGGGATGTGACAAATTAATCCACAACATTTGAGTTAAATTGGGACACATTTAGGGAAATCCTCAAGTATAGTGGTTTCTTGTACAACATCATGAAATAAACAAAACCAATCAGGCAAGATACCAGCTAGGAAATATCTGATTTATGATTTGGTACAATTTCCAGAGAACTGACGGCTCCAAATTATTCTTTTCAAGCAATTATGCACAGTTTAGACACTATGGGGAAAGACCATTTAATATATTCAGGACAGCAGGTTATGTGTCCCAGAGATGAAAGCTTTGTTATGCAAAATGTATCAGCAAGCATGGTGGTGCACAGGGGTCCCAGATGCCCCCATCTTGCCACTACAATCTTCTGCGATGTTGTGTGATGCCCCCTTTTTTAGACACATGACTGATTCCCAAAACAGATGGAAATGGACATTGGTTCTCAACAAAACACTGACATTCGGAGGAGCATGCTATCGGCGAAGAAGAGACCCGCAAAAATCTACATAAAAATTTGTTACTGGTGGACAGAAAATTGTCTGAAAATATTGAAGCAATATTGAAGCAACATTTACCATGAAGTCAAAGCTATGGACAAAAAAAGTCTGATAGACAATGATTTTAAACATACTGTCGAACTTGAAAAGTTTGTGCTTATGCACAACAAAGTAAATGTGGTCATTACAAAGTATTTTTTTCAGTTCCATAAAGAACTTGTCTCAGGAAAATTTTTAAGAAAAACATGTTGCCGAAAGAACGAGATCGCGGATACAAGCGGCCGAAATGGGTTTTCTCCGTAGGGTGGCTGGGCTCTCCCTTAGAGATAGGGTGAGAAGCTCAGTCATCCGGGAGGGACTCAGAGTAGAGCCGCTGCTCCTTCACATCGAGAGGAGCCAGTTGAGGTGGCTCGGGCATCTGGTCAGGATGCCTCCTGGACGCCTCCCTGGTGAGGCGTTCCGGGCACGTCCCACCGGGAGGAGGCCCCGGGGAAGACCCAGGACACGCTGGAGGGACTATGTCTCTCGGCTGGCCTGGGAACGCCTCGGGATTCCCCCGGAGGAGCTAGAAGAAGTGGCTGGGGAGAGGGAAGTCTGGGCCTCCCTTCTGAAGCTGCTACCCCCGCGACCCGACCTCGGATAAGCGGAAGAAGATGGATGGATGGATGGATGTTGCCTATAATTTTGGTATTCTAACTAGCCCAAGATAGGACAGGTTAAGATTGATTTAAAGTCAGAAAGTAACAAAAAAAAGCATGTCATTTTAAACAGAAGTAAACTTTATCCGTTTTAACTCATGTACTGCAGAATCAGTAAGTCTCAGTTGAATTGAAAATTACATTGAAAATAATCATTACTAAAGCCTTTAAAAGAGGCACATCCTCATTATCCTTTCATCTATGCACCCAGTGATGTAATGTGATGCCCAGACAGAACTAACTGCCAAATCGCCAAAGTCTGCCATATCCTCCCTGTCCTTACATCCTCATTGGCTTCACCCTTGTCTCTTCATGCGGTCTACTTTGAGACATCCGTACAACACAGACTGATAGCGTTCGTCCCAAGCTACCAACGCTCAGATCTGCTTCATGCTATGACGCTCTAGGCTGGCTTTCAGTCTGTCCTCACACACTGACACTTTGTTCACTGTCACACTTCGCCAGGACGTGCTAAGAAAACAAAACTAAGACTGCTCAGTCATTGCACTATCCCAGCGTGTGAACAGACACATATGTGGTAACAAATATATGCACCGTCACATATGCTGATGCACACACACATGCATTTAAACACACCTTCTATAAACCACTCAGCTGGAAGAATAGTGTGTCAGTCGTTGCTCAGTGGGAGAAGCAAAGGAAAAAAGATAGACAGAAAGACAGTGACAGAAAGAAAGGGAATAGTTTGGTACTGCATTGAATATTTAGGAGAGAATTTATGGGAAAGTCAGTATGGGAGGGTTATGATGACATGAAGAGATTTAAAGAACATGAATAAAGTAAAAAAGAAGTCTAAAACAGAAGGAGACAGAGACAGACGATAGAAAATAAGAAAGGGTAGAGGTGTGCAGTAAAACCTGAGAGGCTGTCTTTACTTGTCTATTTTGAATCCCTCTCGCTGTCTCATTTCATATTTATACAGCTCTTCAGACTCTTTACCCTTCCTGCCACTGAAGCTCCTCTGTGTGTCACTGAAACAACCGTTTGCTTGATTGATTCAAAATGTGATTTCCTACTGTGGCACATGCCCTGAGATAATAAAGTAATGTTTTGGTATTTTTTTATTAAAATAAAACCGCAAATTTATTCAATGAAAGGTGATTTGCCAATATGACCTTTCATTGGTCATATTGTTATGCCTCATCAATGTTTCTCAAAATAAGAAAACTTGGAAAACAATATGCTAATTCCTTTCTATTGCTAAATGCAAATGATGGCTAAGAACATGCTCATGCCTACACACTTTGTCTGGATCCCAATATAAACACTTTCCAACACCAACTAATGAAGTATGGAAGGAACACTCCTGAGTTATAAAAGGCATGTGGTGAGTTTAATTAAACAATGCTAATGAGCAACTAATTAAATGCTTTTCGATCAAAACAAGTCAGTAATTACCTGGAGCAGAGATGGATAATGAGCTCACTACAGTCACTTGCTGACAGCTAAACCCATGGAGACCTGAGCAGATCAATTCCCTTAGTATTAATGACCACCTTCTTTTTTCCATCTTCCCCTAACCCATGTCTTTCTATGTTCCAACTCTTTCAATATGCCAGACTGCAAAAGGGATGAGAGAGGGCGGACATGAAGCCCAGAAAGGAGCTCTTGAGGAAATACTTTCACTTGAGTGTTGACAGAAACATCAAACATGCTTTTTATGCCACTGTCACTCACTGCCTCTCTCTTCCATGCACTTCCTCCATCTATTGATCCTAAACCGGGTTTGTTCTTGTGAAGTATTTTCACTGGACTCACACTTTTATTTTTTATCATTAGTTATCAGGAGAAAAAAGTCTGTAGAGGAATATTTTGTTTATGGTTCTCCTTTTGTTGTAGCACATACAATTGGTATCAGTGCTTAGGTTCTTCTCTTGGTGATAAGATCACAGCTTCAGACACTCTAAACATCACAATATGCAAATCACAAGGATGGCATATACACAGCGAACCTCATCACATCGAAAGACTGTTGGAGGTAAAAAGAATTCCACTGGGAACATAAAAAGTGAAATTCTTCTGATTGACAAAGAAACCCAGAGGCATGCTTGATAAGTATAGAAAGGAGATTTGCTAAGTTGAAAATAGAAAAGTGGAAAGATTGGAAGCCACATAAGCCAAGAAGTGATGAGCATGCAGTTGGACACAGGACAATGATAAATGGCCAGGGAGAGTGAGTCTGGACATGTGCATATATAGATCTAGCAAGGGAGGAGAAATAGAGATAAATAGATAGGCATAGATATATAGAAATGCCCCGATAGTATTTTTATTCCTGTTGTTTCTCTTCTCACAGATAACAATACTATCAGTTCCTCGGAAACACCTCAGTCAACAGGAAACAGTGTTTTCTCTTGTCATGACTTTTCGGCCAAACAAAAAGTTGAATGTGCATTATTGTTTACCTTTGCACAAATATTGTGCTGACACCAAGAATATACTCACGACATATTGTACACTGCTCAGGATTTGGAAGCCAATTTCCAATCTTTATTTTTTTGTTGTTGCTTTCTGACAAGAAATAGATACTTCGCTTTCCCCTGAGCATCCAAATGCCTGCCAACATTTCTGAATTCAGCAGTTCCATAACACATAGAGGTTATGAAGGTCAAAAGAATAAAACAGAGCAATTTTGTTGTACTTTGTTTGGCCTTCCTGTTGTCTGCTGAAATTATTGCTTTTTCTCACCATGGAAGTTGGATTAACCATAGAGATATTTCAACACGGCTCAACATGCCGTAGAAAATACAGTTTCCTTTCAACCAGCTGTGTATATTTCTGGGTGTCCTTTGACTTCATTTTAAACACTTTATTAAAATAGCCAACACTTCTTTGGGGTCAATGTGGCCCAAAATGTTTGATATCAATTCAACAGACAATTTTTAGATGCATCCATAAAATACCTCTTTGTGTTGCCTAAACAGATGTCAAACTTTTTCCATGTTGACATGGAATTAAGAAGAAATCATAGTCAATAATTCTGTCAGTCAATGACTAATTTTGAAAGGGTCACTATGCTCTCCTGCAGAATAAAGTCTTTATGTAACATTTCTAATCCCACAGGTTTTTTTCAGGATCTTCTGTCATTTATGGAATAAATTACCACCTATTCACTTCATTACAAATGCACTGTGCATGAGGAGTTCATTGATCCTCAAATGGTTTATGCCACAAGCAAGACAGTACATGTTTTTAAATAAAGCTGAAATCCTAAATGAATTTTTCCCATAACTGTTAAGAGACTAGTTTCTTGAATTTCTCGGTTCACACTCTGTATTAGCTAACTAATACAGAGGTGTTTTGTTGCCTGATGAGAGCTGCTGATGAAGGCCCAATTATTTAATTGTATGGTGACACAATAAACATATCCTTCTCCTTAAGAAGGATGTTCCACATTATTAAACAGGCCACAGGTTTCAAGCAATATGGGAAAGAGAAAGGATCTCTCTGCTGACGAAAATCATCAGATAGTGTAGTGCTGTATGACAAGGTATGAAAACATTAGATACACTGCCTGGCCAAAAAAAAAGTCGCCACCTGGATTTAACTAAGCAAATAGGTACAAGCCTCCTATTGGATAAGTACTGCATAGGCGATTATCTTTCAGGTGGCAACAAGTTATTTAACCCCAGCTGATGCAATGAGTAACTCCTCATTTCTTAAACAACCATGGCAAAAGACACATCCTGTGGTCGTGGAAAAGACGTTAGTCTGTTTAAGAAGGGTCAAATCATTGGCATGCGTCAAGCAGAGAAAACATCTAAGGAGATTGCAGAAACTACTAGAATTGGGTTAAGAACTGTCCAACGCATCATTAAAAACTGGAAGGATGGTGGGGAACCATCGTCTTCCCAGGAAGAAATGTGGTCAGAAAAAAATCCTGAATGATCGGCGATTACTTAAACGTTTGGTCAAATCAAATCGAAGAAAAACAACAGCAGAACTCAGGAGTATGTTTAATTGTGAACGCAAAAGCATTTCCACACGCACAATGCGAAGGGAACTCAAGGGGTTGGGATTGAACAGCTGTGTAGCCGTATGAAAACCTCTAATCAGTAAGGCTAACCAGAAAAAAAGGCTTCAGTTTGCTAGGGAGCATAAAGATTGGACTCTGGAGCAATGGAAGAGGGTCATGTGGTCTGATGAGTCCAGATTTACCCTGTTCCAGAGTGATGGGAGCATCAGGGTAAGAAGAGAGGCAGGTGAAGTGATGCACCCATCATGCCTAGTGCCTACTGTACAAGCCTGTGGGGGCAGTGCTATGATCTGGGGTTGCTGCAGTTGGTCAGGTCTAGGTTCAGCAACATTGTGTGCCCAAAGAATGAGGTCAGCTGACTACCTGAATATACTGAATGACCAGGTTATTCCATCAATGGATTTTGTCTTCCCAAATGGAACGGGCATATTCCAAGATGACAATGCCAGGATTCATCGGATTCATCAGGATTCATCATTCATTGTGAAAGAGTGGTTCAGGGAGCATGAGACATCTTTTTCACACATGGATTGGCCACCACAGAGTCCAGACCTTAACCCCATTGAGAATCTTTGGGATGTGCTGGAGAAGGCTTTGCGCAGTGGTCAGGCTCTCCCATCATCAATACAAGATCTTGGTGAAAGATTAATGCAACACTGGATGAAAATAAATCTTGTGACACTGCAGAAGCTTATTGAAACAATGCCACAGCGAATGCGGGCTGTAATCAAAGCTAAAGGCGGTCCAACAAAATATTAGAGAGTGTGACCATTTTTTGGTGGCGACTTTTTTTTTGGCCAGGCAGTGTATTTAACGAAAACTGAAGAGTTATCATACTGTGAAGACATTTGTGATTCAGAACAAAGATGGGTTTGTACAGATAAAGGCATAATGAGGAAGGTTTCTGTTAGACAAATTCATCGGATTAAAAGAGCAGCTGTTAAAATGCCCTTACAAAGCAGCAAACAGTTATTTGAAGCCGCTGGTGCCTCTGGAACCTCAAGGTGGAGGATCGTCCAGAGGCTTGCGGTGAATGAACCTACTATTCAGCCACTCCTAACCAGTGCTCACAAGCAGAAATGGTCGCAGTGGGCCCAGCCGTATATGAAGGTGAATTTTCAAACAGACTTGTTCACTGATGACTGCTGTACAACCCTGGATGGTCCAGATGGACGCAGTAGTGGATTGGTGGTGGATGGCCACCACGTCCCAACACGGCTGTGACATCAGCAAGGAGGTAGTGGAGTCATTTTTTGGACCGAAATCATGGGGAGAGAATCATTGGTCGGCCCCTTCAGAGCCCCCGAAAGTATGAAAATGACCTCAGCAAAGTATATGGACTTTCTGACTGATCACTTTCTTTCATGGTTCAAAAAGAAGAGCCGTACCTTCCGTAGCAAAATAATCTTCATGCATGACAATGCACCATCTCATGCTGCAAGGAATACCACTGTGTCATTGGCTGCTATGGACATAAAAGGGGAGAAACTCATGGTGTGGTCACCATCCTCCTCTGACCTCAACCCTATTGAGAACCTTTGGAGTTTCCTCAAGCAGAAGAGGGTGGAATGCAGTTCATATCAAAACAGCAGCTCTGGGAAGATATTCTGACATCCTGCAAAGAAATTCAAGCAGAAACTATCCACAAACTCACAAGTTCAATGGATGCAAGAATTGTGAAGGTGATATCAAAGAAGGGGTCCTATGTTAACATGTAACTCGGTCTGTTAAAAAGTTTTTGATTGAAATAGCTTTTGATGTTAGTAAATGTGACCACTTAATGCTGCACATTTAAAGAATGACCGTTTGCAGTTCTTTAGAATCCATAAAATGTTTAGAAAATCTGCTGTGCATAATAATTTGGAACAGTGCATTTTGAGTTTTTATTTTTGAAAAAAATATACTGTTCTCATGGAGAGCTTTGTTCAGTAAAATTTGATTTATACTGTAATAGTTAATGACTTGAAAATTATACTGACCATCATTTGCATTGACCATTTAAGAAAATCTGAGAAAATATCACTTCCATAATAATTTGGAACACGGTGTATACACCAATGAAAATATCAGATCATTGGAAGTTTTATGCTGAAACGTTTCATGCCTTTTTATGCCTAGAATCTCTTTCTAGCCATTAAGACAAGGTTAAAGTGAGCCTTTTACAATGTTACATAATCAAATGCTATAAAAGACTACATCTGCCAAAATGTAGTAGATTCAAATCTTTGCAATAAAGTGCATCAAACGGTTATAATACCATACAGTATACCTTAAAGACTGGCATGCAAATGAACAATAGACTCTTATTATTTGTGTTAACAGCTAAGAACAATGTGGGTATCCAAGCAGTGCAATATTCCGCTGTATGCATTAGAGTTTCTCTCGTTATGCCACAGCAGTAAACCATGTTAGTGCATTAAAAAGAAAAGGGCAATCCACTATGAGGCTGTTAGAATTATGCTACTCATTCAACCACACTCTGCACAGATTTGAATAAAGCAGAGATGATACAATATGTCCCTCCTAAAACTATCTTGATTCACAAACAATTTGGAAATTGTTTCACAAACAGTTGAGCAACAAGCTGTGACAGATGTTCACTTGAGCTTCTGTGTGGGCAGCCAGCCCTTTGCACTTTACTGTTTTTTACATTGGCAAAAGAAATACTGTTTTTTTTAGCTGAGTGCTTACTGTACACATACAACTATGAAAGGAATAAGCAATTATATTGCATAAAATAATTTGTTAAAACTATGCAAGGAAAAATGTTTCATTCACAACTTTGACCTCCCTCTAACAGTATGGTAGCTTAATAACTGCTCATTGTTTTTAATAGGATATAATGGTGATTGGCTGTATGCTGCAGGATTGATATATACTACTGACCCAGATAAGTCTCGCTATGTTGTTTCAGCCTCTGCAGGACAAAGCAGCAGACTATGGCAGACAGCAACCTCAGATCACACTACATGTATCTACCTCCTCTCACACCTACTCTCATCTCCTGTCGTCTCTTTTCCACTTTCTCCACTTCTGTGAAGGGTGGGGAGGGAAGACAGATAAGGCTTGTGCCTCAGAAATTACCTATCAGAGCTTGGCAATGTGTCCAGTGAGGCTGTCTGAGAAATGCTGAATCTGTCAATCCAGTGCACCAGAAAGTATTGTGCAAGCTTAGTTTTTAGCTGTCATTTAAAATGAGTCCAGTTCTGCAGGTGTATGAATACCATATTGCAGGCTCAGTAGATAAAACGGGTAACAAATCATGCTTTGCAGCTTTTCTTCATATTTCCTTTACGCTGAGATTAACCACCAAGTGGAGACTCTCAGAATCCATGATCAGAGGACATTCATCACAAGTAGCAAAAAAGCATGCCAGATTTGTATTAAGTTAAGATTGCTCTCAGGGGATGTGTATCAGCTACACACCAGAGCAATATATAACCATTTTCTGCAGATGTGTTAAAAGGACCTATAATAAATTATAATAAGACAGCATGGCAAGACCCACTGTATCGTTATTACTAAATTTGCTAGTTCTGAAACAGTTTAGTAATTCTGGGTAATGTGTATGAACTGCTTTCAGACTGATGGGGGTATGTTTATGTATCATCTCCTCGTTCTGTATATTTCTTAGGGAGCTGTAGAAGATGTATCCCACTTATCTGCAGAGAAGGCACTTCAATCACAGACAGCCACCAGCTTGTTTTATTTTTTGAACCCTTTAAAACAGGGCGATGAAAAGGTCTGTCTCAGTGTCCACTCAACATTTTTTTCAAGAAAGTCTAGGATTTTTCAGAGAACTCTTGTTCACACTGGCAATTTCCAAGATGTTCAGTGGCTGCAGTCATACACATAAAGCATAGCCTTTAATTCAGTTGGCTGAGTGTTTAATAGAAAAAAAAAAAAGTAGTCTGTCTCCTCAACTCTGTTTCAGTGCGTGCCTAGGACAGATGTAGCACTGCAATGATGCTTTATGCTTTATCTGGGGCGCATGTCTTAGTAACGCTACAGCCTAACAAGATCACAGATGAAATGATATTATTGGAACAGATGGTTTAAGGTTCAGTCCTTACCCCTCAGGTTTCCTGTAAACACCAAGAACAGACTGTGAGGAAGAAAAGGTGACACTAACTGAACTGCTTTACTGAAAATATCCACAGGAGTAGTAAAAAGTGGCAGAAAATCAAAGTGGAATAGTGAAAGCAGTCAGAGCTTTCTGAAGATATGTTTGAAGCGTTAGTTTCAATATTAAAACAGTCTTTTTTTCTTAACTTCCTCCAAAAATATCAATAGTTTTTGAAGTCGCAGTGAAGAAAAAGAGCATTTTCCATAATAAAGTTTGGTCAATGAAAAATCAACATACTTCTAACATTTTAATATTATAATACACAAGGCAAAAATCACACTTGTTTAATGTTGTCATTGATTAATAAAACATGCATCTACATATTTGATGTATATTTGATAATTATTCTTCATGAATTTGATGATGGCATTTGACAAAATGCTAAGAAAAATAACTTTCTACAAAGTCTCTCTAGAAGGAACTGTCCAGTCATTTTCACTCTGCTCAATGTGCCTACGCCACAAAAGTTAAGTGGTAGTGAACATCAACTGTTTCACTATGATGGTTTTTGATTTAAAAGCTCTGCGAATTGATGAAGAGTTTTATAGTCCTATTTCCCCCCCTCTCTTTTCTCTCATTTCATTCCCCTGAATCTATCAAATTAAGTGCACAGAGTTTCTAGTTGAAATTAAACCACAGAAAGGGGACTTTTGAATGTCAAAGGTCTTAATATTAACATAGTTCAAGTGACTGAATGTAACTGTGATGTTAGAGAAACAGCAGACCTGTTAATTGGTTAGATGACAGAGCATTCTGTATCATAACTAACATTTATTTATGAATATGAATAGTAATGCAGATTACTACGATCTGCCTATAGTCATCTGATCAACCAGGATAGATTTAAATGCCAGTGGTGAATGAATGCTGTTAGCATGTTAATACCATGTTTGAGTAATATGTAAAACTGAATGCTCAGCTGAGATTCTTAAGGTGTTGTCTAAATAATTACTAAATAATTAACTGAATAATTACTTTACTGCCATACATACGGACAACAATCTGATTTATTCAAATACAAGTTAAGTGACTTGCTATTCGATGCTGCAAGCATACAGAAGTAGGACTTGTGGTGAAACATTGTCTAACAACTTCTTGCCCTTCAATAATGAAGAAACCGAGAGGATAATTTCAGACAAAAAGACACAGCACCACTCTCAAGTGAGAACCAACAGTTTTAAGCAGGGAGTGTCATGAAGCGGTGGTGAGGGTTGGTGAGGCAGACGCTGTAGACCCAGGTAAGATGAATGTGATGATGAATTTAATTGTAAATAAGTCCAGTAACAAGCAGCAGGCACAAGGAAACACAGACGAAACAGAAGCTAACATTGACGTAACAATGACGAGGACCCGACGAGGAACAAGGAACACAGGTGGAGTTAAATACACGGGAGGGTAATCACAGAACGAGACACACCTGGGAACAATCAAGGGGAGGACAGGACAACGAAGAGACTCAAGGACACAAAAAACTCTAAATGAACACAGAAAACACAGATCCTGACAGTACCCCCCCCTCAAGGGCGGCTACCAGACGCCCAAAAAAAAAAAAACACAACAAGGGTGGGTGGAGGGGCGCCGGATGGGGGGCCAGAGTCCAGAAAAAACAAAAACACAACAAGGGTGGGCGGAGGGGCGCTGGACGGGGGGCCAGAGTCCAGAAAAACAAAAAACTACCCACCATCGTGGGCGGAAACACAAGAAGGGCCAAGAGTCCAAAACAAACAAAAAACTACCCACAGGGTGGGCGGAGGCAAAGGAGGCAGGAACCACGGAGGTGGTCCGGCGGTCGACCGCGGCGCTGGAGGCGGGAACCACAGAGGCGGTCCGGCGGCCGTCCGCGGCGCTGGAGGCGGGAACCACAGAGGCGGTCCGGCGGCCGTCCGCGGCGCTGGAGGCGGGAACCACGGAGGCGGTCCGGCGGCCGTCCGCGGCGCTGGAGGCGGGAACCACGGAGGAGGGAACCACGGAGGCGGTCCGGCGGCCGTCCGCGGCGCTGGAGGCGGGAACCACGGAGGCGGTCCGGCGGCCGTCCGCGGCGCTGGAGGCGGGAACCACAGAGGCGGTCCGGCGGCCGTCCGCGGCGCAGGAGGTGGCGATGAGTCCCGGGGACCGCCCACAGACGGCGACGACGAGCCCCCCGAGGCAGGGTCTCTGGTGGAGCACAGGGGGTCTCGGTCGGAACGCTGGGGGTCTCGGGTGGAACGCAGGGAGTCTCGGTCTCGGGTGGAACACTGGGAGTCTCGGTCTCGGGTGGAACACTGGGAGTCTCGGTCTCGGGTGGAACGCAGGGAGTCTCGGTCTCGGGTGGAACGCAGGGAGTCTCGGTCTCGGGTGGAACGCTGGAGGTCAGGGTCTCTGGAGGAACGCTGGAGGTCAGGGTCTCTGGAGGAACGCTGGAGGTCAGGGTCTCTGGAGGAACGCAGGGAGTCAGGGTCGGAACGCAGGGAGTCAGAGTCGGAACGCAGGGAGTCAGAGTCGGAACGCAGGGAGTCTCGGAAGGAACGCTGGGAGTCTGGGTCTCGGAAGGAACACTGGGAGTCTCGGAAGGAACACTGGGAGTCTCGGAAGGTGCGCCGGCTGGAACGCCGGCTGATTCGGCCTCGGGTGCGCCGGCTGGAACGCCGGCTGATTCGGCCTCGGGTGCGCCGGCTGGAACGCCGGCTGATTCGGCCTCGGGTGCGCCGGCTGGAGGTGAGCCGGAGCGGAGCCTCGGGGCCGGCTGCGGGGGCGAGCCGCAGCGAAGCCTGGGAACCGGCTGCGGGGGCGAGCCGCAGCGAAGCCTGGGAACCGGCTGCGGGGGCGAGCCGCAGCGAAGCCTGGGAACCGGCAGCGGAGGTGACAGCTCCGGAAGGCGACGAGGGGCCGGGTCCACCGGCGGCTCACGTCGCTGTCTCCGGGCGGCCTGGGGTGCGCCGGCTGGAACACCGGCTGATTCGGCCTGGGGTGCGCCGGCTGGAACGCCGGCTGATTCGGCCTGCGGTGCGCCGGCTGGAACGCCGGCTGATTCGGCCTGCGGTGCGCCGGCTGGAACGCCGGCTGAAACGGCCCCGGGTGCGCCGGCTGGAACGCCGGCTGAAACGGCCCCGGGTGCGCCGGCCGCACCGGTTGGGGGTGCTGGTCCCGGAGGTGGAGCTGGATCCGGGCTGGCGGAGAGACTGTGCGGCTTGGGAGGCAGAGGTTCGCCAGCCATGACGGCTAGAGCCGCCATACGCTCCCACTCTGCCTCCCTCTGCAACTCCACCAACCCCGGGTGCGGAAAGCGAGGAACCCAGTAGTCCAACAGGAGCCCCAAGCGGATGGCGAAACCGAGCCGTCGGATGGCAGCGTACGGCTTGGCCATCGCCTCCTTATACTCGCTGATCGTTTCCGTCAGCTCCTTTATATCTTCTGGGTCCATGATGTAAAACTAAAAAATAGCGTGCCTCACCGTTCGTCCTGGTCGGGTCCTTCTGTCATGAAGCGGTGGTGAGGGTTGGTGAGGCAGACGCTGTAGACCCAGGTAAGATGAATGTGATGATGAATTTAATTGTAAATAAGTCCAGTAACAAGCAGCAGGCACAAGGAAACACAGACGAAACAGAAGCTAACATTGACGTAACAATGACGAGGACCCGACGAGGAACAAGGAACACAGGTGGAGTTAAATACACGGGAGGGTAATCACAGAACGAGACACACCTGGGAACAATCAAGGGGAGGACAGGACAACGAAGAGACTCAAGGACACAAAAAACTCTAAATGAACACAGAAAACACAGATCCTGACAGGGAGGACATTTGACCTGCACAAAAAGAAGTAAGTCGCTACAGCTCCATCACCCAGAGAACCCTAACAACTGAATTGATTTGTAGTAATAAGGCAGCAACTTTAGTGCAGACACTTTTGCCTATTTGGAGTATGATTTATTGAGAGAAATAAAAGAACAGAGTTAATTTTGTGCCACTATCTTGTTCAAAAACAGAGTTGAAAACCTTGAAGAACTCAGCTGTTCACCAGAATTTGACTATTTTCATCTAAATCACCCTGACCAGTTACCTGCCACTTGAAAACTAATAAATTCAAACCCTTTTTATTCAAGGAACACTGCACAGACACTTTCCAGCCTGGAAGCTTATGTCATGTTAAATTTTCAGGTAGGTGTTTAACTGTTATTTATGACATGACAACACATGTTTGCTGTTCATTCAGTCTGCAAGAGCAAACAATCATTGCTGCAAACAACAGGAATATTTCAAACTTTGTCATGGGACATACATGACTTGTAAAAGTTATCAGCATTTTGGAAAACATCTACATTCCCAAGGGAATACACACAGATTGCAGATTAAGGACTATTTACCATGTTAATGGTGTTAAATGTTAAATAATAGTGAAGAGTTTAAACTTCAACTTTGTAAACATTGTTATAAAACAGTGAAACCCGCATGACTGCTAACATAAGATATGCAAAAAATTTTGAATGCTGTTTTTGTATCTACTTATATTCTGAGTCAAAGTTTACCAAACAAAATCCCAAAGAAATTGTCCACAATAATTTGATCACGTTAGTAAATTAAGTCTGTTTTTATCACATTGATAAAAAGGCACCTTTCTGTTTAACAAACCCTCTTTTGTAAATCTATTGAGTCCATGACAACTTAGTTGGACACGTTGGATGAACAAAAGGGCCAAAGGACAAATGTATTATCTGGTACTACAGGACTGAATGTGACATCTGGGAGGAAGGGCTTCATCATACATATTGCTTCTCTCTCAAGTGAAATACAATTCTCCATTATTACTTGCCTGTATCCTAAATGTCAAGGCTGATTTGTAATGATATGCTGCCCCTAATTGTACTGATATTTCCAAAAGCAAAAACACGCCTCTTTCCATCCCTCACTTAAGTCTCTTAACTCAACCTCTTACTGAAAAAAGGCCTGATTTTCTTTTATCTTTTTTAGTATTTCAGTCTTCATTGCCTTTTTAGGAGGAGAGCAATTCCATTAGGGCTGAAAATAGCTAAGATCAAGCATTTAAAGTAAAGTGTGTTTAACAACCAGCTCTTAACATTGTAGGGTTTCAATGTCCTGATGGGAAGAGTAAGAGTTGAAATGATTCTGACAATCTACTACTCAAAGTGAAATAAGAGCTGCTTCAAAAAGAACATAGGAAAATGGCACATGTATTGCATTCCAAACTATGTTGTTTTGTTTTTTTTACTTTAATGGGCTAAAACTTTGAATCCATTACCCTATGTGTCAATGTATGTTAGACAGAGAAAGTTATGCGCTGTGTGATAATCTGACACTTTGAGGATATGCAGTTGTGATGTATGGGTTAACCACGGGGGTTAAGACACCCTTTGAGCTATGTCAAATGAGTCTTCTGGCTCCACTAGGCAGCAAAGGCCCTTAGGGTCAGAGAGTAGGTCAAGCTAAGACATCTCACGGGACATGAAATATCTTTCCTACATCTTAACCCACTGGGTATCCCTATCATCATTAGAGATGTTTTCACAACATAGCCTTGGGATAGAATAAATGAGCCTTTAGACAGAATAAATGGCTGGCTTCAAGAGTGCTTGCTTTACCACTGTAAGGGCAGAACTCCACAAGTCCCCAGCCTCCATTAGAGGAGACAATGGGATTCTCTTTTGCGGCCTCCCCATGGCCCTCTCTCAGTGTGAGATGTGTTGACTTTTTAGCTGTATCTGCTAGTGAGGCTATTTGGGGAAGAAGACGGAATAAAATAAAGTTGGAACATTTCAAAGACGCTGCGTCAGGAAGGGATTGCATATTAGAGCCTCCAGACAGTCTGGAAAAAGGCCTTGGCACAAGCAAGTTCGGATCTGAGGACCCGGCAAAGAGTCAGAGAGCACAAGGCAGGAACAGGCATCCCATTAGCCTTTAAGTTTAAATGTCACTCCCTGGCCTAGTTCAGCAGGTAGCTCTTCTCTCCCTCTTGAGAACAATGGTGCAAATCTAAAAACACTAGCACAAAATAAAAGACAAATGTCGTGAGACAACTTCAGAAAATTGCACTTTTTGCTTCAAATACATCTTGTACTGATTGTGTAGTTTGAACAAAGTCCGTTCTGTAACTAAAGGGGGGGGGGGGACCAGAAAGATGTCATTTCATTGGAAATTGAACATAAGTAAATAGACAAAAATAGATAACTCTCAGCTCTTTATGACTAAACAAGAATTTTTTTGGCAGGAAGCTTTAAGGTGCATTTCCATATAGTCTTATAGATATTAATACTGCACTTACATGTCTCAGATTTCTTCAGATAAGTGTTATTATTACTAAGGGGCTAAATAATGCCAAATAACCTTTCTCCACACAAACACCACAAACACCAGTCTGAATTGTAGACAAAAGGCTGGTTTACTCCAAATTATCACTATATCATTCAAGTATCGCAGCTAAAAACAACACTCATCAGGCCCTGCAGTTTTTATAATATCTTAATGTCCAATTTTGGTGAGCCTAAGTTATTCAGATCAGATGCTCAATCTACCTCAAATGGCTGCTTTCCTGGCAGAGGAGGCACAGCTCTACCGATTCCCAGCATGACAGATCTCCTCAGACTTTTTTTTTGCAAAGGTCTTCTTAGTAAAGAACAGCAATTTACTGTATATGGAAAATAACATAAGGACAAACAGTAGAATCTGACGATAATAATAATAATAAAATAAAACAACAAGTTAAATACATAGAAGCGCAGAGATTGATAATAACAGAAAACAAAATCTAATCATAAAATGAGAGGAGCTCGTAAGGAAGAAAACTTAAAAGAAGTCAAGAGAGTGATGGTCCAAACCGTCAAAAAGAGTAAGGAGGGGTACGATTCAGAGAAAGTTATTTTTGAGTTCTGAAAAATTGTCCTAAAAGGTCATCGCAGTTTGTGGAACTAACTTTCCATTCTATTCAATAGTAAAATAAATTTTCATCAGATTCATGCAAGTCATATCTGTGATCCAGCAGGAATTAGAAGGAGGGAGTGAATCTCTCAAATTAATTAAAATTGCTCGACAAACCACAAAGGAGACAACAAGAAGTCTAAATGTGATCTGCACAAGTTTGAGTGTTGGACAATACCAAAAATATCTGGTAGAGGATTGTGTCTGATTAGACAATTAAGAATTTCAAAAATTGTTTTAAGGCTAAAGGCCACAACCAGGGCAATGAGGAACATAACCAATACATCTGAAGTAAAAAGACAGGCAATGTTTCATTTATCACATACAAGGGTAATTTTCTAATTTAGTTTTGTCTATATGATGAAACATCTTAAATTGTAGTTAGGTGTGTTGAGCACATACAGAAGAAGAGTGAATCCAATTTAAGAAACACATCGTGGCCATTCACTCTGCTCCATCAAAAGCTTTTCTCACCCTATTTCCAATCGAATGAAGAAAGCTCTTTTCAGCCGCTTGAATCATTTGGCCATAATTCATATCTTATGACCACAGGTCTACATTTATACACATTGGTAAACATAGAGCTAATTTATTTGTCTGAAGCTGAATTATCACAAACATGTCCTAATCTGCTCCTGCACTATCCGACCATAATGTTTGAACAAGACACAGAGAGACATGAGCTCCTCCACTTGAAGCAGAGAATAACCTCCAGTCTGGATAGACTCATCAGACTTGGAGGAGCTGAATCTAATCCCAGCTGCTCCAAGTGCGTGCTGAAGGTTATGGTCTGCAAAATGCAAAGATGAGACCCTCAGGTTAGAAACCAGACGCTCTCATCTCCAGAACCAAGCCTCGACATCATTAAACAAAACAGAGGACTAGAATCAGGGAAAAACTATATGTGTGCATGTCTATATGAGATCCTGTGCAAACATCTATGACGTTTTGTCAGAGCATTGTGCACCTGGCTGCTACAGTCAGTGGACATTCCCTTAAAGTGGCTCTTAATGCCTGAGTGCGCTTTGTGACATTTCCTGGTGAAGGCCATAGTAAATAACAGTATTTCCTGAAGAAGTATTTGTATGGGCTTTCCTGGATTCCTTGACATAATGGTGATATCTTCCATTCTCTTTCCTATAAGAATTAGTTATTACAGCTCAGTTAAGTCTATTTAGTATTTAGTGTATGTTTGATATTAAGCAGTTTAAAAAACCACTGTTAAGCTGTAATCTTAGTAATAGTGAACAGCTGCAGAAACACTAAGCACATTAGTGGTGAAATAGACCTCCTAAAGTGGAAAGCTGTCTTTAGTGATATATAAACAAACTTCTGAAAGTGTCTCAGTTGGTCTATTAAGGAGCCATAATGACAGAAACAAATGGACACAGAGGAGGGCAGTTTTTGAGCCAGCTCACAGCTGTGGACCAATTTATACACTCTACACATGGCAGAGGAAGGTTTCTTGTGCTAAATGATTCACAAAGCAAGTGCCTTGTATCCCCTTCACTTACTTATCTGTTTTTATGTCTCTGCATTAATGTCATGTTAAATAGCCACGAGTATACCAATACGAACTGGGCTTAACTCTGAGTCCCGTGATGATCACATCATTTATCTTACTGTACTGTTCCAATTCGGCCACTCGGTTCTCCAATGCAGCGATTCGTTTATCCTTTTCTTCATTAGCAAGTCTCAACGACTTCATTTCTTTCACTAAGCCCAAAATGTTGTTTTGGTGCAGCCGTATAGCTGTCACTTCCTCCGAGAGAAAATCCAAGGATTTCTTGATATCATCCAGATCCTCCGAAGCTGGAGTCTTTCTGGGTCCCATTTTCTTTCAATTTCACTTTTTTTCTTTTTTTATTTATTTATTTTTTTTACTATTTATTCTCCAATGAAAATTCCTCGCCACTGCTTACGAGTTACCTTCCAGATTTCCACTGCCTACCGGCTTCCAGATTAGCTTACAGTTAGCTCCCACCGCTTACAGGCTAGCTTCGGATCGCTGTTTATGAATACCTTTCATTCAGCCAAGCAGGATAAAGTAGAGTTTCGACGTCTTGATAAGGAGAGTTGGCGTATTCTCAGAAGTTGTTTTGTCGCTTCAGTCCCAGTACAGCTTCACAGCCGCTGCTAACGGGTTAGCTGCTAACAAGCTAGCTTCGGTTAGCCGCTGAACAATAAACCGTCAGACAGAAACATCCCTCCGTCCAAATCAGTCCGTTGAAGCCGAGTATATACAAGACAATTGATTTGACAATAGAAACATTTTACAACATATGCATTATAACCTCTGGTTTAGTCCTTTGCATCATTGCGGCTTTGTTCCCCCTTCATGTCTCAAAGAAAAACTGAATATTTATTGTAAATGCCATGCCACTGTTTACGCAATACAAGCATATAAAAGGACCACACAAGTGTTTCCATGAAATTAGTCAAATTGTATTTAAATTTCCATCTACGTATCCAGATTCAGAGTTGTTTCATCTCGCTCTCTTTTATTATTTTCTCTCTGTCTGTCACGGACAGATTGACAATTGGTTTATCTGTGAGTCTGTCTGCACACACTCTGAACTGAAACATTATTATCCACAAGGGGGAGAAATGCTGTTCAGTTTTTTGTTTCTATTGTTTTCTTCCAGATTTTTGGATGATGTCAGAGGCAATTTTTTTAGCTTAGTGGCACTAAGGACCGCATGAAAATTCTTAATGTTTTGCAAATTTTTTATATAGCTACAGAGAGGAGACGCTGGTATAGTACTCAGCTTTCCACTGCCGCATTAATGTACAGCTTAGTGTTTAGTCAGCTCCAGTGGCTTTGCTTCTTACTATGTCATCTAATTCCAAACAGCAATTAGCTAAACCATGCCGCAACAGCCCTAATCACAACCATCATCCCTTGGCCGCAGTCTACATTCATCATTCCCCTTCCCCAAATTCCATAAAACTGACCCACTTTTTATGCAGTCCCATCCAATGTATGCACACACAGAGATGTACTCCCCCTTCCCCCCCCACACACACGCAGAGAACCTCTGTTGAGGATTTCAAGCAAACCTCTTCACCACTAAATATTCTCTGCAGTTCTGACTGAAGGTTAAACATCATAAAAGGATATCTGGGGTATGAAAAAAGACCCACTCAGACGCCAGTGCAGCCACTGTGGATACCACAGCTGATTTTCTCTCCATTTATGCTATTCTGAAAAGCTATTACTGCAATCACTGCTTTGCACTTGTGAGACCGTTTTTAATTACATAAGCAGAAACAAATGCAGTTTGTTAGCTCAATTCAGCACTAAGATAATCATTTAAATGTATAAAATCCATTAAAAAACACAGAAGTTTTACTTATATCTCTTTAAGCCTACTTATTATTTGGAAGCCAATGTAAAATACTACAATCTAGTTTGAATAGGCCACTTGATTCAAATCAAATACTAAAAAATACACAGAAATTAAATTACACTCTTAGGCTCAATTACCACTTAGAATGAGAAGAGGGGAACAATAACCACAAACACACACAGGGAGACACATGATTTGAGTAAACTTGCCCAACTTTGACCATAAAGGGATTTCTCACTTCTTTTAATTTGAGGTTACATTTTTAAGAGCACTCAATGTCTTAGCTGCAATAAAATCAGACAAAGATAATGATTCAGAATCCAACCAAACCAGCTGGTGCTACATGAAAGGCAAACTTGGAAGAAAAAAAAAAAACAATCACTGATTGAGACAAAATGAATTGATTTTATGATTTCAAATTAAAGTGTTCTCTAAAAAAACAAGACTGACTTCATTTGTGAACACTTGACTTTTTCTCGTGGGATCATTCCAAACCATTCTCCTTTAATTTTCTACAAATTGCCATACATCACCTGTTTTGGTAAAGCAAAATGTTCTTAACATCCAGACTTAAGTATACCTTCCATTAGTCCGTATTTGTCCATCTTGAAAAACAGCACCATACTCCTCTTGTAGCATCACCTATTTGACTTCTATCTCTTAAAAAGGGGGTATTTAGAGAACTGTAATCTTGAAGGGGTTTTCCTTTTTAACTATATTTGTGTGGGCTAATTATACACAGTTCTTCTTACTTTCAACAGACAGTGATCAGTGGGATCCCAACTGGGAGAATCAAGGAGGAAATCCCACTGGGAAGTTGAGCAAACACCTGCTGATAAGCCGTGTCCACAAGGATTTGTACAGTCTATCTTCTGAGTGCATATAGTGTAATTTTCATAGTTCCTACTTTATATTGTACTGTTTTTTTTAATTATGGCTTTAGATGAGTTAAACTAATTTTGCCAGGCTAGGTAGAGAGCGGAATATAACTGATTTATGAAGTTAGGTGCATATACGAAGTAGACCTGCAAAAAATATTGTATCAGTCATGATTACAATATTAATCTGTTCTGTACTTTCACAAGTGACATAACCAGAACTAATTAAAAGCCTGTCGAAACTAAAATGTGGCATTTTAAATATTCATCAAGGAATCACGAAAGATGGAGAAAATGCCTTTTATGGACGATAGCCTTAAAAGTTCTTTCATCTCTGCTGCTACAATAATACTGTGTCACCACTACTAATCTCTGAGTTATGTGAAGTGGTGTGAAACTCTACATCTTCAAAGATTTAAGCACAGGAAGAACCACACTTGGATTTATTATTGACAAATAAGATTTTAAATGGATTTTGAAACCAGAAGAAAGATACCAAATGGATGGTGTATGTCGTCATTCAGATGCTCATATATAACCTTGCAGCTGCCTTCTGTTAACAGTAAAAGCAACAACTCCTATTTGGCTGAAATGAATGAACATTTAGGAGCTACATCATCTTACTATGATACAATAATGACAAACATTTGGTCTACAAAATGGATATTACCAGGACAACACAACCATTTGAAAAATCCATTGACATATTGCAACTACAAACATTAATGTATGTTATTGGCATTTTATGATGTAGATCAACTCAGATATTGTTGTAAAGTTGGAAGGAAACTTTGAATGGTTTAGTGTGAATTTGTCAGTGGCCTTTACATTTCAATCCTGTCTTTAAGGAACTCAGAGGTCTGTGAGAGAACATAAGTCAACATGAAGCATGAAGACCATGGAGAACAGCAAATAAGTTAAAAATAAAGTTGAGAAGTCCCAAAGTTAGATTTTAAAACAACATCACAAGCTCTTAAAACATCTCAGCATGCTATTCAAATCATTATTTGAAGTACAGGATACATGCAAAAGAAAATGCTGTTTTCACTTTATGCGCCCAACTGTGGACTCCTCCACTACTGGCAATCTTGCTTTCAGCCCGTGATTGCTTTTCTTTACGTCTGTAAATGGTAATGTTTAATTCTTGGTTCATGCCCACCAGTATGAATTAACATCAGTCAAAAGATGTCATAAATAAGAAAAAAGCCCATATAAATTGTACCTGACTATAAACGGTAGGACCAGCAAAACTACGAAATAAAATGTGACTTATTGCCCAGTAAATATGGTAACTTGCTGTGGCTGAATACAAATAGATTGCACACTTTTCACATTTTTATAAGTGAAAATATTTGAAAACCCTGTGTACTTTCTTTTTCATTTTTCATAATTTCAAAAATAATTATGCATTATTTTCTATTCCAGAAAATCCCAGTAAAATGCACTGAGGTTTGCCAGTGCAATGTGGCAAAATGTGAAAAAGTTCAAGAGGGATAAATACTTGTGCAAAGAACTAACTGTGTACACACACACACACACACCTAGAGATACAAGCAAACACAAATGCAACACCAGAAGACTGAAGCAGAAAGAAAGAGAGAGAGAATGAGAATCAAAGAGCAAACTGAAACACATTGTGAATGATAAAAAATTCACGAAGCCAGTTTGTAGTGGTTGCAATGTCACCAGGGAATTCTCACAATTGTTGATTTCCATGTAGAGAGACAATGAGTTCAGCTTCATTGACTTCTACAGATGCAGTGAAGCACAGTAATTACCATGGCTCAGACAGAGGAGGTGCTACTGCCAAAAACATTCAGCGCTCTATAAACCAAACTACACCTTCTATCAAAAAAGGCAGACATACACCATAACTTAAAAAAGTTTTTTTAAACTAATCGTAGGAGACAAGTAAAATCCAGAGAAACAAGACAGAGACAACTCTTCAGGTGTGGATGAACAACCATCACAACGGCAAGAATGTTACAACATAAACAGGAACACACTAATGAAAAACTATGAAAAAGTGAGAAATGAGATTCCCCAAACAATCTAATCTATCCTTGAGTGCCCTCCTACTGCAGCATTCTTCTGTAAGAGCCAGATTAAGTTGGGAAGCGCTGCAGCGTGTGAGCAAAGCAGAGAACAGAAAAAAGAAAATCAATGATAAGAGTCTCCACTTGACACAGTAAAGGACTGAAGTTTGTGTGTTTTTGGAGGACAGGGGAATAACAGCGGGTACAGTACCATTGTTTTATCTCTAAAACAACTATTAACAAAACAAAAGAAAAAATCTGTTCATGTTTGAACAGATATTAGAATTTCAGGGAAAGTTGTCACTGTGACTATGTGCTAAGTGACTGAAAAGGAAGTCGATTTCCAAAATTCCAAGATATGTAAATACCTATTCCCTTGATGATGACATGAGAATACCTCATGTGCAATTATCCAATCAGTTGTGTAATATTTAACCTCATTGTCACTCAGACCAGATCAGTCATCCATGGGATGTTTAATTGATTAAACAGTAACTTAAGTAGCTGAACTGATGGATTTACAGGAGAAAAGTTTCAGAGAACCTTCAATTTCATATCTGGTATCTAAATTAAAGTTAAATATTTAGAAAATCTTTCTAAGGCTGCTAGGGGGATTGCAACGGATTTTTTGTGTGCACATTTCCAAGATAAATCTGACTGCAAACATACGAAGAAGAAAATAATTTTCATGTGTCTGTTCTGAGGTCTGCAAGCACCGTAGTGCTCTCTGTCCAAACATTCTGCAGTTAAAGCATGCTTCCTAAGTAGATTTTCACACACATGTTCTGACAATTAAAGGCTGGCTCAAAGATTTTACTCAAATTTTACAGCTTCTGAATTAATTATGAACCTTAAAGTGTATTATTGAAGAAGAACTGATATGTTAAGGAACTAAATTCTGCAAAAGTAGGAGCTAATTCACAGAACTACTAACAATTAAACCATGAAAAAACAAGGAATACATAAAACACTGAAAGAAAATCCAGAACAATCATTCATTGAGTTATTCCATAAAGCTGGTAATTGTCATTCAGTTCTTTACTCAGATCATATAGGTTGCAGCTAATGAACTCATATGCTGCATACCACAAATTTTGATCACTGGGGTTTGGCAGGCCAGACTTATTTGTATGGTTTACTTGGTCTTATTATGTAGAAAAGATCAAAATGACAAGTTTCCATGAAGTCAGAACTCATCCTAGCAACACACTTCCCTCAAATGCTTAGCTGGCAAATAGTTTTTCTTAGTTTGTTTACTTTTTTACTACACAGTGTTCAACTGTACATGTTTTCTGTAGAAAGTTGTGTGGCACACAACTTTCCCAAATCAATTCCAGGTATCCATTTTTTAAAACGATCAGTAGGAACTAAACTGCTCATATGTGTTGTTTTCCTACTGTCTGATTATGTTGCCATGCCACCAGCGCAAATTAAAATTTCTGAGGATGCTAGCTAGGCATCAGCTGGTGAGGGCAGCTTATTGTATTATAACCTTCCGGCAAAATACTGTGGTGTTAAAGTTTACACAAAAATTTAAAACTAAAGCAAATAAGCTAATTGTCTTTAAAACAGAAAAGCGACAATTGTTCATGCTGCTGCTAAAATAACTGGTTACATATATGTTCACGTTATGTGCACTTTCCAATTATTTAGACAACTACTTGTAACAATATTTTTCAGACACATTGAACTTTTACTAACTTACCTTATCCTTATTTTATTTCCCCTTAAAATTTAGACATAAAATTTATGCTTTATGTCTGTATTTTGTGAGACTGAGATTGTTATTAAATGACTTGGTTTGGTCTCAATTTTATCTGCAAAGCACATTTTCATACTATAGTTTCTTAAAATTGGCTTTGGTATTTCAAAATTACACTTGATAGGTTTGTATTATGAAACTGTTTTGTATTTAGCAAAACAAGCCTTTTTTCTCTCAGATTTGCTTTCTCTTGCTTTGCACTATGACTAGAAAACTGATGTCAAATTCTGGTTGATGGATATTTTTCAAGGAGTTTATATGAGACAAACAACAACACGCAAAGAGATTAGCGTGCAAAGTGTATGTCAATTTATGGCCATGAAAAAGATGATTTCCCAGGCTTCCCTGTTGACATGTAGAAAAAACACACAAGTACACACATGAAGAGCTACATGTTCTGATAAGTTGAAGGGGCTTCATTGTTTCTTGGCATTGATTAGTGCTTCAGCTGTGAGGAAAGGACAGCCCAATTTGTCAAAAGTGTGCATGGAGCTAATCACATCAAAAGAACTGCTACCCGGGCTAATATCAGCCCATGAGCAGGACGCCTCATTCATTAGTCTGCATCTGCAGGACAAATCACTTCCATGCTGACAGACAAAAGCAACACACAGGAAAGCAAGATGAGGCAAGAAAACTAGGGGTGCCTCATTCACTGAGATAAACAATAAAAATATCTGACTTGATGAATACAAAATAAGATAACATTTAACCTTCTATTTTCCATGCACTGGTCTACACTAGAAATCTTGTGCTAAGTAAAATGGTGTCGTTTTTCAAAGTGCAGCAATCATTTGTGTCAAAAAAAGTAAACATCAAAGACAACCTACTTTTTTTTCTGTGGCATAGCTTCATTTGAGGCCTCTAATTTTCTGCTTTGTGAAAATATAATGGAACAGCAACTAACAATTCACTCCAGCTTCATCTGATAATTATTATAAATAATAAATGCTGATAAGAAAATCCATTACGTCAAAACAAAATATTTTATTCACAAAATACATTTGTTTTCTCCCTTTGCAATTCTCTTAGAGACGACTCAATTCATCTTCATTTTGCTCATTGTGTGACAGTGTGCCATGCAGCACAGACGTAATACATATTACAAATAAAAACACAAATAAGACTAATGAACGCTGAGGAAATACCAACATATTAATAATAGATGAGCATATAAAGTATGGAATTTAATGAAGAATGCTTGTTTACTTTCTTTGTCATTTGAGTGACATCTGACCACTAAACCTTTACCAATTGCAGACACAAATTGCACTTTCAAAGGCATAAATTTACACATATTCTGCCACAATATTATGCACCTATTAAAACACTAATTTATGATGCTTACCTAGCAATAACAATAGAGCTAAATGCTACACAATGGGAGATGCGGCTTCATCTTCACTTCTCTGCATTTTGCCCCAGAAATATCATGTTTTTTTGTTTGTCTCAAGTGTGCCGTTTTGCAGTTTGACCAAAACGTTCTTGGTCATATCTTCCCACAACACATTTTTCTTGACTGTGCCATGCCATCTACATACTTGTGTGGAACTGTAAATGACAATTATTCTGACTTCCTTTCAATATGAGCTTTCTTCTTGTCAGAACTAATATTTATTTTGCAGAGGGAATTTTTTTACCACCTGAGTTGTGGATCTCCACAGCTGTTCTGGAGTAAACATTAGTCTTTATGGCTACTTCTGTGGTCATTGCTCCCCTTGCTTAGGTGGTCAGTTTAGGTGGATAGTTACGTAATGTTTTTTTTTAGGTGTGTCATGGCTTCATCCAATTTTCAATGACAGTTTGTGTTGTGCTCCATTAAGTGTTTAAAGCTTTGGGTATTGTTTTATAATTTACTGTTCTTCATTTCAGGCCTAGAAGATGTTTTATTTTTGCTAACTAGGTTTTCATCCATTTCATCCATTAAATGTATGGGTACCTTGGCAACAACCTGTGAGTTTGCATTTGCAACAGTTTTTACACATACAAGGATGCTATAATGGATTTAAAAAACAAAAAAGTACATTTCTAATCTACTCTATTAAAGTACAGCCTGAATGATCAAATAACTAACTAAACAGTTGTTTAATTTACCAAGTTATGAGTATGTTTTATATAAATTTAGCCAAGGGATAATGAGAAATGGCACGCTTCTCTGAGGAGATGAAAATGACGACTACAGCGACCAATCAATTCATTAACATTGGAAAAAGAATCAACAAGCCCATCTGGTAAGAAACGAGCAGAGTGAAACCCATAACTGAAGAGTCAATAAGCTTTCATAGCACTGATGTCTGACCAGCTGTAAATCAATGGGGCAGGGGCTTCTTGTGTGCACATGCAGAGATAGGCTGCTAAAGATAAGATGCACTGACTTCTTAACCATCTCGCTTAGCTGCAGGGGATTCTGCTTCTCTGTTCTCTCCCAGGCTTTGAAGCTCTAATGCCTCTGATCCGTCAAATATCTCCTGCCTCACATGCTGTCCAATGCACATCTACTCACGAGAAAGATGATGTGACAACACTGCAGCAAGCATAGGGTGGTAAAGGTGGCTATAGGCCTGTCTCCAGTGCTAATGCAGGTTCATTAACAACTTGGTTCTGATGTGACACTTTAATGGTAGCTGGCAGCAGTGCAAGATGTGGCAGCCACAGCAATCTAAAGCTTTCACACGTTCAAACAGAAATCAGATGTTACACAGTGGGGTGTGCTGGCAATTTCCAACTTTTTTATTACCACTAGACATGACTAATGGCCATCCACTGATTAATCTAATGAAAGGGATTGCTATATGTTAAACGCAAAAGCATACCGGTGCTGAGAGTCCAAGGGTCAAAGATGTAGTTAGGGGCTAGAGGTCCATTAGCAGTGGTCCGCAAATGCACTCAGTGAAGTCACCCAAACAATAAAATATAATTTTTTTCTATACTGCCCTCTCTTTATTCAAGTCTTTCCTTCTAACTCCCTACCCTACCACAGCCCGAGGGTGTCTGCCTGGGAGGCACGTCAGCATGTGTCTCCCTACAGTCTGACTCTTTGCCACCGTGGCAAATCAATTCTTAATAAACCAACTGAAGGCTTCTTCTGCTATACCTTTCATTTCCCCTCCTCAAAGCTGCAGGGCAAATTAGCCTGCCAAGTGGATGATAGGGAGCAAGCAGCAGAAGAAAGCAACAGAGGGGGTGTAGAGAGGAAAAAAAACAACCCAACACCTACAATTAAATTAACAAATCACTGTTCTTAATTAATCTGGGAAATACAAGCAGAACTGTGGGTTTGAGACGTGACTGACATGGCTATAGTGCTGCTTGCATCTGCTTATGTTTGTGCTGTTAAGTGTTTGTGCGGAAAAGCTGAGAACTAGAGGAGGAAAGGCAGATGAAAGCTTAATAAAAACTCTCCACAGAGCCCCCTGAGCAGAATGGTGAAGCTGTTACTTAGACACCCCACCACCTCCACTACCACCAGCACCACCCACATTACATTTCTTTGGTTTCCTCTTCCTCCCACTCTCTTATTTCCCTGTAATTCCTCCCGTACTGAGCTTTTTACCCTTTCTTCCAACTCCACCAATCTCTTCACTCTTTCGTACAACTCCATACTCCTCTTTTCACCCTGTACCCTTGCTAGTTTTGTACTAGCAAGGGTACAAAAGCAACTCATTGCTTTTCCTAATGAGTTGTGGCACTGACAGCTGGATTACAACACTGCTTTGTAATCCTTTTATTTGACTGTTTAGGATAATCAGCTGCCCCAGACCAAAGGCTTGCCTCCTCCGTCGAGGGGCAACTTCCCATGTATGTCCATGTTTGACTCGGTAAAATCACATTTAAAACTGTGTGACTGTGACTAAAATTTTCTAAAGCCCAGTTGATAGGAGGGCAACAAAGAGCTCATTATCTCCACTGTGCAGAAGCTTCCAAGATGACCATGATCACGAAAGGCCACCAATACTTCACAACAAAGGTTCTAAAAAAAAAAGTCTTTCAATTCATATCCAAGCTTTAAGACCAGAAAGTAGTCCCTCATCCTTTTCTAGTGAACAAATATTTTCTTCTCTCAAGCTCGCCTGGTCCTCTAGCGCTTGCACTCCTCTAACATTTCTCCTCCTTCCCATCTCTCATTCCCCACCCCCACTCACACTCCCTTGCAAGAGCTTGTTCCCTCTGTGGCCACAGGATTCGCTTTGTTCTGATCATTCTCCGACCCAGGCAACTTATCTGCTTTTCTACATTCTAGCAGGCCCAGAGGAGGAAAACGGACCCTTTTATTAGCCTCACTCTTTGCCTCGTCCTCTGATCTGCTGAAAAAGACAATAGTCAGATAAGAAGAAGGAGAAGAAAGAAGATCTGGCCAGTGTGCTTTTCAAAGTGCTGTTGGGGCCCCTCCCTAGGGTTCAGACAGTTAGCTTGCAATTCATGATGTTTTTACAAAAAGTATCACAGGACTTTGTAAGCCTTAGAAAATAGAGACATGCTGCATGAGCTAATAAAACTATGCAGTTCATGGCTGAATATTTTCAAGTAATAGTTTTGTAGAAAAAAAACACATACCTTCACTTCCTTACAGCAGTCATCTGCTGTTTTTCAGAAAGTGGTCATTTGGCCTTCATGTTGAAATAAATTTATATAATTCCAGGTTTTATGAAGGCAAGCTCAAGGTCCATTGTTGAATGCAATAAAGCTTACTCACTTACTCTCACATTACTGAGACGGAGGAAATCCAAATAACCAGGGTACACAAAGAAATGTAGCGGTCACCACTGTACTACTCCCGTGTTGTTTTAATTCAAAGATATTCATCCTGTAACTCACAAAATCACATTTAACATGCACCACTGTATTTATGATTTCATAAAACAGAACTATTTATGAAGACCAAGAACCAACCTGAATACAACTCCTTATTTCTATGCCTTTAATATGGTCTTCTGGTTTAGTAGCAGTAAGTTTTCCCTAAAGGGCCACGTTGCTTTGTGAATGAAGTCATTTATTCTAGAGCAAATATTTTTGTATTTATTCTGGTTATCTTTATCAAATCATATCAAGTAGTTTGCAGTGGGACCAATTTAGAACCTTGCGCAGAAAAAGACCGTTGTCCATCTCCTATTCTAAATCATTAAACTCCTGAGTTGTCTAAGAAGTCTTAACAGAACAAACTCTCCTTGGGTAAAGTTAAGTGATGCCTTTTATTGCAGTAAACTTAAGCGTGATTTGTCCAATGGGTTTAAAATGGTAAAAAAAAAAAGCATTGTTCCTGCCTCTACCACAAATAGGGAAGCTAGTTCACCCTACAAAAGTCAACAGTTAAGTGCTATGCTTGGTATCTTCAAGGTATAATAGCCCTGTGTTGACTTCTGCTGGCACAGAAAGGGTATTAGAGGTACTGATTAAAATCCATTTTCACCAACAGAGGAAAAATCAGTTTAAAAATATCTCGAGGTATGTTGTCAGGGCCTGAGAGCCAACGCAATTGTTCTTATTAGAATTTGAGGCAAACAAAACAAAAGTGTTCTTTCAAGGACCATGGAATCCAGTATTCCCATCTTCCTTGTGGGTTAATTTTTCTTTTGTTTACTTATGTTTTCACTCATGACCTTTTTTTCTTGTTTTGTTCCTTTCAGTAGTTATTTAGAGAGAGTTTTGTTTTGGAAGGGTTTACTGCCAGTGCAGCAGTTTGGGATCTATGGACCTGAACCACCTGTTGTATTTGAACACCACGTTTCCTTCTTCAGTTTCAGTTCAGTCAACCACATTAAGCGATAAGATCAAATCATCTTTGTCATTTTATCTTGCTTCCAGCCTCCATTTGTTCCAGGTTTTTTTTCTTCACTACTGTCTATCTTTCTTTTGTGTTACCCAGCTGCTTGCAAATCTGATGGAAGCTTGCTCCTCCGGAAAAAGGTTGGACTGTGTATAAGAACTCTGTGCCAACCCGCTTGGAAGCTTCACTCAAAATGATCAAGACTCATTGTGTGAACTCACAAGCTACCCACCTGGCTTCTGCTTTAATTGCTGTAAGAACTACCTGCAAGAAGCCTCTATGAACTTACCCTCTGTTGTAAATAAACAAAATCTGGAAATATTCCTAACACTGAGTTAATGCTTTGGTCTTTCAGTCTCTGTGAAATCATAAAAGACCAATCTGGCCAGCCAACAGACTTTGAAAAAAAACACAAGTAAAAAAAAAATACTCCACTTATTTACAGAAAAAAATTGGTCCATTATGCAAAAACTGGCACAGCTGCTTCCTTTTCTCTTGTTTTTTGTTTCACAAACTAACGTCCTGCTCCTTCTGGCAGGAGAGGTCTCCAATGCTCCAGCCCAAATTAATAAAGGAGCTCTAAAACCCGTCAGTGAGTTCCACTGAAGGAATATTGTTTTATGTCTCCATGGTGTTCAGCCATGGACCTCACTGGTACACTTCTGATTTCTCTAAAGTCTCCTGCCGGGTCGTTCTTCACAAAGGCCCACCATTAGGTTGGACAAACTGGAAGAATTAGTTTTGCCGTTGTAAATGATTTCACAATTAAAAGAAATACTGAAAATAGCACATTAAGAATTAATTGCAGCACAGCAGACATCCAGTTGAGAAGTCTATTTTTCTAGTTTCCATGAGAAAATGATGAATTGCTTCCCTGAGATTTTTTTTATATGTGTAGCAAGTTTCTGTGCACAAATATTACTTTATTTTACCAAATAGCATTTATTCCCCTGATACATACTTGAAATATTTCCATTTTAATTTTGTAGCATGAATTTTAGCTTATAGATCCCTGTAGGGTTGCACAGTATCAGAAAATGTGTTTTTGCTGTGGTACTGCCAAGTATTGCAATCATGATATTATGATTCATTCACTTAAACAATGTGAAGTAGTTCTTTACAGTTTTGTGTTGCAATAATGATTACCATTTCATAAATTCTACTGCTCTAGTACCCTGATGTATTCAGTAATAAACCAAAGATTTATATAACTTCAGTATAAGCCTCAAACTATTATCCCGTTGTTATCACCCTGTCAAACATAAAGAATCTAAGAGAAATCAGTGGCCAACTAGAAGCTACAGAAATGACCAGCCAGGCATACACTCAAAAATCCAATCTTTCCAATCACCGAATGTACTATGTGCAAGTGTTACCAGGTCTTACTGGCAATATCACTTTTCAAGTGATAACCTTTAGTTGGTAAGGAAGATCTATCCATCCACTATCTTCTGATTGTCCAGGGTTCAGGTTGAGAGCCCTGGACAAGCAGCTCTGAACCTACAGACAGGTTCAGACTCCCCTTTCCTCTGCCACTTGGACCAGCTCCTCTGGGGGAACCTAAGTCTTCCCAGGTCAGTCTAGAAACATTGTCCCTCCAGGGTGACATTTGAATCTCCTCCCCGTGGGATGTGCCTGGAGCACCTAGCCAGAGAAGCATCTAACCAGATACCTGAACCACGTCCACTGGCTCCTTTCGATGTGGAGGAGCTATGGCTCTACACTAAGACCCTCAGTGTGAAAAGATAAAGAAGATTCCAAGATAATTTCAGTACTAGAAAGGAGTTTTAAAAAAAGACATCAGAAGAAGCTGAGATAGTTGGAAAAGTGACTGCTGTTCATTCAGGGTGCAACACTGTTTTGTCTTTACAGAGGGAGTCTGCCATTTTAGTAACATTAGGCAACACCACTAGCTAACCATGCTACAGTAAAAATATGAACTCACTCATATTTTATTCCTTTTTAAAATTCATAAAACCCTGGGGTTTTTTCATTCTCCTTAAAACTCATTAGATGGAAAACCTTTTATCAAGTAACTTTGACAGAACTGTATTATAACTACTAGAATGTAGTTAATACAATTTGAATTTATCTGTATGATTAGATTGATTTAATTATATATTTCTGGGCGTGACGTGGTGGCGTAGGGGATAGTGTGACCCATGTTTGGAGGCCTCGAGTTCTTGACGTGGCCGTTGCGGGTTCGACTCCCGGACCCGACGATACTTGCCGCATGTGTTCCCTCTCTTCTTCCCCCTTTCCTGTCAGCCTACTTTCATATAAGGGACACTAGAGCCCACAAAAGACCCCCTGGAGGGGTAAAAAAAATTTTAAAATATATTTCTGTGTACAACTTAGATTACTGTTTTGTAAAATGCCTTGGCATTATATTTGTTGTCAGTTGGAACTATATAACTAACCTGATTTAAAAGCTGTATTGATCTGAAATAATCACACACAAGGTATGAGGTCACCATTTAATATAAATATTTAATTGCTGTTGACAACTGTTTGTAAGGGTGCCCTGTTTGGAGGACCTTTATTTTCCCCCTTATTAGCTTTTCAAGTATTGAATAGCACAGGGCGAGACACCATAGGACTCAACATTGTCTTCTCATTAATTAACATTAGTGACGCTGTTTTTTTAAACCCCCTACTCCTCTATCTGCGTCTCCCTCAGTCTCTTGTGTCCTTCTTGAGCTTCCTTGTACAGAGACAATAATTTGACTGTGTGGTGAACTTAAGAACTAAACGGGCGAACATTCACAAAGGAGTTCAGGACACAATTAGTGATTACCAGACAGCTATGTCTTCTGAGGGCTTCCATCCTTCTTTTCATCCTCCCTTAACAAAGACAAGGGAGCTTCAAGCAAAGGGAATAGCATATGAGGCTGTAATGCTCCTGAATCTTTCCTGCCCACAGACAGATCACACACTTCTACTGTTGATTAGGGAAGTATGAGAAATGGACAGAAGTTTCATTAATTAAATATAATGATCTGATTTTAGTCTGGAAACTATAAAGAGCAAAGAGATAATGGAGGGCAGGGTTGGAGGTGAGAATACCATATTTCATTAATTTTTCACACCACTGTTATGAGGCACTTTTAATGACAATGGCTGCAAATGAGATTTTCACTGTGTCTCTTTTTATTATGTTTTTGCTATAAGAAAACGGAGTAAAGTATTTTTTAGAAGAGAATTGTCCGCAGCAAGCTCAGATCTATTTAATTTGCCCTGTAAAAACAAAAAGATTAAGAGAAACAATGGCGCATATAAAACCTATATCTACAAGGCATTGTTACTTTTGTCCCTTTATCCAGCATCGTTTTTCTTTATTAGCTATGACACACAAACAAAGCTGAAGGTAATGTAGTTGCAATAGCAAAATCACATTGATTTTAGTTGTAACTGAGGCTATAATTAAAACTGTGCCAGAGAAACAGCATTAAATCAGTAACTACCCATACTACAGTTTCTGTTTTCAGACCTAAGGTTTACTAAAATAATGGTCAGTGAGTCAGTATTTCTGGTTTTATACCATCATATCGATTAAAATCATTCTGTATTTTCTTACGATGCAAGTTACAATGCAACTACAAACTTCACAAACATTTTTAAGATGAAGCATAAAGAAAATGCCATGGTGAGTCAAGAATTGTACAAAAATCAAAAAAATGTGGTGTGCATTTATTTCAAAGTGTAATTTTCATCTCCTCCTGGCACAGAAAATATTTCTGCAGAGGAATTTATGAACAAACAGTATGACCGAGACCCAGGATAATATCAAACAGGTGATCAAAAACATAATATAGTTCTTGCAACATCTCACTGAATATTGTACAGTCTAGGGCTGGGTGTATTCTGTGAACCATACAGACTCTACACTCACTTCCACAGACAGTTGAGATTTCACAGTTGAGTGTACCAATTGCCTACATTTCTTAAGACAGATTTCTTCATTTCCAATAATCCAAATGGATACTAGCAAATTTAATGAGCTCATCTGGCACAAAGCCTCGTTTCTTCTCCACCAGGGCAGCAGTCGCACGACTGTCAGTGCTGCACAGAGAGTGGCAGTCACACTCCTTGTGTCTGGTTGCTCTGACTCTCAACGTTCACTTAACAGCACTCAGCATTATCAGCTAGGTGTTGCAAACTAAACACTTCAATGTAAAAAGTGACCCTTTGTGCAAAAAACCAATACTGTCTATTCCTGCGAACACTCAGAGTGAAACATGGTGGTGCTGCTGCTTTAGGGAAGTTTTTCTTCAAGAGAGATTGTAAACCTGGTTGATGCAATCAGGGATTAAGCTAAAAAAAATGCCATACTGGAAGAAAACCTCTTAGATACTGCAAAATACTGCACAATAATATAGTATTTTGCAGACAGTATCAAAGAGGTTGGGGACAACAACCTCAATATGTAAGAATTAGCATTAGAATTAATGTATACAATTAGTTAACAGGGCCTCATGATTTCTTCAAAACTCATGAGAGAAAAAGTTCATCTTTCCTTCTACTCTAATCACTATGTTATCTTCTGACAGTAACCAAGCAATTTACATAGCATAACTGCAAAGTTAAAGCAAAGTGCGGTGGTTTTAAAGACTTATTTGGGAACAATCCATTCCTAACGTTTTCAAGCAGAAGAGTAGTTACAAGAGCACATTTTTTGAAGTTGCTTAATACGAAAAATCAATGCACCAAACAATATGCAAGTAAATCCCATCAGCTCCTATGCAGCACTAATCTACCAAAAGAACAGAGAGGAAAATCTGTTCTTATTGTTTAATGTATGCGTATTTGCGCTTGTACGATAAAGGGCATATGAAAGAGTGCTAATATTGCCCCCTTGTCATCCTACAGCTGTCAAAACCTACACCAACCATCTGTCCATTGAAGAGCTGGAGTCCAGACAAAGTATTTAATAGGGTTTAATGTCTTCAGGAGGGCCATAACCTTCGTCCTGTAGAACCTCAGAAGGCTCATCATGCTGAGGCAGAGGGTCTCTAAATGTACCGAGCAGATGACAAGTATGCAGAGTTCACACAAGCAGCTGAGTAACTTAATCTGCAGGAAGTGTCCAACATTTTTCATTTGCTCTCCTTCTACCTGCTGCACCATTTTTATTTGCAATTCATCTTCAAATTCAGTGAAAGTAATGGTTTCCACCTGCTTTTTCATACTGCATTCTTAACTTTGTAGGGACTGGCTTACAAAAGTCTGCACAATATCTGTTTTCCTAGACAACTATGTCAATGTGCATTATGCTTTCAGTTAGAAAAGGCTCACAGGGACGTGACTGTCCGATCCTAGCAATATTAATCAAATGTACTGTTGCAGTCGTAGTCCCACCATACTTCTGTCTCATTTATCATATAAATCACTTATGAACTGCCCCTACAAGGTAAAGAAAACCTCAACCATGTGGCTAAATCATCAATACTGGCCTAGCTAGAAAGTCATCAGAAATTCCTAAAGTCAACTGCACACATACAGTATATCCAGCATATAATACATGAGGTTATAGCTACAGCTCCCTCAGGCAAGATTAGCCTTTGGCCTAAAAAGCACTAACCAGCACCTCAGTAAGTCTCTAGAGTTGTCTCTGGCATGCAAGATACAACGGGAGCCTGCCAGATATATTGCTTTGATTAATAATCAGTGAAAGCAGATGTAGCTGCTCTTGTGTCAAAGACAACATATTCTTATAAAAACAAGACCTAAATCATGTAATGGCTCAAACAGATGGCTTGAAGATGGATTTGCATTGATTTTTTTGCATCATGGCCGAGTTTAAACTTTTTATGGTGTTGGGTTGCAGATAATTGCTTTTGAAAATCCTGGGAGACGGTCTTTCTCTTAAAAAATGACAAAAGAAGTTAAACGCAATGATCCAAAAGTAGAAAGACAAAAGTGAAAATAATGTAAATTATTTAGGCAGATGCAGGAACTGGGCAGAGAAGGCTGTGTTCCAACAATGTCAAATCTCCATTAGGAGCCCCTATCTGGTATCGACCCAGAAAACACTGCAGGCTATGTGTCATGAGATTTGGGGCAAGAGGTAAACAGGAAATCAAAAACAATCTAATTCAGTTTAAGGGTGGAGGGAAAGAGAAAACTGATGTATTGCCCATCCCTATGGAGGATGTGAAAAGAAATGGCTTCTTTTATTCTGGTTCCCATGAGTCATCCATTCCGACAGACTGTAGTCCCCACATTATCAGCATCACCACTGAACCACTGAAAAATGTGTGACAGCTCTGGTTTTCAGAAGAAGGGGAGTTTTCCTTCTGTGCTTAACCCCAGAGCAAAAGATCCCGTAACTTTATACTTGCAATGCATCTGCTTTTAGGTTTGGAGAAGAAAAAGGTTGTTCAGAATGCAAAGCCAACAGCATCTGATGCTATTAGCATCAGTATTAGATTGTGAAAAATCACCTAAAGTTTTACTGGAAAGTTTGAATTTCCCAAGGTTTTCTAGATGACTACTGAGAAAATCAATTTTGAAAATCTTATGCTGGTGAAAAACAGTAATATTTTAAAACATAATCATACTGAGACAATTTTACAGCTAACATAACATGGATTTTTTGACATTGTAGTTTTTAAACACAAAAAATAAAGAAAAAAAGTCTTATTGGCTGAAGGACAGAGCTTAAAAAAAGTATTAGGTTGTTACTCAGAAGATTAAACTTTTAGGTTTCAGTTGGCAAATTACCCAGAAAATCCCACAAAAGCAAAATCCTGTATGCAAAGTTACTTTAAAATCCAGTACGACTGAAGATTGTTTTCAGATTTTAGCATTTAACTACTTATTTACACTTCTGTTTCTTATCTCATTAACTCTTTCTCACACAGAACTGTTCAACTTTTGCACTTATTAGCTGGAAATGCTAATAGTAGTTAGCTTTTAATGTAGCACAGCATTTAGCATATCCTACTTATTTTCCTATTTGAAACTAGAAATTTAGGGTGAGTACAGTGTCATGCCCCCAATCTACTCTTCAACTTCAGTAATATGCAAGTAGTCACTTGTGATCTTAATCCATTTTCTGGTTTACTTTTTATTGGGATTCTCAGAATATTCTCCACTACAATTCTCTTTTTTAGGGTTACTTCATGTGCATTAGCTCTTGCCATAATCTGTTCTGTTCTTTGGCTTTACTGCTTTATAAATTTCATCCTTTCTAATTAGTTCTTTACTTTGTTCTTGTGTTCATTCTTTGTACATTTGAATTATTTCCTTAGATCATTGTCGGGCTTCTGAGTTGTAGTTCAGTTCCCTCTGTTAATTAGTCTCCATCCCTCAGTTTCCTGCTTTCTCCCAGCCACAGGTGTACCGCATTTCCTCTGATTAGTTCATTCGGTTCCTTTGTCATTTCCACCCCTGCCTTTACATATAAGGTCACTGGTTTTCATTGTTCCCTGCTGGATTCTTCTTTTACTTTCTCCATTCGCTACCTGTGGTCCACGACCAGCTCTCTGCAGTTTTTCTATAATTCCTCTTATTTTATTAAAGTACTCTGTTTTGACCAAAGTTTTGCTCCGCATTCGGGTCATTTCCGAAACCAATCTCCATCAGCTTCATTATATGGAGAGCAGTGGGGGAATTCTTTAAAATAAATAGGAAACAAAGGAGCAAGAGGAATTGATCATAATCAATATTCTCAAGGCAATTTTCAACAATATTATTAAATCACACATTTCCCTGATATTGTGCAGCCCTACTAGCCAAGTCTGACAAAAGCGACTTGCATCATATTTTGAGAATCTTGAAGAGTACAAAACACTCATGTTTTTTACATATATATATATTTTATTTTTACACTAGAAACTAAAAAAGACAGCATATCAAAACACATTAGTTTCAATAAAGTTGCAACATAATGAAGAATAACAATCCTACTCAAAAAGGCAAAGAATACATTTAAATGACAACAAATGCAAGGTTAGCAGAGTGGACTCAGTGAGCACAAAGCATCATCCACAGACAACACTGTCCAAAGGAATACAAGCACACAACACATGAAGTACCTCTGTTTGTGTGGTTACTCATATTTAACATGAAAAAGTGTGTATAATTGTTTAGCCATTCAGTAATGTGATATTAAACCTGAATACATAGTACTGAGTGTGGCAGGTGTTCAGGAGTATTCAGATGCACTTCTTCTGTTCAACCTGCAGTAAGTGTTTGTTTGTATTAAAGGAGCTTCTTCATCTGTTCTGGAGGAATAAAATATGTCTGATGTTGCCAGTGACAAACATTTGTACTATCATTGTAAAACTGTGCATTTCAATTCTCCAATTATAAACATTGGAACAAAGACAACAGCTGATCCCTACAGGTTTCTAAGAAACATACAAACAGAGATGGGCAAAAGCATTCCAGCCTGGCCCAAATGTAGGAGTAATGCGTTAAAAGCAAAATACATCCTACAGCTCACACTCGATTTGGGAAGTTAAGCATCAGCTAAATAAAAAGCTCTCAGGAAGGCGATCTTCAACAAATATGTGCTTCTCTAGGGCACTTGGGATTGCTTGGGTTTTCAGAGTCATTAAAACAACACTTAGAGGAGGAGACATCAGCTGTTTATTTACACAATCAATTGTTGCTGCTCATAACTCTGAGTTAGGAGGAAAAGTTTACTTCCAATTCAAAGTGAGGTGAATTCTTACACAATGACAATGATCAAAGTTGAAATACTACGATCTAAAAAAAAATACTACATAAAACAGACTGAATAAGTATTGCTTGTTTGAAAGATCGCGACCATTACCATTATGACCAACCAACAGACAAAGATTTACACTGAAGCTTCCTCATACTTAAAATCTATTGCAGAGCTAAGTTGAAGAATTTGTTGTTTACCTGGAGGCTAGATAAGAAATGTGTCATTGAGGGTTTTTTCAAAGGAGTACAGAAATTTTTATTTTTTGAATATGTGCAGGTTTGTGCATATATGAATATGTGCAAGATATGTGCAAGATTCTGAGGATATTCTATAAATTTGAAATGGAGAGTGCTGTTTTCTTTATGTGTGTGCAGAATCTGAGCTACTAACACAAAGAAGCTGAAAGTACTGATAACGAACACCAGCTCTGTGCTTTGCACAACCCCAGAGCCCCTGAAGCTGATGACCCAAGCTGCTTAGTGTAATGTACAACTTTGGAATCGTCTATGCAACGTGGGAATAATACAAGAGAGCATTTACAGCCAACGGATTCTCCAACTCCTGAACAAAAAGGATTTGTGCCATTACTGCCCACAATTTAGCCAAATTCATCACATTTTTATTTAGTTTGATATTAGGCAAAATGGTATTTCCTTTGTTAGTTTTAACTATACATTTGATTTTAGCTGTTACTCTGTTTTTCCCCAATAATTTAAAATAAAAGTAATTTCTCTTGAAGAGTAATGAAATGCCGTAAGAAGTCATTAAAATTCCCTGTAAACACTGCAGATTATTAATCTATACTTGGCAATCTCACAATAGAAAAAAACAATTCTAAAATCAAGCAAAATGTAATTTTATGCAAAAGCAAGCTAAAAAATATTTTACAGATAATATCTACTGGCTGTGCAAAAGGATGGAGAGCAGTAGGAGTCTTCCAGGTTATCTTTAACATAAATTGTTAAAGATAACAATCATTTCAGTTGGTAATCTCATTTGACATGAGTTTTCTTATAGACATACTGTAGAGTATCATAAAACCTTTAATTCTGTAATTATCAATAACTTAGATTCCTTAAATACAGAGTATTATACTGTATTTCAAACATTTTCTTCGGTTAATTTTGATTTCCAATTCAAATAAAAAATTTATTTAATCAGAAAAGAAGACTTGTGACCTTCTTATCCTTAGCTAACATGTTTCTGGTATTGTACAAAAAAAAGACTTAAAAAGAAAAAGGAATATGAAGTCCAGCCACATCTGAAGAGCTACTGACTGTAGTCAGTGGCTCTTTAAACACTGACTATAGTCATACTGCACGAACATTATAATCTCCTACAAACTCAAGAATAGGTTTGGCTTCATAATCTGTTCAAGGCTGCGTTTTGGCATTGCTTGTAAATCCTTTCTACCAGAGTTTTTTCTTCCACTCAACTTTCTCTTAATACAGCAGTCTGTTTTATGATTGTGTAGGTTATAACCAAACCACAGTAAAACTCCATAAAATTATTTTTAAAATCTATATTAAACATGAAATATGAAAAATGAAGACAATTTGTGAAATGTAACATCCCATGTGTAATGATTCCATATTTAACTTTTGAATAGAATATCTGAAATACATTTTCCTAGTATCTTGATCTGAACCTGTATATTTAAACAGCACAGACTATTTGGGTAGATAACCCAAGCTCCATTTAACAGGCTCCACTGAAGGGTGAAAAGTTTCTGAGCACTTTTTAAAAGGTGCCAGACAGTACAAAAAAAACTTTTTTAGACTCGTCTAAATTAGGACTATTGTTCACTTGAAAGAGGATTAATACAAAACAGCATTGTGAGAAACTTTTTAAAATTGCTCATTAGGGAGTTGACCTTGTGAATGATCAGTGAGCAGAGTAGAGCGGCATTGAAATGGAAGATAAAACACAACAATGAAAGAGAGAAGCAGTTCTTTCAGAAAAAAAAATATATAGTGCATGGAAATTTGACTTTGAAACAATGGCTCTTTAGACGTATGGTATTTGCCAAAGGTAGCCACTATTTTTATGTTTTTAGGTAAATTAGGCACATCAGAGTGAAACATTACACTGTCCTCCTTCCTGCTGCCCTCCTGTCTAGACCAGGCCAAGCTACCCATCATGACCAAGGTCCTAGTTCTGTCCTTTCCATTATTACCCCTCATGGCTAACATGAATATATTTATGTTTGTGCACGGGTGTGTGTGCAAGAGTGGGGTGTCATCAGTCCTTCCCTCATCTGACGGTTTTGGGTTAAACAACGTTATTATTAAAGCCTTTGCAGAGCCATTTCCTGCTTTACTACAGTGACACCCCTCTCATGTCTGAATCAAAATGCCTAACCTCTGTAAATCACATAGAAAGTCTGGCTATTTCATAGACTGAGTGTGTGGGTGCGTGTCCACAGCATCTGTGCTCTCAGACACAAATGAAGATGACAGTGCAGCTATGAGGCTGTGAGGAATGGAACTTTTCAAGCAGAAGGGACAAAACAAATGAAAAATTCTAAACAAAACAATCTGTTTTAGTTGTGATGTAAAAGAACATAGTCAGTAATATTAAAGTATTTTCAAAACAACAGTGCAAACATTTGCAAAAAAAAAAAAGAAAGAAAAAAAGCATCATGAAGACAGAGGAACACTGCAGTCAGGTCAGGGATAAATTTGTGAATAAGTTTAAAGTAGAGTTAAGTTATAAAGCAATATCCCAGGCTTTGAACGTCTCACAGATCAGTGTTTAAGACATCCTCCAAACATGGAGAGAATGTGGCCCAGCTTCAAATCTACCAAGACATGGCAGTTCAATAAACTGACAGCTGGGGAAGGGACGACATCAATCAGATAAGCCATATTCAGAGTTCATGTGAAAGAATCTGTCAAAAGTAAAACTATGAAGACTGCACTCTAGAAATCCGTCCTTAGCAGAAAAGAGGCAAAATGAAAAATACAGTTAAAGGAAGCCATCGTCTGGTCAGAAGAAACCAAAAACAAACTTTGATACATATCACTCTGACCAATTCCACAGTGAGAAATGGCAGCTTGTGAAAAATGGCAGCCTTATGCTGTGGACAAGGGCTCTAATGATGGGATGAAGGTCAATATATTGCATTTTTGGAAGTTAAACTGATTAGAGGCGGGAAAAGAATTGAGACTCCTCCCAGAAGGATAATAACTATAAACATAGATCCAGAGCTACAAAAGATCAGTAGACAATTACTTTAGATCAAATCCTATTCATTGAATAAGACATCCCAGTCAAATGCTACACCTAAATTCTAATGGGAATTTGTGGCAAAACTTCTCCATCTAATTTACCTGGAGCTGAGATATTTTGCAAAGAGCGGACAAACATGTTAGTATCTATGTAAATCTGGAAGACACATGCACCAAACGTTCTGCAAATTATTGATTCGGAGGGATGAAAATACATGCCACACTTTTATTTTATCTTATTTTATCTTTTATTTTATCTTTTCTTTATCCGTTTTCTTCAGCTGCAGTTTTAAGCGCTACTTTGTATTGGCATACATGGAAAAATCTTTTCTTTTTGGTATTCTGTTACAACATATAGAGAAGTCCAAACTGTGATAAATATGTTTGTAAAACAATATACTACAATTCACAAGAGGTTTAGACTTGAAACTGCCTTTAGTGTGACTTACACTCTGTACTTTCTGTGCAGATACACACAGGAACCTGAAAATAAGCATGTTAGGCCTACCAAAGATTAGTTTATGTGTGAAGGCAGATAGTGTGACAATTTCATCTCTCGGAGACCAAACTAGATAAATAATGCTTGCTGGAATAAACGATTCCTGTGCAGCAGGGATGGCTCATTCTGTGACTATTTGTGATTGTGTTGACACCCCCTGCTGGGCTGAAGACATCACTACCGCACTTAGAGCAAGCCCACTGCAAGTGACAACATCCCACATCCAATCCCACGCCCAGCCAGGATGCAATAAGCTGAAGTTAATGAAACACTAAAATAAGCGATGATACCTCCACCACTATAATATCACAACAAACAAACACATGCATGGACACATTCAATAAAGTAAGGCAAAAATATATTGCAATTCACTGAGACTGACTGTACAGCCTGGATACGGAAAAATATTCAGTGTGTCTGTGTGTGTGAGGGGGTGGGCATGTGTGTGTGTGTGTGTGTGTGCGTGCGCCTTTGTCTGTGGGCGTGGGTGTGTGCATGGGCAAAGTCAGGACATAGTCTCAACAGATGAATCTCTGCCAAGTCTCTCACAGCTAAGGAGAGTGAGAAATATAAACCGTGCAGCTGCCGGAGACACAGAAGACACAAAAAAGAGCCATTGTTGCCCACAGCAAAACAATGCAGCTTGAGCTATGAGAGAAAAAAAAACCATTTGGATCAATAGAGAATTGCAATTAGCTCACATTGGCAGGAGCACTGCCAGATTAGACACAGGATGTCGATTCCATTTCCTGCACTATCGGGTCCTCAAACTTGCTTGGCTCGTTGTGTAATCGAAGCAATTCGCATAAAACTTGGTAAGATAATTTAGTGTGAAGGTCACAATAAGTGAAACATGGATGATGACAAAAAAAAGCATTGAAGTGGAAAAAGCTGAGCAGTGTTTAAAAAAAATAACAAAAGAAACACATAGAAAAAAGTTGAACTAATACACTTGGAGAGAAACAAACAGTAAAGTGTTTCACATTCTAATATTAAACAAATCAAAATAGTTACTGCATAACCTTGAGTAAAGAAACAGCTGCTCCTACAGAACACACTGGATTATGAACATTATGTTCAGCTTCAGGAATTTTTGCAGGTTTCTGCTGATACATTTTTGCTTAACTTTGCCACAAGTGTTACTTAAATACTGTGATAAATGCAAACTAGCTGTAAAACAGGGAACCTGCTGTTTTATCTGAAGGACGGGGTGTTTTTACTCGACTGTAAATAGTCTTGACAAAATGTAAACCACATGACAGCCTAATTAAGATGCTTACCTTTAAGTACGCCCTGGCCTTGCAGTACATCCCTCGATATCTGGACGAAGTAGAAGCTTTGCGAGAAGCCAGGTCGACAGGGACCTTGGGAGGCGTGCTCCCCATTATTCCTCTGGTAGGACGACAAAATACAGCATCAGACATCAATAAACATATATTCTATTGATTTTTTTTTTTCCTGTAAGCTGTGTGCCTTGGGAAAATGCAACAAATAAAACAACAGCGAGCAGTAAGATAATCAGCAAGTTTTGCAACTGGTTTTTATTTTTTGCTTCTGTGAGGGGTACGCATGCTACTGATTGATCTGTCCCTTAAAGTTTGTAGCTTGTGGTTTAATGTGCTCTTTTACTTTGTTCCTTAAAGTAAACTGTCGACTGTAAAGAGGAAGGTTAAGGATGCAAAGCCGACATAGATTTTTCTTTAAAAGTCTATTCTCCGATTCGGGCCACTTCCGATTTTTTTATTCTGAGAGCTTTAGCACATAAAAGATGAAAGCAATTTACCGAAGGTTCTTTGATAGAGGTCGCAACTTTAAATCCAACAGGAAATAAATTACAAAATTATTACCATTCATCAGATTTTTATTTAACGCAAAAAAGTACGGCAATATATATGTCAGTTGTTACATTTATGCACGGAAAACAGTGTGAGTTCTTAATTTTTTGCTCATTTAACTATAGGTATAAAATAAATCTGATTTTTCAGTCTTTGACCGTCCAAACAGAGATCACGGTCGATAAGGGGAATATTGATCTATCCTGATCTTGGTCCATCAATTGCTGCATCTCTGGGTTAGGTGTGATGCTGAGGGTTAAGTGAGACTCCTATGCACAGCAGACCAAGCAGCATGAATGCAGCATCATTTTCTCCCTTTTATTCTAGTTGAATGGGGAACTGTGCACTGCATGAGTGTAAATGTGTTAGTGTGTGCACTTTATATACTAATCAAACTGTCTGCACACAAGTTTACACCAGAGATTTATTGCTTAGTGATGGTTAAATTTAATGATCTGACCCACTCAAGCAGCCAATGTGTCCAAAACACACGCGCGCGCGCGCACGCGAGCACCCCTGCATGCAGAACAACACAAAAAGCTGGTTAGGTGCATATTAAAGGCATTATAGCATTGTAATTTCTAATTTCGATTTATAGCAATGGAAGATTAAAATTTACTGAGCTATAAACCAAATAGTGAGTAACAGGGTTGAAACTGCAGCAGGGAGAGAAAGACTTGGAGCGCCGTCAGGGAAAAAGCCCACCGGCAGAGACTTCATTTAGGTTTTATTGATTAAATACCAAGAAACAAACTTCTAAGTTTAACTTTATACAGGAGATTGCATTACAATTAAATCAAAATTGGATAGGACTAAATTACTTTGGTAAAGAAGCCATTACCCTGGTGAATAGATGGTGCGTAATTTAACTTGTGTGGGGTACTGCTGCTCGGCAGCGCTGAAACGGCTCCAATTCTGAGGGAAAAGCCTGCCAGAACAAACGGGACCGACTTGTTAGGTCTCACTTTTATTTGTTGTTATATGTTGGAAATTCATTAGGGAACCAATTAGCTTAGCCTACTTGTAGGAAAATAAGGAGCAAGCGCGGCTCGCGTTGCAGCAGCACACCGCAGCGGCTCTCTCTGCCTGTGAGACTTTCTCATTATTTATCACAAGCTTTCGAAAACAAAAAGAGAGACATCTCACCCAAATTGTATCAAAAAGAAGAGCTGTTGTCAGGACCACTGCGAAGTCAGTCCTCATTGTGACGAGTAAAAGCGAGTCAAAGCTGCCTGGACAAGGAACAGGAGAGAGAGAAAAGAAAAGAAGGTCGCTCCGCGGTTCTTCCTCGGTGATTGTTTAATTTCCTCTCCCACTTCGGTCAGACTGTTCGCTGCGTTTCACCCTGCGCTCCGTGAGTGTGTGCTGCAGCTCTGTCCCGAGTTTTCCCCGGCTCTTCTCGTCTGCAGGTGAGCGCTCCGCTCAGCATCAAGGCGCAGCCAGCGTCACTCACTCCAACCCCTCCTATCAGCCACCCGGTGCAGCAGAACTCCACGCATGCACTTAAAGACACACTCGTTGCGGCTCTTGCAACTTTTCACCCGTGCTTGAAGAGAGACGTGGTGTGCGGGTGGGATCGGTGATTTAAAAAGTGAAGATTAAAAAAAAAAGTAATAACTTTAAGTCAGAAAAGCAGTTTGTCCACTAGCGCCGCCAAAGCAATTCAAGAATTTAAATGTATTTACTTATTTATTTGTATTCGTCTGCATTCATCTTCTGCGTTATTGCAGGTTTTCAGTAAAACTTTTAAAGTAGTTATATTAGGAGAACTTTCAAATTAAACCGAGATCAATTATGTAGGTGAAACGATGGCTATGCGCTCCTCTAAAGACGTCTCAGGTAATCTGGATGGATAAATCAGTTAAGACAAAAACCAATCACACCCCTGGCAGTATAAGTATAAAATTATTTCCACTCAAATTTGTTTCTAACACTGTAACTTAAATAAAACAATATCTGCTTTTAGTCACATTCATTTAAAATGAGTTGTCATTGGCTTGTTCCCACATTTTGATTATTTTTCTTTGGTGATAAGCTCCAAGTCTTTGAGGTTGAAAGGCTTCCCTGTCACCTCCCTAATCTTTAGTTCCCTCAACCGATTGACTACTTCAAAACCTTAATGTTACTTCCAGTCTGATTATTGCAAAGATTATTGACCCCATAACTCTTCTCCCAAAAATGCTTGCATGTCAGACAATGGTTCCATGAATACACCAGTGTCCTTGTCACGGTTAAATGGTTAAACCACAATCTGCCAGGGTATAGAAAATGTTATGATTAATTGAGTGTTCCTTAATTTACATTGAAACCTGGGAAGACTTTTAATGTAGTCACAGAAAACTGTTGGATCATTTTAATAACCCACTGAGATGAAACCTTCAGTAGAATCCCTTAAATTAATATTCAGCATTTTTAGTGGGCAGACCAAGTGATAACTCACTTTATAACAGATCCTTTATTGAAACAAAAAGTTGGACTGTTCACTTGTGATGTAACAATGCAATATATGTCAAAAGAGATAAGATGTTATACCATGTTGGGTTCCAAAGAATTTTAGGGAAAAGTGTTTAAAAATCACACTGTGAAATAAAAAAAAAAAATCTGCAAATGGTGTACAATAATTCAGTCCAAGTCAGTTTATATATTGCAATCAATGGTCATGATTCCAAAAAAAGTACTGAAATGCTCCTCTTAAAAAAACAAAAACATATATTAGCGTTTTGCATCGTGTGCAGTGAAAAATTATTTTGTTCAATTTTGATCTAAGAATTCAAACTGGTCCAGATTTTTTTCAGAGAAGAAAATTAACTGTATCTCGTTAAAAGCTGTGGAACGCAGTTAAGCTTCAAGGCAGTTCTACACCATTTGCGGTAAACCATTAGCAGTCCATGTAAGCATCTTTTTGCTCATTTTTACCAGCTATTTTTTATATTGCTATTGCTATTGAAACGCATTGATCTTACAATTGTATGTAAAATGAATTCAATGAAAATAACTTGAATTCTTCCTTGTGTTGTCACACAAACAGTTCAAAAGTAGTGACGGCTGCATGTCCACAGCCAGCAAGATTAGCACTTTGTGACATCACAAAAAGTAAGTGCACAGATTTATTTTAAAAATGTTAATATTATTGGGGCGTGCTGTGGTGGCGTAGGGGATAGATAAGAAAAATTTAGTCTCATAATATTTTATTTTCTGAGTGACTACATTAAATGTTTTTTATTTCAAGGACGATCCCTTGAGATGTAGCATCTCACTTTCAAGGAGGTCCTTACAAAACATAAAATATATAACAATAATACAAATTGTAATAAGGAAATCCAAAATATAATAAACTTCAAGCCACAATCAACGAATTATCAAAATTATATTTCACTCTGTGTAGCAAATATACACAGAGTGAAGTCATCACATTTTGAGCGGAACTGCTGGAATAAATTTCTTCTTTTCATTATTTCCTTCCTAATTCTAACGTCTCCAGCTGTGTAAACGCAAACCTGAGAAATAAACAGTGTAAAACCAGTAAACGTCCAGCTACACATCAACAAAAAACCACAAACAGCAGTGAGAAGTGTTTTGCTGTGAGCGCAGGCAATTTCCTTATTTGGAGTGAGATTTACCTGCGCAGAGTAGGAGAGTGAGAAACAGATAAGAAGCTTGAGCCTCACTCCAGAAGAGAGTGAGTGGGGTTTGTTGAGCAATTTGAATCAACCACAACACACAGAACGCCACTCTGATGACTCAAATATCTGAAAAACTAGCTAAAATTAAAAAAACAACTCAGTGTTGAGGTTTTAAAGCTGAAATGGTTTTATTGTTGTCCAGTATTTCTGATGCTAAGCACAGCTATTGTCATACATTGCTTATTGTTCTTCATTACATTTAGTTTTAGCCCACAGAAGCACAAACATCACTTGCTATTTGCTTAGATAAGAAAGGGTAAAATCTGCTCCTTTTTTTGTTATACAACTTAAAATGCACATAAGGTAACACTGCAAAATCACATGTAACAAGAATGTAGCATGTTTCATTTAGATCAATCATTATACATTGCCTGGCCAAAAAAAAAGTCGCCACCAAAAAATGGTCACACTCTCTAATATTTTGTTGGACCGCCTTTAGCTTTGATTACAGCCCGCATTCGCTGTGGCATTGTTTCAATAAGCTTCTGCAGTGTCACAAGATTTATTTCCATCCAGTGTTGCATTAATCTTTCACCAAGATCTTGTATTGATGATGGGAGAGTCTGACCACTGCGCAAAGCCTTCTCCAGCACATCCCAAAGATTCTCAATGGGGTTAAGGTCTGGACTCTGTGGTGGCCAATCCATGTGTGAAAAAGATGTCTCATGCTCCCTGAACCACTCTTTCACAATGTGAGCCCGATGAATCCTGGCATTGTCATCTTGGAATATGCCCGTTCCATTTGGGAAGACAAAATCCATTGATGGAATAACCTGGTCATTCAGTATATTCAGGTAGTCAGCTGACCTCATTCTTTGGGCACACAATGTTGCTGAACCTAGACCTGACCAACTGCAGCAACCCCAGATCATAGCACTGCCCCCACAGGCTTGTACAGTAGGCACTAGGCATGATGGGTGCATCACTTCACCTGCCTCTCTTCTTACCCTGATGCGCCCATCACTCTGGAACAGGGTAAATCTGGACTCATCAGACCACATGACCCTCTTCCATTCCTCCAGAGTCCAATCTTTATACTCCCTAGCAAACTGAAGCCTTTTTTTCTGGTTAGCCTTACTGATTAGAGGTTTTCTTACGGCTACACAGCTGTTCAATCCCAACCCCTTGAGTTCCCTTCGCATTGTGCGTGTGGAAATGCTTTTCCGTTCACAATTAAACATACTCCTGAGTTCTGCTGTTGTTTTTCTTCGATTTGATTTGACCAAACGTTTAAGTAATCGCCGATCACGATCATTCAGGATTTTTTTCCGACCACATTTCTTCCTGGAAGACGATGGTTCCCCACCATCCTTCCAGTTTTTAATGATGCGTTGGACAGTTCTTTACCCAATTCTAGTAGTTTCTGCAATCTCCTTAGATGTTTTCTCTGCTTGATGCATGCCAATGATTTGACCCTTCTTAAACAGACTAACGTCTTTTCCACGACCACAGGATGTGTCTTTTGCCATGGTTGTTTAAGAAATGAGGAGTTACTCATTGCATCAGCTGGGGTTAAATAACTTGTTGCCAGCTGAAAGATAATCGCCTATGCAGTACTTATCCAATAGGAGGCTTGTACCTATTTGCTTAGTTAAATCCAGGTGGCGACTTTTTTTTTGGCCAGGCAGTGTATCATGCACTACTAAACAATACTTTTCCCTGATTACCTTCAACACTTTTGAAGATTGTGCAGGGTAAGGTAAGTGTGTAGTTTTCAACCGCCACAATCCATCAATACCTTCTTTTGAAGAGGGATGTGAATGAGTTCATGAAGTGCTTTGTAGAGATTAAATCCATCTGTGGTGAAAGCTTATATATCTACTTAAAAGCCTAGTTTGTTGGATTTAATTATTTTCTCAACCTTCTTTTTCAACCGTGTCACTGAATAATGTTCAACAACGGTTGTTTTATTTCATAAAAAAGTACTGAACGGCAACACTCTGATTATCTCAAGAGCTTGGGTGAAGCTGAATGATAGAAAAGTTGTTTGCACAGTCTGCTTGCAGCAAGAGGGGCCTTGCTTTAAATACCAGCCAGGGGGCTTTCTGTCTGGAGATTGCTTGTGTGAGTTTTCTCCAGGTGTTCCAGTTTCCTGCCACAATTCAACAGCTTGCATATTAAGTCAATTGGCCTTTTTAAATTGCTTTAGGTAGGTTTGTTTGCATCAAAAATCTGGAACAAACTTCCAGAAAAGTGCTAAATTGCTGAAACAATGAGTTATTTTAAATCAAGGCTAAAAGCCCACTTGTATAGAGTTTCCTTTGATTAATAACTATGATATTGATTGATGTTGCTAATTGAGGTATATTTGATGATGATTACTGTGATGATGATGATGATTTGGTGATATTGGTGGTGGTATTATTACATTATGTTTCCATTCTGTAAAGCAGAATGTGTGTGTTTTTTTTCTTTGTTGCGCTGTGATGGACTGTCCAGGGTGTATTTTGCCTCTCAGCCATTGACCTCGGGATACCAGGACCAGTTCCCCAGTGGCCATTTAAGTATTTAGCTGGAAAGCTGGACAGACAGATAGAGGGACGGACGAACCCTATAGCAACAGTGACTGTGAGTATCCAAACTTACAACTCACTGTCTGATTATTGTCTGATCTTTAATGTTTAAAAAAATCCAGCACCACTTCTGAAGTCAGACTACAAAAGAGAAGCTGTAAAACTGTCATATATCTGTTTTTTTTGTAAGAATCCAAATGTCTCCACACAAACTGAGCTCAACTCTGTTTCATCTTCGGTTTTCAGCAAAATTTCCCTCATGAATAAAAAAGGAAGAAAAGGGCATGCTAAAAACTCTGACACATGAGAACGCAGATTGAGCAATTTTGTAACGCTTATTATTTGTAACTGGAAGTTTGAACTCTGTCCTTTGTCTACATAAAGAATCCATTGACCAAAGCACAACACAATAAAAAGAGTTTTTTCTTCCTTTTTAGCATCTAGTGTCCCTAATATTTTGTCCGTTCCTACTGGTGGACTGTTTTTGAGACAATGTTCTCTCCTGCTAAAAACAATTTAGATAAGTTATATACAAATGCAAGACATGTTTTTTTCAGATTTTTGTTTGTAAAACAATTTAAAGTCGATTATTATTTTTTTCTTCCAGTTCACCTTTAAGTTCTACTTCATGCTGGTGTATCACATACAACCTCAATAAAATACAATGAAGTCTGCGATTGTAACATGACAAAATGTGAAAAAGTACTAATTGGTCTTTTTGCAAAGTATGTATGCCCAAACAAGTCTCTGAATAACAATAGGTTTAAGGTACATGGGTCCTTTAATCTCTCTGTAATATGTGTGTTTAAACAAATATGCTCAGTTTGTTGGTCTGATTGTGTTCACGTCCCTGCGTTTTTTTAACAGCAAAATAACAGTTCTCAAGTAACTTCATGAATTCAAATTATAAATTTGGCTTCATCACATTGTTTTTCTTTCTTTTACAAATACAAACTTTTTTCAAATACATAAAAATTGTTTTCTTCTAACACATGAAAAACCCCCATCTCAGTTGGATTCAGCTTACAAAAGTAACAAAGACAAATTTACACTTTTAAACTCTGGAATAATTTGTGAGCAGTAATTTACAACCTCCAAATCCATAAGAGAAAAGAAATAGAAAAACAATATCTGAAACTGGGCAGCCACTTAAAAAAATAATTAGCAGGAAACATCTGTTCAGTAAAGTCACAAACAGACCCTACAGATAAAGAAAGGCACACAATAAGGAACTAGTAATGGCTTCCATTACAACAAGTATTTAAAATACAATCCATTGATCTCGTAGATTTAATTTTTCTTCCCCAAACGGGGCCTGCTTACATAAATATCTCATGAACATATTGTAGTCATAATGTTGAAAATCTCACGAGAGTCTGTCCCCACTTCCTCTTCTATGGTTAACTTTGAAAGTATTTATGCCCTTTTGTGTTTGTTCCAGCTGTCAGGATGGATTTGATGCTGGGTCAGTACCATGAGGTCATTTCTCATGTTTTCAGCTGGTTTGAGATCTGAGCAGATAGACAATTCTCAGACACATGATTATCTTTAATTACTAAAATGTTGCTTTAGATCAACCTCCATTCTTGTTTTAGATCAGTAGAAATTATTATTTTTTTAAAATTCCCTTAGCATAATTTCCTGTACCTTTTAATTCTGTTACTTTTCATTGGTTTTGTCTCTTTTTAGGGGCCATTTTTTCACTTTTCACTTCACTGACATGGGCTACTTACAGTATGTTCATTAAATAAAATCAAAATAAATAAATTTGGTGCTTCAATGTTAACTACGCACCTTTTATACAGATCATTAAAAACAAACTCAGTGAACAGCTCCCACCTCCTTGAGAACTCTTGCATTCAATAATAAATTAGGAATAATTGTAAGTACATCTGTTATGTTTCTCTTGGCCATTTTTCTGTATAGTACATGGAAAAATGAAAAACTGAATTGAAAAAGACTAAGCAAGCAGTACCTCAGTTTTAAATCAGACCAGAAACCATTATCATTTTTTATCCTCTTACTCCACTGTTCCCATAAATGTAAACATGGACTGTCTTTGAAATACTTGAATGGTTTCTATATCCCTTTGTGAGAATTTTCCACTGAGGGTCCAGCAACATGGCCAAAGGGAAAAGGTTCAGATTCTTTATTTAAGAAATGTGTTTTGCTTTTTTTTCCTTGCTTTTAGTCATTTTATACTACTGTGAGTTGCAGTTAAAGTCCAAAAAATTACCTCTGGCTAATGCATCTACACCATTTGGTGGTTCTTCATACTGGGTTGCTATGAACACTAAACACTAACCCAGCAGCAGATCATAGTCATGACAAAATGACAGTTTGTTCATTTTATTTTAACTGCCTGTTAATGGGAGTGTCGGGGTGTGTGTGCATGGTTTTCTGTGTCACTAAGTTAGGCTGCGTTATCATGGACTGACAAACTGTGCAGGACGTGCTCCACATCCTGAATGCTGAGATTCCAACAACACGACTAGTCCCAGCCTTATATTCATGGATTTCTCCTTAGATTCAATTCGACTCATTTGGGTTTATTTGCATAATGCCAATTCACTCAATTCACATCAAATGTCTCAATGCAATTTACAAAGAAATTGTATTCAGTCGAATACTTGTCAGATTCCAAGTACATACATTCCAAATTGATATTAATTATCAAACAATGCACTCAAGTTCAGTTTATTATTCCAATTGGTTATAAAGTTCTCTATCTCAGGAAAACCACATTGCATCAAGTGACCAACATGCAGTATGATCCTCCTGAACATGCATGTTATGATCATAAACAGCTGCTTGAATCGTGTTGTTGATTTTGCAGCAATTCCTCAGAGTATACTTGCTTGAATGGGAAAGTAATTCTCCCTTTTAACAAGAAAAAACTCCAGCAGAACCTAGCTCACTGTGAGCGGCCATCTGCCACGACTGACCGGGGGTCTGAGAAGAAGAAGGAGAATAACCAAAAAGCAAAACAAAACACAGAAGCACTGGTCCAGGAGAACTATCTATATTAAAGAAAAACAAAAAGTTTGTGAAAGTAGTCGCTCCACTGGTAGTTTCGTCTAGGAGTCAAAGCTAAGCAGAAAACTTTGACCCAGATTTAGAGTCTATAGGATGAAAGAGGACACATAAAGTTAGTGGAGTAAAAGCTCAGCCAATAGTTATCTTTAGGTGGGAGGCAGGGTCAAACGCTGAGAGAGGGAGCCAACTGCGTCTTCTGTTGAAGGAGAATGTCAAGTTGCTGGGAACAGTAGATGAGCGAATGCCCCCTCCAGGAAGGCATCACAACTAAACAGAACACCAGACCAGATGTACTGTAGCTTCTATGAAGAGTAAAAACACAGAGAGAACATAAAGAAAAAAGTTTAAATAACACTAAATAATGCAATGTTTCACAGTAGTATGGGAATGTGGAAGAGATTACCTCACAGGGAAATGTAAGCCATATTAGGAAAGTGGAAGAGCTTTAACATGCTAAATAAATAACTAAGTCTACAGTTCTCACATATAACATAGTTTGGAAACATTTCAGTCAAAAAATATAAAATATAAAGAGCAAACTGGTACAATACATATAGCGGATGAAAAATAACCATAACATAAAACATTTTAAACCCAAAAGTATGCAAAAAACAAACAAACAAAAAACTGCTCATGCAAACATAAGGAGAATTGACTGCTATGATGATGATACAACATTTTTTATTGAGATCCTTGTCTCATTTCCAATCAAAAACCTATTTGCAGTTTAAGAAATAGAATGGTATTAATCATTCAAGTTTATCTGGCATAAACAAACTCAAATGAAAAATGTATTTCTTTGCACAAGATGAAAAGGCTCCTTATCTCTACCATAACCCCAATAATCCACTTCATATGAGTTTTCAGATGGTTGGTTATTCTTTGTTGCTTATTCTCTCAAGGGAAGTACTACATTGCCAAATCCACAAACAGTTTTCAGTTTTTACGTAAATTTACCAACAGGAAAATGTTAAATATCTGAATGATATCAAAAATGAATCAGAAATAATGACAGCTTTTTGATATTGTCTCAAACATGTTGTGAATGGTCTTTTTTTTAACACAAACTTCTCTTTCTAAGCAACAACTGCATGTCCTCGGTGCACCAGCTCAAAGTCACATCAGCCACCAAGGTTTTGACATGCTTTTCTTAGTAACTATTATAATTGCTAGTGACGTGTGCACTGGTAAGGCTGCATGATTTGAAAAAATTCATCTCTCCAAATTTTGCCCTCAGCAAAAAAAGGTGTTTTATAAATAGGCTCTAAATTATATTGAGCATTTGAAAAGCACATGGTGATTCTCAAAACTCTCAAAAGCCTGGAATCTAAAGAGCTTAGTTCCTAAAAATAAACAAACACACCTAGAAGCTGAAATTAGAAATAAAAACATCATAAATTTAAAAAATATTAATTAAACACTAACTAAAAATAGCATTTAGTTCATTCAGTCGTACAAAATTATTGAGACCAACAAGCAGGAGCTACCCAACATATGCACAACTACAAGAAGATGGCGCCCTAAATGCCAACCCCATTAAATAAACAGCATCCACCTGCTGAACTTTTATAAAGATTAGCCATGGTACTGTACATATGCTTCATTATGTAATTTTAAATTACTCTAATCAAACCACAAACAACCCTGAAATTTAGCCTAGTAGCAATAAGACCAAGTTTAGTAGACAAGGAGTATCACTCTGTGTTGTTCTTAAGAATATCTAAGGGGAAGAATCTTCTTCCCTTCCTGATAATGATGCCTGTATTTGCCATTGAAATGCTAAGCATGTCCTGTACACTTAAATCAGCAGGAAACCCATTCTGCATGTGGGTGTGCGTGCGCGCGTGTGTGTGTGGCTCTCCTTCCCATGTACTGATTTAGTTCCAGTTTGGGTGTCAATTTTGTATTCTTGTCTCTACTTTAAGCCCATTAATGCAAATTATACTGAGAAAAAGAGAGTGAGGGAAAGTGCAAAGGGTAAGAAAAGAACCCTAGTGAGTGTGGTGGCAATCGTTATGAAATCTATTAAATTATTCCCTCTTTATGTGCCACCAGAGACCTTCTTCTGTGAATAAGTAGTCACTCAAGACATGGAGATTCTCTTATCACCTGCTAGACTAGCTTGTAAGAAAATATGAATTATCCATATTTTAGAAAATTAGACTTTTTATAGAGTGAGGATATGGTCCTGTACATTCTTTCAGGGTTATGAGACCTGTGGGGTTTCCCTTGTGTGACCCTAATATCCTGTGGATTTGCACAGCGCTGACACACAGACGGCATGACCCTCAAAAGACAATGATGATTTCAAAGACCCGACGACAGCTCTGGAACAATAATGGTGAGATCATGGAAATATTGGGCTATGAGCAAAACAAAATGCTATTGTTTGATTTCCATTCTTTGAGTGAGAAACAGTAGAAGTACAATATAGATGGACATTCTCAGTGATACAATATAATGTGAAGCCAGCTGTAAAAGAGTCAGCTTTTGGACAATCCATTGACCTGTAACCTTACATGGCATAATGGGAAGTGATATTGTGTCATTTAAATGACTGACCTCCTGAGAATCATATGATGTATACGGTGAAGATGGCAGCCTAGATTAGCCCTAAAACACACACAGCGTCTTTTGTCTCAAAAAGAGCTAATGTTGACTTCACTCCTCTTTGTCAATTGCTTTTAAACTCAGAGAAGGAATAGATATATCATCATGTAGATCTAAAATGCCTACCCAGCAGAAACTTCCACTTTGCCACCAAGAAGGTGCTAACGTTAACCAGGATAGCCAGGCTAAGGCAAGCTTCTGAGCTAGGATTTCACTCCTTCACTTTGTATATTCGGGTTTTCGGCTTTTCTTGACAAGAGGAACACAAAAGAAAACCAAAGCACAAAATCCTACAACCATACACTTTAGTGTATTTTATTAATTTTTTTTCCTAACACAAAGTACAGCATAACTGTGAATCAAATGGCTGAATCACCTCCCCAGCATGCAGTCAAGTTCTGCAGAGTTCTGCTAACGGTCTGATTATTTGACTCAGGTATGTTGAAGCAGGGAGGAACCCATCTAAAAGTTGCAGGGCAGCAGCTCACAGGGGCTGGATTTGAAGATGCCAGGTCTAAACCATTTATTTGAAGCTTTGGCAGTATCCTTTGAATTGCTGTCCAGTTGGACCAGTCAAATTCAGCGCCAATATCAAACCAGTCAAAGAAAATAAGCATATTGAGATCTCATCAGAGCGATCAGACACACCAAGAGCCAAGAGGGACAAAAAAATTGCATGTTGACATTACTTTCCCATGCCTATGCATTTAGGTTTGAGGTTCTAAGTGTTTATCAAGACAGATTATCTTTCTCTCTCCTGGGTTGGACATCAGGAGAAAGTCTCTGTGTCAAGGAACCCTATGACTTCTTTGCTGTCTGTTACAGTCATTATCCATTCACTGCCCAAGCTAATTTAAACTAAGGAAGGTGTCGTGTACAAAAGAAGTCCTTGTTTCTTAGAGATATGCTCAGTTGTTTACTTGGTTGTGGTGTTTGGAAGAAATTTGCAAACAACTTTTGACTCAACTTTTGAGTTGCCTCTATATTTTGTTGTGGACTGGATTGAACTAAGAATGTTGGTAATGGGTGAAAAATGAAAATGGACTAATTTGAAAACTCAACTGAACCTTGTGTGTATATTGAAGTACTGTACATTGAAGTGGCACATTGTGTTGCTTGTTGTTCTTTATTGTTATTTTATTGGGTACCTTATGTGCATGTATGGATTTTGGTGGTATAAAGGACTCATACTGTCCATCAGCTGACAGACTGATGGACATACGGACTGACAGATCACTAGATAGATAAATTTCTATCTATTGATCTATAACCAGATCTGAAGAATTTCTTATAGGAAGAAGGGACAAATTCTATGTGAGTACTAGAGACGCAGTGTAATATTTTTTAGTAACTATGGCCCAAATGCTGATGGGAAGCATTAATAAGAAATGAGACAAACGGCTGTTAAATGTAAGCAGTTACTTTTCCCCTCCAACCTACCCACTCTCTTCTCTTTGCAATTTTTCTGTCTGCCTTTCTCTCTGTGTCTTGCTCAGTCTCCTTTATACCAGAGACTTTCTCCTTTCACTAGCTTCTGTAGGCCTTTTCTTATTCATCCCTCCATTGCTGACCTTCTATTTATTCTCTCAATGATACCAGTATATACATATCTTAGAGTCACAAAACTCATCTAGTGCTAACCATTATAAGACTATTTCGTGCTTCTTAACAGGCTGCTTATCCAAACAAAAGAACCAGGCCACTGGAGAGACAGTTTACATCATTCTTTGACACATATCTTAACCCAAGGACAGGAAGCATTCAAAAGCACACCATGTAAAGAATAAATGCCTCGCAGGTTCCTGCAGAACTCGATATTAAATCATACACATCCGATCCAAAGCCTCTGAAGTAAAAATGAAACTACAGCCTGACTGCAACAAAATTTCTATGGTATATTCAAAGTATTCTAACTTTAGAGGCGTAGTGCCTTCCTGACTTTATGTCTTTTCCAGGGTGGGCTCAGCAAGGGGATTCTCTGACACCTCATAACAGTAGTGAGTAAATTACTCAATTCAATTATCTGAGCATTTGCTCAATATAAATACCATCTGGGTGCTTGAAATAGATTCGTTTAAGGCCATACTAAATTATTAAACTATTCCCAGCGAATGAGTCCCCATTCCCCTTTAAATGAGGCAGACTTATGGGGTTCATGCCGAGCCTCTGGTCGTTTGACTCATTTGGCACTTAAATCACTCCTCCCAGGAGTGCTTTGACAGGATTCTCAACAGGAACATGAAAATAAGGGCCACCATCACTTGACCCTCGCCTCATTCTACTGCCCAAACAGTTAACCCAGACCTGGTCTAACAAGCATGGAGACAGAAACAGAGGAAAATATGCAAAGGTTGTTACTCAGAGAGGCATTGAAAAACTATCTGTAACGCTTCGATTAATTGCTTTAATAGATTTAGCAGATGCGTACTCTTGCACAATAGTTCATAGTTACCACAGTTGCTTACTTTTTTCTCTCTCTACTTTGACAGAAAACAGACTTACAGGAAAGTGCTTATAATTTATTTGAAGGTACAACTCAAAATGTGAACATGTGGGTGCACAGACCATGCTGACGCTGCTATTCTGTAAACTGACCCAGCTCCCAGCTGTAGTTGCTTTTATGCCTTGATACGTATGTTTCAAAACTGTCAATTTCCCCAGAGCTGTTAGGTCTATAATGGGTACATTTTTGCTGTCTAGAAAGAACAAAACACCATTCTTGCCTGGGATACTTTTTGGATTTTTGAGTCATTTAATATGAATAATCAAAGTCAAAGGAATTTGGGAATAAATGTTGATATTTTATCCAACATTTATTCCCAAATATATCTTCCAATGTATTTGGAAGACAATTCTAAATATATTTGAAGATATTTAGAATTATCTTCAAATATAATTACACTTTGGCCAGACTGGGCCTGTTTGACCCATATTCTATAGTTCATCTGCTTACAGGTTCAACATTTGTGTGTTGAAATGTTATTAAGCTTAAGTGTAACGAGTGATTATTTGAGGTGCACCAAAGACAAATTCAATCAATTTAATTTTCCATCTTTAAAGGAGTTTAATACATTTTAAAGTAAAAATGTACAGAAATTTCATTGCTGAATTTTTTATACTATTCTTTGTGACACATGCTGTTGAAATAATTCATCTTTCATAGATAAAGTGAAGTGCTGATGAGTCTTTTTGCCAGCAGCTAGTGACATAAAGGCTCATCCGTTTATACAAAAAGTCTAAGTAAAACTAGACAGAAGTGCTTTGGTGCACAAAGACAGGTGCTTGATTCATAAGGATGGAAATAAAAGCTTGTACTTTTACCAAATTTTACACAATAAAATATAAAGTGCTTAAAATTCTGTGGTCTATCTATCTAATCTAGTGTTTAATTTAATACCATGCATCAACGTTTTACTCGATTTCACAATTTGAAAGATATTTTAACACAGACTTGTAGACATTCAAGTGCTTTATTCTTGTCTTTGAGTTCTAAAAGGCTTATTAGTAGACACAGACTCTCCACAGCACTTCTCTTCAGATTATGGGGCTCAGGTGTCCCAGAATGCGATTTCGCCACATTGAGATCCTTCATCCATTATTTCCACCTGGCATAGAAATGAAACACTAAAGAAAAACACTGCTACCAGCATTAGGAAATGCTGGGATACTTAATCAAAGAATGCATCATCAAAATTCACTTCCGAAGAAAAATAACTTCCGTTATCTTACCACAGATCACAAGAGCCATTTTTCAGAAACCAAGTATAATGGAAATTATGAAAAGGCAATTTCACCCTTGGATAGAATTGGGGTGACCTAGTGCAGTAGATTTTAATGTTGGGCTGTAAACACTGAGATACAGGCCTTTTGGTTGTTGACACATCTCCACAGTGAATGGTAATGTTTCATTACATTGTAACAAGTCAGCAGTTCAGAACGTAGAATAAGGATAGCAATTGAAAAACAAAGCTCCTTTTATCTGCACCCTCTACTCAGTTTATGTTCTCATTTTAAAACAAATTAAGTTTGTTTTTATGATTATTATTCTACTACTTACAAAGTGTTGACTGGAACATTGTCAAACTGTGCAACATTTGCATTTCTTTAGAAAAGTGACCTTTTTACAAAGTGACTTCAGAAGCAAATCTTTTGTCCGTTATATTGAAGGTAATGCATTGTGTGCTTGTTTTGTCTGCATTTGAAGAAATACATAAAAATCAATTCATGGCTTTCATGATTATGCCATCCTTCCTTGGTCCTTGGAGGAATCTGAAATCCTTGAAATAGACTGACCTTTCATTCATCAATATCAACTTTGTTTTTTAATCAGCTGTTCAAGAAAAGCCACAAATCAATTGGGCAACACAATATAGAGAAGGAATAAGAAGAGGTTTTTTTTCATTTAGTCACATTTATATCAAATAAGCAAACTGTTAACTTGGATATTTTGAAAGATGTTGTGTCGTCTCGGCTGAAAATGTGTGAACACTAATTTATAGTCAACATCTACATATTTTGATCACAATAAACATTGGCAGAGTAATCACACTCGCCTCAGGGAGAGTTGTAGCTGCCTTTCTTTAACAAGTAGAATAAATGTATGCCATATTTCATGCATACGAGAAATGTTCAAATTCCCATAAATTATTTTGATGCACTAAATAGAAAACCAAAGTGTGGGTAATGAACAGGGTACGCCAAACTCAAGAATATCTGAGCATTTGACTGCATACAGGCAAGGCAAGGTATGCTTATTAGTATAGCACATTTCAGCTACAAGACAATTCAAATTTCTTTACATAATGAAAACATTAAAAAGAGTATATTGCAGTTGCATAATCAGCTAATTAACTGGGTCAATAGGACACAATCATGGGGAGAACTGCTGAATGGACAGATGTCCAAAAGACAGTCATCGACATCCTTCACAAGAAGAGTAAGCCGCAAGAGGTTATTGTTGAAGAAGCCAGTCATTCACAGACTTCTGTATCCATGCACATTAACAAAAGATTGAGTGGAAGAACGAAACGTGCTAGAAAACGTTTCGCCAGCAACAGGGAGAACCACAGTGTTGGAAGAATTGTCAAGCAAAATCTAAGGAGAAAAAGTCCAGAGTTTTATTTTCAGATGAAAGTAAATTCTGCATTTCATTTTCAAATCCAGGATCCAGGTTCTGTTTTCTAAAGCTCAATGCCTTTAATGTCACTAACATTTATATCATACGACTCACAGAACAGGGTGATGTGGTGTCTCTGTTGTTCTTGTGTTGTGATTAACCTGTCTGGGACCTGTAACTCTGGCTAAAGTCAGGTCAGAGACACTGTTGCCAGGAACTGTTGACCCAGCTGGTGTCTGTGACTCTGACTATTTAATGCTTGATCTTGGATTGGTTAGACTTATTACTGCATGGCAGCCCACCTGGGAAGTTGAACTCAGGTCAGGTTGAAGTTAGGTTAGTCGAGCACTTAATAGCACACTATGGCTTGTTTCTCTCCATGGGCTGTCATGTTGCTCTGACTGTTAGTTTGACCCCCTGAGAGCAAGTTCTGAGTGCAAACAGCCTGGTCTGCTCCTTTAATGCTTTGTTTCTGTATTACAGAAAAATGATTTCATGCTTGAGAATAGTCCTTTTCATTTTCAGCTTGGTAGTTTTTTCCACTTTGTTTCTTACAAAATAATTACCAGAGATTGTGGGTTTTTTTCTCCCTTTCCTTTCACTAGAAGTGATAATCAAGTTTTAGAAATCATCCCTTTCATTCATTCCACCTTTGATCATAACTGCACATAATACTTACAGATTGATGAAAGAGCCCCCACCATGTGACAATGCACAAAAAAATGTCTTTCTATAAACAACCTATTCAAAATTCTTTCACATATTTAAAAACACTTGAATACTCAACAATGCTTTCCACACAGATTTTGAATTATTGATTAAAGTGGTCATAAGAACAAAGAAACAGCAAATGAATAATGGTAGAGATTAATAATTAATAGATGTATAGAGAAAAGGCTAAAGTAACACACTCAGTTAAAGTTTTAGAAAATTACAGAAGACAGCACTTTTCACTTGTCTGGACTTTCCATCAAGTAAAAGGGATTGTTAAAAGAAAAAAAAAGTCAAGCAAAATAAATCTGTTATGAACAATGATTTGCATTATCCATTGAATTTAGAGCGCTGAAATGTTTTACAGCTCAGGCTTAAATGTGCAAAACATTTCCAAGGCTACTAAGTCCCATCCACTCGCATACATAATGATCCTCACCCAAACAAGGGAAAACAACATTTAATCTTTGAGCACCTATTCAAGGTTAGCAAATGTCTTAAGGTTCAGCAAATTACCGTCTTTCACAACCAGCCATTTATTCATTTTGTGTCTGTGAAGCCATGCACTTGTATTTAGAATATATTTAAGAAGGAGACAGGGGCTTGCCGTGGTGGCGTAGGGGATAGCGCGGCCCATGTTTGGAGGCCATGAGTCCTCGACGCGGTCGTCGCAGGTTCTACTCCCTGACCTGACGATATTTGTCGCATGTCTAGAGCCCACAAAAGACGCCCTGGAGGGGTAAAGAAGGAGAGAGAAAGTCCAACATGGTTTTCTTTTTCTTTTACAATTAAAAATTTGAAAAGTTTGTAGTTCATTTGCATTCAGCCCTGTTTTATTCTGATACCTCTGAATACACTCCGGTGCAATCATCGGGCCTTAAAAGTTAAAGCCTCTGTTTATAGTTAGTAAATGGACATAATTTAATTGCAGTGTAAATGCATCTGCTCTGTGAATGCCTCTGGCCTGTTTGACAACATTTGTGGATAAGCATTATGAAGACCAATAAACACAAGCCAGGGAGAAGTTCATCAAACAATCTCCCAACCTTTAATGATGGACTGTGCAGTCAATTATGAATTATTAAATAACATTTCAGTTTATTAAATACATCTGTATAAGCACTGAGCCAGTAATAAAACCTATTTTATAAAGAAAAAGAGCACATAAGAGTTATTTGCATCAGGAGCTCTACTGCAGCGTATAGGAGAGAAAATGACTGAGTCAAATGTGTGACTTTTGAAAGAGAACATGATGGTATTGACAGCAGTTTATTGAGTCATCTGAACTGAGAGTATTTTTAAGTAAAGGTTTAAATCTACCTTAAAAGCAAGTGGTACATGTCCATTTACTAAGAATTGATTAATCACATCCAAAATGGGAGAGGTAATCAAAAGGAGAACTTTAATTTTGAAACTTTCTGAGGGGTGCTATTGAGCTATTTACACTGGGACATTTGCAGAACCTTTAAAATATGTAAATTTCACTCAAGACTGATGCATCTGCAAAATTTGGTGAGTTTTCTTATGTTTAGACCTCATAAAACCCAATTTATTTGAGGGAAGAACAATAAACACTACCATTACAATATGCCTTTGGAGCCCTTTAGCTGTTTGGGGCTAATTAACATTCAAATTAAAATAGGCTTTCGCTGCTTGGGCTTGATTACAATCTGTGGCAAAACATGAAAATGGATGTTAACAGTTTTTCTCAAATTTGGTTTGACTGACCTTGAGCTATTTTGCAGAGAGCAGAGAGAATGGGACGAAACTAGACCTGAGACTTATAAAAAAGAAAGTGTAACTGTAATTGTAGAAACTATTGATGGAGGATAAGGGAGGTAAAAATGAATAAATGCCACACCTTTTAGATATATATTTATAAAAACAAAAACTAAAATCACACCTTAGAAGACAGTAGGAGATGCTAGTGTTGGAGAAGGTTAAGTTTGGGTGATAGTGCTTTGAACTTACTAATATATCTGTAAAGACTGTTACTTTTGAAACACGCTTTAAACATTTTTATTCCAGGCAGAATCAAGTTTTGGGGTTAACGTGCATCACTTATACAGCAAATCTTCCTCATCTAAGTCAAATGAGGTGTGTAGTAATTTTCAGTGTTGTAGCTCCACCCACCGTGGACATACAGCACTAAGTGTCCGGGTGGTGCATGATGGAGGCTACCACAAAGCATTTGTGCTAAGGGCATTTAAATAGCTAGCAACATCCCTGGTGACTTCTGAACTCTTTTTATCCTTTCTTCCTGTCTTAGTCTGTTGGACACATGCAGAGATAACAAGATGTCTTGTTTTAAGCATGTCTAGAGTAACAGCATCACAGAAGGCAGTTGTGTTGGTGCTGCTTACCATCACTTCCCCTCACTCTGACCATAAACAAACAGTATCACACCTGAGGCACAGGGACCATAAAAAGCACCAATCTAAAAACCAGTGTGCTCTGAACAAAGTGCTCCACTTTGACAGTCTGTTCCCTTTGTAATTACACATCTTGCTTGGGATCATTAAAAATTCATCTTCCATCAACCTGGAATGCTCCAGCTTGGGTATTCCAGTGACAGCCGTCTTCGCACTAGGGTTGGGAAGGCATCATTTTTTTTTGTTTTCCCATGTGGCACTGCTCACAATAAAACCTTACCTTTCTTATAACAGCTTTCCCCATGTAGCGTCACTGTATGTTTCCCCTAGCTCCTCTGTTGGGCAAATTCTATAATCTTGAATCACAAAGTAACTAAATATTGAATGGAGCAGAAAATCACTTCTATCCCACAGGATTATGACTGAGAATGGCAAAGCTTGGACACAATTTGGGTTCAATCTATGTGATGGTGATGCATTTAATAAGAGAAATGGGTCAAATGCAATGTACTGAGCTCTATTTGTCCTTTGTATCTTAAAAAGCTGACAGAACGCCCATCTAACTCCACCTGTTTACAGAACAAACCAGGTAACAAATAAATATTAAAAGCTTAAAATTTTAACAGAATTTACAATCTAATTTACAACATACCAGAAGGAATTATTACATCTTCTAATGAACTTGAAAAAACATTTTACTTTAACTATAAATAAATTATGCTCTCTACTGGGTAGAGGCTTGAGCCCAGATACATGTAGTTTGCTTATACTTATACAAGGTCACTGTCATGGTTTGTAGATGGTGTAGGATCCAATAGCAATCAAGCAGAGATGGCAATAAAGGAAAAGTAAAAATTTACAAAGTTACAAGGCAAAATCAGGTCTCAAGAACAGGAACAACAGGATCCAGGCACAAGAATAGAAAGTGGGCAAAGGAAGAAGCCCGCTGTGATAGAGTAATTTAATGGAGCTTTTAAACAGAGGAGCTTGAGGTGTCTGATTGGTGCAGGTGAGAGAGGGGACCAGAATATCTCAATATTTTCTCACTATTCTCTTTTTAATCATTCTGATATCCGTCCCACCTTCTGTGAATGTTGTCTCCTGTTCACTGTCTTTATCAGGCATTAGAACATGAAAATCTGTCAAATTTGCCAAATATATTATTTCCAAATATTTCATTCGAACTCCTTTAACTTTGATTTAGAAATATGGTAGCTGGAAAATACACAAGAACTGTTGTCAGAGTATCTGAGTGCTCTTGTGGTTTTTAGGAATTCAAACAGAAAACTAACTTGGCTGTTTATTTATTCAAAGGAAATTAAACAGCTTCCCAATACAGCTGCATGTTAGGAAGGAGGAAGTGATTTAATGGGACAATCAAAGTACTGTACAATTCCTCCAAAGAAAAGTAAGTTGATTAGGAAAAGCCCTTTGTCTTGGCAATCTGTTTCTGATTTGCTCTTTCATCTCAGTTCTCATTAATAAGGTTTCAATGTTTGATCTGTTTCAACTGAATTACTCAGCAGTGTCTTTAAAATATTTTTACTGTTTTGGAAGTATTGTAGCTGTGAAGAAGAACTAATGCTTCTTTGTGTTGATTAGAAAATCCTGGGTCGGCACACTGCAGTTCCACAGAATAAATGATCCATTTAAAAATTACTACAGACAAGAACAATGTTTAAAAACCACAGGAAAAAAGTGCCTTCATTTCTATTACAGGTAATCAAAATGTGGTTTCTGTAAATAAGGTGAAGGGGAATGGATGAAACATTGCAGCCAGAAGACATTTAAACAAATAGTCAGAAGATTGTCCGTGTGCGGGGGTGTACATGTGTGTGTGTTGCGCCTGTGATTCTCAGATGAAGCCAAAATAAATAAAGAATGGTGGTCTGTATTCTTCTTATTTCAGTAGAAGAACGCAAATTTGTCTGGACTTGCTTTAATCATACTCAGAAAAAAAGAGAAGATAGTCAGGGGAAAAAAAACATGCAATTGGATTCTGTTATACTAATAAAATAATTCTTGTCGTTTTCAGCTGCAGAAATCATTTTTGTGTCCATTTAATGAAAAGCAGCAAGTTTTGGACTAAGCTTTATTTATCATATAATGATTTTCTTTTTCATGACGCTTTTTATTGACCACTTAGGTGACTTCTTTTCCTTTTCACTCTGTTTTACTCTATCAAACAGAATCTCAGTAAATTAATTTGTAGTTTGTGGCTGTCACTGAGCAAGAGCTAAAACTCTGTATGTATGTATGTACATTTATTATATACTCATTTGGTTACATGTTCCTTATGTCCCATCATTGTATCTTTTAAGCAGAACACATTGCTCCATATTCTGATAAATTATCCAGCCTAATTCTTAAATAAACACATTTTTACTACAGATGCAGATGAAGCCATTTATCCCACATAATCATACAGGGAAATAAGTGGCTGGGTTGTGCTAATCATTCTGTGCAGCATTTTAAAAAGTTACACTGCACTGCAGTTTTGCATCACATTATTGAAGTAGCTCTCTCCCTTATTCCACCTTTTTTGTAAATATCCAGCATTTAGTAGGTAAAGCTAGAACGAAGGTAATTAATCATTTAAACCAAACATTTAAACAGGCGTTTTAGTTTTTTTTTAGCATATTGAATGAAACTAAACAAAATGTGCTTTCCCTATTGTTGGTGTTCTTACCTTAGTTCATAGGTACATTTATATGTAGCATAAAGGTTTGTTGCACAAAGGCATGGATGGTATTTAATTATTACAGTTACATTTGGTTGGTTTTTGCTTCATAAGTTTACAGGTAAAACAGATTTCTTGACACTTAAGAAGCAAACATTGCTTGCCGACTGCTTTTTGAATGTTAACCCTACAACAGAGCAAAACAAAAATGTTGGATAAATACTTTTCCTTTTACTTCTTCCATTGGTCATTCGCTGTCTAGTTGCACTCCTTTATTTACAATTCACAACCACTTTTTGCATTTCATTTTCTATTAATATTCTCTCTAGTTTTCCTCAATTTCACATTTCTCTTTTATTCTCCCCTCCTATGATGAGAAAATGATTGCCTGTCCACAAAGAATGCTCATCTACAGTACTTTGCTACACAGGTGGAAAAAAATGCAGGTTATTCTATCATTTTTTTTTCTCCTGGCTCCCGAGGACCAAAGCAAAAATAATAATGATGATGCTTTTATTATTATTTTTTTCGAAGATAGAATAACAAGAAAGCTTGTTAACATTAATCTGTCGTTTAGGACGGTTGTAGCGCGGGTTGTGCTTGCAGAGCCCCAGTGGAGGAAGAGAGAATGCAGAATTGAAAAGTCATGAATAAATATGACACCACATTTTTTTTCTTCTCCTTATCGAGGTTGCCCAGAGAGAGGTGGGAAAGGAAGCACACTGATTACTGCATCTGCTCAAGACTCTCTGAAAGCATATGTCTTGTTGATGATAGGAGACATAAGTGCATGAAGTCTTCACACAAAGCTGTTGAGATTGGTATACTGGCTCATAGCACTGTCTTTATAACATCAACTTATAATTCTGCCTGTACTTGGTCATAATGTTTTATGACTCCATGAAGACCTTGAATACTCAACCATAGCTTCTTGATTGTTGGGTTTAGATTAGCTCCAGGTTTTTCTTTGCATGTTCCTGAATACACAAGCACATACTGACTTACTGGGTGCCTACTTGATGAGCTTTTGTTAACATGTTTTCCTCATAGATGGCAGCTTAAAATAAAAGAAAGCAATGAGCATTTTTTCTTTATATTTAAAATACTCATTTTGTAAAACAATGCATCCCAATAATGCCTGAGTGCATCTGCTCATTGCTATGATGATCTCTTGCCGTGTCCGAGAGGCTTAAGAGCTAACTGTACTTTATGGAATTGAATCAATAAAAACAGAGGAAGGGCGAAATGACTCAGGTAAACATGTGGAAACAGCATGAAGCTGGAGGATGAATTGTTTCAAATAATGATGGTGTTTAATGCTCAGCCAGGTCTCTTTGTGGAATGGGCTAATGCGGGGCTTTACAGTGCCCCCTCTAAGGACTATTCTGAGCACAGTGTATCACTCATTGCCTTCTCCTGCCTCTCGGCACACTTCCATGAACACACATTTGCAGGCGTTCCCACGCGCCCAACTCAGGTATTCTCTGGCTGTTCCTGTTTTTGTTGGCCTTTTCTCTCTCCCTCCAGTTTCCCTTAAGTGATTGAACAAAATATTACAGTGTGTGATGCTTTTAGCTGCAGAGGAGCTTAAAAAGACTCTGGTCCAGCAGTAAGAGCAAACTGGAAAACTGCTGGTATTCAGCTAAAAGACTTAGAATATTGCATGAAAGTGCAGTCATACAGTGAAATATTTTAAACTTTTAGTTTTCTTAAATTGTTTATTTATTCTAATAAACAAATTGTATTTTATTAGATTACAATTTCAATGATAATGGCTTGCAGGTAAAGAAAACCCCAAATTTGGTGTATCAGGAAATTTAAACATTAGACCAATGAAAAATGGATGTAGTAAGAATACATGTCAGGCTTTTGAAAAATATTTACATTTCTCTTCACTCAATATTTGTCTGAGCCTCCTCTTGCCTGAATTACTGCATCAATGTGTCGTGGCAAAGGAGCCATCAGCCTGTGGCACCGTGTAGGTGTAATGGAAACCCAGATTGCTCTGATAGTTGCCTACAGGTCATCTGCCTTGATGGGTCTGGTCTCTCATCTTCCTCTTGATAACAGGCCATAAATTTTCAATGGGGTTCAGGTCAGGGGAGTTTGCTGGCCAATCAAGAACAGGAACACAATGGTTCATTGAACCAGCTTTTGGTGTTTTATCAGTGTAGGCTGGTGCCAAGTGCTGCTGGAAAATAAAATCACTATCTTCCCTCAACTTGTCAGCAAAATGAAGCATGAAGTGCTCTAGTATTTCCTGGTAAATGGCTGCGTTGACTGTGGACTTCAGAAGACACAGTCCACCAACACCAGCAGATGACATGGCAACCCAAAACATCGCTGATTATGGAAACTTCACATTGGAAAACATGACTCTGGACCATTGCGCAGCAACCCAGTTCCTTTTCTTCTTAGCCCAGGTAAGATGCCTTTAACTAACAAGAGCTTGATCTCTGGATCAGGAGTGGCAATCCTCTAAAGGCTATGGTTCTTCCTGTTGGTGGTGTTGAGAATAAATAATTCTGTGTTTTCCTCTATCTCTTTTAGCTATTTGCATGCTGGTATACATGCACTCAAAGTTAAGGTTAAACGAAATGACACACTAGGGAATTCCCTCTTCAGGGTGTAGCTTAGATAGAGGCAAAGAGAACTACAAACGGTTGTTAGATGCCATTTTGCTCTGTTAGCCCATAAATAAAGCATGAACAAATGGACCAGCGCAGTATTTTAGTCTTAATAAATAGAATTTATGAATTCAACTCTTCTTCAACCTCATACATCAAGAACCTAAATGGAGAAAGGATAATTCTCCCAAACTGGTGAACCATTTCCCTCCATATTTCTTTCTTCCACTCAATTTTCAGTTAATATGGTAGGATACATAACTCTCCTTGTGAAGGGTGTTGATGACTGTCTTCTGGACAAATGTTATGTCAGCAGTTTTCCCTATTATTGTGTGGCCCACTGACCCACAAAGACCATGTAGCGGCTCAGGAAACCATTAGAGGTGTTTTGAATTAACTAGCTGACTAAGATGTGACATCATGAGTTTCCATTATTGACCTTTTTCACAGCATTCACATTTTCTGAATTATAAGCTTCCATTATGCGGAAGCCATAATTATCAAAATTAGAAGAAAAAAAAAAGCTTGGAGTATGTCACTCTTTACATGTACTGAAATCAAAGGCAAGAAATATTGTAATTTTTTTTAAACGTACTCGTATGAAGAAAACTCATAGTACTTCTATAAAGCAGCCAGCCAAAAAAAAGTTATTGGGTTTCAGGCTACTGCCATTGCTGAATGATTCTAAGCAACTTGATAACATAGTATCTAGAGGGAGAAGTGTATGAATACCAAGCAGATGAGATGACATCTCACTTACATCAGTGTCTATCTGATTGACATACCTGGATGGTGAGGCAGATTGTGTGCACATAAACACTTTTTTTTTTTTTTTGCTCTGGAATAGCTTGTCAGTGTGACAGATTTCATCTATGCCAAAATTCCCTTCCAACCACGATTAGGGGAAATCTTGGTCATTTATCTGCTACTACTAGTCTTTAATGTTGTTATTCTCTATTAATTCTCTGAAAAGCCTCAAGCTTATTAAAACAGGCTGTAAGTACAGGCTTTCTCCAGAGTGGTATAAAATCTCTTCATATTCTTGATTTTAGTGTGATTTAAAGCAATGAAATATATTTTTAAAAATTACTGACGCCACTGACTTGCACAGCAATCTTATTGTTTATCAGAGGAGGCTGATTATTACCCAGGGTAAAAGAACCAGGACAATTTTTGATTTGTTCCTTTCTGAGTGCCAATACAACAGAACACGGCTACCCAAATTTCATTTCCTTAAAATCACCAGGTTGACAAGTGCTTTTGCTTCAATGCATACCACATTGACGTGTATGAAACTCCTTTTAAAGAGAAAGTCAACTGAGAAGCCTGACTGTCAGATTTAATTCACATCTATCTACATATTTTGTTTTCTTTAACAGTCATGGCATCCTGAAAACAGTATCCATGCAGGCACAACCTGTTTTTCCTGGTAGCCCTTGTACTTTGAAGGTACAGTATATTCCATTATCATGTAAATGAAAAATGATGTGTGCTGCAGGCTGTAATTTTTTAACTTTAATTAAGACATTTTCTGTTCTGTGAGTCCAAGAATCATTCAAATTCCTATTTATTTAAAAAGAATTTGGAGGATATAGAAACTTAAAACAGAATTAAGTTAATTCATTTAGTACTGACACATATAAAAAATTATGAAAAAAAAGACATGTCACACCTGTGCAGCATAGGAACTTGCAAATGAAGTCAATGTGCCTTCTTGGTCAGCTATGTCTCTTCTCCTCTAGCCTTCAACCAAAGACTCCATGGTTGTGAATTACTGTACATGCCAATGTTTGATGAGAGTCCTTACTACTTCTATTATTGCTTTAAACTAAGAGAGAGGCATGAAAGGTCTAGGACAGCTTTAGCAAATCCACAACTTTATTACCTGTGGCATGCCTTTCCTTGCACAAAAGCGACCACTGCAAACTTGTGAGCCACAATTCTCAAACCAATGACTCTTCCTCCAGCACCACAACTATTGATTGAATTCCACAGGGCTTTGTGCTAAGATCAACATTTTTATTTTATTTTATTTGAGAGCACAACATAGCTATCAGTACCCACTGTAATCATGTTCTGCCCTAGAATTATTTATAAAAAAAATCACAGGGCAGTTGTGCTTCAAATGTGCTTTAATTCAGTGATATTTCTCAGCACAGCATAAAGCTGTTAGTACTTATGCTGCTATCATCTTAAGCTAAAGGCAGATCCACAGTTATCTTTCTTTACTCTCAGCCTCTTATGAGAGGTTTCCATTTTACTGCTGCCCTCTGTGTGCTTGGGATCAAGGACTGAATACAAATGGGTTGAAATTAATTAATTATAATGTAAATATATATTCTAATAATTAGACTGACCTAAAGTGAACTGATTTGAAATTAGATAAATATCATCATCAATCATTATCATCATCAGCTTTATTAAAGACACAAATGGGTCCATAGAATAATAAAGAGCAGGATTATCAAAAGCTGTAACTTTAGGTTGTAATATCGTAATGACAGAAAATACAATGTGAGAACAATCAGAACAAAATTGAAATCATTACTGTAAAAAAAATCTAAGACAAAGCACTTACTGCCTACTGACAAATCAATACTTTTGGCAAACAAAAACAAAAGGTTTTGTGTGTGTTAGTGTGTGGACAGCAAGTCGCTCTCTTCTTTTGTCCAACTAACCCTCGGCTCTCTGTGACAAGCATCTGAAATGTACTTCTTTGTAGAGCTCTAGCTTATCCAAGGTTATACACAAATAAAATTGTAAACTTCTGTTGTCCACATTCAGTTTTTTTGGAAGGAGAAAACATAAAGCTACAACCATTTTCCCAGGATTTCTTTATGCTCTTCCACTTCTATAAACTTGTTCACAACAAACCGCTTACGCATATGTCATTGTAAAGGTATTTTGTCAAGCATAGAAAAATAATTTATTTCTGTTGATTTTTTGTTTTGTTTGGATATCTGAAATGTAACCTTCAGCACAAGTATTGTTTGGTCACAATACAAAAAGAATATAAATCAAAGCCCTCTGGTTTGAGTTTAAATTCTGCTCCTTGCAGCCAGTTTTAGGCAGCGCTCTAAGATTCATCCATCCAATACCTAACACACTTAGCCTTGCAGGGTCATGAAAGGTGTCTGGTCCCTTTCTCCAGCATTCAATGGGAGGCAGAATACACCCTGAACAGGTCAGAAACAAATCTTGGTAAAATAACAGTTTGCAGGACCAGTTGCACTCAATATATTTTTTTGTTTTTTGTGTTTTTGACTTTCTCAAGACCTTATGGAAATGAGAGTTAAGTTTAATATCAAAAGATCCACCCCATCCTGGTAATATGTGTCTAAGGAACATGTGTCCTCACTCACACAACCAGAGAAAGGCAATAACAATATCAGTTTAGTAGAATTTGATTCAAAAGATTTAAAAAATCTGCAGTGCTCTGCAATGCTTGTGGCAATTATTTTTTCTGATGATGATAGACGACGTTTGTCAGATTTACCCAAACAAACTGCTATAACGTTGCTAACAGCGTCTGTGAGATTTAACAGATTAGATGTCCCAAACACACACTGCAGCAAAATATTTCAATTTTAAAATGTACGGGCTACATTACCAATAGTAATAAAATGAACACACAAGTCAAATTACAGTGAGTACCAGGCTTTTACTAGCAGTGCTGTGCCAGGCAGAAAGAACAGAGGGATAAAAGAGGAGAGAGAAACATCCCATTTGATGTGATAAGCTGTAGCAGCTGTTTATCCGTTAAGCCCAGTTTTCTCAAGAGTAAGTTTGCAAAAACCACCAGGTGTAAAATGGCTACTGCAGAGATGCAGATTGGTAGCGTTGCCAGGACAGTGTCATCTGGTCTTCCACAAAAAAAAAATAAATCAATCCATTGAGTGTTTACTAACTGGTTCTGAGTGCACACATCACTTCCTCTCCTCCCCAAATGTTTGCAATGCAGTGTTTCAAGGTGGCTCTTGTTAAAATAAATACAGGGTGTTTACAAGGTACAATTTACTTGACAACCAGCTGCTCTTACTATAACTCTGTGTTTCTGCTGAATACATAGCCTTTTAACAGACACTGTGCTGCTTTTGAATCTTGTTTTCACAAAATTGTTTCCTTTGTTTGATTCTTTTCAACCAAATAAGTTACACAATTCAATTTGCGTGCAATACATTTATAAAAATATAAATATAGTCCTGTAGGTCAATATTACTGGAATATTATAGAACTTGCAGATAAGTTCATTTTCTGAGCAATCTGTGAAACTCTGTTCTGTGATGCCTTTACCCCAAAGTAGCAGTAGTCTTTTTGCTACTGCTACACTGCGCCTGTGACTAAACATACTTTAGTGACTTGCAAAATTTAAGCTCATGGGATTTTTCTACATTTTATTTTACAACCACTTATCTGGATATTTTTAATAAGGATTTTATGTAATAGGCTGACAAGTAGTGCAGTGGAAAAGTGCAATATTTTTTGTCACTTATTTCAGAAAGTGTATAGATTTATTACACAGAGTTAATTGTATTTCAAGTCTTCAATTCTTGTAATTTTGAAGACTATGGGATTACAGATAAAAACAAAAACAAAATTAAGAGACTGATAAAATTTGAATATTATGTAAGATAAACAAAATAGGATATTTCAAACAGAAAATGAGGATACTTTTCAGACTCATTTCTATGAGCTTAGATTGTTTGGGGTTTTTTTGTTTTTTTTTACATAAATTATTGCATCGATGTGCTGTCCCACTGAGGTGATCAGGTTGCTTAGACAGAGGTCTTCAGGTCATCAGCATTGTCAGATCTGGTGTCTCTAATTTTCCTTTTGACAATAACCGATAGATTCTCTATTGGGTTCAGGTCAGGTATGTTTGCTGGTCAGGTGACTACAGTAATACCATGCTCATTGAACCAGTCTTTGGTGTCTTAGGCAGCGTGGGCATTAAGAACAGCAGGAAGCATTAAAATTAGATGGTTGCATTGGCTGTGAACTTCGGAAAAACACAGTCAACCAACACCAGCTTTCAAGTAATATGGATTCTGTTTTTCTCCACTCCTCTTGCATACTCCAGGACATTGATTTCTAATTTAAATGCAAACTTTACTTTTAACTAAAAAGAGGAATTTGGATCACCTACCAATAGTCAAGTTATTTTTGTCTTTGTCCTGGGTAAAACACTTCTGACGTCTTTGGTTAACACAAGTGACTTAACACAAGGAATGCCAGATTTGTTGTCTAGGTGCAGTGTCTGAAAACACTTTTGAGCTACGCCTGCCAACACGTACAATGATTTGCGTCTCAGTCTAGACATGGCCTAAATTCAATTTATAAAAAAATTTAAAACTGTCTTCTCCAAAGGTAGAAAGTATGGTAAAGTGGTAAAATTTTGTATGAGAAACACAATTATTCCAGGAGAAAAGTGATGATTCAAAAAGACATAACATCTAAAATAAAAAAAACCCACAGGCCTCACTTGTCTCAACTAAGGTCAGTGTTCACAATTTAACAGTAAAAAACAACTGGGGAGTGTTGTGTGTGAGAGTAGCAAGGCTACTATTTAACATAATAGACTTTGTGAAAATGTTATGTATATTTTTTCATATTTTTATAACCCGACATAAAACCCTGACAATAACAATATGTGGCTATCAGGTTGTGTCCTTAAACACGTGGGCTATGAGGCAAGACAATGATGGTCTAAGTTAAAGCCTAGTTAAATACCCGGTTCCAGTTCAAGAATGAATTTTTCAGATGCTACAACTGCTTTTTGTATGAACTCGGGTTATGTGTATCTGAATTAAAAAAATGTTTATTATCTGAAGAAAAAAAAAAACAAACAAACAGAAAATCTGTAATGCTTTTGGTATTCACTGCTGTTTGCAGATTAAGATGGAAGAGCAGTTAAAGTTTATTAGTGATTTTTATGGCTTTAGCTGCTGAGGGGAGAAGTGAGCCTAAACTAAAGCACACAGTATTGTGGATCATAAACCTAAAATAATGAATGAGAAGAAACTATAAAGCTATGCTGTGCTCCTGGGAGCACTGCTTCTATCAAATAATAAACTGTTGTGCATGAATACAGCTATTTGTTTAATAGTAAAACATGAATTATAGCTACTTTAAATACTCTTACACACCTGTAGCAGGTGAAACATGATGGTCATGGTAATACTCTACACATTGTGACATGTGGCTTTGGAAAGATTAAAAGCTGAAGACCACTGGGAGATTGGTTAGGGGTGATGTTTCTTGCTCAAATCGTACAGTTCTACTGTTTTAATCAAAGTGTTGACATCCACTGTTTATATTGTTCAGAAAGAGGGCAGTGGCATTTCGTGCCTTTTCAATAAAACTTTGCTTTAAGGGTCCAATCAAAGTTTAGATGGCCAGGTCTGAGCTTTACAAACATCAAAATCAACCAGAAAATAAACTTCCATTGGTTAAAACGTAAATTGGCTAGTTTTTCTTCTTTTTTAGTCACAAAAAAATTCCTTCTTCTCTTATAAGAGATGGGTTGGAGGACAAATTTTGCAGCTGCTAACTGACAAGTAATGAGTTATAAAGATTGCAAGTATGCTTTAGAGAAACATGAAACACATGAAGCTCTTTTTTGACGATAAAATGTCAAGCCAGGATTGTTGGGCTATGAGCTGTTAAAAATATGAAGATGTGACAGGTCTCCTACGGGAGAAACTGATGTGAATTCTCTATTGGTTGCTTGGCCACATCCATGAATAAATGATCAAATCAGTTGATTAGCAGTGGGAATATCAGAGGAGACATGCTCTGTGATCTAAGAATAAATGCAACCTGAAACAGTAATATTTTGCTGGTCCTTGTCCTCTGATTGTTTTAAAGTACATGTCCCTTACCGCACAATGTCATCTTGGACAGAATCAGTTTGACAGCAGCCTTGTTAGCTGGAATGTCTTGATGTCATGGTGATAAGGACCCAATCAGACAGGTTCTCCTCTGTGTATATAAGTGACTTTACTCAAAATGGAAACATCTCCATAATGCTCATTGAACATGTCAGAGTTGTTTGTCCACAGAAATGATGAAAGTTCAATGTACGCTTCTGACAGCCAAAACTAAGCTTGTGTGAGAAATATTTTGAATAAATGCTGAAAAATAGACTTGGGGACGCATTCAGCTCATGAGAAAAAGATGCAGAATTAAAATATGTATAGATTTATGGATGTAATTTAAATCACACAAATCACAATTTTTTGAGACATTCTAACCAATCATCCCGCTCAAGGTTTGTCTAATAAATATAATGTGTGACTATGTTTGACTAATTCAGAGGTACCTTCCTAAAAACTCATTAGAATTCAAAATTTCAATGTTTGTACAAACCGGTTGTAGTTTTTTATTTTAAACTTTATTTAATAAATGCTCATTTCTAACAATCACAGTCTCTGTCTGTGTGTGTACCATTCAAAACTACTGTATATCTAACATTATTTTGTTGAACAAATCTGGATTTTCTGCTCAGAATTTAAACCTTTACACCTAACATTGTAAATTTTTATCTTTCTGTTTTACAATGTCTATGAAGAGCATTTACCCTTTTGGATGTTTTATCCTTTTTTATTGCTCTTGGAAATCAATAATGACCAACAAAATTAGACTTTTTTGACAACAAAAATTACAAACATTAATGTAAAAATGAAAATGATTTCTACAAAATAATGTCTATATAATTTCATTAAAAATATTTAACACAAAGTAAATGATTGCCTACTAATTCACCCCCTTTAAACTGACCGACTTAATTTAATAGAGATCCAGCAAATCAGTGCTAGTAGCCTCACAATGAGTTTAATGGAGGTGTCCTGAGTGAAGTGGTTGTCTCAAGTCATTGTAGAATATATTTAATTAAATTCAAGGCAGTTTATCTGTACTGTGCCAACTCGCAACAAATATTGTCCTGAAGCACAAAACAAACAAATCTATTTGATTCAATTATACATGCATGACTGCCTCAGTTGTGTCCTTGGGCAAGACACTTCACCTACTTCCGTTGTCCATTGGTAAGCTTATTTATCAAAGAGTCATATCAAAACAGAGTAAACAGGCTAATGTTAGCCGTGCATTTCACCAAACTGCTCCAGGTGTAAACATTGTCAGCAGTGAGATGAGTTTATTAAAAAGCATGTAGCTGCATGTAAGGAGCAATGTTGGGAGTGAGAAACAAATGATCAAGCAATGGCTGTTTTGGAGGAAGAGTCAGAATATATTGTCAGTAGCAGCTTTCCTACTAAGCTGCCTTGAAGAACTCAGGTTATGACAAGTTGTCTGTTTCTGTCAAGAGAACCAGAAGGAAGAAAATCCATGAATCTGAATGTCATCAGTAACTGTAATGCTGATGAAATGTGATGTGCTATTTCATTGCACTGTAAAGCTATCAAACTTTCAACTATTTACATGGTATTGTTTGTTGTTTTTTTTGTTACTTTCATAAAGAATTGGACTGAACTGTGTTTTGGCTGATGAAATTCCTGGACGAATCCACAGATCAGTTTCAAGGAAAAATATTTTCTTCAAGACAACCTTATTCAAAATATCTGGGAAATGTTATCATTTAAACATAGCTAAAGTATTTTATATTGCAAAATAAAACAAAAAAAACTGTCTTATTTTTTCTTCCAGTGTGAGACTAACATACAAATGAAGAGATTTTTAGAGAGCTGCTGACCTTCTCAGTTGCAATCACTGCCAGAAAAATAGTTGCAGCATTTATAAGGACACAGCATATCAGAATATACAGAGACTAGCAATGATGAAAAAGGAGAGAGAGGTTGCATTAGATTTTATTGATTTAAGGCATTGTCAACATGAAAGATACACCAACATGGCATAAACTGCATATTGTATCATTGCTGCATCTAAAAACATCCTAAAGCACATTGTGTAGTAGTTTCTGTCTTCAGTTCTTTGAAAGTAAGATGCAATGAGCACCATTGTGTACGAGATATTTATCAGTGAAGGTTTTATATATTCTTAAAATAATTTCTTGTTTTTCAAGAAAAGTGGACAAATAGAACAAAACAAAAAGTTTTTTTCAGTTTAGAAAACTATCTCTAGCAAATGTCAGTTAATAATCTACTGTCTGCCAAGTATTTACCCATCAGCTGCCTGGGAATAACCTTGTCATTTCCGAAAACTATGAAAACTATGAAAAACATTCAGTGAAGTGGTGCAGAACGCTGATCAGTATACTTCCTGCGCTAGTCTGGTAAAAATTATCAACAGTTATTGAGAAATAATTGCTGGAAGTTGTTACATTTTTTAGGTATACCCATAATTATGGCATAATAATTAAGGTGAATCAGTTAATCAAAAAATGCATTTGTTATTAATCTGCAAGTTAATTGTTTCTGTGTCATGTCATAAATGTTTATCCACATTTATTTGGATTATGACTTTGCATAACCATTTATGGAAATCGGTCTTGCATGTAAATAAAGGATATTTTGGTTCATTAAAATATATATAATTTAGCATGTTTAAAGAGAACCTCAAGTGTGGTGTATGTCAGTTAATATTTTGTCAGTTCTTGTATGAGAGTAGTTATTGTGAGAAATCATAATAATCTAATGTGAGGGAGTTGATGTAATATTCGGTTTCATCCAAACTGCCCTTCTGGTAATTTCTCAAATTAAAAAAAAATACTTCATAATATTTACTAGTCTGAGCACATTTTCAAGCTAGGCTTTTCTATTCTGATTCACATCAGAAATCATTCTATGGGGAAAGCCTGTCTCTCATCTATTTGATTTTGGCAATTTAATTATTTATGCTGTAATTATGAGGCTCTCTTTTCTTCTGAAGCACTGTTCCTCTATACTGTTGATGCATTTTTGAGATATTTTCTTAGGCCTCTTCACCTCTCCCTTGAAACCTAGAATATTGATATTTCCCATCTCCCATATGTAGGATCAATTACCATCTAACAGACTTCTTTTTGCTTCAGGTCAAAAATACAACACTGAACAGCATCTTTTCTTTTTCTGAAATTCATAGGATTTTTTGTTTGGTTTGTTTTTTGTATTGTTGACAGAATTTTCACTGGACAAAAATATCTCTCTTAAGTACAATCTGTTAAAAGTACTGTATCATACGCATCAGTAACAACAAGGCGTAGGACTAGAGATTTTAATGTCACAGCACTTTGTAAGATCACTCTTTTGAATGCATTCAGCTTTTATCAAGTTTGCTTGGGACGACAAGTCTATACCAACATTTTTATTATTTCATCTAATCAATATTTATTTAAGATGATCAAGGAATGCTTTAACCTTAACGCTAACAAATCTTTAAAGTTGTAACATTTTGGTTTTTTGTTTGTTTTTTTTGCTTTAGAACTTTAAGAGGAAAAGGTAAATACGACTAAGAGAAAGTGAAACATAAACAAATGGACATTTTTTTTCCATTCTCTAATAGTATAGAGCATAGTGCTCTATACTATTAGTAGGGACCTACTGTGCTTCCTTGAACTGTTTAGGACAGGTCTTTGGGCCACACAAAACCTCTCCATTATAGTTTTTGCACAAAATTATTTTCAGATACTGCGATATCACTTGTTCAGTTTTGCCTATTTTGAGCTACTTTCAGAATGAACTGGTTTAGGGGCAAGATGTTGCTGGCTGCGGCTCCTAACTCAACTACACTCGCTCTTTATAGGTGAAAATGTCTGCCAATAGGTGCACAAATGTACAACAGCACATCCCTGACCCTGAGTCAGACCCAGAAGCAGAAGAAATGGAGCCAGCTGCACAAACATCAATGATGCAGGAAGAGATTTCTGAACCGTAAATCAACAACAAAATATTAGTCTTTTCTAGCAGCCACTGTGCAGCACACACAGCAAAATACCCAGCTGACTAACTCCACTTGGGTTGCTAGGTGAGGGGCAGAGCCTGCTCATTTTTGACACTATAATCATGAGGATTTTGAAATGGCTCAGTCTCCAGAAACTAAAACCAATAGGTTGTTAGAAAATGACTGAAAGTTTGTTTTTTCCGCTTGAACTACTTCTACAATCAGTAGAGCCTCAAACTGAAGTCCAGAAACATGTAAAAAGTTAAGTATGCACAATAGGTCCCCTTTAAGTAATATTCTAGTAAGTCGAGCAGGTATAAAACATCTGATAACGTCTGTAACATTAAGAATGAGTGCTCACAAAAACTTTCAGTTTGAGTGACAAGACTTTACCAAGCAGGCATTTCATCAGTACAGAGGAGCCTTAGCTATTCACAATTCAGTTTTTACAGATTTGCCTATTCGCAGATTTTTCTGTGCAGATTTTTGATATGAATTATTAAAATGAACAATGACTAATAAAATCATGTTGAACTTTAAAGGTGGAATAACTTACTTGTGTCACAAACTTTCTTAAAAACTATTGTTTATGCTTAATAAATAATCTAAAAGTAGAAACTTGAACTTAGTATGCTCCATTTATTTAATAGAGCATATTCTAAAATCCTCAGCTTCCACACATCAGTCAGAGCAGCTGCTGCTGCAGCTGTGAAGCTGTGGCACAAATGTATGGAAATACAACTTATCTCAGAGATAAGATGTGTTATTTATCAGTCAGCGAATAAACAAACTACATAACCTAGTTCATTATTTGTTTCGGTCTGATTATCTGAAGCATTTGTAACATATTTATACCCTTTTAGGAACACCTCAAATTATTTTGTAGTTAATTTAAAGCATAGTCAGAGCGAGTTTTGCAAATGTGTTTATAAATATTGAGTTCTGAAAGAATGCTATTTCTCAGCCAAATAACCTTTGAAAGGGTTGCCATTAGCCTTGAGTTTTCAACTAAATCCTAATGTTACTGACTCCTAACAATATACCATCTAGACAAGTGTGTCTTTCAGTCACGTTTGTCAATAGATGACTCTGATGGTTGGTGCCTTGATTTCATAAAAAAGGTTAGGACCTTAACTGAAAGATGACAGAAAGAGAAACTACCAGAGAAGCCACGCTGTATTACATTTTCTAGTCTTGCTTTTAATTAAGGCCTCTCTAATTGGGAATGTGCCCATTAAAAGTGTAAAGCAGATATATGTCCCATGACTCACAGCAGGCAATCACTAGAGAAATGAGAGAACCCCTCATTTCCTCTTTTCACTACACAGCATGCTGGGAATTTGCATGTATGTTGGTTTGTGAACATTATAAAGGAGAGTGTGAAAGTCTTAAAAAGTGATTTTGGTTGCCTGATCTACAGCTACTTTTTCTTAGTTTTGCCATTCTTTGTAAATGAGATGCAGTTTAATTTGGAGTTCCTAACATTCTCTTTCTTAATGAAACTTGAAAAGCTCATCCACAATCTGGGTTCCTCTCATGCAGTTGATGCTGTGAAGATGCTGGTTCAAGATTGTAAGACAGTGACGTCTCCTATACCGACATGCACTACAAGACCACTCGGCGAGGAAGAAGCCAATACTTCAAAAGAAACATGAAAAGCCAGATTGCAGTTTCCACACAGGAAACAAAGATCTTAATATGTGGAGAAACTTCCTGTGGTGTGATGAAACTGAAGTTGAACTGTTTAGACATAATGACTGCTGTCATTATGGACCAGGCACAAGGATGAAGGTATAAAAAATATTCTCCATTTAGAAGAAAAACAGGGATACTTGCACCATCCTAACTGTGAAGCATAGAAGTGCCAGGATCATGTTGTGGGTCTGTTTTGCTGTAGGAGGAACTGGTATACTTCATAAAACAGATGGCATCATTAGGAAAGAACAATATGTAGAAATATTAAAGCAACGTCTAAAGATCTCAGCCAGGAAGTAAAAGCTTGGGCACAGATCAGTCTAACCCTAACTAACCCTAGGCACACAGCCAAATTAGTAATAAAGTGGCTTATGGACAATATAGTTAATGTTTTGGTGTGGCCATCACAGAAACCTGATCGCAATGATTACACTTAAAGCTACAAAAGTTTTAAGCATAAAAATGGTTTTGAACCTATTATCTTTAGTTAAGAATCAGGCTGGGGTTTGTTGTTGCCAAATGCCTAAACTTTAACTTTGTCCGATGGATCGATGAATGAATGAATGAATGAATGAATGAAAGACAACTGGATCACCAAAAGAAACTCTATAAATTTCACCAAATAATGTTGTTTAACACAATTACCCACCTAGAAAGAAAAAGGGCGAATCTAACAACTTATACCAATTTCAGATTCACGTTTATCAACTGTTTCTGAAGTGTGCAGAAGTTAGATTTTTGCCATGTTCTTATTTTCTCAATCTGTTCCTGTCTTTTTCCCTCACCTTCTCTGTAACCCACTGCCCCTCACTTGCCCCCTCAACAGCCGAGAAGTGACAGATAAATGCTGAATTTGTTCTGGAAATCTCAACAAAAGTCTGAATGTTTTCTGAAATGCTGCACATAGATTTTTATTTACTTCCAATGTCTTTATAAAATCAAACTCAACAAAATTTGAAGTATGTTCATTAATTTCCTCATTACAATACAGTTACTTTCAATAAACTTAATTTATGTAATAAACTTTACTTCTTTTATATTTTAAATCTAAACATTGATTAGAAGTTTATCTGTAATCCAATTTAAAAGTCAATATATCTGATACATACAGAAAGAATCTCCTTATAGAAAAACATTGTATTTTTTTATTCTTATTTTTCTAAAAGGAAAATAAGAAAATAGAAGCAACCGACAGAAACAATGACACTGAAACTAAAAAAAAGTGGTTGCTATAGTCACACCTTTTTGAAAGCAGAGTGTGTTTGGATGGCTGTTGTGTCTATAATTTTATTAAAGGGGAGCATTATTAGGCTGAAATGTTGCTACTTTTGGGTCTATGAAGTTGTGCTACATTTAGGTCACTCATATCAGTTGATACCTTACTGCTCAATGCTTCATTGACCATTCTGCTGATGAAAATATGACACCTACATGATAAAAGCTTTCATTAGCTGTAGGGATGTAAAGGTGACTGATTTTAATTAAACTGCTCACACTGTGTCCCATCTTATTTATGGTACTGGATTGAACAACATGTTACTTGGGTTGACGAATGAGGAAATAAAGGATATTTTGCAAACATCATGTCCTTTCACATATTAAACTATGTGTGTCCCATCTGACTCATTGTTCTGAATTGTGCGTATGGATTGGGTGTGGAAATACTCAGTTATTACTTTTGCAGTGATGTTAATGTCAAGGGTTAAGTTATTTCTACTGATGCATCACAAAAAATCTGAATATTGTAAAACAGTGTCATTCTTTGTAACTCATTCAGAAGGTGAAACTCAACTATTATAAATACAATACATATAAAGTGAAATATTTCATGCCTTTATTTATTTATTTCTTGATGATAAAGGCTTGCAAATACTGAGAACCCAAAATTCCAAGTCTAAGAAAATGCAAATATTGTGAAAAAGTTATAAGTAAATAACCATGCTAACACCCTAATTAGCTTATAAGTCAAAAACATTTCCAGGGTCTGTCATCACAATCCTCTTGAAGACTGCTAAATAAACAAATGTCCAGAAGGCAATCATTGACACCATTCACAAGAAGCTGGTTGCTCACACAGCGCTGAGTTCAATCATTCATAGAAAGTTGAGTGTAAGGAAAACGTGGTAGGAAAAGGAATAATTGCAGCCTTGAAAAGATTAAAAAGCAAAATCCATTCAGGATTTTATGAGGGAACTTCACCAGGAGGGGATGGAGGCTGGAGCTGGTGCTTCAGAAGCCATGAATCCTTTATATCAGTTACACATACACATATGTCATTTATGATTTCTGGGACAATTTATCACCCAGCAAAATTTGTTATTGTGACAGGTCAAACCACAACTTCAAGGTGTTCCATTGCAGAGTGTCCCTGCAAACATTTTCAGAGGGTTAACCACAACTGCTCCACGCTCACGTTCCCAAATATACAACCACAATACTGAAGAACAGATTGTAATAGAGACGCTCACAACTGGGTTAGAACCAATCTGGACATTAACCAGTTAGAGTGAGACCTGGCAATAGGGAAGTAACTTTTACGTTTTAAACAAGTCATCCTACTCAGGATGTGAACCTTTATATCTACTGATGCTGTTACCCCTGAATTATCCCCTTTGTGGAACAATAAAGGCTATTTCCTATTCTATTCTATTCTATTCTATTAAGCCCAAGTGAGGCTTTCAATTTGTTATGTGCTATAGCTGTATCTCAGCTTTGTTTTTGCCCCCCCGGTGCTAAGTGCAATGACTGACAATACATTCTGTTCTCTGAGAATGGAACATCAATGTGATGTTAATCACCAAAGTCATTTATTTTCCTTAAACGCTGAGGCCAGCTGGAGGCTGCAGCAATAACAGCACTCTGATCTGCTTCTCCATCCAACCACTCAATCAGGATATTAATTGTCAAGCAATGTCTCCAAGTTATTAATCTTCACTAGTCATTCTTTATTAAATAAAAATGCAACTGCATGTGGGCACACTTGGAGTAGTGAGTTATATCATAATGCGTCTTCACTCAACAACAACACTGGACACATTAGTGTGATCACCTCTAATAAGATGCAGCACTGTCAATGCAAAACTGTCGTCCTCTTTTTGCTTCTCACTGAAGATAAATTTGAATATATATTTGCATTTATTTATATAATTCTCAAGGCTGAGGATAATTGTTTTTCCTGCTATGTCAAAAAAAGTTATGTGTTGTTTGATGCATCTTGATCTTTTTTTGTCCTTCCCCCAGAGTAACAGTTGCTCTGTAACAAGCTTAGGTTAAGGCTGGAATAAGACTTTTAAATAATAACATTTGCTTCACTTTTAAAATTCCTAAAACACAAATATTTCTGAAAATATTTAATGTTTCATTGTCATTAAACACAAAACCTTGGTCGATCACTTCCTGACAGAGCAATTTATTTTGTGCTACAAGGAAAAGCTCATTCACAGGTTAATTAAATTTGCTTACAAATCTGTTGTATTTGAAGATTATTTTTCAACTGATTCAAAAACCAAAACATTTTGTGTCAGTGTCACAATGTTACAACAATTGGAGACAAGATTACGACTATAGGCCAGGTCAACAACTTGTTCTCTTGCTTTTTGGGGGGTTTGTGGCACTGTGGATTATCTTGTTGGATTATCTTGTCCAACAACGCTTAGGTAAGTTTCAAAGAAAAATCTACGGACTTTAGGATCCTAGGTTTCCCAACTGATCATTGCTAAAAGTATAGTACAACTTTCACCACCTTACCTAATTCCCTCAGCATATCATTGTGCAATGTGTTCCCCAGGTAGGTTAGGTAATTTGAGCTACCATTGCTGATCGGCTGGACTGGTACCTCATTCTCCCACCATTGTACCAATTTCACATTTTGGAAATGCTCTGTCCGATCATATGGCTGCCACATCCCTTGTCAAGCTCAACTCAAATCCTTACATGTCCCTTGTTTTCCTTTCCTGGTTCTAATAAACCGGTCTTGAAGACAAATATTCACAGGCTGGTAAACAGATGCCATGATGAAAATATCTGTTTTCATCATGGCATCATCTGTTTTTTTCCACCTGTCAGTGCTTTTAATTTTATGCTTGGTTGGTGTATTTTGCTTTAATCATACCACAGCTCAGGATATGTCTTTCTACAGTTAAAATCCAATGCATTTCAATTAAGATCAGTAGTAAATATTACTTTTTTGAACTTGAAACACTTATTTCCAGATTTCATTCAATTCAAACAAAGATTTAACAATTGTAGCTAGTTTCTTCTGACTGAAATGTTACACAAACATATTTAAATAAGGCGAGAATGTCAAAATCACTATTTGTAAAATAATTTCACTAGATGTGTTACATAGCCTTTGAGCACAGGCAAACTGAACGACAAACTTAGTTTAATTGCCTTTGTGTTATCACCTTCCCACAAAATAGCTTTTATCAAAATCATTATCTAAGAGCAGAAAAAGTCAGCTAGGAACAACTCACTCATTTTCTGCTTCATGCAATCTTAAATGTCCCACATCCATTTCCCTCCCACACCTTGGCTTCCTGTGTGCCACTGCAGTCAGCATATGGGTACAGCACAGCACATTACGTGAGAAGATCAAGACTGTAGAAAGTATAAATGTGCAGTTTTGTGTTTATTATGAACCTCGGAGGTAATTTAGCATTTTGCTGATTCATTTATTCACCTTGCAGTCATTGGACGAGAGGTGGGATTCATCCGAGGTGCAATAAATTCCACAATGTTTGAATGCACAAATAACACTGGGATTTTTTACCATGTGTCCCGGCCGGGGCTTTTTTATCCCACGTTTTATTGGTAGGCCAGTAAATCAGACACACAAGCAGCATTCGCAAACAAGACAAAGCTGCTTCTCTTCTCTTTACCCACTGGGGGTTAATGTTTGCTTCAAAAACAATATAACGGGGTGATTGAAAAGACTGTTGTGTTCTTATATGAATTTCCATTTTAGAATTAATTTGAATTAATGTTTCCATATTATTCTAATTTACAGAGAGATGCATGAGTGTATTTTTGTACTATTATGATATTATGATGCAGGAGTCTTTGGACAGAGCTATCCTAATAAACCAATGTCTCTCTGTGAAGTAGCATAAACAGCAGGGACTATTATAATTACTCTTGAGAGGGTGGAGTTGTTTTGAAGTGAACCAGACAAATTAGGATAAATGTCTGCAGAGTATATGTGCTGCTATTTAGTAGACTCATTGTTCACTTAAAAACATGAACATTATGGACCTCATTTAAGCCTGACTAAAGGCTTATAGTCAAAACCTGAACTTCAAGCCATTAGCATGGTAATGACCACAGACTCCAGAGCCATGAAAAAGTAACCAGAAACGAGAGCTTAAAGGTAGCTATTTAAACAATGGCTTCCCAAAGAAATACACTTAGTAAAAAGAGCTGGGCACAGGAAAACAAGGATGATTGCAGACAGAGGGGAAAAATGGATTTCCAGACAAAATTTGAGGTGGATTTTTTTTTAACTATAACCCATCTTCTTTCCCTGTCTCTGACTTCGACAGACAATGGGACATTAGGCATGCTTCTACCAGTGTCACCAGAAGACTAATGAGATGGCAGCAGGCCTGTGAATGGCTCATTGGCCTGATGCACATTACTGTCTTTAAGAGTTTCCTCATCCCTTTATGGCCAGCCGTGCTCTGTTTCTTATACCTGTAGCAGAGACTGGGTTGAATAATAAAAAGATTCATACCATGGAAGTCCACGGTATACCATCATTACATGCAGATGTTCTGGCAGCTTTGTGGTTCAACAGACAATTAAAGCTGGAAGAAAAGCAATGAAGAAAAAGGCCTGGACTTACAAAAATGATATATATTGACAAACCGGCTCATTTGGTCTTTCTTTTTTATTAATAAAACATACTCATAAGCCAGCATTCTTGGAAAAAAGATAGACTTTCTGGTAATAACAGATGGCCGGTGTTATTTGTGTTTGTTCTGTTAAGAGTTTTACTGTTAAAATGGAGTTGCTCTTTTATTATCCTTTCACCTCATGTTTACTTCAGAGGAGCGATTGCTGCAAAGTGAATTATCAAATTACTTTTTAACAATTGGTATGATATGATCAACTGAACTTCCTTGCATTGTTTCAAAACTGAATTTAATTGGAATGTATGCAATTGGATTGAAATCAAACAATATATCTGCATTTGATTATACTGTAATTACTTGTTTGGAGTTCATCAAACTAAATTCAGTTTTGTGTAAATAGATATCAAATTTAATATGTTTGTCTTGAGATTTCGTTTAATGATTGGTGTTATGAAAATAAACTGAATTAAATTGAACAATTTTTTATAACCAGGTAAGTACCATATTAAGATACAGATATGAACATCTACACATTTGTGATGATTTTGTCATTTATGGTTTGAAACGCTGATTTTAGTAGCAGCTTTTGCTGCAATTACCATGCTACTAAAATCAATGTTTCAAATCACTGGCCCACTGCGGGTTAATGTTTCAAATCAATGTTTCAAATCAAAGCTGTAGCATGCTGACAGCTTTTGCTGTAGTCATCATGAATAGGGTCATATTCAATAATGTAAAAGATGCTAAAAACAGTTACAAATAAAACATATTGTCACCTCTGCTTCAAAACAAAGTAATAAGAAGAGACTTTCTATTTACATATTTAAACAAGTCTTTGGTTCTTCTACTATTTATACTTGATTCTCATGCCATTAATATTACTTATATCATCAATCTAGTTTTTCCTTTCATTCATTCATTTCCTTTCAAGCAAAGTAATTTTATGTCGTCTTTTTTTATATTCCAAGTAAAATTCCTTTGTTAGTGTTCAAGATTTCAGGGTTTTGCACTCGTTAAATTCCTCTCACCTGTTTCTTTATAACAAATATGGTTGTTATTTCAGTGTTCTACATTTTACATAGAACATTTTATTCTAATTAAGAAAGTATCTACAGTATTTGCTCAGTTTTGTGTTTTCTGGAGTAATTGTTGTTTGTAACCTTGTTCAATTGTTTTAAACTTCTGCTAAAGACATTACATTTGACTGTACAAGATGAGCTTCATAAATCAATTGTAAAGCTTATGATCATCTGAAACCTCAAAAATATGTGTTATAAAGAAGTATTGCCATTTGAAAGTTTTAGGAGAATACAAATTATAAAGAAATAATTTAAAAACTGTTTGGCTGTTTGTCCTGTATGTCACTGTGTTGCCCTGCGACAGACTGGCGGCCTGTCCAGGGTGTACCCCGCCTCTCGCCCGGAACGTAGCTGGAGATGGGCACCAGCACCCCTCCCGACCCCATTAGGGACAAGGGTGAACAGAAAATGGATGGATGGATGGATGGGTCAGTAACTTTCCATGTCCAAACAAAAGTTAGAAAAAAATTGTTTTATAAAGTTGTAAATGAACGATGTACACTGAGCATTGTTCCTATGTCTGTCAAATGACATTGTCAGCACTTTCAAACTTCTTGAGCTACACAAATAATTTCTTAGTTTGTTTCCATTCATACATACTACGATTGCACATCAGCTTCGATATACCTGTTTGCTGAACTTTAGCTCCTCAGTCACAAAACAAGAATCACATTGAGGGCAGCATGCAGTTCAGTATCTCATGCCCAAGTACACTTATGTGGAGGAGTTTAAAGTCTAATCAATAAATTTTGTATGTCAGAAAGACCAGTATAGCTACTGAGTCATGGGCATCCCAAAACAAACATCCGAAGGCTGTCCACCAAAACCACCTGAGGCATTCACTACGCATATCATTTTGACTGATGGAGAGCTGCTCCATTATTGATTTTTATGAAAGCTTGAAACAGTTTGCCACAAAATTTGACCTTTATTTAGCACCAGAAACCATTCCTTCAATTATGACCAATTTTTCAGGTCTTGACAATAACAAACATACAGCTCACAGCTCAGTGCTGCCTACATATAACTTTTTTACAGGTGTGGTGCTCAGAGAGTAATGGGTTAGTGATGGCCAAAAAGTTTAGCTTTATGTGCCAAGATTACTTTCTTGAGAATGTTTGGATGAGACTGCAAGGACTTTTGGCAAACTGCAAAGTTTTCTCCCCTTTAAGCCATTTCTGCTCCAGTTTCTGCTGAGGAGCTTTGCTGTTTTTTCCGAGCCTGGCTTCGACGCTGGTAAGGGAGTTTTGGTAGTCTGCCTTGTCCTGGATGGTTTGACATGACAAAAACTTTTTATGATCAGTCGGGGGTGGGGTGGGGGGGCAGAAAACACGTCTTTATTTGTGTTGTTGTTTTGTAGAGTACTCATATCTTGATTCTCCATCTGAACATCAAGCATAGTGCACACTGTAAATCCTATCTTACATCATATCTGACACAAACAGGAAACATGGATGTCATCCTGCATCCCCTGCAGCCCAGATGCTCCAAGCAACCCAACAAAGGGAAAGGAGGGCAAAGCGGGAGCAGAATAAAGTAAAAAATGAGAACATAACATTTGGTAGTAATTCAGCATGGGATGCCCAGTCAGACTTCTGGGAGGTAATTAATTACAGACAACAACAGGAAAAAAATGTCCAGCCTTGGACCTCTAGGGGCAGCCTATACCTCTTTAGATCTCTATCCAGGAAATGATTGGCCTGCTTGGGAAGGCTTATGTGGAGCAAGGATCTAAAGGCTCATTTTAAGATTAAACTCCACAGAACAAGTCAGCTATTGTGAAAAAAAAAAAACATAAGATAATATTTTTAGAGCTACCATAATGTTATAAACATTACAATAAAAAATGATTTCAGACTTTGATCTTGTCTTTCTAATCCTTGTGATTTTTTTTCAGTGTAATACTATATGTGTTTTGTTGGGTATAACATAAGAAAATAATCTCATGTCTATAAGAGCTTTTTCAAATGAAATGGCATTTGACATTTTATAAAATAAGCAAAAAAGATAATTGCAGATACTGAAATCGGGTTGATTTCACTGATTTTGAGTATCTGACAATCACTAATGTTTTTTGTTTCTATTTTAAAGTCATGAAGATTGTGGATTGTTGGATTTGGTTTTACAATATAACCATTGTTAGGGACCCAGCTGAAGGTCAGCCGCCTACACCTGAACCCATCGGCAAATTTATGTACCTTAGTAGCGGCAGGAAATAGTAAACACTGCTACTTACAAAAAAAGAGTAAAAATACAAACAAAACCAATTTGATTTTTGTGTACACGATGAGACGGATGGTTTTCCATGTGTCAGTTCTGCACATTATAACTGCAGCCAAACTCAGTTGGCTGCAGTTTCTTGTAATGCTTGTTCAATTGGTGGCCTTTAGTTCAAGAAAGAAAAAAATGATCCTGTACAGTTTAGCAAATAATTAACATTCATGAACAAAATGGCAAAATTTTATTTCACAATATTACATTAGATCAATAAAAACATTTATTTTTACTCAGAAATATGAAAAAATGCTGACAATTTATTTCCTAAGGTACTTTTAATCCTTATTAAGTATGCCATTTTTTGATTTGAAGGCTGTAATAACCTTATTGATTAAAGATTTAAAGCAAGATGTTGAAATTACGGTAGCCAGACTTCTGACAGAGAAAATGTCCTCATAATCACAAAACAAACTGATTTTCCAAATTATTCATGACCTCCAGCATAGATAGATGTATTTACTCACAGAGTTAGAGTCACATTGCTGATCAAGAGGCAGAGCAATCCTTAAACATGCTTCCCTATCATGCATGCATTGTATGCTGAGAGGACACTGAGTTGTATGCGGGTGCTACGGCTGTTTTATTAGCTCCCTCAAACTCAATTTCCATATAATTTGTGAGCTGGCTCTCGAATCTGCTCCTGGCAGCTAAAGGTATAAATCTGGCCTTATCTAGCCCCAGCATGCACAGTTCATATCCACACACCCTTTGCCAACAACAGATCTATAATTCATGGCCAAGCACACCCACATTATTGGCTGCCCTGTATTAGAAAATACAACACAGAAAAAAAATAATTCAATGGGGTGTCATCCAAGCAGTTCAGAAGGCAAGAGGGTATGTTTTCTCTCCCCAGAAACAAACCATGTGACAGAAACTTCTCTGTAGTGCTATTACACATAAAAGAAGGAAATGTACACTGTCAAACTTTTTACATTTATATTCTGCTCAGGGGTTTCTTGTATCATTATGCCAAAGTGCAGGTTAACATCAATGTGACCCCATAGGTGAAAGAGTGCTCTGTTTGACAGATAGGGAATTATTCATCCAATTAGGCTAATTGGATGGGACAGGTCAGGCCATATAAGGCTGTTGAGTGAAGCTGAATAAATTGGAGAGACTGTGTTAAATTATCTTAAGAAAAATCACCAAAGACACCAAATTAGGCCCCTATTCCTGAGAAAATCTATATTAGCAAAAAAAAAGTGTCTCTTTTGGTATCTTTTGCTAAAAAAAACAATAATTACCTAAATATTTGCAACCCCAAGCTTGTTATTGACACTAAAAAGCACTGAGAAAGTTTGAAACTTTTGCCACATTAGTAACTGATCAATAGGGAAAACACATTCTCAGCTTTTATTCTGTTTGTGCAAGAGCAAAGACATGTCCAAAGACAGCTCAAAACTCACAGGCATCTCTGAGAAACATATTGACATGACGCTGACAGGTACCGCTGCAGGAAATCTTCAGCTGGCCAGTGCTTATTGAGTCATATGAAAGTGAAGGGCAGAAGACAAGGACTTGGGGGGCCAGCTCCACCAGTGTCCCTTTTTTTAATGACCATTACCATACCAGCAGAGAGAAAGGAAGATTTCTGCACCTCAACCAGGCATCATGGCTGGTCTGAGTCTCAGCTCACTGACAGCCAACTGTTGGGAATCAGAAAGAAAGGTGAAAGAGACATCAGACGGTGGTAATTAGGACCACTCAAGAAAAGGGGGTGGAGGAGGATACCACAGCTAAACACCTCGCCCGCTCTTACTGTCTCTGTCTTTGATTCCTAGGGGTCAGGCTTGTTTTCGCCCTGATATCTCTGTTAATGAATAAGTGTGGCGTCTACTGCCCAGAGGGGGACCGGTGTTCATGTCTAGACAGGGAGGAAAGGATGTTTGGTGTGGTTGCTCGTGCGCGTGTGTGTGTGCGTGGAGACGGGAAGGGGGGGCACTTGGTTTTGTTTGTGTTGTTCTGAGGCAGCTGGAGGCAATGACGGGGAACACAATAACAGTTTTTCATGTGCTGAGTGAATGCATAAGCACCCACTCATCACAAAATCATAGCTACACAAATACAACTGTGAACAACCACCTGCTGTTATCATCATGTACAATCACTCAAACTTCAATACTACGCAACATGTCATACAGTGCAATATCAAGCAACTTCTGAGTGTAAAGTTCATTAAAAAAAAACAACAAATCCAGATGAAGCAATCACTAGACTATAAAACAATTTAGAAAGCTCTCATTACTTTCTTAATGTTAAATTTTATGTTGTTATGCTGCAAAAAAAAAACTAAAGTTGCAGCCATTTTCTCTCTAGTGGCTGCCTTCGCTAGAGACTGTCATTATTGAAATTACCCAACAGCAAATCCGCATGATTAAGTACTACATCTGCTCCACCTGTTCACATCAGAAGATTTCAAATATCACTGCTATTTCAAAGCCAGCAGCATTTTATACAAAGGTACAAAGTGTTCTTTGGTGGGAACCATAACTCCAATCCACAGCTTAATAATACGAGAACTGCAGCAAAAGATTGGAAGGAAGGTGGAGGCTTCAGTTGCAGTTGTTATGTTATTAGATTTTATTTCGTACAGCAGTTGTTTCAATTTAGCCAAAACAACTATGCGGAATTTGCTGAGACAACGTGCCAAAAAATAACCACAATAAACAAAAAACTGCAATTTTATCCATGATTTCATAACATGTACACTCATAAATCTTGCAGTCTATCCAGCCTGATGTGCTTAATGGTGAAAACTGGGATGTTGAAAGTAGGGAGCAAGAAGCACAGCAAAAATAATTACCGTATGTTAAAGTCAAAAAAAGAACCAAAAAAAGAAAAAAAGCACACAACAGTGGCTTTGTCATTAATCCGGTTCTAGTTAGACCTTTAGGTGTTGTAACCATGTCACATGCTGACAACCTGTCCTTCAAAAGGAATGACAGTACGGGACTTAATCATGGAATCATGGGAAGGCTTCTCCCTCTAGGTGAACGGACAGAGTGTTGGATGGGTGTTGCACTGCTGGGTGATTGGCAGGCTTGCTCCAGTATTTATAGTTTTTCTGCATTGCGTTTACAATGCCTTCAACAACCAGAAACATATTCAGTTTCTTGAGATTTGATGTGGCAGACCAACACAAAGTAGCATATATTTGTGACGTGGAAAGAACGTTGTACAAGTTGTGTAACAAAATAACAAAACAAAAATGTGGTGTGCATTTGTGTTTTGTCTTTTCATATATTTGTTTTTGTTTTTTAAAATAAAATGTATTATCAAACAATGCTGCTTTTTTCTTCGAAAAAGCAATTGTAGGTTATCCTGCAATAGTCAGCCCCGCCCACTCCTCACTACTCCCCAGGGCTGCCTATTGACCAGTTCTCCGTCTAACAGGTCCGGAAAATCTCTGAGTCCTGGGTATTACCCTAAGAGTACTCTATAAGAGATAATCTATTTAAACTGGTGGCGAAAGTGATTCGTCTAGCTCTAACTACCTCCAATCCAGAAGTTATGACCCTTTACAGTTAAGAAACAATCAGCTGAGTAGCCCTCGCAGCTGCATAATTCCAATAACCACTTCTGTTAACGGTAGCCCACTTTCTAAATCATAACTTGCACTTGGAATCGGCTAGATTATGTTTAGTGACTTAGATGTAAGTCCCAGGGTCATTATTTACTCTCACCAAAGGAAATTATGAAGCCTCCTATTTACTGGAATCATGTACATTAGTTTTACCTTAATTAAAAGAACTGGACAAAGATTAAATGACTCTATTAATTCCAATGTCCACCAACCTCATTAGAATTTTGTAGTATAAATTTATTAAGCAAGCTTAAGCAGGGATATGCGACATACAAATCAATTATCAATCGTATATAGATCAAAAACAGTGTAATAAAATTTACATGTACAATCATACTACTCTGTCTCCTTTCCCTAAGAGTTAAGTCGCAAGTTCTGAAATAGAATTTCAACGAGCAGATTCAACTCATACCCAGAAGATGGTGGATCTTTTGGCAACAGGAATTTCTTGCGTCCTTGGTTGAGGTCTTTTCCTGGTGTGGAAAAACCCTCCTCAGAAAGGAAGCAAAGCAGAAAGGGTCTGAATCCTTTTGCAAAACCCAGTTCTTTATCCCTGAGGGACCTTTGTCCTTCCTCCAAGTCTTGTTGCAGAGTTTGAAAATGCTGGGTTGAGACGAGACCTGCGGTCGAATATAGAACCAGAGATGGGGCGATGGGACCCAGTCCTTCCTTAGCGGTGTGAAGTCCGAGCTTCCCCGTGGTTCTGAAGTGCGGTCCGTAGCTTAATCTGCTCCTCTGTGAGTTGTTTCTCCTTCTGCGCCGCCGGACTGGGAACAGCTGGTTCCTCTTTTCAGCCCCTTTTTATGCCTCTCCTCACCATGTGTGTGTATGGGAAGGTTTGGCCTACGTGACTTTCTTCACGGCCGCTGTGTCTCATGAAAAAGTCCCCCCCATTTCTCAACCTGCCTGCTGACCACAGTGGAAGTTCCCGTACTTCCCCTTTCTTCCTGTGCTTCTTGGCCATCTGTTCAGAACTGCTTGTGACATTTCCTGTTTTCAGGGCTGTACTGCACATTCGTCTTTTCTATATTCTATAACTCGCTTTATCTATTAAAACTCAGTAAACACATCCAACCTCTTGTTAAATTGATTTCAGATGATTATGACTTCATATTCATTGACAATACATCACATCTTTTCCATACATCACATCTTTTCCTTGTTGTTAATTGTTAACATAATCATTACATATTTAAATCATTACAGATCATTAATCAGAGATGCTTTGCAGAAAGTTATTGAGTGATTACTTATATTCATGTTATTCAGACTTATTCAACTTAATTAACTTTTAATCAAACTACAGGATTACTTTATTTCTTCCAAGCCATTATGCATCTTTTTCTGCGTGTGCCTGGAAAGATCTCATACCCTTATGCCAGTTTTCTTGACACCCCCTCCATGAGATCGGACGGTGCTGCGCAGAAAACACAGAGTCCAAAGTCAAAAGAGATCAAGTCCATCATCACAAGTGGTAGTGAGGATATCCCGCTCATAGCAGGTAACCGGAGACGATGAAGGTGTCCAGGAATCCACAACCTCATACTCCGACAGATTGGATGGCGGAGAAAGCCAGTGTTCTGCACCCAAATCGTTGTCAAGGGTAGTTTCACCTGAGACGGAAAGGGTGGAGCGCTCCAGCGGAGGCTGCAGAGGCGAAGGCAAGTCCATGCCAAAGTCTGGCAGCGCGGACGGGTTGTTGCAGTAGCCTTCCAATTCTGCCAGCAGATTCTGGAAATCCATATCACTTGGTGATGGAGATGAAGGGGAAAGGATGTCCTCAGTCTGGCATGCTTGGGGAGATGAACTGAGGTTCTCAGTTTGGGTACCTCTCTCGTTAGTCGCACTGCTGGTTTGGCATCCGACGTCGATAAACAAATCTGGAGACCCGGGACGTGTAGGCGGAAGGTAGTCGCCCACCGCCACAAGTCGGCCGTCCAACAGATGTAAAGTTGGGAGGCATTGCCGAGTAATTTGGTGTTCCCATAATTTATGAATCACGGGCAGCCGTAGTCCCGTATACAACGGAGATGTGGTGAAGTCGTCGTCGTCTAGGCCAAACGCAGAGGTCCACACGATTTTGTGCACCCGTTCCAGGGATCTAGAGGTGGAATCCGCTATGTAGGGCAAATCCTCCAGCCCTGTGGCGCAGAGGATTGCCGTTACATTGCTAAAATGGGCGTTCACGCAATTGTGACACCAGCGGGAAGACGATGCAACCCAAATGAATCCATAAGATTCTGCGGTGATTCCACACCCCACACAGCAGGTTGATGCCTGAGGAGAAACAGTAACCCAGGTAACTTCATGATCAGTGGTTATTGATTAACTACATGTACTTACAACGACGAAAATGCAAAAGCGAAAGCTGAGAGAGTAGGCTGGTTTAAGCCCGTGTGCCGGCTTGTTTTGCGAGCCAAGGTGAATTAATCACAGGAGCCGGAATGTCATGATCCGGAGCGGGTTCACCTCGATCATAGACATGAGCTGAATCATGGAATATTGCCGCGTAGGTCATCAGCCATACAACAATGGCTAGGTCCGAGGTCTCACGGAGCCAGTAGAGGACCACCAGGATCCCCCAAACCGTTGCCCAAAGAGCCAGAATTATCCATTTTTGCATCCAAATTCGCCTTCCCCGACCCTTGATAGACAAGGCCTGGCGCGCTAAATAGATGAGGATAGATACTGCGAATAGCCCTTCTAGAATAGCTGTGAGGATCTTAAATGGGGCGGCTCGGGTAGCTTGTGTGCCCCCAATGACCAATTCCAGTATCAGGGCTATGGTGTCGGTGATGAGCCATAGGCAAACCACAACGCCCCTGCGCCAATTAATGCGGGTACGGCCCATCAAGTAACAAGCAAAAAGGGATGAAGCCAACCCCCATTTGTGGAGAACGACGGGACGGAGGATCAGCTTGGCATATCCTTGTAGCGCGACAAAGATCCTCATAGGGTGTTCCTTAGGCCAAGGACCGGTGTGGCAGAAGACTACCCAGGCCAGGGTAATCCCTAAATGCTCAAGGGTACTCACTTGAGTCGGTGCAAAAAGTGAGTTAGGATTCGACGGGTTGGTTGAAGAGTTAGTCGAAGAGTTGGTGTCCATGATGTCCGATGATGGTTGCTCTGGATCAGGTCTTCTCGGCAGCTGCGGTGAAGGTTGAATGGCTCGCAGGCGCACGGCAGCTCTCTCTTATGCAGAAGTAGGCTCCTCCTTCGGGGGGAGGGGCTGGTAGTTCCTCTATTTGCAACGACACAGTGCTTTTAGCCACGCCTCCAGGACGATTTTACCGATGATCAACGCCACAGCGACGCCCAGGAGGCCCAAGAGGTATGGCCACAGCAGACTCAAAGCACTCATCAACCATTGTTCAACAATGTTGAGGCCTTCTTCCACCACATGAGCAACTTCTTCCGCAACCTCAGAAATAGCGGCCACCAATGTTGCCCCCATAGTCTCGTACCAGTAACAGTCATGTCGATCAGAGCCTTCTCCACATTGTTGCCAATTCTCTGTAGTGGTTGAGCAGGTGAGATTGGAATACAAAAGGTTAGGTCCTACCCAGTCAAACCCTGAGTCGATGTTGCCATCACACAGACTTTTTCGGAAAGCATGTCCTTCGGCGATCGCTATAAGGGGATCAGGGATGAACGGAACAGGAAGACCAAGTATACTCTTGCGCTTCTGGAGATGATATCCTAGAATTGCATCGGTGCAGGTCCGTCCGCTCACTATCGCCCTTCGCCATGTTCCATTGAACTTTCGCCAAGTAACCTCAGAAGAGTGAGTGTCATACTCGTCTGCATAATGGTCGTTGCAGTAGCTTTCCCAACCTTGGAGCTCTCCGCAGGGTCGTCTGGCCAATCCTATTACACATTCAAGGATATTTCTGGTGTTGTTTTTACAAGTCATGCGCCAAGGTCTTGGGCTAACGTAACTGTCCGGTCTCCAAAAAATCCCAGGCCAAATCATGCGTTCCTTTGAGTAGACCGTAGCGATGTATTGGTACTGTACCCAATAGTTTGGTGATTCTCTAAGGCATGGTGTTACCCAGGCTTCAACCTCATGTTGTTGGAGTCCCCACCACTCGTAGTCCCATTTTCGATAGTAATCCTCGTACCAGGCTCGTAGGGCCCATTTGGCCGTAGGAGCTTTATCAGGATCAGGGCAGTTATACCTCCAGGTAGAGTGCAAAGCGTTGCCGACCTGCCAGAGGTCGCACCGTGGCGATGAGAGGGTCTTCTTCCAGCAGGTGTCATTTAGGCTCTCAAAAATTCTGTTTGCAACACACTTGTCAATTTTTGCAAAGTCCGTTTTAGGAACGGTGAGAAGGTCATCAGGAGTCGGAAGGCGCTGCGTACGCAAGTTGGCAATGTATAGATCCGTTAATCCAGTGTGAGAACGAACTGTCCCCTCTGGGAAGTCTCCCATAAAGAACGTTTGGTCTTTGGCTATGTATGTCCACGGGAACGTGTTGTTCAGCCAGGGTTCAATTTCTGTACGGTGTGGACGTGTAGAGTGCCAAAAATCAGCCCAGTATTCTTCTATGGCTGATACTATATAGTTCTGTCCTACACATTTCACAAACTTGTTCCAGAGGCAAGGATTTAACCAAAGAAAGTGGTGTTTGTAACAGTGCTGTTGCTCGGCCTGATACATAAACTGTCTAGGTCCTTGTCTGATCAGGAAAGCCGTCATGTTAGTCAAATTGGCTGGTGTAGGCGAAATCGTTGCATTGACTGGAAGATTACCTCGGGAGGCATTTCTGTAGGTCCAGTTCCCCGTTGGTGCTGTTGGGATGATGTCATCTGTTCTGCAGTTGAGGTGATAGTCTCCCCAAAACTCCTCTCGGGGAAGCCAGGCTCGACAGCCGGAGGACCTGTGTGGGGCTGGGTATACTACTTCGGTATCCCAGTACCCCTGGTTTGGTAACAGTAGCAGTGATCGACAAGCCATGTTGCAATGCCATTCTGGCATACCTCGATCCGGGTGAATCCAGTTGCATCTGACGGTCCGTCGTTCTTTGTTTTGCAGAACCCGTATCCAGCAGAGCACTCCGGTGTCGAGGAAGTCATAGTTGTAGATCTCCCAGGTGCGATTTAGAAGGGCGTCCAGAGTGGAGTCGTTCAATCCGAAAGCTCGGCGTTCCACGTACTTTTTTCCGTTGTCTTTGCTGAATAGGTTGGTTCGGTTCTGGACAGAAGTCTCGTTGTCCCATGGCACAAAAATAGCCGTGGTGCTTGTATTCCAGCAATTGAAGTTGGCGTACTTGGAATGTCCGTAGGTGACTCTTGTATGCGTGAGATACCACGGTCCAACTCCGATGAAGTAGAAGATAGTAGCAAGAACAGCAGCAGCAAACAGCAGGGCAAGGAGCGTTAGCAGCCCTTTCAGGCATAGGGATTTTCCGGTTATCGTAGTCGTTTTCCGTAGCAAAGGTTCGTTAGAGGTTTCCGAGTCGTCGTCAGTGTCAGTAGAGCTGTCCGATTCCGATGTAACATCCAGCAACTCCGGGTCTGTAGGCCGGCGCTTCATGCCGATAGCATCCATCCTGGCCAGATTAGTGCTTCTCTGGGGTCTGATGTATCAGGCTTTGCGCAGACTTTCCTCAAAGCCTTGAGGTGGCCCTGGGTGGCAGGGTTCTTTCCAACCCGTCTGGTGGCTCTTCTCTGCTGCAGGGCTGTAAATATGGGAGAGGGGTAGGGTAAATCAGGCTCCAACCCCCTCCACACCCACTTCCAGTGGAACACCCTCCAGTAGTCCGGGCGAGGAAACGGGCCTTGGGCGGTGCCAGTTTTCAGCGCCTGGTCATACCAGGATTCGTGTTTGTACCCTATTGGGGCAGGCACTGAAATGTAGGTGTACAATGATTGTCCATGCAGAGTTAGCCTGGTGCGGTACCCCCAGGATGACGGAGTATAAATCCTCTGGTGTGGTGGATTGGGGTAGACCCTGTCAATTTCCAATTTCAATGGAAGCTTGGTGTTATTAAATATATAACATTCTGGATTCGTTTCCCTCTGTATTATGGTTTTCGCCATGCTTGGTGATGTGGTCCAAATGACCATGTCATTAACTGTAATTTCACAATACAGTTCTTGCAGTGGTTCAAGATAATGGGGACCCCACCTAACCCGCAGCGCGATCCCCCGTACCCTGAAATACACTGTATTAAAAGTCCATGGTAGAGATCTTGGACACATAGGGGAGATTGATGCAAAATTAACCGTGTTTTCAGATCCTCTTCCTTGCCAAGCAGGCGGTGCGGTAGGGATAAATATATGTGGCTTCGTGGGAGGGGGCGTCGTGTATTCTTCACTTTCCTCCACCTGTTTTGTGTTTTGGAAATTGGTGGGTCGGAGATATATGAGATATTTGAGAAAATAGGCCTCGGTGAGCGGATTGGATACAGTGAAATCTTCTCTTGGCATATCGAGTAGAATGGAGGTGGTAGGGAGTCTTAAAAACGGGCCTCTGTCTGATAGTCCCGATGAGACTCCAACCCCCACTTTGAACAATCTAGTCACAAAACACTGTCTCCCCTTTCGCTTTTTGGTTTTTTGCTGACCTTTAGACTTGACGACTCGTTTTTCTCCTTCCGGTGCGTCCATCAGTTTTGGTTTGTCTTTCTCCATGGAAATGCTGAGGCGAGCTTCTGCCAGGCGTGAGTTTTGGGTTTCTTCTTGGGGGGCTCCGGCTCCGTACTGGACACGGTGGCGTAAGTCTGCTCGTCTGGTACCACTTTGATGGCTGCTCCGACTGAGTAGATCCCTTTATAGGGGACGGTGATCATGCGCACTGACAGCTGGACGTGACAGGAGGTACTAGGATCAGAGGGCGTGCCCGCCCTGTGAGCCACGCCTCCCGGGTGTTGCAAAACTCCATCCCGAAACTGGGATTCCGCTGTCACCCAGTACAGGCAAGACTTCTCCTTTGGTCTTACCGCATTGCTGCCCCATCCGTCCACCTCAGTGGTGTAGTAATACATATCTGAGCTGCGCACCCCATCTTCTCTTGGTACATCTGGCAGATCTACTATTGGTATTGTGCAGTCGTTGATGACCTCCAAAATTAGATGTGCCCAGGTGGTCAGTTCCCAGGGGCCTGTCCACCCACCGTTAACGGCTTGCTCTCGGGCGTCATCTGGGAGTGCACTGAGCTCCTCGGCTGATGGTTGGTATGCATGAGGCCGATGAACCCGGAAGACCACAGGAGAGTGGTTGGCATTCAATGGTGGAAATGACAGGGAAGCTCTAGCAGCGTCATACGGCCAGGCGGCTTGAACAGAATCCCACAGGGCATCATGCGGTCCTTCTTCCCTCCTCCACACCCATGGGTCCAGTTCTTCTGGAGTGTTCGGAGGAGCGGAAGGCCCTGGTAATATTATCGGTATGGGGCTCCCATAGTTCGATTGCACTCGCCCGTAGGTTCTGTAATACCGCAGCGAGCTGTAGAACCTTGTCACTTGCCACCCTTCCGCTTCGCCTGTCAGTGTTACCTCTCCGCTCCTTAGCTGTTCCTCGCACACAGGACAGTGGTGTAGCTCATTTCCATCCCACGTGCAATAACAAGTTCTTGGTTCTTCCTTGAGCCACCCCCATTGGGTTTCCAACTTAAGCCGGGGCAGGTAACCCACTCGGCAGTTCCCACAGATTGTATTGTTCAACACCGTGACCGGGGAGACGCGAAGATGTTGTAGCATCTCTGCGGTAGCCCCCTGGTGCCTTGGCTTCTCACGGCCCGGTCCTTCCCAGATAATGGGGAGATGGTGGTCCGTTAAACAAACCGGGCAGCCGCTTTTAGCTTTCCCCCAAACCAGCATCTCTCTCTCCTCCGACAGGACTCCATTTTTAGCCCAATCCAATTTCTTCAGGGCTCGTCCTGCCCAAATCCCTGAAGGTGTTCTTCTAACTACAACCACCCCTTTCACGGTGGCCAGTCCGAGATAGGGTGGAATGGTACATGATTCACTGGCCATTTCACCGGCTTCTGTTTCACTTTAGTCAGGAACTGGCTTGAGCTGCTCAACTCCTTGGATCCCTTTTCTTTCCAGCAATACTGTGTTCCTGTCCAGTACTTGCTTGACGATGTCAGTTGTGTCAAACTTGGGTTTCACTGCTGCATGCACAGGTTGCTCTCTTGCTTTGACCCACACGCGCTGTCCCTCTCGGAATGGCACTCTGGGCGTCAGCTTCTCCTTTTTGTCGCTGGAGCCCCGCCCCACTTCCTTCGTGGTGAACGGCCGTTGGTTGAGTTCCATCGCAGGGGCGGGTCTTTCGGCTCTGCTTCTGTCATTCAGGGCCTGCCCTATTTCCACCGCTTGGGTGCTCCAGCTGTTGGTGTTAGCATTTTTAGCTATCCAGCTTTTCACTAACCCAATGGCTCGTTCCACCACTCCGTTAGCTTGTGGGGTGTAGGGTGGCGAGTAAACTCGCATCACTCCATACTTCTGACACCACTGGTCAACCTGTGAATTACGGAAATGAGTTCCATTGTCCGTACGCAGCTCTTTCGGGATTCCCAGGGCACTGCATACTTGTTCCAGCATGCCGACAACGCTATTGCCGTTTGCTTTCCTGGCTGCTTTTGTAGTTACAAACCCCGACATAGAATCCACCAGCACTAAGAGGTACTTTTCACCTCTCCTTCCTGTTATCCCCATGGGACCTGCAACATCCATGCAGACTGAGCCCCAGGGGACCGTGCTTTTGATGGACAACCCATCCATCCGCTGCCCTCGGCGACCTGCGTTGTATTGACCACACACTTCACAGTCCCTTAGCACGCGTTGGACTTGTTTTACTGGGATCCAAAGATCTTGCTCCTCCAGTTCCTTACGTGTAGGTCGCACGCCTGCATGTCCAAGGGCCTCATGCACGCTCCGCACGACCTCGACCACGTACTCTTCTGGGACCTCCCGTCCTCTGGGAGTACTGTCCCACTTCTCGGTACCGACAAAGACGATCTTTCTTTGTTGGACATAACAGTCCACTTCATCATTCCCACGCCAATGAGCTCCCTCATGCGTGTGTGCTCTTTGATGCTCAACATCTATTTCCAACTGCAGTTTTAGCTCAGCAATCTTTTTCCACAAGTCTTTGTGTGCCACTGGCTTGCCCTTTGCTGTCTCGAAACCATTTTCTTCCCAAATGGCCAAGTCCTCTCTAAGGGCCTGAGCACAGTAGTAACTATCGGTTACTAACCTGGCACTTTTGATTTTCCTTTTTACCAGCTCCAGCAATCCTTCCAGTACTGCCGTCACTTCTCCGGCTTGAGCACTACCGGGGGCCTTTCCTTTCTGACGGCATTTCTCTTTGCCATCCTGCTTCAGAATAAATCCCCAGTATGCCGACTGGTCGGACCCCTTTCTGGATCCATCGGTGTAGATTGTCCATTCCGGTTGTCCTGGCTTCTCAGGTGTTTCTTGTGGTTTTTTCTTACTGGTGGGTTGTGCTGGCCCAATTTCAAGCTCCGGGTCCAGCAAGATGTCCTCCCATCTTCCCCACCGAGTGTTGGTTGCTTTAGTACTTTCCACAGTCCCTTTTCTTAGGTACTTGTGAACTTGACTTTGTGTGATGACTTTAACTGGTTGTCCTTGTGCTAAATCTTTCAGCACACCCCAATAGCGAGCTAACACCGCTAGCTCTTTCTCTTCCTGCGGGTATTTCTTTTCAACAGAAGTCAGGGTGTAGCTCCACAGGGTAACTAGGCCTCCATTTTCATTACTCACTTTGATCATGGCATCGTCATTCTCGCAGCTGATCTCTGCCACTAGTCTTTCTGATAAACTTCTTGGCTCCAGTCTCACGGCTGCTTGAATGGCCTTTCTCAGTTCCTCTAGGTTCTGTTGATTGGCTGCTGTCCAAACCCAGGGTCTTTTTCCGTCTTTCTCATCGTCCTCACTCTTCCTCAGGCAGTGGTACAAAGGTTTAGCATACCTCTGATAATTGGGTACATGGTCTCTGACATAGTTACACAATCCCAATATTTTCTGCAAGTCATTTTCTGACTGAGGTGGTTGAATGTTTGCGAGCTTTTCTCTGTATCCTTCCGAGAGTCCTAAGTCCGACGTGACTTCGAAACCCAGATAGTTCACTTGGAACTGTCCAAATTGACATTTCTTGAGGTTTAGCTTCAACCCTGCCTTGGTGAGGTTTTCAACTACTTTTTGTAGCCTTTCTAAGTGTTCTTCTTCTGTGTCATCAGCAATGAAAACATCATCAATGTACACAGTTGCTCCTACATCCCCCAGTACTTCCATCACTGCTGACTGGAACACATTTGGGGAGTTCTTGTAGCCCTGGGGTAACCTTTGCCACACATAGCTTTTGCCTTTGTGGGTGAATGCAGTTTTACCTTGCGATTGTCTGGCGAGGCGTAGGGAGAAAAATCCATTAGCTAGGTCGATGCAAGACTTGAACTTCTTGACTCGAAGAGTTTTCAGCGCTCCTTGTGGATTGATTAGACTGGCTCGGTTTGCTATTGTTCTCCGATTCAGGGCCTTGAAGTTGATAACTGGCCTCCAACCCCCTCCAGCCGATTCAGGTTTCTTCACCGCCTGGATGGGGCTGTTGGTGATCGGGTTGAGTTCCTCTCTGATGATCTCTAGGGCACCCAGTTCCTTCACGATCTTGTCCATCTCCTCGACTGCTCCTGGGTTCAACGGGTACTGCCGAACAGGTGGATGAACCCCACCTTCGATGTGATGAACAAACTTTGGGCCCAAATCTCCACAATCGTTCTTGAACCGTGCCACCTGCGCCGTAACGATGATCTCACGCAGCTTCTCTTTCCCAGCCGGGGAGAAGTCACTCTCTTCAAGTTTCTGTTCTGTCACCGTTGGTATGTCGACCGGTTTGTACCAGTCTTGCTTTTCTGATCCTGTTTGAGTCGGGCCGACTTTCACCAATCTTGCTTTCAAGCTTGTCAGCCTTCGCTCCAGTCGGCGATGTGTGCCTTTCTTTTTACTGAGTTCGTCTAAGTCTTTTACTGTGAGGAGATTGTAGGGACCTTTCACCCACACTACTCCTTTCCAGGTCCCATATGGCATTTCTTCTACTTTCCCATTAGCAAACTGAACCTTCAGGTGTCCTGCTGTTTTTAGGTCTTTGCGGGTCATAGACACCTCCGCTCCTGTGTCCACCAGGTAGGGTACTCCCTCCACTTTAGCGTAGATTTCGTCCCCCTCCCAGTAGGCATTTTCTAGAATGACCCGCGACCTGGACGCCATTACTTTGGTGACCCTCCGGCCCCGGCTTTACGGGACTCACGGAGGGCCGTCCTCTCTTCTGGGCTCAATTTCCTATACTCCTCCTCTGTCAAGAACTGACCTTTTCCTGGCTGGTTTGATGAAGCCGGCGGGTTGGTCGGTTTCCCTTGAGGTCCTGGTGGTTTCTGCTGGAACGGCCGGTTCCGGAAGTTGGATGGCTGTGCTCCTTGTTGAAACGGTCTGCTCTGGAAGTTGGATGGCGGTGCTCCTTGCTGGAACGGTCTACCCTGGAAGTTAGATGGTTGTCTGATGTTGACCCTTCCAGGTGGCTTTGCCGATTGGCTAGCCTCCTTCTTCCTTTTGTCCTCGTAGTACTGCTGTTCCAGGTCGAATCCTTGCACTGCTACATCCATCTGAGCGATTGTTGTGCTTCTCACTGGCAACTTGACGAACACGATCTCTCCTCTGCGTCCTTTGGTCACCTCACGCAGTACCTTCACATATCTCGCAGGGGAAACGGTCTGCTTAAGTGTGTGCCACAGCGGTTCCAACCTGCTTCCCTTGTCCAGCCGTCCTCTGGCCCTCTTCACCTGGGACTCTTCATCATCCATGTCCTCCAACACCAGCCTTTCATAGTTGCTCTGTGCTGAATCTGTTCCAACCATCGGGTCCGAGGTCACGCTGGTCAGCCACAACTTTTTGGCTCCCTCGTGGTTGGTGGTAGACAGCACGGTTGGCCAAACATCTTTCAGATACTCCTCATTGTTTTCGTCTGCGTTTTTACTCCTAATCACTAACCTTAGATTCTTCAGCTCGGCGTAAGCGTCCTGTCCCGTATTAGTGGCAGGTAGCTGAGCTGACACCTCTGGTTGTCTCGCCAGGATCTGCGGTCCTGGCTCCGAAGACGTCGCCTGAGGTTCCTCTTCATCAGCCGACACTTCGTCCAGCTGCTGTTGAGTTTCCCTGGAGTACTTATAGGCGGCTTTCTTCAGTCGTCGCAGCATCACATCATACATAATTCCAATGTATGCGTTCCTGAAGTTGGTAGTCAGGGAATAGTGTGCTGTCAGGGTGGAGCAGGATGGTGTCATCAGGATGTTAGCCCATTCTCCGATTGTTGCTTCCACCTCGAGCTGCACCCGGTCTCCCAACCTGCTGGCCCATCCTGCCGGGATCTGGTACTCGGTCTGACCGACCTCGGGTACATACGTACGCCGTCCGTCCTTAGCCTGCACTGGACCCCAGGTCACGTCTCTTGCCAGTCTTTCAGAAGATTTCTCGATGTCAAAGGTTTCCATTTCTTTCTTCTTACCCCGGTGCTGTCCTGTTCGGAGTGTCTTGTGTTCTGCCGGTGGTTGCTTTGGGTCGGAGAAGACACTGCCGTGATCACTTTCCTCTTCTTCTTCTCCAGGATGTTCGATCTCCGGTTGCTCCTCTTCGTCCTCCGAGTCGCTGATGTCCTCATACTGTTGTTGTCGAAGGGGTTCTCTCCCAGGGGAGTTCAGCGGTCGAATCTTAGCTGGTTTCATCGGTCCTTCTTCTTTCGGGACCGTCGGCTGCTCATTCTTGACTCTTCCCACATTGGGTTTTTTCAGTTCACTGCGGCTCTCTTCAAACGAGAACTCCTTAACGTACCTTGCTGCGGAGGACCCTGGTTCAACAGGTGCCTCCTTTATTTTTATCCTGGGTGGCTGCACGGCCTTGACTTTACCTTTCTGGGTGGTGTTTGAAACCTCACTCTGGGGAATTTTTAAGGGATATTTCTTGATTTCTTGTGATGGATGGCTAATGCGGCATTGCTCCTCCATCTCAGCTGCCAATTTCACCCCTTGCTCAGTGCGGAGTCGATGCAGACGGGGGTCCACCACCACCACCACTTCCTTGAGCACAAAGAAATGACTGTTGGTTCTGGCTATATTCACCACTCCGTTCTCCGCAATTGATCTGGCGGTGTCCCTCGGCAGATCTGGTGATCTTAGTCCCTGTACACTCACTATTACTCTTCTCATGCATTCGTTGCTGGCTGCCGTCAGGCCCCGCTCGAGTCCGTGCCACATCTTCTTCCGATATTCCTCCAGACTCTCTCCTTCTTGGTAAACGTCAATCGGGACTAGGATTACAGCACCATAAGGGAGATTATGGCCTTTCATTATTATTATGCCTCCTCGAGTTGCTGCACTACAGGAAGCTTCCAGCAATTTTGAGTCTGTTTTGTAACACTTTCCTGCCTGGTTCTTAAGATTGCGTCGGAAGTTTTTATTGTGGATCTTGTATCTGTCGTTGGTGAACACAATTAGTCCATCACCCTCAAGATCCCATATCCCTCCAATAAACTGATAAATCATGAGCCCGGATTGCAGTCTTATGCTGACGGTCCCTGGTGGTATTTCGGCCAATTCTCGGGCCATCCTCCAGGCATCTGATTTCTGAGTCTTCTTCTTGGGGCGGTCGGGGCCCCGCTGCTCCTCGTCCGATTCCTCCCCGTCCTCGTCGGAACTGCTGGCCGCTGGGGTCTCTGTAGGTGGCAGTGGACGCCTTCTCTCCGTGCTGTGGACTCGGGGATGAAACCCGAGCTCCGGACCTTGTCGAGGGGACCAGTCCTTGGCCGCCTCCTCCATTGCTGCCCACTGTTCCCTAGAGAGGCTGTCGACGAGCTGTCCCTCGGGGTCGTCCTCATTGGCCGGTGCAGGTGGGATGTCCTCGTTCCGCGATGGACCCGGTGGAGTTGAGGGACCCTCCTCGTTGTCGTCGCTGCCGCTGTTGCTGCTGTCACCGCCGTCGTTGTCGTCGCTGCCGCCCGTCAGGTCTATCAGAACCCTCGAAGGTTGCTCCCGCTGATGAGTCGGCGTCGTGGCTCTGCTGGGCAGTCGGGATGGAGCCTCAGCCACCTCCGACCCTGCCTCTTCGAGGGCCTGCTCCTTTTTCTTAATCTCCTTGTATAACTTAAGTCTCTGCAGGGCTTCGTTATATTCTTGAAACTTGCGCACCCCCTTGGCAAGATGGTCTACTAGAATCCCGTCAATGCCCGCTGCCAATGTAGCGGTTTTTACTACGCTGTCATACTTCTCGGAGGGACTGTAGACAGTCCGCAGCTCACCAGCTTCCCACTCTTCAAGGAGCTTGGCGAACCATTCCAGCCATTCTTTAACCTCCGTCTTCCTAGCAACCTTCACCGGGCATTTGACGACCCCCAGACGGTGACCGTGTTGAAGCTGGGTGCAAAAGTATATCCGAGTTTGCACTAAGTGCTTCATCATTCTCTGGGCCACCTCCTTGTCGAGGGTGTAGTGGGATCCATAGAAAGCTTTCTTGTTTATTTCAGTCCAGGAATCCAATCCATCACCGAGCAATATCAGCTTCGTAGGAATTTGTGATATCGTGGATTGGGAAAGACTAGGTCGATGACTCCCCTCGTCTCGGCTGATGTTGCTCGCCCCTTGTCCCATTGCCGGCCCTTGCAGGGGATCCAGTTCCCCTCCTTCTTCGTCTTTACTCATAGTTGTCTTTGTCTTCGAGTCGCCTATCCCCCAAAGCCTCTCTTTGCGCTTTCGAGCAGGGATGGGTCCAGGCTGTGTTGGCTACTGGCTTCACTGTCTGGATCTGGTCATTCTATCCTCAGTAGAAGCTTTCCCTCACCTGTATGCTATACAGTTACTGCGAGGGTTGCGACTGATGGCCTTATCAGTCACCACTAACTCTCTTCCCTAAGAGTTAGCAACCCAAGTGAGCTATTCAGAGTCTCACATCTGTTTTTACTGACTTGGTGTCTTTGGGGCCCGCCTACTCAGTTGTGCGCCGCCCCACGTTGGGCGCCATGTAGGTTATCCTGCAATAGTCAGCCCCGCCCACTCCTCACTACTCCCCAGGGCTGCCTATTGACCAGTTCTCCGTCTAACAGGTCCGGAAAATCTCTGAGTCCTGGGTATTACCCTAAGAGTACTCTATAAGAGATAATCTATTTAAACTGGTGGCGAAAGTGATTCGTCTAGCTCTAACTACCTCCAATCCAGAAGTTATGACCCTTTACAGTTAAGAAACAATCAGCTGAGTAGCCCTCGCAGCTGCATAATTCCAATAACCACTTCTGTTAACGGTAGCCCACTTTCTAAATCATAACTTGCACTTGGAATCGGCTAGATTATGTTTAGTGACTTAGATGTAAGTCCCAGGGTCATTATTTACTCTCACCAAAGGAAATTATGAAGCCTCCTATTTACTGGAATCATGTACATTAGTTTTACCTTAATTAAAAGAACTGGACAAAGATTAAATGACTCTATTAATTCCAATGTCCACCAACCTCATTAGAATTTTGTAGTATAAATTTATTAAGCAAGCTTAAGCAGGGATATGCGACATACAAATCAATTATCAATCGTATATAGATCAAAAACAGTGTAATAAAATTTACATGTACAATCATACTACTCTGTCTCCTTTCCCTAAGAGTTAAGTCGCAAGTTCTGAAATAGAATTTCAACGAGCAGATTCAACTCATACCCAGAAGATGGTGGATCTTTTGGCAACAGGAATTTCTTGCGTCCTTGGTTGAGGTCTTTTCCTGGTGTGGAAAAACCCTCCTCAGAAAGGAAGCAAAGCAGAAAGGGTCTGAATCCTTTTGCAAAACCCAGTTCTTTATCCCTGAGGGACCTTTGTCCTTCCTCCAAGTCTTGTTGCAGAGTTTGAAAATGCTGGGTTGAGACGAGACCTGCGGTCGAATATAGAACCAGAGATGGGGCGATGGGACCCAGTCCTTCCTTAGCGGTGTGAAGTCCGAGCTTCCCCGTGGTTCTGAAGTGCGGTCCGTAGCTTAATCTGCTCCTCTGTGAGTTGTTTCTCCTTCTGCGCCGCCGGACTGGGAACAGCTGGTTCCTCTTTTCAGCCCCTTTTTATGCCTCTCCTCACCATGTGTGTGTATGGGAAGGTTTGGCCTACGTGACTTTCTTCACGGCCGCTGTGTCTCATGAAAAAGTCCCCCCCATTTCTCAACCTGCCTGCTGACCACAGTGGAAGTTCCCGTACTTCCCCTTTCTTCCTGTGCTTCTTGGCCATCTGTTCAGAACTGCTTGTGACATTTCCTGTTTTCAGGGCTGTACTGCACATTCGTCTTTTCTATATTCTATAACTCGCTTTATCTATTAAAACTCAGTAAACACATCCAACCTCTTGTTAAATTGATTTCAGATGATTATGACTTCATATTCATTGACAATACATCACATCTTTTCCATACATCACATCTTTTCCTTGTTGTTAATTGTTAACATAATCATTACATATTTAAATCATTACAGATCATTAATCAGAGATGCTTTGCAGAAAGTTATTGAGTGATTACTTATATTCATGTTATTCAGACTTATTCAACTTAATTAACTTTTAATCAAACTACAGGATTACTTTATTTCTTCCAAGCCATTATGCATCTTTTTCTGCGTGTGCCTGGAAAGATCTCATACCCTTATGCCAGTTTTCTTGACACAATGTAAGCATAATTTGCCTTACATTTCACAGCTATGAGCTGCTGTGTGTCAGAGACAGCTCAGGAAATCCAAATCAAGTGCACTGAAATCTCTCTCTTTTTCACACACCCCCCCCCCCCCACACACACATCTTTGTACTTCTACAAATGACTCTATATTGACTTCCTTTCATTTTTAGGAACTGCATTTATCCCTAAAGCAGACATTTTTTCTAACCGTAACAATTGGTAGTTTATTCCAAACCTTAATCTTTATTCAAACCATACATCTAAATCTAACTACTAGTAGTTTAAATAAGCACACACACGCGCGTACTCCGCCTTTCTATCATCACAGGGAGTTTGCATTGACTTCCATTTATTTGATCAAGACTGGGGTTTGGTCCATACGTCTTCAGAAGGTTACTAAATATGCCAAAAATAGTCCTAAATAGGATATTTACAGTACACCAGTACACACACATACACCTTTAATCTAAGAAATTGTTTCCTAATTTAATTACTCCAATAATTAATTTGTCTCTCTTATCTATTATTACTTTTAGACTGTTTTCTCTGTCTTACACTTTGCTGTTCAAAATCGGCTCTTGTGTAATTCATCTATATACATTATACTTGATTTGAGTAGTACTTTGGTTTTCTGCACCTTTCCTTCCCTCAAGCTCAGAATCCTGTTGTCCAGATGTTCTGTATAGTTGTGTAAGTGCTTTAAAATTCACACCTGGTCTTCTTTTGCTCAGAGCCAACCAGCTCCCTCTGCAGATGTGCCCCGTCAATCTTGATTAGGAGGAACATGACCAATTAATCACATGGCGTTGTCTTATTGCAGTAGTGCAAAACCTTCAAAAAGACAATTGTGATGTGACTCTACCAGGGCAAAGATATCTACTCAATTGACCACTCTGCTTCTAGAATTACAATGTTTGACACTTTTACGCTGTCTTAAAATGCCTGCATAGGTCAATTCTTTGGACAAAACCTATAAAATAAGAGCAATTTTATACAGATATTAAATCAAATAGTCTCATAAACACTTAGGCGCCTGAACTGAGGGGAAAACAAGGGAAGAGTTTGAAGAGCCCCCTCGAGAACAATAATGCAATTAAAGCTCGTGATTACATTATAGCTGGCCAAGCACTGCAAACATGGTTAATATTTCATGTTCAGAATGTTGTTTAGTGGAATATTAAGTTATAAAAAGGGCATGGGAAATAGTTTTTAAACTGAGTCATCAAATTAGCCTTATTGTAGGGTGAGGTATATGGGATCACCTTTCATTATATTTCAACCCAAACTGACAATATCACAGTTTCTTCATATCATGAAAGAAGAAAAAAAATCGAATTTGGCAGACCAAAAATAAATAAATAAAAACGACTCATTTCAATTCAGTGCTCCTGCTACCATCGGAAACCTCCTGAATGGACACAGAGAAGATGGCTATCTCGCCTCAGACAAAGAATCGGAGGGGAGAGCTGCAAAGGATGTTCAGCCCATTGTTGAATGAAATAGGTATTTTGAATCTCTCTGGGGAGCTGACATGAACTTTTGCTGAGGAGAAATAGTTAAACGAACGTTGGCAAATATACACAGCCGCAGAAAGCAGACATTCACAGGTGCCCTGGGATGCTCTCCCAACCATGTGAGAGGATTTAAAGCTGAAGCAAATCACCAAGACTAAGGAGTCAAACAATGACCATATGTCAAGCTTTGTGCAGCCGCAGGGGGATTTCATTAGAGCTTCAGCTACATTCTTTCCAAATGAAAACATACTGTATATCTTCCCAAAGGTGAAGCTTTACCATATGTGCATGTTTGTGAAAATAGCAGCTTTGCTCTTTGGGCTTAGGGTAATGGACATCACATTTTTACTGCTTAAATAACCTGATGTTAGTTCATTCAGCATGTTAAATATAATAGTGATTATTCATTTGACTTTTTTAGGTCCAAACAGGGTGAAGGTCAATTGTATTTATCTGTATCAGTTGTTATTGCTGTGCCACATTATTTGTTTTTTGTGTGTAATGAATGAATTCAAAAACTAAACCTCTCCGAGACAGAGAAAAACTTTTTGTCAAGGCAGAAGGAACGTTACAATTAAAAGAATTAGTCTCTTTTGGGTTAATGTTGACATTTCAGAATATTACACATGCTTAATTTTATCAACCTTTGTCACAGGACATGGAGGGGAACCAGCAAAAATGGTGAAGTATTTCTGGTCAACTAAAATCAAAACTGAACTGAAATTGAACCCGTTTCTTTGTGTCCATAGGAAGTTGGAATCATAAATGCAAAAGAAAAAGTACCTTGAAAACCTCTTTCTTCAAAAGAAAAATGTGTGAGTAATGAAATATATATCAGAGGATAGTGAGCTGGCTTCCAGAAATGAAATCTTGAAGATTTCACGAACATCACCCAGCCAGATAAGTTAAATTAGGAGTCAGGACAAGGGCAGATTAACAAGAAGCAATCAAACGTGCCAAGCTGTTCATTTCAGGAGGCTTATTAATTGCAATTGCTGTGCTTTGTAGTTTTGTTTACACAGTAAATCAATCTCTGCAATACTCAAAGTGTAAAGCTCAAACATTTTTGACTGTATTTTAATTATGATTCAACTAATTGTGATATATTTTTGGTTTATTATACATAGAAAATAAGTACAAAAGAACTAATGAATTCAGATAGTCTATTCAGATAGTTTTTAATTTAGGACAATCTAAATTATCTCAAATTATTTAAAGCTGACCTTCAGGATACAAAGATACCAACTACTAGTTCCAACATTTCCATTAAATAAAGAGGGAACCAAAATTTAAACAATTTTGAAATTTTCTTACTCAATTCAAAACTCTAAGCACGTGCAAAAAAATGCAAACTTCGATTTCATTTAGGTGTAGATTATTTTCACCAAGGCACAACATTACCAGGATCAAAAATTAAGTCATCCATTTTCCAGTTGGTTAATGTCTAATGGTTTGTCACAGTATGTGAATGTTGATTAAATTGAGTCCTTAACTCTCAGTGACCAGGGAACTTTGAGCTTTGGTTCCCAAGGACCATGATGGCATTCTGCTTTGATAGTAGTTTTGACATATAATATTTTGGAAAGTATGGCATATTTTAATGCATAATTGATACATTTTACTTAATAATAGACCTTAAACTCCAACTTTACTCTGATCTATAATTATGTGATTATGTCCCTGTTTTTTCGGCAAACCAGCTGTGACCTCACACACCAGAGCCAAGTCTGCGGAACCAAGATTAGACCAGGAGCGTCAAACTCTAATCCTCAAGGTCTGATGTACTGCAATTTTTACACATCTCCCTGGTTCGGCACACCTGAATCCAATTACTAAATTACTTCCTCAGCATGCAGTGAGGTTTTACAGAGTCCTACTAATGACCAAATTATTAAATTCAGGTGTGTTGAAGCACAGAAATGTTTAAACATAGCAGGACTCTGATCTTTGAGGACTGGAGTTTGACACCCCTGCTTTAGGTCCATTGTTGAGTAAAGCATGTGTGAATTCCTTCATTCAGAAAAAAAAAAAATAATTCACTCATTTGTCTTTACAGTAGTTGAATTTATTCCTGCATGAATATCTTCACTAGCCTGTGAAAACCAGCTCCTTGTTCTACACTTTGCTTCGTATAGAAGTTCTGGAGCCTCGGCTATTGAGATGCTAAAGGTGTGGGCTCTGTTACCGTTTTAAATTATTGGGATCTGATTTTACATTGCAGTTAATTATAGTATATATTTTGAAGACTAAAATTTCTTTACATTTTAACTTGATCTCAGATTTTGGTTTGTAATGCAGGTTTTCTTTTTTCTTCACCTTTACCTCACCCCCACACCGTCCTACACATTTTTCAATCAATTCATATTATAAATTATTGTAGATAGGATGTCTTCCAAACATTTGCTGGCTGGGTGCCTCTGTTAACAATGGTCTTGTCAAAACATCAAAACAGGAGAAGACTAAAAAAAAACCTCGATCCATGTTGTACACTGAATCATACACCTTTTATGCTTGGTATGACTTGTGGCTGAATCATAGAGAGGCAGTGGGGTTGTGAGATAAAGAGAAGACTCTTTTTTTTTTTTTATTGGGAAATCAGTAAAAGTCAGAAGTCAGTAAAAGATTTTCTTCTGGTAAAGTCCATTCTCTAACCAACTCTGTAAGTAATACAAAAACAAACTCTGACAAATTGATATAAAGTTTATTTCTTTTCATTTTTTTCAGTTTTAACCCGTGAAACATCGACTTACAAGTTGTGTATATGAACAGAGAAATGCAGAGCAAGTCAAATGGGGCTGTCAGAGTTGCGTCATAAAAAATCATCTGTTTTGCACATCACAGTGGCTTAAGCTGTTTATTTTGTAAGGCAGTTTGCAGAAATAGTGTGTGCCTGTGTGTGCGCTTGTTCATCTTTGCTGACGGCTAAGAGGAAAGCAGTTTTAATCACCACTCACCCTTACACCCCGCTGACAGCGTCAGAGGACCAGTCTCACCCCGTTCCTATGATCAGCCTCACCAGCTGTCTGCTTAGCCTTCCATTCATCTCTTAATTATTTATTTACCTCCACTTTGTTCATACATATTCCCTGGAGGAACACATCTTTTGAGCGTTTCAGCAGGGCCTCACTTTAAGTGGCTGAGCAGTGAAACTTTTTTTCTCTTCATTTGTGTTTCACAGAGAAACCAAGTTTCTCCTTCCTTTAATTTTGACATGTGCTTTTTTCCCCCGTGTTGACAGTTTCTCTCTTTTAATGGATGGAGAGACCTTATTTGACATAATATTTTGAGTTGGCTGAACTGATTTGTTTTCATCTTGACATGCTTCTTAAACTAAAAACAGTTTATTTATAATGAATAATCAGCCAATTAGGTACAACATATGTATACATATTTGTGCATTGAAGTTTATTTAGTAAAGTTACAAACTCTATGAGGAGCTTCTTAAAATAAATTCTGGTAAAGCAAGAAGTTATCAAAGTTATTTTTTAATCTTTAAACATGTGACATAGATTGGCAGCAGCTAGTCATTTAATATCACAAAAGGTCCATAGAGTACCTTTAAGATATCAAAATAGTAAAACAGCACAGCACCAAGCAGAAAATAATTGACAGAACATTATGAAACAAGAAAAATAGCAAAAAAAATCCCCATGTGCTTTATCTCTCTCTGTGTATAGTAGACAGTATTTACTTGCATTGCTTTTCATAAATCTGAATGATCAGATGTGGCTATTTCTGCTAATAACAGGTTTATGTAATGTGTATTTATATGCAGTATATTAGGAGTGTACCAGCAGAAAAAAAAAAATTTTCAACACCTTTTTCTTTAAAGTCCAGGTTTTATATGCACCATGATAACATTCAGACGAGAGATGAATAATGTAAAAATATTTTAACTTTAATCAATAATGAAAAAACAATGTTAAGATATTCTGACAATATTTTAACTTTATTAACACATTTTAATATGTCCAGAAGTGGCTACTGACTACTTTTTTTCACTTTATAAAGAGTAAATATGTATACACACTGGATGGGTATAAAGGTACTAAACTAATAAAGATTTGAAAATGCTTATGTGTTTACTTAGGAAGTTTTAATGAGTGTGCTGGAATTTGATAGCAGAAATACAAATATTTCTAACAAAAGCAAAAATCATAAGCTATATACAGTATATTTCTTGGTTCTCAGAATGACAAACTAAATAGTTTATCTGGTTTAAATGAAGATCAGCAAGAGGAAATCTGAAATCTACAGGTGTAGAAACATTAACTCAAAACTTGTGAAATGAAGTTCTGCCATAGGACTTTCCTAAGGACAGGGAACTGCAATTCTAACCACAGAGTAAATTCACACTGTTGCTTTGAGGAAAAAATCTGCAGGGTCTTTTTACTTTTTCTACCATAACCAAAATCAATTGACACAGAAAAGAAACCACAAGGATATTTGCAAAAATAGTTGAAAATATCTTTGTGGCTAGTTTTATCATTCAAAATGTGCTGTGGGAATGATTGGTCTGCCCAAAACTGAATATATAAAATATTCATTTCATTAGTTTTTGCTACAGATGTCTTCTGGCTCGCAAGGCAAGTGGCACAGCGCTGGGACCAAGCAAGTGGCATCTTATAATTAGTCTCACAAGGACAGACCTTGATTTGTCTCCACTGAGACAATATCTGAAAGGAATCTTGCTTGAAAATACTCTAGTTTTATAGATGTGTTCAGTAAGAAAAAGCAAAACAAAAAAAGGGATGAAGCATGTAGAAATGTGTGATGATTACAGAGAGGAAGGCAAATAGCCTAAAGTCATAAAGCTGGGTACCTAAAATCTTGAGACATTGCAAGATTAGTACCAATTCAGCTACAGCTGAATATCAAGTTGGCCATGAATTAAAGACAAATACTTTTCATGTACCAAATTCACTAGAAAACAAGTAATCAGTTTGTGTAATGGTGGAGTAAAATGGAAATATGTACGTTTATGTGAGGTCTTAAAATGTGTTTATTGGTCTTCTAGTTGATGTGTTGAATAATGAAAACAATTGTTAAAAAATAAGAAGTCGTGGTGAAACTACAGCATGAGAAAGATGGATTGCTTAGTTAATCAATGCACAAAGCTCCCTATACCCTTTGAATCTACAACTATTCTGAATAGGTCAGCAAATATAGCCAAATAAATTGAACAGAGGAAGAACAGAGTGAATAAATGAAAAGGACACATGTTACAGCAGATAAAGACAAACAGACTTTGCACTTGCACCACTGCATTTAAGCCTCTGTATTCAATGAGACATGGATCCTGCAGATGAGGCACCACGCTTCAGATCACACATGAATGAACCAATGTAATTACATCAGCTCTGTGGCTGCACAGAGGTTAGGGCTTCATAAGCAAAATGCCCAATAGTTCCAGACAAATCACATGTAGTTTTGATTGATGGTGTGCGGAACTTATTTAATTTCTGCTGGCCTTTTGTCCGACTAATCCACAAAAAAGGTTACAAGTCCAGTTCTTTGGTTTAGCAGAAATAATTCAGCTATTGCTCAGGAAAAATTCAAAGTGCATGTGGTACCGATGCCTTTGGGAATATTGACCATTACAATTATTTAACTGCAAAATGTAAATTCGGACTTATCAGCAGTTTATTAAAGTGGGGTGTTGTGTAAAGTCGACTTTTTTGAACTTTAGATCATGTTTTAATGGCATTCCTTCATCAAAAACATACATTTAGTGTTGCTTTGATTCTTTCATGTACGATTGAGAAATCCTTTACTCTCCCCTGGCAGCCATTTGCGGTTGCCTAAACGTGTGCTTTCACAAAGCAGACCTACAGTAGTTCCACAAAGCTGCAGCCCCCAGCCGAGCTTCTGATTACCAATAGAGCACCGCTGCCATGCGCCTCCAGTCCTCTAGACTAGTGGCAGCAGCAATTAACAGACACCTGGAGGAACTGTGTGCCTTCTGAGCTTAAAATTCAAACCATTTCTCAGCCCAAAGCTCTTAGTAGCGGTTGTAAATGGCATAATGAACAAACATTGTGATGAGGTCCTGAAGGATGAGTGTCAGAAAGAGACATAGGCTCAATGTCAAACTTCTTTTAAGTTAACATTGATATATGCATTGATTGACCTATAAAAATGAAACTATGGTCATGGAAAATGCATAACATGTACAAGTTTAAATTCAATATGTGCCAGCTGTCATTTGAATTTAGCATTCAAGTAGCATTGAGTCTTTTACATAAATCAAATATAAAATGGTTGGAAAGTCTAAAACGTATTTAATTTGATTTGCTTTGAACAACTGCATTTTTTATGTGCAGCAGCTTCAAAAAAAAAAGTTCCCTCTTACTTTCACTAATTTATTCATTGGGTTTTACTTTGGGGTCTGGTTATCATCCTTAATAAATTTTCTGTCTCATTAATATTCATAAAAACATCCAAATATTTTATTCTAGTAAATTCTGTGAAATTAAATAACTTTATAGGCTGGGCCACTACATTTCAAAAGACATGTAGTGAGTATTATTACATCAATATCACTGGAATACACTGGAATTTCACTTCATTTAGTTTTATTCTTGACATCAAACAACTCAACAGACGTCGGATTCTTTACTCTGAAAAATTACCTTTTTTCTATTTACTTTTTCATCTCCAACGTTATAAATAAAAGTGCCACACATATTTGTGTAAAATGTTGTACCATTAAATTTGATGTGTTGGAATAAGAAAAAAATATGAGAGGATGAAGATTTGAGTGACTTTGACAAGTGCCAAATTGGGATGGCAAGATGCCTGGGTCACAGAACAATACAGCCACAGCTCTGAGACGTTTCCACATCGCAGTCAGCTATGCTTAGGACCAACCTAAAGTTGTCCAGGGAAGAAAACTGATGAACCAGTGACAGGGTCGTGGGCAGCTTACTGACTCACTGAGAATTAGGCCTGGCCTGTGCTTTTAGAAGAAAAAGTAGAACTACATAAGAGCTATTGCATATTATACTGGTAAAAAGTTAATTGCAATACAAAAAGGTGTCAGAATGTAGTTTTCCTTTATGACTCACCACATCTCTAAAAAGGTACTAAACTGGACCGAAAGCATTAGAAGAAGGTCAAATGTTTTGATGACTCACACTTTTGTTTTTTTGTACATTGTGTCTAGGACCTGATCTGTGTTCGTCTGCTATGTGAGCAGTGGACACACTGTAGCTCTAGTGTATTAACTGAAGAAGGACCAACTAACAGCACAGCGTGAAACTTGCGTTCTGTCATTTATGTGATTGTAGTGTTTACATGTACTTAACTACACTGGAAAAATTTTTCAAATTTAATCAAGAGTAAAATGATATAAGCTAACTAAAAGACACAGGGTGCTTTTCAGTATCCATCCGTCAACCCATTTACGATAGTTGCTTGTCATTGCAGGGTTGCTGGTGCCTATTTCCAGTGGTCATTGGGTGAGAGGCGGGGTAAATCCTGGACAGGTCATCACCAGTCTGTTCCACCACATCACAAACATTAATAGATTGAGATATGATGACGGTGAAGGTGAATGTAGGGAGCTCCGTGTCATGTTGTAAACAACAGTGAGTTGGTTTGAAGCTTGTGACATGGAGCATTACCCTGGTGGTAGACGTCACCAGAAGATGGCTACACTGTGGTCATGCATGGATGGACATGGTCACATTACTCAGGTAGACTGTGTGATACTCAAGTTGTTACCAAGCAATCCAGATTTGGCAGAGAAAATATCTTCCACGCTATCACACCACCAGCAGCATCAACTTTGACACAAGGCAACATGGATCCATGCTTTCATGTTGTTTATTTTAAATTCTTACCCTACCATGTTGGAGCTAAAATCGATACTTGTCATACCGGGCAGCACTTTTTCCATCCGTTTTATCCAGCTTTGATGAGTCTGTGTGAACTGCAGCCTCAGTTTCATTCCAGTCTGACCATTTTTCTCTTGCCTATGACATCAACAAGTCATTTCTGTGCACTAAACTGACACTCGCCATTCTCGATTTTCTGACTTTTTTTTTTGCAAAACCTGAGAGATGTGGAAAATCCTCTTAGATACGCAGTTTCTAAACCACTCTGATCAGCTCACCTGGAACTAACAACAAAATGTGCTTAAAGTATTTATATTCCTTGTACTGCCTTTTGTAATGCTCAGTTTAAAAATAAGGAAATCTTCTTCACTACATTAAGACAATGACTAAATACATTGATTTGCTGCAATGTGATTGGCTGATTTGTTATTTTTGTCACCAAGCAACTGAATAAGTTTTTTTTAAGAATACAAATACAAAAAAATTATAAGGTCCAAAACTAACACAGAAACAGGTAAAAGACATTTAACGGCCTTAGTTAAATAAATCACCCACATTAATACAGATCAAATTAAAATGACGGTTTGAAGGTCCACCTTCCAAAAAGCTCCAAATGGAGGAGGCAGCGTCATCGGAAGAAAAAACGTTGCAGCGATGGTTGTACGTCCTACAGCAATCATTGTAAGATAATTTTCAGCAACATTATAAGCCAAAAGAATGCACACAAAAGTAAAAAACAACCTGATGAGACAATTTTAATAAATGCAAACTTGGACATGTTTGTCCAAGGCTCACAGAAAAGACTTGGACAAACATGTAGGCTAATTACTGTTACTGGTGCTGCTGTCCTGGTTGCGTAGAGACAGACACTACCCAGGCAAAGTGAGCTGCCCTCAACACTCGCGTCTTTTTAAAATGTCCACCTGATACTACACCAGGTCCTTAGAAGCAAAACTCTTGTAAAAATACAGATATGAGTGAGAAGACACACATCCCGGGCTGAAAAGTGTCAGTGAGGGTGAAAAAAAGGCACATTTTAAAATGTGTCAGTGACATTTAGTGGCCTATGGTGGACTGTCTGCTATCAGACAGCTTGGATCAAGAGAGGAAGACTACAAACACTTAAAGTCTCAGAAGATCCAGACATCAATGTCACAGTTCTTCGTCCCTCAATCATCTCCTGGGATTTATATGGTATAGAACATTTTACTTATCATCGATTCAGTTTGCTGTTATGTTTTTCGTAGACCATTATTGTTTCATTATTTGCTTTAGATGCTAAATTTGAAAGATAGTTTCTTTAATATTTAATAGTATTAGCTATTATAATATAAATGGCAATTTAAAGAACAAATCACACAAATAAATGTACGGTAAATAAATAAATATTATGAAAAAAATATTTTTCCACAAACAATTTTCAAATTTGGATTTTTAGTTCTATTTTGTCTATGTGTCACTCATCATCCATTCAGATCTACCAGCATCATGTGGAAACATTATGAAAATGTTCTCTGAAAAAAGGTTTTAGGATATTATGGCATAAAGTAGGCAATATGGTAAAATTGTACATGTTTGCTAAAAATAGTCTTACATTATCATATTTTACTTATCAGTATTACTAAAACAGATTGCACTCAGGCCTTCAACTGAAGAAAACATTCTGAATAATCTGCAGCTATCATAGTACACAAGGCTATATGCATGGCACAGACTGTCTGACTAAATCCATTTATGCCTGACAAATAATCTACTTCAGTGATGTTTACATTATGCCTAACAAGTATTAAATTTGTACCGCTAATCATGGAAACTGTCCAACCTTGGCATTGTGGACGGTACAGTTATTCATTCTATTGTTGTTATTTAGCTCCAATCTCATTACCTCTATTCAACATTCAACCACGTTGAAGAAAACGAGTGTCACCGTCGCACAATCAAGAAGCATTTCAAACATACAGCGCATTGGAAAAGAGGTAGCACAGCATTTATTTCAGTTTCAAAGTTGCTTCTTCCATCACACAGTGGCATTTCTCTGATTTATGAATAACAAAGTCATATGAAACATGGTTGAGGCATTTCATATTCATAACATCGTGGACAATTTGTGTAAAAACCCTTGGATTTCATGCATCTAAAAATTACACCTTCCTGTGGATTTTTTGCAACCAAAGCCAATGAAATTCATTCACTGAATGTTTCATCATGTCTCTGTCAAAGACATTATTGAGAAATTACTGAAGAGGCAATGAGTCAGGAAGGAGTGTGACAGTAGGCCGAGTGGAATCCAGGAGAGATGTATTATTATGATATTTTCTTGGAGGATTCTGGAATTGAATTCTGATTCAGTGGAATATGATTTTAAAGTGAGGTTATGCTTTCCCTTGATAGATGATACACAGGCAACAGCCACGGTACACAGAGCATCGCAATAGATACACTGAGTATGGAGCTGGCCATGCAAAGCACCACCAGGCTGAATACAGATGAAGCTCAAGGAGCGGAAACGCTGTGGAGGAAAAACAGAAACTACATAATGGGGGAGTTTGCTACCCAAATGTATTAAACTAACTGAGTTACGTGTAAAAGCTAAGTTTCCTGTCATTTCAAAGTGGAACGAAATTTTACATTATAACATTACTGATGTAAAATATAAGGTTAGAAACAGTGTTCAGTAAGAAAACATGCTCAAATACATGCCTGAGAAAAAGAAAGTGCATTTTCTTCATGCATGTAAAACTGAAAATTCTCAAGCCTTTTCTGTTGCTTCTTGAGTGTTATATATATATATATATATATATATATATATATGTATATATGTGCCTTTTAAAACATGAAAGTCTCCACACATTAGTATGGATAGTAAAAGTGCCAGAGTGGTCCGAGTATTTCTACGTATTTTAGTAAAAATGTTTTCACACCTTATAGTCCAGTAGAGTCGGTTCGATTGGGGACCAAAATTGCAACATTTGTTACATTTTCAGCTGCTGCGATTCACATTCACACTGCACTGTGTCAAACTATCCAATATAATTTAAAAACCTGTTACCCCCTCACCTGCGGTGGCGCTGCAACTACTGAAGGAATTGACCCAAATCCTCTGAAGAAGACACTAAGCGCAGCTTACTTCGTCACAAAATGTAAACAAAAATGGAGGTGTACCAGATTTTAGCAGTTGAATTTCTGCATTGATGCACATGACTGGTTGGGACATCGCCAATTAGCTGCAAACGCTAGCGACGCTCCTGCAGGCGCCATTATTATGCAGTGAGTTCACAGAACCATTTTATTCCAATGCGGGGTGAGCAGGAATATGTCACAAAAATGATTGTAGTGCCTTTACAGTATTTCTTATGCAATTTTTTTATAAAACATGGCTTTATATTAAAGCTGAGAAAATTGCTGATGTTCTGATATGTAAAATATGTATTCTCCTTGGATATAAATTTATAAACAGTTCGGTTTCTTCTAAGATACAAGAAAGGACTAAGCAAATTTGTTTTTTATATTGTTCAATAATTTAATAATACACAATTGCCGCTGTTAAAATTAGTTTGTTCAAATGTAACAAACCATGTCTCATATATTTTAATAAATATATAATCCTATTTGATGATTCATCTGAATATTGCCACACTCTACAAACAAGTTAGTCCAGTTTTTTTGTTTATTGAAGGTTTTAAAATGACAACGGCTTTGAGTCTCAGCAAAGGAAAATCAAACTGATAAACAGGTGTAAAATAACTTTAAACCACTTATATTCTGCTTTTTCACGTTCTTGGGGTCGGCTTTACATGCAGACCCGTTGCCATGGCAAGCGACACAACACCTCCACTGACCTGCAGAGCAGAGAATAATATAGTGACCAGAATGTCCTGAACTGTAGTTAGCTTCCTGCTTTCGGAGGAGTCTCCGATCCACTTGCATTCACACTGCGTCAGAGTTCACTTCAACCGAACCGAGACCAAGGTTTTTAGGTGGATCAGGGTTTGCTTTTTTATTCTGCATTAAGAGTACGATTTTGCATTCACACCTCCACAAACAAACTGGACTTTCTAGACAAACAAACTATAGTTCAACTAAAGTGGACTAAAAAGAGCTGGTGTGAATGCAGTGTCTTAAATCAAATTGTAAAATCAAATAGTAAAATAAACCATACTGAATAATTTTATAGGTTCTGTGCTGAACAATTTATTGTTGAAATCAACATAGATTCTAAATTTTACAAAAAAAATGAGTTTGCTATTGTCAAACTTTTTAAGTCGGGTAAAAAAAAAACTAAACTAGACTAGTTTTGCAATGTATTCATTCAGCAATAATAGTTCACCACATCAGCAGAGTTTTATCTTACTGGGGCCTTAGAATAGTGCATGGTGGAAGCTTTTTCCAGGTGAAAGTTGCTATTTATGGCATACCTGTACAGTACATCATGACCACTGATTCACTTGGTGGTAAATGAGAGCAGAGCGCTGGGTGATGAATTGGTGCTCTGTATCCAGGGAGGTCATCCACATGACATCAAGAGCGATTAGGGGCCTTGTCCCCCATCTATCAAGGGACAATCTCTGCATTTTATCATCATCATATCTAACCTCTTTTTCCTAACCCACACCCTCACCATAGGAAGCTCCTAATCCAAAGCATGAGCATTTAGGTTTGTGGTCGTAGGTAAGGTCATAATCCAAGCTTACACATGTACACTGTCAGTACATATCTATGTGTCTATGTGCTGTTATGTTCTGATGTATACACCAGCAAGGCAAAGGTAGACAAGGACCACCTTAGCCATCTTTTGTCTCACAGGAGTCATCCATCAGAGCTGAATATAACCCTGCTGACCAGATTTTCTCTCACGGGACATTCTCTAACCCTGGATGGATCCAAGGTTTCATCACTGCGCTCAAGGAGCTGGAGGAGGGGTTGGACTCATTAGGTATACTCTGGGGTTGACAGGTGTGGGACTCCAGGAACAATAGGTTTCTATCCTTTACTTTTGAAGATGGATCTTTCTTCCTGTCATGTTATATATGAATTTAGAACTCTAATGATGCTTTTTTTTTATTTGTTTGGCAGGTCTTCAGAGCTACATATTTTAGTTGTACTAGAACACATGATACAGGTTAGGAACTGCATCCAAAAACAATATGGGTTTCCTAGAACTAATGGAAACAGAAACAATATAAAATCGATCTAGACTGTCAGTTACATTTGATATAGTCTGAACTGAAAATGCCAGGATTTTTTCAACAAAGAAAGTTCAATCTTACTGTGAGGTTATCAGTCTCAGGTTTAGACCAACTGTAGAGGTGAGAGGGAGGCCTGGCAAACTCCGATCAAAAAAAGGTTTCAATAATCCAGGCTTCAGGTATTAAAGTATGGATCACTAACTTACTTTAGCATTGGATTTTGAGAACTGTATTTTATTTGTGTACCATCTCATTTATTTGCTGATGACTGTCAAGTCTACTTCCCTTTAAAGCATAATAGTTCTATTCTCCTAGACTGTCTCAATAATATCAGGTGTATCATGAGAAAAGGTAATGATTTTTAAACCTCGTGGTGGTATATGTATTACTCCTTTGACTTTCCCTAATTGGCCCCATATTAAAAAAAAATCAATCATCACTAATTTAGGGGTAAAAATTGATACACGCCTAAAATTTGACTGGCATGTCAACACTGGTTAAGTCCTCTTTCTTTCGGGGGAAATTTTTTCAGCAAAAACCAAGCTCCTGCTTTCTAAGTGCTACCTAGAGTGAGATTCACCCATAAAATTAAAAGTGTGGATGAAGACAATCTAAACTTTTCCTTGGGGTAAAGCTTTTTTTTATTTACCTTGTCCAAATATTGATAATGATGTTATCAGTGTTTGCACAATGTATAAAACAATGGCATCTTGCATACTAAAAACAAAACCTTATTTTCATATAATGTACAGCATATAAGAGTATAAACATGGTGCAAGAAAAATATGGGTAGATTTTTAAGGTAGTCAAACATTGATATCAGGATTGATTGCTAATTTCTTTGAAATGCGTTGGTGTTGGTTATATCTAGAGTTGAGAAGTAGCGATGTTTGGCCACAACTGGTCCTTTAATGCAAACAATGTAATTACATTTTCATGATAAGCATTGAGAATATAAACAAAACGGAATAAAAATCTGCATTTTTATGAACTAAACAAAATTTTTGATTACTTCTCTCCAAGACTAACTGTGGAATAAACAGAGGTGATATTTGGAAGCGAACAGCATTTCAATAAGTATGTCTTCCAAAAAGACTTCCTTCTAAAAACAGCTTAACTGCCTTTATTTTCATGGTATTTCCTTTAAATCTGGACTGAAAATATTTTTCTTTTCTGCAGTTTTTGATAGAATAATTTGACTAATGAGCTGTTTGCTTGTTTGAAGCGTTAGATAAGATTTGGATGGGACACACATTTTTAATTATAGAACATTCCAACGTGGGAGTTAAATTAGCCTTTAACAAATGTATATCCATAATTGTTTTATGTATGCCTTTAGTATCTGTATCTCCTTTGGTTTCTTATGTACAATGGTTTTATGTTAGTATTTTCTGCTTATGTTTCCCTTGTTGTCTTGTACGGTATTTTTTTTATTTCCTTGTGTATGAACAGTGTTATATTAATAAACTTGTCTTTCCTTGTTAACTGACTTCAGGTAATAAGTAATGATAATGTTAGTCAGGGCAGGTTCATTTTTATCACACTATTCATGCACACATTCATTCAAAGTTCTTACAAGCACAAAGTTTTAAAAAATTATAATAAAAACAAATAAATTAATTCATAAATTTTAAAAAATAATGGAAAACCAAGTATCACAAACGAGAGAGTACAATACAAATGTAAAACAAAGAAACATTAGAAAAATTAAATCAATGTATATAACAGACTGTGAATTAGAAAACTTATTAAATGTTTAATAAGATGTAAATGTTAAAAATATAACACAAAAAAGACCAAATAGAGCAGAAACATTATTATTTGATTATGTATTGCATTGAGTAATATTGTTTTGGTAAATAAAACAACAAACTTCAACTTTTCCCTTATAAAGTAAAGCTGTGCTGTCATTTTCCAGTTTTGGAGCAGACTCAAACTTCCTTTTTTAATATGTGTGTTTTGCAAGAACTGTATGGTGCTGTAATAATTTATAAGCAATAAATTACACTCTATATACCTCAATATAAGCCAGCTTTGCAACACAAACTAGAAATAAATATTACAAAACCTTATCAACAAAGCTGATTTCCTACTCTTATGTGCACTTAAGTTTATTTTGCTTTTAGTTTTTGTTCAAATGCTGCTCTTTTCTCTCCCAAGGGAACAACAACTTAGATTTTTTTCTTCCTGAAACTATATTAAAAATGTTTTTGTTTGTTTCTAATCAATACAGCTACCTCTTTCAGACTCCAACAACCAAAACCACCTACATATTTCCACCATTTCAATATCGTGCAGTTAAATCACAATGTCTTTTGTAATCTTTTTTTCAACAGGCGTACTCAACTTCATCTGACCCATCTGTTTTCTGACCTTTGTATTTCTTTTCCTCCTTTACAGATCTACAAGCAGCTCATGGATACAGAGATGGACTAACAAAGAAAAAAAACTTTGCAACAGAGAGAACAAGACTCCGTCTCTCTCCTTTGTTCTTTCTCTCAGTCATGTTTTCCTGTAATACAACAGAATGCTTTTCTCCCTCTGCGTTTCTCTCATTTTTGTGAGTCCCACAACCTTTCTTATGGCTTCTCAGTATCCTCACAGTATCTATCCCTCAGGGCCAATCGATAGACCGCAAAAGCCTTTCAATGAAATCTCCTCCATGCTACTAGAGAAAAGAAACGTCGTTCAGTCTAACTGATAACTCTCTCGTTGTGTTCTTTTTGATTGCTCTCTCTCTCTTTCTATAAATACAATCTGCCTTCCTCTCTGTTTGGCGCTTGGTGCGAGTTGGATGATAGGGAGGCGGCATAGGCAGCAGTCAGAGTTCACGGCTGGAGGCTTGTTTGATGATCAGTGGGGAGGGATACGAGGAGCCATCACGCCACAGGCATTGTAAATTACCTCTGAGTGATGCAAAGAAGATAAAGCAGACAGCACAGGGAGAATACGGGTGGAGAACAGGTAGGCACATTCAGTCTCATGGTCAGAGAGAAGTAAAAACATTCCAGAAAGAAGTAACAGCTGTCAAATAAAAAAGTAAGCCTACATAGCTCAACTGCAGCCTGAAACTTCGAGTGTGTCTATAAATGATGTATAATCTAAGCACTCCATTGAAGCTTTAGATATATATTCCAAGTATTTTTCCTAATGGAAGGTAGACCTTCACCCATGTCTCAAGTGTTATCTGGAGTTTAAACATTCATCCATCCATCTATTTTCTAACACCCTTGTCCCTAGTGGGATTGGGAGGGGTGCTGGTACCTATCTCCAGCTAACATTCTGGGCGAGAGGCGGGGTACACCCTGGACAGGTTGCCAGTCTGTCGCAGGGCAACACAGAGACAGACAGGGCAAACAACACACTCACACCTAGGGAGAAATTAGAGAGACCTAACAGTCATGTTTCTGGACATGTTTTTGGACTCGCGTGTGCACGGACAGGGTAGGGAGCTCCTCCTCAAAGCAGCATCATGCTAAAGTTTAACAATATCATACAAAGATAAATTATTATGATGGGTCTGCTTGGTAGATTTGTTTGCAGTGTTTTGTTAAAAATTAAAAGTTTGATTAACGTGTTATACAAAAGTAAGTGTCTGCTTTTGAAAGCTTCAAGTCAGGTAGATCTCAGCGCTCTGTCGGGAGTGGACCTGTAAACAATGAACAAATACGACGGGGCCAGCTGGCTGACAACAAAGAGCAGCGATCAGAAAAACTTGTCCCATAAAGCCTGGCCTACGAAAACTAATAGCCTCTGTGGCGCATTAAAAACTCTACAGTCACATAACAGAAAAGTGCATAGCACTCTTGTCCCTACTAGTGCCACATAAATTAAATCTCCCCGTTTGTCTCCTACATCCAGCAGAGAGATGCGCAGTGCAGTGGCTCTAGTTTTTCAAACCTTTCTTGCTACTTTAAAAAAAACAAACAAAAGGACTAGTGATAAATCTAGTTTCTTTGTCTTTTTCAGGAGTCTTTTATGGCGGCATGTGAAGGTAGCTCTGCAACTGTGTGCCCCTCCCACCTCCTAAGCACTGCAGTCAGTCTTATATAGACGTCCGTCTGCAGCATACAGAGAGCCACCAGAGCAGAGAAGACTGATTCCACTCTGGGTCCACATTGCAAATAAATCACACACATGCAAAGCCTAGAGGGTGACTGTGGCTCAGTGGGTAGAGAAGTTGTTTTGTAATCGGAAAGTTGTAGGTTGGATTCCAGCTTCCTCCTATCACTTGCCCATGTTTGCCCCTGGGCAAAGCACTTAACCCCAATATAGCTATATGCATAGCACTTTGGAAAAGCACTGTATGTATATATTCAGTCCATTTACCATCAATCAATGCTCACGATGCTGCCCATACTCCTGACTCACCACTAGGGGCATGTGTTTGAGAGATGCTTTTAAACCTCAATGGTGTACCGTTGCAAGCAATAGGAGAATTCAACAAAGGAGGCCAGCATTGAGATGGTTTTCAGAAAAATATTGTATTATGTTATTCTGCAATAATGTCAATTTACACAGAAACATAAAGATAGAACTCTTAATCGTTTTAACTGGTTTATCACCAAAAGAAAAGTTGATTTGGGTTAGTTACACTTGAAGCTAATACAGAAGCTTCCATTCTCTTTCCCCGGTTAGCAGAGACCTCATGGAGCATTACTATTGCAGTATGTTTTTGTAGCACTAAAAGTTTTGAAAGGCTAAAAATCTTTGAGCTTGCTAAATAGAGATATGGTATGAAATGGGTAAGCACGACTAAGACTTCAGTAACCAAATAACATAGTGTGTTTGCTTCTTGCAGCTTGCTAGTGGCAAAGAATGGGTGAAAAAACCATAAGGTTTGAAATCATTCAAAGCTTGACAGAAACCCTGATGCACATCTGGGAAAATGTGTTGCTGTACTAAAAGAAGGAGCTGTCATTGAGCTGCTAGGAGCCCTAAATTTTAAGGATTACTGCTTCGGATTAATAAAGTATGTTATTATAAGCAGTTATGAGTCTACTTGATATCCAGTTTGAAGTGTTGTATCAGCTGCATTAGCAGATTGCTTAAGTGTAAAAATTTAATTAGAGTATTAAAAAAAGTCACAAATATGATTTAACAGCACTTTCGTGTTAACATCATTCATTAACTGCAACTCGGAAAAAAAGTATATACCTCTGCGTCTGGAATATGCAAAAGACAAATTTGTCAGTTAGTTTATGGTGAATATTATTTATTTTGCTCATTCTGTGCTTGCGTAAGTGCTTAATATAAAGTACTTATGATTTTAGGTTTTAAGAGGCACATTTTGTGTTGTCTTCCAGGTGGCTTTTCTATTACATTTGCACCCAAAGATCAGAATGAGCTTACAAAACAGTTGTTGAGTGGGCACATAATATAGCTATTTGCAATTGCAATATTTTGCTTAGATATGCTGATTCCCCTTGATGCTTTAATAAAATATACTTCTCATTTGTTATTCTTGGTTTTGGACTGCAAGTTTAAGAAGTAAGAAGAAGTTTGCACCTTTATTTATTTTTAATTTATCCTCACAGTTTGTCAGTGCTTCACCCCAGTAAAGAGATAAAAATAATAACACATTGAGTTAACGTCAGAAGTTTATAGCCTAAAACTAACTTTCTGGAAAGGCCCTGAGCTTGTCAACTTTTTATTGAAGAGTTATGGACTATATGCTTAAATGCCAGAATCATACAAGAAGCTTGTTAATGGCTGCAAAATGTGTGTGGTTTCTCTGCAACCTGCTGTGAGACATTTACACAAATTTAAATGGGGGTGTATTTAAACATTTCAGTCTTTACAATTTGATCCTGCACGGACCATAAAAAATCCTTCATTAAAGCTACCGTATGTAACTTTTAGAAAAAAATATATAACATCGTGACAGTCTTAACAAATATGTACAAAACCTTTTTTTCTATAAGGTTAGGCCACATTCTGCAGATTTTAGTTTAAAAAAACAGTGCTTCAGTTTTTTGTTCATAAATACTGATCTGGACAAAAAACAGTTTAAATATATGAGCAACAGATTCATTTATATGGCATTAATGCTGATGATGACTGTATGTAAAGTTCAAATTACAAATCTTCACTTTTTCTATTCTGCCATTGATGGTATTTCTTTTTTTTTTTCATAAAAAAAAAGAAATACCAATTTTTTGCCATCGCCATTGGCAGATGGCAAGAAATACCAAGAAATGCCAATAAAGTATTTGCCAATACTTTATTGGCAAATAAAGTATTCAAGTTTCTGCTCCATTCACTCCTAATGTATTTTTTAAGTGTATATGTGTCAAGAATTTTAACACCTCTTTATTCAAGACAGTGGTGTCCAAATTCCTGCACCAGGGGCCAAAGCTGGCAAGTTGAAAATATTCAAGAGTCATAGTTTTTTCCCTCCATCTAAAAAGCAGAATAGTTTTATTGGCGTTTTTCTTTTCACTTGCTCACCTCAAAAGTGGCCATGCAATACTTTAATGAAACAAAATACAAAAGTCTGAAAAGGGTCTCTGTTTTCTTAATAAAAGGAATGTGTAGTTTACAAACGTTTTGAGTCAATAATTTTTGGTTTTCTTGGTTAGAAAATTATTTCAGTAAACAAGTAAGCTCAGACAATTAGAATATCGCAAAACGATCCAGTAGTTTTAATCATTTATTCCTGAAAGTTTAACTTGTACAAAATCAACACCCACAGAGTAAAATATTAAAAGTCTTTATTTATTCTAATTTAATGATTATGGCTTGCAGACAATAAAAATCCAAAATTCTGTGTTTCTGAAAATTCTAATGTAAAATAAAACCAATAAAAAGGATATTTTGAACAAAAATTTCAGACTTCTGAAAAGTAAGTGTATTTAACACTTGACTGGGCCTCCTTTTGCATTAATTACTGCATCAATGCTACATGGAGTGGAGGTTATCAGACAATCAGAGGTAATATAAAATAACTTTATTATAAACCTTACAGTGCTTAATATTTTCCATTTAAGAAGTTAGAATTTTTAAAATACTTTTCAGAGTATCATGTTGCCCTAAGAAAACCTTGTCCACCTCCATCTGCTCCATTTTCTGGATACACCTGGTTTAAGAGAACTTAACCTGAATGATTTGCACTTTGAGAGAAATAACATGGCATTATATCAAACTTAAGTTATGTTCAGTCAGAAGAACTGCTCAGTCCTGTTATGCACAGAATTAAAATGTGTTGGGAAATGTTTTGGAAAGTAATATATTTTCTCTTTGTAGTCTTTTAGTGTTTCCTTGTGTTTTGTACTTCATTTTTACTTTTACTCTATTGTGTGAATGATTCTGACCTCACATTTTTGTACAACCAACCCACACAGATTTTTATACTTGGCCATAATCATACTAGGCACGATTCGTTTTGTGCTGTGGAGTCCGGACATATTAAAAAAAAAAAGAAAAATCTGAAAGTGTCAAGAGCCTTTGGTGGCCTTAAGGGGCTCTCATAATGCATGAGGACGACTCAGTGCCGGATCAGAGGGATGATGACACTGACGCTCAAGCTTGCCATTCCTGATATCTGGCTCCTCCTGCATTATTACATGTTAAGATACCATCTTTAATTCTACTTCCTTTAAACAAGGTTGGTGTGATGGTCATTAAACTTCCATTGACGGTGTTAATTACCTGATAAGGTTTGCAAAGGTAAAATGGATATAGGAGATTTAAGAAGAGGAAAGGATGAACAAGCTAAATGACTTTTTTTTTTTTCAATAGAGATCTTCTATATTGTTTACGTGATGAACTGTCATTCTATAGTTGAAGGACAATTTACACCAGAGTGACGGCTTTTCTGAAAAATGGGAAGTGATTGGATGTCTAGATTACATTCAGTATTGTCAAAATTTAGTGAGTACTTGTTACCCATTAAGCTATGATTAGAAATATAGATCTACATTTCTATGATTTATTATATTTGGAAAAAAATTAAATGTAGCTTATAGCGAAACTTCTATCTATATTCAGCAGAGATTCACCAAATTTGGGTTTTCCCTTTTTGCCTTGATCTCTCTTTTACATTTCGCCATTGCATTTCAATATCATGCTTCATTTGGGAAACAGTGGTCATTATTTGGCATTTCAACTTTAGCTATGCCAGGCTCCCTTTTCTTATATAAAAAATATTTTGTGACAACTCTGAGACACCGCTTATATTGTACTGCATGTGTTTAAAACGGCAATGGAATTGACATAAGCAGGACAGATTTACACGATCTATTCTTATTATTATTGCTAACAACAATCATAATCGGTTTAATTGTAACCTAAGAAAAGTTTTCCTTTTACAAGTTTGACAAAGTTTTCAAATATTCATTTGATGATTCTATCATTTACTCTTTACTGTCGTCCCCATAAAAAACCTGCTAGCTTTCATAGCAATAATCAGTAATGAAACACACCGCTAATCCACCTTAAACTCAATCAACCTTTTTCCCCCATTGCCTGTAACAGTGCAGCACACTGCCTGCATTAGGCAGGCTCCCTTGCACGTCAGTAGTCAACCATCTGCTCTGGCTCCTGTAACATAGAAGAACCCAGCAGAGAATTTTACCCAAAGGAGGCCTTATATGGATGAATGAAGTACAGACAAGATGGTTCGCAGCTCAGTATTGGCCAAATAAACTTTGTGCTCAGTCACCTCTGAGACAGTTCCTCTTCTTTATATATAAGGGATGATGTATTGCTGTCTTTTCAGCTCTGGCCTAAGTGTAACCTGGAGTTGACCTGATTATGGTTCGGCTCCCTAGAGCACGCAGGATCATAAGCAATCTGCAGTGAATGTAATATGCTGCAGACATCTTTGCAGCAAATCTACAGCCAAAACAATTAGGGAATTTGTTGTGTTCTGTTTATGGTAATTTTCTGAAAGAATCAGAAACAAATCAATCACATACACACACACCAAAATTTCCACCTACACTGGCAGTGAATCACACTCACTCTTCTGCTTTATCTCCATGATTTGAACACACCCACATCAATTCACCCACGCAAAGGCGCAGCTGAGAAAACATAAACTCAAAGCTTGACTGAGTGTGAAGTTGGAGTTAAAAGAAACATTACAGGTTAAAAATGGAGACACGGAGCAGCAATCAGTAAAGATACAGGGGAGAATTTAATTACTCACTGCAAAGGAAATGCCATATGCACAATCTGTCTCATTTCAGAATGCATTATGCTATCACTTCCCATGCAAAGATTCAAAGAAACAGCCATAAAAAATGCCCCAATTGACATGAAATGAATTGAATATCAATGGTTTTTCTCTCTCTTAATTATTTAAGCAGTTAGTCTAAGTGTTCTGCTCAATCATTAAGAACTTAATACTAAAACCAAAACACTGGCCGATTTTAAAACAAATTCATAAACTGCAGATGCTTTTTCCTCATGAAGAATTAATTATTGCAGTTTTCATCTTAAAACTACCAACAAAATGCTCTTTAACTTCATCTGTCTGGGCAGCCGAATGCTTGTGCCTTCACTGACACCATAAGCTTTGCTATTCCTACAGAAGATGTCTGTATCTGACGATGCTGTGTCAAGTGAAAAAAGATATGAGAATAAAAAAAAAAATTCAAACAAAATGAAGAGTCCCCAAGGAGCATCAGTCAGAAGACTGCAGCTCTAAGGAACTAAAATAGAGCCGGGCAGAAAGCATAATTAAGCATTTTAAAGTGCTTCACATAATACAGTCCGTCATAATGAAGGCCCTGTGGGAGCCAGAGACTGGGTGGCTATTGTCACTCGGCCACAATTGCCCCATGTATAAGGAGGGCAAATGAATAAAGAGTTCAAAGGAGAAGTGGAAAATAATAATGCAAAACAAACTGAGGGAAAACATAAAAATATCCTGATGAAAGTGAGTCCAGAAATGTATAAGTGTTTACAACACAGACGAGAAATAAGCCTAAATCAATTATTAGCATTTTTTAAGCAACGGATCCGAAGGTTTATGAAACAGTTGTCAAAAAGGAACCAAGAAAATATGGCTGTAGCACGCAAAACAAAGCCATAAACTGTGTCACGTCACCTCTCTGTCTTTCTTGGATGAGAGAAACTCTTGATGTTGACAATGATTTGATGCAAGCTGTTAATGAGTTGTGCTTTATGAATAGTGACATAATCAGATTACCTGCAGAAAGGCAGGCTTTATCTGCCTCTGATTTTAAATGTCTTCCCCAAAGGCACATTTAACACATGAAAGAAAGAAATTTATTTGTTTTGTTTTTTTTAAACATAAGCCAAGCTTTTCAGAGCATTCATTCCCTTTGAGCAAGAGGCCTGGTTTCAACAAGGAGGCTCCATGTAGGCAGAGACAAATCAATGACATAATTATCACATCTACATTTGGACCAATCAAACTTGCTTAATCTTAATAGCATTCTAGCTTCTATGATATATTGAGTTTTTAGGTTGAGGGTCAGAGCAAAAACTAACATCACATTTGGTCCTAAAATTGTTTTATAGAGCAAACTGTGTCTCTCGAGGCTGATTCAGTTTGCCCATATTTAAATATGGCAACATCCATGCAATTAACCACCCATATATATTTTTGTGTTTATTTATTTCCATATATTTGAGTCAGAGAAACCTACGTGTGAAATAAATGATTCACATGTAGGTTATGACAGAAGTTATGCAGGGCATAACAGCGAGAGTAAGAGAGTGAGATCAGAGACAGCCCCATTAGTGGGGCTGGTGAGGAATCAGACATTTTGTTTGGTGAAATATCTGATTGTAATCATAGACAGGTTCCTTCATTATTCAGATGTCAATACGAGTGATTACAATTTAATTAAGGAAATAGAATTTGGAAGCTGATACAATTATAACTTCAATGCTTTTTATCTCTGAATGAATAAAACAAAGAAATTCACTGTTCCAACAATGTTTTGCAAGCTAGAATATCACATTGATTTAGAAAATGCCATTCTGATGTGATTCCTCCAGTTAGATGGTCCTCTAAAGGTTTTGAAGAATGCCTCATAAGATATGAACAAGACTTCACAACAACAACAACAACACAGTTTTCTCTCATATTTTTTGGTGACTTCATGGCACCTGCCACCTGCGCTGTTTGTGGTTGGAGCAGAAATTGGCATAGACTGCTCCATTCTGCTGAAGCTGAAGAGCATGTTTGCTTTGGCAGGAAGCTGGTGGTATCTGCTTTGTGATTTTCATGCAGAAAAAAGATAATTGTGTATGCAAAATATCTGTGAAAAAAATGAATGGGTTGCACTGCTTTGTTTAGCCCCCCTTTGTGGTGAAACGGTTTGCTGTAAGATCTATCAGCTTGTGCCGATATTTAACCAATCAGCATAAAAACAATCAATCATACTAACACTGGTTATATTTTTGATTATAGCCAAAACAATTGGTATTTAACCTCTTCATCTCCATCTGGCAAGAGAGTATTCTATTTATTTAAAATAAAAATAAAAAACATAACTCGTCATTACAAGAAAAGTGGTAGCTGGATTTCTTTACAAAATTCAAAAAATATAATGCTTACCAAGTTCTTTTGTCTAACAGTTTTCAGCCACTGGGGAGGGCAAAAAGAAACTGTACATCAGATTTAAAGTTTTTTTTAAGTGTGATGTATGGAGCCACTTTGATTGAGGTGTCAGGATTTATGGCCAGACCTGCTGACATCAATTACTCTCTAAACACTAATGCAGCTGAAAACTCCCCTTTGATAGATCTGGTTATTAATGCAAGTACACAGGTATGCAGACACTCAGGGCTCCCTGGAAAGGTTAGATTTATCATGGTGACATTTTCTTGGTATTATGCACCCACATTCTTTTACTGTTGCCAAGGGACGGGCCACAGAAGTACAAAGTATTCCCTAAAATGGTATGTCAACCTCCAAAACATTAGAGAGCACCCAAATATGTTACATTTCTCAGTTCAGTCTAAGGATTTGACAAGCTTATATCCATTATCCATTTTCTCTTTATTTAAAAAAAAAAATCAGGATAGAAATGTGTGATAGTGTTACTGTCACATTTTCTAGAAAATCACACACAAACGAATAATAGACATGGGCTGCAAATGTCACATTCCCCATATCCTGATCCAGAAACTATGTCAGAGGCATTGCTCATGATCCAGAATGCTGTTTTCAGATGAAAGTATGTTAGAAATCCCAGTATGGATGAAGACTCTTGAGGACCAGAATTCATGTTGAAATGTGGGAAGTTTCCACAGTCAGTGATGGTTTGGGGATATCATAGCGCAGTCATGTACTCCCTCATAGCATTATTTTTCTAAACAGCATGTTTGTGCTTTAATATCTGCTTCTGTGTACCTGCCTGTTTGGCGTCTTGTCATTTCCAAAAGATAGAAGCAATACAGAAGGAGCTCAGAAGAAACTATTTATGTTCACATAGCAGGGCAAGAAAACACTGACATTAACTTTAAAAAATCTACATAAAATGTAAAAAAAAAATAATAATTATAAAATAAAAACAAAATCTCCTGCCTCAGATTACACGTTAGTGGCAAAAAAAAGAAAAGTACCTTTAAAATCCCATTTGTATTTAGAAACAGTTTCCACGGAAACCAGGTGCAAAGGTGTTGTGACACCTCTCTTTTAAGCAACCTTAATGGATCCACGTTTGAGCACATGTGGTGAGCTGTGGAAGCAGAAGGAAGAATATTTTGAGTTTTCTCTGTTTCCTGCTGCCTCTGGCACCTTGGGGTCGATGTTTTAATGGAGTGTGGGAGGTGCAGGTTCCTCAGCGATTCTGCATGATAATCTGGACTCTAAGGAGCTTCCTGCGTGTTGACTGCTAATGCAAGCTGTGAGAAAGCAACTGAATTCCAAACTCTACCTGACATTTACTTGTAGAAATGACATGTTAAAAGACTTGCAAGGAGTACAGGCCAGTATCAAAACTGCTTCTGGACCGGCTTTACTTTTTATTTTGTTTTTCTGTCTCTAAAACGAGATGCAAGCTTAAATTTGCTCCTAAAATTGCTCAAACAAGAAATATTTAGCTTGCTAATTGTATATTTAGTTTGAAACTGTAACATTTATAAATGAATCAATAACATGGTGAAAATATGAAAAAAATTAACCCCCTATTTTTTTTTGGATCTCTGACAGGCTAAATAAATAATCCAAATTATTGTTGTTAATATTTAACTGTGTAACTTTACAAAACTGTACCCCGCAGTAATTTGCCTCAGGTGTGTTGAAGCAAAAACACTTAAAAGTTGCAGGGGACCGGCCCTTAAAGTTTGAAGACCCCTGGTATAGAACTTGTGAAATAATCTTATAACCTGGTACATTTTAAACTTTAATCTTCAAATTAATTAATTAAAGAAATGCCTCATTTCACAGACATTTGCCGTCTGCAGCAGCACTCATATCTCTTTTCCGACATCATTCCTCAAGACAGTTTTATCATTTCACTTATCCGACAGGTAATAGGTCCATGAGGGAAATCTACACAGACCTCTCCTCAACATCACTTTCTAGCTCACTCTTTGGAGACCCTATAGTATTCTCAGAGCAGAAGAGAAATATAGGCCTCCTCCCAGTGGGACATGCCCGGAAGGAAGTGATTCTCATTTTGGATGCTTCGCATTCGTCTGCAAACAGCTCCATCTCATACTAAAGGTCGTGGCTTGCAATGTGGACTGAGGGACTCATGCCAGCTCTCAATGCACACTGTAAAAGTTTTGTCTCCAAAGTCACAAATAAGCCAGAGAAACCAGAGTAGACCAAAGTAGATAGATTTGTTGCTAGTTGCTTTTTTGAACATAAGTTGATAAAGGAGTCTGAACAGTTGCCAAATATAGCTAAGATGTCGCTAAATTGGAAACAGTTGGATACTTCAAGCCTGGGCCCGATTTCCGATCATGTCTTGATTGAATCAAGACGTCCCTAAAAAACACTCAGTCCAGGTGTCAGATGTTGTCCCTAAAGTCTTTAGGAGTTCTTACTCAGATCTGTGGATTGAATTTTTGGTTAATTTTATATATATATATATATATATATATATATATATATATATATATATTGAAGGTTATCCTGCAATAGTCAGCCCCGCCCACTCCTCACTACTCCCCAGGGCTGCCTACTGACCAGTTCTCCGTCTAACAGGTCCGGAAAATCTCTGAGACCTGGGTATTACCCTAAAAGTACTCTATAAGAGATAATCTGTTTAAACTGGTGGCGAAAGTGATTCGTCTAGCTCTAACTACCTCCGATCCAGAAGTTATGACCCTTTACAGTTAAGAAACAATCAGCTGAGTAGCCCTCGCAGCTGCATAATTCCAATAACCACTTCTGTTAACGGTAGCCCACTTTCTAAATCATAACTTGCACTTGGAACCGGCTAGATTATGTTTAGTGACTTAGATGTAAGTCCCAGGGTCATTATTTACTCTCACCAAAGGAAATTATGAAGCCTCCTATTTACTGGAATCATGTACATTAGTTTTACCTTAATTAAAAGAACTGGACAAAGATTAAATGACTCTATTAATCCCAATGTCCACCAACCTCATTAGAATTTTATAGTATAAATTTATTAAGCAAGCTCAAGCAGGGGTATGCGACATACAAATCAATAATCAATCGTATATAATTCAAAAACAGTGTAATAAAATTTACATGTACAATCATACTACCCTGTCTCCTTTCCCTAACTTTTAAGTCGCACGTTCTGAAATGGAATTTCAATGAGCAGATTCAACTCATACCCCGGTGATGGTGGATCTTTTGGCAACAGGAATTTCTTGCATCCTTGGTTGAGGTCTTTGCCTGGTGTGGAAAAACCCTCCTCAGAAAGGAAGCAAAGCAGAAAGGGTCTGAATCCTTTTGCAAAACCCAGTTCTTTATCCCTGAGGGACCTTTGTCCTTCCTCCAAGTCTTGTTGCAGAGTTTGAAATTGCTGGGTTGAGACGAGACCAGCGGTCGAATAAAGAACCAGAGATGGGGCAATGGGACCCAGTCCTTTCTTAGCGGTGTGAAGTCCGAGCTTCCCCGTGGTTCTGAAGTGCGGTCCGTAGCTTAATCTGCTCCTCTGTGAGTTGTCTCTCCTTCTGCGCCGCCGGACTGGGAACAGCTGGTTCCTCTTTTCAGCCCCTTTTTATGCCTCTCCTCACCATATGTGTGTATGGGGAGGTTTGGTCTACGTGACTTGCTTCACATCTGCTGTCTCTCATGAAAAAGTCCCTACATTTCCCAACCTGTTTTTGCTGACCATAGTGGAAGTTCCCGTACTTCCTCTTTTTCCGTTGCCTCAGCCAAACTCACCGCACCACCCATCCTGTGCGCTTTGGCCATCTGTTCAGAACTGCTTGCGACATTTCCTGTTTCAGGGCTGTACTGCATTCCTCTCTTTTCCTATAACTCACTATTATTTATTATAACTCATTGAACACATTCATCCTATTTGAATTGATTTCAAATGATTACAACTTCATATTCATGGACAATAAATCACATCTTTTGTCTTATTGTTAATCATTAACATAATCATTACATAGTTAAATCATTACAGATCATTAATCAGAGATTCTTTGCAGAAAGTTATTGAGTGATTACTTATACTCATATTATTCAGACTTATTCAACTTAATTAACTTTTAATCAAACTACAGGATTACTTTATTTCTTCCAAGCCATTATGCATCTTTTTCTGCGTGTGCCTGGAAAGATCTCATACCCTTATGCCAGTTTTCTTGACAATATATATATATATAAAACTTTATATATTAAAGAATTTTCTATAAAACCTTCGATTTGTGTTTGTGGTTTACAAGAGCATCTCTACAACTTTACACAAATTCCTCTCATCTGCTCAAATTGATGTCCATCTTTTCATCAACATTCAGTACAATCTGCTTCAGCAGAAATAAGGACACAAATAGAAGAGATTTCAGTGCTTTTGAGTTCCAGGCACTGTTTTCTATAGTGTCATAGAATGTCTTTAATGTTTTATATGATATCCTGATACACTAGTAGAGCTTGCAATTATACAGTACATCAAACAAATGATAAACACAAGTAAAATGATTGCAGCTGTGTCATAGCATGGAAAAAAGGAAAAAAGAAATGGGAAAGCAGCAGCATATGTCTTATTGCACCAAGCATTTATGCAGCTTGGGAAGAGAAGAGGAAGAGTGAAATGATCATAGAGGCAGAGGTGAAGGCGGTGGTGATGGTGGGGGAGTTGCTGCAGGGGCAAATCAAAGCCTATAATAAAGATTAGGGAGGCAAGATGAATTATAAGGTACCAATGGTAGAAACGAGCAGTATCTGACAGATCTACTGTTTCCCTGGCTTGGCCTCTCCACTGCAGAAAGAGCTGCATTCAATTCTCAGGGACAAAGGAGGTTTTTTTCCACCCCTCACCACCCAGCTCCTCAGTATACTGGAACACCATATTGACTGTTTGACAGGAAACAGGTTGAGCTCAGAAGGCGCTTGACCCTGAGAGCGCATTTTCATTATTTAGAGGTGTTTGTGCAGCAATGTCAACTTTTCAGAGGAAAGAATAGGAGAGAGAGAGGGGGTGAGCTGTGTTATAGTCAGATATTTTTTTCGTTGAGCTTTTATATGTATCAAATGCAGAGACATATGTTTTCTATAGGCCTGTGTTGCATTTAGTACAAGTTCTTCAAGTGTCATACCTGTCCACTAATGTAACAATTTCACAAACTGCCTCCTATTACTGTTTATTCAGTTAAAATTCATTACGCAAGTTTTCACTTTCCTGAAAACTTTCTTACCATATAGTCACTTTCAATAAATTAGAATATGGATTCTGATTAGGTTTGTTTGTCAATTAATAGCACTTTCTGAAAATAACCTTTGAGCAGGCATTACACATGCTTTTCATTACATCCATGTTTCTGTATTAAAAATGTTTTCTACATAATTGTCTAAAATCATATGTATTTTCAATACCTATAAGTGGAATATCATCACAAAAGTAAAGGCTTGATGTAAATTGAGTTGCTGAAATAAAAGCAGTGTTAATATTATTTATAAGTATTGGAGATGATTATATCATAATGTAATCAACAATCAAGCAAATACAGTCATATGCATGACTGTTTTTAAAGTTCTTTATTTCACTTCTCCAATGTCCTTTTTGGTAATTTTACAGTCCATTCTGAAGTAATCTCTCTAGTTATGCAGGTTTGCAGTATGTAACAGAAAGGCATTTGCAACCAAGGTCCAAACTCCCACCTTCCCAAAACAATCACAGAGCCTCCTATTATGAAAATGCTCGATTTTATGTAGGATTATGTTCATACCAGTTGAACCTTGTAGTTTTTTATTTTATTTTTTTTTTAACATTTGTCAAATTGCAAGCATGAGCTCTGATATATATCCATTATTAAGAAGTAAGGGAAAAGAATATATTGTTATCTATATTTTTATATATATAAAAGTCATTGTGTATGTGTATTCACCCCACTTTGATAGCCTTGAACAAAATCCAAGGCGACCAACTGTGTTCTGAACTCTCCTCATTAGTAAATATAATTCACTTGTGTGTAATTTTATCTCAGTCTAAGCACAGCCTTTGGGGCTGTTGGCAAAGTGATAGACCTACTAGTCCTAGATGCAGCCATCTGCCTGTCCGTGTACCGGAAGGTTCTAATATGATGTGTCTATTGATGTATGAATGTGCGTGCTGTTATGAGTGTGGCTCTAGCGTAAAGTGCTTTGAGTGGTTAAAAGGACCAAACTGCACTACATAAATTCAGTCCATATACCATTTGACTCCTGATATCTCTAGATCTTTGTTGCATGGCTTCACTCCTTCCCTTCCCCCCCTGTTTCAGTATAAAACCACTGTGATTAAAGGCAGCAAGTACCAAAAAATATTTTAACAAGTACAGTCATTTTGTGACAGTATGAGAAGAGAGGGGCAAGATGATGTGCTGATCAAGTTACAACAAAACTGAACCTTTTGGCTAACCTTCACACACTACACATTACATCACATCAGCACATATAGCATTATTCATGTAGAGAAACTTGGTGGTGGCAGAATCATGCTGTAGGTATACTGTTCATGTGGTGACAGGAGAAATGGGCAGAAAAGATGGAAAGATAGGTGAAGCTAAATTCAAGGCAATACTGGAAGAAAATCTGAGTGAAGCTGCCAAAGACAGATAATTGGGTGGAGGTTTACCTTCCCGTAAGGCGACAACCTAAAGAAGCAAAGCAAAGGTTCAGATTGAAGTGTGTTCATGTGCTTAAACATGCAATTACAAATCTGTGGAAAGAGTTAAAGCTGATGTTCACAGATGTGATCCATCCATTCTTACTGAGCTTGATTGATTTAGCAAGCATAAAAGGCAAAGAAAATATTTAACTACATGTGCAATGCTGGTAGATTCATACTTTGACTTGCAGCTGCAGAGAACTGTGGACTGTCAAAAATTCCTTGAATCCATTTTCACCATGAAGGAAGTGCTAAGAGATGCATCATAAGCAAAATCCTCAAATTTTCTTCTGGTATTTTTGGTGAATATTTTTTGGGATTGAAGCAGAATGAAATTAAACTGGAAGCTTTTCTTTTATTTGCTCAAACGGTCACTTGGCTATTTGTCTCTTTCAGAAAAACAAACTGACCAGCACAAAACAGAAACAATTGACACCATAACAATAAAGATATACATCTTATCACATAAAATACAGACTTAAGTCTGTGGGTCTTACTTTAAACAATGAATGATTAATTATTTTTAATCCACTTATAATCAGTCTGCATCTGACAGTGATTTATGTTTCAGTCTTAATATCTAAGCAGAATTTCATGCAAAGTGCAACAGACATGTTTTTTAATTAAAGATAGTGTTCTGTGTGCTAAAGTTTTAGTTAAAAAATAAATATATTCATTATTGCACTTAAGTTCTGTTTTTATTTGCATTACTTAAATACACAACTGACTTGGGAGTGTTTCTTTTGTTGTTTATTTGCTGACGTTTAAATAAATTCTCATGAAATTCTTCTTCCTCAACCCGTCTTCACATTTAGCTAATCACTGGCAAATGGTTATTGTTTAATTTTTAGTTAGAAATACAAGAAAAAGTCTTCCTTTTCTGACTGAACTGTGAAGGTAAGTTTATGTCTTTGCCCATTATAAAAGTGAAATGTCACTCAGGTCGAGGTCTTTAAGGATCAAAACTGATGTTCTAATTTACATGAAGGTTCCTTGGAATGTTTGCTCCCCATTAAACTTCTCGTTTTGCATATGGTCTGTTGCCATTTCTTTCGCACATTGCAAACTGGCGTAACGTATTCCAGAAAGTGCTTCGTCATTCAGTTTGTAGCATTGTCCTGCTTGGTAAGCATAATTTATTTTAATGAAAGCGCTACACAGCCGCTCAGCAGAGTCAATGGGTGTTGATGTGTGATAAAGTATTTAGAAAACTTTAAAATTGCATCACATATTTTGCAAACTTTTGCCTAAAAATCTAATTAAGGGTGCGTTGTCAAAAAGTTGCTTAAGAGCTCATATTTTAAACAGTGCTACTTTCCTTCTTAGCTCTAACAGTATACCAAGGACACACCATTCTTTCTCATATTTAAAAAACAAACTACATAAATTATATTTCTTTTTTCAGAACATTATTATAAAAATATAACCCATTTGATATTACAGATCAAACTGCAAATGGAGGGTAGCATGCAGCACCTGTTATATGTCTTCGAGCACCTGGTCCTGCAATGTCTGTCCACCAACCTCCATCATGAGTTCCCATGGTAACTATCAGCTGTGGTGGCCTAAAATTTGGGCAGGAAAGATGTTTGTCAACTTCATTCTGCGACTTTCCCAAGGGAAAAAAGAAACACAAAGCCATAGAAGTGTTTTACTTGTTTGTAGACATTGACTTCAGCTAACAACATTACACTGTGCTTCATTTAACCAGTTAAAACACTACAGAGGTCTGTGTCTCTGCAGAAAAAGCAAGGAACACAAGATGCGGTCTTTCGCTTCTTAGTCCATTCTTGTACAAAGAAAACGTTGTAGAAAAGAATATTTTAGTATAGTTCTTCAAATCCAGGCCTGAGGGCCGGTGTCCTGTAACTTTAGATGTGTTCCTGTTCCAACACACCTGAATCAAACGGCTGAATCATCTCCTCAGAATGGAGTGAAGATCTCCAGAGTCCTGCTGATGACCTGATTACTTGCTCTGGGTGTGATGAAGCAAAAACACATCTAAAAGTTGCAAGACATCTGCCCTTGAGTCCTGGATTTGAAGACTCCCATTAGTTTAGCTTAGAGTATAGCTTTGAGCATAAAATCTAAATGAAAATCATTTAATGCAACAGTTTGCCTGCTCCTCTTAATCATTGAATTGGTAGCTTAGCATTTTACATCTGTCAATAGAAAACAAATCCATGCAAACTTTCTATATAGATAGATTTAAACACACTAAGGAAAAACTCCAAAAACCTTGTCAGTGTAAGATACTCACATCATGTCCAGATTGTAATAGTTACAGTTGATTGTTTACCAAAAAATAAAAAAATAAAATTAGACTACAATGTGATTCTATATACATGGTTGTTGTGCAGCCCAGTCTCATTCTACGTGTCTGAGCTGCTGCCTCCCCAGCAGTTGACCATACAGCTTCCCCATAAAAAGCTCAACTGTATATTCTTCCACAGATCATAAAAGATTATAGGCATCTCTTGTGAACACTGAAAGGAACAAGGCTGTATAGTATCTGATGGATCCACAGATAAATGCTCCATTCCTAGAGAAGGCGACTTGTGATCTGAGTTTTGACAATTTTGGATTTATTTACCATTTTTACTAGATTTTGCATTTACCTATAGATATTGGGTGCTTTGCTTATTCACTATTTTGATATTTAACTTTTCTAGTGTTTACATAATGTCATTAATAATCATTCTTGGGTTCATCTGTTGCCTCAATTCTTTCCAAGTGGAACTGCTTTCTGCTTGTGGTTTCTTTGTGGTTTCCTTTCAGTGATATAACACCAGTGTTTTTATTTATTTATTTAATTTTTAAGCTGACATCAATATGATATTTCCTGCCTTCTGCCCACATTTTGGCCCCCCTCACTCCCAGTATCAGCCTTTAAACCACCATTCTTGAAGCAAACTTTAAAGCTTATTAAAACCGCCATCGTAAACCACACCACCATCATTATCTACACTTATGCACCCTCACTAAAGTCATCTTTTCTGTTATTTGAAGTACGAAAAATTACACAGTGTCACAGCTTGGACAGGAAATGAGCCAATTTGCAAAACTTTGAAAGACTTTGTTTCCAAAATTGATTTAATGAGGACAGGTCAACAAAATCTAAAAGCAAAAGGCTCTGTGTGATAACAAATTGTAGGAAATTTTTCAAAGACTCTTTCAAAGTAAACTGGTTGGAATTAGCTCATATGCTTTTATTGCCCAAACACTACAGTTTAACGCTGGTTTTAAAATGTTTTTTGAAAAAGGGAGTGAGAAAAAAATAATTCCTCTGTAACAAAGTGGAGCTGGAGGTATATGTAACTTTATCCATCACTACATTTAATAGCCATTATATTTTATCCTTTGAGTGCTTTTCCCTCAGCTCACAAAAGCATATTTTCTACTTTGTTTGTGCATCTATAATTATTTGATTGTGCAGAGGTGCAGCAGTGATGAACAATAAGTCAACAATAAAAAAAAATCTGAGATTTATGAAATAATATACCATGAACTCATTGAGTCATGTGACTTTCTGGAATCTATCAGGCAATCAAAAATAATTGTTTTACGAATCTAAATTATATGCAAGACGAAATATCACCAAATGTACATTTACATAATGTAAATGTACTGGCTAAGCCAATGAGTTTACATTATGTTTTCTTTGTTGATCTGTTCTGGTTCTTTGTGGTGCTTAAAATACATTAATTGTTTCACTTGAAATCAAAGGGTTGTTCATCTTGAAAGCATGAAGAATAAATAAATCTCAATAAGTATTTCTTTTCAAAACACTAAATCCATCCATTGTTTCAACCCTCATGTCACTAAGGTGCTCTGGGGTACCTGTTGTAATTGAAAAATTATTTGTATAAGATTATAAAAAGCATAAATTATAATAGTTGCTTCAAAGAGTTTCACTGGATTGCTCCACTAATAATAAGGCAAAGGGTTATAATTAAGATTGAGAAAAGAATGTTTCAACTAGATAGTTTAAAATACAGAATCGTGTATGTTTTTAATCAATTGTAATCGATTGTATCCGAGTCTCATTATGCAACAAAAATACAGAAGCTACTTACAGTATATCCAGATAAAAAACTGGTGTTAGAAATATTTCTTTGTTTATGTATAATGTGTAACTTATGATAAAATTACCCATGAAAAGATCATGAAAGGTTTTTTTTTGTCTGTAACCCACATTGATAGTTTATCAGAAAAGTTGCCACCTTTCCGATAAAATTGTGAGAATATCAAATCTTTCCAATTTTTCAGAAAAAAATTAATGAACATTTTATGCACATTGAAAGAAGCAAAATCTTTGGTATCCTCAACAATAAAGCTTTAATATCTTTTTACTAACTACTATTTTTTTTAGATTAGGACTCAAAGTGTCCACATTGGACATCTTTGTGCAGCTTATTTGACTTACATGCCCTAAAGCGAATCAGGCTACAGATAAATTAAGTTATTGGAATAAACTGGTTTTATGATTTGCCTCCTGTAAATTATCATTTTCCTTGTGGTTTCCATTTTATCATCACTTTGTACGAACAAAATGATGAACAGCATTACAAAGAAACTGCTTCGGTTTCCCTTGAATGGAGAATTTGGCCATTTTTAGAGTTGCAGTTTTCTGCTATTCTTTCAAGTGGTGTTTTTATGTTCACATACCACATGACTTCTCTTGATAAGAATGTTGAGTTTCTGAAAAAAAATATTGGGATTCTATGTGTGACATCTGGACATATAAATAAATATAAGATATGAGATTTATGAGTTTTTGTAAAATGTTTTATTTGATTTATTCAGGTTATTATATGTCCTGTAATAAAACCTACCTGGACATTTTTACATAATGAACACTGGTTCCCTCTAATTTCCATTTTAATCACTCGGTGCAAAAGCAAACAAACACCTCTCTTATTTCCACCTCGTTTAACAAACAATGCAAGAATGTTTATGTAGCTCATAATTGAGAACCTATCGGAAAAATAAATTGTTTTATCCCCAAACCAACATAACTTAAGTGAGCTGAACTCACAGAATTCCCTTGCACATGCCCCGATATTAAAGATTTAAAGTTTTGTGAATTAATCTTTAATCCTGGAAGTGTTAGGCAATGAGAGCAATATGTCACTTGTCCCCTTACCTCCAGGGTAGTTGGCAACCATGAGAGCTCAGTGTAGTTTGAGTTGTGGCCTATTTACCTAAGAGTCACTGATTTGAAAAGAAATTACTGCAACAAAGTTAAATCTCCTTTACAAAAATGAGTAATATACTGTATATATACTATAATACAAAAGGAGTAAATTAGAATGTGGGAAACCAGTTTTCAAATATATAAGGAAAACCTTCAGGTTCATGTTGTTTAAAAAAAAGTGTGATTTTGCAAAGAAACATTCATTCTAAATTGCACTTTGAGATGTTAGAGAAATTTTAGATCGTTAACCCTAGAGGACTGGAGCTGGTTCTGTGTATTGAGTACTAGGGCATCTCTTTCCCCCCCAAGGTCAGCATTTTATGCTTGACTGTACTCTTAAAGGCTGATTAAATCTGATTTGCACAGACAAAAATCACAGAGGTATTTTCATACCTCAAAATTCTAGATGCAATGATGGATTCAAAAGTTTTTCTCTGACATAAAATGATTGAGAAACAGAACAATGAAGTAGGAACAGGAAATTTAAAATGAACAGGATCATCATGTTTTGAGGCCCGAAAACGCTGCTTAATGTGGATGGGAGGCCCACGCACGTCTAATTTCTGTTAAACATTTATTGTCATAGGTGGTCACTTTAAAAACCTTGTGTAGATTAAAAAAAACAATAACATTTGGTCTCATTTAACCAGAGCACTTTCACCAATGTGCTCAGTTATGTGCTCTGCTTGAGTTATTACAAACTTATGACTTTTTACAAGTACAAGACTAATATGTGTCCTATTGACCGATTCTCCCAGCTGAGTTGTGGATTTTCCAGCTGCTGCAGATTTACCAACAGCCTTTTAGTTGCTGCTTTGCTTACTGCACTCCTTGCCTGGTCTGTCAGTTTGTTTGGATGGTTTTGTCCAGGTAGGTTTAGAGATGTGCGACAGATTTTCTATGTAGAGATGATGGATTAAATCTAAGATGTCCATTGCTTGGGATGATGTTTTTTTTTTTCTTTAATTCATTTGACTTATCATGGAATACGAACTCTACATTTCACAACAGTTACAACTTCTGAAAATAGTTAAGTTCAATTAAAACTTTTCTTAACACTTTATAACCCTAAAATAAAAAGGATTAAAAAAAAAGTAGATAATGTTCTTAGATCTTTGGTCATATAATTCAGAAATTTAGATAACTTAATCATAATAAACCACAAAGTAAAACCTAATATACAGTAAATTTGCACCAATTACATATTTTTCTGTTTTCATCTATGACTGGGATGGTATGTTTGTTTGTCAGTGGTCATGTTTAGCCATCCAGAATAGAAGAGCTTTCAGTAACACTAACAATTTGAGAGTGTACAGTGTAAATGATTAAAACTAAAATTAATATAAATATATTTAAACAATATCATTTAAAAATATTTCCCTTATGATTTAATTATTTGCACTTAAAAAATCTACACGGATTTTAAATTTGCTGTGACAGGAATATGTTACAAATAAATCCTACTGGGGCATTTGTTACCATATTGTACTGTAGTTGGTCAATGGTGTACATAAGATATGAAATTATTGTCTCAAAATATAGATTCAGAAGAGTTAGTCTCTTTGTTCGACAACTTTAAAAGTATTTTATTGAGCAGATAGAATCATTTGAGAAGTGTGTTTCTCAAAATAAAAAATTTAAAAAGTCATTAAAGATTAATATAATGTGCAAACATATCTAGGACACACCTGAAAACCAGTACAGATTCACAGGGCTCTTTGGGGGCCCTCAAATCAGACAGACTTGAGTTTATAGATGAAATAGCCACATTTCAGTGAAATATAAGTGAAAACTGTTATGGAAGTCACCAGAAATGTTACACGAAAACATCTAAATGGAATTACCTTCGACGGGCTAAAGCTTGACTGTAGAAAGAGGAATGAGGTGAAGTGGAAAACTGTCCTGTGGCTTAATAAATCAAAATTTAAATTCTACATCCTTTGGGCTAAAGAGGAACCATCTGGCTGGGTATCAGCACATAGTTCAAAACCCACCATCTGTGATAGTTTGGGGGTGCATCAGTAAACATGAATTCACCAAGTTGCACATTTTACAAGACACAATACATGTGAATACAAGTTTATTTCTAAATATTTGGAGCAACTTATCAGGCATTTTCTCTTTTTTGTTTACGAACATTACCAAAATCACAATTCACATGGATGTTTTCAGGATGGGTTTTTGCTATTTAGGTAAACTGCTGATGATGTGAATAAGTCAGCGGGGCCTGAGCATATAAGTAATATGAAGACACAGAAAATCTCAACAACATTAAAACTATTGTTCAAAAAGGTGAAAGAGGGCACAAATATTCTTATTGCAATAAGGACAAAGCATCCTAAAACACTCAGTTCTGCAAAGTAATTTAAGGAACCAGCTGCCACTGTCAGGACTCTATGCGAGGACAGCTACTGCTGTCCACTATAGTTTCTAGTTTGTCCAGTGTGACCCTCTCCACCACAAATTTAAACATGTCCAACCTTCTGCCAAAGGCCAGACTGGCTTTTTTCACAAAGTATTGAGGCAGCTTGGTGCTGTCCATAGGAGAGACAATGAATTCCCTGAATTCTTGCTCCTGTCCATTCTTAACACAATATCCATATCATCTGAGTTCTTTTAAATGTAGCAGGATCTTGATTTGTATTTATAATCCACTGTGCACAGTCCAACCAGGAATAGAGCTAAAACAGTCCCTTATAGGACGACATAGCTGTACCTTACTTTCCAAAAATTATAGTTCCCTGGTCTTATAAACTTGGGTTGTTTTGACAGGAAGTCTGTTAATCTGGAAGTGTGGATTATGAACTGCATTCCCTGCAACCTGCCTTTCAAGGGATGAATGGTGGTAAAACCACTTTAAAAGTCAAAAGAGAAGATTTGCATAGATTTGCAACATCCAGGTTTCTGAGGTTATATATAAGTCCTGGAAAGATTATTTTCTAATGTCCACCTATAGGCCTATTAATGCCCATTGGTCTCACAAGGAAAATGACAGACTGCTCCAGAACTTTGTTCTAAAACATCAAAAAAAGATTACAGTGGCTGTTGGGATTTGATTACAGTACCAAAAGAAGGAAATATGAATTGGTTTCCACTCGTCTTGCTTGTTTTTTAAGATGAAAGATCGAAAATATGGGCACTCTAACCACTTCACAGACAGAAGAATCTATGAACTCCCATGTTTCCATTTGAGTACACGTTGATTCATGTTTGGCTCATATTTGCAATATGCAAGTCCCTGCTTTGAAATGTTTATACTGAAGCAACCTCTCATATACCAGCATTTTATTTGAGTCAATATAAGACCCTTCTGTTGCACCTCATCTAGAAAGGTGAGCACACACTTTATTTTACTCTTCTGTAAACCATGAGTCTTTTTATTAAAAAAAAAAAAAACAAACAAAAAAAAAACAACTCATGTACATCTGTGGAATAAGACTCACTTCCATGATTCCTTTGTTTGCTGCTCTTTTTCTTCTGAATGTCATTGTCTGTCTGCAGTCATTTTTTTGTACTCGTAACAAAACAAGAACAACAAAGAAAGTGACACAACATGATTGGTCTTCACTGAAATGCAATCAAGCTTTTGATGAGCTCTTGTTCTCTGTTCTATTTCCATTTCCTTCTCATTTGCTACTATCTGCTGTTACAGATTGCAGGTTCGGAAATAAATTAAAACAATGAGACATTCTTAAGCTACAGATCTGTTTGACCTAAGACTGCCTTTTAGAACACACAATGCCTGATTTTTACTGATAGCCTGAGATTTACAATTACTCTGTCCAGATCAGCACTTCAAGGAGTGATATTGATCGCCTTAAGAGGATTATTTGTATGATCCCCTTTTCCATCCCATTTTCCTTCTGGATGTTAAGCCACTTAAAATTAGGGCTACCCTTTTAAAAATGATGCTTATGGTAATTCCCATTAGCTTCATCATCTGATTAAATTAAGGATAAAATAAGCAAGAAAATAGCAATGTCTCCTCCTTGAAGTGTGAAGAATTACTGTGGAGATGTGATTTGCAGACATGGTTGTCAGTTTTCTGGCTCCAGCTTTGGAAGAGAAGCCATTTCCTCTGCTTTCCTAAGAGGTTTATTGCATTCCAGCACAGTGGGACTGTAGCGCTTTGTCGTGGAAAAGGCCTAGATGCTTAGGATAAAGGGCTATTTCCCTTTCTGCTCAAAGGAAAGGAAGAGACACATCTGTCTACGTTCTGTTTTATCTTTCCCATTCTTTCACTTGTTTTATCTTCCCTCCTAATCTGCTCATCCCAACTCACTTAATCTAGGGAGCCTACGTGACCAAAGACTGTGATGACTCCTTGCGAACCACTCACTGTTTCTGTTAGATTGTCCTCTCAAGTTGGCCATGAGAATTTTCAGCAGGTCAAAGTTTTGTGATTTAATCAGTATACTGGCTCTTGCTTTTGGTTTGGATTTCACCCAAACTTGTGTTTTAAGTTAAAGACGAGATACCACTGAGTGCACAAACTTCTGCATTCATATTCATACATTCATAGAAAAAAGATGTAATAAAAACAACCAACTCCACCTTTTGGGAGTTAGGAGGTCAAGGTTTAAGGCTTTAGTTTATATGGACGAGCAATTTATATGCACCTGAGCAGCAGCAGCACCCATGTGAGCTTGATAGCTAACACAGTCAAAACAAAATGCGGTGTGCATACATGCGTAACAGTGTCAGATTTATTATCCATGGCAGCGCTAAGCTTATCAGCCTTGACCAAAGGTACCTTACCTGTAGTGGAAAAAATGGTGATTTGAAGCTGAAAAACAAGCTACTATTTACGCAAGTATGAACTTAGGCAGCAGCAGTCTTTCACAGTCAATTCCCAGCTAAAAAAGCAAAAGGAAACTCCTGCTTGAAATAATAATAATAGTTCTAAAGAATTCTTATAGGAATAATAGAAAGTATAAATGGACAAATACATTTTTCTAAAATGTAAAATACAGCTATAAAACTGTATGCTAGCCTCATGTGAACAACAAGTAAAGATAGATTTTTTCATAGTGTTTTTCCTAGTTATTTTAAACATGCCAATGGCATCTAGCTTGGGCTGGTACTATGTGTGCTGTTTTTAATGCATATGTAAATGTTTTTGTTAGTAAACAAAGTTCATCTCTGACACCAAATTACACTCACCAACAGCTTTATTATGAGCATCTTGTTAGGTTGGACCTCCCCCCGATTGCCTTCAGAATTGACTTACTTGTGCCGCAGATTCAACAGGGTGTTGGAAACATTTCTCCGAGATTTTGGTCTTGATAGCATCATGCAGCTGCTACAGATTTATCAGCTTAACATCCATATAATATCCCATTGCACCACATCTCAAAGGTGTCCTGTCAGATGAACATCTGGGGTCTGTGGAGGCCATTAGAATAGAGTGAAGTTAATGACATGTACAAAAAACCAGCTTAACCATATCAACCAGCCATTTCTACCCATGTTCATTGAGTATTTTAGTGCCTGTGCATTATCTGTAAACCAATAAGTAGTAAATTAATGCAGATGTCTCAAGAAAAATAAATGAACAAAGAAAATTAGTAAAATAAAACAAAAAAAGTGCAGTTTATGTCTGAATAAGACTGAGAATGTTGACATTACTGAGAAGGGTTGAAGGAGTCGCTCTACCTCTCTTTTGTTACAGAAAGACTGGGGTGAAAGAACTGCTTTGTCCAATTAAATGAAATATCACCTACAACAGAAGGAGCTGTTTTGTGTGTGACAAAACAGACAAGACAAGATGGGAGTTATTGTTAACAATGTGGAGGACATGACTACAATAGAGTGGGAACAGAAAAGAGATACACCGCATTTCAAATTAATTTGTCTGCAGACAACGTAAAAAAACATTTGCCTTTTGGAATTTTTTCATTAAGACTCTTGGCTTTTTGTGTATTACTGAACACGTCTTACATAAAAAGCCGACTGTCTTTCAGATGTCTGCAGTGTCAGATCTGACTAATCCCAAGATGTCCCTACCTGCTAACCCTTTGTCCTACCCCTACAGCTTACACAATCATGCTGAGATGCTACTTTGTTTTGTGAAATAAGAGTAAATGTACTTGCAAAAAACACACATTTGTCCTTCTTCTTTAAAATATATTTAAAAATCTGTTTTGATTGTTTTGAGTTTTGTATGTGGATATATGGTAGCTTTTTCTTATAACCCTTTCATAGCATTGCATATCTGTTTCAGTTACATAGAAAGATAATATGACTTCTGATTCAATCTGGATCCGAGCTACATCAGGAAGCCACAAATTGTTAGGGAGACACCAAACAGCAACAAAGCAGAAGACAGCATTATACCACATATATACATCATTGGTACAGAATCAGCACAAGACCTACAACAATGATACCCCAATGACTAAAAACTTCACTAGATCTCATATTATACTACACAGATGTTCTATCGGCACTAATGAAGACTCTTTTACCTTTGTGAGACACAATTTGATCTACTTTCTGATTACTCATGCTAATATTTAATTGATCATTTGTTAGTGCCCATAGATCTTGCAGGACGTATTGGATGTTCATTTTCACATCATCAAATTGACACCATCCATACTTCAGACATGACAGGACTTAATATTTCACCAAAGGGACTCCATTGCTGTATGTAGACCCAAAGCATGTTTTAAAAATCCCAACATACAAGACAAGAGAAGAAATTATGTAGAGGTTTTCACAAATATGAAAAATGCAGCCATGTATGACTGTTTGTTTATGACACTTTTGTATCCATGCATGTATTAAAATTGTAAATTTGATTGTGTATCAACTTCTTAAATACAAAATACTGCTAAAATACATTAGCAGTATTTTGATCTTAATGAAGCAACTTCTTTAAGTCTTGAAAAAGAGGTATGAATATGCCCAGAAAATAGGTTTTTAATTGGATTTTGTATTCTTTTACCACGCAGTTATCAGTAATGGTTATCTCAAGATCTTGACAAGTGTAAATCCAGCGGTAATTAGAGCTCAGCAATAAAGGATGCAGCCCCAGACGGCCTGCAGTGTCCTGACTGTTCAGCCAGACTTTTCCAGCTGGAACACCTCTACTCACCAGCTGTAAGATTTCAGCTACAAACCCGGGGGGCCTGGCAACATAACAAACTGCCCAATAACTGCGGACCATTGGAGGAGAAAAACCATCATCACTATGTTCTTGTTGTAGTTGTTAGATGGGCACAACTGTTTTTGTGTTTTGATAATTTCTTTGTTCAGTTTCTTTTTTTTTTTCGACAAGTTGTTTGGATAGGCAATTTGTTGAACCCTACTCATGATCCAATGACAGCAGCTTGTCAATGTTGAGGAATAGAAGAATCCAAATAAAAGCTGCAGATATCCTGTTGAGATCAATGAAATCAACAAACAAGGGAGATGTGGAACCTACCGTTTATCACCAACATCCACTCTTATTTGAAAAGATGGCACTGAAATTAATGGAGTGTTTTATTATTTTCCAAGTTCCACTAGGCTATCTTCAGGGTTAATAAATCTGTCAGTAGTAAAATTTCCCCTCACAGATGAGAAAATTTATTTCTCTGTTCAGCACCTACATATTCTCCATAAACTATGCCAGTGGTTTTTTTTATAAATATTTATATTTTTACAACTGAGTGAGAATGTAGAAAACAAACAGAAATGTCTATGAAGCAATGACTGTGTCAATGTTATAATGGTGCATTTGAGTTATGTGTCTGGAGAACACAGGATGGTAGCCTCCCCATTACTAACCCTCCCCACCATCTGTGCCACATCTCACTCGGGGCTATTCTACAACATCTTTCTGTATCATTTGTTGTCTCCTAGCTTGTTTCCTGTCGTCTGCTTCTTTTCTATATCAGTGCTCACAGTAGTATTGATACTGTAGATCATAGACCTTAAACAGTATTTAAACTGGGTGTTACAGACCACAATAAACTGCCCTGTAAAACTGATCTTGTCTTATATATTTGGTCATCAAAATGTGCATCTCAATACAATGCCAATACAGTATTGTATTGGCATTATTTTACAGTGATGGGAAAATAATTCACTCCTATCACAAAGCAGTTTGACTTACTCATTTGTGAATAGTGTCATTCGATACTATTAAGTCTAACAAAGCCAGAAATTCATCTATTAGACTGAATATCTAATTAATTACCGTAACAAAACAATAAAAGCTCACAAACTGTTACATTTTTGTGTAGTTTCATAAAAGCTGTCTCAAAGAAGCTTTCATCTTTCAACAAAAACGTGTAAACTCTGGTGATACCATTGTAAACTGTGACGGGAAAATACTATTTTTCTAAATATTTTAGAAAGCCTTCCAATCCTGGGGGATTTTGACTTCCATCACAGAGTAAGAAAGGATATTTTAGCAGCTAATTTAATTGCCACGCATGTCACTGTATGTTTTGAGAGCGTCCTGTTCCAAGTCCCAGAAAAGGACTGACTCTGTGTTTATGTCTCAGCCTGAATCCCGTTGGCAAGAAAATCTGCAATTTGCCTTTTCCAACAACAGATGCTGTGTATAAATTATGCACTGAAGTCATTAGAAAATAATTTCCTGAATGGCAAAATGCAGGGGGGGAAAAAAAAGCATTTGTGTGATTTAGTGCCTCGAAAGTGAGCTCGGGTTGAATTTTCTTATACTTGTGAATGTGTTGTTGTCAGAGCAAACACCTGACAAGTTCAGGAAATATATTTTTTATTAACTTTTTTTATGCATTTCATGCTCCTGAGGACATGCCCCTGTGAGAACCATTTGGTGTTTGTTGATTCTAACACACTGCGCATTCCTGATTATCTTTCAAAGGTGGTGATTGAAGTGATGATTCTCATCTTGACTGTTGCTGTATAATTGGGCAAGGTATCTGTTGTTGGTCTCTGATGAAAGCGCTCCTCTTATCCACAGCTGGTCTGCTACCTTTGATGGCACTTCTTTTTTTTTTCTTTTTTTTTATCTTTGTGGTGCAAACACAAAGATCATTTTAAACTAATTTACTTATGAGGCATCACAAGTTGTTAAAGATAATAAGATGCCTACACACACCATTATAGCAGTCTTGGCCAAACTTCTTAATAAAGTACAAGAAGGACGGGAAAAAAAATGGTGATTTGTGTGGGCAGGTGGCTCAGGGGAGGTCAGACGAACCTAATGTCTTCTGACAGCTGAACGTGCAGTTTCCTCACTAAGACAGCAGGCATCAGCATAATTCCAACTATATGATGGGGACAAATAATTAAACTAAAACCACCTAAAAAAATTAGGTGGATAGAGGGGTTACATCCTATCATGACCCTTTCTTCAGTGAGCAGGATGCAAAGTTTAATCAGGAGGGTAAAAACTTTATCCTTAATTTAAAAAAAGGAAAGCTGTCCATCACAACTGTTCATCTTCATGAAATTACAGATTCTCTTAATGTATTTCAAGAAAGGTTTTTCAGCCATTCAATTTTTTTTTACCTAATTAAGACACTTGCAGATTGGTTTTAGCTATCTTTCATATTTTAAGGTGAAAACCAAAATTACTTTTCCGCAGTTCTCATTAATTATCTTTGTGTGAGTTTTTGATGGTAAAATTTTTCTTAAATAAAAATAAAACTGAAGAAAATATTTCAACAACACACTCTTCAAATTAAACAAAGGGAGTGGCGGCTCATATTATTCCCACTACCAAACCTTGCTTCGCACCAGTTTTTATTAATTCAAGCACTGAGAAAAAATAAAAATAACTCATAACGTGGCAGCAAGAAAGAATCACTTTCATCAAGACCTGAGGTGAGGATTTGACAAATTTTTGACAATCATTGAGGAGAAATGTTTGAAATTTCCAAGCTAGTTTCAGTCAAAAACAATAATACAAAAGAATAGCTCAGACACAGTTATATTGATACAACATATAGTAGTAGTAGTAGTCTCCGCATAGACCTGGTTGCAAAGTGCTATTTTTCAGAGCCCATCTATCTTGGCATTAAATAAATGCTTTGTAGACTTTTGTAGTTGGCATTGAAGGCCAACTCCTGCTTACAATGCTGCCAGTACTGATTAGATCAGAGATCAGTTGGTTGGGATTGAGACAATCCATAAAGGTTCATTTATCATTCAAGAAGAGGTATAAGCCAATAAGTAGTCCAACTCAAACACTTACTAAAATTGCTCCAATATTTATACCTAAAGAAAACAACTGCATCTTTACAGGTCAGCATCCATGCATGTCTTGAGTCTAAAACAACATATTAGCCCTTCATTGTCACGGGCCAGGAAATATTGGTGATCTGTAAAAACCAGCTCCTTCCTGGTTTGCTATGTCTTCTACCAATGCATTAATTTCACAGACACACGACTGTCACCACGATATTTAGATGTTTACAGCAATCAGTCTGATTGCCTCACACCTTGTCACATTTTATGCGTTAATCTGTGGCACATCACCCTGATGATCATTCGGGAAGAGAAATGTGATGATGAGAAAGCGTTGATGAAATGTCATGCGAACTTTGATTTAAGATTTTACTTATTGGTGTTTTTTTATTTGAAAGGTCCTTATGTGTATGGCTCACCAGCAAAAATTTGTTTTGAATGCTTAAAATAAAGTTGCTCTATGATTAAAATTTGATAGGGAGTGAGAGGAATTATGCTGCAGTGTGGCTTCAATTCCCCACCTCACCATCTGTGTCACCAGGTTATGTCTCCAAACCAAGTGCATGCATTGGTTTATTTTTTCCACACAACCTTTAAAAAATGACATACATCAGTTTCAGGCCATGTTTTGTGCATATGCCATGTTTATAAATTAAAACTTGTGGTCTTTGTGAATGCTGGCTTAATCCTAAACTAATGCAACTAATTTAAATGTGGGCAGCACAGAGAGATGCAGTTTAATCTATGGAGCTATTTTTAGGAGCAGATTTGCCTTTTTGTTTCGTTTCAGAATTAGAAAAATATGCTAACTCGATTGCCGACATTTTTGCTATTCAATGTTGTTCCAGTTGACCTTGTGTGGACAAACAACTACAGCATTATTTTATTGTTCTGCTTTAAAACTTCACACTTTTTAGCACTATGAAACATTTGACAAGTGTTTCTATACGGCACCAAAAGCTGACAGTGGATATTTGAGTGGAGCTAGCAAAGCGAGTCGGGTCACATGACACAGGCAGAAAAGATGTTGGTACAGTCTCTCTCTCTCTTTCTCTCTTTAGTCTTCTCTCTAATTTTGCATCATTTAAAGGATGCAAAAGGTTGATATTTCAAACCAACTATAATACAGTTTTGGCACACATACAGTATATATACAGCTTGTAAAGGTTTCCTGTTACTGATGATTTAAAGATGCCACAATCTGCACCTGGACTCTGCTTGATATCTTTAGTTTTTCATGAGGTAATGTTGTGACATCAAGCTAGTTTCTGTCTGTAGAAAAACAAATCAGTACTTTAGTAGAACCAGTAAAGAACTGCCTATAGCACCAGCAATGGCAAAGCACTCAAAACATGTTAATCTGAGCTCTTTGTTAGAAGTTAAACTTACTTAACTATACATCTGCTTAACTATAAAGATTATCATTACTATTCTGCAAGACAGAATGATTGAATGCTTTTGTCTTTATCATGTAAATGCAGTTAATTTGGTGGAAACCATAGCCTCTCACCCCATGGATAAAGTGAAAAATCATAGTTTTTAAGAAAACATCTTAGTGCTCTGCACACACATTTGTTTTTTGGTAAGAGTTTAGGACACAATGGGAGACTTTCTGCAAATGAGTAATGTCTAAATGAATAAAAATGTAACAATGAAAACTAAATAGAAGGGGTTTGAACAGCCTTTTTTTAGATATACTATCTGCCGAGTGAACGAGCATCGGTGCATCTGGATTTGTTGCAACTGACGTTTCTAGCCACAGTTGTCATCTTCTGGTTAAATGATGCGTGAAAGTGAATATCCATCTTCTGTGATCAAAAGCGTTATGTGATGACAGTACGATACATGCATCATAAACAACCTGGCTTGCTTGTGGGAGTGAAAATACCACACTGGGCTCAGAGCCTCAAAGAGAGGAACACACTGTCGAGCCTTCTTTTATGTGTAGATTTTGACAATACATTTTTAAAACCTTTGTTAGCTCTGTATATTCTTTTGTCCAGACCATCGGTCCTTTCCAACTAACAACAATATTTTCATTTCTTCAAAAGAAAATGTGTTTTAACCACAAGTCACACTGTGAAAATCCCCCCCAAAAATATGCTTTGATTTCAAGAAAGGGAAACAGAAAAGGTGGAGAATCTGTAAAATCTTTTTCTAAAGTATTTGGTCCCAGCATAAATAGCCTGCTGTGTAAGCGTAGGGGGTATTAAGTGATGTAACAAGCTTATTTGTGAAAACAGAAGTGGTAATGTGAATGCAAGTCGGAGGAGGGGTTGTGTCATTTAAGTGCACAGTAAGAAATCACTCAGCCTACGAGAATAAGCCCCCAGGCAACCAACTGAGGTAGGTAGGGGGTGACGTTAGAGAGGAGGGGAGAGGGTTGAGAAACACCATCTACATTAAAATCTTCTCAACACCTGTGTGGATTTCCTAAATTAAAAAATGTCCAACTCTGGAGCGCGAAAGAGCACCGCAGGAGGGTAAAGCTTACGCAGACAAATGCCAAGAAAAAAGAAGTGAGAGACGGACGGTGCAGCCAACGAGAAGTGAGAGCAAAACAGCAAAATGTCTCCTCCTGCTTCCTGTGATTACAGTGCTATTATTTAAATGTCAGTGTCTGTCTGCCTGAGAGTGGGCCTTGTAAAGTCTAAATTGATGTGAGTATTGGACAATGTGGTAAAGCCTTCTTTATTTCTATTAATTTAAATAGGACAAAATGTGTGTGCATGCGTGTGTGTAGGCGAGTGGGTGTCGGTTTTATTATAGAGAGGAGGGAGGAAGGAAGAGCACTCTTGTCTCAGTCGCAGTGTTGATGCACACAGAACAAGGTTAATTACTTTTCTGACCTTCTGCGGAAGCTTAAAGAAATATTCCAGCCAAAGCCTGAATAGATAGCACAAGCAGAGATGCTGAGTCAATGGCCAAACAGTAAAAAATGAAACACAGCTGAATCTTTAAAGTGTAACCTTATTTACTTTCAGCGTCACTTATCAAATGTTTCAATAAAAAATGCCTGCATTGCTGATTTAACATCAGAGGGAAAAATGATTACTTTTTCCCCTCCTCCTGCAGCTCCTGACTGGCTTTTATAAAATATATACACAAAGAATAATTCTGCTCTATGAATTTTATCTCGGAATATGCTTAAATTGATTTCACTGGTGGGAATGTGGTGGTTTGCACAGTGACTTCAGACATGGTCGAAATCTGATACAAGGATTTAAAACAAGAACATTTTATTTAATTTCTCTGCCCTGGCAAGATTTTTAATCCAGACCTCAAACACTCTTCAGCCAGGTGTAATCATGTTGCTGTGCACTGCCAGTCAGCTTGCTGAAAGACAGCTATTAACCTTCTCTCTTGCTTAAATCCATCCATTAATTATCTATACCCGCTCATCTGTGAAGGACATTGGACCATATATGTGGGGTAGAACCTCAACAGGTTTCATCACATGCGGGACAAACAACCATGAATGCCCTCACACTCACACCTACAGGCAATGTAGATACAACTTGACCTGACATTTGACAATCATGTTTTTAGTGACAGTGGGAAGAAGCCAGAGGACCTGAGGAAGAACACCGGCAGAGTAAGCAAACGCCAGCCTGGAATTTCAACCCAGGATCTTCTTGCTGCAAGGCAACAGTGCTACCAGCTGTGCAACCCTTGCTTACAAGAAAGAGAGGAAATGTTTCTGGTCATGAAAATATAGTCATGCTGTTGATGTCAAACACACTAATACTAGTGCTTAACTCGATTTCAATGGTTTCTGAAGATATGAAGCTTTAAAAAAAAAATAATGCTTCAGAATTGCAATTCTTTGGCACTGTACCATGCACATTTTGAACACTGCCTCAGGGAGTCTTTCAGAAATTTGTTCAGATCTCTAAACATGGAGTGAACATCACAAATCTGGTCAGGACCATACTGGGGAGAAAATGCGGCCCAAGAGTTCCTGACAGACTGACCCACCTTCGACTGCTCAGGCCACCTATAATTAAATAGATCAACAACTCGATAGCTACTGTGATGGAAATTATTTTAACAGAGTGAAACACTATTTCAGTAATCACAGAAAGATACAATTTTTGTCTTTAAGGTGTGTTTTATTAGAAGTCACACAGCGTTTGAAGACTCTACCCACTGAAGTCAGTCAGAAGAAAAGCCCCAAGTACAACATAACTTACATAGTCAAACACTACTTAGTTGCCAGGCAGATTTCAAAGTTATACAATTACTTTAATGGGAGGAAGTCAGACTTTAAAGAACAAACAGGAGGGTATCAGGAGATAACTCAGACAAAAGGAAAAAAACTGAAAAGAGAACCCGATTCCCCCAACTCACTTCCCTTCTCTCAATTTACCCTTATCAGATATAATAAACGTTCTCTCGTTTATGGCAGCACAGGGTTGAGGTCAAAAACCCCGTAAAACTTTTCCACTAAAACATAGCAAACAGGAATCCTAAACAACATCATTCATTTTAAAATTTTCTATCACTCTAAAAGGCTAGCTCGATAGACAGCTACATACTGTAGATACTGGCCTACTAACCCATTGGTCCACTGGGAAAATTCTTGCCCGTCCGTTCCTGAATCTGGTACATCATATACTTTATACTGATCATAGGTGACAGCTATGTAGTTTCTTTTAAAACATGCTTAAATGTTGTAGCAATGTTCTGATAATAAATTTACTTAATTTATTATCAGATTCATACTGTAACATTTAGGTATGTTACAGTATGAAGACGCTCTGTTTCTGATGAAGATTTAACTAGAGGGACTTCATTTGAAATACTCACTTTCACATAATAATTAATTGACAAACTGAGGGAACTGATTCACTCAGTACAGGGCATTGAACTTTAATCTTCAAGTCATAAAGCACAGAAAAAATGAATCGAGTTGGTCATATCAAGGTGAGAGCATTGTACAATTTTACCTTTTAAAGTAAATTTTACATCCTTAATTCCAATACATATGTACTATGATACATAACGGGGTGGATCAAAAGCAACAAACATATTTAATAGATGTCACGGAACTTAAGAGTCCTTTGTGGGAATTCATGGTTCAATAAAATAACTTTGTTGCTTTTACATGTCAGCAACATAATTGGCAAGAAAACAAACACCATGAGAAAAGCTTAAAGGGACACCACATATAATTCATATGGGGTGACAATGTTTTCCATCTATATTCAGTAAGATACAAGCAGCATATTAGTTAAGTAGCTGACTGAAGGCTCGCTACCAAAGCAGATAGTCTTCCTAATTAGCCAGATAAAGGTATTACATATTTTCAAAGCACATAGTGCCATTTTATAGCACAATAAAGTAATTACGTTAGCTTCAGTTGTCTAAATGTATCAAAAAGAAATTTGAATTTGCCTCACAGCTGTATTTGATGCCTTGAAGTGGCCTGTGTCTCTTTAAGAACCTCTTATCCTTTCCGTCTCTCCCCTTTCAGCACGTCATCACAACGCTTCCCCATGCCATATACTGATGCTTTTTACAACCGTTCTTAGCAGCTTTGTAGTTTGTATAATGAGCTCAGCCGATGCTCAGTTCCACCAAGTGTCTGCCAATTGCTGCTGCTGCTAGTCTGCAGCAAAAGTCGTTTTACAAAATACCTCCCCCTCTTTAATGTCATGATTTCCCTGCTCCTGCCGTCTCTCCTGCTGCCTCTGTCCCTCCCACTCCTGCTGATTGTTCCCACCTGTGCTGCTACCCATATAAACTCCTGCTCTGTAGTGACTCAGTGCAAGATTGTCCTCGTTGCTGCCTTAAAAACAGTCCCGTCCCATGTTCTTGTTTCTGATGGTGGCTCTAACCGGACCCCTGACCGTCATCTCTGCCTGCTCCTCATTTGTTTAGCAAGTGGCTCTGATTCTGGCTCCAAACCTTGCTTTACGAACTCTGATTATTTCCTTACAAATTCTGCATCTGTTTTGCCTTCTCTGCCTGCTCTGTTGTGAATATGGACCGTTTCCCTGATTGTGTATTGGATTGTTGACACTGAAAAAGTATACTACGGCTTACCTCACTACCAGAGTTTCCCTCCTTGTTACAATTCTGTTACTCTATAAAACACAGAACAAAAACTAAGGAGATATAATATTTAGCTCTTAAACTACACCTAGAACTGCAATTGACATAAGGAATATGCTCCAGCTCATCAACCTTAAATAAAGGTATTCTAACCTTTGTCCCAGGTTTTGCAGTGCCACTTTCCCTTTTCGAATCAATTCTGAGCTCATCCATGCAACTAGTACACTTGTACTGGCAAATTAGTGTACTAATAATGTCAGGGCACTTTCTGGGTCCAAGAGGACTTGTGATAGGTTGGACAACGGTGCTAATTTGAATTAATTGCATTTCTACAATATTCAATAGATTTCAACAAAGTTTAAGCTTGTTTTTTTGCCTGTCTAGTAAGACCTTGCCTCTACAGATTTCCTAGCTGAGCCTCTAACAGCACAGAGTATTGATGACTGTGGTAATGCAACACTATAACAAACTGGATGACTTTTACAACTGCAAATAAAAACTCTGCTATGAAAACACTTTGAGTAAAACTAATAATTCTTTAAGTGTAATTAGAAAACTATATCAAAACTTTAAATTAATAAAGAAAAAAGTCTAGTATCTCATGTGATTTTTCATACAGTAATTTCCCTGCATCATTAGGCTGCATCAATATGCAAATATTTACTTGAAGTGGGTATTTTAGAGCTTCTGATGGAGATGTGATTTTGCTACTTCTCAGGTAAGTAATACAAACATTTAACTATCAGGCACGCACATAATTCAAAAGTAATCAATTCAAAAGTAAGCTAGCATGAATGGTTTTGGCTGTGGAAGGAAACCAAAATATCAGATGAAAAGACACATATCTATCAAGGAAATTGAAATTCCCCAAAGGAAGGACTTGTTTGTGATTTTAACAATCTGGCAGGCAGCTGGCTGTACTAATAACCACATTATAATAATAATAATTTGTAAGGCATATGGTATTTTGGAATTTTGTTTGGTTTCTTTTTCCCAAAATGAACAAAATGATTTAGTTATTTATTTGTGGTGTTGTCTTTTGCAGATCTCCCTGGCTTTTTTTTTATATGTTTCAACCATTTTCCACTACAGCATCTCTTTCTGATTTATGAAAGTTTATGGCAAAAAAAACTAAACTTTTTGTAGTTTTCATTTGCTTGTATCCAGTGCCAAAGTATTGCCAAAGTAGTGGATGGCCCTTCTGCATGTACAGAGTTTGCAATGTTGCAATTAAAAGTATTGTGTTTTTCCTCAAACTTCTTCTCAGTTCAAAGCCAAGAGAAATTTGTGTCTGTCTGATTCCAGAGCCAACAGCAGAACATAATAAATTTCTAATATCAGCAACAACATACAGTTGTTCTCGATATTCAGATCAGTCAGTCCACTGTAATGTCTGGCAGATATGATTGATGACAAAAATGTTTTTGAGATACTGTTCTTAAAATGTGAGATACTATTTGTTTTATATTATGGACAGTGACATTTGTCTGTAATTTATAAGTTATATTTTTCACTTGCAAAAAAATATAAGCTGTGAAGTTGCATAATTTTGAAACATGTAGATTTACAAGAATTTTTTGTAAATATTAAATGATGTTCACAAGACCAAATCAGGGTGGTGAATTTCTGAGTGATAGTGGTTTAATGACTGAAGCTTCAGTTTAGTGATGTGTCATTTGTGAATAAGACGTCTGTAACAACCCAAATAATAACCACATACGAAGAAATTATTCATCCGAATTGTGGTTAACACGGCTTGGGGAGTATAGAGGTTTACTAAAATTTAGTAAGCACTTTTTGAAAGAGATATTTTTGGTAATGAAAACTAAAATAAAATGTCTTCTCCATTGAGAACCTAATTGCATGCATGAAACCCAAGTATATATAACCTTTGTAACATGTTTTATTAGAAAATGGTGTCTTTAAATGCCGCTTCAGGAACATCTGCCTCTGATGGAACCAGAATGAACCCAATATATAAATCAAACTTCACAAAATGGGAATATCCTCTATGCATAGTTTTAAATATGCATCAGTATAGCCTGTTATTTGGTTAGAATTAATAATTCCTTCAGGCAAACAACCACATTACTGCACCATCTTAATTTCAGCCACACTTACAGAAATAACAGTTCCACAGCCCCTAGCACTTCATGCTGCAAAATGTAATGTAGGACAGATAATAACCCTATTTGATTATCAGTCTTGTAATAAAATCTGGATGTCTAAAATTGGTATGCTGGCCATAGAAGTATATTACTTAAAAGAATGTGAATTAGAGTGACATTTTAACATCAGCACGTCTCACAGTGGTTTTGTCAGTGTGTCAAATCGTCAGACAATTTGACAGAGTCATATATCTTTGATCCAGAACGGAGTTAGCACCCAGCTCAAACCTCCCCAAGCTCAGTTTCATCTCCAGGATAAACACACTCACAACAATTAAAAGAGATATTAGGGTTGACAAAATAATTAACAGGGGGCCAGTGTGACTCTGGGGTGTGGGATTGTGTGCAGTCAACAAAAGACGAATAAACAAATAATCATTTGGGTGGTTGAGCAACATATTAATTGAGTGCTCAGCAGAAAACCTTGGAGAAGATGAGCATTTTGGTGCCCTCAGTAACACACACGCACACACACATCTTATAAAAAATAAACAGTGATTCCCAGCTCAGTCACTTAGAGACTTATCTTTGATGAGAATGCTGAGAAGTAGTCACTCCTCTGTTGAAACAGCTGATCTCAGTGGTCCTTAATTACTCTCCTGCAGAGATTATCACTGCTAACGTCTCTCCTGGTTTCACAGTTAAGCCTATGGCTTCAGATTCCTCAGGTGTACATCGCAGACATCAGCTTAGAGTTTTTGCTTGTGCGCCTCACACTACTCCTGACTTAAATGATAATGATAGCAGGTTTTTTTTCACTGCCACTGCATACATTAAACCTTTATTTTAGTTAAAAACAAAAGAACATGTTATATGCTGGCTATCTTATTCCATTCACTGACAAATACACACAGAGACAGCATTGGTACAAAGTGACACTAAAGCTGAGTATTTAACAGTGTTACCCAGAGGTGAGTGTCAATGGGGGGCAGCTTTTAGCAGCTGTTTGCGTAAGTGCCATGCTGTCCCCACGATGCATCTGGGTAAAAGCACCGAGGAGAAATTGAGGGTTCAAGCACTCTAGCTATTATACAGAAGATGTGCTAGGAGTTACCATGATAAAATCATGTATCTAATGTACAGTATGTAAGCTAAAATGACTGAAAAAGGGAGATAAGTCTAAATTTAAGTAAAAATATATTGATTTGGATTCAAATATAAATTGAATCCAAATCCAAAAGGCTAATTAAAAAATCTTTAAAACAGAGAAATTTAAAAACACATATAAAAAGATAAAGCTCTACACAAGTTGAGGCCATTTACCATTTAGAAGCAAAGAGAAACATTATTGTCCCACAATGGGGAAACTTCTGTGCTACAGCAGCAAAGTGGCAGGCAATCCAAGAAAGTAAACTCATAGATAGAAGATATATAAAAACAAAATAAAGAATTAAAAATACTATATAGTCAGGGCAAAATTTAGACAAAAATACCATTTAGTTATATAAAACAGTGTACTCCCGTCCAAAGGAATGTGGAACTGAGTTGGTTAATTAAAAGATTTACAGTCTATGCATGTCTATTTGAGCATCATTAAGACTGCTTACAATTAGTGACAACCTAAGATGTGCAACAGTAGATAATCGTGCACATTTTTAGATAGTAGATAGTGCAGATAATGGTACAGATGTTATTCAAAATGAGCAAAGTTGCATAGATACCAGCAGGGATATAAACACTTATTGAGTTTGTTGGGAGCAGATGGTTACAGGGTCTAACAGCTGCTGAGAGAAAGGAGCTATGGTAACGCTCCTCAGTGGCCCTAGGATGCAGCAGTTGGTTACTGAAGGAGCTCTCCTTCTCCCTCATAGATACAGTGTGAAACATTGTCCCCTAGTGACGTTATTTTAGCCAGAGTCTTTCTGTCTCCCACCAGAAGGACTCTGGGTCGAGGGGGTGTCCAAGGACAAAACTGGCCTTCCTGTTGAGCTTATCTAATCGTTTCTTTGAGGAGTAGATAAACTGCTGCTCCAACAAACAACACAATAGAAGATGGCCAATGTCACCACAGAAGGTCTTCACGACCTGCACTCCAAAAAACCCCCAAGCTCCTCAGCAGGTAGAGTCTGCTCTGACCCTTCCTATAAATAGCATCAGTGTTATGAGTCCAGTCCAGTTTATTGTTCAGGTAAACACAAAGGTTGATCAGGAGGTGGTTCTGGAGGCACCTGGCCACAAAGTCCTGAGTCCACTGTCAGTTGTCAGAACTATGGCAGCGTGGGGAGTTGATGGAGAAGTCTGCAGTATAAAGGGTGACAATGAACAATGCCAGCACATTTCCCAATGCGGCCTTGTATTGCAGACAAGCCTGTCGAAGACAGAGCATTGTTATCACATACTGTGGGATGGGGGCAGTGAGTCCAGATTTTTACCATCTATAAGCCAACAGAAAGTCAACTTGAGCTTATGTATAGTGAATACACATAAACAGGACATAACATTATGACCTGATGTATTATACAAAACAGTACTGCCCTTTCAAGTCATGAACCCTGTGAGACTCTTGAAGGTGTACTGTGTTACCTTCCCCAAGAAAATTTGTTGTTTTGTGTCTGGGCATATTACCCTGCCAAAAGAGACCACAACCACCCCAAAATGTTGTTTCTGAAACAATTCTTATGTAGGTGCTATGTATCAAAATGGCATCTATTTGGATGGAAGATTCAAGTTTTCAAAATAGAATGTTGCAGAAAGCATTAAACTGCATCTACAGCAGGGGTCTCAAACTCCAGTCCTTGAGGGCCGCAGTCCTGCAACTTTTAGATGTGCCTCTGCTGCACCACACCTGAATAGAATAATTAGGACATTAGCAAGGCTGGGAGAACTGATCTACACAAGGAGGAGGTAATTAAGCCATTTCATTCCAGTGTTTTGTACCTGTGGCACATCTAAAAACTGCAGGACAGCGGCCCTCGAGGACTGGAGTTTGAGACCCCTGATCTACAGGCTTGTCTTCTGACCCTAGTATTTGATGGTAACCAAGATTTCTTCAGATCAGTAATGATCACGTGTCCAGCCATGTGGTACGAAAGAAACTGAATTAATCATACCAAACCACCCTCTTCCATTACTGTGTTGTCCCCTTCCAATGCTGACATGCCTCTTGATGGTGCTTTGGCACTGGACATGGGTTGGCCTAAATAATATGAGGTTCTGGGACCTCACATGCAACAAACTGTGATGCACTGTGTATATATTATCACAATCATCACAATGATTGTGATCGGAGACACAATCATTCTTAGATTGTGTCTCCAAAATCCTGCTGGGTGCTAAGGTAGAATTTTGCACAAATATACATACATTCTTTCACTCATGAACTTACACATACAGACAGAATAGCAACACAGCCCGTAGGACAAGAATGGTCGATTCTGTGCTGATAAAAAGAAAATGCCAGGGTGATTATGATTACTAGGGATTACCGCCCTTATAATAAAAAACACTGATCCCTTAGGCAGAGAGCCGTGCGCTTCGCTTAATGATCAGTAGCACAGATTAAACATTAAAGTGCCCACTAACTCCTTACTCTTTTATTTCAAAGTTTACAGCAAGGCTGACAAAGGCATTTCATTCCCTTCTGGCTTCTATATCTTAGACTCCGAGTCTTTGAACAGGAGTGAGACATTAAATTAGGAGTGTTTCCAGATGTTAACGATGCAGAGCAAGCACAGAACAGATACACTGTGCACAGCCTTTTGTCTGACAGAGAAAAGATACTGTATGGTCATTACATTTCTACGGAAAGATGTAAACAAGCATCTGACACATACAGCTGAAATGGCACCAGGGAAAAAGATGTTGCTAATGAAATAAAGGTATTTGCCCACGTTGTTTACCCGAAACTAGCATGGATGTTTTAATAAAATTGCTCTTTGTTTACTTGTGTGTCACTGTTGGATGAATGCATGTGGCACAAAGTGTTTGTGTGAAAATATACTACAAGGTCCTTGGGTTTTCTTGTCGCTGTCTGGAGCTTTTCATGCTGCTGTTGTCTGAGAGTAGAATCACCACCTCTTAGCCCCTGAGGCTGTCCACCCCAGCTGGAGAGCTCACAGTCAGATTGGGCCATGAAAAAATGCCCCTGAGGACTTGTGAGGTGGATCAGGGTTCAGTGGGGTAAAACACTGCTAAATACCCTGGGATGGTTCAGATCTGACATCTTGGGTCAGAGGAGGAAAGGGGTGGGGGATAAAAGAGTGCAACTGGTGAGTACCTGGAGGAAAATTTGGGTTCCTTTTACTTGATTTATCAATGCAGGTTATTTGTGTTGAGCAGAGGAAAATATGCACAACTGAAAATATGCTTTAAAAGTCAGTGTTGTTATCCTTATGGTTTTCTAAACTAATTTCTGAAGATTTGAGAACAAATGTCCCCATGTTTCTGGTTCTTCAGTTATTTGCACCAATGTGTAAAAATGTTTGCCTTCACCTATCTCCTTTCCTTGATGCAAAAAATGAGAAAAAAAATCAGATTTAATTTGAATCCAATAGTTAAAAGGGAAAAAACAGCCAATGAAACAATTATTGATACCCCTAAAAAGCTCTATAAAATATATACAACTGATTTTCTTTATTATAATTCTCATACTTGAGTGTCTGGGAAGTACTGTAGACTTTTGGTGCATCTGGCATGAAACAAAGAATGAATATGTGAGAAAGAAGTTCACAGTCTGTAACCATTGTTTTCCAATCTGTGATTATGCTTGCATGGGACGATACACTATTTGAAATACCTAGGCCTGTCGCGATAAACGGTAAATCAATTAATCGTACGATAAATTAAAACTATCGACGTCATTTTAATTATCGGCATTATCGTCTCTTCCGGCCTTTTTCTCTTTCTGTTGATGACACCGAATGAAAAAGGGCTCAACTCCGGTGCTCTCCACTGACCCCCCCTTCCTCATTTCCTTAGTGTAAAGCCCAGCGCACAAGACACGATCTTAGAGCTGTCGGCCGATTGTCAGCCCATTTTCAAACCCTGACAGACCACACATTACCTGACAGAAATCCTAGGTATAACGGTTCGATCGGGTTCGTTCCTGCCGTGTGGTGTCCAACAATGGGCACAAAATAATGGCTACAAGTCCAGTTAACTAATTTTAAAATCAGGCATTAATCAATGCTTTACTACAATCTACCTGCAATGCATGTGGCTAGTGTCAGCGTAAAGTCCTGACTGAATGAAAATCATTAGAACCTATTTATGTCACGTTAACGAAGAACAGCTGAAAAGTTACCGGGTTTATCAACTGCGGTAGCAATTTCGCTCCAACTCCTCCTCTTGTCATTTCTATATTCTTTGCATGCTGAATAAACATTAATGTTGTTTCTACGTATCATCTCCAATGTCCGCTGGACTTCGGGTTGCTCCGTGTCAGCTGTTTGGGATTCCCCTCTGTAATTTCCCTTCAGAAAACACGGAGGAGAATCTACGCTTTCTGATTGGCTACCTGTCACATTCAACAGGTTGCGTTAAAGCGCCCAGTCGGGGAAAACCCCTGATTTAGATCGGAGCGGCAAGACAATCGTAACACACCACACAATCTTAGAAAGACCAACGGTCTAAGATTGTTGTAAGGGGAAAAATAGCAGCAAAAAATCATGTAGTGTGAACTATTGCATCAGGTAGTCGATGTGCCCATCTTCTCTATTTAAATCTAATTATTACTGAAGGGCAACATAATATACAGACTTCATAATCTGCCCTCTTTTGGTTGAATGCAGTATTTATTTACACTTTGGCTTTATGTTGTTTAGTTTTTTTTTTCAAGTGAGTTTTTTTGTTGATGGAGACTGAGAATCCATTTTATTTTTGTTTTTGGTTGTTTTGTTTATTTTGTTTATCAGTTCCAGTGTTAAGTGTTCTTTTGAAAATAAAGTGTATCTATCTTTGGCAGGAAATCGCATACATTATTACATCATTTCCATTAAATCAGTGTAAAAAGGTCTTCAAACAATATTATCGTTTATCGCAATAATTTTTGAGACAATTAATCGTTGAGCAAAATTTGCTATCGTGACAGGCCTAGAAATACCACACCACTTTAACTAAAAATCGTCTTTAAAATAACAGTAAATTTAAAATAGATGTTCAATAGGTCCTTTAGGAATATGTAATCCAAAAAATATTCCCAAATCAACACAGAAATGATTCACCAGAACAAAAATCAGAATGGCTAAGATTCCTTTCAGAAAAAGACTAAATGGTGCCCTATTGGCAAAAAAAAAGTTTACATAAAGTATTGATAGCAGAGGTGCCAACATAATTTGATGTTAAAAGTATATTGCGTATTTTGGATTTTTTTTCCCCCCAAAAAAATCCCCAAAGCAAATACATGTACTTAAAATAAAGATTGAATTTAGAAATGCAAACTGACATTGATACAATAAAACATACATTTATTATAATCACATCTATAGAAGAATGCCAATAATTGTAAAGGGTGGTGTCAGAGACATCTATCACAGAGGTGCAGATGCAGATGTGGGTTGAAAGAAAAGAGACTGTGGTGATAGAGGTGAGGAGCACATTGTTCAAAAGCAACCCAGCGACCAATACATGAGCAAAGAATATGAATATAGCAAAGAATATGAATATTTGATTATGAATAACACAGAAAATGCAAAAGCTAGGAGTGTTTTATGCATGTATTGTTATTAGCTAAAGATAAAAAAAAGAACAGCATTTCATTTCCCCAAATTTAGTCCTTTATCTCTAAACACGGTGCTCTCACAAATGAGATGAAACTATTCAATTTCACACATTTTAATGGCTCAGTATTGACTTGCTCATGAGGAAAACTTATTTGTGCGAGCGGACCAAGTACAAAAACAAGAGCATGCTGTGTAATTGAAAACGACAGGATTAATTTAAATCACTTTATCAGGTGATGTTTTGCAAACAACATTTATAGACCACAGTTATCAAGGAATTTTGCAAAAAACCTTCAGACTGAAAAATGCAGCTCTTGTTTCATGCAAAATACAACTGGTGGGGCATTCTATTTGCAGAGGGGAATTAAAATTAGTTGAGTCTTCACTGAAGCTACATATTCCATGTTGATCTTAGGATATTATTGTGTTTCTCCCAATAACAACCAACAATAGAAAGTGTAATTTTAATAGCTGTTGCTGTGGTTCCCTTTCAATTTACTCTCCAACAACAACACATTTGACAATGTGCAAACATTTCTCATATGAATATAGAATTTCTTCAGCTGATTCCTTATTTCTCGTGTTCACAAAATCAGGATTTATTGGAAATTTGCAAATTAAGCAATTGTCCACACCGAAAAACTCAGTTAAAGGATTTACCTCATTAATTAATTAAGCTAATAACAGTCTCTCAAGTCGTCTTAGAACCATTTTTCATGTTGAATGTCTGATTTGAATATAAGAGAAGAAATGTCTGCAGGTTGCATGCTAAAATTCTAACATGTTTTCAGAGAAAACTAATTTTGGATTTTCACTAGTTGTAAGCTATATTCATCAAAGTTATAGTAAATATATGTTTGAAATACTGTATATCATTAATATAAACATTTAACCTGAACCTGTATCCTCTTTGTTACTAGTCTGCTAAAAATCAACCCTTTGTTCTACGTTTTACTTCATACAGAGGGTCTAAACTCTGGACCGTTTCTGAATTTTATTTTTCTTTGCTGCTTATATAGTTTGGGTGTACTTATTATAAAATTCTGCATCATTAATGTAAAATATTAGAAATACAGATACATGCCAAAGTAGGAATGAGTGTTAGTGTTGAAGTCAGTGGAGTATTTTTATGTGAAAAATGTTAACTTTAGAATCTACATAAGTTTTTTGCATTTACAATCTAAAATGAATAGCAGATATTTTACTTTTATGTATACTTTGTTGGTTTAACTTTTTGTAGTTGTGTGTTTTTCAAAGTGTTTGTGTCAAACAAATACTTTTCCTATTCTACAATACAAAAGAGACTGATTAAAACTGATTTCAATTTATCCTAAAGAGGCTATTTAGCAAAAACACTTAGAAATGCAAAAATTGCCAAACACACAAAAGGCTTTGTTAACGTCTTTCCACTTCTTTAGAAGAAATAGATTGTGGATTTCAACTGTGCTGAGTTTTACTACTAGAATGGCCTTTGTTCAAAAATAGCTAAGCCAATTTTGTCTTTAAGGCAATTTAAATACGAACAACAAAACAAGAGCAGAAGTTTTGAAGCAGAAGTTTTCCTTAAACTATGTTTAAGGAAAACTCTTGAAACAGCAGAGAGGAGCAATTCAAGTCAAACAGAAGGAGGAAATGAAATCATTAAACTGTCTTGTTCACAGGGACTGAATACCAGTGTTGTATAAAGTACTGAAATCTCAGAGTCAAGTAAAAGTACAAGTACCTCTCCAAAATATGACTTTGGTAAAAGTCGAAGTCACTGACTGAAATGTTACTTGAGTAAAAGTCTTAAAGTATTTGAAACTTCTTGTACTTAAGTATGGAAATTACTGTAAAAATGGATGTACTCAAGTAATGTAATGAAAAGTACAAGTAAAAAGTAAAACAAAGCAAATGCAGTTTGAATGACATTTTTTATATTTTGGTAAACTTGTCAAATACACTTAAAATAATGTACCCAACCAAGTGCAGGCAAAATTAAACCTGCTAATAGATATACCTGCAGGCATCATTTAGTTAAGAAAATTAGGTGCTTTACCTATAGCACAAGGTTAACTTAACCTGCTTTACAACTGAACCAGCTTCTTAGTATACTCTCCAGGACAGAAAATACAAAGTTTTTGTAAGCCTTAAGTTTTCCCTTCAAGTAAGGTCAGTGCTGAAAATGAGAAAAATAAATAGTACAGAAAATGCGGCCAACATGAAGAAAAAGAGCTGTTACGATTACTCTACTTCACAAATCAGTGAATCAGTCAATGCTACAGTCAGTAGGTGGTGCACACAACTGGTCATTATGCAAAAGAAAAAAAGAATTGGGAGGGAAATGCAGCTTATTGGCATCTGTAAACCTGGTTTTGAACTTGCATGCCTTTCCTATATTCGTTAAATTTAGTCTAAATTGCTATTGCTATGGCTTCTGTCCCCCCTTGAACAGAGGAGTCTAGGTAGCCTGCTACAGTCAACATTAGGCCTAAGCTAAATACACCACGTGTGGAACTGAAACAATGCCAAACAAAGTTCATTTATGGTCAAGATTTCACAATACAGTAGTGCCTAGTGACCAAGCTATAGTTACTGAAACAGGAGGATTATAACCATTTCATAAGAAGTTACCTCGATGTGTTTCTTCAAGTTGGACGGGGAGTTTTTGTAAGATAGAATTTCCATGTGACTGCTACTGATTGCGAGACTTGCTTTGTGTTTAATGGGAGAAGCGAAACAGGTGTATCCTAATTAAAAGTAAAGAAATCAAGAAATGGCAAAAAATGTGGAATGAAGATAAGAAAGGAAGAAGATTATATGAAGTACAAAAGTCAGTTTGAATTCGAAGCATTAATGAACGAAACAGAAGAGAAGAAATAATAATTAGTAGATTAAGAGTAGGTCATACCTACTTAAATGACATGCTTTATAAAATAGGGAGGAAAAATAATGATAAATGTGAGAGATGTGGAGAGAAAGAAAATGTAGAACACATATTGATGAACTGTAAGTCAAATGAACTCGAAAGGGAAGAATTAAAGAGAATAGTTAGAAATATGGGGCATGAATGGAATCTTAAAGGTATATTAGGAAATGAAGGAAACATAACAGATATTCACAAATTAAGGAAAGCATTGTTTATTTATCTTAAGAATACAAAATTAAAAAGTAGAATTTAATAGATATGAAGTAATGCTTCTACACACTCATGTACAGTAGGTGGCGGTATGCACCTTAAAGTTGCTTGTGATCCGCCATAATAGAAAAGAAGAAGAAGAAGAAGTATCCTATTGGTGGTGATGAACAAGCCCAGGCAAGCAGGCTACGGACTTTGTTCGGTAGCCTACTTGCTACTTGCTAATCAGTAGGTGGGGTCAAAACACTTGCGTTTCTCTCTCTCGCTTTTTTGTAACGAGTAACTAAACCACACATTGAAAATGTATCGGAGTAAAAGTACGCAATTAAGTTCGGAAATATAGTGAAGTAAAAGTGAAAGTCATCAAAAATTTTCATACTCCAGGAAAGTATGAAGTACTCCAAAATATACTTAAGTAAAGTAGTGAAGTATTTTTACTTCGTTACTATACAACACTGCTGAATACTTTGAAGAATTTTATAGGAAATAAAGTACAAACAAAGTGACAAAGGTAATCTACCTGCAGTGCTCCAAATCTTAAAATCAATGACAGGTGTGGTCTGTAACAAAAGAGGAAGGAAAACAAAAGCTAACTTGGTACCAGCTTCTTTTTATGCCCAAAATGCAGACACTTGACAAATGCTTAAAATAACTAGAATTAGACATATATTAAGTTTACTATGCCCTTAGACAGTTTGGGAACTTAAAATTTAAAGATATCTGGAGATGTTATATGAGCGTACTGTACATAGATCATGGCTACAATAAACCACCATACAATTTAGGGGTGTAGTGATAGAATAATCTCACGATACGGTACAATATTCTGATCACGATATGATATGTATCACAATATTTGACAAAAGATACAATTCGATACAATTACCCTTTTACGATTTTCTGAAAGATTTTAGAAGGACAGAGAGATTTTAGTGACATTCTGTGTTCCATAGACTTGGATTTAATTAACAGAAAACTGATTAAAAGCACCAACTACACAATACATGACTGATTGGACAGACAGTCTACAGCTGGACAAAATGAATCAAAGATGCAGTGAGAAAATTAGTTTCTCAAAAACTCAAAGTTTCAACAGTGATAAAGGAGCTGAGTGGGGAGATTATCAGCCTCTGTAGACTCTCAATATGCAAATGATTGCACTTATGTTTTTCTTTTGGACATACTGTGGCTGCGTTTTGGAGTAAAAAAAAGTATTTTGGATATAGGGAAAAGGCTTTTCTACCTTGGCTCCCGGAGTTAGCCGTGGCTGTAAGCGGTTTACTACTAGCTGCTGGGGGAGTGGCTCTGCCTCACCCCGTAGTGATCGACTCCTTGCAGCTGCGCAGCGCCGACATTCCCATGCTTGGATCTCTGAGTAGCTGCCTCTCAAACTGGCAGGATCTCATCGTACTCTCAGTCTCTGATACTCTTTGTCAGTTGCTAATAAGACTGATCGATGAGCCATCGTCATCATGGAAATCCTCACTGTGCCCAGACTGTGGCTGCGGGTTTCCCCTCTTCGTTTTTCAGCTCAAAACAGAGCGCCACTGCATGCTGCGTGTTCATTCTTCAGGTAATCCTTTATATACAGAACAGAAACCACTAAGCTATAACATCCAAACTTTGCATTAATTTCGCGATCTCACTGCTTTTGCTGCTACTCCGTTCCGCTTCTCTTTCACGGTTACTTGCGCAACTTCGTTTCTTAGAAACAAAATAAAGCCCATTGTTATTTATTGAAGATTTGAGATTCCCAAAAACAAAGGAATCTAATGTTGCGTTTCGTTTTTTTACGTTTGGAAGCTCATTCCCTTTCATATAACCGGAAAAGACGGTTTTTGACATTTCTCTGACATTAGGAAAAATATGGTTTACTTATTTTAGCATAACTCCGGTTTTACTTGGCCTATTAACACAATTAAAAAATTGGTGTGTAGTTTATAATGTGTACTTTAAGCACAAGGTGAAAGTGAGACTGGGGGAGGTGGAGTCTTGCTGTGATGTCGTCACAAACCAGACGTTAAAAAGACAGTATAAGCCTATGGACCCCTATGGTTTAACATATCGATACTCGAGGATGAAAAATCGATACCTTCTGAGGGTGGAAAAAGAATTGATAAATGTCGTAGAATCGATATAATTATACAGCCCTAATACAATTTAGGAATCATAGTGGTTTTGTGTGGCAGAGATGAAAGTGTTTTGTTGCAAAATGTGCGCATCATCCCTAGAATAGATTTTTTGAGAAGCAAAGACATAAAACAGCATAAATAACTCATTTTCTCAAATTACCACTTTAAATATAAGACACAAACAAAAAAGTTTTTAAATAAGAAATGTTTTAGATTTGATGATGCTGTGACAAAGGTGTTTTCAATAACAGTTAATGGCAAAAGACAACAGATTTCAAGGAAATATCTTTTCTCTGCATACTTCAGTAATTAGCTTGATTTGTGAGTAATGAAGCTTTTGGTGTGAGCTCCTTTCTCTTACCATTTGATCCAGAATAATGGAGCAGCTTTTTTATGGGGCCTTTCAGCCTATGTCAGTACAGAAATCATTTTGCTGAGGATAATGATACTTTTCTTCACAGGTTGTTCTGCAGATGATACACATGTTTTGCACCATAACAAATTAATGTCTGGAATAGCACTGTTCATTTTTGACGGTAGCGTAATGTTCCCTCCACATTATCTAATGAACGTAATTATTAAAAAACTGGGACACAATTTTTCTGTGTAATTGTGTCCTCTGTCTAAAGAGGTTTTGATTTTGAATACCTCTTTAAACACATGTGTCACATTAGAAGACCAATGCTTTTAAACTTGAAGCAGGCCCTGGCTTCTTCACACCGACATGAAACAGAGCACTTATCCGAAGGACAGACAGCCAACTGCAGGCCGACTCTGTAGTGACCCCAAACAAAACCTCAAGGGGAATGTCCTTGAAAGGGAGGCAGACCCTTTCTAACCTAACAGCCCCCAAGCACCGTTAAAGGCCTTACACTTAGAATGGTGGTCCCTTTGCAGAGGCCAGTGACACTGCTAAAAATCTGAATCAAATTGGGGGTCAGGTTTGAATAAAAGTGTGGAAACACCAAAAAAAGTCTCAGAGGAAAGCTGAGATCTCAAAGAAACTGAGATCTGACCAGACTCGTACTGGTTAAGATACGTATGCCCACTGAAGCTCATTTTATAGATTTAGGGTTTTGAACAGTTAAGATTTTTTTTAAAAGACAGATGCAACGGATGGATCAAAATAAATGTCTTGCAAATTCATTAAAAACCCTATTGTCTATGTGATAGTGCTCCTTTTTTTCCTAAAAAGTACTTTTGTGTAGCTATATTTTGAAAACACCACAAGGATCAAATTTAGTGCAGTAAAAATAAAGATATTTTCAAGTTCCATTAAACTGACTGATATAAATTAAAATTAATAAAGGTGAAATTGAGGCTTTACAGCTTTTCTTTCTCTTTTCTTTTGAATCTCTTTATGCCAATGGTCGACCTGATATGAATGATTTATGGAAGTAAGTGCAAAAACAAAACCAAGGGTTTTTTTCTCTTTTTTAGTTCAACTGTTGCGTGAAAAAAAAAAAAAAACAAGGAGTGAATGCTGCAAGTCAATCACCCAATGCAATCGGCCGGGTTTATTTAAACAGAAATCCTATTAAGCATATATAAATAATGAACTGAATTTAATGCACTGATAAGGACAAATCCCATAGGGCACACTGAAGGGAGATGAGAATTGAGCGGAACTGCATAGGAAAGCAATGACCAGGTTACCTATGACCTAATCAAAGTTTAGATTTCAGCTGTCTCTGAAATATTGTGGTGTTACCTTAGAAAACTGCTACTATGTCACAATGGAATGTTGTGAGACAGAAAAGCTGTGAAAAAATATCAAGTTCCTCCACCTCCTCCGAGTTCTACTGTTGCCATCTGCACTGGTGACAATTTTAGCAAATATGTAAAAGAACATTTTTTTATATAAAAGTTACACACTGCAGCTTTAAGAGTGATGTGGAGATACAAATGTCTGCAAAGCCGAGGTTAAGTAAATTCTGAAAGAAGAGTAGCTTAAAACTCTTCACCTATTACTATGCGTAGATTTACAAGTTATTACATCATTGGGCATACATAGATTTCTATTTTTATTTTACAAACTAGGAAAATGTGGATTTTTCTCTACACTTGAGGTTAGATTTAAATAATTTAGAAATTTGGTAAAGACCAGCTTACATCAATCATGTTACATTTTATATATATATTTATATATACAAATACTGTATATATATATAAAAAACCTGAGATTTAAAGAGGATTTTGTTTCTTCTTGCAATGACTGCAAACCCTCTAAATGTTTTTCACTTCTGACTTATCTTTTTATCTTTGCTGTGGTGGTTGAGATGGTGATGAAAACAGGCTGGATGTCTAACCACTTTGAATTTAAAAAAAAAAATCTGCATGGCAGTCGTATGAAACTGCGGCAGCATTTATGGATATTAACCCAATAAAGTACCCTCTTTAAATTCATGAGAATCAGCCAGTTTACTCCGTCTTTGCCCACCCCCTCTCTGCTACACCAATAATTTCATCAACTCCTTCACTAGTGGTGCAAATTCACTTTACAAGTAAAAGTTATCCACCCCTGAACAAATTTTATATTTATGTGCCTGTATTATACGTAATGTGCCTTTTGGGGAAAAATATGGAGAAATGTTTCTGTTGCAACTGTTTCAAATTTCATAAGTGGTCTTATAACTATAAAATGTTCTATTGGTACTTTCTTTTATACATTTTTAATACTACCCTAGTTCCGTCACCTAAGGTTTCTAATAATGCATCCTTAGGTTAACAATGGGCATATGATACACCATGTAACATTTCTGATGATGACAAATTGTCCCGAAGGTCAACTTTATTTGTGGACAAATATAATGAGGCTTAACGGCAACGGTAGCAAAACAAATATGTTTCTATGGCTTTTCCGGTGACTTTAACAATGAGCACCACCAGAGGCTGTACCTCTCACAGCTAATTACAGCTGTGTGACAACTATGTGGGCAGTGGGGTTGCTAATGCTAAGAGACCCAGGGTGATGTTTTCCTTCTCTGTGAAATGATGTGTTAATGATACGAGCAAACAAACACTACAAGTACAGGACAACTTCGTGCAAAGACTCAAGGTCGCGCATATGAATAATGCATGACAGCCAAAAATCATGACAATCAGAACCCAGTGAGTGGAGAATGTGTAGGAGAGATTGAGCACTGGGCTTTTTTAACAGCTGCACATATCTTGGAGGGAAAAAAACACATAAAACCTGAACCCAGCACTGGGAAGTAGGAGGTTTTGCAGGTGTTTTGTGTGTGTAGGCGTGAGTGAATTGTGTGACAGGTTTACGGTGAACTTTAGCAAACAGGTGTGGATGTCAGCATTTACTCAGTCACAGCACATAAAGCAGCAAACAAACACATGTGTAGGAAGGCAGGCAAGGAAGGCAGAGAGAGGTGCCAAATCACTGGGAGGGAAAAGGGAAGAGTTGATAGGATAGTAAGATTTATGAGGCAGATAGTTAATACCAAACAAAGTATGTAGTTTAGGAAATACAAACTACTGCTTAGTCTACACAATATTAAAATCATAAAACAGTAAACTGAAATAAAATTGAAAGTAAAATAATGTATAAAAAATGTTTGGGTAGCATTTGCTTACCTAAATAACCGAAAGTAAAAGTAAATTGAGAAAAAAGAAGCAATCATATTTTTGATGCACAGTGTCACTGCTGGTAGAACTGTCGCCTTGGAGCAAGAACATTCTGGGTTTGAGTCTGGCCTGGGGTCTTTCTGCATGGAGTTTGAATGTTCCTTTTCATGCTTGGGTTCTATCTGGGGCCTCCAAAAACTTGACTGTTTGGTTAATTGGTCTTTAAATTGCCCTCAACTATAGGTGTGTATACATGGCTGTGTATTTCTGTGTTGCCCTGGACTGGTGACCTGTCCAGGATGTACCCCGCCTCTCGCCTAATGTCCACTGACGATAGACTGGACACCAGCTCCTCCCGAAACCCAATAAGGAACAGCGGGTATAGCCGATGGATGCAAAGAAGAAAAGTTGATGCATGCCTTAAATGATGATGAGAAGCAACGAATCTGTCATTCTGCATTCCACCTCTATGGTGGATCAGGCCAAGAACATCATCGGCATCATGGGCTGTTCTCTCTGTTGCAGGTTCCTACGTCATACTGAATCCATCCTGAAATGCATTTCACTTTAAATGTAAAGTGTCACTTGCTACATCCTGTGACAAAAGGGAATTTTTGTAGGATTGAACACAGCTTTATTTGAGGTGGAGGTTTCATATATGAGACATCTTCATGAAGTCGATTATAAATTGTACTTGTATTGAGCTTTATCTAGTCCACAGGACGCAAAAGCACTTTACAATACATTCAATCATTCACCCCCAGAAGATCCATCACAGTGACAAGCAGACCACGCCGCCAGCCCCCACCCTAGAGAAGAGCAGAGGGGACCCCCAAGAGAACCAGCCCAGCAGCCACAGAGCACAGGGGTGTTCAAAGACGAGCCCACAGCAACAAACCCTTCAGCTACTCAGGAGCAGATGTAGCCAACCTAACCAGGCCCACACAGACGCAAACATGTTCTCATCCTCATGCATGCACATATAGACACTCACGGCTAGCAAAGACAAATAAAAATAGACATACACTTGTACTTCCCATGTACGCGCTATCCTTCTAGCCATAGAAGGGCAACCAGCACCCTGACCCATAAAATGGTCCCCTTTGTTCCTCTTACACATCTCAATCATTGATCGTAGATGTTTTAAGACTTTCATTCATCAATTTTGTCAGTCATATACATTGCCTGGCCAAAAAAAAAGTCGCCACCAAAAAATGGTCACACTCTCTAATATTTTGTTGGACCGCCTTTAGCTTTGATTACAGCCTGCATTCGCTGTGGCATTGTTTCAATAAGTTTCTGCAGTGTCACAAGATTTATTTCCATCCAGTGTTGCATTAATCTTTCACCAAGATCTTGTATTGATGATGGGAGAGTCTGACCACTGCGCAAAGCCTTCTCCAGCACATCCCAAAGATTCTCAATGGGGTTAAGGTCTGGACTCTGTGGTGGCCAATCCATGTGTGAAAAAGATGTCTCATGCTCCCTGAACCACTCTTTCACAATGTGAGCCCGATGAATCCTGGCATTGTCATCTTGGAATATGCCCGTTCCATTTGAGAAGACAAAATCCATTGATGGAATAACCTGGTCATTCAGTATATTCAGGTAGTCAGCTGACCTCATTCTTTGGGCACACAATGTTGCTGAACCTAGACCTGACCAACTGCAGCAACCCCAGATCATAGCACTGCCCCCACAGGCTTGTACAGTAGGCACTAGGTATGATGGGTGCATTACTTCACCTGCCTCTCTTCTCACCCTGATGCGCCCATCACTCTGGAACAGGGTAAATCTGGACTCATCAGACCACATGACCCTCTTCCATTCCTCCAGAGTCCAATCTTTATGCTCCCTAGCAAACTGAAGCCTTTTTTTCTGGTTAGCCTTACTGATTAGAGGTTTTCTTACGGCTACACAGCTGCTCAATCCCAACCCCTTGAGTTCCCTTCACATTGTGCGTGTGGAAATGCTTTTGCGTTCACAATTAAACATACTCCTGAGTTCTGCTGTTGCTTTTCTTCGATTTGATTTGACCAAACGTTTAAGTAATCGCCGATCACGATCGTTCAGGATTTTTTTCCGACCACATTTCTTCCTGGAAGACGATGGTTCCCCACCATCCTTCCAGTTTTTAATGATGCGTTGGACAGTTCTTAACCCAATTCTAGTAGTTTCTGCAATCTCCTTAGATGTTTTCTCTGCTTGATGCATGCCAATGATTTGACCCTTCTAAAACAGACTAACGTCTTTTCCATGACCACAGGATGTGTCTTTTGCCATGGTTGTTTAAGAAATGAGGAGTTACTCATTGCATCAGCTGGGGTTAAATAACTTGTTGCCAGCTGAAAGATAATCGCCTATGCAGTACTTATCCAATAGGAGGCTTGTACCTATTTGCTTAGTTAAATCCAGGTGGCGACTTTTTTTTTGGCCAGGCAGTGTATATTGACCAGATTTGTGAAGAACAAAATTAACAGTTGTTGTGACAGCACCACCTGAGCTGAGAATCTCTGCAGCTTCTCCATAGTTACCACGTGGGATCCTGAATTGCTTGGCTGATTAATGGCCTCTTGTTAAGTTTGGATGGGTAGCTATCTCAAAGTAGATGTGATGTACTTTTTCCATTTTTGCATGATAGATTGAAAAGTGGCCTGTGGGATCTTTAAAGTTCAAGTTCATGTCTTATCACCTCACCCTGATTTAAACTTTCTCATAACTTTATCCCTAAACAGTCAGGTCTGCCCCTAAAAATAAAAAACATCCTTAAGTTTGTGTTATAAATGTAGTAAAATTCATGTATTATGTGAACATTAGCATGGCAGTGTACTGGTGACTAAACTCTCATAGAGAAGTTGATCCGGTAATACTGCCACATCCAAAAGTAAGTAAATAAATCAAAGGCAAAAAAATGTTGAGACAATCTATAAATTACCAAGCTAAAGTAACCTTGAAGGAAACAAGTTAGTTTTTTTCTGACTGAGACAATAGTTCACACAATAAAAACTGAATATCCATCGTTATCAACTTACCAGTCTATTGCACCAGCTGCTGGGTTGGATCACAAAGCAGTCGTAACTCAGGTAGGTGACCCTTCACCTTCTCTTTGCAGGTGAAGAGAAGGATCTTCACCTGCAAAAAGTATTACCGCAACTACACATTGCATCATGCTTCAAGGTTACTTTCACATTTCACTTGGAATGCAGACAGCAAATCAACGGAGGCTGTATTATAATGATTCATATTTATAGCTACTAATTAAGAGACATTTTTTCTTTTATTTTTCAAGATCTTACATACTATAAACATGTATTTGGATTGAGGGTTTTAACACAAAAACTGCTAAAGTAGTGTTGTGGTACATAATATATTTTTTTAAATTAATCAGTTAACTCAAATAATAAAGGAAAACTGATAATAGGTTTATTGACTGATCAAATTTGATTGCAATAAAACACTTTTCAAAACTACCATTACTTCTTAAATAAAAGTATCTGTTTTAAGGCAAATACTTGCTCATGAGGAATGGCAAAAATTAAATGCAGCAGAAGCTTGAACAAAGTAGCAGGGCCATCAAAAGTCCTTGAATTTATATTAACAGGTAATAAAATCCCTATTTATGTCCTCATCATTTAGGGGGTACGTTAGAACGGATGGTTTATAGTCACTGAACAGGTGGTTTATGGATGGAAGCAGCAGAGCATCTGTTTAACCTGCGACAAGTATAAGGCAGCAAGCTGCGTCGGACCTTATTGCTTTCAATTTTCCCTTCAAACAGTCGTCTGGACTATTGTAACAAACAGATCAATATGGGTAAATAAAGACAGAATAGTCTGTGATATTATTCCAGTCAGTCACCAATAACCACTCACACAAGCAGAACCTGCACTATTTCTGCACTTGTTCACAGACTGAGTCTATCCATTTTGAACAAAACATTTTTTCCTTTTTTCCACTTTAATTAGTCTGTCTTCTTTTTACACATGAATGGCTGTGAACATGCATCCATTCTGTAAATGTGCACATTTATGTGTATGTGGCCTGTTTCGCACAGCCACTGCATTGAAAGCGTAATGAGATTTCTGATTTCTGGTTTAGCTAATCGCTTCTCTTTTTTTAAATGTCAACAGAGGGAAACGCACACGCAAATCTGTGTTTAAGAACAGATCAAAAAGTGGCAGTAATCTCTAGCTTAGGATGCAGATCTTGGGGAAAAACTGGCACAGCTTTATATATGTGAGATGTATTCATTTCCCAAGTTAATTAGCTCATAAGACAATGGGAAGCCTCAAGCAATGTATTCTATTTAACAGAATTATATTTGGAACATTATGGATTTCTTTAGAAGTCATAGAAAAAAACATACAGGAGCATCTAAAAGTACTGAAAATACAGGCTTCTTAGTTGTTCATCCTCTGCACCGCAACATAAAAATGATGAATAAAAAGAGTATGCTTATTGTTTATGCTGTTAGTATTGAAACTTTCCACCATCTACTGTAATGACAGCTTTAGTCCTCTTCAATTTTCTTCACAACCATCTCACAAAACTATTCAAAAAGCAAACAAGGTTTTATGTCTTCAGCGCGTTTTAAATTGTAGCTTAAATCTAATTTCGAATGGAATTAAAGGCAATGTACCAAAAACAAAGATGGGTATTTTTAAACTGCATTTCTTTCATAGACTTTGTTGTTCCTCAGCTTCAGCATCAAAACTATTACCTCTTAAAGAAAGTCACCTAATGTTGGGGAACCATTTAATGCAAGTGTTCTGTTCCTCATTGTCTCGCAAGGGAAAATGTGGTCCACATCAGCAGGCAAAGAGTCAAGGCATAACCCACACCAGTCAACACAATTAGCACACCTAATAATAACAATGACCATATCAGCAAGGGAAACAACAGTTAATCAAAATGTCCCAAGCTTGGACAAAGTTCATTAAGAGCTTTAATTGAACAATATAAAATGAAAAATATATTTGTAGTGATTGCACCTTATAGCTGACAACCAGTTTAAGGTATGGTGCTGTTGGTTTTCAATTTGTTTTCAGAGCCAATGTGAAGACAGTTAAGATTCAGAGTCACTTTTGTGATCTGCACAAAAAGATGCAACCTGCACTGCCAGCAGGTCTTATAGGATTACAGAGAGATATTCCTATGGTTAAAATCACAAACTGCAGCACAGCCTTGTTTTAGCTTTGAGTGTACATGTTGCATTTGTATTTGCAGCTGTAAGTAACCAGCTTCTTAATGGATAAGGATAAGCATGAAAGAAGTGGTGCAATATCTTTATGCTGGAAGCTGCACCTGGCTAGTAGTTCTCTTACCCAGTGTCTATCTTGATAAACACTACGTTATGTGCTTCCTAATGAGTCACTTGCTACGTTTTCAGCTGTTGCCCATGCAAATTATCCCCAATAACCAAGATGTGTATTCGCCTTATACCTTATGGTGTTGCTGTAAGATAGTGGAAGGTACAATGGAGTGGATTGTTTTGGCTACTAATCATATGAAACAATCTATTTTTGAAGTAGCTGGACATGTCCCCTATGCCATTTTAATATTTTTATTTATTTAGTCTTTGAGAGGTGCTATCCTGCCACTTTAAGATGCATCCCTTCTTCAACACACTTGAATCAAATGGCTGAATTCTCTCATCAGAAGGTCATTTAAAGGCCTTGTAAAGAGCCATTCATTGGATTTAAGTGTGTTGGGAAAGGGGTGCATTGACAAGCTGTTGGATTTCTTCTCTAAAGTATTTATCCTGGACACTCCTACATTAAATGTTAATCCAAAGTATATATAGTGTATATTGTACCAATGGTCAAGCGGTGAGCTCTGGACTTTAAGCATTTACTTGGGGAGACATTAAACTATTTGATAAGAAAGTGCTAATGCTTTGAAAGCACTGCTGCATGACAGATGAAAGATGTATGTTGCTGTGTAATTACAGGTGAAAAGATATCTACCAGTTTTATGTTGAATGTTTTAGTTGCTTATGCTTTAACCGACCTAATAAGACTGCATAATCGTAGTTATTGTATGTCCTTCTTTCCTACTGTCACATCTGCTTACCTTGCAATAATGTGCCCTGCCTAGTATGTGCAGAAGTAGAAACATATTCATGAAAGATTAACTACTGGCTTGTATCTGTTATGTTTTAACATAAAATGTCAGTGCAAATGTTGGTTTTGTCAAATTAAATCGTAATTTGGAGGTGTTGTGCAGGTGACCATGTGAACATTTTGTAGATCTCAGGCAAGTTTATCAATTTTATTGTAATGTAACCCATAGAATCCACATTCGGTCAGTGATATACAGTACAGACCAAAAGTTTGGACACACCTTTTAATTCAATGAGTTTCCTTTATTTTCATGACTATTGACATTGTAGATTCACACTGAAGGCATCAAAACTATGAATAACACATGTGGAAATATGCACTGAACAAGAAAGTGTAAAACAACTGAAAATACCCCTTATATTCTAGTTTCTTCAAAGTAGCAACCTTTTGCTGTGATTACTGCTTTGCACACACTCTGCATTTTCTTGATGAGCTTCAAGAGGTAGTCACCTGAAATGGTTTTCACTTCATAGGTGTGCCCTGTCAGGTTAATAAGTGGGATTTCGTGCCTTATAAATAGTCATGAAAATAAAGAAAACCCATTGAATTAGAAAGGTGTGTCCAAACTTTTGGTCTGTACTGTATTTGACAATACGAGACGTAAGACCTGAGTACATGGACTAGTTATGGTTTTGGATAAATCTGTCACGGTTCGCTATCATTTATGGGATGATTCAAAAAGTCTAGCCTCTAAAGTCTAAACTATGAATCTGGTGGAAGTTTAAATTGTTTTCACGAATCAGTGAAGCAGACACATGAGGTTAGAGGTTCGTTGTAAATGTGTTGAGATGTTGAGGAGTTAGGCTTTCCACTCCCAACAGAAAAAATGACAATTTAAAAATACTATCACTTAATACAAACAGCAATACTCATCATCGCTAACAGCAGTGAGAACTGCATTTATTCAGTGCTATAGTCACACTGCATTTTGCAGGTGCATGCTGAATTGTAAAGACACAGCAGGACAAAGTGTAGAAGAGATGAAAGTAATAGAGTTTCTGAAAATGTTTCAGTTTTTCGTCTCACTTTTTCTCCCTTCATTTTCCAAAGGAACTTGAGATTCAGCAAACAACCGCTGTCAGCAAACAAAGCAAAACAAATTACACAGTCAGTCCTTATTGTAACAAAGCAGTGATGGATGATTATGTGTCCTGAAAACTCTGTAAAAAATGTCCTCTCTTATATGCGCTGTTGTTGCAAAGTATTTTAAGTTGTTCACTCTAAAACTATACTGCAGACTATTTGTCATATTTCTCAGGCAGTGCAACATTCTACTATACATCAGCTTTATTAAAGGAAAGCAAATAAGTCATCACAGTAGACAAATTAATAATGCAAATAGTCTTCATTCTTCTCATAAAGAACATCTTTTGAAGTACGCATTTAAAGTGTGGACAGTGTTCAGATAATTAGCTGCTATTTAGTCAGAAAATCCAATTAAGGAAAATCTATAACCCCTGGCCACAGCTTTTTTTCTACTCTCCTTTCTTTTTTTAACTGCCATAGATTCAAAGGATATAACGAGGGATCAAAAATAGCTAATGGGCAGAAGCGGTAAAAGTTGAACATGAAAGCCTGGTGATCTTTCACATAACACACTAAACAACAACCTGTGAGATATAATAATCTAAGCACTTTCTCAATCAATAGATGCCCTGACTCTAATCGCATTCGTATGTTTCCAACGGACATCAGTAGTGTGAGCGTCCTCCCTCTGTGTTTGGATTACACGGCATTAAACATCTGTGTCTCTTAAACGCTGCTGTTTGCCGTCTCTGAAGTATCTCAATTACAGCCGATGCTATCGGCTCCTAAGTGGACCCGGGCGATGTAGGTTGCGGGGCATTTGTTAAATGGGCCTTTGTCATAGAGTTTCAGGGTTAATGTGAAGTGTGAGCTAATCCACTGGCCACTCAATAGCTTTAACAGTGCATGAAATCTGTTTTGTTGGTAAACCCTGTGCTTCAGGCCATATCTGAAATTGATCACTGTTCCCTCTCTTCATGGGGCTTTGGAGTAAGGAGGGACTATCGACAGCCAAGGAGGAAATGACTGATGGTGGATTCTTTCTGACATTAGTAAGTGGGAGAAAACACAAGAAATCTGCTGAAAAATACTGTCATTTGTGCATTATCTACTAGCCACTACTTTGGTATATGTCTCTACCATATTTCTTTACAAAACAGCTCAACTTAGTTCAGGTCAGGTAGAGGGCATTTGTGAACATCAGTTTTCAAGTCTTGCCACAGATTCCCAATTAGATTTAAGTGTTGGTTTTGATTTTGTCCAAACAGATTCACATGCTTTGATCTAAGCCAACCCATTGAACCTGTGTTTGTATGTTTGGGGTTGCCGTCTGTCGGACACCTCAGTCTCGAGTCTTTAGCAACCTCTAACATGTTTTGTTTTTACAGTACTTCCAAGAATCTACTGCCATCCATCCTCCCATAAACTTTGACTACCATTTTTGGGTAAAGAGCAAAAAGCTGGATAAACTAGTTCTACTAATGGCCTTGTCACCATTTTACATAAGGCCCCATTTGTGGAGCTCACAACAAAACAGTTTCCTGCTGACATATTCCTTCACCAAAGTTTTCAACTGATTGATTATAGAGGTGTTTGTGAGGGATTTAAAGTTTGAAACATTGTTTTATAATCTAACTTTTGCAAACTTCTCCAATGCTTTATCCCTGACCTGTCTGCTGTGTTCCTCAGTTTTCATGAAGCTGCTTGTTCACTATTGTTCTCTGGAAAAGTCCCAGAGGCCTTCACAGAATAGCTGTACTTAGACAGAGAACAAATTACACCCAGTTGTACTAATTAGGCGACTTATGAAAGCACTAAAAATCCAAAACTAGCAGCTCCAAGACAAACACTGCATGCTGAAATTTTACTAAAGTGACAATTTGAATATTTTGTATTACTCAAAACTGTTTATGCAATCCATCTAAAATTGTACAAACAAACACGCTATTTGGGGGGGAATATTGGACCAGTTTGACTTCAACTATAGTCCAAGTATATTCAGTGCTGTGGATGCATGTAACCTAGCATACAATGGCAATTTAAAAAAGGTTTTCACATTTTGGAAGCACAATACATAAAGTTTATATGTCTTTTGTTTTGTTACCCCCACCCCACCCAGGAATTAGGAATTAGTGGAACAAATTAGTGGAACTAAGAAAAGCAGCATGAAGTAACAGTATTAGGAGTAAGAATGAGATATTAGCTGCATACTTTACTAGGATACATTGAATTTGTGTTATCAAGAACATTGTTCCATGCCTCTTTGAGTACCTTGTTTTTATTCACACACAGCATTTGTTTGTTACACCAATCATTCCCGCTGGCATTCAATTTGAAATTTTGCCAGTGGCCACCGAGGCAAATCCAACAGATGTTTCCAAGGCCAGTAGAGTGAAACAAGTAAACATTCATTTCATTGTTTTGTGATATTTTTGGCAGCTGTCAGGACTTTTAATGCCCTCTATTTAAAGCAATGCCTTTAGAAAACTTTTCTCACCTCGAGTGAATGGGCAGAGTAAAAAAGTTTTAGTTCTGGGTTGCATGCACTTTCAGGGGGAAAAAAAGCAGGTTAGCTCTCAATGACTGACAGCTGAAGGATCTACATCAGATCTTAAAGATCTGCCTGTCTCTGCAGCATTTCTCTGCACATGGCTGTCCTCTCATCTGTAATCGTCCATGTTTCTGACTATGATCAATCAGCGTCACCGAGTTTCACCTCTCCCCCCCTCGAATCTCTGCAACTCTCTCCTCTAAAACTCTGTTGTGATCAGCCGCTGAGCGGATTGGTATGTATGTGGGGAGGGGGAGCAGCTGCATGACTCTGTGACACATGACAAGTGCCTCGGCTCTGATCCGTTTTCTGTAAAGAATCATTAGCTTCAGAAAATGCAGCTGCGTCGTGAGGGCTTTACAGCTCAATCGGTACAATCCATCTCCCTCGCTGGATTCTTCCTTAGAGCGGGAGGAGAGGCACAGAGACGTTTTCCTTCACCGTCTCACACTTTCCATTACCGGTTTATTTATTTCATTCTTTAATGAGCTGACCTTAACGAGCACTGACAGCATGTCTGCCGTCTGGGCCGTCTCATCACTGTCACCGTGACGACCTCCTCCCAAGTGACAAACTTTGTGTCTAAATGGGGATGTGAGAGGCAGTTTGGCTATGTTTAACTAGCAGGGCACCTACACAGGCAGCCTTACCTCAGAGGCTGACTTCACATTTTCAGTTCTGCCTCTCATTTGTTCGTATTTTTTTTTTCCCTTAGTGGTTGATTGTGGAAAGACTTAGGATAGGAGATGCAAGCCATGTTGTCAAGCTGTCTGTTTCTCTGTCTGACACACTCTTAGAAGTTGAGTTGGTGCCACAAGAAGGGAGGAGTGCTGTTGTGATGTTGAAGACAATCGCTCTGTTTGAGATCACCGTGTCATCCATCCTGCTGCTTGTAAAGACAATGCGACCTGTCTCTGCTCCCTCTGAGACACACTGGGCTTAATATGTGCAGCTCCACCCCCTATCCAATCAGCAATCATGCTGAAGCAGGAGAAAACTGGTATAAATTTCTATATGAAAAAGAAATTTTGAGGCATCTTTTTTGCCTTTAGGGTTCCAAAATCTGTTTATGACAAAGTTACCTTAAAATACTAGAACGGTGATGCCTCTCTGCAGAAACACGCTGATGAAATCATTAATTGTGTAAACACAAATTGCACTGAACATTTCAGTGAATGCTAATGAATGATTTTTCTCATTTAATTAATTTTCTTCACACTGGTTACGGCTGGACTCTGTTTTTAAGTTTTGCATCCATTTAGTGTGTAGCTCTCTCCTGAGTACATCTAGAGAGTGGATATGTTTTCATCCTATCTACATTTCTGAGTGCTACATGCTTTAAATGACTAACAGGAAGTGTGTTTGTAAAATATGTTACAGAAGAGCATTTGTTGATGAGGCATTTTCAAAGCAGAAAAGGTAGAAGACTACATTTGATCAAAAACTGAACTTACGAAATGGTTAGATCATTTGTAAAAACAAAACTAAAAACCCTCTTTGTGTAAATCGGTAAGTTCTTGTGGCCATGCTGCTGAAATTTATTTTTCATTATACCACAATTGTTGACACTATAAAAAGAGCACAACAATTTCAGTAACATCTTCTGCATCAAGGCTCAAGTTTCATTTCTGTATTAAATAATTAATTCAGCCAGAAGCCAACTAACTTAGTACAAGGCTACAATCTGACCAAGATTGGCTATGATTTACTCTCCAGTGAGTATTAATGTAGTGTGTCATATTCAAAATAGTCAGTATAATGCTTGAATAATAATGTTTTATGTTGAATGTCAAATGTGTTTTTAAGACTTATGAGCTGGAGTGTATTCCGAAAGTTTTTAAAGAGGGCTAAAATGGGGGAGTGATGATCTTGAGTTGTCAAACCAAAGTTTAAAAAAAAAAAAATTATAAGTGAGTAACAGCATGAAAATCTGAGACTGACATACATGCATACATACAAGCCTGCCTACATACATGCCTACATGCCTATATGCCTACATACCTACATAAAATATTTGCATTTGTAATGTGCTTTGCTCTTAGTTGATAGCTAAAAGAATACTTGAATAGAGTGGAACTGATATCCACTTTTGTAAATCTCTATTGTGATACATTTCCAAATGTTTTTAATAGCCTTTAAATCATTGGAACATCAGAAGAGGGATTTTGTTTTGGGAGAATTATTGTCAGATGGACTTTGTGAACTGCAGCCTTGTCCTATTGACAGACCCAGTCATCACCGCACAGCCAAGGCCCATCAGTGATGAGGAATGCCCACAGCAAAATCTCCACAGGGCCAGTCATGGTTTGATGCGCCTGTTCCTGAAGCTCCGTCAAACGAAAAAAGCTCCAAGATTACATTCAAGCCTGTTCCTTACTGCCATGTAGAAAATATGTCCAGTGGGGTCTACATGTCATGGCAGCAATGTTGCAGGAAACTTCAACTTTCATCATATCAGTACATATATATATACAGTATATATACAGTACAGACCAAAAGTTTGGACACACCTTTCTAATTCAATGGGTTTTCTTTATTTTCATGACTATTTATAAGGCATGAAATCCCACTTATTAACCTGACAGGGCACACCTATGAAGTGAAAACCATTTCAGGTGACTACCTCTTGAAGCTCATCAAGAAAATGCAGAGTGTGTGCAAAGCAGTAATCACAGCAAAAGGTTGCTACTTTGAAGAAACTAGAATATAAGGGGTATTTTCAGTTGTTTTACACTTTTTTGTTTAGTGCATATTTCCACCTGTGTTATTCATAGTTTTGATGCCTTCAGTGTGAATCTACAATATCAATAGTCATGAAAATAAAGGAAACTCATTGAATTAAAAGCTGTGTCCAAACTTTTGGTCTGTACTGTATATATATATACATGTTTCTAAATAATTTCAGCTTAATAGTAGCCGTTGTACCTGTAGCTGTTTCTCTGTGCATCCTTGTCAGCAAAACTTCTGGAGTGGATTAGCTTTAATCCCTTGCTATTATAGCCACAATAGTTTCATTAAATACCTCAGCATATTGTGGCAAAAAAATGTTTTCTATTTAATGAAACCAGAGAGGATATGCCAGGAGGGTAAAATGAAGAAAACCTGAAAGAGTGCAAGTCAGCACGTCTTACCCTAATAACATGCTTAACAGGCTTATTATGCCCAACAAACTATTTTACTCTGTAAGGTATTATTAGGGATTAATTAAGCAAAACAAATGAAAAAATAAAGACCATATGTATATTCAAATGGCTACTATGAATAAGAGCATTACAGCTTTGGTGTATTCTGGGTCCATAGTCCTTCTCTACACTATTCTGCTGTATTAACATTTTCATGTTTTTAACATAACCTTGTAAAGTCTATATAGCAGCAAAGGCCTTCTGTAAATTTCAACAACACACCAAATCAAGGACATGTATAACACAATAGGTTAAAACTAAGTTAAAATTAAAGAAACAGAAAAATATATATTCTGTCTTCATGATGCTATCTACTTAATGAAGTGCACCAGTCTCTCCTGCAGCAAAACAGCCTGCCATAACCTGATACACACCCCTACACTTCATAGTTCAGTTTCAGATAGCGTTCTGAAGTTTTCAAGCTTCCTCTTTTGCTGATGTGAGATGATGTACCATCACATTAGAAAAATGGGCTTACCTGTAGAAAGCTAATAAATGAGGCAGCTGTCGTGGAAAAAGTACCATTTCCAAGCACTGTTCAGGTGAAATCACTTAATCAGGTTTATTCATATAGTGTGCACAATACAGAGCTTGTAGGACAATCAGTAATGAAGCAGGTCTGGATGAAACGCTCTGCCAGGCAGAGACAACACATGAGTTTTGTACAAAGGGATAAGGGATCCAAAGCACGGGAAACAGACTGGTTCCCATGCAGCTGGGAAAATCAACATCCAACCTTGTGCATGTAACCCAAATAGCTTTAACTTGGTGGGAATATACTGGAACTTAGAATAAACATATAGCAATACAACCAACAGGTGTGACCTTATTGTAATTTGAATTGTAAACTACTGTAACTTCAATAAACATCAAAATTAGCAAATAAATAACCAAATTAAAGCGCTACAATAACAGGAAAATGTGGAAATATGAACCTAAAATTCAGAGCTAAGCATTTGTTCTGCTAATATGATCAAAAGGAAACAAACTGATCTAATAAAGAGGAATTGTAAGTGTAAGTGTAAAGTATTAGTGTTCTTTATTGATAACCTAGTCTTAAACAGTCGGTTAACCTTGATGTGTTCTGCGTTGTGTTCAGTTGAAGAAGGGAGAAAGAAAGTTTCCTACCTCTTCTCAGGCAGCCTAGCCCCAACTGAGGGTAGTACAGTACTGATGTCATAAGATGCTCTCTTAAAGTAACAGTACAGATACTAGTGTTTATCAAAATAAGTAAAATAATAAAACTCTTAAAATATAACAAAAAAATAGGATTCTTCAGTGTTAATCAGGATTTGGTTAAATTTCAAACATTATAATAAAAAATAAAAGCACATTTTCTAAAGTTGTTACATAAGCTCACTCACTAAACACACTGAGTGAGCTATAACTTACTTAGAGGTAGATGAGACGATTAGTAAATGAAACCAGACATTTGGGAGAAGCAGTAGACTTGAGTAAATGAAACAAGGGAACAAACAAGAGAATGAAGGCAGAAACATGACCCAAGCTGTAAATATTGATTAAAACAAACAAAACCGGAGGATGACATAATGATCAGCAAAAGTCTTAACTGCATCTTACATAAAACTAAGTGGAACTCATTAAGGATAAATGGCCCCCCGTCAGACATATGTGTACACAAGTTTTACATACATAGAAAATACTCCTGCAAGTATTTTCTGTGTATAGAAAATACGTTTCCCAAAATCCACATTTCCAATCCAGATTACAATACTGGCAAAACATTACAGCAATTTCACTCTGTGATTTTGCAATGTTGAATTTAAATGTACGAAACAAGTTACAGGTGCATGAATAATTCAAATTACTAAAATAAGCCTGCATTATTTATATACTGCTTTGGCATAAATAAAAAAATGTTTTAAAAAAATCACTGTTAAAAGAAAAGCAAATACCACAGCACAAAATGTGTCTCAATGTCTTTCCCGTTTGTACGTAGTAGTTTGTTTCTGATGACGGGAAGAATGATAAGGGAAGTAGTGGGCTACTTTGAGCTTGTAACTTGACTCATTTTCTCTCAAGTGACACATTATGCTACACTTGCAAAACTGTGCCTCGCTTGTGACGCATACTAATGCTTGTCATTTTATACAGCAGTGAACAGTGCTTTGTGTGAAGTCGTCTCGGAGGACAATCATGAATGAAAATTATGCGCCGAGAAAAAAAAACCCCAGAAAACCTCCATCTTCACTGTAGTGAATTCCAGTTAATAATGAAATAAAAACATGTTAAATGGGTCTATAAACAGTTTGAATTATTAAAGCTGCATAACATCTAATGTGCTCCGATCACCAAACTGATAACAGAATACAAAGCAGACCATCATTTAATGATTAAGCACGAGACTAACTAAATGCTAAAATGTGCCAGAAAGAAAATGTCTGCAAATGTATCCAAATATTTCTTCATAAGAAAGAAAAATAATGAGACAATATTTCACCAGTCAGTAGTAGCTTTTTAATAATGCATTTGAACTGTGTTTTTTTGTAGCTGATGAATGACGTAACTACTATTATTTGGTAACAAAAATGAAGTGTCAGTTTAAATTGTTGCAGATTTTATCAAACCTACTTAGGAGAAAAAAATTGACAAATGATATATTGGACGGTCAATCCACAAGCCTAATGTTAGCCTAGTTTATCCTTTACAAAACTAGTTGTGATATTCGTCTTGCGATAACTTTTCTTTTGAATTTGACCACATTTAGCAAACTGGTTAAGACAATGAGGCGTAGTCTAAGAACCATTAAGGAACACTGCAAATTTGTAAATTCACTTTTACATACGTGTATGCATATGTGATATGGTTTTGTATCATTTTGATCTGGTTTTTAAATTCTGTAAAGTATCTCCTATGATCAACCCACCTTGAAAAAGAAATGGTTGAAATGCAGAAGTAAAAAGGAATTCATTCACATAATGAGTTAAGAAGAAATTCTAGCTCAAATCATAATTCACTCTTTCCTCAGTGGCATTGGTGTTCAAATATGTCACTGTAACAAGGTAAACAGTATAAATCAACCTTAAATTTGTCTCATTTTAATGCAGCTTTTAAGGTTATCATTAAATATCTAGTTCATGGCATTGGTTGTAGTACAGCAAGAGGGGCTTGCACAACTGCATGCATATTTATATTTCAAACTAACAAAATTAGGCATAGTGATTAATCTAAATGCATTTTTTAAACAATTGACACCTCAGATAGAGATACCTGTCTATCTAGATAGACATATCTATCTATGTATACATAGATATACATAGACTTTGACATATCTACATAGATAGATAAACTCACCCTTTAAACTCACCCTAGGATGTGAATTTATTCTTTAATTGCCTCATCGAGGGACTTTCTTGGTAAATGAGGACATGAAATCACTTAATATAATTGTCTGGTTTAGCTATGAACCTTTCAAAGTTTCACTGTAATCACTGCTTTTATGTTGGCAGGGCATGTCAGTGGTAAATGTTGCTCTGAAAAGAGGAAAAAGGAAGAAGCATACACTTAAGATTAATTTTGCCTCTCCAGCAACCATTCATCTAAACACCCTAACGTACAAGAAAAAGGGAAATTATAAGAAATACAGATGTCAAAGCTTTCTATTTTATTCCACGAAACTCCTACGTGCGGCATTGAGGGTGTTTTTGAGAGAATGCACAGCATTGTAATGACAAAATTAAACAAATAAGACGCACAATTTAAACTCAAGGCAAGATTTTAGAAATTAAGAGGTTCTTTGGGATCAGGTTTGAAGGTCATTAAAAAAGGTCACAGTATTTTTTCTCTGACAAAAGAAAATTGAGATTATTGGAAGAATCAAAAGCTCAGTCAGATAAATCTGGACTTTGACTCTGAACATATGCACAAAGTACTTAATTTTCCTTCTATTTTATGTAGTGATTTATCACATAAAATCCGAGTAAAGAACATTGAAGGTGGTGGTTGTATGTGAATTATGTGTGCCTAAAGTCTGACTATATTTGGAATTTTCCTTTAACCGTGGTTGAAAACTTTAATTTGTTACTACCACAAGCATTTCTGAGTCTGAATCAAATAGTCATATATTTGATAGAGTTGCAGTAACTGAAATGTATGAGTAAAGCTAACAGGAGAGGAACAACAGTGAAAATTGGATCTGCTAGTATACAAGCTTCTCTTTGTAGATGGTCTCTGGCCACCAAGCTCCTTGTAAGATATGGATGGACAGGTGCATGCTGGGAGACTCTACAGCTTTCCATTGTGAAGAATGCTGTGAGCTTTGTCCCTGTGCTGGGACTCATACTGTTTGCCCTTGATACAAGAAGATCAGTTTGAGACTGCTGTGATTATTGTTTGAGAAAATAAGAAATACAAGAAAAAGTCTATTACCGACTCCCTTTACCTCAACCTTTAACATTGCCTCTGCTTTGATAAATCTGGACAAAATAGAGAAATACAAGCACAGAAAAACAGGATGAGAAACTGCAACTTTATATGGGCTGTTTTAAGTGAAACAGCTCAGTAATTTTTGATGTATTAAACTAAATGGTACTTCACATAAAAATGTAATCAAATCTAGATCGTGATTAATGTGGCTTTAAATGGTACTGGATTCGATGTTTGCTGCAATATTTTGTGAGAGTAAGGCTTTTGTAGAGCCACCTTAGTTTGTAACACTATTTCAGGATTTGAATTTTGCATTCCCAACATTTAATATGTTCCCTAAACGTTTTTTTTTTTTTTTTTCAGTTAACGAGCATCAAATTATATCAATCTTGTTGAAGACTCTGGTGTCTCTGATATACTGTGTTTTTTTGTTTTTTGGGGGGCGTTGGGGGGATTTGAATAAAAATGCCAAAGAAACTGCAAAGTTGAACACTGAATGGTTTAGATACAAAAACAAATAAAAAGAATGAGTGGTGTGGTAAAATTCCTACTGCTTTTGTTCTTTAAGTTAGGTAATTTATCAAGAACAAAAACGATGCTGTTTTGAGATGTTTCTTAACCCAAAAAGAAAAACAGAGGGGTAACTTCTGAGTAAAAAGAGAGAAGAACATGAGATAATGTCCCCCTTCTCAAGGTTTTAAATTGGTAATTAACAGAACACTGTTTAGCTTTAAATTTTATGTTTTTAGAAACTGCAGCACTTTTTTAAACATGCTCGGTCACAGCATTTCAGGCATGATTGCCTACATGTCAGGGTGTTTTGCTCTCCAAAAATGATATTTCAAGCAATCGCGCTTTACCTATGCTGCAAATTATTTTTTACCAAACTTTAGGGAAGAAATTACCTCTCAAAAAATAAAAACTATTATTAACCTATGGGATGGAGTGTTAGAAACTTTTCTTTGTGCTTTTGTGAGGCCCAAGTCTCCATTGACTTTGGGATCTCTTTTGTGGTGAGTAACTTCCATTAAAGTCTGTTCTTCTGTGGCTTGCCATCAACTTAAACGTATCCTCATACATCTGGGCCTAAAGAGGATGAAATTAAACTCAGTTCCATGCCAACTACGCTCCCAAATGAAGCTTCAAAACCTGGAACACTCCCCCATTCTTTTAGCATGACAATGCTGCAGTCAAATCTCTCAACACAAGAAAAAAGCTGCCACTAACAAAACCAGGGTTTCATGAGACCTCCAGTTCACTGATTCAGGTTTCAGTAACATTAGGTTCAGTCTCAAGTCTCACAATGCCAGCCCTAAAGCCCCAAACTCATCACATGCAGACAAGCAAGGTATTTACAATGAATTTCCAGACCCGAGTTGTCAGTATTTCAGCATTTTGACCCCTGGGTATTTTTAGACCAAGACAAATGACAGCAAACCAATACTGTCATAGACTTAGTTTAGTCCCTAAACATCTGCAGAAATAAAAATGCATAAACACACCTACTTTTAATTGATTTCAGCTCCTCGTTTATGTTTCTGTTGGATAAATTAATAGTGAACCTAGTAACCCTCTTTTAGATGTAACACTTCAACATGCCACACAAAATTAAGTGAGTTGTGCATTAGTAAATATCCCAGGAACTTTTTAAATTATACAGCCAAATGATAAATTATTCAGGTGCAATGAAATCACAACTCTTTACCAGTCTGCAACTAAACGTGTAAAACTGTTATGTGAACAATGTAATGTAATGCGGACAAATCTAAACAAATAATGATTTATCCAAGGTCTGTGTGTCAATCACAGTCTATTGGCCGTCTACAATATATCCAGCAATCAGGTTTACTTAGATATACAGTATCTAAAAACAAATACCAATAACTTTTTCTTAAGTTATTCAGGGTTGACATTTTTTACACTTTCAAAAATCTTTGCTCTAATACATCATTGAAGTTTGTCTTCTACTTTTAGACAAAGTGTACTTGCAAGTATAGATAATATCTAATATGGGTGATGCTATTCAGGCAAATGGAAATGGATGCCATTACCTACAACAACAAATCTAAACATCCCACTGAAGCATTCCCTTACATATTTCTTTTGCTTCTTCGTCACAGGTAAATTATTCAGATCGAAGAATAGACATTTATTAAGGAAGTCAGTCACCTTTGAGAGTTTCCATGCTTAAAAAAGCTGTTTAAGGGCATGTTGGATCATCTCACATAGATTTAAGTCTAGACCTTGAATGAGTCTCTCAAAAGCTTAAATTTAGTTACTTTAAATCCTTTAGTGGCAGACCTCCTGGTGTGCTTTGGATTGTTGTCAGGACACAGGCCTTCCAAAAAGTTTCACTTTGTCTCAGCAGTTTACAAAATATATTCCCCAATGTCTTATGAATCATAAAGATACTTTGCAATGACTTGACAGGTAAGAGCCTTTGACTGAAATGTTTGACACACCAATTCTAAACCTAACCAGACATAAAAAATATATATGTTCAGCTTTATTTAAATAATATTTTAGATTTGACAGGACATGAGGTCAGTTCTTATATGAGAAACATTCTTAACGAAGAAAAAAAAGCAAAATTATACAAAAGGAAATCTGAAAAAAATACTTTCAGTTGAGCAAAGAAGGTTGGTTATTTCACTTTTATGCTGAAACTTTTTTTTTACTTTTCAGAAATGCAAATGACTACTCCACTAAAAACATGAGTGTTTTTAACTTTATAATCACTCCTTACTCTTGAAACATTAGTGATGACCTTAAAGCTTCGCCTTGCTTTTCCCTGGAATCCATTAGGTAATTAACATAAATTCTGAGGCACATTTTAGGAAAAGGTTGTAATTTATTTCCAAATGTCTCTCTAATGTTAGATTTTTTTTTCCTTGTGTTTGGTCTCCCGAGAGTTTATAAGCAAATATATTCTTTGAATATATCAGAAAGGAGGACAATAACAAACCACAGAGAGATTCAGGCTGAATATATTACATTAAGCTTTATCAGTTGGAAACACAACAAATTGGAAAAATACACAAAAAATATATAAGCCTGAGATCAGTGATGTTGAAGTCAAAATCCACTCTGATGCATTCAATTTAAAATACAGAAGGGTTTTAGTCTGTTAATTAAAAGCTATCTGTACGGCTGTTAATGCTCTGGAATGCAGCCAAAGGTGGCTTACCTTTCTGGTATCATGGATGTTGTAATTTGCTTCTCCTTTTTAGAGTTTTCAAAAGCCACTTGAAAGTTCGTGCAAAATACAAATTACCGTGTATATATATATATATATTTTTTTTTTTTCTTTGAATTTTCATAAATGAACAGTCATTTTCAGGCTGCCTGGGCAAAACTTTGTCACAACTGAATTGCTAAGTTTGTCTTCAAACAGATGCTATCTGTAGGTACAAAGCATTCATGCTTTGAATGACTGAAGTCCAGCAGTTGGAAACTTACTTTATAAAAGAGTGTGACAGAAGGATGAATAACTAGAACTTTAGTCTTCAAACTGAACATTTTAGCACAAGTCAGGATGGATACATGTGTCATGTTTGCATATTTTGTACCTCTGAGGTTTGGTCAGATAATCATCTTCATTTTTTGTTTATACCAGCCTATTAGAGTGAGGTGGTTTTCTCATACTGATGCATTTGCTGTAACAACTTGCATTCTGGCAGGAGGAAAAACACAACCATTGAGAGGAGACCTCAATCTTTTCTGATGGATTCATTTTCTGTCTGAATTTGATTGTCAGCTCTCTACAACGTTTGAGTCAACTGATGATTCACACTTCTGAAAATTTTACAGAACTTTTATCAGGCTGTCACTGTTAAAGGCCATAATTAGAATTTGAGCCTGAAAACCTTAAAATCTTATAAATAAATAAATACATACATTTTAAAGTCTTTTTATTGTTCTTTTTAGCAGATGAGTGGTTAGATTTTTTTTCACTCAGAAAGAAACTCTGCGCCTTACTATTGTGAAAGAATTATGGGCAACTCAAAACTGAAGAGCATAAACACACAATATATGACACAGAAATGACAGATAATGTCCTCTATCAGAACAAGATGTTTGATTTTGTCCACAAATCACCAAAATACATAAACTTAGTCTGAAAACGCCTTCTTTAGCCAAATTAGCTTTCTGCATCTGTCCACAAAAAATGTAAAATGCTGGTCAGAACAGGAGCAGAAATAATGTCTACCTTTCAAAATCGCTGGTTTGTGAATTACAATTGTCACTATCTGTCTTTCATTGGTATCATGAACTGCAGTCAGACTGGGCTCAGCGCAAAATGTCATCAGGACTGTTAGGTCTCAAAGTTACTGTCTGTCAGACAACATTTCTCCTGAATTCCTATACCTCATTGGAAAAACTGCCAGAAAGATTATCACTTTATGAACTTAGGTTTGAACTGGAGGCTTTGGCATCACCACTTTTGTCTCCCGTGGTAACTTTGTTATGCATGGATACCAGAATTCGATGTAGCATACATTAACGTCATTCCCCGGGTGATGCCAATTTGTTCTGTACTGAAACATTGAACTCTTTCAGCACATCTCCCTCAGAGGAGTTGGCCCTTGAGCTCCCAAATGGCTCTTCATTTAATCTTTACTTAATTTTAAATTTTAATCTTTTTTCAAGTTTTGCAAAAATGCAAAATTTGGCAGTGTCTTGGTAGATGACAGGGTCAAGTTTGTTGTTGATCCTGCTATGACTGGTATCTTCATTTAACAAAGACTACACATGGCTTTGTAGCCAGCAATATCATAGAAAAACAATCGGAAGCTGCTTATTTTTGGTTTTTTGCTCATTACTTAACTTTCTCCCCCCCAGTGCTCCCAAACCTCACTCCTCATTTCTGTCGCTCTGTGTACTTCGCCTGTACCAGGCCTCGCTGTCCCAAATCGGTACCATCCTGAACTTCCAGCTAAGTTATAGGGTGCTTGCTTTTTTCTATATTGGTATAAATCTCCATTTCAGATATGAAAAATAATCTACGACAAACTGCAACAGAGAATACAAGTGCAAAGGAAAAGTTTTGTTATAATATACTATGACCTTTAGAAGACCTGACAGTGAAAAGTACCCGAGTCCACGCAGCTTAAAATGTTAGGTATGTCTCCTGTAATGCAAGGCAATTTAAAAAAGGTATATTACATTTTCTATTTCGGCAACTATAGTACTATGTCATCTACCCCATGCAGGATCCAAAGTGAGTAGATTCACTTTAATATCATCTCATCATGCTCTATATGTACATAAGTGTTTTTGCAACACTTGCTGCGACTGCAGAACATTCTCCCACCTTCTTCATGGTGAGTGTAGAGTAAGCGCATTTCATCTTGCAGTGGCACTGGGTCACCTTGCAGATGCAGCTGAGGTATTAAGAGATTAGGGACAGCAGCTAACCCTGTTGACGGTTCTGGTCCACAGTGTGCAGCTGCCTGCCCGGACTTTAATTGGCTCTGGTGGCAGCAAGTGCCCTGCCGTTACCGAGCCGATTGCTGGTTTCGGGTCAGCCCCAAACTGCTTCTTCTTGTCATCCTTCCTGTCAGCTTGAAGGTCAGCGTAGCAGGAAGACTGGGTCTCACCTGCTTACTACAGGGCATGAACAGGTGTACCACAGTGACATGTGGATGAGAGGGGAGCTTTCAAAGTAGAGGGGAGGACATAAAAAGAACATGTAAAAGTTTGGATGCGTAACACACATTTTTCTCATCCAAGAGTTTAGATCTGTTGGGGAGATCAATATATTTTAGGACTAGCAAAGTGTTTCCTCCAAGTTGCATAGATCATAAAGTTAAGAGACATAGTTACTGGTGAAATGAGCTGTAGCACACATCGTCAGAAATAAAACCACAAGACTTACCAATTAAAATATAAAAAAAGTTACTTTAAATCCATGTTAGAGTTTGAGCCTGAGGCAATGACAGAAGAAGGAAATGTGGGGGGGAAAAAAGAACATTTCAGATGATTCACACTTTTATAGGCAAGAGAATCTGTGAGATAATAGAGAAAAGGAAAGGGGAAGGACAAAACAGAGAGAGAGAGTGAGTAAGGGAGAGAACCATAGCAAAACGATTTAAGGGAACTTTTTTTTTTATTGCCGCTGAATAAAACTGTGCATCTTGTAAAGAAAAATAATTAAATTTTCCTTCAAGACATCTCTCGTCACTTACTGAACCTATCCAACTGTTCCTCTTGCCAGACATAGATAGGCAGTGAAGCTGGAGGGGTTTCGCCTAAATAAGATACAGTCTTTATTCTTCTAAGTCGAGGCCATTTCAAGCTGTGCTGATTAAAATGTTGTAGCATTATGCTGTGCTTGCATTCCCTGCTTTTACAGCTACTCTGATTTGAAAGCAAGGACAAACATGGTTCTTACAAATTAGCTCCCCCCCCCTATGTCTTGCCAACACTGAATATGCAATTGGTCCTTTTATTTCTGTTTTGATCTGTTCTAAAGCCGCACATATCGCTTGAATAATATGAATGAATAGCTTTGGAATATATTTTGGATTTGCCGCCATTCTTAAAAGATGCATTGTGTATGATGTTAACAGTTAAAATCGCTTGACTCCTTTGAAGGAATAGTTGTGTCTTGAAGCAAAGTCAAAATATGATATTAAAAAAATTAAAACTACACTTTGGAGAGAAAGTTGAGAATAATTTCTATTGAAGTTTGTTTGGTTTTTAAATAAACTAGTCACTCCATCACTCAATTTTGTTTATTTTACTTGGATTCTTTATTAACGACAAATGCAAAGGAAGAGATAATTGTTCAGTGAATGTACAATGTGTTGTGTGAACTTGTGTTCAGCCCCTTTGAGTAAATACATTTCAGAACCACCTTTAGCCATCGTTACAAAGTCTTTTGGGGACTGAAAGTTTTGCCCATTTTTCTATGTAAAATAGCAAAAGTTCCCTCAGACAGGATTAAAAATGTGAACAAACATAAACTCTAGTCTCATCTCTTTTACTTCATCCAAGTTTTTCTCCAGCTTAAGAACTCTGACCAGCTCCCATTCCCTGCTTGTCATTGCTGTTGAGAGTGAGACTCTTGTGTAGGCAACAACTACGGACACCAAGTCAAAACTGCAGTAATAATTAGAGATGCAACGTGACCAAGTAAATAGCTCGTGACTGGAATTAGTTGATGTCCTGTAAATTGCCAGTCAGAAACTAAAAATTTTTTTTACTTTATTAAATTGAAAACTCATCTTTTTTACATATCAAGATGTGTTTAAAAAAAAAAAGAATTAAGGAGATGCAAAAAGCTATTTAAAATGTTGTGGTATGTCTGGAATTTCTGTGTTAAAGTAATAATCTACAAGTAAGTTCAGAAAAAGATATAAACGCAGACCTCCATTATAGTAATTTTAGTTCAACTAATTGTGCTAATTGATTACATCAGTTGGTGAAAATTCTTCAAACTGTCAAAGATGTCATTATTTTCTGTGTTTTCAATTAACCGTAAAACTATTTTTCAGCAACTCTCACACAAAAGTACTGGTAATAATAAAAACACTGAATCCTCACTTCAGGAAGGACAAGGATGTAATTGCTGCTTCTTTGTCTTCTGAAACAGAGAAATCAAAATTGGCTAAAAAATTCTTTTTGTAATGTCAAGCTTAATAAAACAATCTAAAAAATAATCTAAAACTAATAAAAACCAATACGAGAGGTCATTACAACTGTTGCATTAAATAATTATTTACGTTGGGTTCTTTCCTTTTTCTGTGTAACTTTATATTCTCGTTAGTAGTTTAGAGATCACTGAAAGACTTCACATTTACAGAACAGTACATCTGTGAGAGGCCATGAATATGAGCCTGATAGTTGCTCCTCTTCTGATTTTTTAAAGTGCAGAAGATGTTTTTGATTGTGATGTGCTAAAACTTCAAACTGCTGACAACGTCTTTTTTTTAAGTATCTTTTGCTCTTTATCTTAACTGCATAACAATTGGTTTCTCTCTGTTAGGTTGAACATTATTCCAGTATTTCACATTTTAGTGTGCAACCTGAACAGGTAGCCAATATCATTAAAAACACTATTAAAAGAATTTTAACTAGATACTATTTCAATATAAAAAATGGACCTAAAAGAGGCGCTCCTTCATAGGCATCACAGTTTGTGAAATAATGTAGATTTGTCAGTTCTCTGCTTCTAACAAGCTTTGCAAGGCAGAGTAAAAGTATACAGGGGACGTTTTGAAGTTTGACACTCAGCCATCATCATATCACCCATCAACAGTTTAGGAAATGAATTAAACATTAACATGTTGAAACTGTCAATTTTTTGACACATTATTAAATTATTGAAATGAAAACTGACATTCCATGAGTATCTTAAGCAGTTTCAACGTAAACAACCTGTTCTACTTTAGATGTCCCTGAGCCCATTAAATTTCTCTTTCATTGCTGGGTACCTTTCATGAAAATAAATAAGCTCACTGCTGTCTACTGCATTTACTGAGTCAAGATAAATGTCTGATTTTACCCAGGAAGTGTCTTCATTACTAAAAATATCTCATCCTAAGCAGTGAGCATTAAAACCACTAATAAAAATATGATAATATGGCACATGCAACATCTGTACAACATGAAAAGTTTTAGACCAAGAGATTGCTATGTTACATTGAAGAAACTCACTTTTTTGATAAATATTTATTCTTCTTTGCGTATATTACATATGTGTACCACAGTTTAAACAAAGATTTCTTTTTGGTTAGCATAAAATATGAGCAAAATAACTTTTAATTAGTTAAATGATCCGAGTCTGACTGCAGGACATTAAGTCAGCTCCATGAATAGCAAGAGCCTTCCTCCTCGGTTTTTTTCCTCATTACTTACCCATCACAACAAGCTGTGCTTCACTTATCTTGTCCTATAGTGACAAGTTTTCTGATATTATGTTCTTTGCTTTCATGAGCAGCGCGCTTCAATCAGTGTTTTAAAAATCAGAAAATATTAAAACTTAACCCTCTAATCCGCTTACTAAAAGGTTTCCCAGTTTTGAGATATTACATCAGTTCCCCTAAGAGTTGTGAATGTATCTGATTTCCACATAAGCTGTCCACCACTGATTTAAGTTATAATTAGCCCTCTTTACTGTCTTTCCCCTTTTAATGTGAAGTTTTCTTCTTTGTAGATCAATTTGTCCTCTATATGACATAATTATCCCTACCTTCCCACAACAGTACAGGGGTTTCAGAAAACTGCTTTGGAAATCTGTTCACCCAGATTAAAATGCATATCTCCAAGCCACAATCCCTTACCAACAAATCCACACACCAGGACCCACCTACATATTCTGTTAATGTCAATAGAGGTGAGAGCTGTTTGAATGGTAAAATGGTGGCCTACTTGAAATAAAGGGGTCATATATGCTCATCAACAAAAAAGGTTAGGTAAGCAGTTAAACTCAGCGGACAGTCTCTAGGATTTCTCTGCTATAGTGGGGTAAGTGCACTCTAGAGGGATTATCAGTCAATGTCACACCTTCATTGCTCCAGCTACATATGCATTTTTCTACCAATTATAACCAAAATGGGAAGAAATTATTGGATTTAATTTGTCCTTTGCACATTTAACATAAATATCTTTTTTTGTTTGTTTTACAAAAAATTTACAGGAAATTTTTAGAAAACCCTATTCCGACGCCCTTTCCCAGCATGGATATGTTTGCCTTATTTAGAAGGACTCGGCGCATCTCATAAGAGCTGATGATCTTAGTATGAACAAAATTGCTTTAATATTCCAAGTAAGTGAAATCTAATGGCCAATGAAGTTTGAGCCGGGTTTTTTTTTTCGTCTTTTATCCACTCACCTGGATGCAACATGTTTGGGTCATTAATGCGTCTCCCTTTCACTAATGTTAGCTTGGTAGCATAAGTTATTTTATCCCGCTGTGGTAAACAATTGTACTATGCTGACAACTTGGTGACTAATTTTAAAACGGCAAGATAAATGCAGGTAACCATGGCAAACGGTGACAGTTTAAAGGCCAACCGGCTCTCTCTGCAGTCAAGTTGTGTTTACAAATTATCCCTCTATACAGCAGATTGTCCTGCATTTGCCAAGCATTTTTCTAAACTTGTGAACCTGCTTGTTGTCATTTAGTGAAGTAAGTTACCTAGATCAGCATACTCATAATAATGAAGACAACTTTACAACTCTCAAACAACCTGAACTTTATTAAAAAGGAGTTGAATGGTCTGCAATGTTTACTTTAGGCTTGCTGAAATTGGCATCCTGTTTTTTGCCTTCATCAATTCTGTATGTAAATTAGTCTTTATCCATCTATATATATAGACACGTATATGTTCTTCACCAAAATTAATGTTTAGTAACCTTTGATGAAGGTTTTCAAGTAAGTGATATTTCCTCATTTGCACCCCATACTAAGCCTTACCTCAGGCATAAATGACCTCGAGGTGTTCTTCTTGCCTCTAACATCACCTCATCATAGCCAGAAGTAAGAGATGTTACATGCTTCAAAGAGATTGCAATATCACCTGGCTGACTACCCCAGTCTTAAGTTGAACACATTAGCAAAGGAATCAATACATCCCTCTACAGATTTTCAAATTAAAGTCTGTAACTCTTGGGCTTGTTTTTCATTCGATAATTTGTAAATACAACCAGAATAATAATTAACTAAATCCAATTACATTTCATAACTTGGGTATGAATTAATTTAACTGATTTTAGGGATGCACAGTCAGAGGATGTGGAGCAATTGAATGGCTTTTTTTCCAACCCCAACTTCACTAAGTGGAATTATCCTCCCTCTGGCAAAAAATGAATAAAAAACACCTCCATGGATACCCAACCTGTACCAGTTTGATTGGATTTACCAGTCTTTCAGGAATTACCAATGAGTTTTCATGCAACTTTCTCTACTTGGATTTCACTGATGAACTTTTTTATACTCAAAAAGAAGAATTTAGACCATTTTTTTTCTACTTTTCAAGTAATACCTTTGCTTTCTAGATATTACTGTCTGAATGAAAACAGTATTTAAGTGATAATATAAAGTATTCTAAATTAAATCACTGACATTGCAGAAGTTATCAGTACTTTGTCTTTCGAATAGGTTCCAACTTATGTATACAAGCCTTGAAAACATTACTTTATCCAAGTAATGATGTTGTTTGCACTGCTAAAATCCACAAATAGCAATTACCTGAATGTAAAGGTTGAATTACTTTCATGGCATATCAGCAAGTTTTGTAATAGTCCTAATCATTAACCATTCGTTTGATTCAGGTGTTGGAGCAGGGATTCTTCCAAAAGTTGCAGAATAGTGGCACTCGAGGCCTGGGGTTGCATGTTAACTTTTCTCTCTGCCTTCAGTTCAATATGATTCATTTGGTGCAGTGATGCAGTGAAGAATCCTAAAGCAGAGATAAATGGCTTAGTTGGGCTTTAATATGTTGCTTATTTGTAGATGAAAGGACACAGAAATAGTAAAACTACAGCATACTCAGGGATATTAAATATTGGATCAATATGCGGTATTTATTATTCAGTTAAATTGTAGCTAATGATTAACTAATGAAATGTCATGTGAACGACTTAATATGAATGTCACAAGTGCACAAGAGATATACGCCCAGTATGTCAATAATAAACGGCCTTAGTAATTTTTAGGAATCAGTCATTACTTCCAGATCAAAAACATATTTTAGCAACATTCTTAATACTGATTTATCATGCAGAACAATATGTGTTCCTTCATTTTGAAATACTTTAGGAACAATAAGGTGCTACTATAAGACTGCACAGTGTTTGTTGGGTCATGTGTTTGGCTGGAGATGCAGTAATGGTTTTTCATTGTGGTTCATCTCTTTTAAAGAGGGTGTTCAGCTGCTTGGGGAATACCACCAGGGGTAGTTCCTGGCTCTGGCAGTGGCAAAGCCTCTCCTTTGCATATTTTTTTAGCTTATATTTAAATATTTTACTTTTAAATATATGTCGTTATTGATTTTTTGTTTGCCACCATTATTTTTATTATCTTTCATATTTACCTCACTCCTCCATCTTTGTAATGTTTGTTCAGCATCTACTTTGTGGGTCATTGTGGCATTTACTCAGTGAAGTCAATAATGCAACAAAAGAAATATACTACACTGTTGCCTTGGCTACCAGGACAGGAGACCATCTGTTAGACCTAACTTAATTTTTTTTTTTTTCACCGTCAGCAGACATGCAAGACGTTTTAATTATTGATTCTAAACTGACCATAGTTCAGTTTAGTTTAGAATCATAGAATCATAGATTAGAATCAATTCTTTCAACCATTATTATGGTTGAAAGACAACCATGATAAAGGTTGTCTTTCAGCGTTAGCTCCATGTTGGACTGATGATACGTCTTGTCAAGAAAACTGGCATGGGGTTGTGAGATCATTCCAGGTGCACGCAGAAAAGGTGCATGAAGGCCTGAGAAAAATACAGCAATCTTGTGATTTGATTATAATAATAATTAATTGTATATGTAGGATATAAGTAATCACTGAATAACATTCTGAAATGTATGTCTGAGTAATGATCTGTAACGACAACAATTTATATCTGATGATTTATAATAAGTGAAAGATGTGATTTATTGTTAATGAATATCAAAAGCTGTGATGATTTGAAATCAATTTCATAGTAATACAGGTTGAATGTGCCTAATGAATAGTAACAGATAATATAGTGAGTTAGAGAAAGAAGAGGAATTTAGGGGTGAGGTCCTGATAACAGGAAATGTCGCAAGCGGTTCTGACCAGATGGCCAGAGCACACAGGAAGGGTGGTACGGTGAAGTTGGCTAAGATCGACAAGGGTTGGGAAAGAACGGGACTTTCCACACTAGTCAGCAGACAGGAGGGGCCATTGGGGCTTTGCAGCAGATGTTCAGGAAGTCACGGAGACCGAACACTCCCCATACACACACATGGTGGAGAAGTGTATAAAAACGGGCTGAAAAGAGGAACCAACCGTTCCTAGTCCGGCGGCGTTGAAGGAGAGACAACACGAAGGAGCAGATTGAGCTACGGACCGCACTTCAGAACCACGGGGGAGCTCGGACTTCACACCGCTAAGAAAGGACTGGATCCCACCGCCTCAGCTCTGGTTCTCTATTCGATCGACGGTTTCGTCTCAACCCAACAATTTCAAACTCTGCAACAAGACTTGGAGGAAGGACAAAGATCCCTAAGGGACAAGGAACTGGGGTTTGCAAAAGGATTCGGACCCGTTCTGCTTTGTTTCCTTTCTAAGGAGGATTTTTCCACACAAGGCAAAGGCCTCGACCAAGGATGTTAGAAACTCCTGTTGTCAGAAGATCCACCATCGTCCGGGTATGAGTTGAATCTGCTTCCCAAAATGCCATCTTAGAACGTGCAACATGAGATAGGGAAAGGAGACAGGGTAGTATGATTGTACATGTAAATTTTATTACACTGTTTTGAATTATATACAATTGATTATTGATTTGTATGTCGCATATCCCTGCTTAAGCGTGCTTAATAAATTCATACTATAAAATTCTAATGAGGTTGGTGGACATTGGAATTAATTGAGTCATTTGACTATTTTTCAGTTCTTTTAATTAAGGTAAAACTAATGTACATGATTCCAGAAAGTAGGAGGCTTCATAATTTCCTTTGGTGAGAGTAAATAATGACCCTGGGACTTATATCCAAGTCACTAAATCTAATCTAGCCGGTTCCAAGAGCGAGTTATAATTTAGAAAGTGAGCTACCGTTAACAGAAGTGGTTATTGGAATTATGCAGCTGCAAAGGCTACTCAGCTGATTGTTTCTTAACTGCAAAGGGTCGTAACTTCTGGATTGGAGGTAGTCAGAGCTAGACGAATCGCTTTCGCCACCAGTTTAAACAGATTATCTCTCATAGAGCACTTTTAGGGTAATACCCGGGTCTCAGAGATTTTCCGGACCTGTTAGACAGAGAGCTGGTCAGTAGTCAGCCCAGGAGAGTTGTGAGGAAAGGGCGGGGCTGGCTATTGCGCAATAACAGACAGTCTATTTTATTTGTTTCTTAACAAATGCCAACTGGGACAAGCTACATCCTCAATCATCATTTTGCAAAATGAAACCATCATTGCTAATAGAAAAGATAGCCTATAAAAGTGACCACTGAGCACTTTGTTTTGTCCTTGTGGGACTTGGCTGCTCACACCAAGAAGGAGTTTTCAGAGATTTTAATTTGTTCAAAATGCTGTTAGGGTCTAAGTGATCAGGTAGTTGAAATTTGTCTTTTATGTCAAGGCTGTGCATTAGACAAAATACCTCTTATTCGCTACAACCATTTGCAAAACTAATTAAAGTTTATTGAGTCTCTCCCAAAGCTTACTGCGTGTTTCAGTGGAAAGTAGTCAATTCTGGCTGCATAAAGGTTGTATCGCAAATTAATAGTTTTGGTTTAACTGGGGCCACAGTAGCTTAGCTACATTAAGTTGATTAAACAACATGGCCTTCATTCCTCACAAACTTAGATGTTTGGCATGGTTACTTCTTGTCTGTGCTGCTTGAGTAATTACAGAAAAGAGAAGCATTCAGTGAAGAGAGGGAGGAACATTCTTTTCTGTAGTGTTGTTTCCAGTCTGCATCCTTCATTCGGAGGACTCTTCCATTTATGAGTGCTACACACATGTTCACTTTAAAACTTTTAATATAATTTTGTTAATCTGCAAATCTATGGTTCATGCATGAATAAGCAATTCATATACATGCATAAATAAGAGATCTAAGTTTGATTTTGTCACCATCATAATATTATATTGATGAATGCTATTAGTACTCCATTTTAAATCTGTGCTAGACAGAAAGAAGTTAATGTCAAAAACTAAACATGTTTCCATGACATTATGAACTTCAATTTCACATTCAACCTCGCAACAGCTGCCTAAGAAGAGGATGCTTCCACCCCGCTATCCCACCACCCTCCCCTTTGGAGTTTCATTTCAAGATTATGTTTAGGGTGCATAATTATGACACTCATTAAAAGCCTCTAGGCTGAAACAGCGTCAAATGGGGGAAAATATTCTTGGCTACAGTTCAAGTCATTAGAGTCTCTGATGGCGCTTTATGGGATCAGCATTTTTATTAGCAATTACTATTTACTATCCGGCAAAATGGAAATATTACTGTAATAACTTATAATTATGTGTGAGTCTAACTGTTAATTTGAGTTGGTAAAGGAAAGGCAGATTAAAAAGAGTTGTTTGCTGTGCCAATAGCTGCAGAGGTGAATGGGAAGGGTGGCAACTCCTCTGTGTCATCAACACAGTGCCCTGTCATTTTGGCTGAAAAAAAAAAAAATCAAAGAGCTGACTTTGAATGAACCAGTACAAAAAGCTCAAAGTTTGGCTAAAAACACAGCAAAGTAGACTTTCACATCTTCAGACTTGAGAGCTTTTGTGAGGCCATAGATAAGATTGTAGGTTAAAACTATAGTTTTAAAAAAGCAAATAGTATGTAACCCAGTGTTTAAAAACACAAGAAAAAATAATAGATGTTGATTCAATGTCTTATTCTACCAAAATAGCTAAAAGGTAATTACGTAAATCTTCAAAAAAATGTGAAATATGCTTTTAGTGTTAGCTTCTATTGACAGATTAGGCAGCCAATGGCTGGCGCGGTCTGGTTTCGTGTCGGCCAATGGGGTTGATCGTCCCGCCCCTTTTTAACAGCTGGCGGTTGTTTCTTCGGAGCGCGGCAGACAGGCTTGAAAGCTAACAGCTGATGGTTGCTTCGCTCAGAACGCTTGAGAACAGCTGACGGTTGCTTCGCTCAGAACGCTTGAGAACAGCTGACGGTTGTTTCGCTGCGAACGCTTGAGAGCTAACAGCTGACGGTCGTTTCCGTAAAGAGGTAGAAAGAAATTGACGAATCTGGAAATTGGTAAGGAAAACAATATTAATATAAATTCACTAAATATATAATTCAAAATACTACATTCGGTTTTATTAGATCTCGGAGGGTTTCCCCCGTGAACAGCTGAAGCCCGAAAAATAGCCGTTGACAGCTTGGAGCATCGGTGAGTCGTCGCACGCGCTCGGCAGTTGTTTAAGTAAATTTGGTGAAAATTGGCTAAAATACCTATTAAATTATAAAATTTAATATAAAATAAAATTGATTGTAAGATTTTGTATTGTTATTGTTGTGTATGTTGTATTTGTTTTATGTAGTTGCATTTATTTTAAGATTGAATGTATATTATATTCTTTTTTTTACCACATATAAGCTAATCTATTTAGTTTTACTAATATGTTGGAAAAATTGTGTTCTGTTAACGTGTTGTTATACAACATGAAAGAAAAAAATAAGAAGAACTTGAGAAATGATTAAATAGCATCTTATGTGCTAAAATGTTTTACTTTGGCCTTGTTATAGGTCAGGTTTTTTTTTGGAGTTTGTACAGTACACTTTTGGCTTGGAGGGCCAAAGATTCCAAGACCCTCTTCACCTGAAACTGGATGGCGAGCCCCAGCCCAGAGGACCAGGCGCACGGGTAGATAGTAACCCGACTGGTCACCAGCTGAGAGACTTTGAGACTGAAGAATGAATTCATTGGAGACTGAAGTATTCAATTTATTTATTTATTTTTTTTTTTTAAAAGCGCGCAGTATTTGTTTGTCTGTTTTAAATGTGGATCCACAATTGTTTATTATATTAAATATTTGCTCTTTTCTTGTAGACACTGTGTGTTCTGTTGTTGCTCACACCTGGGTTCCCTAGAATTTAATATCTTCTGATTAGGCCCAACTTCCTATATATATAGTATAAATTAATTAACCTGTTTTTGTGAGTTGCAGGTTACAAGTAGGACTTAAAATTTGGTTTTGGCATCACATGTTCTTTGTGACTGGGTTTGCGACACTGAATTACTAAACATGCTTAATGACTATGGGGGGGAGTGTTCCTGCGAACCACTGTATGATGCTCTGGGTTATACTGCAGCAATTGATGTCAAAAGAAATGCATTGCCATGTCTGATACACTTTCTACTGGTATCTGACATTGAGCTGCAAACTATATAACTCCTACAGCATAGGTAAGTAAAACAAGTTAAAATGTTTTATACATGAGATATTTTTTTAAATGCCAAAATGTACTGCTCTGTGGTAAACAGCACCGACTTGATAGAGCGCAGTCATGTTTTTATTACATCTCATTTTGTGAACATATTCATTACCTCTGAATAAACTCATTAACTTCTTGGAGTCTGTAATCTGATTACCAGGGATGGAACTGCAAAAGATACTAGCCTTGTCTGGGTTGAAGGGACTTAAAATCTCTAAATGCAGACATTAAGAATCAGTGCTACTTGGAATGGCACCGCTGTGGTTAACCCTTTTTAGTTGAGCTTTCAGTTGTCTCCATATAAAATAAAAATACATGTGAGATTTCAATGTAAAAGAAATCCATTAAACATGAAGGCATTTCCAGTTGTTCAAGAGGCCAAACCATATGAAAATTAATCTGGTTTCTCTCATGATCTTTCATTAAATATCAAAGGGACACTCAGTATCTGGGTGATGGGAAAACAATGTGAAATTCCAGAGGATTTCTTAAAATCCTTGAAGCTAGTCAGTCTACAGTAGCCTAACCCACTGGACTGGAAATAAAGTCCATCTACTATAATTTTTGCAATTGCTTAGTAGTCTGGACCATACAATCAATGTAAAACATTTACTGCATTAGACCTGTCCTTAAAAGTGTCAAACCATCATTTGCAATGAACCCCTTTGGAGTGAAACAGTCTTGTATTTCCTAGACTGAACAAAATGTTATTAGTTACAACAAACCTAATTCAACACACTCTTCAAATTAGCCCCAGGTGGTTTTTAGCAGTGTTTTGACATTTTCAATTATCTCAGTGGAGTCAAGCAGAAGTAGCCTGCTGTGGATATCCTTCATAATTCACCTCAAGTTTCAAAACTCTTGTATTTCAATAAATATAAAAAATATATAGTCTTTAAAAATGTATCAATCATCCAGAACTTTCCTTTAATGAGTGCTAGGAATACCAAATCCTCAATAGGGTATTTTAACATTACCACTCTTGAGTTAGGAGTTGCCCATTTTTGTCATGCTTCTTTAAAGCAAGAGAAACTGAAGGTCGCTATCCACATAAGTACCATTTAATCTTGCCAGACAAAAAAGAGAGTCTTTGTCTAGATAATGTGCAGTTGCCCCCAGGCCTGAGCTATTGTACCATCGTGATTATAGACCCAAAGCTTAGATGTTCTCTTTCCCTGTGGTGCTGAATTAAATCCACCACAGGTGAACTCTGTCTCACTCCTAATTAAGAGTGTGAGTCCATGTGTGATATTTCTTCTCATTTCTTACTTAGATTTACTCATAGTTGCTGAAAAGGAGATTGAAATTAACCTTCAAATCAAATTAAAAATCTTACTGTTATATTCAATTCAAATTTAGGTTTCCTAGCTTGCATTAAACATTTTACAAAGAGTGCATTTTAGTACCTGAAGGTTAATTTCTCTATCAGCTCAATGCAGAGACTTTAATGCACACTGTTATCACTTGCAGAATAGATTACTTCAATCCCCTGCTTTGTCAATGTGCTAAAAAGAATAGCACCTTTACAGTTACACCAAAACTCAGCAGCATGAATGATGAGGAAGATAAGAAAGACAGAAGTCTACATTGGTTACCTTTATAGGACTTAGAACAGGTGTAGAAAAGATTAAATGCTTTAAATTAGTTTTCAAATTATTAAAAAAGGTCAGTCTTCTTAGATATCCTTTTAACATAATATATCAATTACATCCCTCGGGTCTGGAAAATTTATTTTAATTTTTATGTTATGACCCTCACCCTTAAAATAGTTTTTTTTGATGTTCTGCTAGTAGTAAAGACTTGATTTCTTTAAAAGCCACCCAGGTATTTATCTTCTTGGTTTGGCTTAGCTGACATTTGATAATTAGGATTATTCCCAATTTATCTTTTATTAATAATATATGAAATATTATTGCATTTCTAGTTTGAGTTTAATTGAATTCACTGTGTATAGATGTGCAAAGGTGTACCTTTATATATAGTAGGACTGTTGTAAATTAATATTTTAGTAATCGAGTAATCTATCGGTTATTCTTATGATTAAGCAGATTAAAAAAAAAGATAAATAAAATAAAACATTGGTAAATCTAACAGCAGTATTACTATCACATATCAGCATCAGTCCAATTTTTCACATTTGAGCTGCCCTAACAATAACTTTTCTGTAGTTTAGAAAATTAACCTGTTACAATAATAGCTCACTTTCTAAGTTAACCTGAAGAAAAGTTATACAAAAATCTTAAATTATGTTCAAGTTAATGATAAAGAGGCAGGCTCACAAATACGCTTATAAAAAATGTCTATACTCCAACTTTTCAATTATGTATTCTTCTCCAGTCAATTTAATAGATGAACTCTCACCTTGCCTAGACATTTATAGCTTTTGTGTCCATGTTAGCGACGGGATTTGACACCTTTGTTCATCACACACAGAAAAATCTACCAGCTACGTGCCGCCACGATGCACTCCAAAACCTATTTGTTGAGACCGGGATGATATGAAATAAATTTTCCGGTTTGTCGATAAAGCTACACGTACGTTAATCATCTAATGCGCAGCCGCCCACCGTGTTCAGTCTATCCGCTCACCTGTATAAATGCACCTTCAGCGGTCTTCCCCGCCGTTCGCTCTGAACCGGCCACCAGGCAGCATCTCCGGGAGGAGAAAAGCTGCCGTACTCCAGGCATCGTGCCAGTCATTTTAAGGATGCTTATTGGGCCCCCGAAAAATGACAAAGACCCAGACATTATCACCAATCAATAAAATCCTCCCAGGCCGAACTCAAAAACTGGACGTTATGCTGCTAACACTAAAATTTTGTCAACAACTCAGGCGGAAGTGAGAGCACTGCGCAACGCAAGAAATAACCCGGCTGGAAAACGGTGCGCTAAATAAAATATAATTTAACGAAACTTTAAGCAGATACATTTTCCTTGAGGAATTTTAATAATCAAGGTACTCAAATCACTCGAGGAATCGTTTCAGCCCTAATATATAGTAAAACCTTTACAACGAACCCTGTATTGTATTTTGCCTTTTCTTGTATTTTTTAGATAAGTTGGTATTTCAACTCTCTAAATGTGTATTAAACATGCTCTCCAAATGAAGACAGATTGATTGATTCAAGTGTTTTATTTAGACTTTCAATTTGGGCAATTTCTTATATTTCAAAGTACTGTTTTCTGTTTTACTGCGTTGTACAGATTTTTTGTGCCCTCTTTAATAAACATTTTCAATCTTTAATTATAGTACTGTTAAATGGGAACAGCTTGTCTTCGTTGGTATCAATGTGCTGTTTTTCAAGCAATTATATTTTCTTCCACGACTGCTTAGAGGTCAAAACATAACGGTCTTGGATGTTCAGTCTTGTGTCCCACAGAGCCAGGAAAAGCAGAATCTGTTCATATTTTTAAGCACCAAGTAAGTAAGGCTGCTTTAAGTAAGGCTTTGCAGTATGCAAATTGTGTTAGTGATTGTTAAAAACACAAAACTCAAAAGCATTTGTTATGTTGTTTGTCTTTTCTATTATCGTCAGTGCTCGGCGGTTATGTTATTTCATTGGATTTTCTTTGGCAACAGATAAAAATTGTTTCACCATCAATTGTTTCTGGAGCAGGCACAAACTATTTCCATCAGTTAGATGCACTAACAACATATTGTCTCCTGGGTGATGTGATTTTCAGAGTTGGGTGTTAGAGATGGGGATTGGCAGCACCTCAAGACGGCTTTGAGGCTTTTCCATGCTTTATGTTTAAGCAGCCAGCAAATTGGGAAAGTGGCTTTATCTAATTAGAAAAAACATTCCTTTAGCAGCTGTCCCCTAGGCAGAACCATCATTATTTAAGCTGGCTGGCCTTGAGGAAAGCAGCAAGCAGCATTCAGATACATATCTAATACTCACCATGGAAATGACTCGCTGCACAAATCTGCTTGTGCTATAATCACAATTTTGTTTTTTCCTCTTTTTGTGGCCTCTCATCCTATGAATATAATACTCTAACAAAAAGCATGTTTCACATTAACAGAGTGAACAATAATAATACCTTATTTGACAATGCCCATGCTGTATATAAAGCCCTTCTGTAAATTGTCTCAGTATGTTGTCATGTTTATGCTACATGATTGGATCAATATGTGATGCAATTTTCTCTGCTACAAATAACCAGAGAGAGTTTCTCTGAAACCATTTAGAGTACAGCTAAGTAAACCAATAGGACCGATGTATTATTTTGAGCTACAATTAGCCGATATTTTCTGCAGCACATCAGTATCAAATTGTGAGTAGTCAGCAATGTGTGAATGTGGACAACAACGAAAGCACAAGGGGATTAAAATAAAATCTAATGAACAGAGTCAAGCTCCCACTGAGGTGTGCTCCATTGTCATAATGAGCTTTGACTACCTATATATAATGGACTTGCAGGGACTTTGCAATTGCATTTTTTTAATGCCCATGTACCTTTTTGTGTATAGTCAGTGCATGCATGTCATTGCAATGCTCATTTTGAAGCTGTTGTTTGTACAGTGACCACACTCTCAATATCTTAAGTTGTGTGGTCCTACGCACCAGCACTATTAATGAGGCCTCAGGGAATGGACGTGGAGTTGTGTGTCAACGCTCAGTCTTTAAAGTCTCACAAGTTTGCCTGTGTTAAAAAATAAAATAAAATACGGAGAGGACAATTTAACTGTCCCTTCTGAACATGATAATCAGTTTTCACATCTGCAGGTTTTTTTTTTGTTGTTTTTTTTTAAGTTTTGCTAACATACACATTTCCTTTTTCTGCTTCTTTCTTTGTTTCTTTGTTACTTCATTAAGGTAAATTCAACCATCAAGTGGAGCAGAAAATCATTTTGGAAGCTAAGAGATTAAATCAAAGATAAAATGCAAACTGACTTTACACACAGAGTCTGAAACTAACTTTAGATTAAATTGGGTTACATTTAAGAGTAAAAAGGGGACAAACTTATAAACTTAACATTATTTTGCATTTATGATGTCACTAAATTGAATTTAATTAAGTTTAAATAACTAAAATTAGCTGTGTTGGGCAAGCTTAATCATTCATTCAATAAAGTTCAAGCTCACTTGGAAAAAGGGCTGAAAATTATTCTAGATCAATAAAAGTCATATACAGTCCTATAAGGTAGTTAAAACACCACAATGTTCGTTTGAATAAACTATTGATACTTATTAAGCACAGTACACAGAGATGCAGTTATAGAAATAAAAGACATCTGTGCTCTCATTTCAGCTGCACTTATCAACTTCCTCTGCTCGTCTTTGCTGGATCTTGTCATGTTTGAGATTTAGTTTTGTGATTCCCTTCTAATCATGTCTGGGTTGTTTACTGTTGCTTATGGCTTTCCTTGTTCAGTTCATTCCTCTGTGTTGATCTTTATTGTGGTTAGTGTGTTTCCATAAAGTTCATTTCTATTAGTTTCTTGTTTTTTTCTTGTAATCTTTCCAAAATGAATTTTGGTTTATTCTCATTTGTTAGTTTCAGGGGTTTTGTTTTTTCCTTTTTTCTTTCTTGATTCTTTTGTGTTGTTTTTTGGTTCAGCTTTCTGTGTATTAAATAGTCTCCCTCCCTCAGTTTCCTTGCCCTTAGTCTGCCGCAGCTGTTTCACATCCCCTCCGATTATCTCACCTGGTTCTATTGTTATCGCCCATCTCTGCCTCAATATATAAAATTAATGTCATTTAAGGCTGCGGAGGGACAGCAAGCTACCGGCTTGTTTAGGGTTTAAATCTGAGTCTATTTTTTCCTTTGTGGAGATTACATGTTCTCTCTGTACATTCATGGGTTCTTTCTGGGTACTCTGTCTTACTTCTATGATCCAAAAACTTGCATGTTAGCCCAACTTGATGTGTGTCTGCATTGTCTGTTGTCATCTAGGCTGCAAGAATAAAATAATCTAGGTAATTTTTACCCTAATATTACTTGTTTGGGTTAATAACCTAGGTCTGTTGTGCTAAATTAAGCAGGGCTGCACCTGGTTATTCTAAAATCTATACAAATTTTTCATTAATGCGTAAATATCTAAGCAGATTTTTATAACAACTATACCTCTAAATCCCTGCATTTAAATCATCTCCATAAACAACTGATGAAGCCTCAGATTACCACATTTTACACCCTTTCCAAGGCATACATTGTGCTCTTTTTATGCATTTCTAGACTAGGTGCCCATAACTGAAGTGGAAGTACAATATTTAAAAAAAAGCTCTGAGGCAGCAATTGTGAAATGCCTATATATAACTACATTTACAGTAATACTTAAATTGCTATTAGAGAAAATTCTTTTGCAGTCACAAGCAAAATAAAATGATTTCCGATTAGGAATTCCATCATGGCATAATTATCTAAAGTAAAATAGCTTATGTACAATGAGCTATGGTGTCACTAAAATTACTTTTTGACTGCTGGCTGTCTAGATGATTCACCGTTCTCAAATCTAGATTTTCATAAAATAATTGATTAAAATCATTCTTGTCTGCCCATAATAGAATTAACATGCAAGCGAAATTAATTATGCATAGCAATGATTGAGTTTTTGCTTTCAATCACAACAATTTCAGGCTTGACGAAGCTCAGATTGCCCAATTTAAGACGAGGTTAATGGGTTCCATTGTGGTTAGATTTCTCATTGTACACTTAGTGTGTCTGAGCAACAATAAGGGCCTGAGTGGCCATCTATCTGATACAAAAGCACATTACATTACATTCCAGTAAAAACAAAAGTTGTAAATTATTTAAGACTGTAGGAGATAATTGAGAACATTTGAAGATAAACGTGCTGCCAATTTAAGCATACTGCCGGTACGATATAATGCACAATGTTCTCTCACAGAATAAAAATAAACAGTGATTTTTATTTGCATGGAAAATGAATTCAGAGATTTTGTGGTATAATAGTTTCATAAAAACAACAACGACACACAGCATGAACAAAACAAAACTATTCAGGGAACTTATGTAAAAAATAAATATTAGTAAGCTTCTCAGCAACAAATTTTAACACTCATCAAAAAGGAAGACAAACTGAAGGATAAATAATCAAGTGATCTGTGTGCCATTAAAAATACTTTTGAATTGGACTAGAATCATTATCCATACATACAAAACTTTCAACTGGATTAAAAAAAGGAAAAGAAAAAAACACTCAAAGTGGATTTATATTTCATAATTAACTATTTCATAAGTAAAATAACTAGTCTGTCAAGCAGTGACGGATACCTGCCAACATATAATATATTGCTCTTAAATGATCTTCAGGATTTTTTTTGTAGTCTTCAACCCATTTACATTTTCTTACATTTCAACAACAAACCCAGTTGTGTTTTTATTGAGGGTTTTATGTGGTAGACTAACACAACCTGTTAAGTGGTAAAAATAGGACATACACATTCACATAAAGTGACATGTTAGGCAAAGAGAGCATTAATCTGATTAGCAGCCAGTAGGGCTGTGAGCTCAGGTGTGAGAATCCAAGTACAAGACAAAGAAAAAAAAAAAACATGTACAACTTTTATTCCACATCACATTTATGAACTACATTTTGTTGGTCTGACTATAAGGCACTGTAAGAACCTCTGTTGTGTTTGCCTTATCTGTCAGTACTGAACATCTGCTATAAGCTGTGGTGTTTCACTTCATGCACTATCGCAGTGGTCTAAAATTCAAGCCTCCAGGGCATCCTGCAACTTTTAGATGTGTCCCTTGTCCAACACTCCTAATCTAAAAGGGTGAATTACCTTCCCAGTGCGCAGTCAAGTTCTGCAGAGTCCTGCTAATGACCTCGTTATTTGACTCAAGTCTGTTGAAGCAGATACACATCTAAAAAGTGCAGGAAACTGTCCCTTGGATTTGAAGACGCCTTCTCTATCATTTAGTCACCTCAACAAAGAGACATACATATTTTTAATGGACTTCAAAGTGTTTACTGTGTCAAGCTTGTTTAGCCAAACACACATTTAGCATAGCGTAATGTGAGTATGATGCATTTCATTAGCACAATTATGGGGGAGGGGGGGTCAAGTATAGTGTTTTCAAAACTTGTTGCTGTGAGCTTCACAACCCACACATCAAAACATCTACCCACATGAGGTGAAATGCTTCCTTTTAATAAATGGTAATTATTCCACTATAGTTATCAGCTTCTCAGAATTATTTTTTGAAACAATAAAAGAAATGCATAATCTCCCATAAAATAATGCAAGTCAGAACTTATAACTTTAAAATAACATTTCTGCAGTTTAAGTCTTTTGCTTAAACTGCAAATGAGCCAATGTGGCAGACATTGTTAGACATAAACTGATCTACTGAGCAAGAAAAATGATGTTGATGTTGTCAGCATAGATTTCTGCATAGAATAGGTTTATTCACATGAAGAACAAGTTTTGAACTACATGACCAGAGCACAAAAGACACAGGTAAAGAACTCTATTTCTAAGAATGCATATCATTAACCCAGTGGAATGATGTGCTTCTTGGAAGGAGGAATTTCCACACTGATAGATTCCTTGTAACATTAAAAAACTATAAAAATCTTGTGCTATGCAAATAAACTTGACTTAAATGCTAAGAGATTGTTGGTTTATTGAAAGAGGGCTCTGTGGCAAAGCAGGCTCACCAAATGCAAAGCTTACAATATTCAGCACAATCGTCCCCGGTTTGATTCCTGGCCCTGGGCCATTTGCTGTATGTCTTGCCCTCTCTGCCATTCTCCCTGACCTTCTCCCTGCCACTGCCCTTCTAACATTTGCTGAGCTGGTATCAGAGATTATCTAAACTATTTCCATTGCTGAAATTTGTTACCTCTTTCTCCAACTCTTCGGATTGAATCATCAATCCTGTTTGCTGCCTCTTTCTTCCCTCTTGTCTCCCATATCACTTCTCCGTCTCTGCTACATCTTAATCCATAAAAACTTCTGCAATAAAGTCACCAGGTTGAGTTTCCTTCCACAGTTTTTGCACTCGTTCTTCTTATATTGTATTTTTTGGGAGCAAGTTCCCCTTCAGCTGATGTAAAATTATATTTACATTTTAAACACCGGCCTACGCGTTGAGGACCTTACAGTTATCCAAAGCATTTACTCTGACAACTGCTGGTCGCTAGCAAGAGAGATACTACGATAGCAGAGGTAGAGTGTACCTTAAAGAGAGAAAGGGAGAGCGCACCAAATGTGTTGCGGTTTATGGCTCTAATGCAAATATCCATCATATCATACATCGCTGTAATTGTATAGAGGAGTTTTCTATAAGAGCTACATTTACAGAAATCAGTTGCAGAATATGCGACACTTGCAGTCCCACAGTGAATCTAATATGTTTCTGTGTTTTGGAGAGAAGCAGTTTGTGTTTATTTTGTGTAGCTTTGCTGTTTGTGAATGCCAGCAGTGTATCTATTGTTCTATCATACCACACCTCATTAGGCATGTGTTTATAATACAGTGGATGTCAGTTACCTTGGGGGTCCCTGTGCATTGAGGCTCACAGGCCCCCCTCTCAACAACACCCTTCAAAGGAGGATATGAAGTTATTGACAACCAACAAACTCTAAGCCCTTAGGACGTTTGCCAGACAGACTTCACACACAGATGATGAGGTCCACCTTAATTACCTCAGTTATCTGAATAACTGAGGTAACTGATGGCCAAAAGTTGAATGACTAGTCCAGCTGAAAATAACCCTTTCCAGTATGAGAAACCAAGTACTGCCATCTCACACACAAACGACATGACATCAATACAATGCACCAAGTCACCCCAAGCCAGGACATGACTCAAATTATGGCAATAAGGTGTTCACTGATAACCACCCAAGCAGAAAGCACACTAGTATAGCTCAAGATATAATCATGCAATTACACAACACAGCTGGATGCAGGTTGCATTAGAACAGTAACCAATGTGTGTGTGCAGTGTGAAACTTCACACAATGCAAAAGACACTTATTGCTTTTATGCTCTGTTCCAGTTGTACTTTGAACAAGAAAATTCCAACTTCCAGATCAAAAAAAAAAAGAACTGGAACACCAGCTGGGAAACTGGGAGCAACTGCAACTTCCCCCAGTTGCAGTTGCAACTTGTAGCTGGGGGAAGTTACAAGTTCCCCAGTTACAGACTTTGCGTTTCAATATGGCTGCTCCTCTCATCAACAGTGGTAAGATGTGTTGTAAAAATGTCTAATTTAAACACAAGTAAGGGTCAATGCTACCTGTAGCACAACTGAACCAATTTAAAGTTTGCTTATGGAAAGTAAAGTTTAAAATAATGTTTGAAATGTATTTCAAACAACGTTTATGGTCATGTTGAAATTCCGACTTCTTAACAAGGGCGCTCTGACGTCAAACCCTAGCTCTGAATTCCCACTTCCCAGGGAACTGGAACGCAGCATTAAGCTAACTCTCAGCACCGCACCATAATTATGCAGGATACATGTTATGCAAACAGCACATCAACTAAGCAAAATATATTCATTATCTGGTCGCACAATCACAACAGTTCAAATTAGTCTACTAAATTCACAGAAAGCGCAATGGCTCTTACCTTTAGAAGATGTCCTGTTTTTATCCTTGTAAAGTTAGCATATCAAGTCCTCAAAGTCCTGCTGCCTCACCAGCAAGAACTCGATGGCCATCAAGGACAATGCAAAAAGCCTCTTTTTCCGATTCATAGTTGTCCTGAGTTCATTTCATATTCGTTTCACTTCTGAAAAAGACATCTCTCCCTCACTTTTCTTAAAGGGTGAAATCATTTTGAGCAAAAAATGCAGGGTCTTCATGACGCTAATGAGCTCGAGGTGACGTCATTTCCTTGCTCTGTTTGCTAACCGGCGTCATATGTAGCTTTCTCGGATGTGTCGCTGAAGTTAGCCACTGTTAGCTCAGGCTAAGCTAACAAACGCCTCCAAAACGTTGGTAAGCTACTTATTGGTGGAACTTTTTTTTTTTTTTTTTTTTTTTTGAGAATGCTTCTTTCTCTTCCTTCTTTCTCTTGACAGATCCGTTAGGCTTTCAGTCTATTTTCTGCCAACACAATCATGATAGGTTTTTCCCACAGTAGGCTACCTCTCACAAACACAACCTGTCTTACCATGGATCAGTTACAAATTCATGCCACTGTTTCAATTTCAACTTGTTCTTAGAATAGCTGATCTTGGGTCAGTGATAACCACCTGCTCTATGCCTGCCCACCATTGATTTCTCCCAATCATTACCTGTCAAGTCAACAAACTTACATATAAAAGACAATAAAGCTAGTTCATTTCTTTTAACTTTTATTTTATTGTGACTGGAGGATCATGAAAATTTATGTTGCATTATCATTTAATTTATTCAATTCTTATTTTTATTTATTTATTTTTCCTCTTATTGAAGTCAGGCCGAACAAATATTACAAGGACACAGTACATTGTTAAATATATGCAGCTGAATCCTTGGTGCTTCTTCCTCTTTCATGTTTTTGTTTATTCTTTTCCCTTTATTTCCAGTTTTTTGAGCCTGACACCTCTTTCATTTTTCTCATGATCCTTTAGTCACAATTAAAGCACACACTACCGAATGTGTGATGAAGTTTTAGGCTTAAGTCAAGTTTTTTGATTCTTTTTTTTTCTTATGAAGACAAACAAGTACAATTAATTATAATTAACTGGATAGAAAATAAGAAAAGAAAAGTTTGCTAAAAACGAAAGAAAAACAATAATTCACATGAAAGATTGTACTTCAGTCTTGCATCTTATGAGAAGATTTAGCAATATTTAATTTTTCAATATTTTTTTTTTAAATGCACACATTTGGGCGTGGTGATGGCACAGGGGTAGACCGTGGGTCCCCTATTTTTGGAGGCCCTAGTGCTCCACTTGGTTGTCACTGGTTCAATTCCCGGCCTGCTCATCTTTGCTGCATGTCTTCCTCCTCTCTCACAACCACTGTGAGAGAGATCACTGTCAGATCACTGTCAATTAAAGACCACTGGAATTGAAAAAAATCTTTAAAAGAAAACAATGCAAACATTTCTCTTTTTGTTTCCCCAATGCTATTTTGCAGTGTAATGCTTTATCGATTGGCATTTTTTTTACTCTGTTTGTACTGATTTTTTCAAAAATGACAGGATCTTTTCAGAACAATGCAATAAGTCAAGCTGGTTAAACAAGCTGTTTAACTAAGCACCTGCTGATAGCCTGTGCTTCATACAGGGCTTTTACATGAATTCTTTTTAGAATAAAAAAAAAAACATATTCAAGCTATCAAAACAAGCCATAATCAAATACTTTTAGGTGACAAAGGATCCGCAGATGTTTGAATGCAGGACCTTAAGTCGTAAACCAGTGTTTTACACTGCACTCCTAACAGGAGAAGTCACAGAAACTTTGTCCTTATATTAAAAAAAAAACCTACTCACTGTAGCTCAGCGATCTCAGCTTCTGTCACATGAACATAGAGAATTATTGAATGAATGAATAAATTAATTTATTCATTCATTCAATAAATTATGACTTCCTTAGGTCTGTCTAACATCTTCATACATCTATTGCTGCATGGCATTATGAGGCTGTGTTGAACTCTAGATTTCCCTCTGGTTGATAAAATGGCACCGCTGTTTGAAATGGATCAAAAATTTCCTTCTTAGAAAATCTGGGGAAGTGAATGTAACTTAATTGCTGACAAGTTGTTTTAAAATTAGGAATTTATTTTTGTGTACTTTAGGAAATGCAAGAGACAAGGAGGTGTTAGCTACAAAGAAAGCAAGACTTGCAAAACTGTGGGGGCCTTCAGATGTCTGATTTTTGTTACACATACATTTTAATGTATCGTTTACTTTCATAACAAACTTAATAGGTTGGGAGGCTTTTCCTTGCCTCCCAACCTGGCAAGGAAAAGCAGGTATAGATAATGGTTCATTAATATGAACACCATCCATATATCGAATGTATGGTGGTGGCAGAATTATGATGCGTGAATGTTTTATATAGTTTTCAATTAATTGTTGTTGCTTGCTTTGAATAGGAAACTGCTTGCAGTGAAAAGAAAACAAAATACATTAAATAATTAGTTTTGCATGTTTATTTCAGTAATTAAAGTTCAGCAGGTTTATTTAAAACATTTAAAGCTGTATGTGTAGTTTCATTCAATTGTGAATCTGTGCTGTGGCTTGCTGTATATTATTCAAATTATTTGTTCATTTCACCCGTTTGGTCTGCTGTCTGCTCTCATAGGAATCTGGAAAGGCCTATGCTCTCTAAGTGGTGCAATTAAGGACTTTATTTTTAAAAGAAATAGTTGCTTTTGGAAAAAAGCATTCCCATTTAAAGCTATAAAAGCGTGTAACAACCTCCCTGCAGAGTTAAAAACATTCACAAATTATGTTTCTTTCCAGAGAAGCAAGAATATGGATCTTAAGTTGGCAAGTCAGTCAGAATGAAACACATAGATTTCACAAATGTCTTATTTATAACCTCGTACTCTCTAATATTATATGATTGATTTTTCTGCCTGACAGTTCATGTATGTAATTATTTCTTTAAATTTCTCATTTATTGTATTCTTTGTAGATTTTTCTTGTACCTGCCACTAAGACCTTAGATGAAAATCAGCTGGAACAACTATAATGTTGTACAGTACTGTACATCTATCTCTAGTGTTATTTGTACATGCTGCCATATAAAATGGAAAAATTAAATTTAAAAAACTGTATTGATTTTCTTTTTAATCTGTAAAATAAACCTACTAAACTTTACTTACATTTGCAGTCTTTGTTCAGTGGTGTGTGGCTTTTCTCTTTTTAGCCACAAATAAAGCAGATGCAGAAGCAATGCAAGATGGGGCAGGAATCATGTCACCATGGCATTTCTAAATCAGTACTTGATGCTGCAGATTATAAAAGACAGGAATGTTTAATTGCTAAGAATATCTTTGAAAAGCAAACAATTGAGATTAAAAATGTTTGAGATTATAGCATTGTTACATGTGGTCTATGCTTCTGTAACTTAATTACGTCAGTATAAAAAGAGACTTGGTGTGTGATTACATCCCTTTTAATTTAATGTAAGAAAAGACAAAATGGTGACTGGTTGAACTCTAATTTTTAGAACTCAATCAGACCATCACCCCACGCTCAGCGCAATTTGTTGATGGAGCTCTGTCTGTGAAAAAAAATGTTTGGTTCCAAAATTGCTTGGCTTGTATTTTATAGTTAAAAAGAAACTTTTTTGATAATTTATTTCATTTGAAAAATTACTCCCAAAACTAGCAGAAAGATTTCACTGGAAGAGAACAGGAAGTCTATCTTCCTTGGATTGTTTTTTTTTCTTGTAAAGTCTGAAGAACAAATTGTTGCTTTTTAATCATTTTCTTCTGTTGAATCATGATTACAACCAGTTTTCAGCAGATTGTATTTTTTCTAGGTACGTACATGTCATTGCAAAGAGCCGGGGTCTTTGAAACTGACAAGCTTATATATAAATATATGTAATTATAGGCAGATCTTCCAGGGAAAACATGCATGAATACATAATCAAAATATCAGGAAACTACATCAACACAGAAGCTTTTTGCTCTATGCCACTATTTTAGAAACACATTTGCTTTTATTTCTAGTTTCAGACTGCAGAGTATATGCCAGCTTTACTCACATTTACCACCTTTAAATAACTTCATTCATTTGTACATCAGTCTTGAGCAGTTATTTATGATAGCTCACTTTCCACAAGCCTACTATAATGGGATGCACACACTCCACTTATTACTTGAAATTACTTGTTAATCTTGGATTTAATCTTCACCCATCTAGGCTTGTGACAGCTTTTGTTGCAATCTCAGACCTGGCAGTGAGTAAATATATTAAATCAAAGTTTTAAGATTTCTCATAATGTAAAAATATTTTACACCTACTGCTCATTACTGCCCTAATATAACTCCCACCTCTGGTTGCTCAATGTTGTTTAACATTTATATTTTGTCATTGAAACGTAGAAGTCGGAGCGATAGAGGAGTCCTTGCCAAATGCAACTTAGAGTTTCTACTTCATACTTGATTTTTAAAGTGTAGGCTCAGCGTAAGGGCAGGTGTGACATGGTGGAAAGCTTTGGAAATGGAACTGTGCAGCATCCAGTAAGTAAATGTAAGTTCTTCACAGGGAGCATAATTTAAAGATCATCAATGTTTTTGCCCTCTTTTTTTAAAATAACCCTATAAGCTTGGCTCTTCATCAGCATGTATGAAGTCCAGTCTGTCTAACAGTGCTAAAGCCAAATTAGCTGATATGTTCTGGATGTAAATTAACTCAACATATTAGTTGTAGTGTTAACATTGAAAGGTAAAGGCTGCAGGAAGTAATATTATACCAACTGCAATTGAAACTTTTCAGGTAGCATAATCAGGTAATCATATGATGTGTATTATCAAGCATGATCAAAGCTTTCTTACACATAGGAGTAAATTATATTTTTAAAAAGTATCCAAGCCCCTGAATATTTTCACATTTGCACTGGATTTTATTTAGGAAGGTCTGGACACAGCGTTAGGTCACTATGAACAATTAATCACAACTTAATATTTTTATTATTCCATCACACAGCTACAATTAATTTGTTGGAATCTTTCATGAAAATGTATTTCAGTAAGTGAACACTCATTTTATTATTTTTTTGTTGATTTGTTTATTTTACAAACCGGATTTTTCTCATTGCAAGAAGAAAGTATGACTTACAAAGGAGTGTGAAGAGCTAAAGAGAAAACATTTATGGTTTCATTTTAAACTTTCTCATTAGAGAGAGCTAAAAGATATGGTTATGTCTTTATACTCTGAGACAGGGAGAGGTAGGATAGCAGCTATAAGCCTAATTTAAGGTTCATTATTGTTCAGACATGAACACAGCAGCACTTTAAAACTTGTAGGTGCAGTCATGGTCTAATTGGCAGTGAAGTGTTTTGTTTTCATTTGTTTATCTATTTATTTCCTGGCTTAGACTTTCAGGGCCAATGGAGCACAAAATTGCTGTGCAAATATATATTATTCGCTACATGGCAGATTCATTGTCTCCATAGAAACTCATCTCCAATTAGTATTGGGTCAAGAGAGAACGGTGGGTGAAAAAGAAAGTGGCACCAGTTGAGGACACAGAAGAAAAATAAAAAACAGGGTAGACAAAAATTATGTTCATAGATGAGAGAAGGTTTGTGGCAAATTTTAAATTTTTGTTTTTTGTAAAGATTTGAGCAGCTAGAACAGATTTGGATGATTTAATGATACAGGGCTAGCTTTAAAAAAATGTAGCCCTTCTGTTATGAACGTTTAATAATTATTTATACTAGGAACAGAGCTGACATTAAAGATCCAGTAGGTAACTTTTATGAAAAAAAATATATATATATGTATATATACAGTGTGTTTTTATCTACCCATATGTAATATATATACTTTTTATTATTGCCATCAGTTGTAGGATTTACATATGGTGCATTCATAGGTCAGAAAAAATTAATCAGCTGAAAATCGTCTGATTCTGGGAAACTGCATTTTTCTATTTAGGAGATAAACAATGGTGTATTTACTGCTAATTTCATATGAAGTTTCAAGTGCATGACAAGAGAAAACAGAAACCAATACTTGGCTTGGAGTTATTTTTCTGGCAATCACTACTTTTCTAAAACATGCTGTGGTTTCAAAGTAAAAGTCTCTGTATTTGTCACCTTTGGACAGAGTGGTTACACCACACCGACACACCCCACTGTTCTACAATATCACACAGATAATAAATGCATAAACAGATCAATAATATCATGTAATTAATTAATTCCACATTGGAAACCATGCAACACACAATTCTCCAATTACTATATACAAATTCAAGAAATGAACTGATTAATGAGGAATTAGCTGCCAAGCTTTGTATTCTTCTGGACATGTTCATCAATGTGTGTACAGTTAAAACCATCATCAACATATTTTTACACAATTTTAAATCAGTTTTTTCCACTATATTTAATAAACTTCATTACTTTACAAGCAAATGCTCTTACAACACTTACTATGCACAAGTGAACAGGAAGAAGGAAGAATAAAAATATTGTATATAAATAAGAAAATCCATTTTCAGGGCCATATATATTACATAAACATTCTCCTCATTGTTAACTCAAAAGTGTATGAGACTCAACCATTTTTTTCTTATAAATTGTTTAACTGATTCATAGTACAATGTACTGTATATTTTGAAGATTTTTTAATTGAATTAAAAATGTTATTAAATTAAAAACAAGCTAAAGCAACAAAGCACAAATGAAAATAATAAAATATTTTACTTTACAGTACAACTCACACACTAGGTTAGGGAATGACTTTTTATAAACTCTTTAAACCCAGCCTTTTGTCTTGGGGAGTACAAGCCATAAAATATGGATGAATGCAGAGCACAAGAAAAAGTGACAGGCAGGCAGTGAAGAAAACAGATGGACCAAGAAATAAAATAGTGAATGAGGACTGATGACAAAGACTGGTCAGGGAAATGTATCTGCGCACGAGCCATTCGCTTCCCAATCCTCCATCCTTCACATCTGCTCAATCTCCTTCCATTACAGACCAGCTGTATCCTCCTGTGTGTGCAGCGTTGGTGTCATTTCCATCCACTGCTTTGCTCTTATCTCTGGTGCCACTGGAAAATGACAAAACTGGAACCACGGCAGAACTTTCTGTTCCATGCTCCGCAGGAAGAAAATTGCCCTCTTTTCACTCTTTTTGGTCTATTTCGTGCAGCTGTAGTAGAGGCTCCATATTCATTTAGCGGGATCCATGCCACACATTGTCAGTTTTTTCCTGCACATATAAATAATTGTGCAATTTACCTTGACTATATAAAAGACGCAGGAATAATGACATCTCAAAGATGCATTTAAAATTCAGTAAGTAAATCAGCTTCTCTGTATCTGACTGGCATCTAAGAAGACTCTCTTTATTGAATCAGAATGATTTGTGGTAAAGGGAATGTGAAATACATTCCTGACTCTGCTTAAATTATCTCTAATCCCACTTAATTCAGTACCATCTTCACTACTCTCTGCTATACTTGTGTTGTTTATTTGGGTCTAGTTTTTCTCCAGATAAAGCTCCTGCCATCCCATAACACCCCCATGCATACGTAAACCCAGAAACCACACTCAGAACTACTTTCACCTGCTCCCTCTTTCATGCAAGAGATACTATTTATGGGTTTTGTCTTTCTGACTTTCAGATATCTGTGTGTGTATATTGTGTATACGAGCATTATTCTATTCTTGTGTGGAGTGAATCTATATATAAGCCATCATGTGTGACAATGAAATGAGAAAGGATTATTACTTGCATCTTTTCTTGCGAAAAATATTGCGACCTCTGAAAACTTTACAGGAGAGTCATTTACCATTCAGTCTGCTACGATGCTTAAAAAGGCTCATATTTAGATGAAATGTAGTCGCTATTAAAGTCACATGAATAATTTTATGTTCTTTCAGCGTAAAGAAAAAGACATTTTAGTTTGATCGTATTTCACTTAAAATGCTGAAGATGTTCTGTCTGGGGAACATTTGTCTAAGATCTGAATTTTCTGAAACATCATGTAGTGCAAGTGTATGCACACAGAATCAGACTTCAAATGTACATTTTCATTAACTGCATGATGCTCCCTGTATGTGGGTGTAGATTCTTTCTCAAAGTAATGACAATCCTAGACACTTAAATAGAAAATGACTACTTTTCCTATTTTGAATGGATGTTTCACCTTTTATTCAAAACAGTTCTGCATATCTGAACATGGGTTTGGAAAATAAGTCGAGATATCAGAATGAATTTCTGTTTTTGTTTAATTATTCTAAAGTATCTGATTTATAAGGTGAACTCTATAAATGTGAATTTTGCAGTGAAGGAAATCTTTCCTATTGGTCAAACCAAGTTTATGTTGCGATAGGATTATGTGAGACAAATGGGAAGTAAAGTTTTATCTGCTTTTTCAGTGTTTGAGAATTGTGAGGCTCTCTTTGGAGAGTGGAGTTGGTGCAGCTCCCAAAAAGGAGCCGACTGTTTTGGCTTCCAAACTGCTCTTATCTGTAGCCTCATTTTAGGTTAACTAGACAAATCTGAATGTTTTGTGTCTTAATAAATCCTCGTGTATTTAGTGTTTTTATGAGGATCCTTGTACTTACTTAATTTTATGTATTTGTTCTGTTATGTGCTACTGTGACAGCTCAGCTTTACTGTCTGGTAAGTAGTTGAATTTGTTGGTATTAGGCAATTCTCCAATCCTCTGTTGACACAGGCAGTACAGCAGCTTATTTTTGTGGTTACTGCTCCTCTTGCTCTTGCTCTTTTGGTTTTTTGTTTTCAGAAACATTCTTTTGTTGATTTGTAGCTCGGGGTCATCTTCTAGATGAACTGCAGGATGTTTGTTCTTTTCATGCTTAATTGTGTTTTTCACAAATATGAATCAGAAGTTCAACGATCCCCATTCCCGCTCCTTCCCAAGAGAAGGACTAAAGTGACATTTACACCAAAGGTATCTTCATTTGGTGCTGCACTTTGATTTATTAATCTAAATGCTATGTGATGCATATCAGTGAATTTGCACTAAAATAAGTCTTGAGCCTTATATCGGCTTGCTGTAAAATTAAATTTTGTTGAACTTTTACTGTGATGTACTGTGACACAGTCCCCCAAAAGACAGAGTTTCCAGTAAACTCCCACAAAGAGAGCAGAAAGTCTGCAGGTCAATGTGCAAACATCGCGCCTCAAGCCCCTCACTGCTTACTCTCACTGAATTTTCTCTCCCTTGTTTCTGTCCATCTGGGCCTAACCAATTAAGTTTCCATCCTTATTCTGCTTGTCTTAATTTGTTTATTTGGTGTACAGTTTTCTGTGTTTTCGTAATTCTGATTCTCATTTGATCAAGGTCTGCTCTTTGATTGGGCCATTATAACATGGACGTCTCATAAATATAATTTCATCTAAACCACATCACTGTAGCGCTCATTGTAAGTTTTTGGCCGTAAGGCTGAAAGGTGAATTTCGACTAAAGTCCTTAATATTACAGCTTTCCTTACAGTATTGCCTTATGTTTAGTTTTATATATGTTCTTTATCAACTTTCCCTGCTGAAGAACAATATCCCCCACTGCTGGAAACAACATGTTGCAAACTTTTGTGTTAGGGGAGGTTTCTTGGTTCACCACACATATTTTACATGTAGGATTCAGAATTCAGTTTAGTCTCATCTGACCTAAACACATTCTTTCTAGTATTTGTTGTGTTCGCCACATAGTTTGTGACGAGCTGCAACCAGAACGCCATCTGGGTTTCTTTTACCAACAACTTTTTTCTTGCTACATGGCTGACAGGATTCCCATCAGTAGATTTTCCCACCTGAGGTCAGGATGTTTGCAGTTCCTTCAAAATTAAAAGGGCCTCTTGGCTCCTTTCCTCATAAAGTTAGTTTTGGTAGACAGTAGACTTGCTGTTTGTGTAATGCTCTTTCTAATTAAAGTTGAATAGTGTTGAATGAGATATTCAATTTGTTGTCTAACCAAACTTTCCTTTAAACTTGTCCACAACCATATCCCTGATTTGTCTGCTGTGTTGCTGGGTTATCATGAAGCTGTTTATGCACCAACACTTTTGAGGCCTTCACTGAACTGTCAGGATTTAATACTGAGATTAAATTATTCATAGTTTGTTTTCCCAAAATAGGTACTTCTAAAGGGAATTAGCTGCACTGACTTTTTATTGAAGTCATAAGAGTAATGGTTGCTAAAATATATGCAGAATTTAAAAAACAAATTGTATGATTTTTCTTCATTGACTTAATTCCATTTTCATGATAGACCCATAATAAAGGTAACTTGGGAGAAAATTGGTTTATCAAATCAAACCTTATTCAAATTTGTTTTTGTAAGATGAAGAAATGTGGAAAGGTTCAAGGGGTAATAATACTTCTGCAAGGCACAGTGTATAAAATCTGTCTTCAAGTCAATCCTGAGTCTCACAAGCAATATGACCGCTGCACTATCTGAGGAGTCAGCAAAGCAGGTCCAGGCCAATCATTCCCTCCAGATATGAATGTTGTTATTTCTAGTTGAATCCTCCAGAATACCCAGATTACCACCACTGCAAACAAATAAACACAAGCAGCATATTTCTCAAAGTCCTCCTTCAAAATCCAGGCCTTATATCAACCCCAGGACAGAATTCAAACTTGCTGTCCTCATTTTTCAGTGTGTGCACAAAGAGGGGGGGAAAAAACATCATATCCCAGGGTATCTCTGCTCCCTCTAACACTTCATCTATACCCTCAAGTCAAACAAAATCCTGCTGCTCTGGGTCCTTGGGACAACCGATACAGACCACACTGGGGGATTTCCTTTTGTTTAGCTCAGCTTCCACTACAGAGCAAAATACCTGACCACCAGAGGACTTTTGAAAAACTAATCTTAATTAACAACTCTCATTTGAGCACTTTTTTTTTTAAATCTGGTATACATTTTTGAAAAAAGTATTATTTGTAATAAGTTATTATAAATAAATTATTTACTTTGGTGGCTCTCTGCAGCCCTAAAATTGCAATTTCAGTTGTTGATCTGTACATCAATTCCCATTTCTTTATGTGGTGTGAAAAAAGTTTGCAAATCAAATAAGATAGTAAATTATTTGGCTATCATCTAATATGCAAAGAATTTACTATTTAAAAACAAAACCATACACATAAAACCACCCTGAGAAAAACAAAAAAATGATTATCTAACCGAAACGTCATCTTCATTTCAAGCATTAAAATAAAGTATAAACTCAATGGTGATATTGAAAGAAACAACCAGATCTGTAAAAACAAGCTCAAAACAAGATCCTAAATAAAGATGGTGTGAATGTAAATGTCAACACTGACATTACAGACTGTTACCTGTTAGAAATAACCATCAGGTGGAAGAAGGATTCAGATTCATAAGGGATAAATTAATGTAAGTACAATGTGTGTTTTCTTAGTTTTCGTCTAAGCAATAAAATTCTTCACAGTCACAACACAATGAAAATAGTCATTAATTCTAAGCCTATTCATAAATATCTTCAAGGCATCATCACCAACAGGAGCAGAATGCATAGCTTTATTTACATTGGTTTACAAAATACTAATAAAAGACATAACCATCCATCAATCTTGAAGAGTGGTAGGGGTTTCTTATCTTATGTATCATTTTACTTCCACTTTGTCTTGTAAAATCCTAATAAAAACACACTAAAGTTACTGGTTATAAAGGGGGAAAAAATGTGATGCAATATATCAAATAGTTTTCCTGGACTCTCTATGGTGATATTTGCAAGCACCTTCTTTATGAAAAGGGAAAAAAGACCCTTACAATAAGACATTTTGCAGTGACCTTTAGACTGTTCATACATTTTTTGCTGACTAAACGCCACAAGCCAAGGGATAACAAATTAAAAGACAGATTATTTTACACTTTTTTAATGTCAGCAAAGAGCTTTAACAAGGAAATTTGGTTTAAAAACAAATTTTAATCAATCCATGAATCAGGACCTAAGAGCCTGAATGGCTTACAAGTAATGAACCGTTCATGTAAATATTTTCAGGAAACTCTAAATCCAATTTGGAACTACACTGCTCAAAAAAATAAAGGGAACACTTAAACAGGTGTTTAACACTTAAAGTGTTCCCTTTATTTTTTTGAGCAGTATATATATAAACTATGGCATACTATGCTGATGCAAAGCTATTTTTAACCAAAGAGTTGCCACCCTCTGATGATGTTCTTGTTGTTGGCGAACTCACCTGGAGCTACAGGGAGTTATCTCCCCCTGCTCCAATTTAAGCCTGCAGAAGTGAGAGTGGCTCAGAAAAGCGTGCAGTTTTTCGTTACGGCTAGGTCGGTAAAGGAAACTCAGCCTTCGGCTTGTACTGGATGCATGAGTTTTCTCATCAGACTGGAAAGCATGGTAAGATAGTTAATTCAGACAAACCTGGAGGGGCTGTGGTGAATGTTGGGTAATCAGAGAGATGGTGCTGGTGCTGAGGTCAGTTAAGGTTTCAGACAGAGATGTGAGCAGGGAGAATAAATGTTTTGCTGCAATGCTGAGTCTTCAGTGCAAGATGGAAACTAAGGCTGCTCCTCAGAGCCACACCCAGGAATTGTGCAACGGAGGCAACCGACAGACACCAAATGGGTCTAAATAAGTTTACATTTGGTTATGCTATTTAAAAAAAAAAAAAAGTAAAACTAGGTTTATGCCATAAAATGTAAAGAAGCCCTATCTTTTTCAGGAAGGAATGACACTTGTATACAGTCTATATATACAGTATATATATATATAGCGCTATAGACGTATTTTAGTGCTGTTTTAAACACACATTTATATTTTTTAAAAAGTTACAAAAGTACATTTATAGCCAATGACAGCAGTTTAGGATAAAATTCAGCAAAACTTGACTTTGTCACTTACAATAGATGCAGCAGTAATCTGTAATAATACTTGCTCTCAACTATTCCTGTTTAGTAAAAACTCCTCCTGACTCCATTTTTTGGTAAATGATTAGGAACCTTAAAGTCTTTTGAGTCAACACTCCACCATTGTGAACAATAACAAAAATAGTTTTGTGAATAAAAACTGTTGAAGTCTAAAGGAGTAAAAGAAAAGGCCACTCAGACACTGCTCTCAGTGCACACCGCAGATAATAAGAGGTCATTACATGGATTTTTCCTCCATCTATTTATTTTCTTCTTTCTTCATGTGAAGAAAATAGTAGCATTGCCAGGTGAAGTTCTCATGTCGAATGCTGTTATTTTTTGTCGCCGTTCTTTTTTTTTTTCCTTTTCAGCTCAGTTGTCTCCATGTGTAAGGATTTTCCAATTTCCTGTCTGAAGAATGCTCTTTTCTGAATTGTTTCGTGTGACATGCAGCTTGAATGAATATCACTCTTCCAAAATTAAATTCTTTCAAACAGAAGATGTGCCAAACAATTGTCTAGTTTCTATCAAAGCACAAGTAATGTGCACTAAACAACCAAATAACACATGATACTGTGAACACCAGTACTGCTTCATGTTTTAGATGAACCCCATTCCTGTTTGTATATATATCTATATTAATGCCCCAGTTTTATTATCAGTATTGTTTTTTTGAAGTTTTTATCATTGTCAGGTTTTTTTCTAGTTCAATCAACAGCTCTCAGCCTAATGTGGCAAAAAGACAGTTTGAGTGATCTGAGAGGGGCTTTTCGAGAAAAACGACTGCTGCCTTACCAAGTGTATCAGCCAGCCAAGCGTTGATAGCCTTATCAGAACACTCCACAGAGAGCTCACAGCCAAACTTTTCACATCGCTGTGCTTCTCCTTTCGTTTCTCTGTGCAGTCGAGAGACGTGTGCGTGTCTGAGCGAGCGAGAGGGGGAGACGGACAGGCAAAGATAGATACTATGTAATGAGTTTCCATAAAGCGCTCGCCGTGTGTGCCATCATTGTTGTAGTTTTATGAATTCATCATAAAAGGCTGAGTTTAATGTATGTCTCAGAATGTGGTGCCACGGAGGGGGGGCTGCAGTGAAAATGAAAGGCTAAAAGAATAAGGTGGCAAAAAAATAAGAAGGATATTGTAATGTCTCCTGTGATGATTCAGCTGATAACAAAAAGGTAGGGCTGGTGTTGAGTTCATGTGAACTGTCTTTACTCGGGGATTCAAAGAGTTGGGCAGGGGGGAGGGCGTCACTGAGAGCTGGCCATGTCTTTAAATAAAACACGACATTGATTTATGACTGTGAGCCCGCCACAATTTCACACACACACGCACACCCACCACACACACAGTCGCTGTGCAGTTAAACCACTGAAAACACTCTTGCACTGTAGATCTCAGCAAATCCACTTTACTTCTTCTAAAGGGACATAGCTCCGAGCAAAACCTTTTTTTTTGTCTTTTTTACTTTGACTATTTATTCCACAGCTGCTTTCCTCTCAACTTCCAATATGCTCTTTGGCCTGCATCATCACAGAGAAAAGTACTTCAAAGAAGAAAGATTATTCAATTATTGAAAACCAATCACTGTGTGAGAGAGTTTGGACATGAAAGAAACTCATCTGGTTGTATATAAAAAAATACATATATTTTAATGTTTCTGCCCCGCCACACTTTGTTTCAGCTCCATGAACTTTGACATTGCTGCTTTCTCATTCACAACAATATTCTTCTCCGAGTGACTGTTTTATGAGTTGTTGGTGCTTTATGAGGATGACTGTTAATGTTATGATTTCGATCAAAAAATTTTATTGGCAGAGTTATAGTTATAAAGAAAACTACCACACAAAGTAAGCAATGAACAGAGAGATAGAGACGCACTTAATTGATCAAAATGAATAGAAAGAAAAATGTATTTTAGAGCAGAGAGAACAGTGATTTAGTCAGGAAATAGAGATAAAATGAAAATGCACATATAAAATGTCTAATAAATATTTATAAAAAATAAAAAACCTAAAACGCAAAATCAAAGCACCAACTCTGTGGTATTTGTCTTACAATCAGAAGGTTGTAAGTTCGACTCCAGCTTTCTACACATGTTGATGTGCCTCTGAGGAAGGCATTTAACCACAAGTCCCCAACCGGCCTGCATATCTGTTTCTACATGTGTGGATTTGTGCTTTTAAGTAGCCAAGATTAACTGAAAAAGCTTTATTTAAATTCAGTCCATTTACCATTTAAAAATTAACAGTAAGCTAGTAAGGATAAGAATATTAAACTTAGATCTAAAATACTGGCATCTCACAGCATTGCAAGTTGATGATACTTAATAAAATATAGCTAACATTGAAATAAAATAGATCAGAACTGAAGAATTCAAAATTGTTACTGACTAAAATTGTAATAAAAAAAATGTAATACATGGAGATGGGTGTTCAAATTTTTGTCATTTAAAATTTGCACATGAAAACCATTTGAGCTGCCAAAGGTATATATATATATACAGTATATCTATATATATATATATATAATTTTTGTTTATTTATTTATTTCTTTATATGAATTAATTCAAACTGACAGTTGAATTAAAATGACAGTTCACTGTTATAATAAAACGTTAATTTCCTTTATCATATAACTTAAGTCATTACTGAGGGTTCAATAAAGAGTTAATATTCAACTAGCATGTTTATTATTGACAGCTAGTTGGTGATTGTAGCACAAAAAAAATATATACATTTTACATTTGACTTGTTTTATAATTTTAGTATCCCATGTAAAAGCAAAGTTCATTTTAAGGTGGAAAGTACAAGGTTAGAGAAATTAAACATAAATGGATGATCCAGTATTTTTAGTAGTAGCATTCCCATTCTGTGTGCTTTGTGTTTCCTAAATGCTGCACTGGATTTAAAAAAAATACTGCACTGTAAGGTAGTTGATGAGTTACTGAGAATATGGCAGAAAGCTGAGTGAAGTCAGTCTGTACAGTGTTTTGTTTGATGCTGTGTTGTGATGACACTCATTTAAGTTTCTTTAAACTTCAGGCTGCTCAAATGTCATCCTGGTGCAAAACTAACTCAAGATAAAGCAAACTTCTTGTGTGAAATATTTTTAGATTAATGATGTCAGATTAGTCTCAGTAATTTTCGTACCCAGCAGTCCTTTGAACATCTCTCTCTGCGATCCATTAAATTAACCAAAGACCTTTAAATGAGGCAAATCAAAGAGCGGGCTAACAATTAATACGGCTCTGAGAATAGCTCAGCTGAGCTGTCACAATGTCCAAACTGCAGTAAAGATTTGTGGTCCACAACAAAACAAAAAGTTTTTGGAAACAGAAAACTTTGGGGTTGTTTACTGCTGAGTGATGAATGAAATTTACCCTTGCAAGTTGTCGGCTGGGATTAAATCGATGTGAAGTGTGCTTTTATCACACAATTATTCTCCATGACAATTCTTTCTGTGCTTTGATTTCCGACCTGTTTGATTGAGGCTCAGGTCTCTCTTCACACAAATCAACAACACATAAAAGTTGTTTCTTGTCTCAGCGCTGCTGCATGTGAAGCTTTTCTTTTTAACATCCTTTTATCACCTACAACTAAGCAATCATGAGTCAGAGTTGTTTTAAACTTCTGATTAAAGTTAAAGTCTTCAGTTTAAAGAGAAAAAGTGCCTAAAGTGGATCCATGGTAAGAACGAAACAGCAGCAAAGTATAGAGCAGCAGTACGGGGGGCAAGGCAAGGTCTGTGCTTTTCTAGTTTAGGAAACTGAAACTGGTTTTGTACCTTCATTTCTCAGAATATCCAACACAAACAATATTTTTTTTTTCCTTTTCAGTTTCTGCATGCATGTGGTGCGAGGTTTGTTTAAATGAGTTTTATCTCTTCATGCGAGGCTTATCAGAACTTATTTCAACTTAACTGCAGCCACTCTTATAAAATGGCATCTAATAATATGTGATATTTACAAACAGGATCCAACAAAGGCTGTTATTATCCTGACAGTCTTTTCTTTTTGAAGCAGAAGAACATTGCAGGATTCACAAGGGAAAAAAAAAACACAATGGGATGCTGGACTGAAAGGTCTGCACAGCTGCAGACGCACAAAATGAATAGGTTGGAAAAAGTCACCAGCATCACCTTTGTACCTGAGCGCCCACCGCTAAACTATTCTGTTCCATTATACTCGATATACAAAGTATTTAGTTTTTACTAATTCCAGACAAATAAAACTCATAAAACTTTAATTTACTTACTTACTTCAAGCTGTGCTCCTTTTAGTTGGAACTTAAAAATATCTTATTCTGTTAAAAATATTTTGGATATCTTGTAGTTTGAAGTACTAAGAATCAACTTTATTAGCAGATCAAAATGTTTCAGCTTTTAGCTTTTGTGAGTATAATTATGGTGATTTATAATTACCCTGATGAAAGTTACAAGCTGAAACATGTTGCTTTGTTAATAAAGTTGAGTTTTCACCTCACCAGATCTTTAAACCTTCAGAATTGTTGAAGTTGTAACTCAAATTCAAAGTGAAATTGTGTGTGTGTTTGTTTCGGAGGGGTTTTGCGGAGAACTGGAAAAGTTTTCTATATATTTGTAATGTTACTGACCTTTTTAGTAACAAACAGTCCAGATGGCCAAATAAGGTTTGAATTATGTTAAAATGTCCCTCATGCTCACTGTTAGGTCTGGTGAAGAGTCCATGGTGCTGCGGGTCAGTTTTGGTTTTTTAAAGGCTCTAGGAACCTTGTTATGGTACATGATGTCTATGACTTCTGGGTAAAGAGATGGATGGATGAATTCCTAACACAGAAGCTAATGGTGATTTCCACAAGAAACTGAGATAGACAATAATGCATCTCCAATGACCATCTTGTTTAAAACCCACAGTTATCTACTGCAGTAAAGATATTAACTCATAATCTTTTAAACCTTACTTTAAAAGTCCTGAACCATCTCTTTAAATTTCAGGTAAATAGTAAAATGGAAGACACTCCTGGTGTAAAATCAGGTGTCTCAGTTTTTGACTGTCACTCTTCTTTTGTGGTAAAATACTGAATATTCCTAACATGTCAGAATCATCAACTTCATCCTGTAAACATAATCTCCTGGTTGCCCCACTGAACACAATATACCACTTAGAGACAATTTCAGCAGGCTCAGCGCAAACGGAGTCGGCCTACAACCAAATCATTCATTTGTAAAGGATTCTTATTCACACTTCTCTGCAGCCAACATTGCTCAGTCATGCACGCACTTCCAAACTTGCAGCCGAAAAAATATTAGATTAAAATGAACACAATAGAGAGAGTAGACCATGCAGATTTTTTTTTTTAGATGAAGAAAAAAAAACTACAAAAAAATATTGCAACGTTGAAGCTGAGTTGTAAACAATAAACTTGCATGATTTGACAGACCTTTAGTAAGATGAGAAGCTCAAGGTTATTTCTTCAATAGGTGCTTTTTGAAATGCCATCTATTGTCTCCATTGCACAAACTGGAAAAGTTTTATTATGTTCCTGGAGTATTTCATGAATGCATCTCCTGCCACCACCTCCTTGTACATCCCCTTGTCTTTTATGCACCTACCACTCAGTGAACACAGAGCACTGAGGGTCTACTGAAGCTTGCATCTAATAGACACAGTGATGCATACACAGCTCCACTTGACTGTAGAAATGTGGGATTTGAAATCAGATGAACTTGCATCTTAAAAAAAAAAAGAAAGAAAGAAAGATAAGGGGGAATGGTGTGCCAGGCAACGAACTACAGAAAGATAAACCAACCAACAAAGGGTTGCTTGGTAAGAGGAGAAAGATGCAACCTGCCAGAGTGAGAGGGTTGGCTGAGAAACTTTTCACCCTTTCAGCTCCAGCAACTTCCCATTTATATTGTAATGCAAATTCAAGGCCTGTTCCAGATGGTGCTTTTCCGGCATCGTGGGTGCATAAAAGTATGATTATTTATCCGAAGCACTTTACAAGTCCTTACTGCAGCCTCCATAGTCTGCTTCAACCCCCTTCTTCCATGTGTGGCAATTAAAAGTCAATGTGAGGAGTTCATTCTTAAAAGTCAACAATAGAAGAACAGATTAAACTAAAGTTTTGTCCATTGATGAGAAAAATATTACTGAATATCATGGAAAAGTGCAACAAACACAGATTCATAATTAGAGAGAAGTGGGAAAAACTGAGGTGGATCTTTTTCAGGCTTATCTGTAACACTTTGAGCCAAAAGCAGTAATTCTCCTGACTCAAACGTGTGTTTTAATCACCTCTGTGAGCAAAATATTCTCCACAAGCTCATCTTGAGTCTCTGCCTGGCTGTCACATCCAGGCAGCTTTTTTTTGTTGTCGTTGTTGCAGCACAAACTAAGCAGCTGAAAAAAATTTCAGATTTTATGATGCATCAACAAATAAGGAATCTATGATGCAGCTTCTGGATTTCAGAGGATTGAAATTTAATTAGAAGCTGGACAGGTAGCAGATGAGGATGTTTTAAACATGGATATAAGAAACAGAAACTCAGACACCCTGCTTGTGCACAGATGGGAGATAAAATCTTGCCGCTTTTAAAAATTGTTCCCATCCAACATAAACTCATCGAAACCTGCGTTTTCTGGCTGCTTTTTAATGTGGCAGCACTTTGTAGTCATTTTGAGGAGATCACCTGGGTGAAGTTGCGCACTATAGAGTAAACAGCATCGCTGTAGATTTCCGTGGGAGCCTTGCATATACAGAAGGGCGACATACACCGTAATCAAATCTGTGCTATAAGCCGCTCGATTATACTGTCAGCATTCCCACGCTTTCATCACGACACCTTCACTGGATTTTCTAACTGCCTCAGAAGTATTAAAGTAGCACTTGACATGTCGTGTGTGGAATAATTAAATCGCAATCTGGTGTCAAATCAAGTCTTTTAACCTTCACTGAAAAAAAAACAACCTGAGTGAAGCGCACAAAAGAGGCCTCTAAATTCAGAGGATTACTTTAAAAGGTGTTTAACGAAAACAGGGTGAAGATGCAGCAAAGATATTCGCTGACTGACTTGAATTGAAGGAAGAAGGAAATGATCTTGTTTTGTTGCCATTTTGCGCTGAAAGCCCAATGATTTGGTTATGCCCAGTTAGTCTGGTTTGTATCAAAATCTGTAACATGATTGATCTAATCGTTTTAAACAAAAACAAAAAAACACTTTAGAATGTGCATTTATGATTTTAGAAATGGTTATAGAAAGAACCAATAAATACTGTAAAAAAGATAAGAGGAAGCATAAGTGAATCATAGAATGTCAAAAGTATTCATAATAAATGTTTCCCCATTTTGTCATGCTAAACCCACAAACCTCAATGTATTTTATTGAGATTTTATCTGATGGACCAAAACAAAGTGGGGAATTAATGGAAGCAAAACCAGATATCTGAATCCAAGTAAAACTGCATTCATCTTCACCCCCCTTTACGCCAATACCCTGAAATAAAATCCAGTGTCTCCAAAGCGAGATATCCTGTGTCTACAGTAATTTAATCTCAGCTGTTCTGTGAAAGTTTCTGTGGTTTGTTAGAAACGATTAGTGAACAAATAATATCATGAAGATCGAGGAGAACAGCAGACAAATAGAAGTTGATAATAGCTGAGTTAAAAAGACAGCAGCTACACTGCAAAACGTAATTAGCTCTTACTTAAAAATAAATGCAAACTAGTCTCCATTTTTACAATTTTCATTCAATTAACTTGTGCAATTTTAGTGAGCAGAACTTCAGATAAAGTTATAAATCTGAGTATGTTGTAATTATTTAAATTGGAGCCAACATTTTTTTTGTATCTAAGTAAACTCCAAAGATTTTTGAAGGTACGTTTTTTACTTGAAACTCCTTTAAAAAAAACAAAAGTACTCGATTGCAACAGGAAAAAAGAAGATTGCTGAAAAAAGACTTATGAAAAGTATTGTTTTTAAATAAATAGTAAGTAAAATACTGTTTGTGGAGAAAACCTGTATATTACCCTGAACTTACTATTCTTGTGGTAAAACATGGCGGTGGCAGCAGCATGCTGTAGGAATGCTTTTCCTCTGCAGGAACTTGGACAAAAACAAATTGTCATAATTTTATTTGTAGTAATAAAAAAAAAAAAAGAAACCACATCCCAATTATACATGGTTGTCTTGGTCTGGTGTACAAAATTACAATAAAAGCAATAAGCATTGCCACAGTTTGTTATTAATGTGGCAAAATGTGAAAAGGTTTTTGGAAGCTCTGCAGCTGATAGCTCAATTAAATTTACAGCACATCTGAAGAAAAACCTTTCACAGCCTCGCAGTCTTCATGGTGTAACAAGAACATTTTGTGTTGTTGAGAAGGATTGATTTTTCATATGTTGATGTGAGACCAGGTAAGCCTTTGGGTGTAGCGCAAAGCTAACTATCCGCTTCTGTTTACGCCACAAAAATACCTGTATAATGTATTCTGATTATAGTTGAAGTAGGTTACATAACTAAATAATTTAACTGCGCGGTGATGAAAGGAAAAGCTCTCCTGGGTCTTTGAGATGCACTTTTGAGACACTTTTGATTTCATCAGTTTCCAGTCGACCGTCAACATAGTCTTGTGTCGGGAGGTAAACAGCACCTGCACAGCATTGGACGAGCTTTCTTACACTGCACAACAAACTAGGTAGAACTAATCCCTCCATATTAAACAAAGACCCCATCAGTGATTTAGACCATCTTTTGGATTCTTCTGTATTTTGCTGTTTTAGGGCTCATTTAAAAATTTTAAACCATGCTTCTTTTATATGACTACATAATGGCCTAATTTACATTTTTTTTGTATGCTTGGCACTGAGGTTTCTGATGTCAAACTTTGGTTTATTTGAACGAGAGTCATGTACAATAACATTTATAAAATAGAATTAATTAATTATCTGGTTTTATCAATTCCACGTGTTAAATCATCTGAGTTAAACCAAAATATATTCTCTTGGCTTCATACTGTGTTATTACTTAAAGTCAAGCGAATACTAAGCTCATATTTTCAATATTCCATTCAAATACCCAAAGTTAGTTATGCATCATTATTTTTCCTACATTTTCATTATGCATCTTGGCTTGGAAGAGGCATTGGATTCAAAAAAATAGCTCTATGTAACCTTTGCTGAAACTGCAGCTACTATGAAACCCAAGCAGGGTTTAGACACACTTAAATATATCCCAGTGTTTCCAAAGAGGCAGGAAATGAAGGCAAGCTGACGGTCACAATAACCCAAGCAGTCGACATGTGTGGCGAGCTATTTCATCATTTCACAATCAAATCCATTTCAGCCCCTTTTCACGTCTCTGTCTACAATGCAAATTGAGGAATAAAACACGGCAGAGTGCGCCAGCTCAAATCACCATCTCTCCAGCCTATTAGTTCTTCTTTGACTTTTTTAAATAATTGCTTGTTTTCAGCAGGAGGCAGGACAATAACAAACACCTAAATTCAATGATGCAGCCATAAGGAAATGATTGTGGCAATTATATCTTTTCTCTTGTCGTCCCCCATCACTCTGCTATTGGCTTACCTGTTCTCACAGAAAGCAGAACCTGGTCACAAGCCTGGATGGTCCCCAGAGTCTCATGATGCTCACCATCTGTGCCCAAGGCAAAAGCCCTCCGCAGTCGCTGCACTGTGGGGCCAATGAAAGAAATGAGCCTTGGGGTGACTGCGAGGTTAATGCAACCCCACTTTGCACTGAATAATCAGAAGGGATGATAAAAAATTAGTTTAGTGAAAAGGACTGTTGTACTGTATTTGTGCAGGCTGCGATGCAAAGCAGACATGTCCTTGTTTTCATGTCCTTTTGAATTACTTGAAATTGCACTGACAATTTTTAATTAAAATTTGGTTCACAGTTTTAGAAATAAATTAGCAAAATTTATCATAATAATCCTGACCGAAGCAGACTTCATCAGGCTGAGCTAACAAGAATGGGTAAAAATGTCTTTTGGAGCTTTTCGAGTACAAAACTCAGTTTACAATGAGAATCAGGATAAACAAACTAAAAGCCTGGTCTAAGACGTCGTTCAGATAAACAGCATCATGTGATACCATGATGACTTGCACCAAGAAGAACTGCCACGTCAATTAGAGTTAGCAGACATTTTGCTATGTAAATCAGATAGGTGAGAAGTTTTATGCATGCTGGCGCAGTAAAATAATCTTCCATCTTTATTTTTAAAACTAAAATCCTCTACAGTTCAACAACAAAACAGCACTCTTAAACTTTTACTTTGTTGAAGCATCTTTCAATTTAAAATTTACCATTATTTACCTCGACAAATCTTTACACCTCTTGACAGTTTCGTGCAAGCACAAGGAAGCATCATGGTTTGCAGAGAAGTTACAAAAGAATCTCAGTACAAAGATAACAGAGAGAAGACGTAACATGGGACAACTGGACGTACTTCACAGAAAACTGCTAAAAAAGAAAAAATGGTCAGGGGTGCTGCCAAGAAGCTGATCACAATCCTGCAGGAAGCTGTGATGATGTTCTACATGTGACAAGCTCTCCTGTATGACTAGTGAGCAGGGTAGCTCAGAAGCATTTTTTGCTAAATTAAACGTCCAGACCTTCCTAAAATCTCCCAAAACTTTGGGGGAACAACATGTTACCTTCTGATGAACAAACCAACATGAGCCTTTGGGCCAAAATTCAGAGGAGTAAATTTGGAACAAAAGCAGAATTTTACCAAAAGAATGTTTTAAACACTATAAAATAAAAATATGGTGGTGGAAGCAGAAATCTGTGGGGTCAGATTTAACTGTGTTTTGGTGAAGGTGGCTAAAATCCAAAAAACAATCACTTTTAACCAAACACCTGCAAGAAAACAAACACGAAGATGAAAAATTTCTGCTTTGCAGCGAGTCCAAAAATACATGAAAATAAACAAAATATGTCCTTACCAGAAAAAAAAAAAAAGATTTGGAATATGATAATCAGAGCGCAGAGCTAAAGGCAACAGAAAAACGAGGGGCTCAGCTGAGAAAGAGAAACATTCTCGTAATCTAATCACATAACTTTCACAAATTTGAGTGGACCAGTAGTCTGAGTACTGGTCCACTCAAATTTAAGTGGACCAAATTTAGTAGTCTCATGCTTCTTAAAGGAGAATCTGCTTTTATTATATCTGAATGTACCTCAACAAAGTATTAATTTAAGAGTCTGCACACTCAGATCAGGGTTTTGCAACTTTTTCATTTAACAAATTGTGTCCACCAATACGTTTGCTTATTTTTCAGTACATTTTTAATCAGATGAAAGTCACAATATAGGTGGACATAGTTAAAATTACACTTATTTTTATGTTTTGCATGTGCATACAAAACCCTTTATAGCTGCAGCTAAAGTCTTTACTTCTGCTGAAGGCATGGACAAAATCCATGTAGTTTTGTCAGAGAGCTTCAGAGTGACTAAATCGGACAACAAAATGTTGGACTTTATGAATATCTTATTAAGTATTGTCTTGAGCTTTATTGGACAATAAAATTGTATTAGGAGTTAAGAAAGTCCGGGTATTTCTTCAGCTCCAACTTATCTTATATGTTTTTCTTGTTGTTTGGGCTCACTGTAAATCACAGACCTGCCATGGGGTTTGTTGAACTGAAGCAGATGACAATCACTGCTCAGGGTCGGGTTAGTTTAAATAAGAGATATGTGGAGAGAAATGAAATCCCAGCATTACACCCTGCGACAGTTAGATATATAAGGAATGAGAGCAGGGATAAAAAATTGAGAGGTAGTGTGATGTTTTAGACAGCTGTGGAAACACACACCAAGATAGCATATTAATCCCCAAACACAACAAAACAAATCTTAATCCATATGAGGTGGACACTGGTGGGTTTTGCTCAGAGTTGCCTTTTTATTTAAGGAGGGATCATCACCTAAAGCTGTATCACACTGGATTCACTCGTCCAAACGGTGCAGCATCGCCATCTATAGGCCAAAGGTGCAACAACAGCTCTTTGTCGCGACAGCTGCCTTTTACACAGTGCACGCCTGCCTACCCTGTAGACACACATTGTGCCCGCAAATGCTGCTTTCAGAATCAATTACTCACACACCACAGGTCACAGAACAGTTCATTACTGTTCAATTACTTGTTAATGTTCAATAGCGAGCCCATTACTGGGAAAAAGTTTCTACCTCACTGCCAAGACAACAGGGAGACGAGTATGACATCCCAATGATACTATTATAGATAAGCAAGAGATTAGAGCAAACAAAGAAATTAGAGCAGAATATAATGAGCTGTGTGAAATGCAATCAAAAACAGAGTGGAAGCAAGTTTTTGACATCGGTTTTACTAATGAATGATTTATTTACGTAGCTGACTTCTAATTATTATCGATCAGCTGTATCCCATTTCCCTGAATTGCAATTAATCTCAGGAAGATCATTAATATTTTCATGATCGGTCTTAATGCTGCCTTTCAGGCACCGTGTTTTTAAACCACAGAACAAATGAAAAAGCTGCATGTTTTTCCTCTATCGACACACACAAGAGGTGTAGTTCTCCGATCCATTCGCCTGCAATTTGCTTAAGAGACAGTATGCAATGTTAAAAGTCTCTGCTCTAACTAATTAGGTCACTCTTGACACACAGTTTTTCTTTCTCCGGGCCAATTATTCTAACAGAACACACTCGTGGTAAAAGGAAGATTAACTCTTCAACTTCTACTCAGTGTGAAATTTATGGTTTCTTTTATATGATCTACCAAGACTTTTCTGCTCTTACTGATTTTCCAATTTCTTAGCTCCCAGTTTACCTGTTCTGTTCAATACAAACAAGAAAAAATTAAAATAATGCTGATGTCATTGATGAAAAATATATACAAAATAATCAACCAACTACAACAAAAAGTATCGAGACGTGAACTTTACTGGCTTCTTATAGCTCTGTAGAGGCTTTCCAAAAGGTAACGTAAATCCAATGAACAAAACCATTAGTGAGGTCAGACACTGATGTTGGATGAGATAGTTTGCTTTGTGAGCTTGAAATTAGAGGTCTGTGCAAGCAAGTCAAGTTCTTCAACACCAACTTTGTTCATCTATGCCTAGAAGAACCTAGTGTTGCCAAACTGTCCCCACAAAATTGTCCAAAATGTCAAGTAAAGGGGTGTTAAACTTGAACCCAAACCAAAATCCTTAACTGTCAGTGCATACCGTCAAGTATTATTCTCTAGACAACCGAAAAATAAAGATTCATCCAATGGTTTAACTGAGAAGCTTTGGACAAAAACTGTTTTGGAAAGTTTTATAGAAGTTGGACTTTTTGCCTTGCGAGTTTGACTGATGTTCTCCATTGTGTGACCAGGTTGTTTGAGATAATCTGAAGACAAGAATAAGTCTGGAGACCTTTGCTCACTATGCGCCTCATCATTCACTGGCCCTGGATTGTAGAAGCAGTTTGAATGCCTGTATAGTTTGAATTGGACATCTATGGCCATTAAAGTAATTGAAATGCCTGAATTTGATCACTTAAAAAGATATTTCAATACGTGTGGCATTTTAGAGTAATTACGAACATTAAACAGACATTGAAGTCCAAAAAGCAAGATCTACTTTCTTTGATTGTACCAGCACCGTTGGCAAAGGTAATTCCCACGTCTTTTATTACTACATTAAGGGAAAAAAACTACCTTGATAGCTTAGAGAAACATCTGGTGCCTTTAAGACGACAGCTTTTCCACAGAGCTCCATTCTTTTTGTCTAACAAGGCAATGCTGATCTGCATTCTGCACACGTCGCAAAGGTTTGGCTGAAGGAAAAAAAAAAGGTACATCATGGTTTGATTTTTAATTTCTAGTCTTTTTTTGATTTGGACAAATGGTTTTTAACTAATCAAATTATGTAAATAACGCCAAACAGAAAACATTCTGGTTCTACAGTTTAATTAATTTAGCAATTAATTATTCCCCTCTGCCCCCCAAACATTTCCTACGCTTTTCTGCTTTGGGGTGTCTCATTAGTCATACCTTTGTTTTGCTGAAAATTGAGCTCTGTTCAGAAAAGAAAGTACTGAATAAATTGGTTTGCAGCCACTAATAGCCCGCAACAAGTTTACATCTGCTAATCTGCCGGATAGCAAATTGGTAATTGATTTTAATGCCTAATTTCTGCTTCCATCTTTAACCGACACTTTCATGTGCATCAATAATACAGTGAGTGTAGGATGGAATCTATAAGCTTAAGCTCACAACACACCCAAAAACTGCCTGTAGGTGCTCCCAACTGCGACTAACTATGGGCATTTATTTATGCCAAGTTGTATGAGAAATTTAATAAAAAGGGAGATCCATGACTTTTAGACTTCAGTAAACAAAAGAAAAGGTTAATTTGTAGAGTCCCGTCATCTTTTAATGTTGGTCCTCAAGTTTTAATCTATATTTCAAGCATTGTGGAAATACTGATTTCATTTTCCTACAGGACTTGGCACCTTCCCCTGGTGCCAAAAGTTAGTTTAATGCTTGATTTGCCAGCAAACTCACCTCACTTACCACTTAGATTGAGAATCTAAGTGGCACCGTCAAGAGGAAAATGAGAAATAGACGCAACAATGCAGACAAGCTGAAATATGCAATTAAATCCATGTAAACTTTCTTAAAGGGGAGGTGTTATGCAATATTCCCATTTTGCACATCTTTGTTCTTCCATTTGAGTTTCTACTGCTTCCAGTCCAGGCGCTTAGAAATTTACCCAACCACTTTTTGCTGTTTTTTGGTGTCTGGAAAATTAATTGTTTCTAAAACCTTCCAAATATAACTTGTTAAATCAGCAGAGAGTGCTACTCACCTAGCAACCCCAGAGAAGCTCAGCCTGTTACCTAGCAACCCAGCTGGTTTAACCGCTGTATGAACTGCACAATGGCTGTTGGAAAAGACAACTGTTTTGTTGACTTACCATTCAGAAACCACTCTCTGCATTTTTGTTAATAATTTAGGAGGCTTCACTTCAGCTTTTCAAAGATGTATGATTGTATAATTACGCATCAGTTTGCCACCGTTTTCACGTATAAGTGTAAATGATGAGTTAGGGAGCGAGGCCAGCAGCAGGTAATTTGGATTTAAAGTGACAAGAGGCCCTAAGACAGCTCATTCTGAAAGGAGTTCAAAATAGACAGAACCGAGTAGACTAATATCATTATCTCAGAAGGATTTTGTGCAAAAAATTTAATTAATACATTTTGTACAGCTCATAGATCTATCCTAATCTGTTCATAGGTACCATGCCAATACTTCATGGAGCTCAGACCAAGTTTTGAGTTAATGTACTTTACAGATGTTGATATAATTTACACAGATTGATTTTCTGCTGTTTTTGTGGGAGAAATGTCCTGTAACTAAGGGGTGATGGAACAGCAAACTTTTTTTTCTGGACAGTTTTGTTTTCAGCCCCAAACACAAAAACAGTAACTTTCAGAAAGTTTGGCAGGAAGGCCAGGAGAAAACACCAGAGGGAAAGCAGAGCTCAAAATCCATAAAAACAAGGAACAGGAAGTCTCAAAACAATACAATAAGGATGGAGAGAGAGACCTAGTATGAACAGAGTATATACTGCAGGGTTACTTAGCTGAGAGAGGAATATACAAAAATTGAAAGTCTCAGAAGAAACCAAACATCATCTGAGAGGAACTGCAGATTCAGTGCCCAAATAAATTAAAAGCCTGATGGTAAATCCACAAGCAGCATCCAGAATGCGAAAAAAAAGCACAATTCTTTGTTCAGTATTAATATGAATATTTAATTCTTCTAACAAATCTTAATATTACATTGCACAGTAAAGCAAATTTCAAGAGCAGTAGCTTAACAGTTAACCTTTCATCAGTCTGATTAATGCAGTTATGATGTAAAAGAAAGGTCATGAATTTTATGTATTCAAAAAACCTTTTTAGACAGACATTTTGCATCAAAGATTTAAATCATATGTCCAAAACAAACTGCCACATGAATATAATATAAGGCGGAAAGTCATAAATCAAGCAGGAGACCAATTAAAGTGTCAAAAAGCTGAGTTACACTGCTTGTCTGATTACCTCTTTGAATCAACTCTTTGAATCCTCCATAAAAACCACTTTCCCCCCCCTCTTTCTTCAAATGCTCCCTGCAGAGAGCAGTCTCACTCTGAAAAATAAGAGAGGAAGAGCAACAAGAAAAAGTTGGCTGGCGAACACTGACTCCCTCGGCATCTCTTTCAGCACACAGCCAAAATGGCCATATTGTGTCTCTAAACAAATCGAATGCTTGGCACTGTGACAAGTCAGCCTCTGTGTGTTCCGATTCACAGAGTCAGCACGACTCTGTCCCAGGTCACTGCATGCAGCAGCTCGCAGGGAGCCTCAGTCGCATTTACTCTGCTGCTGGAAGGCAACTGTGTCATTAGCCTTTTGGCTGCAAGCTGAAGAAAGTAAAACAAGAAGCGCTGATTAGTTTTTTGGTAAGTTTAAAAACTAAGTGCGGTCCATATTTGTCTCTTTCCATTTCATCAAGACATATTGTGAGTGAAGATGGATTTGAGATTGAACTTTATTTACAGCTTAAAGAATAGTTTTACACATTTCATCCCCAACAGAACAAGTAGGTTCCTAAAAAAAGCTTTGGATAGTTAAAATAAATTTTAGAAAAATTAAAACCTCAACATATTTGCTTCCATTAATGACAAAACGTATTTGCCCCCTTGTGGAGTTCTTCTGTTTTTATTTCTGATTGTCATTTTAGGATGTCAAAGGTTAATCTGAGTAAATACAGAAATGAGAATAAAAATAATGACAACCTTTATTAATAAAAAAAACCCCAATCCAAACCAACCTGATCCTCACTATGAAAAACTATTTGGACTGGTTGTCCCACTCTGACAACCCCCCCCAAATCTCAGTAATCAAATTTATAGAGACTTTTACTAGGCCACTCAAACTTGCATTTTGTTTGAGCCTTTCAGAGTTTGATTTCCTGGTTTTCTTTTGATCACAAACTATTCTTTATTCTTCTAAACAATATTTTTAATTCATAATTTCTTCAGTTGTGTCAAGTCATCTAGTTCCTAAAGAAACAGAGATCCAAACCATCACAATACTACCACCATGTCTGACTTCAAGCATGACGCTCTTTCTCTTCAAGTTGCAGAGTTAGCTTTACACCAAAAAAGACAAGCATCTTCTTAAGAAATTCCAGGTTTGTCCAGCGTACATTTCTCTAAAGGTCTTTAGGATCAAGATGATTTTTGGCAAATGTGAGACAGGCTTTAATACCATTTTTGAAATTAGTCTGATACCATTTTTGTGCAGTCTTTGCTTAAAGTCATGAATACCAACCTTAAGCAAAGCATACAAGCAGTACTTTAGATATTCTAGGTTCTTACAAACTAAAGACTGTTGTTATACATGTCTAAGTATTTCAAATTCACTGAGAAAAAGTTTTAAATTTGATAGGTTTTGATAGATTGGTCACCATAAGCAGAAGACGAGAGTTAAACAGTATATTCATGAAAGCAGCACAGTATCATAAGTGAACATTTTGATGCTCATGCAGGCAAAAATTACAGACAAAAGGGAATGAGATAAGTTCATTGAACAGAGATGATTGTCTGCAGGGGGAGAAACACAAATTCAGGTCTGGCTGCAGTACACTGAACCATTTTGTTTTTTGGGGGGTTTTTTGCAGAGGAAGAAGACTAGGGTATCTTTACCGTTTGTGAAGATGATGATCCAGAACCAGTGTTGAAGTTGTGTAATTGCTGGTGGCAAAGGTTTGCTGTTGATTGTGTTTGTTTCCTTTACTGGTGGAAATCGAAAGTCGGAGGGAGGGCATGCGGGTGAACGGGAGCCACAAAGAATCAGCATGAAAGTGAAAGGCAGAGGACCAAGAACAATCCTTCAGAGAGGAACAGTCTCCAAAGAGGAAGAGACACAAGAGGTAAGAGTAGCAGAAGAGCTTCATCATACGACTACTAAGAACTCCGCAGTTACCACGAGTAGTAATTCAACCATCTGGCGTTTGTGTCAGAAAATCCACTCCTCTAAATACTGCTCCTTGATGAGGGCTGATGAGCACCAGCTGGAAGCTGCACCCATCGATCACACCCTGGAGAGGAGGAAGGCGGGAGAACAAAAAACAACACGGCACACAGGTCTGTGGCTCCAACACGCAGACTTTTAATGTCCATTTGTTTATGGAAATGCATTATTTCTATAAAATTCTCAACATCAGGGAAGAATTGATAAAGGTGACCAGAATTGTATCCACAATCGATCAGCTTTACTTACAAAGGTCTGATTACACTTTAGTGCGGCAATAGGTGAAGATCTAGAGACATTTCTTAAACAATGATCTTATCTGCTGGAGACAGCTTTCTTTAATATATTTAATAAAATAGATATACTCATTATTTAGCGTACAGTGTATTTAAATATATAAGGATAAAACAAAATTATGAACTATCATTGAGAATGCATCAAGCCAAACAAAAAAAACAAGACGTCCGTTTAGACATGAGAAAATTATGTGAGTGGAGGCTGCTTGTCTATTTTTTTGGCCATCAAGGTCAAATCTGACTCTGGACCTCCCTTCTACTAAATTTTCTTTAAGTGTTGTTGTCACTGACAGTCGAGTCCTACACAATGTCAACATGTGCACTGTTTTGGTTCCATATGTCAAGGTGTGAAACTGAGTGAAGGTTGCACTGAAGATGTTAGGCCACCTCCTCTGTTCAAGGTTGTTCTTTTATGTTTCAAATAAAAAATATCTCTCAAACAATCTGACTTCTCTGTGGACAAAAATGTGAACATTACTGTCCTTGTTTTCTTGAGATGTAGATGAATTCTGCTATTCTGCTATTCTGTGTTGCAACATCCTCTACGGTAGCTGCTGTTTTGCTCCTCCAATGTAGAGATATGAACATTCCTTGCTAAGGTGAACTGCACATACTACACCACAAAGTGTTTTGTCCTTGGGGTGAACTAGCTTTTGTCTGACAGTGTTTCCAGATTTAAAAAGGAATATTGTGTTCAGAAACCATCTTTCTTAGTTGCTCTGAAACTCCAGCCACATACGGGATGAGAATGAGCTTCCGCCTCCTCTCCTCTCCAGAGTAGGAGATATTTCCAGAAGACCTAAGGGAGCATAACAGACCAGCCTGTACTCAAATAGGATTCATGAGGAAATTTGTCTACAACTACAACAAACTACTGGAGGTTGTTATTCAAAATGGGTACATGATTAACCGTCAGGGGTGATTATAATTTTGACCCTTGATTGATTTAATTCCTGGTTAAAGGGGCAGTATTATTTATTATCCAGGTACATAATGTCATTATATAGCACAATCAAGCAATTATGCTATTTTTTTCAGTTGTTCTAAAGCTGCTGTATAAATTAAACATCCCTTAATAGAAATTTTACTTTGTGACTATTATTTTTTTGTAAGTTTTATTGGGTCTAGTAGCTTTTATGTGAGAGTGGTCAGGCAGGAAAGTGGGTTGTGCGCCCACTGACTTTGTAATTTAAAACCTTGAAAGTGGGCCTCTGTCTCTTTAAAAACTCCTACTCTTTCTGACACTCTGCCTTCAGGAAGTCACCTCAACATTGCTTCTCTATTAACCTTCAACATCATTTTTACCACCATTTCTCTGAGAAGCAGATGTGCTGTTCCACCAGGTGTTTGCTAATTGCTGCTGGCTAGTCTTAAGGAGCTGCATGCAGAAGCTTGGAAACTGCAGCTCCAAGGAGGAGCTTCGTCCTTGAAGGCGGGGCTAGGTCCGACCAGGCGTTTTTCACAGCTGAATGGTTGCCATGGAGATTTAAGGATTTCTCAAACATGCATGAAAGAATTAAGTCAACACTCCAGGTATGTTTTTGATGAGGGAATAACATTAAAACATGATTTAAAACTCAAAAAAGTCGATTTTACATAATACTGCCCTGTTAAAAAGTGAACAAGTGTCTAGAAATTTATAAGTCATTAAAAAGTTAAGAATTTTTATTTTGCTGTTTTCAGCATCTCTTAGAAAACAGTTTTGAACAAGAAATTTTTCACACAAAGCAATCACCTACTGAGGTTGTAAATCAGTGACGGCTCCTTTTTTTCTTTTTTTTAAATAAATCTCCTGAAGAAATGGCGCTGCTGCAATACAACATGTTCTCATGCAGAGGAACACACAGTCCTTCACACACACTCACGAGCAAAGGTCTGACAGCACGAGACGTGCACATCCATTTCTGAGTTCTCAACAACAGCCTTCTACAGGCAAATAAAGGGTATTAGTGTAAAAGCTGTCACACCTCCAGTTAAATGTGTCAGATAGTCAAGCTCTGATAAGGGAAAAAAAGAAACAAAATGTCCAATGGGGGATAGAAGAATCGATACAAGAAAAGGGGGGAAGTGAGAAGAGAGTGGGATTAGCCAAGTGTGTGCTTTCTACTGACTGGGATGCAAGCAGGCTAATTGCTCTGGGACCAACATGAGACACTGGGATGAGGAGATGAGGAATGCCAGCAGGTCAGATCGATTGTTTGGAGCTCTGGTGATATGCGCATGTGATTTACCCAAATGATCAGACGGCAAGCCAAAAATTCACAGAGGTGACCTTTTTGTGACGCTCCAAGCAAAAGAACAAAATTACAACGGAAATTGAGGCTCTTTGCTTAAAATCTTCAATTATTTGTTTGTTTAACTTGATATAAGATTGTATTAATTCAAATCTCTGGCTGATAAATAAATCACACCTGTAATATAAAACAGATCTCCTTATTAAAAGGGATTTATCACTACAGTCAATGGAACTTGTTTAGGTTTCTGGCTTATCTGCTGTCATTAGTTTTGGCTCCTTCCTTTAATTATCACCAGAGCTGCAACTGGAATTTAATTCTGCTTTAAAATCGTCTGTGTGATGCTACTGAGCAACAAACAACAGATGAACCCAGATCTGTAATCCCTGAACAGTAAATTGGCGCTTAGAAGCAGCCGCCAGAGGATTTACATTTGACAGGTGGTGAGAAAAATGAGTCATAGCCTGGCTCCGTACATGGAAAAGTTATTCTCTATATTAACATGTTTTAGCTAGTCTACCTTTTACTAACAGTGGACAGTTTTTAAAATTTCAGGGTTGGATTTGCAGCATCTTTAAATTGGGTCAAGCTGGTCCATGGGAATCAACATGCAGCTAGATTCATAAAAAATATCCATCTATGTCGCCCTGAACTGCAAGCTACTTGTACGTTTTTGATGTGACATTTATCAGATTAGGATTAGCTCTGCTTGGTTTAAAGTGGTGAAAGTCGCTAAAATCGTTTTGAAGACAAACATTTCATCTAGTGATTATTTGATTGCCATGCCGATTTGATGAGGAGCAAACAATTTACTGATGATGCCAGTTAATGTAGATTTCTATACAGTACATTTACACCATTATAAAATAATTTTTTAACAATTCCTACGTTTTTTGGGGTTTTTTTTTTTTTTTTTTGCTTTCTTTTGACCTATTTCTTTGCAAAACTCAGAAAGCCTTGGCATTGCTTGTCTTTGTAGCTCTATTTCTAGTCTTAGCTTTTACTCTTGAGCTTAGACTCGTTTCTGATCAGGTCTTTTTTGCTCAACTATTAATTTTTTCTTTGCAGTTTGCTCTGTGAGCTAGATGTCAAAAATAATTATAGGGAAAAGGTTTAACCAAAAAAAAAGTGTAATTTTTATTCATCAGTAAAAGAAATGGAAATGTTTTGAGTATAAAATTTCTGACTGAATGGTTAAGCACTGCTTCCATCAGAATTATTACAGCTAATTTAAAATGTTGGTTAGGCTCCGGTCCATTATTACCTATAAGATGTGAAAACAACAGTGTCTTTTGTGAAGCATTTTTTCTTTCAATGGTCTGGATTTAGAGGATGTCAAACAAGAAAAAATAACTTCTCCAAGCCGAAAGTAAAGTTTGGAGAAGCAAATCCAAATACTTTCTGGAGAAAACCTTTGTGATGGCTAAAGAAAAGATTGATGTGCTTGCCCCAATGACAAGACAAATATACTCAAACCTAAGAACATTGAGCAAAACGTTCATGGTAGAATCATGTTTTTCTGCCATTTACACTGATCCCTTATGCAAACTATGAAACTGAAGTATACTACCTCCAAATGCTTTCACTTTAGCTCAAACTAACAAATAAACTGTTAATGTTATAGTTCCAAAGCTGGATAAATCAGTGGTTTTCCAATGAAAAACCTTTAAATGATCTCTAGATTGCATGGTTGAGCCTGCATGTGTGAGCTGCACCCTGAGCAGGTTCAAGAAGATCAACAAAAATTTACACCTAAAACTAAGACCATTTGAATCATCACTGAAGTTGTTTGGTGTATACAACTTGACTTAATTAATTATTAAAACCACAAAATAAAAATAAAATTCATTCTGATGTTGAGTCCATTCTGAATGCCATTGTTACTGTTTGAACTGCGTAACACTAAATTGTGTCAAAGTCTTGAGATAAAAAGAAAACATTTCGCATAGAATAAAAAACTTTATGTTTCATAGACTTTCTCTGCATTCAGGGTTGATTTTTACAGTATTTAACAGTAAGTAAATATGTAATTTTTCCTAAGAAATGTGGAACAAATTAAAGCTTGCATAGAGCCACTCTTCAGATACATTCATACACCGGCATGCAGTGCGCTGACCTCCCCACTGGGAGCTTCTTGGACTTCAGTTTCTTGCTCAAGGACACTTTGAACGAAGGAGGTGTTGTCGTTTCCTTGAGGGCTCCGGCTCTGTGATTAATAGGTGACCTCCCGAGTCACAGCCAAGCAGTATTATGATGGAGTACGTGAGTAAATGTACTAAGTTACTCTCTGTAGCGGCTCCTTTTCAGACGGAAGCGAAGATTAAAAGATCATTTATCAGCCGCCGTATAGATAATGACTGATCATGCGTTTGTGAGAAGTTAAATATGGGCCATCACTTTGATTTGTTAAACATTCAGCAGTAGACAAAAAAACATCATTTACTACGCCACAATGAGCAATGAGTTTTGCCTGTAAAATATTCCACTTGTCATCCTCCTCCACTTAATTCCATTTCACACACAGATCCGTTGTATCACAGGCAGCTCGTCCTCATTTAAATCCATTAATGGCTTTCCTGCAGGGAATTTAGCAGAATGGATGTGCACACTTTGTCCGTCTTGCACGTGTGTTTGCACGCCGGTGACCAATTCAATCGCTCATGCATCAGTTTGAAAGGCTAGTATTAAATTAGGTTTAAGGACTCTTTTGCTATGCTCTCTGTTAGTATTTGCCCCTAAATAAATGGTGACAGGTGTGCTAGTAAATATCTGTTAATATGTTTGGCTTCTTCTTTTATAACCAGAGTATCATTTATAATTGCTCGACTCCCTCTCATACTTGGATAAGTGGGGGTTGTAAAAAATAAAAAAAAGAAGGTGAAGCAGGTTATTGTGAGAGCAACAGCTGTTAAAGTTTAGTGGCAGTGCAGCCTGCATAATTTTTCCCACTGCCCCTCATCAGAAGCTGTGAAAGCTGCATGCCCAAGAAACCCAGCACAAACCTTGTGTGCCTGAGAAAAGGCCACATAATCTTCTAACCTTTAAAATTCAAACGGAGAAACAATTCTGCACTTTTCTACTCTGCTTTGTAGTTCAGGGTCCTGATAACTAAATACTGAAAGGACAGCAGGAAAGATTATTGCTTCACTGACTGGTCTTTCAGGACGCAGTTCTGAAAAACTCTTTACTTAACCAACAAAACCTGAATCAAAGATAAACATTTTAGTGACAAGTATTTTGAAGGGTAATTCACATCCCTACTAAATTATTCATATTACATTGCTAGAAGCCTTATGCATTGACTTGCAGTATTGGAAGCTGAACATATTACCCTTCTTAGAAAAATAAATCAGCTTTTATGACTGTTTTCAGTCTGGTTTCCCTAAAATATAGCAGATTCTCATGTCCCTTCAGGGCTCTGTCTGGGATTTCTCCCATTGGGTTTGATTTCTCCAGTTGAATTTCAATGAGAGGACAAAAAGAGAAGTTTTGTATGTTTCTCGCGAATGTTTTAGAGGTGCATAGTTTGGCAGTGGCAGTGAATGGAGTCACTGCCAACCTACATCATTACATTGTTGTAATGTTAAACACATTAAACACTTAAACACTGAAATTCCACTGCAAAGGTTATGAATCTCTACTCCAGAATAATTCATATAGTTTTTGCTGCTCCTCATATCAGTCAGTTTTAGCATTTATTTAAAAATCTGGGTCCTAACCTTCAGGTTTCTGCTTCTGTTGCTGACTTGACTCAGTCATACACCTCATCATCTTTCGTCATTTAATAACCTGAAATGGTTTTGAAAATTCTTTCCACTAGGTGTGCTTGTGTCGCCTCTCTTCAGAAGCTGCAGGTTTACTAGTTGCGCTGCAGTCACGCTATCAACTCATCTACTTCTAAGCTCTTTAACCAACATTCAGAGCCTGACGGTCAACCACCATTAGGCAGGTCACTTAGCTCAGCATCCACCGAGCTAAGTGGATGCCCTTATCCACTGAACTAGTCCAGAATGATTCTTCCTTCAATCCTGACTCTCAGCTTCCCTAAGCTCCTCTGGAATCTTCATCTGCCTCCATCATCATCAGAAGCATTTCCATTCTCAGTCTGCACCTCATCTCCAAGCTGAACTAAACCTTTTCTCCTCAGAGCAACCTTCACCTACAAAGAAAATATCCAACCTACCTGCCTCTATCATTTATAAACCTCTCAAAATAAGCCCGATCTCTGAGTTTTCTCTGCATGCGGGTCAGAAACCTAAACATGGCTCAGTAGACACATTGACAGTTTTTACATCAATTGAGTCTTTTCTTATAGAGTTTCTATCTTTCCGATTCAGAATGCCTTCATATTTCTTCAGTTTGAACTCTGTGGATAATTTTACAAAACAGCTGAAGATGTTATCATTTCAGAAGCTTTTAGCAAAACATGACCTTAATTGCAGGGTTTTTTTCTGTTTCGTGCATTGTAACTTGTTGTACGCTCTATTGGGTTTGATTTTTTTGAGAACCACTTTGAGAGATTTGTTTATGCCACATAAACAGATTTTTATGCACTGACTTCTTTGCAAGCATCTATCCAAGGACTACCTTTGAAACAAATTTTGTAAATTTACAAAAGTTCTTAAAAATGTGCATCATACCTTTTAATAAGCTAAACTAAACAGAAAGCAATCTTCTCTTCTCTTCTCTTCTCTTCTCTTCTCTTCTCTTCTCTTCTCTTCTCTTCTCTTCTCTTCTCTTCTCTTCTCTTCTCTTCTCTTTCTTCTTGTCCATGTCCTTGTCTCTGATCATGTACCCAACCTTTTTTGTTTCTCCTGACCTCTCTGAGCCTCTGGTTCTGAAACCCACTTATGTCCTGGGATTCTGATTTCCATATGTCAGTCAGTGAAGCTGCTCAGAGCGTTTGAGGCCGCTTAACATGTTTCTGATTAATTTCCTGTCATCACTCCCAGCTCCCTTCATATAGAGTCTCTATATCTTTACAGTCCTGTGGGCGAAACAATCCCCAGTAAACAGAAAACCCTATCTTCTCTGTTCTCTTAGCAAAATCTCCTATACGTTTCCAAAGCTGATGTATTTTAAGTCTGTTGGCTCTAGCAACCCAACTCAACAGGGTGAAACCTTACTTCCTGTTTCAACATTATTATCCATCCATTTATTGTCAATAAACACCCTTTACTTCCTGTGTTGTGAACTGTTCTTTGGGTCAGAATTGACAAGAATCAGTTCAAACATCTTATCCTGGTCATCAGTGTCATATCTCATGCTCAATAACTAGGCAGGAGTATGCAGAATAATCGCCCATAAGGGTTTGATTTAAAGATTCTGATATGTAATAACATGCACTCCTCAGCATGTAAATGTGATGGACGTTTTAAATCTGACCCATAATCTTTATCACTAAAGATGACATTTAAAGAGAGTACAAGCTTCATCTTGAGACTCATTTTCTAAAATATAACATGGCAAAGACATCCCCCGCACCGGAGGATGATCACTGTGTTCCTGTTCTCTACCGGGAGAAGACAGACTGAAGGTGACTAAAAGGATGCATCGTGTTACTTTGCAACACACTACAATTTTAAATTTAAATCAATTTGCAGAAACCCTCAGAGGAGCTCAATTATCTCTCAACATGCTACAAGCACCATCTTACATTTTGTTTGATGAGTCTCTATTTGATTATCCCTTTCAAGATCATTCACTTTAGCCGTAGATGCTCAGTCGCACCTTACTTTGATCCGTGTCCTCAGGCACAGAGAGTCTAGCACAACCTGAAATTGTTTGGGCGGATCATAAAATAGCTGCAAAAGATGAAGGGAGTTTGGGGTCACTGAGGTAATTTTCCTGGGTTTATCTTATTCGCATGTTACAGGTTTGAGTGATAATTTTAAATCGCTTTCACTTGGCTTTAGTCAAGGTTACGTTTATTGTTTGAAAAAGAAGAAAATAAATAAATAAGTGAAGTAAATATGGGTTTAGAAAATTAATCAGCAGAGAGATCAGTAATATTAAAATTCATCCTACTTAACCTGGATCTCTTAACCAAGGACATCCAAATGAGATTAACATGTGAAGTGGCCACTCTATGTCTATGTTATTTTGAGACTGTTTTAGCTCTTATGTTCGAAAAGTTTGCTGGTATTTATCATCATAAAATAAATCATGTTCTGAATATCATGACAGTGCTTCTTTTTATATGATTTAGGCAGTTTGATCCTGATAATGTGATGCTTGGATCAATGTATTTAGTATAAACACTGGCGCCTAATTTTTATTAGAAATTATGTTTGCAAATGTTGATTTGACAGGTATTGATCCTCTAATCAAATTACAGCAACATGCCAGTAAATGAGAAATGCATTTTTCAGTAATTTTATCAGACAATCCATCAGTTCAGTGAGGCTAAATATGGACTTTCAATCACAGCTATGTAGTAGTTATTATAAAGGTGCTGTCAAACTGTTTTCGTGCTTTGGTTGCTCCAAAACACACGGTTGCTATTATTTGCGCTTTTCTTTTTTTTTTTAGCATCCTTTGTGTTGTTGTAACCTTGTGACCACTGTCAGCTCCCTCTGCTGAATAAACTTTAAAAGCGATCCACAGACGGTGGCTATGGGTTTTATTTTCGTGAACAGTGCGCTGCTGTGTGACGTCAACGGTTTGCTACTGCGCATGCGGATCTCTTTGGGGACATAAACCGTTCACATAGAAGTCTCATTACATTCGGGTTTAATTAGTTGTATGAACGACTTAAAAAAAAAGACTGAAATTAGACTGAAATTTAAATGCTTTATATGTAATCTATAAATAACCACAAGAGATCAAAGTATCATAAATAAACTTGGTTCATCAGAAAATACATTCGACTGTCCAGGTAGACAAGCCAGAAAAAACCTTTAGCATGCAGTCATGAAGCGTTGTGTAAGTAGCAGCATTTCCTTGTCCTTCCTAATTCTTTTTCCAAGTATTTGCATACATGTTTACGTATTGGGCTTTATGTGTAGAATGCCATAAGAAGTGAGGATTATGCAAAAGAATTTTTAAACATGTTGAAAAATATCTGTGGCCAACCAATCTTAGATGGAGCTCAAATTGTGTATGCAACAGTATCAGATGCAAAGAAGCCATGCTGGAATGTTATTCATTTAAAGCTGTATATATTTGAGCACCATGGAAACACAGTGTAACAGGGGTATTAGGATAACAGGCCTGAATTCTGTTTACCACCCAAAGTATCAGGTCTACCAAAGAGGCATTTTGAGTATTGATAAAAATGTCAGTTGTTAACATACCTCTGCATAACACTGAGCATAAAGCATTCCAGTCCTATTGAGATGGCTCCTGATGAATCCCATTACCATTGTGTATTTGTTGTGAAAGGATAACATTTGTACCTCTAATAGTAAAAAGGATTGTTGGACGTGAGCGGTAATGACTGAAAGCTTATTGAAAAAGTTGTCTATTCCTCTCATGAAAGCTTCGTGTTTTTTTCTTTTAATGTTTTTATAGGTCAGATATTTGCACTGACATCAGTCATGTTAGCACTTGTGATGCTTACCTCTAATGGGTTTCTCTTTTCTAACACTAGGTTTTTTCTTCTTCTTCAGGCTGCAGTGTTATTACCTTGTCTGTGTGAAAGATGTGTTTGTACAGTGTGACTTCGGTTTTCATCTTGCAAGCAAAGTGACCAATGCTGAGGCCTCATATGTTTAGCAGGGCATGACGGGGGTTTTTTTCTTCTTTTTTAAAAAAATCTCTATGAGACCCACATCGTTTGTGTTCAGTATCAGCATCTGAATTTCAGCATTTTGCTAATTTTTTACTCAAAGCTCTCAGCATCTGCTTGTGTGGAACAAAGGCTTACTCCTATGTTGCTCCACTGAAGGTGTCCATGATAAAAGAACATTTTTTAAAATTAAGAAATAAAGTTATATTGTTCACATTTTTACACGCCATTAATTTCTTAACTATCTTTTCTATCAGGATATGTTAGAAAAACATATTTTTCCTGTGTGTGTTTCAGCAAGCTGTTGCATGGCCGCAGTCTGCCCTCTAGAGGCCAAACCATTATTTGGTTTTAAAATTGGTTTTAGGAAAAAAGCATTTTTATCACCTACAGAGGGCCCTCTTGTCTAAGTTATTGAACTTTTCTTTTCCCTATAATGATAAAAAAAAAAGATTATAATCCCGTGTGCCTTGTAGTGAGAACAGGACAAAATGTAGCTCCATCTCACTTGAAGTTAAGGAAGATACACTAATGTGGCGAAGAGAGAGCGGAGTGAATTTCACCATGTGCACCCACATGCAGCCTCAGCAGATGGTATTTAATATCCAATCACCATTGCTGACGCTATTACCCAGTCATTTTTACATTTGTGTAAAGTAGATGGCTTTTCAAGCAAACCAGCAGATGGTTTGAAATGGATGCTTAGAGACAGTTGTGTAACCATTTTATTGCCATTTTTCCTTTCAAATTGCAACCAGCTATTAAAAGTAGCAAATGGAAGAAAGTAAATGTTACATTATGTTCTTCTGATTTAATACTTTATACAAAGGAATATACAAGATAGAATGATCTAGTCAAAGTACAGATCTCAATCTAGTTGAGAATGTGTGGCAAGACTTGAGAAAAAATGTTTAGAGTCTCTTTATCCAATCTGACTGACTTATTTTGCAAAAACAAAGGGTTACATTTTTTACACATAAACCTAAATACTTCCAGCTGTATTTGTGGCTAAGCGTGATTTTACAACATGCTTACTCAGATTAATCAGTCTGAGTAAGTTGAGATATAACTTAATTGTGCCAAAAGGCATAATCCTATTAATAAATAATAATAAACATCTTTTTTCTTTAGTTTAAGTATCATCTTGATATCAAATCTTGATACAAAAAGTACATTTAATGTATTAAAATGTTGTTATTCTGATGGTTTCTATTCTCCAGGGTCAATGAGCCAGAAACTGCACCATGTGAATAAACAGATACACACAGGACAAATGACCATGAAGACACACACACTCCTTAACTTAACTTTCATGTTGCTAGGTAACCAAAGAGTGAGTGAGTTAGTTGATTCCACCAACCTAGCTAGTTGGCTATGAGAGGTTGAATAGCTAAAGTCTTTTCTCTGCCTACATCCCCCAGGATGCTCAGTAATTTCAATAGTGAAATTATTGAATATTTTGTCACACTTATTTTAATATTGATATCGACCACATATCTATTGCAATATATATTGCTATTGATTTAATGTCCAGTCCTATTTCACCATCACCGGTAGATAAATTATTTTCTTGACAAATTTGCAGCACATCCAGGAGGTAATTTTTCATCTTCAGCTCTTAATGTCTAAACCAACTCATCCTTAACAATAACAGTCCAGATCAGCACTGATTGTACTCCTTCATAAGGCGTGAGTGATGCATCGCTTCAAAAAGAAATCTATTTTATCTGTCCATTTATCTTTCCAGAAACATCTTGGCTCAGTGTTGTCCTGTCAGTTTCTAAAACTTGTTCAGGCTAATGTCTGGAATAGTGTGTGCAATGTTTTCTGCCTTTGTCTCAGAGAATATTGTCCCTCATTGTGGTTCTTTTTTCTGTTCCACATCCTTTGTGTAATTGTTGCCTAGTTCAGAAAGCGCCCTATTGTATAATGGTCACGCATCAATAATTCAGCTAAGTGTGACATTTTTCAAAGTGTCATAATACAAATGTCGATTAGATCCCTTTATTGGCTTGTTTGTTTGCCTTAATAAAATTGTCTGTAACTTCCAATAGAGGCAATAATACTCAATCACAATTCAGAGTCTATAAAAACTATTTGCTCCCTCTGACATTTTACCCTTTCGTTGCTTTTACAACTCAATCAGGATCAACAAAATTTGACATTTTTCACCCAAAAGTTCTTTGATGTCAAAGTAAAAGCTGTGGCCTGCATAATTTTGAGTTTCAAATACCTGGATCAATTTAAGGCGATGTTTGGGGTGAAAAAAAAGAATGAACTCTAAGTGGGTCACATTTACTCCACCAGCTCTGGTCAACTTGAACCGAAAAAGGGCTTGGAAACCATATTTGGACCTCTGCACTTCCAGTTACTACACTCTGATGCTGTCAGAGGGGAACATCTTGAGACACAGCTGCTGTTTGACCAGAAAGGTCATCTTCAGACTGTCAGATGGTCTCCAAATGTTTTGGTCGGTTCTCAGTTGGACTTAATACTAAATTGTTAAAAGTTCTACAAACTATCTTGCAGAAAAAGTTGGATTCTGGTCTCTACCTCAGGTGCATGAAGGCGGAACAAACAAAGCTGCTAAAATTTAAAAATTAAATGGAGAATAAAACAAAAAAGTTAAGATAAATAAAACTTTGCGACTATTTTAACTCTAATTGATCCAGAACTTGTTAAATTACCAGACTGTTGTGTGTTTCTCTCGTGTATGTCCATCATTTTCTCACTGCTTCCTGCAGCATACATAAATCACTCCAAGACAAATACTAAACTGGGGAGTTTAGTATTTGTAGCGCATGTATCATTATCAAAGTTGAACATTACTAATTGTTCTTTCGACATTGATGCTTAGATTTTAGGAGAAAAGAAACTAGATTAAAAAATTACAGTGAAGGTTACACATATGAACTAGGATCATTTACTTTAACGAGTATTTCTTGACATCCATCCAAACAAAGGGTTTCTTATAGCTGCAATAAATCTTTTATTTTGTGACCCTCCCTGCTATTTTAGTTTAATTTAATGTCTTTTTGTCGATCTGGGTCATATTGGGGTATGTGTATCAGGTTTCTGACCATCTAAAACAAAGTATAACACAAAAGAACATTAAATACTTTTAAGAAATTGAAGTCAGTTCAACTGATGGTCAGACTAATGGTTACAAGGTTTTATTCTCTGAAAGTAAAAACACACATTTGAAGGGAAGACAAATGAATACAGAATCTTCAAAAAAAAATAAAAATAAAAATCATATAACAACGTACAATAAGAAAGAGGCTAAATAACAAACCACATTCAACGGTACGCTCATTTGGTTTAGTCAAACAATACTGGAAGAGAATAACTTCAGTCAGGACTACAATAACACCTTCAGTCGTGGGAAGATAAAAACTTCTGCAGACCTTAATAACCTGCTACATATATGTTACAAGCTACATCCATTTTAGTTCAACTACTAACATGAAGTTTTTTATTCATCGGAGTGTTCACCGCCTCACTCCAATGTCAGGTAATAAAATATTGTATTATTCTCATCGTGTAAAATAGTCACTTATCTGATGTGCTTGGTCAAACTTCTTTAAGGCTTTTTAAATATAAAACTAGAATTATGACATCATCTTTTTATGGCAGGAAAATTTAAGACTTTTCTTTAAGCAAGAGCCCTCTGGGGGGTTTGTAAGTCTCTTCATTGGTAAGCAAAATACCCATTCCTTTTATTAAACCTTTTACTAAAAAGATGTCCACAAGTCATTTTTTCCAAGTTCAAGTCAAGTCATGAGTTTCTAAGTACTCTGAACATTCTCACACTGGATGCATGGCGGAAACCACAGAGTTACTGTTATGGATATAACTCATTATTATGAGCCTTAATTGTGAGACACAAAATGTCTCCCCAATTAAAATATGAAATTGTTCAATGAAATATAGATTGCAACTAGTTTTTGATTCAATCAGTAAGGAAGTGTTTTCAATAAGAACAGGACAGTGCAAATCTTTTCAATAGAGGTGGGAATTTATCGTATCATTTATCATTCTCCTGATGAATTTCTTTTCATGATAAGGATTTTGATTTATCGCTGTCATGATAAATTAGAATTATTGATGCTTAAAAACCCAAACTGTCCTTATTGTCCAGATCAATAAACAATAATCAAATTGAAAATATGGTTAAACCAGTTACTGTGACCTTTATGTGACCAGCGTTCTTCAAGAGCAGTATTTGTGTTTGTGGAGCTACAATTGCTCTGTCATGCAGTCACAGCTATTAAGTTAAACTGAAGTAATAGTTCTTATTGTCATTTTTATTGATAAAAAAAATCACAATTGTGCAAAATATTGTGATAAAACTGCCCACCCCTACTTTTTATTTTAATGCTGTTACCAATCTAAAAAGACGTTGGAGTTAAATTGAGTGTGTCCTCAAATAACCCAGAGTCACAGTTGAAAATGAGAGACATCCATATAGTCATTATTATGATGCTACATTAGATATGAACCGGTAGCTCTGAGCCATTAATGGTCTGTGGTCCGCAAGCATCCCTGATTAATTAATCGAACGCAACCCTGTTGCATCAGAGCTCTGCTATCGTCTTACTTACTGAACTAAATGGTGATCAGTTTTAGCATGAAACCAAAACAGACTAACTTGAAACTTTACTAGGTAGCCTTATTGGTTATCTACTAAAATGAGCTACAGGTGAACTGTTCACCTGCATTACATGAGACTCGAGTCTCAAACTTAGAGTGTAAGTCGAGTCTGAAGTCATCGTTACATATTCTGCATAAACCAAGAAATTTGTTCTTGCTTCTGGAGCTGTGAGGAAAGGATGGCATGGTTGAGTTTTTGCAGCTTGTTCTCAACACATTGTGTGGAAATAATTAAATTTTTTTATCAGAAATTTGAGCTGGTTGTCATTAGTCACAACCAGGAAAAAGTGGAAATGTTGTGTTTTGTCAACATTTCATTTAAGAACAAAGTTCTGCTCTTGACTTTGCTGTGAAGTTTGAAATGTTCTGATTTGGTCTAAATTTGTTCTTTGAATAAACCAACAGATTCCTCAGTTATTGCAAAGAATGTAAAGTCTTTAAGTCAAAGATTTGAGTCTTCATCTCTGTGTTAAACGTGGCACAAAAAAAACTTTAAATGTAGCTCTCCTGCATTCACATAGAGTGCTTTACATTCTCCTTAGCATGCATTGCTACATGCAAGCAAAACAGCAGAACCCACAACATATATATATTTATACAGTAACAAGGAGCAAAGACATTCTTGCTTTATGGATAAAATCAGCTTCAGTAGCTACAAGAGACAGTTTATTCAACAAACAGAATTCTGTCATGCGCAAAAAAATTCTAACAAATAAATACAGCTAAATACAGCTTACTGTCGTTGCAAACTTTCCCCCCTTACAATAATGCCCTTTACACCGACTTCCTCCTTAAACTACTGAACTCCTGGAAGCTGTGCTCAGGCGACAGTGTGCTTCCAGGGGAGGAGAGTCCAGTATTGTCCTTGGATCTCGACGAGCAGCCCTCGATCCTATAGGAGACTGAGTTGTAGTAAACTGAGTTAACGTGGCCTCCGTGGTGTTTGCTGCGGTTCACCACAGGGTCGTCACAAACCTCTGAGCGGTAACACACGCAGGAGGAGCAGAGGGAGCTGACGCTCGTCTCCTCCCTCCGTCTTCCTGGCTTGATCCGAAAATGCAGCCTGTGCCTGCAGGGACGTTCCTGCCTCTCTGTGTCCTCAGCTGGGGAAGGGATGAGGTTGGTGCGACTGGTTCCCTCCTGCATGGGGAGGAAGAGTGTGCTGTGGCTGCGGCCGTGCACCATGCTGTCCCTGCTGGTCCTCTCCCTCTGTTCACCTACAACGCGGAGGCCGGTGGACCCCTCTAAAAGACCCTTGTCCCTCTTCAGCGAAGCTCTCTCCTGAGCATCCCGTCTTTCATCCTCGGTGTTCATGGTGAGGAAACGCAGGACCACCAAATTGAGAAAAGCTCCGATTACCGTCAGCCCCACCAGAATGTACATGAAGCTGAAGGCGACATAAGGCGTTTTCTCCTGGAGGTCCTCCTTCTTCTGCAGGGCCACAAAGTCCCCAAAGCCAATAGTGGTGAGAGTAATGAAGCAGTAGTAGTATGCATGGAAAAAGCTCCATCCCTCAAAGTGGGAAAAGGCTGCGGCTCCCACACACAGTGTTCCAATGCAGGACAGGAAGCCCACCAGGACCATGTTCTCCATGGACACCTCGGTGCGTCTGAAACCCAGACACTGCTTCATTTTGTGGAGGAGGTAGCGGACGAACGTGTTCATTCTCTCTCCGAGGCTCTGGAACATCACAAGAGTGAGAGGAATGCCGAGAACAGCGTAGAACATGCAGAAGACTTTTCCTGCATCTGTTCCTGGTGCAGCGTGTCCATACCCTTAATGCAGAGAGGTAAACAGAAGAAAGGGCAATATTGAAGCAACCCTTAGGAGGTACAACATGAGGTAAATATTTCTTTGAAATGCAGCTGAATGAAAGTAAAACATTCTTACTTCCAAAGAAAGGAGAAAAAAGCTGCGCCTCAACTTACCTATGGTCGTGATGACCGTAATGGCAAAATAAAAGGAGCCAGCAAATTTCCACTGCCTCCCGGCGCGGTGGGGCTCCGCTTGCAGCACCACTCGCTCGATTTCGCGGTAATCGTCCTCAGAGAAGCGGTACTTCCTCTTCATCTCACTGCGCTTCTGCTCCAAGATGCGCCTGCGGGAGTTCTCCGACTCGGACTCCAGCGCGTCAAACACCGCGGCGCCGACCAGCAGGTAGGAGAACATGCAGAGGATGAGCGAGAGGGTCCGGACGTTCTGCTTCTTCATCCTCGGTGTCGGCATGGGGAGTCCGGAGGATGAAGGAGAGGTGGGGAGGCTGCAGTTACATGTGGTGCGGCTTTTCAGCGTACAGACATCACATCGGTGCTGCAGCCTGTTGCGTTCAACAAAAGCAGCGGAGGCGGGCAGGCAGGCAGGAAAATAAAGCCTGCAAGTGCGGTTTGAGCTGTTTTCAGTGTATGTATAAAAATGCGTATGCAGCCTACCTGCTCTTGATGTGGCCATCTGTTTAAACAAGTGGCCCCGCATTACTTCATCGCATGCGCAAAGCAACCTCCAGTGAAAGGCTGTCTTTAATGTAGGTGTGTGTTTGGAGAGGCTTCAGCACCACGGACAGCAACCTGCGGATTTCAGTCAGTTGTAGACTTTGAAATATACAGTGCCACAATGTCCCACTAATTATAATAACAATGATAGTAAACATTTTATTTTTTCAGATAAATACGACAAGATTGTTGGCGAAACAAACCAGACGCAATGCTTTACATTAACTTAAACTGAAAACAATGGAAGCAAAGCATTAAAAACCGGAACAACCGTTTAATGATGCCTCCTGTTTTCTTCTTAATATTACAGTGAGTTGAGATTTCAGTGGCTCTATTTGAGTAACACATAAAGGTAGGTAAAATAGTAGCGGTGCAAAGTTTTGCATGTGTAAATTGTTTAATCAAGCATAATAAACTGTTTCTAACATCTCTAAAGAGACAACAGGAGCTTTCTAATAAATAATTTCTTTATTGTCAATGTGAGGTAAGACAGTGGCTGAAGCGGGGCGTTTTGTCATGCTAAATGAAAAATATGACATATTTGCATTACAGAAACTAATTAAGATGTTTTCTAAATTACTCACACTGGGGGTTTTCTGAGCTTGTATGTTCTCCTTGTGCATGTCATGGGATCTGTACTGGTACTCTGACTTCCTCCTTTAATCCAAACACATGACTTTTAGATTCATTGGTAACTCTGGATTGTCCTCAGGAGAGAGAGTTTGTGTCTGTGTGTGTGTCCACTCTGTACCCTGCCTCTCGTGGCCCAATGGCCGCTGGAGATAGCCACCCTATGGGTAGGTGAAGGGCACATTTAAATAGAACTTTATTATTACTTAATTTTTATTTAATTTTGTTACTTTTGGACTTCCATACAGATGTATGTAAAACCAAAATGCTAAGCCAGTTAAAGTTAAATCGAAAGCTAATATTTGGAGCCAATTATTTTAAAGCTTCAAAATAATACGCTTTTGACTTGTGACAAATAAAATTAAATTAAATGGTATTGCTGCTAGTTTTAATTATCAAATGACTAAATTAAAGCATTTTATACAAACAGATTTTAAATGAAAAATGGAAAAATAGCCAATAAAATTAATTCTTCACTGCAGTATACTAACAGTTTAACTATACTGATTTAAAAAAAGAAGTGATAAAACCTTTATTTAAAAATAGCATCACGTTCTTAAAAAACCGTCAGATCAGAGAAACATGCTGATGTTTTTTTTTCTCAATATTAAAATGCTGGCACAACATGTACAACGTGAGTGAAGAAAACAGGTTGGCTAGATGCTTCCTTACTGTAGGTGATGCCGGTTGCCATGGTGACTGCACTTGTATCCGAGGCACAGACTTTGGCCATCAGTTAGGATGAAGCTAATAGAAACGTAATGATCATGGCTCTTGGCTGGTAAATGATATCATCAGTGCATCACAGCTTTTGTCTTAGTCGAATGTGAGGAAGAAGAAGAAAGAAAAAGCAAAGAGAGAAAGACAGAAAGAAACAAAAATGAAGGAAGAAAGAAACAAAGAGACGAAGAAAAGAAGCTGCATCTGAATAATGCAGGTGGATTTTCACGTGTTCTTTTGTTCTCACAGAGCATCCTGCTCTATGTGCTCCTGTTTTTGTCTTAAGTGGTTAAATCAGCACACTTATGTCCTTGTTTGGATTCAACCAGCTCTCCATAAATCAATTATATCTCAGCTGATAAGAGAGAAACCTGATGCTCCAACAGTCACCAATCAATCCAGACGGCTTTGAGTCACATCCTTTTCTCTGCCGACAGACGTGGGACAAAGTGAGGGAGGCTACACTGACTCAAAGAGATAGATGCTTCACTTAATGAACTCTGCTATCTCTGTTCTCGCAAAGGTACATTGCATTAGGACACACACACACACACACCCGCACACACTGTATATTATCATCTAATACTGAAAGTTCACATGCATGCCTCACTGGTTTGAAATTTATGTTTATTTTTAGCTGTTGCTGCAACAACAACCTACAATTACTGTGTTTGGTGCAAAAGTTTTTGTCAATTTTATCTAATCCACATAAAGGAAAAGTATATCCACAGGGTTAAAGACATATATTCACTCCTCACTAATTTTAGCATGACTTTATTTTAGGAACTTGCAGAGAAACCACAAAATTTTTGGCTGACCATTCGTCTTTTCGCAATGAATTTAAATTAGTTGATGTCCTGTGACAAAACTGACTTATTGTCTATTTCTATTAAGGTTGAAAGTGAGATTTTCCAGAAGCCTGATGCTTGACTGCTCCATCCGTTCCCAAACCATCTTTAAGGAAATTTTATGATCACTGTCTCGTCAGAAAATCTTCTCTTAAGAAGATAGTTTGGGTGAGAGGGTAAAAACCTGTGAAAATAAAGTGTCTCCCATTAGGACACAAAAAAACTGACAATTATTTGATTTTCTTTGCCATGCTAAGAAGTAGGTAAAAAATATTCCTTGCAGAAATCTATTAAATATTAGCTGATACATCCATTTCGGCTATACTTTCTGAATGTCCACAGATTTTCTAAGACATTTTAAAGATACAAGAGACATTCAGTGTACAGCAGGTATTTTCTGTGTTGAAGAAATGAAATTTGTAATAAAATTTTAAAAAAAAAAACCTCTAACATTACATCTGGTGTAGAAGTAAATCTGACAGAGCGGATTTATAAATGAAGAAACCGCTTGTCGGTTTCTTCATTCTTCATGGTGAAAAGCCTGGTGTTGGCTTTTCACCAGGAGGCCCATGCAGAGATACTGATCTGCTAGTCGCCTCTGATTAAAGAGTGGACAGATTATGAATACCCGATAAGACTTTTTGGAGTAGAAATCTCATTATAAACTTCTCAAGAACTAATTTGGTTTCACTGACGAATTCATTTGCCTGGGAAGCTTAGCGGTGATTGGGAGGGAAGATGCTAAGAATCTGTTGTGGCGCTTCCCTTTGCCTTTTTCAGTTTCTAATTTCTGCCGTGTTCAATTAAATATGGAAATCTGTAAAATGGACAAATATAACACACACAACATGTCTTATTTATAAAAACTGGATGGAACGGGCTACTAATATACATGGTTTTCAGTTCTTATCAATAAAAAATAAAACAGATGAGCACTCACACAATCACTCCTATGTGAAATATAAATCTACATCATACTTTTTAGAGTTTGTTTTGCAAAACTATGTTTTCTTCCACCTCAGAAGTTTGCATTACAATCATGAAAAATATGTTGTTGTTTTTCTCTTAAAGCAGAAACTTTTTTAAGTGAAATGGTCATTCATATTTCAGAAAAGTGTTGTGGCATGTTAATTTAATTTTGATTATATTATTTTAACATTAATCTGAAGCAACTAAAACCTGCCTTTGGAAGATTGGTTGCTACAGTCAAGTTAAGCTGCGTTAATCAAATGATACACAAATAAAAGTTTTCCATTCCGCCTTACAATAAAGACATTTGTTGAAGTATTAAGTGGGTTGTTTATTTTTATATAGCATATTTTCGGTTCAAATGATTGTTACTTTACCAAAGTGTGGCCTTGATTTGGACTCTAAAATATCAGTAACACTCAACTCTTAGGAACGACGAACCTAAGAAAAGTAACTGTATTGCTTAAAATCTTTACTGAACTATTTAACCTTCAGTAAAATACACATTCAACACAAAATAGAAAGGCACTGCTGCCTGATCTGCTATTATAACATGTATTTTAGTGCCACTCAGTAATATTTCTCTTAAAAAGCAGCAAAGCATGGACCAGGTAAAAAATACACATAACCATAGGATAAATTTATTTGTTTGTGAGTTTCACAGCTCATATTTAGGGAAGCACCGGTTTCTAACACAGTGGAGTCTGACTGTGTTAGGAAGGATCCCTGCTGAAGAGCGTTCTCACTGATTATAGTCTCACTTGGTGGCGAGAAAATTGAGTTGCCGCAGAGTAACAAATCACCTCCTAAGTTTGCTGCAACTCAATTACAACTTTGCTTGGCACCTTTTTACCACATGCTCTACATAGACTAGTAGGAATAAAAATCTAACCTGCATTAAAATTGAGCAGCTAGGTGTAATATTATAATTTTGGCTTTTTGGGTATTTTTTTTACAGCTTACTGAATATATTTTCTGCAAGATGCTCCCATTAGTAGCTCATTTAGTTTTCACTGGAAATTGTCATCTATAATAATTGATTTTTTGATCTTTTTACTGTCAGCCTCATTATTATACTGCATTTGTGTATAAAGTTTTCTGCTCAGCAACATTAAACGGAAAAGGGAACATTTGTATTTCGGTGACTGAGACATTTTACATGTAACGTGAATCTGGGCGAATCGGAACCACTCACGTTTGCTGATCTCACACAGAGAAAGGTGACAGGGGTTTTATGAAGCAGAGGTACAAAATAACAACAGCAAACACTTGGATGCCTGCAGAGCCCCGCGGTTACCACAGTAACTGCGAGCAAAAATAGTAACCCACACCAGCATCTTTTCAACACCGAACCCCCAGTGATAACACAGGATTCTATTTATACCCTCTAATGGTGAAATAGGCCGGTGTATAAATGTATCAGTCCAATTACAGTCAAAAGATGAAGAACGTGGAACGATTACATGTTGCCACCTCTGATATCCCTGTTTCTGCTGCCGGCTCTTACAGCACAGCCTCTCATGGTGAATAGTAAGGTCAGATTTCAGACTAGAAATGTGTGTGTTATGTACAAATCATGTTTATGTTGAGGACATTGGATCAATGTCAGGAAAAACTACTCACATTCAATGATTTTACAGTGTGGACTTATACTGACACTGCAAAATATAGAAACAGAGCTATGTTACCATCCTTTATTAAGTACTTATTTGGATTGTATGCACAAGTATACACAGATATTTCTACAAATCAGGAATTATCCACCCTTAGGCATCTTCAACTTAATTTTAACACTTGCCCATAATTTCTTTAAAAAAATACATTAAAAAAAACATTTAAAAAAACACAAAGCTACAACATGTTAGTCATGCATGTCATACATCAGGCTGTGTGAGAGCTTTTGGCATTAACAAGTACTTTCAAATGTGACAATCAGGTGTGAACAAACACTCAACTGTAGTAAAGGAAAAAATGATCTATCATAATTTGACCTTCACAAACACACACACTATTTGATTAAGTATCCAAGTAAATAAAAGGAGGTACCTGAAGGATGACAAGAGAAAGAGGAACTGATATTGATCAGGTAAAAAAGAAAGAGATGGAAAATCATCTCCACCGAATTACATTCTGGTAAACAATATGTGAATACAGAGTATTTTCAGTCCCAGAAGAGGTTGACAAATGTATGGGGGAATTTTTCTGCCATAATCCAGGAGCACACATTTTCAGTCTGAAAAGCAAGATTCCATGTCTTTTGTTATCAAAACTTTTAATACTTTTGCTTACATTTTTATTTTAAAAAAAAATAATGAGTCACCCAGCCCCAGACTCTCAAACCTGTCTACCTTTGTGTGTGTAGCGTTCTCAACCAGTCCAGTCCGTTCTGTGACTGATGCAGATCTCTTCTCTTGCAGCTGGAATATTTCAATTGTTATCTCTTCAAATCTGAATTCCTTCCTGACTTTCTAGGTCAGAGCAGCTTAGTGCATTTGACACAGTGGATTTTCTGTGGAGAAAAACATGTCCAAATAACATAATTATTAACAAATAACATGGTTATTATTCTTACTCTCTCCCAGTCTCTTTCTAAATGCCCGCCTTAGTTGAGTTTAGTAATCTCTGCAATGCTTCAGATGTTGTTCTGTTTTTATGTGACCTCTTGGAAGAATCAGCCGAGTGCTGTTGATGTAATTTGGGCAGCCTGGGAAGGTCTACCCCTGTTTTATTTTTTCTCCATTTGCAGGTTCTCTGGGTTACTTTGAAAATGACTTTGTAACCTTTCCAAGAACATAAAAATTGGTTTCCGGAGAAACGGAAGAAAGTTGTGTGGTCTGATAGTTTAGATTTATCTTGTTCCAGAGAAAAGGGCACAACAGGGTACAAACCGAGCTGCATAAAGTGATAATTTACAATTTGTAAATTATGTGTATTCTACTATCGTTTGCACTGCAGCATCATGTACAGATTTTGATATTTGGACTGCTGCCTCTGCTGTTTACTAGTGTTTGTTCAAGTGATTACTGCAATAAGATACATTATTTATGATCTTCATAACAATATTCTACCTTGTCTGTCCTTATTAACAAACAGTTTTTTCCTCAAAGTCAAGGATTTAAAATCTCAACATAATTGAACCTCATTTTTGAGTTTCAGAGATAAAACAACAGAGATAGAATATTTAGAGTTAGAACTTTAACAATTAATCATACTATGAATATCTATTATCACTTCCATTTGGAGTTCCTCGTTAATCAGTTAGATTTTATGTTATTTGCTTATGTTGCATTTTGTAATTTACTATTAAATAAAATAAATTAGTTATTACTAATTGGTTTATTTGTATTATTTTTTCATTATTGCATTTTGTAATTAGATGTGTGAGAAGAAATATACATCTTAATCTTGTAATTAGATCATACTGATTGAGAGAAAGTATTTAGTCTTCTGCTTCAAATTTGATAGAGACCAATAAAAAAAAATTGCAACATTATTAATGAGACTGAGAAGACTTTTGATATGACTTGTTGACTTATAAATGAAAGTAATACACTTATTCAAATTTGAATTGAGACAGATATTATGAAAGTTGTGATTTTGTGTTCTGGCTTACAAATAGCCTGTACTAATATTTTTACGTTTTAATTAAAACATTCCTAAATTTATTTATAAAACAGATTACACATATTTTATTTATATAGACTTATTATGCACTTGACCTGCATGTTTTTGCTCTGCCGTTACATAACTGTCAGATGAAAAAATAGTTTTTTCTGTACTTAAAATAAGCTGTCTGACTCAGCTGATTTGCACTTTAACACTTAAAGCCAACGCAGAAATTATATTGCCTTCAAGTAGAATCGTAAATATAAAATGATTAATCCTTGGAAAACCACTATTAAAGTGCCAAATAGAATCACGTTGAAGTAAATTCCCTCTTTAATCATATGACAAGAAGAAGTGACTTACTCAAATAAATTGTTTTTGAAGGTAAACTTGAGGTGAATTTAGCTGTGTTGATTATTATTGTCAGTATCTCCAATTGTAGTTGCCTGACAATCATCAGAAAAGCGAGTTCGCATTGGAGACTCACTTTGTAAGAGTAGAGGTTTCTTTACGCTAATATAAAAAGTACCTAATATTTACGCACCCCTTTTTCTTAGTAAAGTTTTTTTGTTAATTGTCACATTTCCTACTCAGCGCAAGCACCTGAACGCAGCGTCATCACTGCAGCCTTTATACGACGGAAGGCAACAGAGACGGATGGTGAGGGCCGTCCCCGTCTCTTACCGGAACATGAAAGTAGAACTGATTAAAACCCGGTTATAGTACCGAACCAGGCTACCTTTTATATACTCTTAATTTTTTTTCAATTACAAAAAAAAAAAAAAAAAAAAATGGAAGACGACTATGTGTGTGAATACGACTCGACATGGGACACAGAGAGCGATGGAGACGACCCGGCCGGAGAGAGCCAGAGCCGTCGGTCAAATCAAGACAAAAACAAGTCTTCCTGGGCTATTGTAAGTGCTTTCATTGCAGGCCAGCTCAGTTTTAATGCGCAAAAACCCTGTCTTGCTATCATTCACTTCCGTTTAGGCACGTACTCTAGTGGAAAAGCTAATGTTAGCTAATGTTTCCTCACTGCTGCAACCTCGCTAACTAGCTTAGCTAGCCATTGTAACTTCCTTTTTTTTAAATATTTGGCTTACGGTTTTTTTTAATCTAAGCCTCCGTTTTATTATTTATTAAAGAGTTTTTCAGCTTCATTGTCTTACAGATCACATAACCAGAAGTAACGATATGTATCCTGCTTTTATTTGACTTGTATAGTCTTGATGCGCTAATTGGCTGCAATATTCGATTTTTTTATTTATTGCAGTGGCATCACACACCCAGAAATATGAGGGCAGCAAAAGACATGCAGAATTACAGAAGAGGATATCCTGTAAGTAATACGTGGCAATTAAAAAATAATTTCCGTTTAGAGCAAGTAATGAGCTTTTTTAATATTCACAGAATCTAACAGATGATGATTGCTCAGAAGACAAAATGAACAACCTACAGTTCTATCTAAACAAGTTTCCATCTGCTCCTGATGGTAACACAGTTATGTTTTTTTTAAAGATTGGTATTTATATTTTTAAAATGTTTTTGTTTTGTTCTAATTGTATTTTTTTTTAATTTTTGGTACAGATATCTATATTGAGTCCTTTCTTAAAGAATGGAAAAACGACTACAAAAAATTGGAGAGGGTTCACTCTTACATCCAGTGGTATGTATTATACGAGTGTTTAACATTATTCAAGTATACTGAAGATACACAATACTGGTTTCTATTTAATATTGCAATTGCAAAAGACTGTTTGGATGGAATGTTTCATAGGCTGCAGGATACAGTTTCAATACAACATAAAACAGAACTGGAAACAAAGCAGCTGCACGATTTTGTCACATTTGCCGTGTATCAGAGTTTCCCAATGCTGGTTCTTCGGCCACACTGCCCTGCAGGTTTTAGCTGTTTTCATGCTTTGCCACACCTTTTTAAATTTGAAGGGAAATGAAGCTTAAGCTTAAGATAAATTGACTTTCTCCAGATGTGTTGGAGCATTTAAGAGATGCTGCCTGAACGACAACGGCTGACCAATGCCGCTCAAGGTTTTTTGGGGTTGAACAATTTTAATTCTGATGACACCATGTCAAGAAGTAAAGCGTTTCCTGTGCGTGTAATGTCAGATCGTCCTCAATTATTAAGCTAAATCTGTAGATAAAAAGACAAAAACATATGTTTTTAAATAGATTTAAAGCTGTATGTTCACTATATATGTTTGGATTTGACATTTGCTGCATTGTTGTTTGCTTTCTGGGATAAAGAAATACTTAATTTTATTGCGTTTACAAAGATCAGCTTGTAGCATATCTGTAGAGCAGTTTCAATCATTACTGTTTTTTCTCTCTTCAATCATCTACAAGGTTGTTTCCACTGCGAGAACCAGGGGTTAATTATATGGCTTCAGAGCTCACCAAGAAGGAAATTGAGGTAAGTTACTACTACTGAACTATGACTTTAAACAGGTTTGTTGCTCTTTAAAATTTAGGACTGCCAAATTTTTTAAATAACCTAATTGTCTTTTACTTCCTGTATTTAAATATTTACTAAAAATCAGCCAATATATAAGCATTTACTTTTTCAGCATAAAATTTAGTCTATAACTTTAAAATTCTGTAACTGTTCATTTTCAACGTTGAGACATGACATTGGTGTTATTTCAAAGTTTTATTTTAAGCTGTTTCACAGAAAAGGGTTTATTTTAGTATTAAAATGTTGACAAAATTGCTAATATGAATAAATTCCCTACCAAATAGTTCATAATATATTGATATCTATTTGCAACCTCTTTTTTTTTTTTTTTGCACAACTTAATTCAACTACTAACTGACATCTGTGTAAAAAAAAAAAAAAAAGCAGCTGCTATCAACTGGGCTTTTTGGACTGCAGCGTAAAACAAGAGATGGTACAAAGTGAGGAAAAGATAGATCAAGAGTGTGTTAAGCTGGAGTGGAGGCGTTGGGAGGCTGCAGCCTGCTCTCTCAACAGTCCTGTAATAGCAAAACCACATCTATGCACATGGTGAAAGTGTTCACATTGACAATATTTTCTGTTTGTAAATATTGTGTGCTTGGAGTGCTAATTTATTGTTTGTAATAAAAGTGTTCTTATGGGTACTATATAAACTGTTTTCATGCAGTGCTTTCTACATTGCATGCTGGATATTATTTCATGCAATTGTTAAATTATTCAGTCATGTTACTCACCTATCCAACTACCTCTATTAGGTATTTTAATTTTTGTCTTGATGTACTTATTTCTGTGAATCTAAACTATTTGCTTATTGCTGAATCCTTCTTCTAGTTGTCATATTTCTAAAGCACAACATCATGTCATAAAGGGGGAAAAAAAAAAACGTGTAAATGATTTAGCTTTTACTGTGTGCTTAGTGAAGAATTAAACCACTAAAGAGGAAATACAAAAAATAGACTGAAATATTAAACAATCATTTGGCTCATTTTTACATTTGGTTCCCAAAATAAAGCAAGTGTGTCTTCAACCATCTGTGTTTTATTATTAGCAGCTATTGTGGCATTAGTTTGGTGCGGAGTGCTTTAGATAATAGGTTGCGGTTCATGTATTATTTTTTTTTGCCCTGGCACTTTACAAATAGCTATAATAATACATGAGTGAATCCTCTTCTGAATGAGAATGGAAATTCCCGCTGGTGTTGTTTATGTGGCTTATTTGACACAAACTGGTTGCAAAGTTTGCAGATGCGAACAAACAAATTAAGGCCTCAGTGTGAAACACTAAGTCAGTTGAAAATGTTCAAATTCACATTATGAAGCAGGTGAAAAACTAAGTGCCTCTGTCCTACATGGCGGTCTTGATGAAAAATCAACTAACTAATCACGCTCTGCCATTGTAACCTGTTATCTTATCTCCCTTCACTAAACTGTTGAACATGATTAAATCAAGTTAGGGAAGTAAACTAAATGTAGAAGACTTTTTATTTATTTAAAAATGTCAACTATTTTCTATTTTTTTACATTTGCTTTCCATTTTTCTAATATTTTAATTGTGAATTTATGTTTTTGAATTAAGTCTCTTATCTACCTACTTACCTCAACATTTGGATACATTTTTTCTTATCGGCACCAAGAAGCCAAATGTACGACCCAGAAAAGCCACAACACCTTACACATCAAAAGAGCAATGGGACACTAAAACAAAACAGCAGCGCTTCTATAATCCTTGTCTCTTTAAACCTTTTGAATTTATGCGCATTTTAAACTTATTCTATTTGCCCAAAAGGCTTTCAAGAAGAATGAGGATGCCAAAAGGAGGCTGGTGGAGGCATATGAACTCATGTTGGGTTTCTACGGCATACGTCTTGTCAACAAAGAGACGGGGGAAGTGAAGCGTGCAGAAAATTGGAAGGAACGTTTTGGAAACCTGGAGAGGTAAACACCAATTTCAGTAAATTCTCAGATCTTGATGGTTTTGTCAGTAATTCCAGCTTCATCTGTCTGTTGTGTTGCAGAAATATGCACAACAACCTCCGAATAACTCGCATCCTGAAAAGCCTCGGGGAGCTTGGCTTCAAGCACTACCAGGCTCCGCTTGTGCGCTTCTTCCTGGAAGAGACTCTGGTCAAGAAGACGCTGAGTAACGTTAAGCGCAGTGTGTTGGACTACTTCCTGTTCGCCGTGCTGGAAAAGCAGGAACGCCAGGATCTTGTGCGCTTCGCTTACCATCACTACGAGCCAAAGGACAAGTTTGTGTGGTGTCCCAGAAAGATCCAGAAACAATTGAGGAAGGGCTCCAGAAATTCTGACGTCGGGAATGGAGACGATGTCTTGCACAGTAAAAAAGACGGGGATGCAGCAGTGCAGCAGAAAGAAGATGGGATGAATAATGTTACTAAGACTCCGGAAGGAAGTGATAAAATTAAAGACAAGAGCAAACAGGCGGAGGAGTCTGATGAGCCACCAGCAGAAACAGAGACTGTCGGGAACGGAAACGTGGAAACGGGGTCTAATATTGAAAATATGAGCAATGGAAATGAATTTCCAAATGATGATGACGACGACATCGATGAAATGGATCAGTCCCCCAGTCTAGACTGCGACATCAGAAAGAATGAGGCCACTGCAGACAGTGAAGAGAAATCTACCAGCAACGCCAAGGATGGTCAAGATCTGGACGTCATGCTAACCGGTGCGGATGGAGAGCCCGAAAAACCTCCAAAAAAGAAAAGGGAAGACGACGAGGTTCCGCCTAACAACGATCCTGCAACTGCTGCCGCTGGCCTGGTGCAGGACAAGGTTGCTCCTAACAAATCTACAGGTCAAACAAGCTCTTCAGTTCACACTCCTCTTAAGAGCTCAAAACACTCACCCTCTCTGTCTTCTGAAAGGGAGGAAAAGATCCCAAGGACGGATTTTATTCAACCGTCAGATCAAAAAGAAGACGAGATGGAAAATAGTTCAGCTTCAAATGGAATGCAGAGCAGCAAAGACATAGAAGGACAGAGCAACGGGACGGAGTCAGAGGACGTTCCCATGGATTCAACCCCCTCAAGCTCCAATCACAATGAGGGAGCCTCATGAATAAGTAGTGACAGAAGGAAATTCATATAAACTTAGATTTTATGTATTATAAGGACCGAATATGACTGGACATTTTCTAGGCCTTATTTCTACTATATTTGATGTTAAGATATTATTCATTCTTTTCACTTTAAATGAATTATGGTATTCTACATTTGGGTTTCTTAAAACTTTCAAGACAAAAACTGAAAAGACCAAAAGCAGCAATATGTTAATCAGATGCCATAGTTTAAGATTTAATCACATGAAGTGGTTTCAAAACAGGAAAAAAGTTATCTGATGCTGAGATTTGCAGCTGTAATGAAAAGAAGTGATTTAATTGTTGTTTTATGTATATTTGTATCAGCTGAATAAGGCCTTGGTTTAACTAAAATAGATTTTTTTTCTTTGACAATGTAAACATCAGACAGATAATTTCTCTACATACAGGTGCATCTCAACAAATTTGAACATCATGGAGGAGTTTAATTTATTTCAGTAATTCAGTTCAGAGTTAAAAACATACCCTAGTTTCATATATTTCAATATTCTTATTTGGTTTTAATTTTGATGGTTTACATCTAATAAAAATCAAAAGTTCCGTTTCTTAGAAAATTAGAATAAAAAAATGATTTCAAACAGAAAACTAATCATACTAAAATGTAATGTATTCAGTTTTTTGTTTGAGTAAGGGTGAGAAATTTTGGCTATTACATAAGACCAAATAAAGCCTTTTTATGTACAGAAATGTTATTTTATGGTCTACAAAACCACAGGGAAGACTACTGACTTGATATTGATACATCCACAAAGAGGGTCAAAATGTATCCAAGCATATTAATTGAAAGTTTAGTGGAAGAAAAAAAATTAGATTATATAAAGCAGATCCGGTATCAATGTTAGCCCCAATTAGAGCAACCTGGGCTTCCTTAAAACATCAGCACAGGCTGATTATCTTCACTGATGCAGTAATTCATGTAAAAATATTCCTGACCAAGGATTGGAACGTATATATATATATATATATATACAATATATATATATGGATAGAATTTATTAAAAATACTTTTTTATTATTGGTTTTATGTAATCCCTATTTTTAAGCTGAATTTTGCATTTTTATTATCTGTAAGCCACAATATTTAAAATGTATATGTAATGAATCTAAATAATGTTTCAATTTCGAATTCAATTATTCAAATAAATTAACTTTGAAGTTTAAATTTATTTAGATGCACCTCTTTTATGTTTGGGGTAGAAATTAACTGCAGCAGAAATGTAATATCTCTGCATACAGTTTTAAATGTGGGTTGAAAGAGGTTTTTATTTTATTTTAGCCACATTTCTTGCACTGAGATTTAATTGATTTCTATGAACTTTTTTCTCTCTTTGGGCTGTTTTTGTGTTTGTAAAACTGTTTTTTTTTTTTTTTAAATCCTGCTGTTCAAATGAAGTTGAAGTTGTATTTCAGAAAATGCTGCATACTGTATGCTGTCATGCTGATTTGGGAAGTCGATTGCAGCTGAAAGCCTTGCCAAAAAAAAAAAAACAAATGTGATGAGACTGGTTGATTGTACAATGTGTTTGTCTTGAATGAAACGAGAAATGCTTTGGCTGCAATTTAAACTCTGTATGTTCCTTTGAAATCGATGCAGTCCTTGAAAATGGCAGATCCGGTGTGATCAGGCATCCTTTTATATTTGCACTGATTTCTGCTATGACTTGTTGAAGTTACTGTATAATTTTACCTGAATAGACCTTTATAATAATTTCCCAGTTACACACCTGGCTGTTATGAGATCTGAATAAAGTCATCCTATTTTCTGAAAATGATCTGTTTGAATTTAAGATTTGTTGAAGTCCAAAGAACCTTTAATGTTTAATTTGCTGCTTTATATTATATTTAGACTTATCTTGTTATTTGAATACAGGCTCTCTTGGGTAACAGCAGCCAGAAGGTCTTCAAGTTAAATACCTAAAATGACTGGAGTTTGATGCAAAAGTCCAAACATATCAGTTATAGTTATCTTGCTCAAGTTAAGTTTAATACTGTTCTTCTTTGTCTTCAGTTTATACAGGAAATTCATATTAATCAAACTGCAGAAATCATGAGAATACTCTTAAGTTAGTCATGTGGTTATTATATTGTGTTATGCCAACCTTACTGTAAATTTGCATTTATATTACTGAATTTTGTTTGCAATATAATCTCCTTTTCTCCATAAATACGATATGAAAATCTGAAGAGATTTGTGCTTGTGAATCATAATCAGGTATGAAGTTTAGCTAAAGGAAGAAACCAGAGTGAGAATAGTATAAAGGGTCACCCTCTGGATAGGTCAACAATCTATCACAGGACAAACAACAATGCACATTTACTCTTAAGTAAGGACAGTTTGGAGAGAAAATTAACCAAACAATCATGATCTTGGCCTGACAGGAAGCTGGAGTACCCAGAGAGAACCCACTCATGAACATGCAGACCCCATTCATAGAGACTCCAGCCAACTCTGCATCCCTCCTACGGCTCAAAACATAATGGTTTTTCACTCAAACCAGTTTATTTTTTTCCAATCCCTTCAGGATCTTTTACAAAATTAAAGTCTGACTTGTGCAGCTCTTCAAAGACATTCTTTTCCATCAGGAGGTCAGGACAGTGAATACCTAAGAGAAATTTATAAGAAAGCCAGATTTATTCAGAGATTTAGAGTTTTTAAAGGTGAACAGTCTTAATCTTGATCAGGTCAGGAACAACCTGACCTGAACTTTTTGCTTAATCTCTTTCCATTTTGATGTTCACCAACTTAAGCATGCATACTCTACTTTTTTACTCGACTTCTAAACGGCATGTTCTACTGTGGGTATCAGATTGTTGTTTGTAAATAATTTAAAATAAATTATTTTCCTTCATGTCATGAATTACATCTTGTTGCTCTATCACTCAGAAATCCAAACAAAGTAGCTTGAAGTTTGTGGTTGAAAGCTGACAAAATGAAATTTCCTTATTCCGTTTGTTTTTGGCCACTTTCGGATTGGTCAGTTGATGTTTTTAACATTTTTAGCTCAGCCCACTCCAAGCTGGGCGCCCCCCTCCTCTGCTTCCCTCACCCCTGTGTGCGGACGGCCGGAACTGGAGGCTCGGGTTTATCTGGGAGCAAAGAGAAAGCCATTCAGGAGTTGCGCGCCGTCAGGTGAAGGAAGGCTCCGCTGCTGGGGGGGGAAGGAGAGTCCGGAGGATTTGACCTCTTTTCCATTAAACTCTGGCTTGTGAGGACGGGCGCGGACGATGACGGTGTTCTCAGCTCTTTGGGTGCTCTTCCTGTGCCAGCTGCTGTCTTCCTCCTCAGCCCAGGTAAAGATCCTCAAGCAGATGCTGCAAGCACCTGCTGCATATCTTAGTGTGATGATGGTTTCCTCATGTTGTGAGGATGATTACTCAAAGGCCTTATATTTACATTTCTGCTTTCTTGTAACGATTATGTATTTTCCTGCACTTTCTGCATTCAATTAAATTCAAATCTCAATGAAAGTACAGTTACTATTCTGTTCGGTGTTCCGTGTATGAGCATTTTTGCAGTTTTAAACCATGTACCTGTTCATTTAATGAGTAAATGTGAACTGGTTGCTCGGTAGCTGCTGCAGTCAGAGGTAAATGTTTCCCCTGAACCTGTGGAATGTGCAGACTGGAGATCAGTGCACACAATGCAGCCTCTGTTCTTTCAGCAGCTCAGTTCTGCAAAGTCTTCAAAGAGGTCCATTTATTCAATAATCTGAGCAAAAGAAACACTGATATTTTATTGTAAAATACTATTAACGCAGGAGGTTTAAAGCATGATTTATTTGTATTCTCTGAATAATTTTCTCTGTGTTTTGTTGCTTTGCATTGGGATTTATTTGATTCTATATTCCTGGATTTGAATAAAACCTGTCTTGTTGAGAGCTTTGAAATGATAACATTTGCCTATCATATCTAGACTTTATTTTATTTTTTGTGGTTCTTAAAGTATTTCAGGCACAAGCGTCCAGCTATATTGTGTTTTATCTTGCAGAGGACTGGCCCCAGAGGAACCCAAGGGCCACAAGGACCGCCAGGACAACCAGGAAGGGACGGCACTGATGTGAGTTGACCAGATACTAGATGTGCTTTTGGAGTTTGTCTGGAACCTGGACTGTAAACCAGTACTGATCAGACTAACTGGCTCTCATTAAACTCTTATTAAACTATTGGAAAAACAGGAACAAACTTCTGCCTCAGAAAGACTCTGCAGTTCTTACATTACTTGTGATTCGGTGGCACAAGCAAAGGTATATTTGCTGTTCTCTCTATGACTCAAACTGGCTAACCACTCTCACACTTATAATTTTTTTGATAAACCTCAATGACCAATGTTTAGTTATTTATTTTGTATGCTGTATAACGACTGCAGGAGTTTGGATTTAGTGTGAAGCCCCCTCTTCGTTATCAGTGGCCTCCATCTACCTACAAATTAAAACATTTTCTCAGGGTGCATTTTTAATTTTAGATCCAAGTTGCTTGTGAAAGAAAAAGGAGTAAATGGAGTAAAATGTCTAAAAAATGAAACATTTCATCAGTCTGACTACTCCGCCTGTGTTTATTAAACGATTACCTGTTGGATTTAGGTAGGCAGGGCTTAAAGGTGTGTCTGCATTTATATGTGATTTTGCTTCCATTGTGTTTTTAACTATAAATTTTCAGTTTTGTTTAACACAGAAAAACCGTTTGCTTTTTAAATGTCACCTACATCAGAACATTTCATCCCATTTTAGCTCTGAATATTTTTATGTCTCCGGTAAACTTTGGGCACACAGAGGACCCATTCATACATTCCCCAGCCCTGTGAGAGCATCTAGGGTTTCAGCTCGCACCTCCTCCCTGCACCGTCTTCAAACCGCACTGAGGGTCTGAACATGTGACCAGCCCGCATCGATCCTGCTTGGAGCCGTTTGTTCTCCGCTGGTAGAGAAGTTAAACACTAAACAGTGCAGCAGTTGATGCTCCTAGCTTGGGTTATGGATGATTAAGAGGCAGCCAACCGCTGGAAAGCTGTACACCTGAGAGGAAGTCAACACTGAAAATGCTGTAAAAGAAATCTAACTTTCTTACCTTTTTTTTTCTTGTTGTCAGGGGAAACCAGGACCTCCTGGGTTGCCAGGGAAAGCTGTAAGTAATCCAGTCATTACGACAAACTGGAAGGACACAAAAGGTTTTATTTAGAGATGTAACATTTCCATGTTCCTTTGCAATAAGTTAAAATCATTTTTAAAAACTTTTTTCTTTTTTTTTTATCGCCCCGCAAGGGGTCTTTTTTGTGGGCTCTAGTGTCCCTTTTTCAAAGTAGGCTGACAGGAAAGGGGGAAGGAGAGGGGGGAAGACATGCGGTAAACGTCGTCGGGTCCGGGAGTCGAACCCGCGACAGCTGTGTCGAGGCCACGTTGCCTCTGAATGTGGGTCGCGCTAACCCCTCCGCCACCACGGCACGCCCCTTTAAAAACTATTTAAAGGCTTTTATTCAGATTTTCCTGAAATCTGAGCATTTTTACAGTTTTACACCATGAATCCTATTAATGCAGCCCTAATGTAAATATAAAAAAGTTATTGATTTTAAGGGTGTGTAGAGATTAGTCTTAATACAAAGAAAAGTTGCCATTTCTCCAAGAGATTATGTTAAGAAGGGCCAATTATATTATTATTTATTATTACTGGGAACAAATTTATCATGTGATTTATTGCACTAACAATAAACTTGAAGGTGAGGTGACAGAGTAAGTCAAAAAACTACTTAATATATTTTGCTAAAGTAAAAAGTTATCGAAACATGCAAGAGTAAAAAACATATTTGGTAAAAAGGTTGCAGAAGTACTGAGTGTTTGCTAATAGCATCTGATGCTACAATAATCAGGTATAATACAAACTAAAATAAAGAATAAATTATTACAAATGAACAAATTCAGGTCAAAGAAACGCACATTTTCTAATCTCACTTATCCACAACATAAAGCATCTGAAACCAATCATTACGATGTCGGTACGTCAGAATAATGCAAAGTACTACCAGTGACAATATACACCATTTACCTGATCTCCAAGTAGCAGAGGCTTATTAAATAGGAAATCAAATTAGAACAGTAAAGTTTGTGTAGAAACAAGAAACCCCACTTTGACATGAAATGGTGCATTTTTGGTTAAAGCCTCTTTGTCATTGAGTGAAGTTACTAGAGGTGAAGGACCAGTTGGAAACAGTACCTGAGTCGCAGACAGTACTTAAAGATATTATTAGACAAGGAGAAGTTAAAAGTACAGTGTAGTACAATTACTCTGACAGACTGATGGCATTTGTAAAACTCAAAAAAACGGACTGACGTCGCTGTTTGAAACTGTTTCTACCACAAATGGTTCAAGCATTTGCAAATATCATCCATTGTCTAGATCCGCTTGTTGTTGTAAGGTCACAAGGGGCTGGTGCCAGTTTTCAGCAGTAATTAGGACAGGCGGGTCCAACCTGGACAGTTCAAAGTTCATCGCAGGGCAGAACATGCAAACTCCATGCAGAAAGATCAAGAACCTTCCTGCTACAGGGCAACAGTGCTGAGTCACTGCAATCCATCAATAACATATGAAAACATGATTGGATGCAACAGCTGCCAACTGCTTAATGATGCAGTTGTACTCGGGTTGCCTCTCTAAAAGAGATTCTTTTAATTGTTATTGTATTAAATACTTCAAAATATAATAAATTTGATCTTTATATTGTTCATCTCTAAATTCTGCCTATGTTGCAGCAGTAAACTAAAACAGTGACAAAAAGCACTTTTTTTAAAGTTCTCAGGATTATTGCACACAAAAACACTTTATTTGTTTGCATTTTGAAAATGTACACATTAATCTGCCTGGAAAAGACTTTATTAAATTTCTCTTGGATCGTTTGCAGGGCCCAAAAGGGAAAGCAGGAATACCAGGAGGACCAGGAAAATCAGGTCTGCCAGGACTTCCAGGAATTGATGTAAGGGTCCAAAATCCTCAGGTCTTACAGAAATATCAACCTTACACAAGAAAGCTGTAGGTTGTTGAGGTTATCTTAAAGGAGGAACAAGTAATGATGCTGCTATACATCTCTAGGGCTTGACCGGTCCTGATGGTCCTGCTGGCAGAGACGGACCCCCAGGGGAAGCAGTGAGTGCATCTTCTGAACCTCTCACATGTTTTAAGGTTCCATTAAAAGATTTTACCCTTTCCTGCGTAAACCAGCTGAAGTCAGCAACCACCAGGATCCATCAGGACCCTGCAGGTTGTTCTGGTTCTGTTAAACCCAGAGGCCTTAACAGGCACAAGGCCTCTGCTCTCTGTCACCATAAATTTGTCTAATTGGCTCAACTTCTTGGTTAGGAATATTTTTAATGAGGGATCAGGATGAGGTTAAATTTTCTGCTTCTCCCTAATCCGGCCTGGAATCTGACCCATTTCTCGCAAAAAAAAAAAAAAAAGTAGAAGATATGAACTGCTTTTCTAAAGGAAACAACCCATAAACTCTGAATGGTCATTAAGACAACATCCTGTAATTTAACAAGACTTGTAGTTTTCACAATTCATCAGATTTATGAAATATCAGAGAATCAGTGACTACTGCCCCCTCCCAGCTAATTAGCAGACTTAATGAGGAAGCCAGCTTTAACTCATGTCGCTAATTACACAGATAACCACACTGTGACGGCTGGCTCTGAGTGATTAAGGGTAACGCAAAGTTTAGATGCAACACAGATTTATGAGGATTAGATACAAAATAAATGCTGTTGAACATTTGTTTTAAGTTTTCATCCAAAATGAAGAACAGAAAGGCCTTCAAAATATGGCAAGTTATTGGAAGTTAAGTTAGGTAATATGTTAATAAGTTTAACCAAGCAGTTTTTAAATTTCTAAACCTAATTGTAGAGGAAATGTTCAAATCAACAGCCACTAGGAAGTGTGATGAGTAGCTGCTCCAGCAACTGATGAGTTCATTGACTATTTCTACTTTCAACCAGAAATCCCCCTTTTTTTAACACACTACAATGACAATCATAGTTTTTTATAAACCTTTTCACAAATTTAAGTGGGCTGTGTTGACCTCAAGCTAAGCTAGGATACCGCTAACAAACTTGTATTTCAATAATTCCATCATTTTTCACCTAAAATTATTATTTTGTGACAACACTTACGTAGTCTATGTACATTTATGTAAAGTGCTGTGAAAAAGTATTTGCCTCCTTACATATTTCTTCTTCTTGTTTGCTTTTTTTGGTCACACTTTATTGTCTCATATTATCAAATACATGATATATGTGGTGAAAATAAAGTATCTGAACAGACATGTCAAAATGATTCCTTTCCCGTGGTTAAACTAAAAACTGATTGTTTTAATCACATTTCCTGGAGTTCAGTTTCACAAGCCACACAAAGTCAACATTTTTGCCACCTAAACAGAAACAGTCTGACATGAAGTAGGCTAGACATCTCAAAGAGCAACATATCATGTCTCAATCTACACAAATTCAAGACCAGAAACAAAATCATTGACATGTATGAGTCTGGAAAGGATTACAAAGTAATTTCTAAGGCTTTAGGTTTTAAAGTGAACCACTATGAGAACCATTATCCAAAATGGAGAACAATGGGACAGATGTGACACGTCCTCGGAGTGAACAGTCGACCAAAATGTCTCCAAGAGAGCTTCAACAGCTCATCCAGAGGGTCACAAAGACCCCAGATCACCGTCTAAAGCGCTGCAGGCTTCATTTGATTCAGTTAAAGTCAATGTTCATGATTCAACTATTAGAAAACACAAAGCATTTCAGGAAAAGAACATCAGACCTACAGTCAAACGTGATGGTTGTAGCGCGTTGGACTGGTTTGCAGCTTCAGGATCTGGAGGACATTGAGATCTGCTTCCTACCAGACATCAGGAAACCCTGCAGGAGAAAATCCAGCCATCAGTTTGGGACCTTAAGTTCAAATTCTCTCAGATTATTCAGCAGGACGATTTCCCAGATCACACCAGCATGTCTACTGCTGAATGGCTAAAAATGCATCATGTATTAAGAGGATGTATTGTACAGAAGGAGTAAAAAAATATTATATTTATAAAGCTACTCTAAAAGAAAGAAAAAATCCAAGGATCTACATTCAAAGATATAAACACACAAAAGCAGGGAATTCAACAATTAAAACCCTAAAATTCATTGGAGAAACCTGCAAAAAAAAGAAGCACAAATCCTGATAACAGGATGTTTTTTGGGGGGTTTTTGGAAGAGAAAAAATGGACTCAACCAAACATAACTGGATCCAGGTCCTGAAAAGGTTTTATTCCTTTAGTTATCAGTGTTATGCAGAAAATCACTAACAATTTTAGATTTTCAGAACCAACAGAGGAAAAGATTAGCTGCACCATACAATTCACTGCTTCATATGAGAACTAATGGTGCCAATTTTTGCAGTTTTCACTGTAAACCAAATGGATTTGTCAGTGATTTTCTCTTGTTGGCTACAGGGTGAAGCTGGACCTCCGGGGCCACCTGGACCTCCTGTAAGCAATCTCACACACTTCACACCTACAGCAGATGTTTCTCTTTGAGTAATCTTACATGAAGCTGCTTCAGGGAAACACTGGATATGTTCATGCTGTGAAAATCATCTCTAAACACACCACCAGATGAAGAGGACACACATGATGCTGTTTCCCCTTCAGTATCTGAAGCTGACATCTAATTTATAACAAAAAAACCCCACTGAAATTCAAAACGCTTTAGCTGCAGGGTAAAAGCTATATAACGGATGTTGTTTTTGTCAGTAAAATCCCGGTTCTTGGTGTGACTTAATTTGTCTTCTTGTGTCTTCCGTAGGGCAGGGGGAGACCAGGAGCCCCAGTGAGTGAACATTTCCTTTCAAACAATGTCATTACGTTTTCTGATTGCACCCTGGGAGCTTGTGTTTGTTGCACTCTGATGGCTTCAACACAAACACTTTTGTTTGTAGGGATTACCTGGGACCAATGGGTTGCCAGGCGGAGTCGGACCTCAGGGAGCAGCAGTGAGTCCGTCTCATATATATAGTTAAGGATATTTCAGAAGGTCATAATTACGCTTCATTCTCTGTGGAAGGATTTCTATTAAACAAGAGGCTATTTTCAGTGTAAAGGTGCAGAAAAGTGATCATTATAGTGATTTACAAAAGTATAAATCTGACCTTTTTCACACCATCAGTACGTTATAATTGGATTTTATGTAATAGACCAACATAAATCAATGCACAAATGTGAAAAGGATGGAAGAGGGTACATCGCTTACAGTTTTTTTGTAAATAGAAATCTGAGGTGTGATATGCATTCAACCCCCATTAATCTGATGCCTCTAAGCAGGAATCAGATAAGTAAGCAGAGTCCATGTCTGTATAAAGATATCTGTTCTGTGAAAGTCTTAGAGGTTTGTTAGGGAACATTAATCAATAGTCAGCTTCATTAAGGCAAAGAAGCACATCAAGTTGTGGAGAAGTTTAAAATAGGGTTAGGTCATCCCAAGCTTTAAACATATCAATCAATCTTAAAAAAAATCAAACTATGGCACAACTACAAGCCAACTAAAACATGTCTGTCCAAGAGCAAGAAGAGCATCAATCAGAACTTCTTGGTAACTCTGGAGGAGCTGCAGAGATTCACAGCTTAGGTTGAAGAATCACTGACAGGACAACTTTTAGGCTTTAACTTCACAACAACAGACAGAGAAGGAAAACAAACAAGCTGCCTCTGACAGAAAAACTTGCTAAAGGCTAAAGATCTGAATATTGGTAGAGATGCATAATATAACATTGGTAACGGTTGATATTAGTCATCACTTAACATATTGGTATCTGTTTGATAAATAAAACTGTGACGATATTAATAACCCATATTTATTTTTATCTCATTGCCATTTGCTTCTTAATGGGGGAAGGAGACTGGTCATGTGACATTGATAGTGATGGAGCTCAGGATTTTGGAGAAAAAGTACTGAAAGGCTAATAAAATTCATTAGCTGTATATAATGTTGGTAAATATCGGACATCGGCCCAAATTTTAATTTCGGTTAATGGTTAAAAATTGGTCGTAGGATTACCTCCAAGAAGGAGAGTGATCCTGAATATTCATCTGCAGCTGCAATGGAATGGTTTGAATACTTTTGCAAGGCACTGTAATCACCTTTATTGTGTCAAACTACCGAATGTTACTGTAAGATTTATTTTAGAGGTGGACCTTAAGCTTTGCACCAAAGTGAGATTAAATCAGGTTGAATTAAAGATAAAGAGTCAGGACTTTTATGTTTTAATCAGAGCTGCTGAAAACGTGCCTTTATAATCTGTTAGGGTCCAGAGGGTCTTCCAGGACTTCCAGGACCTTCTGGCCCTGATGGACCCCCGGTAAGTGCAGTTATTATCACATTATATCTGCTGCTGCTTCCAGCTGGTGGCTAAATGGGAACCAAACAATACAGTGATGCAGGAAATGAAATAGATGTGATCTGTGCATTTTTCCCTCCATCAGGGGCTTCCTGGCTCTCTTCAAGATCTTAATGGTGACCTTCTGGTAAGATGTCTGCAATGCACACCTCAAATTCTGTAATCTGAAAATATGCTTTTCAAACTGAGAATGCATCATGTCTCTGTCATCTTCAGTGTCCTGCTATCTGTCCTCCTGGTCCCCCCGGCCCACCCGGGATGCCAGGATTTAAGGTAAAAATGTCATTTAATCATTTATTTCAAATAGACAATAAAAAGTAAAAACAAGAACAAGACAAATAGTAATGCCAATTGACATGCAATTTGACACATGTTTTCAAAAAGGAGCAGGTAGAAGATAAAAGATGTTATTATTTTCTGCCCTTCTCATCCATAAACGTACCACACCAGTTAAACTCTTAAAGTATTTCCACATTAAATGACGCATAAACCTCACATTCCCATCATTGACTGTACAATTAATGCACATTATTAACATCAACAACAGCAATTTTGGCCTTTGAGACGCCCATCCTATACAACATATGCTCCAATCAGTTCATTTTTGCAGTTTTCTAAGCTTGTTTATATTTGTATTTTTATGTTTGAGCCCATAATTTAGTCCATTCCATAGAGTTACCTCACATACTGATATATGAAAATTCTTTTTGAACGTTTTAAAACTTCCATTTGTGTTTCTACTGCTTCTAAAAGCAGCCAAGGTGCTTAAAAAAACCTACCAACCCAGTTTTTGCCTATATGTTTATGTTTTTTTGGTGTCTGGAAAATGACCAGTTTCAAAAACAGCCAGAATGTAACGTCACAAATCAGCAGGTACTCACCTAGCAACCCCATCTGAGGCCAATGCGTTACCTAGCAGCCTTAGTGAAGCCCAGTGCATTACCTAACAACCCAAGCAGAGCTTCAAAATGTTTGGTCAGCTGGTTTTACTGCTGTATAATGGCTACTGGAAAAGCAAGTGTTTTGTTGATGACTTAGCATGCAGAAACCACTTGCTGCTTTCTTGTTTTTTGTGGAGGAGGCTCTACTGCTTTTCAAAGATGCACAGTTGTATATTTGCGCATCTGTTTGCAGCCATTTTCATGTGCAAGTGTAAACTCTGATTTGGGGGGCGTGGCCAGCAGCAGATTCTTTGGATTTAAAGTGACAAGAGGCTGTAAAACAGCTCATTCTGAAAGGAGCTACAAATAGGCGGATCTGAGCAAAATAGAATCTTATTGTGCACGAATAAATTTGTGCAAAAATGTAAAGAACATGCTTTGTTTCGATCTATCCAACCTGTATAAGGAAGCATAATAAGGACCTTTAAATTATAACTGCCCTCTTTGTGTCAACACATTTTTTTTATATTGTGGAAGTTGAAGGTTTCTTTCTTTGAACATACATTGTATAATTTTGAATTTTACAAGGTCGCATAATTTCAGTAGATTTAAAAAATAATGAAATTGCATGTTCCCAATTTCCCACTTTATGCATTACTCTGATTGCTTTTGTTTTGTGTGTTGCGTACAGCGGCTGTAAGTTTGCTTTGTATGAATTGTTCCAACAATTTATTTCTAGCTGTTTGGATTTAAACACTGCCGCTCCAAGTCAACTAACCTGCTTCTTCCTATTCATGCTTCACCACACAGGGACACACTGGACACAAAGGAGACAAAGGAGAGCCCGGAAAAAATGGAGAGAAGGTGAACTGAACATGTGAGACAAGTAAATCAGCTGTTATTTATGAGACTTACCTGACGGTGGTTTTAAGTGTTCGCTGTCGTCTCCAGGGGGATTCTGGTCCACCGGGACAGCCGGGTGTTCCAGGAACTGTTGGTCTGCAGGTGAGAATTTGTCTCATTACTGGAAATTATACAAAATTTTATCAACTATTTAATCCTCAATGCCTGTTTTCATGGTTCATTCATGGTGTGTTTCAGGGCCCTCGTGGTCTGAGGGGTCTACAGGGCTCAATGGGATCTGCAGGGGACAGAGTAAGCATCTTTAAAGCAGGATCCCTCCTTCCTGCCTCATTTTCACTTTCAGCCCCTCTACAAGAATCAGACAGGTCTGGAGGCTTTGTTTGACTTCAGCTTCCTCTGTTTGTCTCCAGGGCTTCCCGGGTTTCAGAGGCAAACCTGGCATAGCTGGAATCATCGGCAAGACAGTGAGTCACTCCTGGTTTGTTTCATTTTTTATCACAGTGACTGTGTTTGTTGGTAGTTCACAGTGAGAATGGATGGCTGGTCAAAGCATAGCTGGGTGTGTTTCATCTGATGTCTGCAGGGCGACGTTGGGGAGAAAGGACCGCAGGGGTTCAAGGGACCTAAAGGAGAGATTGTAAGTCAAGATACAAGAACTTTAATTTTCCATCTATATGACGCACAATCATTGTGTTGATGCTGTAAAGCACTTAAACTATCAGTTAGATCATGTTCTTTTTTGTCCTCAGAGTAGTTCTGCAATCTTTGTGCTGTTTCAACCATTCACATATGAAAACATTCAGCTCTTTTTTACCATGTAATTTCTACCATAACAGGTTTTAATTCCTAATATTAAATATTACAAAGTTTGAAACACTTTTAAACACATTTATTGAGCTTTAAACCTACAAAATGTTATTAAAGCACCATTTTAAAAGTAGAAATGTTCTTATAATACATCTGAATATGTACTGATCAGACTGTGTCTAATGTGCTATTATTCTTCAATGTATGCATTCTCTGCTAATATATTTTTAATTATTAGTTTTTTCAGCAGATCAACATTTAAATAAGAGACATATTCCTTCTAGTTAATAAAGTCCATGTTATGTATTTTTTATCAGGGCAAAATTGGTCCCAAAGGAGCAGTGGGTGGAGCAGGACCCAAAGGGGAGCCTGTAAGTTCACTTTAGGAGAAACTGAATGTGTGATGCACATTTGGATATCTGAGGGTCATATCTGATGATTTTTACAGGGTATACCTGGACGAGATGGGAAAGATGGAACGCCGGGGTTAGATGGCGAGAAGGTGAGCTGGACCTCCTCATCCGGGAATATTCTTCTGCATAAGCCGAGACCTGAGAGGTCAGAAGGTTTTTCTTTCTGCTCACAGGGTGATCCTGGACGCCATGGAGTAGTTGGAGAGAAAGGACCAAATGGACTTCCTGTAAATACATAATCAATTCATTATTCTCTGATTTATCACTTTATTCTCCATTCAGCGCCAGAGTTTGGTCGATTAAAATGTGCTGATATACTGTACAGCAGGACTCAATTTTTTGCTCACTTGAAATAATATTTACTAAAAAAACTATATATATATATATATATATATATATACAGTACAGACCAAACGTTTGGACACACCTTTTAATTCAATGAGTTTCCTTTATATTCATGACTATTGACGTTGTAGATTCACACTGAAGGCATCAAACTATGAATAACACATGTGGAAATATGCACTAAACAAGAAATGTGTAAAACAACTGAAAATACTCCTTATATTCTAGTTTCTTCAAAGTAGCAACCTTTTGCTGTGATTACTACTTTGCACACACTCTGCATTTTCTTGATGAGCTTCAAGAGGTAGTCACCTGAAATGGTTTTCACTTCATAGGTGTGCCCTGTCAGGTTAATAAGTGGGATTTCTTGCCTTATAAATAGTCATGAAAATAAAGAAAACCCATTTTAATTAGAAGGTGTGTCCAAACTTTTGGTCTGTACTGTATATATACTGTATATATATATATACTGTATATATATATATAGATAGATAGATAGATAGATAGATAGATAGATAGATAGATAGATAGATAGATAGATAGATAGATAGATAGATAGATAGATAGATAGATAGATAGATAGATAGATAGATAGATAGATAGATAGATAGATAGATAGATAGATAGATAGATAGATAGATAGATAGATAGATAGATAGATAGATATACATACTAAAATGTGGCAAGGAGAAGTTGTAAGTTGCATTCAATGATGTCTTTAAGAATCATCCTTAAGGCATTGTTATATGCAACTTGTAATTTCTAGTTAAACTACTAGAATGTATAATTTTTGTGGCATTTCTGAGAACCAGAGTTCTTGACGGATTAGAAACTGCTTTAAGTTTTAATATCCTCTCTTTTCTTCTCAAGGGTTTGCCTGGAAAAGCTGGAGCTAAGGGGTCAAAAGGACAAATCGTGAGTATTTTGACAAGAAAACTGTCAGAACCTCAAGTTCAGAAGTTTGAAGATGAGATGTTTATCCTCACTACTTTTTATCCCAGGGTGATCCAGGGAAGAATGGGGAGCAAGGACCCTCTGGCGAGCCAGGTATTCCTGTATGTATCTGATGGGATTGTTTGGGAGGGTCATCAACGCTCCGCAGAGTCACATGACCTCTAGATGCACACTGTCAGGCATCTTCTAACTTGTCCACAACCTGTTCTCTTCAGGGTGAAATTGGCGTTCCAGGAAACAGGGGGATAGAAGGTCCCAGAGGAGTGGCTGTAAGTTAAATACTCACTATAAACTGCTGACCAGCCAGATAGTAACACGATGAATTAATTCATCAAGACAACCATGAGACTAAACTGTTAAATATTTTCCAACATGTTAAAATAAACTGATCTCTACTCCAGTTTGCATGTCTGAGTGCTTGATAAGCGCAGATAATGGAAATAATATGAAGCACCAATGTTCAAATATCAGATCAACAATAAACAGTTGGCTTCTGCAGGTATTTACATGCTGCAAAAGCAATTTTAAAAAATTACAAATGTACCCGAGTAGAGTTAGTTAGAAATGGAGGAATACATGCAGGGACCAGAAAAGAAAATCACAACTTAGTAAGGCTTACACAGAAAAGCTTTTGTCTCAGGTTAGTCTTCAGGAAACAAAACAAACAAAAAAAAAAACATACAACATGCTGTGCTGCATAACAAATCTTTCACAGCGATGGCATCAGTTTGCTTAATTCCTGTTCTCTGAATTGAAATAGCCTCATAAATAGTCTAGTAGGATCACATGATTATGTCTCTTCCTAACAGGGAGGTATCGGACCAGTAGGCAATTCTGGGCCTCTGGGAGTAAAAGGCTTCCAGGTCAGCAACATGGAATCACAAATTATCATGTTTTTTTAAAGTTATTAATATGTTATGGTGAAGTTACTGATTCTGTGTGTGTGTGTGTGTGTGGGTGCGTGCGTGGGTGTGTGCGTGTGTGTGTGTGTGTGTGAAATCTGCTGCAGGGAGTCAAAGGAGCCTTGGGCGACCCAGGCCTTCCAGGGCCAACAGGACTCCGTGGGGAGTTTGGTGACAGAGTGAGTTCCTGCAGTAAAATGGGTCCAACTAAGCCTTGAATATGCATAGTTTTCTTTTAACAGATTGTTTGAAATTATTTAAATGAAAATAAGTTAAACAAGCCTTACGTGATATCCCTAGTGGTTCTGTTTGGTTGGAGTTAACAATCAAAATGTTTGAAGAAATTTAAAAGTTTGTAAACAATACCTTCACACAAACACTACATAGAAGTCTGTGATCATAGGAGGTAGTAACCAGGTCGTTCATCCTGATCAGTTAAAAGTCAGGCTGCAGCCAGGAGAACGTAGAGACACAAGGAGGCCTCCTGTTCAGAACCTGAAGACAGAACAAAGCCGCCCTTTATGTCCGTCCAGGTTCCCCTCAACCAGCCCACCTCGCTCCCCTCCCACTCTCGCAGCAACAAATTCTCTACATGTCTCTTATATATTGACTCCGTCTCTGTTTCCCACCTCTTTAGGGTCCAGTTGGAGCTTCTGGAGCAAAGGGAGACATAGTAGGTCACCCAAAACCTTCTCTGATTGTCATGTTACAATGTTTCTCTTGAGTGTTTTCTCTCCAGCTCTCAACAAACAATAGAACATGTTATTGTTCTTCCACGTTAATGAACATATGATGCTTTAAACAGCATTTAACCAACAAATTCTCCTTCTGTAGGGCGTGGCAGGAAGTGATGGTTTACCGGGAGAGAATGGAGAACCTGTGAGTATTTTGTCCTAATCTAACTAGTAAAATTAACTTTTTTTAGTACCAATCAGCTGCATGTTACAGCAAAACTCTGCTAAAACTAAAATAAAACTCTTAACTTATCAATACATTTTTATCTGAAGCATAAATCATAGCTTTCCATTGAACGTTGAGCAATTACACAATTAAAGATAACATTAAAATAATTATTTTTCAAGTTTTTACATTTACTTTTTAGAAAAATAAATATTAAATAAAATTAGTAAACTAATGAAACAAACTGCACACTACTCAATCAAACTTAGAAAAAAATGGGAGGCATTTTTCTACAAGATTTAAACTGATTAAAACCTTGAAGCTTCTCTAGTATCCATTTGATTTTCAGATACTAGAGAATAAAAAATAAAATTTCTAATTTTATGACCTAGCAGTAATTTTGAAGGAAAAAAAGGAAGAGTTTGGGAGAAGAAGAAGCTAATAGGTGAAATTCACAGACTTCCAGTGAGGTTTTCTGCATTCACTTCAGCCTCAGGACAAAGGAGAGTTAGTCGGTTTCAACTTCTGTGCTTTAGTATTACTTACTTTCAGGATAAACTGAACCTGGACTGATATGTGGCTCTCTCCTCGACCGTCCTTTGGTTGGCCCACGGTTATCACTTTCAAAAAGACAAAAACACTGATGTTCAATGGGGCAAAGTCCTCTCTGCATGCCATTTAGAAATCAACCTCACAGAGTCTGAAGAAAGAGAAGAGAGGAAAATGATTCAAGTTGTGTCAAGTCCAGTGTGAAGCTTTCACATTCAGTGACGATTTGGGGAACCATGTCTTCTGCTGGTCTTGGTCCATTCTGTTTTATCAAGTCCAAGGTCAGCAGTCTGCTTGGACATTTCAGAGCACTTACTGCTTCCCTCTACTGACAAAATACAGTTAAAAGTCTCCATCTTTTATTTATGGAGATGCTGATTTCATTTTCCAGCAGGCCTAGCACCAGCCCACACTGCCAAAAGTACCAATGATCATGGTATTTTTGTGATTGCTTTGGAGTATTGTCAACCTGGACTTCCTTAAATCATCCGCAGTGAGACAGGCTGATCACATACTCAATGCAGTAATTCAAGCAAAAGGAGCCCCTTTTGTTCCTGTTATCAAAAAAAAGTCTGGAAAAGCCTTTCAGTGGGATGGCATTTCTGAATTTAAATCCTTATTTTAATTGTCTTTTTATGTAATATTTTAGATATCTGAGAAACTGAATACTAGGTTTTCATTACCTGTAACCCAATGATCACCAAAACTAACAGAAATCTCTGAAAATATATAAATAAGTGAAATAAATGAACTTTTTGACAATATACTGAAATGCATCTGCCTTGTTCGTTTGACTCTGATCTGAAACTAAATGCTTGAACAACTAAGGTGTTAATCTATTTTCAGGGTCCGTTTGGGCCAGTTGGACAGAAAGGAGAGGTAAGATAATCAGTTTCCCCTGTCCTACATTTACAGAATCTCACCCTTCAAAGCGTCTCTCCAAATACAGTGTGTCTGCCAAACATACATCAGATGCTGTGTGGGTGTAATTAGCAGTGCAAGTTTGCTCCAAACTCCCTCTGCGTCTGTTCCTTCTCCAAACATTAAAAATGGCGCCTCACTCTGAGCAGTTTTTGCCCGCACGTCAAAGTCACGGCACATGACGGCACATTCCCAGTTTAATGGGATTATTTAGAGATAGGCACTGCAGCTTTAGCTTTATTGGCCTGTTTGCTGCTATCGCCATGAGGGAAAGACGAGTCACACTAAGCTGCAGCACAATTTGTGTAATTAGCGACAGCGCTGATGAGCTTCACTCCCTTAGTCTCACTTACTGTTTGCTGTGCTCTTTGGAGTAATTATCAGGCAAGAAGAGTCCATATGAACCCACCCCCGCATTGTCTCAACAGGCCCAGTTTGTTTTCCTGGTGGTGTTTAGTCAGCTATTAAATCTCAAGGAGGTTTTTAGGAGTTTGGATAAAAGATTACTTGTTTCAGCAAAACACACTGAGCAATTAAATTGATAAATCCTGCTAACCGCACGCAGTCAGGAGAGAGAGGTGAACTGGGGCCTAAAGGTGTGACAGGTCCACAAGGCGAGATCGGGGCCAGGGGGCCTCCAGGAAAACCAGGACTGATGGGCTTCCAAGGGGAACAGGGTCTGCCAGGAATCGCAGGAAAGACCGGTGTACCTGTGAGTAGGATTGTTTTAACAAACGGCTCTAATTTTATCGTCTGACTTTAAGTTACGTTTCATAAATGGCTTCTTGTGTTTCAGGGTAAATTAGCAAGTGAGCAGCACATCAGAGAGCTGTGTGGTTCCATGATTGATGGTGAGAAATCTTAAACCTGTTCTCCAGTCATGATCCACACATTTACCAGAACTTACCCTATCGTGTCCTCCGTCATCCAGGCCAGATTGCACAGCTAGCGGCCAACCTGCGGAGGCCCTTGACCCCAGGAACAGTGGGCCGGCCCGGCCCCGCGGGTCCTCCAGGAAAGCAAGGGGTTGCTGGTTCGGTCGGGCATCCAGGGACCCGTGGACCGCCAGGATACAGAGGTCTGCCAGGAGAACTTGGCGATCCAGGTCCCAGAGGTACGAGAAATTATACAGTTTCTAACAAAGTGCACAAAACGAATCCTCATATTGACTCCTCTCAACATGCCTCATCAATGTCGCCAAATAAATCAATCATTGTCTTGTCTGACCATAAATCTTTTCTCCAGAAGCATTTTGTGTCATCCATTATCGGCATCCAATAATGTTAAACTGTCTTTACCTTTTATGATGGGCTGGAATGTTTACGATTCCTGGACTGTTATTGAACATCATAACAAAGTGACAGCATGTCGGCAGCATCATGCTGCAGATCGTTTCGCTGCCAGTGGTGCTGCTACATTGGACAAATTGAGTGAAATATTTAAGACAGAAAACTACCTCCAAATATTTCAATTCCCCTTGTAACTGTCCAGCGAGAACATTATTATGCCTCAAAACTGCTTTGAAATGGATGAAACAGGCTGATTTTAAGATTTTAAAAAGGCCCTGACATCAACACTATAAAAAGCAGTCATATTGTTTGGAAATTCAAAGTTGAAGTTGTTTGTTGTATCACTAATTCAAAAAGAACAGTTCAAAAGCTGTTTTTACTTAACAATTTTTACCAGATTTTTACTTAACCTGGTAAAAACCACTTGTTTTATGCTTTCCTTTGTCTGGACTGAACAATTGTCGCCGGAGGCATGGACTCTGACGTTTTAAATTTTACCCAATTCCTAACGTTTGCCTGTGACTTGTATAATGTACGAGTTCGACGCTATGAAGCTTAGCGGAAAGTAGCTATGCTGTAAATAATCACCCTCAAGAGAGAAGTGCCGAGTCAAACAAGATGGCTGTTAATGTTTAGAAAGCATGGTCAATGTGGACTGAACTACTTCGTTTACTTTCACTGTTGCCATTGCTAAAACTACAGGCAGAATACAAATCTAAAGCAGAGCAAAAAATCAATATAATTGTTCACAATTTCTCCCTCTGTTCGCTGGGTTAAAATTCTACCAGAGAAATCCAAGTGAATGGGAGAAAGCCCAGACGGAACATTGAAGAGAGATTAGAATTGGGAGGAATTACTTAGGAAGGCAATATACTTATAGGTACAAAACTGGTATTACATGCAGCATAAGCGAATACAACTAGTTTTTGGGTTTTTTTCAGAGGTCACAAAGCTGGAAATAAATGTTTTGTTTTTAATAACAGGTGATGTTGGTGAAGCAGGTGATAAGGGACCTGTTGGTAAAGCCATTGATGGGCCTCCTGGAGACCAAGGACACCAAGGTATAAGGCGGATATTTTAAATCACCATATGGATAACTGCCTCTAACACTTACCTGACCTCGGAAACCTTTTCTCACCCTCATTAGGTCTTCCTGGAGTACGTGGGATTGTCAAAGATGGCCGTGATGGGTCTCCTGGAGATCCGGGTGAGCCTGGAGAGTCTGGCAGGGCAGGTAGGACTGGGCATCAGGGTCCTCCAGGGATCTGTGATACAACAGCCTGCCAGGGAACGTCACCAGCTGGGAAATCCTCAAACCCCAAAAACAATTAAACATGACTTCCTGCAGCCTTACCGCTCCGCTTTTAGGAGGGAAGGTTAACACGAGGAGGAGAGGAATGACAAGAGAGCGTTCACAACAAGTCCACTTTATTTAAATACATGCATCACAAGGGAGGAATAACATCTACAAGTGTGAATAGAGGAACATCCCAAGAGTGACAGGAACACCAAAGCAACCGAGAGACCCAAAAGATTACAGGTAACATCTTGAAATAAAGCAGATCAGGCAAGGAAAAGAAAACAAGAGAACAACTGTAGTGACTCAAAAGTGTCACATAACAACTGGCATAAGTTTGTAAATGTTTCGATGCTCCATTTGTTTCGATTATCATCAACGTGACAACTGTGACCGTCTCTGATCTGAACGCCCATTTGACACGGCTTATTGTGTGAATCACAGGTGTTACTTCAATATACAAACTGACAGTGTAAAATATGGACGAAGGTGCTGGAGCTGTATATGTACTGTAAAAGTAATAAAATAACAATTTCCCAGGTGCCCCGAAATTGTGTAGAATAATGCAAAAAAACAAAAACTGTTTGGGTTTTTTTTACAGCTTTTTTTTTGTTTACAGCTTGTTTTTTTTATATAACTTGTAAAAGTTATATATTTACCTTTAGTGAAGGTGATTCACTAAAGGAAAGAGAATAAACCAGATAAAACTTGTGGATGCATAAATCAGACCTGTATAATTCATAAAGAAATTAGAAAAAGTGTATTTTTATTTTTTGGTTTTTCAATCAGCAATGACCACATCCACTGTGTACCGCCGGTGCTGTAACTATTAAATATACATTACTTTAAATACTATTTATTATTGTGGGTGACTGTTGTATGTATAGTAAGATGCTACAGCGACATGTTGTAAGAACAAATAAAGCCACTTTTCAGGAAAACAATACTCTTCTCTACATATCAAATGAGCCCAACACGTCATTATAACTCCATTAATTCACTATTGTCCCAAGGTTATATATAAAAATGCATAAATATTAATACAAAAGACAATATACAGAGTATTGTAAGTTTAAGAACATCAGCTGTAAAAGTAACACAACGGAACATTTAAATAAAATACAAAAATGACACATTAATAAAACAAAATGGGTCGAGAGCAGTCTTATTCCCATATTCAATTTTTCAAAAGAAAACAGTGCCATCTAGTGTGAAATACAGTTTTTAAAGTTTAGCAGCTGAATGGAACTGGTTTTTGCAATTCTGATACTAAAGTGACACTTAGTGGTCTTACAATGCAACTGCAGAAAACCTGCTATCTTTGAGTGTCTCTCAATCAGACAAGGGAACTTTCCACTCTCTAAGGCAGAGTTAAATCATAAACTTTTCAAACACATAAAATAAACCTTTCAGTTAAGCCCTACAGACTCCCTCGGTTTACTGACTCAATTTAAAGTGCCGTCTTACATGTGGGTTAAACGTGTAGCAGATCATTGCTCAGCTGCAAGAGAAGTGCTCAGTGTCTTGTCTTTCTTTGGGTTGGATGGTTTACCTGGAGAGGGGCTGGACTTTAAAAACCTCTCTCTCTCATTATTGAAGACCTTCTGAAACTCCTGCCAAAGAAGAAATTTTAATTTCAGATATTTTCAGCCTACGTACAGTCATCAGAGAAAGGTCTCAGAAGTGGAAGATAACTTTTGGAGTTTTTTGTTTTTATACTAAACTGAACAATTAACAACATCTTATAAGTTGGGAATGCACACAATTTACAGATATAATTATTAATTGACAGCCGATCTTAATTATTCTGTGACTTGGTCACAATTTGTCAGCTTCTGCTTTCCTTTACTTCAGTTAAGTTTTGATTTAAAGATGTAATTTTTTTGTAATTCAATGTAATTTTAGTCCTGAAACATGGTTCTCCATAATGCTCAAAAATATAATGATCATCACCAAAAAGTACAGCCTGATGGAAGATTCTGTTTTCAGCTGTTTTCTTGACCATTTACTGGAAGCACCTTCACAGAGGGAGCTTATCAGGAAGCCTCATTGTTAGCACCGCCTGGGACTCAATAAAACATTCACCTATACTTCTTTGTTTTCCTACCTGAATAAACATGAAAAAATAGACTTAACTGGTTCTGAAAAGTTAAAATTAATAAAAAAGACGTAAACACGAATCAACTAGACATCTATTCTATTCCAGAGCTGTTATATTCCAGAAATGCAACCTGCATGGAGACCCGATAAATACAAAGTGTTCAGGTTCAACAGACAAGATCAAGAAAGATTGAAACCCGACCACCACTGCGTAGGACACACAAGGTGAAACTGGGCCAAGAAATATTACAAGAAAATCGGATCAGATGGACGGACCTGCGGCTGGATCAGTAACAGGTAACAGAGCTGCACTTCAACTCAGAAGCCAGAAAGGTGGAGGTGAGAAGACTCATTTTCTTCTGCTAGAAGATGATGAGTCTATCTTCATCTTCTAGTTGAAGATGGACTCAAAATCAACTCCTAAAACTACTGACAGTTTTTAGAAGTCACTTTTCTTCAAGCAAAAAAAATAAAACTTCATAATTGTGCACACAGGGTACATAACTGCAAGGAAAAAAGCTATTTACAGTAAAAAAAAATAATAAAAAAAAACAGGTCTACATACAGGCATATCTTGAAAACAGAAATAAATTCAAGACAAAAGAAAGTGCCTGAAAATGGCTTTATAAGTTGATGTTCTACACAGGCTTACCTCCTTGAAGCTGTCTCCATACATTTTCTTGATGTATCTTAGATAAGCTGTGGTCCACTGCAGCGTCGTGACTTTGTCTGTGTTCGAGTCACAGAATGGCACCATGGTGTTCAGCTCATCACAGCAGGAGCGGATCCTCTTCCTGTCCGTCACCAGACACATACAGTAAATCGAGTAGCATTGTATTGTTGTCTATTGAGTCATTTCCTAAGATTCACATACTACTTATGTTTATCTTTTAATAATTTATTCAAGTCCTATGATTTCTTTGTTTCAGCTATTTTGTTTCAACAGCTTTCAAGAGTTTCAGGAACCCCTGATCATTCATGTAACTTCATTGAAAAAAATTATTCTTTAGAAAAGTGAACTGAGGATGCTAACATTAGTGTTGGGGACGTCTGTGCTGCTGCAACACGTTTTGCTAACTCCGTTTTGCACAACTTGCACACAGTAACTGTCTTTTCCAGTGTCTCATCAAGAGTTTTTTGAATGGTAAATGGACTGAACTTATATAGCGCTTTTCCAACCATTTTGACCACTCAAAGCGCTTTACACTAGAGTCACATTCACCCATTTGCACTCACAAATGCTCAAACATTTATACACTGATATGCAGATCGGTAGGCAATTTGGGGCTAAGGAATCGAACCTACAACCTTCCTATCACAAGACAACTACTGTACCCACAGAGCCACAGTCGCCCCAGTTGAAGCAAAAATTATCCCCTGGTGTACCAAGAGAAACTATTCCAGCACGAACCTTTGTATGTCCAAAAACATTTAATTGTGTTAAAAATTTTAACATGTCAAAATCAATCCAATTAATTAATTTAAATTAATACATAATCCACGCGAGTTGTGGATTTTGTGAGCAATATCGGAGAAAGCAATGTTGAGTGTGCAGCCAACATTAAATCTAAAGAAAATACTTTATAAGATGAAATACGAGGTGGAAATTCAACTAACACAGTTTAAAATGGCTCACCTGCGCTCCCTCTCTTTGCTGTTGTGTTTCTCCTTGCGTTGGGTCAGTGACAATGAAGATCGGGCTCTTTTGCAGCCGCCCCTCCTGGACTTCTTGGATGGTTTTGGAGCAGTTTTAGCAGCTTTGGGAGGTTCAGGGCACAAGCTGCTGCAATGCCCTCTGTAAACAGCATGTGGCACCACATCCTCTGTGTAAAACAGCAATGGGACACAGACTTAAAAAATGCTGCTAGTTTAATAGACAAAGAAATTAACAGAGTTTCTACTTAGAGTAATGACTCGTACTTTCAGTGAACATCAACTCCTGCTCTTCTCTGGGGTTGCTGCTGTCAGCGTAGACGGTTTTTATCACAGAGGTCTCAGGGTGAAAGCTAAATGAAAAACTGGGGGGCATTATTAAACCCTGATGTATGTTGGGCTCAGCCATGTGTGCAATAACCTGCAATTGCAGCAGAAAACATTAAGGATTAAACTGATTGATTAAACGTGCTGCCTAAATCTATGAAATTGATTGGTGATGTTAATTTCTATCCCACCTGCCCAAAGACATTGGTTATCGGTTCGAAAACACCTCCGACATGAGAGCTAGAGAGCTTAAAAGAATTTGCTCGGTCAGCTTTCACCCACTTTTGTGTTTGAGGATGTGTGGATGCCTCTTGAGCCTCTGCTGAGTGTTCAAATACTGTCAAAAGACTGAAGAGAACAGAAAAGCAAAGGTTGCTGCACACAGTGCAAAAATAATAACACAACAGCGTTACACGTCTTAAAAAATTATTACATTATATAACTGAAACTAACTTGCTGAGAACAGCAGAGTGGCTATCTGGCTGCATTGTGGTGTCGGCACACATGCTGTTGAATCTTTTCTCCAGACACACTCTTGCAGCTGATATGGATCGGTTCTTGGAAAACTCCTCTTTGACGGTCACCTTGATTGGGCTTTCTTCACCTCTGATTCTGGCCAGCACAAAACTTGGAACCTCACCATAAAACACAGGAGTCTTTTCCCCTGGCATTACCAGATTGTGGTCATCATTTGAGGTTGAAGTTGACAAGTCAATGGCTTGACTAGACGTGTTGGGGGAAATCCCTGTAGAACAAGTGGCATTTTGAACTGCTACTATAGCTGAAGATGGACTGGTATCAGAGTCGTCTGAAAGCCCAGGCTCCACTTGCGACTGGTTGAGGTGCTGAAGGTGAGAGTAATCAAAATCTGACATCTCTGTTAGATCAAACTCTGAGCTAGTTGTCAGCCCCTGACTCTGGGTCCCGCATGCACCTTGGCTCCAAATCAAACCGATGACATCAGAGGTGTGTTCACTTGATGATGTATGAAGAGTTTTATAAACTGGGTGAAGGGATGACATGTTTCACTCTGAAGATAGAAATGAAATAAATAAAAATATGACTTATTTTAGAGGCCAAAGCCCACTTCAGGTTAATCACTGTTAAACATTTTGAATTAAATAAACATTACGCCAGTGTATTTTCTTAAGCACTTAAGTATAAAGTGGAAGTAAAATTATGCCATTTTCAAAACCTGCAAGTCTGGCATGCATCTGTAACAGCTCAACTTTACTCTGGCCCCCCTAAATAAAATGTCACTAAATTAGTAAATAGACTGCATCAGTTTATAATATAATTTTAGTATAAGTACGGATGTTCTGTGAATGCTTCAGAGGCCCAGGTGAGAGGAATCTTAAGCGGCCAAGAGGTCTATAGTAACTCTGGAGGGGCTGCAGAGAGTCACGGCTCAGGTGGGGAAATCATGCACAGACATATTAGTCATGCCACACTAGCCCCATGATGACACAAGGTGATGGCTGGCTCATGCAATTGGGATAATTGGATAGATGAGATTAAACATTTTTGGTCCTAATCTTGAGTTATTTTGCATAGAAGAACAGGCAAAAGAATAAATAAAATTGAACTCAAGACATGCTAAGCTAGTGAGGACCTAAATTCTGTTAGAAATTGACTCAAAAACGTACAAATAGACACCAGTCTTTTCAGATGTTATATTTAAAAGAACTATAGAAACTATTTTGTCTTCACTTAAGTATCGTGTGCTATTTTGTTAAAATAGCTGGTAAAACATTCATGATTGTGGTGGTTGCGTAAGAAAATGTGAACAAAAGTATAAATTCTTCAGCTATTTGACTTTTATAAGGTTAAGCTAAAAGTTTCGTACTAAGGAGCCCTACATTACGCTGCTGGTTGATCCAATTAAACAAAACGTCCTCTCATTAAGAAAGACAAAAAATGCGGAATTTATTAGTTTATTGGTTATACTGAGACAAAATATGCGTACATTAACACATACGTACTATAGCACGGCATATATTAAGTTAAATTTTTATTTACAAAAGCATAAAAATACGTATAGAGATTGCTTATGATGAGACAGTGAAAAACGGCTACCTTAAGAGTAAAAAACTATTTGATAAATTCTTAAACAAATGTACCTAAACATACCGATATCAATGAATAATTCTTACTCACGAGGCGGTTGTTGGAGGGATTTCTTTCCAAATGGACGAATTTTGTTTCTTCAGCATTTAAGCGTTGTTTACCATAATTAGCAGATAGCTGGTGAACGCTACATTAGCATTTTAGCTAAGCGACTACCACACTAACGTTCGGCTACATACACCGTCGCCATCTTTGAATGCACTACACAATACCCATACCTAAAATAATTAATTATAAAAGTTTACTTTATATATATGCATATATAAAAAAGTAAAAGTTCCTTGCAGCTAGATCTCTGTTGCTTACTTCAGCGATAACTTCTGAATTGATGGTCGGAAAAGTGATGTACGACGTCAATTATATTCCCCAATGTATCAGAATTTTAAAGAAAACCTAATTTCTAAAATATAACATACTCAATTTTAGAAAGAATATTAGATGTTAAGTTTTTGTTTATTTTGGCATTCACTTTTATAAATCAACATAAACGCATATGTACAAAAACCAGCTTTATCAAGTAAAGTATACTGAAAACATGACGGCACTAATTAACCCTAGAAAAGTGACAGAAAATATTCAGAATCACTGTGTGAGGAAAAGACAAGCACCAGTTCCCCTCATAACTCATCAAGGATAAGTGTGTTTATATATGAAATATTCATTCTTAAAGTAATGACATGTCAGGTGAAATATTGGAAAATGTGGGTTATGAGAGCAATTATTTCAGTAATATCAAACTGCTGCAAATAAAAAACATAACTATGCAAAAATGTGCAGCTGTAGAATGTTAGATGGAGTAACCTGTTATTACTAAAATGTCAGATTCCCCCAAAACCCCCAAAAAGAAATTGTGAAGGTCAAATCTGACCTTCTTGTCTTCAATCTGACATTGTTGATAATTTTTTTGATGCTTACCATTGAATGAAGCCTTTCAACAAAAACACATCTCTTCTAAATGTAAAATTAAAACACCCTCCTAAAAAAAGACAAAGAAAACCCTCCTTCCACCTTATCATAAATGTAAAACACACTTTTGGGGTAGATGACATAACATGAGAAGTTTTTACTCTTTTTGGAAATAAAAAAAGTTAATTTTCCAAACTAATAGCTTATTTTGTCAAATGATTTCAACATAAATGGATATCTGTACCGATGGACCTAATCAAAACAAAAATCCAGTGAAGAAGCACTGACAAGTTAAATTTTTTACAAGTTTTAAAATATCGCTTTATTGACTTGTAGCATTCTAAAAGAACACTGAAACAAGTTACATTTTTATGAGCATAAAAATGTAACAAACAAGACAACGTAATACAGTGATGTAATGACTCTTAAAAACAAACAAAAAAACTACTTTTGTACAAAGCTTTTTAAACTATTTCCTTCCAGAAATGCCCCTAGATGGTATAATATACAACAATTTACAAGGTGTAGGTCATAATCAAATAACTACTATGACTGGAAACAAAGTCGAACATAATTAACACAAAAACTCAGCATTTCTGTATCAGTTAACCATTACAGATTTTACCAATGGGCTTGCCTGTGGATCAAGTTGTAATATAAATGAAACTGCCTTTACAAAACCATACATTTCAGGAAGCAATATTAAAGTGTCTTATAGCCTTGGAATCCTAAAGAAAACATATATAATTTGAGAGTTTGAGAGATTTGCAAGTCTCAATACTAGATCAATACATTTTTAAGATCCAAGACTGTCCATACTTTGTTAATTTTTTATTGAAACTTTGCCGTGCTAAACCTCTGTTTTAGTAATTTAACGACATTCCATCTTCATACCCTACATTTTGTTAACGAGCAGGAGCTCCTCGTCCTGGCCCTCTTGCACGTCCTCTGAACCAATTATCCATTGCTCTGCCTCTACTTGTTCCCCTGTTCCTATTGAATGGGGAGCCAAACTGTGGTGTTTTCATAGAGGAGGCATCATGACTATTCATCACAGGATCTGAAACTGGTAATGGACCATCAGAAGGAGTGGGAAGTAAGGCACCTCTGTGTCTTTGAGGTTGCACAGCTTGTTGATTTTGTGGGCTGTCAATGTCATGGAATGAATGTTCTTCTCTCTTTGGACCGGGACCTAAAGGCCTATTAAATGGTGCTGGAGGTCCTTCATGAGGGCCATGGTTGCCTTGATGAGGACCTCTTCTCCCCCTGCTAGTTGTTTGACCTGGATGTCTTTGTTCCCTTTCCCTCCTATCTACATCTCTTCTATCATATTCTGGAAACTCTGAGTTTGAATCCCATCTACCAGGTCTAAAATCTGAATTATTGGGTGACACTCCCCTACATTCTGCGCTGCTAGGCCCTTGTCTCATTATTGGACCCCTTCTTACTCTCCTAAAGTTATGCTCAAATCCTTCAGGGTCTGCTCCTGCATCCATGTCTGTACTATGCCTTTCCGAGCAGGATTCCCCAAAATCTGAAACTCTCCTATCTGACTCGGGACCTTCATCATTGAAATTTCTGTAGGATGTTTCTGGGTATCTTAAATCTGGACCTCCTGGAGCCTCCATCTCAAATGGTCTCCTGTTTGGATGTTTGGCTCCCCTTTGAGGCCAGGGCGTCCCACGATCATGGCCTCTCATATCCCCCTCAAAGTCATGATGTCTCCTATCATCATCCATGTTTGCATGTCTTTGCTGAACCGAACCTCGTCCTCTACTTCGGACTCCACCCCAGCTTTGTCTTCTATTGCATGGACCCCCTCTCCTTCTGAAAAATGTCCCAGAATCTTCTCTATCAGGCTCAGTCCATTCATGTTCTTCTCTTTCTCTATTAGGGCCAGGACAATCCATGTCTGGGTTGTCATGAACAGGCTCTGGATGCCTAAAACCAGGCCCATCCCAGTCATCTCCAGAAACAGAAAACTGCACATTTTCTCCATCCTGTGTCCATTCACTATGATTATCATGGAAATTAAGGCCTTCACCCGGTTCATCAGGATGATCTCGGAAAGTCTCTAAATTTCTGTCGCTACTGTTATCCCAAATATCTCCAGAAGATTCACCTCCCTCCAGCTCTTCAAATCTTGGCCCTCTTCTGTCTAACCATTTCCCCTCAAAGGCACCACCCCTCCGACTTGGTGCAAAGCCACGGGCATTTGGTCCCGGTCTTCTGATGCTTCTTCTCATTACCCTTGAGGGTCTAAAATTTCGACCTCTCCTATCAGATTCTAAGACCTCAAAATCAGGAAATTCTTGAACAGGTTCAGCATCCCCCCAGTCATTTTGTCTGTCATATCCAAGATCCTCTGTATTTGCCCTTTCCTCCCTGGCACCTCGACCTCTACAATCACTTGATTCTCTCCAGTCAGGTCTTCGGCCATCCATGCTTGGACGTGGTCTTACAGGCATGGGTTCTCTAAAGCTTGGGCCCCCTGGATTTTGTTTGTCAGGGACTGGGCCCTCATAATCTGGTCTCCTACAAAATCTTGGTCCTATCCTTGGAGTCCCAGGACCTCCCACATTTCTGTTATGTTCCACTTCTTCAGGGTGCACCACGTTTCTATTAGGCTGCAGAACCTCCATATTTGAAATTGTTCTTCCTTGCTCTGGACACCTGAATTGTGAGTCTCTTGGAGGGCTTCTGTTTGCTTGTTTCACATTTGGAGCCACTCTTTCTGGCCACGGGTCTCTAATGTTTGGGCCTTCGGGACATTCAACTGGAGGACCTATTCTCCCAGTTCTTGGAACCCCTGGTCCTGTTCTATTTAATTCTGAACCCACCATATCTGAATTAGAACCTCTGAGATTTGGACTTCTCCCCCTGTGTTCTGAGCCTTCCAAATTTAGACATGCAACGTCTGTTACATTTCCCCTGAAGTGTGGTCCTCCCTGTACAGGCTTAGGACCTTCTAAACCCGGGAGAATTCTTGCTTGTCCTTGTTCTGTGCTATCAGGCCCAGCACGCCCCAAATATGTTCCTTTTCTTTCAGATCCTGGTCCCCAGTTTTCTGGTTCTTGTGATCCTCTCCTGTCAGAATTTTGGTTATCCATAGCAGGACTCCTCATTTCATTTACAGGCCTACTGAAATCTGGACCTCCAGTCATTCTCCTGTCGATTTTTGGGCCACCCAGGATGGCATTTGTATTATCAAACCCTTGCTCAATAAAATTTGGATGTTCAGATATTTTGTCTGGCCCAGGTCTTTGCGCAGTTAAGTATCTGCCTTTGGGACCTGGCCCTCGGAAAACTGGACCTCTACCTCCTCTACCTGGGGGACCAGTATTTTCAATAGGAAGACTTCCTTTATTGTAACCTCTAAATTCTCGATTTTCGGACCTGTGTTGCTCCATTGACAAGCCTCTTGTTTCAGGCCCTCCTCTGAAATTTGGACCTCCTCTTCCTCTCCATTCATTCCCAGGACCCTCCTTATTTGGACCCCTTTGATCAATCCCTGGACCAGGGGCATCTGGTCCTCTCCTTTCAGGCCAGTTTCTTTGTTCAAGTCTTTGTCCCACGAGATCTGGACGCCCTGGTCCTCTACTGTCATGCAAAGGGTTCTCATTCTTAGGACCTATCCATTCGGGTTCCTGTATCTTAAAATCTGGACCCACTGGTTCTCTCCTGCCATGCATTGAGGCTTCAATGTCAGGGCCTTTATTTTCTGACCATTTCCCCATCATATCTGAACACACAGGTTGACTAGTGTCATTCCTTGTGAAGTGCAACTCAGGATTTCTTATTTCAGTTCTAGGTCCTACAAAATCTGTCCCTCTTGGTCCCCTAAAATCATGCATGAAAGTTTGTCGGTCTGGACTTTGTTCTTTATTTCTTTGTCCATACTGAAAGTTTTGAATGCCTATTTTGCAAGGTCCCTGACTCTCCAAATTTTTCACTCTTTCACCAAACTGATGGGTACTCCAATCATTTTGTGTAAATGTTCCTGTTCTGACCAGATGTGTTAACTCCCTATTTAATCCTTTTTGAGCTTCTCCACTGTCTGACTGTGGGGGATTTGAACATAAAGGTCTTTCAGGTGGACAAAGGCCCTTATTTTGATTTATCTGAAATGACCCTGGACCTCTCCAGTCTGGATTTGAAACATCTGGCTTGTCTCCACATTCTAGACCATCACTGCAGTCTGGATCTCCTTTAATGGGTTGAGATTCCCTTTTCCCAAGTCCTCTTTCACCAACGGAAATACTTTCAGCATGTTTTGAATGTGTCTGATCTCCTCTGAATCCAAAAAAAGTTGGGTTGTGACCTGTTTTATTAACCATTCTAATATGAGAAGCCAAAGTCCCAGGATGTGAAATCCTTCCTTCAAACTGTGGACCCCCAAATGATGTGTCTATTTTCATAATGTCTGACTTGCTGTCTGACTTCTTTGGCTGTGATCTTAACTCATCTGTTTTCAAAAAAGGCAAAGGTTCTCTGTAATAGCCGACATTTTGGTCATTAATATTTGGGTTACGATGTTGAACAGCTGAGATACAATCTTTTGACACAGGCAGAGGTCTATCTGACAACTGGCTTCTAACAAATTGATTTTGGGTCTCAATTTGTGTTCTTAATACTGGAATTTCAGAATTTGATGCACTTTGCACAACATTTTGCATCACACCAGAGCATGGACGAGTTACGCGTTGGTTAATGACTTGGAAAGAAGAACTTTCTGTCCCTTGCATTTTATCTGTTATTTCTGAAACTCTTGGGATAATCTGTGAATCAGTTACATTGGGGTTATGATTTTTTATCAAATTTAACATTGAGCCCTGAAGGCATGTTGCTTGTTGCATTACACGTCTCTCTGAACCATCTGCAGGAGTGTTCTGAGTGCTTGGAGTAGGTCCCAAAGCATTTCTCATTATATGCTGCATGTCAAGCCCTTTTCTATCAGGCCCTGTAAACCCAATTTTCTTGTCCACTAGATCTGTTTGGGTCCTACTGTGTTCAGAATCTTTTATATTTGCTGTTGGATTTCCAGTACTTTGAAAACTTGGACCAGGTAGAACACTGTGTAAAATAGCATCCCTTTCTGGTCCTGAGTCCTGGATGTGTGGTCCTTTTTGAAGACTGGAGGTTGTTTGACGACTAACTGCCACAGAGTCATTTTCATCCTTAAGAAATGGTGCTGAAGCACTGTTTTGTTCCTCAGAATCTGCAGTTCTAGCACAGTCACCTTCAGTGCTGAAAGGTTTTGAAAACTGTGGTTCTGGATCTGGACTTTCAGGAGAATCTCGAAGAGGTGGATCAATTTCTCTCAGAGGAATTTTGCTTTCAATTTTGTCTTGAAACCATGTTTCCTGCAGAGACGGTTTGTTTTCTTGACTAGGAGAACTGTTAATTTGATTATCGCATTGACTGATTGACGGTTCTAAAATCTCAGTCTTCACATTTTGAATAAGTGCAACCGAGTGTTTAACAGGGTTCTCAACAAGATTACACTCAAGCTTAAGTTCACATGGCTCATTTTTAATTCCAACAACTGATGGTGTTGATTCTATTGATGTCTTTACGGTCTCAGAAAGATTGCATGGACCACTTCTGTGCTTTGTTTTATCAATGACTTGTAAAGGAGCTCCCCTGTGGCGTTTTGGTGAAAGAGAGGCAGACTGTTTTCTTCTTGGTGAAGATGAGGACCTTCTCAGCCCGTGAGAATGTCTGCCAGCAGCATGGTCTTTTCGATGGTGTCCTGGATAATCAGATGGATCTCTGGTTCTGTGCCTTGACCTCTCTCTTTCACTTCGGTGTCGATCCTTGTCTCTATGTCTCCTAGAATGTGACCGAGAACGCCTCCGTGACTTTCTTGAAGGGCTTCTGCGGTCCCTTTCTCGACGACTCCGTTTTTTAGGTGACAACCTTCGCCTTCTGCTGTGGTGTGAATTTGGAGAATCGCCTTTATTCCCAACACTATCCCCAGTCCTTGGTGAACCATCATTAGTCTTTGTACTCCCTCCCTTAAATACATCATCTTGGATTTCATCAAAAAGTGACTCATCTTCAGGGTCATAAGCTACATCAGAGTCTTCAATCTCTCCAGCAGATGAATATTTCTCACATTCCTTTGCATTTTCTTTCATTCCCATTTGTTCTGTCAGTGTATTTGTAGTATCTTTTAAATTATCACTGACATTTGTATGTTCTAGCTTAACAGTTTCTGACTTTACAGCAGAATTATCCTCCATCACTGTATTGTTGTTGACATTGTCAGATTTATCTGCAGGCTTTGAACCTGTTGGTATTACAGCACTCTGCACAGCTGACAGCTGACCAAGTGGGAAAGATTTTGTGGGAGGAGACATCAATGTATCAGAAACAGAAAAGTGAGCCATAAACATACCCACAGCTTCTCTCTGTTTACGCAGCACCTCTTCCTGCTCTTTTAGCTGTCGCTTTTGCTCTTCAATTTGCTTATTTAGTTCCTCAAGCATCCGCTGCTGTTCACTCAGTGTTGCAGCTGAGACAACTACAGCGCCTGTATGAAAAGTCGACACTACAGAAGTTGGGTTAGATTTAAGTGTAGTTGGAGTGGAATCAGAAACTGGTGTTGGTAATGTTGGTGCCTCTGCATTTTGGGTTGGAATGGGGAGCTTTGTTACGAGAGCATCACTTTGAAATACTTCAAAGATAGTTTCATCTTCTGGATCATAGGCCACATCGTCTTCCACCAAGCCTGATAATGTAGAGTCATCAGTCTTGTTACTGTCTGTGATTTGTGGAGTAAAAATTTTGTATCCCTTTGCAGGATCATATTCCTCTTCAGGGTCATAGGGTCTGTCAAAGTCATCTTCCTTTTCTTCTTCTTGTTCTACCCGTTTGACTTTTGATTTCTGTCCATACTGCTGGACTATTGGATCAACCATAGGTCCAGACACTTTAGGGAACACTGGTTTCTTCTTGGAACTTTCTGTTGCTTTGGGGGAACTCCCGTCAGAGGAGGTTGTTGGGTCTGACTCCTTTCCCCCAAACAATGTCTTCAAAATAGTCTGTAATGGGTTATTATTGCTGGATGATGGTGGAACATTCTTGACTGAGTTGCTAACAGATGTGGACTCAGTGGCAGCAATGGATGAGACTGAAGGAGTTGCTTTAATGGAACTTAAAAGGGAAGGTATGGTAATTGAGCCAGAAGAGGAAGAATCCGATGGCGAACCAGGAGGGGAGGAAGTAGCAGGAGTCTCTGGATCATATGGTTTGAACATGTCCAACTTGTCAGAACCATAGAGAACTGGTGGTTTTGGAATCCACATAGGGTCTTTGGACATGTTAACTTTGGGTTTTTTCTCTTCAATTTCCTGAGGCAAGCTTCCTGGACGCTTTAACTTCTGGACAATTGCTAGACCCAAAAGAAGATTGGGTCTGTTCTTTTCAAGGCCTGAAAAAACAAACAAAATCAATTAAACAAAGTATTCCAAATTATTTTACTTAAATACAACTTAAAAGCTCTGAAATATTCCTGACTGACAATTAGAAACAAAAACATTGACCTTTCTAACAAGTTTCTGTATGTATATCAACACTTTAGCTGAATTTAGGCTACATAAAAAAAACAAGTACTTTTCTATGCAAATGTAAACTCAGAAGATGTACCTATGAATTGTTACATTTTCCCTTTATTGGTCCTAATGAGTGATTAGCAGGTCAGAAAAATCTGATTTTTTTGTACTTCTTTAAAACTAATAACTCTCACTATTTTTTGTGTTTAAAAGAATCAAATTCATCAGTAAAAATTAAAGAAGGTTAGGGAAAGTCATATTTCTTTCATCTTCTGTTGGATTCTAAACGCCTATCTCTATCAACAAAACTGTTGCACTTTTTTCTTATTTATACGTCATATAGAAAGAAAAATCAAATGTTATCAAAATAGAATCAGCAGCAAAAATCTGAATTGGTCAGAGACAGACTGATCAGTGCATTTTTGGTCAAAATAAAATTCAAATAAAAGGACTTTTAAAGATAGGGTGAAGTTAAACGTCACTTGACATGACGTTAGCATGATAAAACATAAAAGTTAAATATTTTCATACCTGGACCTTCAAAAGGTTGTAGTATGGATGGGATCGACTCATTTGCGCCAAGAGGGACAAGATATACATCTTTGATGGAACGGCTTATGTTGGCAACGACACCAAAACGGCCTCTGCTGCTGAAGTAGGAAAACAGCGACACGTAGGCTACCTCTTCCTCCTCTGTTGCAGGGTGAAACCGGATCACACACAACTCCTAAACAAAACAGAAGAATGAGTAAAAATAACGGATACACCCTCAACACTATCTTGCAAGGTGAAAGCATAAACATAAAAAACATCTTGCTTGCCTTTGTAACCGAGGTCTTCAGTTTTACAACATAATCCCACACAGTCTCAGGTAAGATTCTCCCCCCGATTTGTATGGTATCAGGCAAATCCTGCACAACACACAAAAAAAGTAGTTTTATAATGATTTCCTCTATGAGAGAGGCAGATGTGCTCAGCTAGCATTAAGCATCATTGTGCATTACTATACCGCTTTAATATTTTCAGCCGGTCCTGAAACCAGATATCCCTTCGTCACAAACTTGGCCACCGTGAGCATGTTTACAAAGCCTTTCCACAGAATGCCCTGCTTAGCTAGGAACGGTGTAGTATCACCATCTGCTGGGGTCTTAGCGACTGTGGCTCTGAAACACAAGCAATGGCAGAATACAATTTACATCCCCGTATTTCTTCCCAAAAAGACTAAAACAAGATTTAGAATTTAAACTCTTTAAGTACCTGGAGGATGCACCACTAAGTCTTGGGTCAGAAGAGGAGGATGGCTTCATTAAGATTGATTTGGGTAATGCTTTTGGTGGTGGTACTGAGGGTGGTGGTGCTGAGCTTGGTGCCAGGCTACCTTTTATAGCAGCGTATGGAGCTGCTTGTTTGGAAACAATGTTACTAAGGCCAGAGTTGCCACCTGAGGAAGTAGCAAACCTGTTTGCTGCAGTTCGGGGGTCACGTCTTGTAATGGTTACAGTGGAGACAGTGGGAATCACAACTGGTGTATATGATCTCTTTAGTGCAGGCACTGTGGATCCCTCTGGAGTTGGAGAAGCAGGAGACTCCATGATGGGGGAAGCCGGAGACTCTAATGCTGGGGAGGCAGGAGAATCTATCGTTGAGGAAGCAGGAGATTCAACAATTGTCAATTTTGGAGAATCAATGTCAATTTGGGACGATGGTTCCATCAGTGAAGATGTAGGAGACTCCATTTCAGGTGTGTCAGGTGGTGCCAACAGAGGAGACTCATCTCCCCTAGGCTTCTTCCAAGATATCTTATCAGTCTTGTCTCTTAATGTAGAGACCTTTGCCTTTTTCTTAGCAGGTTCTTCACCTTCAATAGCTTGCATCTGGCCTTTGAGAATGAATACAACATTATTTTAACCAATACATTTTATGATAACTTTACATGCTCATCAATGATACATTATAAGTATTATTTAGATTACATAGATAATATTTTCAAGTATTCAAAAAGTTATTTTAAATGCACATAAACAAGTTTAGATAGTTTGTATACCAATCTCATTATCAAATATCATTTCTGACTTTCTTCTCCCTCTCTGTGTAAAATACTAAGCAGTGCAAAAATACAAAGCAGTTTCTATTGCTACAACACAGCATTAAAGTCAAAGAGCAAAGCAAACCTGAAGCTCATCAATTTTTACTGTATAATAGTAGTTGAATCAGTTGATAAAGTTGTTTTTTGTATTTACCTGTGCATATTTTGCATTTCAAGTCAAAGAGGTGAGCCTTGTGTTCTGATGTTGTATCCTTAAGCATGCATGAAAGTATATCTGGCATCTTTTTGTTCTTGCTTGGTTGCATAACTCTAGATTTGGAAACTTGAGGAGGAAGAACTTTCTTCTGTTCCTAAGAATCAAATGTAAAATATAAATACAAAATAAGTATAATAAACATTAAAAAGTTTCACCAGTAGTGACAATAGTACAGACCGTGCTCTCAGGCTTTCTTTCAGGTCTAGGAGGATTCAAACTGGGCAGATCGATCTTCACTGCTTCAGGCTTCGGGATATTTGTCCCCTTAGCAACTTCAACTTTAACCTTTACAATCAAAAACAGTCAAATCACTCAATTTTTTTTATTTGTTTTATATAATTCATTAAAATCTCTTTTTGTTTTCAGATATTCTTTACCTGAGTTGTTTCCTTAGTAGTTGGCTCAGGGGCTTTAGTAGCCTGCATGTCCTTTTGGGTCATTCTGACCAGTCTGAAAGGGCTTATTTCTCCATTTACAACCCGATACAACAAGCCCTAGAAAACAGTTAAAAAAAAGGCAACATTTGATTTCACAGTGGGAAAAAAGATCCCATTTGCAATATGAAGAATCAGATTTGAACATCGAGAGGTTAGAAAAATAATAATACAAAAAAAAAAGTTCACTAAGATGTCAACCAACCTTATTTTTTGGATCTTTTAGGTTGAACATTATAGTTCTATACTTGTTCATGTATTTGCTGTCTGTATTGCGGAATATGTCAAACATTTCCTTCTCAATGCCAGCAACAAGTTTTACAACTTCGCTCTCAGGCATCTCCAGATCTTCACAGTCACTTACCCTAAAGAAAGAAAAAATATATCTCCAGTCATTTTACACACCAACATGAAAATGTTATTCTTGAGATCCAGACAAAAAGGATGAATTTTCTTGGTCCCCAATACAAGTCATGTCAAAAACACATTATGCATCATTTCTTGATGTATAACGGAATATTAGAGCCAAGCTAAGAGAATTTTTTTTTTCAAGAATAAAGTCATAATAGTTGCAGAAAAAGATGCAATATCTACAGAAGAAAGTCATAAAATTATGAGGGGAAAATATTATTTTAATGAGAAAAAAGCTTGGATAGTCATGAAGATCTGACGTGATCAGAAACCAAAACCGTGGGGTTCTTTCTTCAAAACAATCATTTGCACAATTGTTTTAAAGTTCTGCTACTGATAATAATTTGATGCTGATGTGTAAAATTAAGTATTTTCTTATTTGTAAAACCGATACCAAAGTACAACTTCACAAGATGCTCAACATTAATTATTATATTATGACTTTATTCTGTGATTTTTTTTCTTATCTGGGCCATGGTACTGAAGAGGTTCAAAAGGACATAATGAAAATGGCCTTTCTTTCTAATAATCCAGCTAAATTGGGTAAACTTGATATAATCAAAAGTTTCTTATACATGTTGGTAAAAAAAACAAAACAAAAACGCTAAAAGACAGAAGCACTGTGTAAAAAACTGACAAATAATATTTTAGAGGTTGTACATCCACCAATAGTGTGAATAACTACAGGTGTATCAAGAAATCAAACCATTATTTATTAATGGTTTTGAAAAAGTTAATCCCTTTAAGTTAATGACACAGAGTAACACATTTAAAATGTTTTCGTACTAGTCTCAATTATTGCTAATGAAAACCCCAGTCCAATACCTACAACCAATAAATTAAAAAAAAACTTTATCCCGTTATATTATTGGAAAATTGGGTGGAAGGAAAAAGTGTAGTAATAAAAAGACTGCACAGCTTTGAGAGAATGTGGAAGCAACGCCAATTAAGAAGCAATGGGGCAGATTCACAAGGCTTGGATCGGTGAGTTTCATCACTGAAATAAATGTAGTTTTGCATGATTTTCTAATTTCGTCTTTTAAAGCATTACTGAGGAATTTTGGCTCCATCTTCTTTACAACAGCGAACCTTGTTTAATTAAAGTTGTATTCACCCAATTTCATCAGAAAAACAATTAAAATGAAATTAGTTAATTATATGCTTCAGAGGCTTTAATGTGAGTCTCTAAAGTGGTTCTCACCTCTTAAACAAGATGGCGGTAAGGGAGCGCTGGATGCTCTGTCGGACCTGGTTATTGGGCTGAGAGGGTCTGGAGGACGGAGCGCTGGGTGCTGGAGGCACCAGCAGATTTCGAGTTTCGCTCAGCAGAGCGGGGACTGCAGACGCTTTCTGGGCCGGCTGGCTGCATGAAGACTGAGGTACAGGCTGTTTCTTTGGTATAACATACGTCGTCTTTTTGACGATCAGGGCGCCCATCTCTAGATGTTGAACAGTTGAAATGGGCGGAGCTTGTGTGGCAGCAGGTTGATCAGATTTCTCAGATGTTGGTGATGGTGAGACACCTTCTGCAGCTTTTTGCTGATCGGACACATCAGTACTTTCAGGTTCCTTTTCCTGAGACGGATTCTGTAATGGGGGTTCCTCGGCAACAGGCTGGGGGAGTAGAGGAGCGTCTGCTGTGGGCCCCTCTTGACATTGTTTCAATGATATGGCCTCAGTGTTGGGCTCAGGCTTGTCACTGGTCTCATCAGCTGCTAAAAATGAGGACAAAAGAAAAAAAATGTGGCGTTTTATAAATAAGAGAAAAACGCGCACAAATTGGTCACTGATTACTACTTATTTATCTCTCTAGTTTTCTCTAGTATATTTATTCTGTATACATGAATATTTGATTAAGATGCACATGAAGTGAACATAATTTTGTTTTCTAATTCCAGCGTTTCACACTTATGAATGAACCAGAATATGAATTATGGTCAGGAGAAGGGATCAGGTCTCCAAGATGTTGGTAAAAAAAACTGTTCTTATCTAAAAGACAATCTTTTTTACTTGCATTTGTGCATACAACTTTCATTTTTTTTATTTCTGGACTGGTGTGTACAAGAAAATCATGTCTAGTTTCAGTGCAGTAACTCTTAGAGGTAATTTCTGCTGTTATGTAACCAAGAAAAAAAATATCATACTGAACTTATATAACTAAATAAGTTATATCATTGAATTAACTTATCAGTCTACATGATTTATGTTAAGATCTTCAGCTAGGTAGCATTTCACTTTCTATGAAAGTAAAAGCTGTGAAATAAAAGAAAAAGAAATAAAATAATTTAAAATTCTTAAAAAAAAAAATACAATAATGTGAAGACACAAAGACTAGATCCAGAAGTTTCTAATCATGTGAACTTTACAGATAAAACATTTTTGCTAGAGTGGGAGGAAAGAATAAATTCATATTCGCTGCTGAATAAATAATAAGAAAAACCTTATGAATTAGCAGCAAAAAACAATGGATATATTGCTTGAGATTTTTTCCGTACTGTGACATTTTTTCCCTTGAATAAATTCTACACATTTTTCAGTTCATCTTTTTGTCATTTTGCTTATATTTCAAAGCTGTCTTTGAAAAAGTGTACTTTTCCATTCATGCTAAACAGTTTAACAATGTTTTAACTTCAGTTTTTTTATTTTCAATGTTTTCTAATTACTTTTCACTTTCAGCACTTGCAATAAAATTTGCAACTAAATTAGCTCTTTGAACAGAAAACAGCCTTATGAAACAATAAATTTGTAAAACTGATTTTAAAAACTGTACTACTTGACATAGGGTTTTTGTCTTTTGCACATATCCACAATTTTAAGCGGGTACTTAGTATTTGCAAACTTCTACATTTTTCATTCATTTCTGTTAATGAATGTAGACATCATGAAATCATTGGTATCTGTTTTGTGTGGTAAATTCACACCTTAATGGCACCTAAATGTAATTTGTGTAGTGCAGAGACACACTGAGATAATGTTTAATGTATTTGAGAGATGAAGCATCTTTCTGAGAATATTTATATCAACAGTGTCTGTGTAGCTAACTGATTTCTTCTGTCCAACTAAAATGTAACAAAGGAAAGCACTTCTTAATTATTTGGTGTCATTGGTCAGTAAATTCAACAGGATTATTTGTAGATATAACACACTAGAACGTGGCACAAAGACTTTGCACAAAAAAAATTTGTTTGCTGATTGATGTTTTTTTATGTATGTTCTTGAGCTATAAAAACAAATATCATGATGTATGTTGATGTGTTTACACACTGAAAAAAGTGACTTCTCAATTTTTGTGCATTTAATGAACAAAGATAATCCCATTATCATTGGCTATTTGATTTTCGCATCGTTAAGACAAACTACTGCAGATCCTACCTCTCAAAACAAAGAGTATATAATAATATTAATATTATTAGCTCTCTAAAAAGCAGATGTTTCATTGGATTAAACGAATGTCCAAAAAATGTTGCCACTTCTCAATTCAGAGATCAATACCCTGTTGCTTAGAAAAAGCATTCTGAATCTCTGTTGTGGCCAGTTTGATATTTAAACAGTTCTCCTCTGCTGAATTGGAACAAATCATCTAAGTATTACACAAACCAATTCTCCCTCTTCACAGCAGGTGGGTTATAGTTTAGAGACATCAACGTGCAAAGATCTCCATACCCTTTGAAATTTTCCACATTGCCTATAGGTAAAGCCACAGGTTTTAATACCTTTTATTGGGATTTTCTTGAATAGACCAAAACAAAGCAGTGCGCAATTGCAAAATACAAGGAACTGGATTAATGGTTTTCTAAAAAAACTCTGGACTTTAACTAGACCATTCTAAACTATGAATATGTTTTGATCTAAACTGTCCCACTGTTACTCTGGCTGTATGTTTTAGGTTTATTGTCTTGCTGTAAGCAAATCTTGAGTCTCAACAGGTTTTCTTCCAGCACTGCCCTGCATTTAGCATTTCTTGGTACTTTCTCAAAAAGGCCAGGATTTGTTGGAAGTTCGCCTCCCAACAAATTCGGCCACACCCTGACAGCTTAGGTGGATGGCCAAGTCTTGCTAGATTTACAGTTATGATAAACGCTTTCCATCTTCTGATAGTATAGCATGTGGAGATGTTCAAAACCTGGGAAATTGTTTTATAACTTAAACTTGCTTTAAAGCACATCACAAATATACTGTATTTTCCGCACCATAAGGCGCACCGAAAAACCTTCAATTTTCTCAAAAGCCAAGAGTGCGCCTTATAATCTGGTGCGCCTTATATATGGACCAATATTGAGCCACAACAGGTCTCACAACTACGGTAAGCAGCCGCCGACTTCATTTTCCCCCGTAGAAGAAGAAGCGCGCGGTGAACGCTGGGTTTTGTGTAAAGACCCCAAAATGGCTCCTATTAAGAGACACGCTTATGACGCAGAGTTTAAGCTCAAGGCGATCAGTCACGCAGTAGAACACAGGAATAGAGCAGCAGCGAGAGAAGTTAACATGAACAAATCAATGGTGCGGAAGTGGATATACGGTACAGCCCAAAAGTTTGGACACACCTTTCTAATTCAAGGGTTTTCTTTATTTTCATGACTATTTATAAGGCAAGAAATCCCACTTATTAACCTGACAGGGCACACCTATGAAGTGAAAACCATTTCAGGTGACTACCTCTTGAAGCTCATCAAGAAAATGCAGAGTGTGTGCAAGGCAGTAATCACAGCAAAAGGTTGCTACTTTGAAGAAACTAGAATATAAGGGGTATTTTCAGTTGTTTTACACTTTTTTGTTTAGTGCATATTTCCACATGTGTTATTCATAGTTTTGATGCCTTCAGTGTGAATCTACAATGTCAATAGTCATGAAAATAAAGGAAACTCATTTAATTAAAAGGTGTGTCCAAACTTTTGGTCTGTACTGTATATTGTGATTGCACTAACGTTTGATTTACAGTAACAGTATCAGACTGTTTTTTTTTTGTTTTTTTCTTCGAAGAGTTTTTGCGGCGCTAGTGGCTTGTATTTTTTCGACAGTAGGCAGACAGGAAGGAGGGTGAGAAGAGAGGGGAAGACATGCGGCAAAGGTCGTTGGGACCGGGAGTCGAACCCGCGATGTCCGCATCGAGGACTAAGGCCTCCAAACGTGGGGCGTGCTAACCCCCTGCGCCACCACAGCACGCCCCCAGACTGTTTTTTATGTGTTTATTGAATCAAGGAAAAGTTCCCCTCCACTATATGTTACACCTTGCTGTTGTTAAAAGATAAACTGTGTCACGAAAATACCACGTCACTTACTTTACCTAGGGGAAAATAATAAAACAGCTGTTTTGGGAATGAACGGAGTTTTCAGAACGCTGGTTTGTAATCTATTAATAAAGTTTGACTGACCTATCTCACTATTTTGTTAACATTCCCTTTAGCGCAGTTCCATCTAATGGATGCATAACGTAACCCCAGCCTCTACTGTAGCGTTTATTCTATGCGCCTTATAATGCGGTGCGCCTTATATATGAAAAAAGTTTTAAAATAGGCCGTTCATTGAAGGTGCGCCTTATAATGTGGTGCGCCTTATAGTGCGGAAAATACGGTACTCCTGCTCTTTCTCTATTCCTTGTTTTTCATTCTGTTTTCTGACAAAAGGGCCATTTTCACCAAACCAGTTCCAGTTCTGTGTTTCCACTGAAAAAGTTAAACCTCTGGCCCCAACAATTTAAATGTTGACAAGATCCAGTTTGATGCTGGACCAGAGGAAACTATCACTTTCATCAGGACATAAAAGGCGAACAAATGGCAAACGGACAATCAAAAATGCCATGGTGGTTCAAAGCCACCATGTTTATGAGGTGGCTTTAGGGTGGTAGAAAAACAAACCGGTCCTTTGACCTGTTTTAAATTTGACTAATCATCTTTGATTGGTCAAATTTAAAACATAAATCCTTAACAGCACAGCACTTTACAATAATGAAATGTCAGTTTAGCAGAATATCACAAGCTAACTGTCTCTTATCTTGTGGAGTTTAGGGAAATGGGTCTTATAAGCTGCCCTTATTATCAACATTGGTAGTGTTGAGAAAACTTCCTATTAAGTTGTGTTTAACCATCTTTTCAGCATTTATGGAGCATGGTGTGTATGAAACGTCAGCTGCTTAAGATTGTGCATTATTCACAACCATCACTTTTTGTATAAAATGGTGTTGTTAACTTAAGGCAACAGTTTGTGAAACTGGGGTAAACAATATATGTATTTTTGAAATGTTTCCATCCACAGTGATCCACCGCACACACACAAAAAAAGACAACTAGGATCAAATATCAACTGGATGAGATGTTTATGACGTTGCTCTTGGGTGGTAGAGAATCAAGCCGGTTCTTTGATAGAATCAGACCTGGCTAACACCAGTTCCAGTGAAGGACTAGAACCTCTAACAAATTTTATCATTTTTTGTAAACTTAAGAACAAGTTACATGTACAGCATTTCTATAAAAAAAACATTTTAGCATTTTGGGCACCGATTACACCCCTAAGTCTTCCTGGTGATATCTCTGCAAGCTTGGAAAAGCAGCTTTCTAGCATTTCCCACTTGTTATCGGCATATCCTTCTTGACCTCTGTCAGGTAGTTTGGAAATGCAGGTGAAGAGATTTTTGGGTCTTTCCAAAGACTCAAATTGCTCCTGAAGCCACTCCCTTGTAATCTATGATATGTGCTTTGGGTCATTATCATGTTAGATAAGAAATTGTTGCAAAATTTTGTATAATATGCATTAACTGCATATATGCATGACATTCTTTCTCTTCTGTTGTCTTTACTGAACATCCCTTCCAAAAATAAATCAACAATGACTTTGGAAATGAGGTTATTTTCTTAAGAAAGTCGTCTTTATGCGTTTCTTTAGGATCATACAAATCAAATGTTCCACCATCAGTTCCTCAGGCTTATTCTTATTCAGGATTTATTACCAAATATCACAGTCCAGGAAAGCCACACATAAGCCAACCCTACCCTTATTTTCTCCTGTTTAGTTATTTATGTTGTGTATTTGCATACTTTTTGCTTTGTAATGTTTTCTGTCATGATGTCTTTATGTATTCTTGAACTAACTGTAATATTTGCGTTTACAACCTTCTAATTTTGTTTTGAATTGATCAAAATTGTCTTTTGCTATACACATATGTTTTACCTTAATGAAGGTAAAATGAAGGAGTGAAGGAATTTTTCTTTAAAATATTTCAACTCTTATCTTGTTAGATTCATACTTCCTGTCAATCACCCATGTAAATGGCTCATGAAAGTCTTCAGGCTCTCTTGTTCAGACTAAAAGCCAATACATACAACAGAGAAACGTTGTCTTTCTGTTCTTGCTTGTTCTTGATGCATATTCTGGGCAGGACATTTTTTTCTTGTGTGGTGTTTGGAGTTCTCCACTTTACCTCTTCAAAATTATGACTTGTCTTTGCTGACAAGAACTTTATTTATGTAGCCTTGAGCTGTTCTTTTGGAGAATGTTCAGGCCTTAATTTGCATAATCAGGTTTGTGCAGGTAGTTTCAGGAATATAAATTACAAGATTATTCAGTATTTTATTTTGCTACTTGACTTGATCCAAACAAAGATGCATCATTAATGGTAACAATGTCATTTAGTTTTTAAGTGTATGGCACAAAGTCAGAAAATTCAGCTGTTAAACCCTTATTTCCAATCGATATAATTATGGGTTTACGGTACAGTGGACTCATGGTTTATTATACACACGATTATAGCTAAAGAATATATACTCTTAAGAAAATCTTGACAGCAACTTAACATGCAACACTTAGTATGCATTCAATAAATCTTAGGAGATATTTGAGCAGAAGGTCTGGTGAAAGTTAATCCCCAAAAGGATTTAAAATTTTGCCCAAAAAGCTGTGGACAAAATTCTTATCTTATCTTAGGTGACTTTGGAATCACCTGTACACTTAGACATCTTTGGTGAGTCTCTGACTTTATCCAGGTTGTTGTTAGTTTTAAAGCTGTCCTAAATGTCAACAAGAATCCCTGTTATCTGTTGAAATCAAACAAATTAATCTAAACTAACTAAAGTGGTTTCCTGTTTGCCTCTGTGGTCAGAGTCTAATAAAATATTGTAGTTAGCATATGTTAACCCTGCTGTGTTTTGTTTATTTGCTTCTGAGCAGATCAGAAGGTATGTTTACGAAACTTTTGCAGCATGTTAACTGTGTGAAAACATTGTTTAAATCTTTGCAAAATATGTCCCGACAACTCCAGTCTTTGATTTAAAAAGTCCTTTTATCTTAAGGTATCTTGTCTAACTACCGGTAGTTAGAGCAGAAGAGTGGCTACCTTGCGTCTGCAGTGGGATAAAAAGAGGCAATTTATACCAAAACATTTTCAGAATGTGTTTTGAGCAACAGAGTAGTTTAGGGCCAGTTATTCGTGTTTCAAACAATGTCAGAAATGATCGAGGTTACCAGGTTGTAGTCAGACCAATTCTTTACTTATCCAAAACAAAAACCAAGTTCATTATAAGCCAGGGTTCAAGCAGGCCAATGAAACAGTCTTCAGTGTCATGTTTTTTTAAAAATTCCCAAGCCTGCATAGCCTGACCTGTTTAACCTATGAATGAACCTATGCATGAACGTCTGCCTCAATTTTCTGGTATCTGGTGTTTTAATTTTGCATCTACAAAACTGTAGTCACCTTTTTAAATAATAGGTGATATAAACATCTTGGAGATCCTCTATGTAGTCATCTATAGTCACTAGTTTGCATTTTAAAAAAGCACAAAAACTGCTACCATTTATCTAAACCATAATATTCCACAAAATATCAGACTATTTTTGATGATGCTTAAGCAAATTACTGTAAAAATACTTGGTAACAATAAAGTAATAAAAATTAAATATGGTTCTAAAGTAGCTCTATCGGGTGAAAATCATTCAGTTTGCAGGTTTGAAAGCCACCAAGAAAAAAATATGAAACGCACGAGTTTGTTGTAGTTTTCCTTAAAAAGAAAAAGAAAGATGAATGTCAATGAATTTATAATTTCAACAACTTCTAATATACTTCAAAGGTATATGAATGGTGCTTATGTGAATTTGATGAGGTAAATTTTCATTTATACAATTAACATTTTGGCAAAAATTGTATTGAATATTTAGCTATGTGCTATGTGTTTGAATGTATAGACAGGTTGAACCTATGCTGCAAAGTTGCACGTCGTGCAAAACAGTAGTTATATGTGTGGCAGCTCATGGAACAGCCTGAGTAAAAAAGAAAGTTCATTTGTGAATAGATGACATTGCTGCTGAAAATGTGTGCATACGTTTGTTACAAAGTATCTTATATAAGATTTATAAGATACTAAATCTTATAATTATTAAAACAGCACACCCAATAATCAAGATCCAAGCCTTTAAGTGCTTAGTTATTCTGTTTAAGTATAATTTTTACTCCCAGACCTAGAACTATTACCTACCAGTTGGCTAATTACAATCTTACAAAATGTTAAAATCATTTCATTTGAATATTAGCTTGTTCTAATTCATATTTTCTCACCTTCCAAACATGGAAAACACTCACACATAAATCCAGCTATTTTTAAGATAATTATTTTAAGTATGTAAAGTACTTTTTTAAACTCCTCATTACTATGAAATTATATTTTTATAATACATTTCTCCACAGAGGTTCCCAGAATTCTTTTAATCTTCTCTCGCGCAGACATTATAAATTTTGAAATACTACAAATATTAAATTTGGTCTACTCTATGGATGTTTTTCTTTTGGCCAGTAGAGGGTGCTTGTGTGTTACCATCAGCTGATCTAGACATCTGCTGTGGAGTGATTAAATTATCAAACAATTACTTGGAATATTGATTTCAAGATATGTACGCCATGAAAGCATGTAAAAGTAGAACACTTTACAATCCAACCAATCTAAACAATCTAAATCTAACATATTCTAGAAATGTGCTCTGTAAAATAAACAAAATGCTGTCAACACTGACCCTCATCAACAAAAGCCATACTTTTCCCATTACAACTGCTTGGGACTAATTTTCTCAAATTACACATAGGAAAAGCAAAACAAAGTGTCAGCTTATACTTCAGGAAGTACAATGAAAGAAAAACTCATTCAAGTGCCCTTTCTGTACAGAAAATCTACAAGCTACTCTAGTTAATTTCACAGCACATAATGGAGACTGGATATGTAGGCATGTGTACAACTGAACTACATCACCCTCAAACCTTTTTACAGCTTGTGATAAGATAACTCAAGATGATGTGAATTAAAAAGAAAACTAACTGCACTTATTGTTTAGACTGAAGTACATGGACCTAAACTTGACAAGAGAGGTAAGGTAATGATTTACCCAAACAATCATTAAAATCACAAACCGATCATTTGTTCTTGCTCTTTTATAACTGACCTATAATTATGGTCTATAGCAATTTTTAATATTTAACATTTTCTGGCACAGACAATGCATCCTGTCCCTGTCAGTGATTTAATACAAGTTACAAGTATACAAAAACTTTTCTTTCAGGGTTTACGTTGCGTTTTGCTCGGCAGAACGTGGTTTAGCACAGTCAGGAGAGGGAGCAAAGCCAACTAAGACTTAAACTCAATGGAAAAATTAACAAAACAGAAACACGTCTGTTTATAAAGCCACAGTGACTATATAGATGAAAATGAATCGTCTTTTAAAACTTTTACATGCTAAGCTTTGTCGCAGTGGTATAACCAGAGAGTAGGCTACAAATATAACTTCTGACAAAGTATTACACACATGCTATCGCAAATAGCACGTGTGTAACAGTATAGTTCTTCCATATTACTTAATTTATCAGATTTATCATGTCTATGTAAAAAATGTGTAAATACAATAAAATAAATTGATACATCTTTCCTGTGATTAACAATTTGATATATGTTTAATTCTAAAACCTGTTGGTGTTTTAATAATATAAGCAGAAAAGCAGCAATTATTCTGTTTTAACACAATAATCATAACAGAATGCTTATGTAATATATATCCATTATTTTTATATACTCAGACTTTAGCAAAAACAAAACGAATAAGTTTTTAGGTTCTTAACAAAGGCAGTTTTACATTTTTGTTTTACTTTTAGTAGAACAGTGACAAGCTGCTATTAGTCAGCCAACCCTTTTAATCCTACCAGCAACAATTGTTGCCTTACATCTTTTTTAAAAAACCTCTGAAAAAAAGTGTTGCTCTAGCTTTGTGCAGCTAATTGAGGTGTTATTTATATATAGTTATGTAATTTATTCTAATCAATATGAACTTTATGTAGCGAGTGTGAATGGTCACATGGTCAGACCCTTTTATTTCCTTTTACTGCTGAAGGTAAAAGTCCGCCTCAAACGTGTACAAGAGGAAATGAGTAAAATACTTTAACTGATTTACCTGAAATGTTTTGTACATATATTCTCTAAAAGATCTAATATTAATATACAAATGAGAAGTTTATGTCTGCATGCATCTTTTGAGCATAAGAAAAGAAGTCTAAAAATGGCGATATTTGTTGTCGCTAGCATACCACATTGCTATGCTAGGTGCCAAGAGTTCGGCTGTTAATTTTATTTATCTTGTGGATTTTTCCACACAGCTTGAAACTACCAGATGTTTTGGATCTTCTACACCTTAAAGAACTCCAAATTGATGTGTGCTACATTACAATCATTTCTGAAGTTAAAAAAGATGCAACTGAAAGTGACAGTTATAGCAACTGCTCAGATAGAGAGTTCCAAGCCGAAGCAGGCCATTTGCCTGCTAAACTGTTGTATGGTGAAGCAGAAATGACTTTACCGAATAATAATGATATTAATATTATAAATCTGGACCTACCCACAAACGTCCTCCGCTCCCACCCCATCCACCCAGTTCCCCCCGTCCCTCATCTCTCACTCCTGCAACATTTTGTGTTGGAAGAAAACCATTGCCACTACTTGGTGAGTCTCCCACAGCATCAATGCAAATAAAAGAAGGTTCCCTGTGATAAATGAGACCACACGACCAAGAAAAAGATGCCGAGATCAATGATACCCCAAAAAGGTCATAAAAAAACTGAAGATGACCCGTGATGATGAGTCTCCCACAGCGCCAAGCCGAAAAAGAAGGTGCCTAAAAGATACCGATGCCCTACAAGAAAATGCGCAGATAAAAATGAAACTTTGCAACCCAATAAAAAAAATATAAAAAACGTAAAAAAAAACCCTTCAAAACTGAGTTTTTAAAAAGTCACAATTACCAGCCACATCCAATATACCAGAATTTGTGACCTATGGCCCAACGCAGATTTCATTAAAGAAACTAAACACAACCCCGTTGATTTGTTCGTGTTGACATATCCTCCTATTCGGAGGGAGCTCTCAGTTGAAATGTTAAATGCCTATTCAATACAAACCAAAGGGAAGGTACTTGATCTGGACATGGATGTGATTCTGCCCACTTCTGGCTTCAATGGAGAAACATGTATTGGTCATATGTCTGTCATGTCTAAAGTGAAACCATCGCAAATGCAACAAGCAACCGCTTTCATGAAATAATGGCCCCAACTCATCTGGTGGATAAGTTAAAGGCAGCAGACAACCCTTTCTACAAAATGTTGCCCATCTTCAGTCCACTGAAAGATTCCTGCAGAAATGACGACATACACAAGACTGCATCCATTGTTGATACTCTTATTACAGCAAACAAGGCTGCAAACAGTTTATTTGGAAATTTGGGTAGAGGTCATGGAGCCTTGTTTTACCCACAGTGTCCATGTTTCACATGGAGCCCTATTGTGAAGTCCACACACATCTTCTTAATGTGAGTGTAGTGCTTGGTCTGGCAGAACAGGCAGAAGTTCCTCCAGGATGCTCATTTGTGCATGGTAACCTTTTTACTTCACTTATCCTCACTGAGGAAATGACCAAACAAGGTTTTGGGTCCCTTGAGACACTGATGTCTGCATGATGTGCCATAATATGTTTACGTATCTAAAGTAGTTCTGAACATACTTGTAACCATGTCTTGTTATTATAGATTATGCATGTTATTATTACTCTCATTTTAAATGTGTGTAAAAGGGGCAAATTAAAGTTACAAAACGATGTAGTTACCCACTGGTAACCACTGCTGCTGAGTGTAAAACCTACACTTTCACTAACAATACTAACATAAATTTAAAAAAAAAAAAAATGTAATATGTGTTAGAGATTTTTAAGGATTTAATGAATGCACTTATTTTGCCAAGGAAAATGTAGAATTAAACGTGTAAATTAGTCAGGGTATCTACTCAGGTTGCCAGTCAGTAGCTTGCAAACTATAGTTTTAATACTGTGATGGATGGCAATCCTTTATTTTTCAAGTCATGAAGGGCATTATTTTTTGTGACTCAATAGTTGGAAGCAGTTGATTATTTTTTGCCTTGTGGGAATGGAAAACGTGTAGTAGTTATCTCGTGTGGCTATACTTACCCATACGCGTGTGGGTAAGTACAGCACTACTGCTGTGCCTCATGTAGCTCATAATATACTGATAGTCAGTCCATCTCTATTGAGTATATTAACTTACTAACTTCATATAAACATATACAGCTATGGCTTTTGTATTTTACCGATTTCTGACAGATTCTTCCTTGTATAATAATTTTTTACTGTATTTTGAAAAAAAAAAAAAACATTACGATATTGTGTATTGTGTGACTACTAGTATTGTTGCCTTTAATTGTGTTTGAGACAATTAACAAGCAAAATCTAGGAACTCCTCAAATCTTTGACCTCAACTTATAACAGATGAAAAACTTCAAATGATCTCAGTTCTTCTTGGGTCCTCAGGAATCTCCAACAAACGACATGCAAAGCTCTACAGATCTTTTCGCAAAACAAATGCACTGACATTGAAGAAAAACAGTGAAGTTTCTCTTCTGATTTTATTCATTTTTAATTTTTTAATTTAAGCCCTACTGAGGTGTGGGATCTAAAATTAAGAGCGGAAATTCACCTTTTTAGATTTAGATAACTTCTCACTTTTGATATTGTAACAAGCTCAAAATCTGAGATGTTTAACTGATAGTAATATTTAAAATGGCTGGGTATTTAGGCTGAAAATATTTTGGGGATACTGAGCATTTGATGATATTTATAATCCAGTCTGTATACTTTTATAAATTCCATATAAATGTCTGATTAACCTGTTGACATGATGTTAGTGCCCTACGTTGTGGGTGTTGGAAACCAAAAACTCCTTAATGCATTATTAAATAAGCGAATCTACTCTTACAAAAGAATAGCAAATTACCACGTCTGGATGAACAGGCTGTATTCTGTAAAATGAGTAGGGTTGTATTGCTTTTTGCTGTATATACTGATGGAAAAGAAACATATAGTTGGAATAAGGACCATAAAGCAATATTTGTGATCAACTAAAAAGATCACATGGAGTGCTTTGATTCATCAGGACAAAACTTCTGCTCTCAGCCCCTGTGATCACATTTGTTCAGGGAAGATCATGGAGTGAAGACGCTGTCTCAGGTTGTCTCATCCCTTGATGTCCACCCCAGCGAGAAATTGTGCGCTGTGTTGCTGTACCACAGCTGGAGACTTGACCGATTCCTGCCAGGGACCAGATGTTCAGTCGGGATCCTCTTCAGGAATGTGCCAGCACTTCACAGCTGCACACCCAGAGGCTCAGTGGTTCCACGAGGTGCTGAGCAGAGAACAGGTTGTCCCTTGGTTATGATACACTGCAGGACAACTGATGTTGTGGGGAACGTTTTCTTTTTGCCATCAGTATATATCAAGACTCGGCCAAGAATATTAGGATCCAAGGCAGGACCCTGATATTATTGTAATTAATCCATTTATTTTACAAAGGGATTGAAACAGAAAGGCATCAACAGCCCTCCACTCCCATCAAATATTAAACAGATGTGCAATTCTGGCAATTTTATCAGCTGTCTGTACAAACATCAACAGTAGGTACCTCAGTACCCACTTGAGTTTGAGGAGTGATCATTTAAAAAAAAAAATCAAAAAGAAAAAATATCAAAAGCTGACCCTGGAAAAATAAAAAATAAAAATCTCAAAAAACGTCAGAAAAAGTAGTTTGCAGCAGTCCGTGTGTATATGTAAGAAATGTGTATGCTGTCATGTATTTGAGTAGAAAATACTCAAAGTACTTTGACACAGCCAACATTGCTGTATTCACGTCATCACTTGAGAGCAAAGTTGGCTTATTGTCATCCAACTTTAGTTTTGGAGATATATTCTTTTATCTCTCCACAACGAGACAAAAATGGTGCTCTGCTCAGTGGAGGCTTGAATGTATAAACGAATTGTTACTCATCCCTGAGGCTAAGCAGGAAGACAGTCTTTCACTGATGCAGACAAACCTTCCCTCCACTGTCACAAAACTCTAATTCAAACAGTGTATACCAGATTTATGTACCATGTGTAGAAACTCTTCCTGCTCGAAAGCAGCTGCCCTCTCAATAGTCAGCCGAAGACTTTTTCCATCCATTTTGCAGAAAGCAAGATGTCTACTAAGGTTACTGGAAGCGTTACCAGCATAATGTGAGATTTTCTGTATCAAGAAAGCTACTTTAAGACGGCATGAACATGGGGAGTTTTAAAATGCAGAAGCTACGTGTATGCAGGGAAGCATCTAATGCAACAAAAGGCTTCAGTTGCACTCAGATTGTGCTTAAATGTAACCTCAAAATATCTCAGGAAAATGTTGCCTGTTGGTGGCATCAGGTTGCTAACCAGTAAATACCTTCATCAAAAGAAGCAACTCTGAAGAAGAACAGAGAATGGCCATCAGTGAATTTTATAGCATAAAGAGGGAGTTTAAATTGCAGTTTAAAATTATATGTCATTAACTAAACATTTATTTAACCTTTTGGAAGCTGGACAGGAAATGTGTCGCCCTAATATGAAGCCTTAAAATGTAAAATATCTTCCAAAAGCATTTATAGTCCTCAAAACTTTTCACATAACTTGGTTTTTAAAGTTTTTCACACATAAAATCTAAAAAATGTGGCATGAATTAGTCTTTTTAGTCCTCATGTCAATAATTTGTAGAATATTCTTATTGTGGTATGTCACAATCATTTTTGAACGCCTAGAAATAACATTTATTTTCCTAATTTGAAAAATAGCTCAAACTCAAGTCTGACTGGATGGACGAGGTCTGGATTTAAGTCTGGACTTTGACAAATTCATTCAAACACCTGGATGTGTTTTGATCTAAAACGTTCAGCCGTACATCAGGCTGTGGTTATCCTAATTTAATACCCTAACCCTGCTGAAAATGTTTTTCCCGCAGCATGATGCCTTCACCACGTTTCACCTCCAAAGTTATGCAAGATGTTCAAAGCTTAGGAAATTGTTTTATAACCTAACCCTGCTTTATATTTCTCCAAAAACTCCATCCCTGGCTTGTTCTTCTGTATCCTCAAATCAAGGGCCTCCACTGAACACCAGTATTTCTACTTGGAGTAAATTAAACACAACTGGACTGTATATATTAAATAATTAAGTGACTTTTGAATGTAAATGATTGCACTGAAATTGTGAGGTATATCAGAGTAAAATATATTTGCCTGTCATATTTTTTGGGATCATTCTTCTTCCATTTTACAATTCTGATCTATTTTTGGTCAGTTTATGGTTGTAATGCAACAAATATTGAAATGTTTAAAGAATAAAATTCTCCTTATAGACAAGAATAACAATGCTTTAAATCAAGTATTCTTATTTTTGACTGCTAAAATAGAAAATCATTTGACTTGTTGATTTGCTCTGATGCAACATTCATTTAGTAGTATTATGTATTGTAAAACTGGTGATAAATTGTGCAAAAAAAAAATCATACTGTAAATATTTGTGTTTAATTTACTTTGAGAGTTTTCCTAAGCTTTTTGTATGAGGTGTGAGCTTCATAAATACACAAAAACCGTACAATCACAAAAAAAAACCATTGTCACAATCAAGAACTAGGAAAATTGAAGCAAATTCTGGCTGAAAGTGATTAGTGAGGTATGTTTAACATGCAGATTTTGTGGATAGATTCATCCCTAGGGCTTCCAACAAGCCAGCAGAAATGTGTCAGGGATCTGACCCACCCTTTATGTTGTGAGAGCATGTCTACGTTTTAAACTGAAAACGAAGCAAGAGAGTAGCAATGTTTCTCATGAAGCAGCCATAGAAATGGATTATTGAGATATTGTAAGAGTAAAAGTGAAACACTGTCACTGAGGAACGTTTTTGATTGAAACGCAGACAGCAGGCCTGAGCAGCCTGTCTGCACTTTTCTCTTGAATGAAAGTTAAACATGGGTGCATAATATAAAGATTAAATATAAAATCCTATTGCAAAACTTTAGGAAAAGATCTTGATAGTTTTACTGGTTATACGATGAGTAATGCTTCCCCGACCCCCCAAAAAAGTTGTTTCCAACATGTGAGGTTTAGTTCATCGTTCAAATGATCCTTCAAAGTTGAGATTTATAGCGAGCTTGGGAGTTTAAAAGTGAAATGAAGTTGTATTAACACAGAAATTCAGAAGTACCCAGGCGTTTTGTTTTAGGCTTTACCTAATATGATGCATTAAGACTCTCTCAACACAACATTTTTGGTATTTAAATCCAAGAGCAACAATAAAATTGAACATACTTACCCAGAGCTGACCCCTGCTACTTGTCAGTCATCCATGAGAGTAAATGTATATGTACAGGGAGTGTGTGTTTGTTTTATGTAGCCATTTAAAGGGAAGGACAGCTCTATAGTATCTGAGGAGGTGCTTTGTGCATGGTGAATAAACTACCTGAATGTGTACGAGTACTGAGTGGTACATACACGTGTTTATGTTAGATGACGGTATGGAAGTGGACTGAACATCTGTGAGATTGGGGTCACAGGTTTTAGGAGAAGCGGACGGCTCCTCCCGCTCTGCCTGATCTTCCTCCGCCTCCACTTCAGCATCTTCCACAGCTTTTCTTGCCAACCTCTTAGATGTTCGACAAGAGTTTTCAGCCTGCATGGAATATTTTAAAACATATCAGCATCAAAGATCTCACCCATAATCTACAAAACAACTCTTTCTTAACTCTAAAACGCTTCACGTAGTCTAGGTGTTTACTCACCTTTGCAGCAGATTTTCTCTGAGGTCGTCCTTTGGATTTAGGCACCTTAGGGCTGGAAAGAGTCTTCATGGTGATAGCAGCATGCTGAAGGATGCAGTCGGTGCCACAGTAAACGGAGTCCGGCAGCGCTGGTTTTGCGCAGCCAGGCCCAGTGCAGAGAGGGAACGAATCATCTGCCTCCATCTCACACTGAGGGTCAGCTTCTGCTTCAGCTTTTGTTTCCACCTCAGCTTCCGCTTCAGCTTTTGTTTCCACCTCAGCTTCAACTTCTGTTTCCACCTCAGCTTTTGTTTCCCCCTCAGGTTCAGCTTCAACTTGAGGCTTTATCACAAGAGCCTCCCTCTCTTCTTCCTCCTTTTCCTCTACTAAATCAGCCTCCTAAACACAGATCACCAACTTAAATGCAGACTCATTCAAATTTGTCATACTTATGCTAAATCTTAAAATAAACCAGAGCAAAATTCAAAAACATCTATCATTTTCATTTAACTTCACTCTGAACCTTTTGTTGAATGGATAACAATCCAAACTTAATTCAAACCTTGACAACTTGCTGCTGCTCCTCTTGTGGCTCCGTTTCCACAGCAGGAGGACTCAGCGTCAGACATTCAGGAAAGCTAAGGTCTGGCTCAAGATGCGACTCTAGATGGATGATGCTCTGCCTCGTTGTAGTGCAGGTTAAACACATGTAGTCTTGGTCTCTCTCCTCTATCTTCCCATCCCGCGTTTCACTGATACCGACACATGCGCTATGAAACCACTCCTGGCAGCTGCTACAGCAGATCATGAACCTGAAAAACGGACGTTTTCAGGAAGTGAAACAGGCATAAAAAAACAGGAATGCAAATCTCTCAGCTAAGAGACTTTGTTACCTCTTAATGTGCGTTTGGCTGCAGACGAAGCACATGGCGTTGGAGTCCTGTCCCTCACTCCCTGTTTTGCTGGGAATCTCTGCTATAATCTCCCCCTGACTCTTGTCTTCCTCTCCTTCCACCTCATCTGGTGCATCATCAAACTGGCCATGAGTTACAGCGCCACTTTGGTTAAAATCGCCATCTAGGATTACACAGCCTGTGCTGACAGACTGCAGCGCAGCATTCAGAGTTATACCAAAGTGTGCAGATGTTGATTCCATCTCAGGAGGGATCTGTGGGTTATTCTGGATGTGATCTTTGGGTAAATCCTGCTGCTCATCTGCGTTAACAAGCACCACTTCATCGTCTGTGTCTTCGTTGACTGCAACGATGGACTGAAGCACCGCTGCCCTGCCTCGGCCTCTTCCCTTACCTTTCCCCCTTCCTCTGCCTCTTCCCCTGCCTCTCCCTCTGCCCCTGGCTCTTCCTCTTCCACCGTTCCCACCTTTTGAGTCTCCCTGTCTGCTGCTTCTGGCCAGCTGCTCTTTAATTTGCATCAGAGTCTTTTCATCACTGTCCTCTTCCTGACTGGAGATCACAACAACATAATTGCTCTCTCTTTCTCCGACATTGGCAGGAGCAACAGGCTGTGTGACCTCCATGTCATCCGGGTTATCAGGGGTCTCGTTTTCTTCTACAGGCTGTGGATCAGTGGGCTCAATTTCATTAGCAGGCTCAAAGAAACTAGGAACTGCCAGGGCATCTGTCAACGACAGGCCTTCGTTGCCACCAAGCAGGGAGAACGCTGTGTGGAAAGCAGATCCAAAGTCCTGCCATAAGTTGGGATCAAAGCTCCCTCCAGCAGAGGTCTCTGGTGGACCCTTGCTGTCCTCTGACGCAGGGGAAGAAGGGGCAGACCACTGCAGGTCTTCTATCACACTCCTAGCTGATCGAGTAGTTTTCTGCTTGGTGTCTTCTTCTGTGTTCATCTCTGGCGCCTGGTTGGTTCTTCGGCTTCTGCCCCTTCGAAGCGGCGGGGGATTGTTGGTCAGGTCTCCAACCTCCTCCATAAACTCCCGTTTAGCAATGGTTGTCCTTCTGAAGCCCCAGGACTTTTTAACCTGCGACAAGGACGGCCTGGCACCGGAGTCCACCCCACCTGATTGGCTCTGTTCATCTGCAGGGAAAATGAATGATCAAAAATAGAACCAACACTGTGATATTTTAGCCATTTGCTTAAGAAACTCGTCCATGTACCTGTTGTACCTGAGTTACCATCGTCTCTAACTGCATTGGTCTTTTCTATTGAGTCCATGCTGACATCAGTAGCCAGCAGTCCTGTTCACAAACAATTTAAGTTAAAACAAATTGTGAGATTCGTCTCAGTAGCAGCATCAATTTGTATTCACTTCAACAACAACCCTAAGGCACCTTAGGGCTGGAAAGAGTCCTAAGTCCTAAAAAACCATTGTTTTTTTTATCTACTATAAGGAAACGGGGTTCTAGTAGTCCATAAATATCTACAAAGAGGATGTAAATTTAAAGTTATTTGGGTTTGACCCGGGATCTTACTCTCATATTTCCTGAGTTAATTATGCCTAAGAGGATAAAAATATAAAGACGTTGAAAAAGGCCAAATGAAAACAAAATAAATCAAGCTACATTACAGGCCTGATTTGAGAATTTCTATCAAAAATATTGCTATAAATTATGAAAAACACTCCACTACAACATTAATGATGTGATAATGAAGTGAATTGGAATGAAGCAATTTGTGGAAGTAGGAAGAATAAAATGGCAAGACATGCATACAAAATGAGAAGAATTGACCTGGGCCAGGTTTCCTTTTGGTGTAGTTACTGTGACAAAAAGTTTATTTTATTTAAGTAAAATATTGAGAAAACAAGAATCTGAAAGTAATACTTATGAAAATGGATTATTATAAACAAAAAAAATTCTAAATAAAATCTACTTACACATGCCTAATGTTTTTAAGATAGCTTTTCTTTTTCAGGGAAAGTTTTTTTAAAACCGTTTACATCAGATGAATCATCTGAGCTCTATTTTACAGGGAAGTGGTGTTCTTAATTTACCCCTGCAAAAATATTAGCAAAAGTAAGTAAAGATGTTAAATTGTATCTGGTAAACTTTCAGCTGTAAGTAGGCAAAGAATCTGCATGTTGCAATAATCTGTGCGAGGCTGGCCTTTCAGGTTTAACACCAAATGTGGATTCGGCATAAAACTACACATAATGATTCATTTTGTAGTCTGTACTTTGAATATATGTCATAACCTCGATGTTAATGTTAATTAAACGTTTGACCCTTGTGTCTGGACTAGATTTTATCATGTTATTTACCAGAGCAGAAACAGTGTGGTGCTAGTATTTGTTCATACTCCTTAACAACATTAAAATGCATTTTGACCGTCGATAACACTAGTTAGATAAGTAGTAATGAAACTAGTCTTCTAAATTTAAATAATAGATCTCAACCAGCGTGAAACCACGAAAACAAAACGATTTATCTGCTCTCTCGACAACACAATAGAGTTATTCCGTTAGGCCACAGCGGATAATGGCTACTAGTTAAAAGCGTCCGACATTGTTGTCTGTAGCTAACTTAGCTAGCCGTGACGGTGAACTGGTAACAAAGGACTACATTTTAAAGCTAACTGTATTTAACAATGCAGTCTGCGAACACCAGTAGCAGACAAGAATACCATACCTTGAAGTATATGATACTGTTTTCCAGTAGTTGTTAGATTCGTTCAGCTACCATGCTAGCATGGGATTCCATTTTCTTTGCCCTACTATTTGGAATCTCGCGAGATTTCGCCAGAGGCGGAAGCAATGTTGACGCTGCATCCATCTCATTATTTCGAGTGGAAAGTTTACTTTTGAAATTGATTGTTTGCTAACTTAGTTTTTCGAATTAAATAATCTCTAATATGCATGTTCTACTTAGGTTTATAGATGTTAAAAAAAAATTATGCAATGCAATGTCCATTTTATTCGTAACAAAAATAGCAATGTGACATTATTACTAAAAGAGAAAATCACATTTAAAAAAATTATTTGAAAGCCTGGAATTTAGAAATTAAATCCTACATTATACAACCAACCCTGATTAAGCATACGTTACTTGTAATAAGTTCTACCTTGCTTTGTAAAAACCCTAATGTGAAACAGTTTATGTATTTTTGATGTAAAATATTTCCTTTTTCAACAGATCTGCACATCAGCATTTAATCTAGCTTCTTAAAGATCTACGTGAGCTCAAAGGGAAAGAACTTTAATGGCCTACTTAAAGCCATAACATCAATTCAGTGAACATCTTTGAAATGAATTAAAACTGCGGGCCATGGCTTTTAATCACAAGTGTCTGACCCCACAATAGCGCTTCAGGAAAAATGGTCAAAATTCTATAAAACGTCCATTTCACCTTGTGAGATAACCAGCAAGAAATATTTCTTTTTTTTAGACCATTTTTTTTACATGTACATAGGTCTAAAGAGTGAGCCAGCATCATATTAGATCATATGGCTTAAGAATGGCATGCCAGTCAAATTCATATATTTAAAGATAGGTGGACAAATATTTTTGGTAATATCCAGCATCTTCTCTGCCAAAACTTCTATTTTTCTTACAGCAGCAGAAGGACACTCAAGGTAAATCAGCATGTCATACTGCAAATAAAATTTTTTGTTGTGCCTTAGTACATAATTATCAAAACCCCTCCTGTGTGACTGACTTAAATAACTTCTGCAAAGAAGAGTGGCTCATAATTGATGCATGATATATATTTAAAAAAACATCACCAGTTTTAACAAACAGTTGTTTGTTGCAGCCAAATATGGCTCAATCTTTAATTTGAGGTAATCATCTGTCCTATATATGGTTCTCTTCTTTTGCAAACTGCTTTTAGAATTTACTGTTTGGTAAGCTGAAAAATTGAAGCATGACGGGGGGAAAAGAAGAAAATACATTTGTACTTTTTTACATTTTCATTCTTCATATTGTAAAATAGAGGAGTCCTGTGTTGTTATGCCATCAGATCACCACAGCAGATCCAACAGTCATCAAATTACCTGAAAATTTGCCATGTAAATTCCTCGCAGTTTGCTTTTGTTCTCACAAAAATAAAATGCTTTTGTAAAATGCAGCAACGGCGATGCCAGGGTGCTCAGGCAGCTTCTTTGCTTCTTGGTCTTATCACCAATTTACAATTGGATGATCAATAACTTATATATTTGCAACACTGCAATAGAAAGAAAATGTGTTTTTATGTCTGTTCAGATCAAATAAGTTGAGAAACTTCTTCACAAGTCCATTTATTCTTTTTACAATATGTAAACAGTAACAAGACAAAGCTCTACACAAACATGCTCACAGGAAATATATGGCTGAAAAAGCAATATATATTTATGTCTACTCAGATGGGCACATTTTTGATTGGATTTACATCTGCTTTGGGTAACTGGCTACACAAAGACTTCACTAGGAGCTGACATTCATGTGAAGAAGTTTCATTTCAAATAACTTTTCTCAACACATAGAAATGTGATTGCAATAAACATACTATAAAAACATGTAACACTATAAATATTGTTCAGGTATCTTCTTACAAAAGCTGTACAGTTTAAATTGTTTAGGCTTTTTAATAAATCAGATTTTTTTTCCCCCATTTTAAATGTGTGGCTATATAACACAGAACTACAATACAAAACTGGTATGAAACCAAAACGCCACCACTGACATGAAGCAAACATGTTGGACTGAAATGTGTTGTTTAAACCTGCACTACTCGACATTAAGCAAGTGTGGTTTAAACCAAAAGAAAAGAAAAAATAAATCATTTTAAGTATTTGTGATGGCACCATAATCATTGTGTATAATTGTTGAAGGCTGTTTCAAATGTTTTGTCTCACAATATGGAGAGCAATCAAACAGCAGCAAAGTCCTATGGAGCAGCAATGAAAGAGAAATGAAGAGATTATCCTGTGGGTTGATATAATCTGAGCAACAATGCAAAACTGTAGAATGAAAAACATTTCACATCTCGAGACAGACTATTTTCACATGATTAACTGACTTAAACGCAGATGTGGAAACTGAAAATGAGAAGTGAACCGAAAACAGTCCAGTGACCACATATACAAATGGGAATGAAAGAGAGAGAGAAAAAAAAAGTGATTTGTCGTCAAGGTGCAGGGCTTGAAGCACCAACTTCGAGGCCACCTGCCTCACATTCACTCCACCGATGTGTCTGTAGTGTATCAGTTAGGTCACAGTGACACCAGAACTGTCCTTGTTTTTGTCAGTGTAGGTGGGAGAGTTGCTTTTGTCCGATATCGAGCCTGCGGCTGAGGGAATGGACTGCACAGCGGGAGAGTGGCCCGATGGTTTGACCAACGGCTCCGAGCCGGGCTCTGCCTCTGCTTCCTGCTGGGATGCTGTGGCTGGGAAAGAGCAAAAACCAACATGAGAGAGAAGACACTTTTTATGTTTGACAGTGACTTTTTAACTTTTTGTGCAACACAAAATCAAATCAGGCTACAAAATTGATATTAAACAATTCAATTTTCTTCAGTTGTCAAAGGGACCATGCCAATGCACACAAAAATGCTTTACAAGAAACAATCATAGCTTTTGAAATTTGTCATCATGTCAGGTTACGACTAGGCCTGTCGTGATAAACAATAAATCAATTAATCACATGATAAATGAAAGTTATAGACCTCATTTTAATTTATCGGCTTTATTGTTTCTTCCTGCCTTTCTCTCTTTCTATTGATGGGTAATGGGTCTCCCATTTTCAAAACCTGAGAGACACAGTAGTAGACAAAAAAAACGTAGGTATAACGGGTTCGATCGTGCAGTTTGTCCAGCCACACTGCAAGAGCAACACACCACACACGAACCGATTTCTCTCACCGACATTCAGATTTCAGACAGAAAATCCCGTAAAAGCCACTATATCACACGTGAATTTAGTGTAAACAAACACGGCCGATGACATAGAGGCAATAGCAATAGTTTGTGAGTTTATTTTAAGCGATAAAAGATGTAACAAAAAGAAAAGGCGTTGGATAAAAGAGTGGAGAACGGGTTTTACTTGCTGCACTATGATGTGGAGGTGAGTTATTCTGTTTTTTCGTCTTTACCATTTGTGTGTTTAAGCTTCATCGGTTAATTTGTATTTACCGTTTTAATGTTTAAAATTACATTGAGAACAATGGGCACAAAATAACGGCTACAAGTCTAGATAACTAATTTTAAAACCAGGCATTAATCAATGTTTTTCTAGAATCTACCTGCAATGCATGTGGCTAGTGTCAGTCCTGACTGAATGAATAGCATTATAACCTACAGTAGTTATGTCACGTTAACGATGAACAGCTGAAAAGTTACCGGGTTTATCAACTGCGGTAGCAATTTCACTCCAACTCCTCTCCTTGTCATTTCTGTGGATATTCTTTGCACGAAATGTTGAATAAACATTAATGTTGTTTCCACATATCATTCCCGATGTCCGCTGAACTTTGGGTTGCGCCGTGTTAGCTGTTTGGGATTCCCCTCCGTGCCTCAGAAAGCACGAATTGGAATCCGTGCTTTCTGATTGGCTACCTGTCACATTCAACAGGCTGCGTTCTCACTCCCAGTCTGGGAAAACTCCACACACTGCAATAAACTGGCCAAGACAATCCAACATGTTGAATATGCCTGTTTTAGATCGGAGCGGCCACGACGTTCTAACGACTGGACCCGATCAGTCCTAACACACAATACAGGATGATCGGTTACAATTATCGCAAGCGACAATCTAATAATGTTGGTCGTTCAAAGATTGTCGTAAGGGGAAAATCAGGGCAACAAATCGTGTAGTGTGAACTGGGCTTAAGGGAGGACTGAACTATGGCATCAGGTAGTCGGATATGCCCATCTTCTCTATCTAAATCTAATGATTATTGAAGGGCAATATAGTATACAGACTTTATAATCTGCACTCTTTTGGTTGAATGTAGTTTTTATTTCCACTTTGATTTTATGTTGTTTGGATTTTATTCAAGTGCATTTTTGTTAATGGAGACTGAGAGTCAATTTTAGTTTTGTTTTTGGTTGTTTTCTTTATTTTGTTTACAAATTTCAGTGTTAAATGTTCTTTTGAAAATAACGTGTACCTATTTTTGGCAGGATATCGCTTGGATTATTATGTCATTACCATTACATCAGTTTAAAAAGGTCTTCAAACAATATTATCAATTATCGCAATAATTTTTGAGACAGAGACAATTAATTGCTCAGCAAAATTTGTTATCGTGACTGATCTAGTTACGACCAAACTTGTATATGTGATTAACCCCTTTATCTCAACTGATGCCTCTAAAATATAATCCACTGCAACCAGCTGCCTTTAAGTCACCTAATTTGTTTTGTAACGACCTCAGGGGTTCATTAGAGAAACACAACTGAGTAAGTGAGTCAGGAGTAAAGGTAAGATTCGGTTATAAAATAATAACCCATGTGCTAAACGACCGAGAGAGCTCAACAAGTCCATCATCCTAAAATGGATAAGGAATCATAACTGCAAACCTGCAGAGAAATGTTTTTTCATCAATCTGAAGAGCATTAATCACAGACACAGCTAAGAGATCCATGGCAACTTTGAAAGAGCTGCAGAGATCCACAGATTATGCATGAATATTTGAAGTTTAACACAAGAAACATTGGAGCACAACTGAACTCGTTGGTCGACGTACATAACAGCAACAAAATTCTGGTGGCAACCTTATGTTGTGGAAATAATTTGCTTCATCGCATGGAAATTTGTGATCGCAATGTGACAAAGGGTACGAATATTTTTGCAGACATTAGACATTAACTTTTTAAACAAGCTAAGGTTGCTTGAAAGCTGCAGTAGCAACAGATGCTACGTTTTAAAGCAGATTGAAAAACAGTACAATAACTTAAAACTGAGAGAATTCTTGTTTTACCCGACTGTGTGCAGGACTTCATGTGCTCAGGCCAGTGTGCTTGCTGACAGGGGTAATCACAGTAGCTGGTATTCCAGCAGCAGTAGAAGATGGCCTCCTTCCTGCAGTTGGCGCACCACTGTTTCTTTTTGGTCTCATCCACCGCCTGCTGCTTCTCCAGCTCCATCTGTTTTTTCACCTCAGCAACCAAACGTTCCCGTTCCTGCTCAAGACTCTGCCTCATCTCCGCCATCGTCAGCTCTGCGTTCAAGTGGCAAGTTCAACATGAAGCCATGCTAACCGTCTTTGAAAATAAAAGGTAATCGCATGATATCCATGCAGCCCTGGAAGCAAAAACCTACCCAGATTATGCTTCATCTCTGATAACTCCTGCTGATGAAGCCACTGGAGTTTTTCGATCTCTATCCTCAGACGTCGAATCTGTAGCAAAAAATAAAAACGATCAAGAAATCAGTTGTGGTTAAAATAAAAGTACAACCTGTTGAAATAGGCATAAGCAAACAATATTTAGTTTTTTAAAGATCTTCAAAGTGCATAGGTAAAACATTTATTTTTATAAAAACACAGAAGCAGCCATTAAACAAAACTGTTAAACCCTATAATTAACTGAGGCGCAGAAATACACTGAAACCATTTTCTTCTAAATTATATAATCCAGCTGGGACATTTGGTCTTCTTTCCTTCACTACATTGCTTCACTTATTTGATGAGATTTACTAGCATTCCTTCCTGCTATGGTCCCACCACAGACTTTCAGATTTGGACTTTGACTGGGACATTTCAACAACTCAGAATTAACTTAATCAGTCATTTTAATCTGCCGTGTTTTTACATATCCCGGCAAGTTTTTGCTGTATAAAAAAAAAAAAAAATCTTAATGTTTTCACTCTAGAAATACTTTTATATACAGAGTTTATTATAGTAGAGACAGGGACAGACAGATGTACTTCTTGTCTTTCAGTTTATAAAGCCCCAGTTTCAAAACTCAACATAAACTTTTCAAAGCACTTTATTGTTTTTGTGGCATTAGTGGTTTTCGGGGGCAGAGAAGGAAGAATAAATGACATATTTTCTTCCCACCACTAAACACGGTAGACCTCCAAGCTGCTTTGTTATTACTACAAGTTTCTTAAACAACTTTTGAAGAGGCATCAATATGAGAGGGAGGGATTACCTCAGCAATCGTGTTTCCTGATGTACTTTTAGAGAGGTCGTTGTAGATTTCAGTCATTGTCCCTTTTATTGTGTCCATAATCTGTGAGAAAAATAATGAAGTTATACATTTTAAATACTTACAAAGCAAATCCAGAGAACAGAGCAGTAACTTTATCTAGGTTTTAATATTTGTCTTTAAATATTAGAAAATCTATGTGAAGGTTTCTAAACCTATTAGTAATATTATTAATGGGAATTGTGACTTACTTTGTTGGTGTATTTGGCGATATCTGCTGCTACATCTGCTGAAACTGTGGGGATCTGCAAGTCTGCTGACACCAGAGACGACGCAGCAGATGTGATCTGTCCCGCTGTTGATGAGGAGCTTTGAGCAGGGTCTTTTTGTTGCACTGCAGTTGACAAAGATGGAGAAATGTTAAGAGAAATTAAACAACCTGAAATAGTTATATAAGTTTTTTGGTGCATAATCCCAGTGGTGTTTTTATATTACCTTTCGCTGCTTGTCTGGTCTGATAGCGAGTGCTGGAGGAGTTCTGCTGTGACTGCAGCTGCTGGCTGCGCGTCTGACTCTGACCCTGGACACCCGACTGCTCTTCGTTCTGCTGCCTCTGGAGCTTCTGCACTTGCCATTTTTGCGACGACGTCTGTAACTTGGTGGGATTCCAGACCACCGCCTGCTGCACATGCTGAGCCGTCTCTTTAGGAAGAAGCGGCCGCTGTTTTTTTACAGTTGTGGGTGCTGTGGACGTCGTGGAGCCAGAAGGTGGCGCAGTGGTAGATCCACTGGTGGTTGTGGAGGTGCTGGGCTGACCAGATGCTGCACTGGAAACAAGGTTGAGCGCTGCTGTGATGGACGGCTGCAGAGAGTCCTTAAGGTTGGAGGCAGCTTCTCGTGTCGGTGTAGCTGACGCAGCAGATGAAGACAGCTTACCTAAACAAAAAGCAGGAAAGAATAACTAGGACTGCTTAATAATCCACCGCACAATCTGGATTTATAACATCAGCATTTTAAACCCAAACGATGTGAAAAAGCATTACAATTAAACCCCATTTGTAGAATGTAAGATGTATATTTTCTTTTTAATTGAGGGAGAAAGAGATCATTTTAAAAAAGGAACCAAAGAGTGAGCTTGAAGTCAGACTGTTGCATTAATCTGGTTTGCATTGTGTAAATCACTTGACCAGCATGTCTACACATTTCAAGGATTCTTCCGAAGTTTAATACGCAACAATAAATATTTTATGCAAATTTACGATGCAGACAGGCAACATTTGTAGAAGAAAATTACACTTTCCTGTTTTTCCTCCTGAGTATAATCACAGGGTTTGAGTCTTCTTCCAACTTTCTCCAAGTTCTGCCAAATCTAAGACCATTCTGATTTAAAAGTTAAGACCCAAGTGGAGTATGAAAAATGATGATATCTGGCATTATAGCAAGCTTCAATGTATTCCTTCTGTTCGTCGTTTTATTTAAGCCAGTTAGTGCCGACAGAATTCAGCCCACAATTAAAATTCCAGTTTTAAGCCAAGCCACAATAAAAAATAATCATGCCCATAAGCTGATTGTAGATAATGAAACGTTAAACTGCTTAAACATGGACTGAGACAGCTGCAGGAGCAATATTCCTTTGCAGGATTACTGCAGAGGCTGAATGACTGAGGAGAAACATTCCACTGACCTTGTTGCATCTGTGCATCATGGGGTTTGTTGCTTTGGCACAGTGTAATAACATAGTAAATAATAATTACTAAACTAAGGCTAAAAAAATCTAGTCTTTAACAACAAATGAAATTAAATTTTGAAAACTATGGGAAAGAGAGTAAAAATAGGAAAAGTTGTTCATAAGTTAGGGTTGTGGCTTAAAGGTTTGTCTTAAAAACAGAAAATGGTTTGAATGTTTTAAATTAAATAAAATCTGCCATGTTAAGGAAAACTATGGAAATTGTCGCTTCTTGCGATCATACAAGTGCAAAAAGCGGTAATGGTAGTCTCTTGAAAATGTTGTCAGAGAATTACCTGAAAATCATATCTACAAATCCAAATGTACTTATTCTACCAAAAATAGTTTTATACCAACATATCCAATCAAGACATTCCAGCATCACTATGACAATAAAAAAAACAAGAACCATGAGCAGCAGAGCAGACATGGCATGATCCTACCAGTACTTGAGTTTAGGCTTATTTTTAACTTATATTTTGTCTTAAAATGTGATGGAAACAGAGCACAACCATAAAGTGGACAAAGCCTCACCTTCCACCTTGGCAGCGTTGGACTCTTTAGTATTTTTGGCAGCGGCGGAGCTCGGGTCTCTTCTCTGCCTCTTTGCGTCCCGTCCTCCATGTTCGTCGCCCAGATCAATGACAAGCTCTCTCTCAGAATCAGAGTCCTGTTCAGCGGATGCAGAAGCTGTCTTGCCCTCTTCTGGTGGTTTAGGCTTTTCAGTGACGGGTTGAGACTGAGGTGTCCTGGGCTTTTCCTGCAGATCCCTGTCTGGACCGTTGCAGCCCGGCTTCTCTTTGAGCAAAGGCTCGGGGACAGCGGTTTTATCCCCCGTCGCTGTAACTCCCTCCTTACCCTCTCCCTCCGCACTCGCCTTTGACCTTTTTCTTTCTGCTTTCTCCTTGTCCTCGTGTGTAGAGTTCTTGGACCGGTGTTCTTCATCGCTGGGATATTCGCTGTCGCTGGAGTCAGATTTCTCAGAGTCCTCAGAGTCGCTGTGGTCCACATCTTTATACACATCTTCAGATATCTCATTAATACCTGTGTAGGCAAATGTAAAGGTCACAATTATTGTAGTAAATCACACAAATACAGAATCTCTGGACTGAATTGGACTACATGTAATTGTCTGATTTAAACTGTACCCATTCCTATTGTGAAGTAGCTTGACATGATTGTTTTACATCGGCACAAGATACAAAGATACAGTGTCAGACTACTCAAAACTGTTGGCCAAAGATGATCAAATTAATTATTTTTATATATTTAACAAATCCAAATCCATGTTTCAAACGGTTATAAAGTATATCTATATTTACCCAGCTGTGCTTTGCAGCTTTCAATGGTCTTGTCCAGACTCCTGATGGGTCTCTTTGGAGTGGTGACGGTAGTGGGGGCTGCTTGTTGTTGCTGCTGCTGTTGCTGCACGGTCTCACTTAGTTCCTTCAGGTCCATTTCAGCCTTCACTCGATCTGAGTTAAACATAAATTACAGGACAACAGTCACGGTTATCATATGTCAACTATGTACACCCTTCCAATTCAGTCAACAAGATGTTTACTGTATTCCGATGGGATTTTGTGCAATAAATCCACATAAGACACGTGCATAATTGTGATGTAGGAAGAAAAGTTTTCATGGGTTTCAAGATTTTATTTAATAATTTTTTTTTTTTACAAACAAAAATCTTACAAGTGATGCCTACATGCAATCAGCCTCCCAGAGTTCCAGCAGTTGGTCTTATGGGGGATGCGTCTATTAGCTTTCCACAAGTAGACACCGGCATATTTGCTCATTCTTCTTTGTAAAATTACTTAGTCAGTCAGACTGGATGGAGAATGTGTGTAGACAAGTCAAGTCCTGTCACAGTTTCCCAATTGGGTACGATGTGTATTGCGGCTGTGCCATTCTAAACTTATTCAGCTAAAACAAAGCCTCATGACCACAACAAAAAAGACAGAAAACAAGTAATGACCATATTTTAATAAAATATTGTGATGGCATGACCAACTTTTCCATTTTTCAACAGACTGAATGTTATTAGCACACATGTTAATAACACATGGAATGTATCATATATCTTTGTACTTAGAATTACACACAGCTTTACCACTTCTACTATTTCAGTAATAAATTAGATGACTTCTGAATGCAGGTGGTTGCACTGGATTTCATTTGGCCGTATCAAAGTAAAAGGAATGGAAAGCAAGTTTTTTTTAATTTTTAAAAACATGCACTACTTTGCATTGTTATTAAAATCCCAATTGAATACACTAATGTTTCTGGTTGAGATATGATAAAAACTTAAAGGGACCTATATATTGTTACTGGGTTATCCATCATAAATACTATTTTATGTGTTACTGACCAAGGTTAAGGTTGAGGATGCCTCCAGTTCCTGCTGTCCTGTCCTGCTTAGGAACCAGTGCAGAGTTTATGGGTTTTGGACTGCTGCTCACACTAGCAGTTGGACCAGGCTTCCCCGAAACAGGAGATGCTGTAATTACAAGATTTTGCTAAGTATTTCAAAAGCACTAAGATCGTCATCACGGCCGCCAAAGAAAAGAAAACTTGAAATATGATCTACCAGTGCAGTCCATCGATTCCTCTCCAGTGCTGTAGTGTAAGGCAGGGTTCCTGCTCGGCTTCTCGGTTTCTTGCTCCCCATCAGACCCCGTGTGAACCGAGGAGTTGGTGCTCATTGGAGACCGAGGCATTTCCATCATTGAGGCCCGCCGGCTCATCCCGCTGGGCGTAGAACTTTTGCTGAGGATCATCTTGGGAGAGGAAGTCATGTCAAAGTTGAAGCGGAGCTTGTCTGGCTTCTCTGTTTTCACCGTCCCGGCATTGGGGTTGTTGGGATCCGCCAGCATCTGCAGCTGGTTGTTGGGTGTGTAGGGAGTGCGGAAGGGTGCGTAGTTAAAAATGCCAAATTTTTTGCGGATGTTTTCCACGTAGACCTCCATCTCTTGCATGGCGCTGTTGAAAATGCTCTTTGTTTTCTTCACAGAGAAAGGGATTTCTTTGGACATCAGGTAGCAGTTGTTGATAGGAACCCAGGCACTGAATGGACGACGGCAAAAAGAATATGAAAATCAGCAACTTAGAAAAATGTATTAAACGATTCGCAACAAGAGCTGTTTCCCTTACCGATCATGTTGCCCAAAGAAGCGTGCGTCTACTTGACCATCCTTTTCTCTGAGTGCTTTTGCCGGCCAAAAAGGAAAACCCTTCAGCTTAGCCCAAACCAGAGGGTGAGGCTGACTCTATTGAAAACAAGGAAAAGTAATTCAATATGCTTCAAATATGTAAACACTCTGTAAATATGGTACTCAAGATAAAGCAAAGACCTACACATGGCTCACAAAACCAGTTATCCCTTTTTTGGCAAGAAGACAAATAGCACTCAGGACACACCTCAATCTCATTCATCTAAAAATGAATTTTAAAACAACATTAATGACGCACTACTTATTTTTATTCTGTCCATAACAATTTAGAAGAGAACTTTTACCTCATGTTCACAGATCTTGACAATGACCTTTGCAGTTGCTGTTAATTTATGATTACCTGAAAAAGAAATTGTAGTAATTTTATTTTTCTTTGGGGGTTTGCACAGTAAAAGGAGTAGGTATAAATATTTATAAATGACAAATTGCCAAACCTCCATTATAGATAATGCAGTTGTGTAAGATCCACTTCATATCAGCAAGAAAAGCCTCGGTGCAGCCATACATTTTCTTTTTCACATTCTATCAAGAGGGAAAAAATATATATTTACATATTCAAGGACAATAAAACATTTTAGTGGAAAAAAGTAGCATTTGGTAAAGCTGTCCCTTGCTTTGGGTGCTTAAAAATGTTAGTACCTTTTCTATAGTACTTAGGTCCATAGGGTGGAAGATGTACTCTGCATAATCCGGATGCTGTTCTAGTGACACGGGTTTCTGAAATGGCTCTGTCTGCTCATTAAAGACAAGCATGGGACAATTGTTAAAGCCTGAACTTTGAAAGACTAATCTCCTGAAGCCACAGCACCCTTTGCATCCATGTCCAAGACGCAGTTAAAATAAATTCTGATTTTATTGCAGTAGCATAATCCCACACTGAAAATTTTGTTGCAAGATTTTGAAGATTTTTTTTAAAACCTCCCTGTTCCAGACTCTTACTGGTGGGCAGCAGATAAGAGAAATGTATCAGTTTGTCACATTAAGTAATGGATTATTTATTGAAAGATTCTTGATATGTTGACCAAATTAAACTTAAATTCAAAGTGTACAATTTAAACTTTTTGTGGTCCGGACACAGTTTTATAGGAATTTTGTTTTAAAGAGAACTAAAACTTTAGTTTTACTGTGAGATTTTCTGCTCTATAGAGCGAGTGCACTCCAACAAAAGATTGGACTTGGATTGGTTTCAAAATCTTTCAGTATGAGATCATGCAACTGCAATGAAAAAATAAAAAAACTGTATTTAAAAATTGTAGGAATTTTTTAAAGCATAGTTTTCAAAGGTTGCTGTTTGTTGCAGGATTTTAGAATATTATTTCAAAAATCTGTGTACAATACAATACAACAAATAAAATGGCTTCCTTACCCCAGGCTGTTTGATTTTTTGGAGTGCAAATTTCAGTAAGTAGGAGAGTTGGTCTATCGTTAGCATTGTCATTGCTTTGCTCTGGGTTTCAATGCACTCAGCAACTGTTATTTTCTGAAAGAAGATAAAATGAAGACAAGAATTATTGTATAATCATAATAATAATAATAAACAAGCAAAGTTAAACTTTGTAAAGTTTATCCCACAGGTCATTTTAGCTATACATCTTAAAAAATAAACCAGGTTTTTTTCTGTAAAGCCCCAGTTCATGGTATTCTTATAGCATCAGGTTGAAAGCCCCAATGCTATAAGAAAATCAGAACTTGCACAAACTGAGTCACAAATGCAGAGTGTAGCCAGGGGCATCACTGACTCCCATTCCCAAAGGTTAAAAAATAGAAACAGCTTTAGAGAAATGCAAAACAAATTATTTAACAGATTACTTTCAAATAAATAATTCAAATTAAACAGGAATCATCAAATATGGAAGTGGTAAAAAAGATTAGAGAGGAGACATAAGATTATAATTTTTATATTCATATTTCATTACTTAACATTACAGCTTTATCGTTTTGTAAATATGCAAGCTGTAGTCATAATATCAATCAGATATTAAGTATTTGTCCATTAATTTGTCATTTTGAATTTTATTAAACAGGTGACCAAGTTTTAGGGAAACTAAGAAATTGATCTAAATTTAAAAAATTAAAAAACTACTTTCATTCAAATCAAGCACCTGCTTTAGCAATTCTTTGCATGCAGAGCAATTGCATCTACATTTATACTGGGCCCTGCTCAAGGTTCTTTACTTGAGTTGCACCTGTACATCAATTAGAATATAGTTAAATATATATTAGTAACTCCATTCAAAAACCAAAACCCATTACAGACGTTACACACAGTGATATATTTCCAGTGTTTATTTCAGGTAATTCTGTTGATTATGGCTTAGAGGGAATAAAAAACTCTCACAATCCTCTCGAGGCTGTGGGATTCCCACCACACCTCTTTCTTCCACTCAGTTTTTCATTCAAATTTTTCGATCAAGAAGTGTTTCCCCAGACTGGTCTGCATGTTTTAGACGTTTCTCTGCTTTAAACACACCTGATTCAGATGACTGCAGTTCAGCAAAATCCCGATAATAAGCCTAAACTGAAATTAAGGGAGCTGAAGCGGGGAAACATGCAGGGCAGTTCGCCTTTGAAAAACCTGGGCCGCAGTACAGCTACTGTCTGCAGGACTACAGGATAACTTTTAAGTGAGTCATCTTCCTCGTGTTTATGAAGGCCACCCTCATTAGCTATAATCATTCAAATAACATCTGAAAATATCAGTGTGTGTATAATGAATTCATGTAATTACAAGTTTTTACTTTATGATGATTATTTATTGAGCTGCACCTGAGCCCACGTTCGTCACATTTTGTTATTTTGTGCAGATTTTCATCTCCTGTAGTGACAGGATGATGTACCATGGTGGGTCATTTGTCTCCATGTTTCGGCCTGTACCACAGGCTGAAGCAGGTCATTACACTGACTTATGTCTTCACTGGGACACCTCATTTTTGTCAGCTGAGCCATGCTGAATTTAACAAGCATCTGCCTACGCCCACACCCACACACAAACACACGTCGTCCGTGCGATACCTCACACTCTGGACAGAACCAGTCGCCCTCGGGCTCGGCTGGTAGTTTGAGGCACTTGGCGTGGTACACCCTGGGGCAGAGCTCACAGCAGAGCACCTGACCCTCGCGGTGGCACAGCCAGCAGTAGAAGTCATTCCTGCCGTCCTGCGGTACAACATCAACAGGGTCTGTGGTGAGTGCTGGCTGCTTCATATAGTAAAAGGGACCATGTCTTAGCTCTGACTGAAATGCAGGCAAGAGAAACAGGGGGCAGGTTTCAAAAACACGCAGGAACACAAAAAAAGGTGCAGTGCAACAGAAACAAGGTAGTATTAAGGTGAGGCAAGCAGGGTAAGCAGCACAAGGGACAATAAAGGCAACAAAACCTACACAATGGTGCTTTTTGCAAATAGGAGAACAATAAATCAATTCCACTAAAATTGGGCTTCCCTTTTTAAAAGATACATAAATGGTTTGATTGTGCTCATGGTGAATACAAGTGATAAAATTTAACAGAGTCAAACCATAAACTATTTTGCCAAAAGTATTCATTCATGCATCCAAATTATTGCTATCATGGCCACAGGTGTTTAAAATCCCGCATCTTTTCAGGCAGACTGCTTATACAAATTTTTGTGAAAGAATGGGCCCTCTCAGGAGCTCTGCGAATTGCAGCAAAGTTCAATAACAGGATGCCACCTGCGCAATTGTAAAAATTTCCAAACAACACGGTTAACTTGTAGTGGTATTATAACAAAATGGAAGAGATCAGGAATGACAGCAACTAAGCCAATAAGTGGTAGGACATGTAAAAATCACATAACAGTGAGATGGTGAAGCATTCAGGGGATAAAGGTCAAATTTTCGGAAGAGACACTTGAGTACAGAGCACCAAATTTCATGTGGCCTTCTAATTAGCTGAAAACCTGTGTGTAGAGAGCTTCATGGAACTGGATTCCCCATGATGAGAAGCTGTGTCCTAACCTTACATAACCAACTGACAGACGGAGAGTCAGTTCCTTTCACTGGACAATGCTTGTATTGCATAAACCTCCAAACTTTGTGGGGAAAATTCTGGGGATAGGGCCTTTCTGTTCCAACATTACTGTACAAAGCAATGTCCAAAAATGAGTGAGTTCATGGAGGACAATCAAGGAGTTCCTGACCTCAACCTGATAAAGCTTCTCAAGCTAGTGCAAGCCGTAGAAGTTGGGCCGGCATCGTGTTAAACTCTGTGGATTAGAATTGGGATACCACTCAATGCCATGCGTGTCAAGGCATCTGAACAAATACTTTTGGCAGCGTAGTGAATTTAATGACAATCATATTAAGACAAAATATGCTCATGTCAGAGTAAAAACCAAAATATAAATAAATAGATGCACTTATCAAAACAAACTCAGTGTCTGAAATACATGGTTATGTTTAAAATGCACTTAAGTCAAAGCTCAATATGCACAATAAGTGACTTTTTATGCATTGCTATCAGCAGAGTATTTTTATTTCTCTCAGTTCTGCTGGTTGAATCTGTTTACATGATGCTTATATTGATGTTTTTTCATGCCAAACAGCTCTGCTGACTCTTTTAGGAAAATGAGGGACTGGACTACATTTCTTCAGTGACTCATTTCTCTTTGCATACCTTCCGCTATTTGTAGCACTAAAGCAAGTATAGAGAAGTCTGATTCATTACTGTCAGGAAACCTATTCACCTCTGTGGGCCTTTCAACCAATCTTAAGTGCGAAGAAAGTACCGCATAGCTCAAACAGTTCAACTGGATAAATATTAGCATGAAAGTTGCAAGTTCATTAGCCAGCAATTATTACACTCCAAACAGTCCTTTGCAGTACGAGTATTGCACACACTGATATTGTTATTATGATATATGTTGCAGGCTTAATCAGCACATTGGACAACTACAAGTGAATTGAAAATAATTTGGATTTAATCAAGATTATGTGTTTGGTTTTGCTCTGAGAGAAAAAGGACTAGTGGCAGGGACTGGTCTAACAATATTTATGTTTTAAAATGTTACACAACACAAAGACACTTCCAAATTAATGAAGAGAAGTGTGTGTGTTAAAGGGACCCCTGACGATCTCTTACAATCCGATAAAAGCAGCAGGCCAGGCCTGAGTTTGCGATGAGCCTCCAGGAGCCTTACCTGGTCTTTGTTGTTACAATTCACAGCTCCTGGCTTTTTCTTTTTCTTAAGGGGACTGGGAGAAGTGTCTGAAGGAGAGTGTCCATTGGAGGAATGGGTGGGACTTGACACCTTTCGCTTCTGTGGTGCTGCTGATCGTTCCGCTGAACCTGGTGCATCAGGTGCTGAGATGAAAAGGCTTGTGTCATTCGAACTGTACCACTTGTTGTATAAAAGTAGACAAGTTAGACCAAAAATAAATTAATAAATGCTCCAATAGATAATTTCCATTACCAAGAAAATATGTTAAGCAGAGCAGTATGCTAAATTGTTTCATTAAGCAACACACCATGTCCTGCTCTAAAGAAACATAACACCACATTAGAAACAAAGTCATTGATATCAGTTAAGAGGTTAAGGGGGTTAAAACGGCATATTAAGAATCAGAAACTCCAGGAAACATAAACCAAAACCCTAACAGGACTACTCCAAGAGCACAGCAACTATTCATCCAAGTCACAAAAAGAGCCCAGAACAATATCAAAAATACTACAAGCAACAGCTTCCTCAGTTAAAACATTGGTGCTTATGATTCAACAATGTAAATGAGACTGGGAAAAATGACATCCCTGGGAAAGGCCAAAACCACTGCTGATTTTGTTGAAAAAATAAAAATCCATCCAAATCTAACTAAGATGTTGATGCAAGACCCATTCGTGCTTGAAAATCCTCCAATCTGCTACTCCTACTAAATTAAGAAAATTCTGCAAAGAAAAGTGGAATAAAAGTCTTCCACAGTGTTTGCAGGTAATCTCTAAGCTTAGAGAGCAGTGGTTATTTCACATAGGGCCAGTTTAGTTTGGATAGTTAAGGTGAAATCATTTTGAAACTGCATTTTGTATTTACTTGGGTAAATCTCTCTGATATAACTCATTTGATGATTTATTACATCCAAGTACAACTAACAAGGCAATTAAGGGGAAATAAAATCATAGAGATTTATATCCTAACAAGAGCCTAGCAATATTTTAGTTTGCTTCCTTCATTGACCTAAGGATTTACTTCAACACCATTTACATCACTGCAAAAGCAACCAAACATTTTAAATATAGCTAAATAAAGGAATGCCTGAAATCTTTGAGTACATAAATTAAAACATTAAAACAAATCCCTAAAAGGCTTCATCTAAGGTGAAGGGTGTGTGCTGATTCCTGATGGAAAAAGCCATACAGTCATAACATATCACTGTTGCAGATCTAATGCCCATTAGCATGCATTAACCTCTCAAAATCCAATAGGAAAATCCTGTTGTGTTCTCCGACACCATCATGTTTGACTTCTGATAGGACATGCACGGCCTTAAGAGACTTACCTTTCGATCGCAGAGAAGCGTCCATCCCCTCTACCACATCCGGCTCTTTCTTTATCTCCTCCTCAGCCAGACTGCACAGCAACGAACACGAGCACACAGGAACACAGGAAGAGGGGCAAACACAGAGTCAGAGAGGGTGTTCAGAAACCACATCAGCGTTATCTGTAAACAAGTAGAACACCACCTAAGGCACTGGGTCCCAGAGGACCTGTCAACAGGGATTCTACCGGTTTCCATTGTTTTTTTATATCTCATCAGACTTGAACGCATCTTTGACTTTTAATGTGACGTTCAAACGCTTTCCACATTTTCAGCTACTATCAAGTCGGAAAATGTTCTTTATACTCCAACAGAGAGACCAGTAACAATCACCATGGCAACATTAATTTGACAAATGAATGATCACAACAACACATAGGACCTTTTAGCCAACATTACCGAGTATCCGCGCTCGTCAGAAGATGTCACAGACGAAGTAAAATTGTGGCTCAACTGGGCCACGGCCTGTTTTGTTTATGACAATCGGCGAAAAGACCTAGACTAACAAGAAATCCAAAGAGAGCTGCCCCATGCGAAGAGGACAGCCTCTCGTTGTAATTAACAGTACACACTTCTACCACCTTCCAAGCCCCTTCAGTAACAACAGCAGACTCTCTGGAGGATTTAGGCCTTTTCTTGGAGACCATTCAGGTCATCTCAATATTCTTGAACAAAATCTTTACCAAATAATCTGTTTGGAATCCACCAACTATAGAGATTCGCTTTCACAAAGCCTGCTCAACATAGAAGTCAAACCATTAACCTCTGACAAAAAATAAATAATAAAAATAAATAATCCTCACTCCCCCCCCCCGTCTTTGCTCCTGCAAAGCATCTCGTTCCCTCTGTGGTTACAAAAAGCAGAATAAAAAGAGGGTTTGGCAATAAATGAGGGTCTTTGGCTCTTCTTTTGTCCAAGCAACACAGGGCCTCGTTCCAAGGATGTGCCCTTTATTCAAAAGACCAGGGAAAGAAGCCCTCCAGAGAACCCCTGACAGGTCACACACTCGATCAGTTAATAGCTCTGGCTGCTGCAGCTCTGGTTTCCAGCTGAATGATAGGGTTTCAGTCTGCAACTCGAATGCCCACAGTTGTGGGATGGTTTTATTTTCACTTGGAAAACTAAAACAATCCTCTTTACGCCTCCAGACTCCATTTTTACAGAGAAACTCCAGACAAAGTTGGTTAATTTGCAGCCAAGCTGTGGATATACGATGGATAAAATGTAAGCCCAAAAGTCTGAATGTGAACAGATGATCCAAAAGATAAGATTTGATACAAACAATGAAACCCAGATATAATGCAATCAGCCAGTAGTTACTTAAATTCCTCTTTGTGGTTCTTCTACAACCCAAAGACCTAAACAAAATGACCATTACTCAAACCAGGAGAGACTTTAAAAATGAAGCAATTCGAGAAAGTTTATCAAACTGAAATAAAAACATTAAACAAAGTTTAAGCTATGACACATGGAGATCTTGTTTCAGCTAGACCAGCTTTCTCACAAGCGCACACACACCCCTTCAGGGCCTTCCTGTTCCGGACTGAGTGAACAAACGAGGCCCACATGAAAATAAGAGACGTTAGCCGAGTCTCCACCACAGCCCTGAAAAGGAGAGAATGTTCGCCATTCTTCAGCAGAGCTGCACAACAACCTCGTTTTCAAAACCTTCTTAGAAACATTGTCAAGAAATTTCTGCAGCCACCAAAAAGACAAGATGAGCTGGAGTAAAAAGGTATCCAAAAGGGCTTTTTTTCATATCCATCAAGCAGCAAGCAGACTTAAAGGCAAATAAATCCCCAGCAGAGAGTCAGATATATTCCAGAAAGAGCAAATAAAAAAAATTACACACACACATTTCTCTTCTGCAAGTACTGTAGTACCTGATGGACAAAAAGGAAACAACACTGAGTCACTGCCTTCAGATTCCACTCCTGTGAGAGACGAGCAGGGTTCTCTCGTCACAGAAAATGGAGGCCACAGCTTGCTACCCTCCCCCCCACTCTCCCCCATCCCCCACTCCAAGGCTGAGACTCGGGCACGGGCACATCCACGCAGGAGGACCGGCGAGAGATCTGTGGAGATTACAGTCCAACATTTCTGAAAAAATAAAGACGGTTGTGTCAGGACGAACCTTCATGAACCAATCACAGAAACAAGAGGGAAAACAACAGCGAGGAGACACGGGAAAATCCAGCAGGACGAGAAGCACCGGTCTGGATTCTCCCACCCCCCACCTCTCCACCTCTTTCAGTATGTCTTCGATCCTCTTCCTTCTCTCCTCTATGAACACCACTGTCGCAGAATAATTAGATGTCATTTTTAAGGAAGGAGAGACCCAGAATGTGAAACCAGAGTCAGATCCTGACGAGCCCATTTCTATGCGTGTCATAAGAGGCTTGTTAAATTCCTAAATATCTGATACAAAGCAATTTCAGAGTACAGAGACAATCTATCATGTGCAAAACAATATGTTGGACTGAAACTCCAAATGAAAGCAACTTAGATTGGTTCCACTGGCTAAAAAAGGAGCAACAAATAAGCATACGGAGCAGAATGCAACATAAAAGTAACAAGAAAATCATTTTTCAGCTATACAACACAACTCAGAAGGTCCAAAGCCACCAAAGAGACTCAGTTTTCCAACCCAGTAGTCACTAAATAACTAAATAGTTCCTACATTTGATAAAATAATGCATTTATCTGCAATAGAAAAACTTATCACAACAATATTCATTGCTATCATACACAATAAATCCTGTAGAAGAGAAAAATATTAGACCTGGATTTTTATATAAGGCTGTACAGGATGAACCAAAGATGGCTGTGGAATTTTCCAGAAGGCCCTTGCTCTCCCTGCCGTGCTCCCTCCGATTGTCAATCTTTAACCTCAGCTCTGGCTGCAATTGGCTGGAAGGCCAACAGGCTGGAACGCCATTGGTCGGCTGCACTGTGCCATACAGATCAGTGTGCGGGCTCCCCTCTTCCTCTTTAAAAAGCCTTTTTTGCTGCAATGCAGAGATTTTCCTTCTGCATTAGTCGGTTTTATTTTTCTCCTCTCAGTTTAGCTTATTCCCCATCTTAATAATGGCAGCATAAAATTCTAAAAAAGGGGGATTTTAATCAAGGATTTATGGGCGATTACATTTGTGCATATACAACTGTGATTTATGGCTCTACTATTCAACATCTGTCACCCTGTTGCCTCAGAAGGAGGCCCAGATTGGTTCCCCGACTTATCTCACTACCAGTGAGAAAATTACACGGCATGCTTTTGATACCTAATAATCAAGCCAGTAAAAGTTTGACTTTTGGTTTTGATTTTACAACTTGAATTAGTTGCAGGCCAAAAAACCCTCTCTGATTGTAATGTTCCTATTTTCAGGGTTTATGTAGATCAAAACTGCCTCATGTCAGCCCACAAGAGAAAGAGATCCCTCTTTGTTTCCCCCACGCAGCTGAGATTGCTATAAGGGTGCTACGTGACGTAACATGGTGTTCTGCCTATGTTCTGATAAATAGAGCATGACACAACGAAGCATTTGCTTACATTTTGAGTAATCTGTTTCATTTTTTTTTACATAAAATCTTTTTTTAAAAGAAGTCATTTTGAGATGTTTGAATATAAAATAACCTGTCTTACCTTTGTCCGACTTCCTACATTGAATTTCTAGTTGAAGACAAACCTAGCTGGCTTTTTTGTTTATGTGTTCAAAGATACGAAAAAAATAGAAAGCAGCAAGAGTAGGTCGAGAAAAACAACCTAACAAAGATTAGATCCAATCACTGAAATTCTTCCTAAATCCTGTTCAGATGTTTAAATATTACATAATACAAAGATCCTCTTAAATCTTGTGTTGTTTCTTTGTCCTGGTGTCTGATCTGTAAAAGGGAGGGTAAAGTTCTTTCAACATGAGCTCTCTGAACACAAAATGGCCACTGTGTGTATGCGTGTGTGTGTGTGTGTGTGTGTGTCTGAGAGTGGAGGAAGCAGCTTCACAGTACAGTTGAAGAAGTCAGGGGCGGAAACCTCAGGCCCATGACTCTAATAAGTCCCGTCTAGTGTTTTTCAGCTTTAAAGATTAGACTGGCGGGAAAGAGGGGTTCAAAAACAGGTTTGAAGCTGCAGTCATTCTTTGAGGAGTGTGAAGAATAGAAACTCCTGTGTCAACAAACAGAAAGTCATGCAGATTTCAGTTTCAAAATGTTTCAAACTGCTCTAAGTTTTGCCCTGAACTACCTTCACTTCTTCCAAACACGCATGTTGCCACTTGCTCTTCCTCCCTGGGCCTGGCATGAGATAAGAAGCCAGAGCAGAGCAAGTATACTTGCACAGGGTACATAGTACCCCCAACCTGCCCATCCCCCTTGTTTCTCTGCCAGGCTACAACACGAGAGCAGCAGCAGAAGCAAGGAGATGAGAGCACAACTTTTAGATCAAGCTCTCTTTTGCCTTGTACACAGGAAAAAGTAAAAGGATTTGAAATGGTGGGATCTGCCTGCTGTATGGCAGCCTGGCTGTCTGGGGCACACATGTGACCCTGAGACACAGAGAGAGAGCAAGGGTGATTGTCGTTACCCAACCCACCAACCCCCCAACCCTAAAAAACCCCGGTGGAAGGCGCAGAGGCCTGACGAGGCCTCCAATCCAGCCCAGCTCCTCCTCCTCTTCCTCCTGCTGCACACTAAGCTGACTTTAAAGGTGTGCATATTCATCATGAGAAACCCCACAAGTCAGCACGACAACAAGAAAGGAAGCCATGTTGCTATCAGAAGGCTGAGATAAAAAAGACAGAGCTTACCTCTGTGGATGCATGGCTGCCTGACACAATGTTATGTCAACACTTATAAAACATGGAGGACACTCTCAGCCCTCAGCCGGGGAAGGCTCCGCTCTTCAGGCAAGGCGATCAGGCCCCGGCGATGTTAGCCAGATCCTGACTGGTCGCCTCCCTCGCAGGCGAGATACAAAGCTGCGCCTGATTGGCCGAAATGTTTCCTGAGTAATTATCTTTGTTCAGTGCAGGCAGGGGCAGCTCTGTGAGAGTCAGAGGCAGGGGAAGAAAAATGAGCACAGAGCTAGGTCTAAATCCACACAAATATATGATTAAGAGGAGCATTTTTGACATACAAACCCTTTGTGAGAGTGTTCTGAAGCGTCCAGGAGGAGAATCTGTCGGCAGCTCTCTCAGTGGAGGATTAAAAGAGTGAAACTGTCAGCCTGTGGAGTGTTAGGAGCAGGACACCATGGCTTCCCTGAACAAGCCTCCATTTTTTATGTGGAGAGGGCCTTTGTTTAAACTCCTCCCTCCCACTCTGCTTCCTCTAGACTTGGAGGGGGGGGGAAGAAGCCACTGCTCTGCACCTATTAAGAATGCAAAAAGGGAGAATTACGTTGCAAGTGATAAATGATCTACACTGGCTTACACTACAGCTTGTTGTGAAGGGAATCAAATAAACTAACATGACATTTAAACATAATTCAATATAGTTACTGAAGTCATAATCTTGGCAACTAAAAAGGTCACCCAGAGGTAGACAACCAAACAAAAATGTATTTATCCAACATCTGAATTATGTTTAGCATTTCAGTTGCTAATGGTTGAATAATTAGGTTTTCCCATACCTTATTTTTGTTGCCTCTTTGGGACTTCAGGACATTTTCACACAGCTGTAATGTTTTTTTAATGATGACATAGCCAAAAAAAAGCATTTTAATGGGGGTGGGATCAAACACATTGTAGATATAAATCCCAATAAAAACCTCACTCTAAGCTGACAGCATATTTTGTGACAATATTATGCTCTGGAAGGGATTGGAGCAAATATAGGTAAATCTCAATAAATAGAAAATCATTGAAAACTCCTTGTATTTCAGCAATTTAATTCAAAAATCAGCAAACTAATTACACAGAGTGATATATTTCAAACAGTCATTTAATTTAATTTTGATTACTATAGTCTACAACTAATAAAACCCTCAAATGAAGTCTCTTACAACAACACATGAGAACATCCATCCATTGTCTACACCCACTTATCATTTCAGGGTTGGGGGGGGGATGGTGCCTCTCTCTAGCTGTCATTGGGCAAGAGGTGAGGTACTCTCTCTGAATATGTCACTAATCCATCACAAGTACACACAGAATTAACCACCTATAACTCTCTGCTCATTTAGAGAGATTAATTTACATGCATGCATGTTTTTAGACTGTGGAAGGAACCTGAAGAAGCCAGAGGGAACACTCAAACTTCATGCAAAAGGAGGCCGGGATTTGAACCAAACACATTATTGCAACATTTTAGTGTTAACTGTTCTACCAAGCAGCCATACATACGACCCATAAAAAAGGGTGTTACTGAGAAGCATGTCCATATATTGTAAAGTATATGTAAAGTATATTCATTCAGATATATATATATATATTTTTAATATACTTTAAGTGACAACTAACATTTATTTTATTTATGTATTTGCTAATATATTTATTATTCAAAACTTTTCAATGTCCAATGTTTATATATATGGGTACTATATATTGTTTTCAATGTATTTGCCATTATTTTAAGTTTTAATCACCGTTTGGATGTTAAACATTAAGTAGTTATTGTTTGTCTTAGATTTTTCAAACATTTCCTATTTATTTTTTATTTGCTTATAGCACAATTGTGTTTCCTCATCCCCCATAACTGTTTGACTTGATTGTCTTATCAGTTATTCTTTTATTAAATATTTGTAGTGCTTTTTTTAGTTCATAAGTTTTCAACCTGAGAAAATAAAGACTTGTGTTATTGGAAAAGAAGGAATAATTGTTTGACAGATACCCCCAGAATTGTTGCCAGGTATTTAAATAACATGAAACATTAAAGAAATGAAAGATTGCTTCATAAATAACAGGTTTAATCATGCCTGGTCAATCATATTTTTGTACTAAGTTTTCTTCGTATCTACACTAAGACAACTGATGCCTGCATTTAAAATTCTAGGAAATAAAAAATTTGATCGCCCAACGTGGGGCTCGAACCCACGACCCTGAGATTAAGAGTCTCATGCTCTACCGACTGAGCTAGCCGGGCTGCGAAACTCAGAAAAACAGGCGCCATTTTTCCGTCACATACCAGCAAGTGTAGCATGCATTTTGTCTAATACTGCCCTCTACTGTTTACAAGCGATTCCTTCGAGTGAAATACCTTTATATCAGAAATAAAATATAGTATATGTGCTTTATGTTCGGCTGTATGTTTAATTTCAAGACAAAGTACGAAAGACAAATTAATAATCTTGTATTTTGTTGGTAAATAGTGGCTCTTTTTTTTTTTACAATAAATTAAGTAACGGTTGGTTAAAAATAGTTTTAGGTGCTTGGTAGCTAAATGTGCTACGTACGTCTATTCCGTAACATTACATTGACAACTTTGGACAGTAATGGACTTAAAAATAATACATCTAAACTGATTAAAACATGTAAGTTCATAAGTACTGAAATATTTGCAGAAAAACGGTTTGGAATTGTAAATGGACATACCTCTCAGGCGACACCAAGGTAATGCCAACCCAAGTGCAACTTCCGGTCACTGTAACAAAGGACAAAAAAGGCGGAGTGACTAAAAGATAAGCTATGAAAAGAAGCGAAAAACTGTTCTAAGATAAGATAAGTAATACATCAATATATTTTTACTCAAATAGGAATAAAACATTATAATCCAAAACAGTATTCAATAATTGTGAAATGGAATGGGAAAAAATACATTTTCCGCATTTACAACCAAAATCTGAAAAATCTTCCTGCAATGCCAATTCACAACATAGGACATCTCAGGCTACTACAGATGGCAAACAGGTCTAGTCCAAATCCATCCAATTTGGTCCTAAGTGTATTCAGTCCAATTCATACAAGTTCTATTTAAACTACAAAAGGCAGATTTAAACTGATATTGTGTGCAAACTGTTAAATATCATCAAACTGCATATTCATGCAATATAATTACATTTAGTAAATAAAAAAAGATAAATGCCAATGATGTATCCATCTAAGCAAAGAAACATGTTTTATCAATTAGGCTCTTTGATACAATCTCCCCTCCTGAGGATTGTAGGTGACATTTGAGTTGAAAAATACCATTTGAAGATGTGAAAAACCTCACAGGACCACCAGATCAGACTACTTTAACAAGTTGAGGTCATAAACAAATATGCACCAGGCTAGGCATACTTGTTTATGTGAAATAATTCTAAAGGAAGAATATGAAACTTCCTTTCATATCCAGCAGTAATTCAAAATAATACAGTGACAGTCAGTTTGTGCTTCAGCAACAAAAAAAACTCTGTTTTAAAGGAAAACTGCATCAAGATGACGAAAAACTACTGCAATCTTAAAATGATACAATAGAGCGTTTTCAGTCAGAGGCTATTTCAGATTTGCTGTGATACCTACTGCTACATTATATAATTCTTGCACAGCAGCTAAGACAACTTTGAAGAAACTTCATTTATTACATTTAATTTCCCTTTGGGGTGAACAAAGTATTTATGAATTGAATTGACAACTATTCTCTTTAGAAGGGTAGTCCCTGTTATTTTTACATAGAGTATGATGTCAAGACTATAGAAGATGATTAGTCAGAATTCAGATTTCTTTCCGGGTATTCGGACATTAATAGGTCACGTAAAATGTAATTTCAAACCATTATGACCCTCCCGATTCTCCTCCTTATACAACTCACAGCTCTCTCATTAAAGATGGTTGCTCCTAGGTGCCATTTGAATTAAAATCTGAATTCTGAGAGGGGAGGAAAAAAAATCAGGATTCTGAGATTAAATAAAGTTTTAAAAAAAAATCAGTAGCTCTAATTCTCTTTCGTACTAATCTGACCGTTATCTCTTCACTTTCAAAAACATTAGAACGCAGAACGCGTACGTGAAGTACGTGATGACATCACGGCGTAGGGTTCTCCTTCTACGTCGACTACGCTGGGCGGTTCATGAATGGGGCTCTGAAGTGGGAGGGCCCCTCATCTGACTTTAGCAGGCAGGAGGAAGAAAGTGGGTGATGTGCTTTGCTGCGATGCTCCTTCATGACTGTTTTTAAACAGCCCAGCAGCGAGCGGTTGTCTGTGTTTGCGGATTGTAGCGGAGGGATCTTCACCCCACAGGGACAGCATCCTTCGGCTGAGACGAACAGGCCAGCGGCCACAGCAGCAGCAGCAGCAGCGGAACCAGAGGGAGGCAGAGTCGTGTCGATGAGCCATGGGGTTCCGCAAGAAAAACAAGAGCCCACCGGTGCTGAGCCACGAGTTTGTGATCCAGAATCACGCCGACATGGTTTCCTGTTTGGCCATGATCATCCTCCTCGGCCTAATGTTTGAGGTACTCGGTGTGTGAGTGGAGCTGTTAGCCGCTGCTAGCTGGCGTTAGCTCACATGACAGCAGTACTCAGCGGCAGGGCGCTAGCGTGTCTTCTTCCCTTCTCATGTGTCTCTGATTGCCAAAGAAGATGTGCAGGAGGCCCGCTGGCTCTCTCTGCTGATTCACCGCCTTCCACTGTAGCTAACCAATGCTTTGGTCAGCAAGTTGATCAGACTGAATGTCTGTCTGGAGGCTGCAACTAAAGCTGACAAGTACTCCGCCACGGTTGAATAAAACCAAATAGCTTTTCTCTCACTAACCTGTCCCCACCCCAGATGCATCATTCAGACTTCTACGATCCATTTTTAAATTAAACTATTCTCATTGTAACTGTCATTTTTACATACTTAATTTAAAGTGCGACGCACACAACCCACAAGATGTAACTGTGGTAGGAGTGATGTACCTCCTCACTTATTTACCCCTCCAGGCAGCTCCTGGATATCTCTATAGGTCCCAATTATGATAATTTGTGAATTCAGGCTCTTTCAGAGCTGCTTAAATCACACACATGCTGCTAAATGAGCAGGCAGGTATGCTTTGACAGTTTCACTCGGTTGAGGGTAATCTTGACTATATGGTACAGTGGATTTATTGGATCTTACCACCTATTCCCATTCAAACTCCATTTTTTAATTGGTCTCCAATCTTTCAAATGTTATGTTTTATTATTTCCCACTATATATATATATATATATATATATATATATTTATAATGTGCAGTTAATCTAGTAATTTGAGTAATTGGGATGGTGGAAATGGGACAGAGAAGAAAATAATTGTGATGGATTTTGAGTAACTTTAAACACACAAAACCCCTAAAATGATCAGAATCAGGCTTCCTTCCAGGCTGGGTTAATACCATAAAGAAAAAATATCCACGTTGCACATATAGATGGGGTAAACTTAAGCCTTTCTGTGTTTGTTTTTTGATCACCAAGGCTGAAATTTAAGGAGCTAAGATTGTGGAAATATAAGAAAAGTGTTTTTATTTCATTGTCTGCTATTTTAGTTTTGCTATTACTTTTATTATCAAAAATTCCAGTTTGCATATATGGGATTGGAAGGAAAGCTTTTTTTTTTTTCTTAAAAGTGACATCAATAACTAAAACCCACATTTAACAAGCTAAAAGCTCAGAAAACTGTTGAATATTTATGTTTAGCGAGAACTGATGTTACTGATGTCTTTCAAAGCAAATAGAGCACTTTGTTTTCAAGGAACATCAGTGGAGGATTGTATTAAAGCAGCTACACAGAATCTTGTGTAATTATAGTGATCTAAATCTGTCATGGTGCCAATTTGCATTCATAGGGAAAAAACATGGATACATTTAATGATACATGGCAATCTTTAAAAAAAAAACAATTTGGTTTGTATCCAAGAATGCTAAGTAGAGCACAAAGTGATCTTAAAAAACATCAGCGATGAAAACTGAAGCGATAAAATTAATTCCGATTATTTCTTATCACTCCAGGTCACGGCAAAGTTTGCCATCATGTTCATCACAGTCCAGTACAATGTAACTCAAGTTCTCGGTAAGATTGTTTGCTGCATTTCTGCTCATTCCTGTTTCTTAATTCCGCTTTAATTCTCATACCTTTAGGTTATGTTTTAATAATCTAATTTCCTTCTCTCTGCAGATGAGAAAAGCGAGCCAGTAAACCTTTACCAGTACGGCCCTAAAGATGTGGCTACAGTGTTTTTCTACCTGCTCATAGCAGTCATCCTTCACGCCTTGATTCAAGAATATATTCTCGATGTGAGTACAGTTAGACACCACTTTTCTCATGAGTTGTTTATCAAAAATGTATGCCTGAGGAAAAATGTCACATATATTTATATTTTTAAGTAACTCATAAGGACTGATGGAAGCTTTATTTGCCTAAAAACATTTTTTTTCTTCTTTTCCCTTTATCCAAAATGATCAAAGCATGACAGGCTGTTTTTATTCAAATATTATAATACAAAAAAAATTGAACATGCTTTAAAGCGTACCTTCTCTCTTCATAAGACTGTTTTCTGTGTATTTATTAAAACGGCCAGCAGATGAACCTGTTCACACTGCAGTAATCCAGCTCCTGTTTGAAAGAACCCTTCTCAAAACACTTCACTTCAAAGGGCCGATTCATGAGCTTTGTGATTGGATTTTTCTATTTGTATTTGCTTGCAATCATGCATATGCCTCCTTTCCACACAGAAATATCCAATGTACTTTGTTTGCAATGGAATGTTTTAAGATTGTTTTTTAATGTCACACTATTGTTATTAATTTTGGTTGTACTGCTCTTGTTCTGAAAAACATGTTTTTTTTTATCAGAAAAAAAAATGTCCTCAGGCAGCTTTTGCTTATTTTGTTTCTTTATTAATTTGTGCTTCTACTATAACAAATGCAGTTGTTTCAAAAAGAGGTAAAATAAACTACAGACTATTACATTTTAAAGATCATGCATTATTAAAATTAAGAAAGTAAAAGAACTAACGACAACTTAGATTTTATTGGGGGTTTTTTAAACTGGGTTTTGTAAAGTACTTAGGAGACATTTTATTACCTACAGTAGAGAAGCTTCAGGCTTATCTTATTTTCTTATTAAGGAACCATGCTTTTGGCTTTGTGGACTAATGCAAATTCAAGTGAGTCTACTCAACTTGAAACAAATGAAGCCCAAAACCTTCCTATTACAATCATTTTTGTTTATTTTTTGTTTTGAAGAAAGAGTGTACATGTTGCTCACAAAGTCTACCAGGAGCGAATTTTTATTTATTAATCTCTGTGTAAAAAAAAAATGTATTTGGTAAGTTTGAGTTGATTTAGGTTATGGAAATTTTCATTTTAACCAGGCCACCACTAGAAGCTGTTAGTTTATTGATTCCAAGTGAATTTCTCTTGAACTTCCCATGCACTGTTCACTCATAGCTGCTGCCCACAGCCGTATAATGATCTGCACTCTGTGTAATTATGTTCATATTGTGTGTTTATTCTCCATTTCAGAAAATTAATAGGAGGTTGCACCTGTCGAAGACCAAACACAGCAAGTTTAATGAGTCTGGCCAGCTAGCAGCGTTCTACCTGTTCTCCTTTATCTGGGGCTGCAGCATCCTAACAGCGGTACAAGGCTCAGGAGTCACAAAAACATTATTGCATGTCGTACGAGGCTTCATCTTTATGGGGGTTTAACTTTGTCCTTTGACAGGAGGAGTTTGCAACAAATCCCACTTTCTTATGGGAGGGGTACCCACACACTAATATGGTGTAAGTAAAGATGCCTTTGAGACCTGTGTGGTATAAGGTCACACTGTGGAATGATGTTAAAAGTTTATTTAAAAGTAACTCTGATGAAGCACAGTTTGAAATAGCTTTCTTCCAGAGTTTTTCCTTTTGTTAAGCAAAGTGTTCTGTTTTTTTTTTTTTTTTTTCAAAATTTGCTTATTCATCTCTGAGCTTGTCTCTGCATTTCTCTGAATTTTAGTTAGTAGTAACAAAACTCTTCTCCATGTATAAAATAAAACTAACGTGTCTTAGTCTCTTGTTTTTTTGCTCAACCTATTTTCTGTTTAGTTTTCAGGTTAAATTCTTCTACATTTGCCAAATTGCCTATTGGCTTCATGCACTTCCTGAGCTGTACTTTCAAAAAGTACGAAAGGTGAGGTTGGCCTGTGCTTATTTTTTATTTTATTTATTTTTAATAACAGCATTTCATCATTATACAATAATAAAAAGATTATTTTTAAGTTTACTTTTATCAAGTTTGTTTAGATTGATCTTTTTGCTTTTTTAAAAATCTCTTTTAAACATATAATATATCAAAATAAGTTGGGACCAAATAAATGTCTTGGTTTTATTTTTAAATATTTTAATCACCCAGTCATATTGTTTAGACGTGGATATCCCATAAAGCCTTAAAAATAAATGTAATTTTGCCACTTGGTTAATTACGGTAAAACAATCTTTTGACAAAATAAAACACAAACTCAAATGTGCTTTTGTTTCCAGCTTAGCTGTGTTTACCTACCTTTATGCTCATGTGAAATTCTGCTTATACTGACAGTAACTCTCCTTGTCTGTTTAATTTCCATAGGAGGACATCCCCCGCCAGCTTTATTACATTTGCCTTTATGTTGTCCACATCTCTGGTGCCTACATCTTAAAGTAAGTCAGAGGGGTAATTATTTGCTTTGAGACTTTTACAAGAAGAATAATATCTTCATTAAATCAATTCTATGATCTCTACGCAGCTTCTAAAGAGATAGTTTGAACGATTTTAGTCATTAAAGCTTAACATCCGGAAAACTGCTGACTGACACTAATCTGCTCTCTGTAATTAATTACTTATGAAGTTGTAATAGTTGCTGCGTTACTGCAGTATCCTCTTCTCTGTACATGCACTCATATTATGTTCTTCATTTTTAAAGTCAGGTCAGCCACCTTTTCCTGGCCTGTAGATTTCAACACCAGAAGCTTTCTAAAATCTTTTTGACCTCAGCCCTCACTGTTTCAGTCTTTGGAGTCTCTTCTATTTGTTCATCTTCTTTCCTTCAGCATTATTGATCTCGGATGCAGGGATGCTGCCGAGCCCACAGGCGTGTTCTGTTGTTAGTGCTTATGGAAGGTGGTACATTTTAATGCTTCACTTTAGTTGACAGGGTATCCATTCGTCCGTCAGTTCAATCAACCTTCCTTTGAACAATCTATTGATTTGTTCATCCAGCAGTTTGACCATTCAACCATTCATCCTTTTACCAATTTGCCCTCCTGTTCATTCATTCATTCACGTGTCCATCCATTTATCCATCTTCTCAAGCAAGGCAAGTTTATTTATTTAGCAGTACTTAAGTACTTAAAAAGCAACAAACCTTACATTTTTCCATTGTTATCATTAGAATCATCACAAAATGTTGGAATAAGGACTAAAATTGAATTTGTTTAATAACCAACTTTCCCTTTCTGTTTATCCATCAAAACATCCATCTACCCCTTTGACACTCCATGTGCCAATCATCTTTCCATTCATTATCAAATTATCCATATCTTGATCTCTCCATCTATCTTTTTCCATCCATGTATCGATGAACCAGAGACTCTTCCAACTCCAGCCTTTGAGGACTGGAGTTGAATACATCTGCTTTAGTCCGTCCACGCATTCCTTCCAACGCATCTGTCCATCTAGTCTATATTTAATTTGACCATTATCCATCTGTTTACCCCTTCATTCTCAGGTTTTTACAGATTCTGTATTCAAAGCAGGACTTCAATAAAAGGGTCTTATTTAACTTTTGTATCGGTGTCTTAAAAATGTATCAGAAAAATTCAAGTACAGAAAAGTGTGAAACTTGAGTCTAAAAAATGTGTTGGAACCTGGAAGTTGAGTTTTCCGTTTGTAGCTGATTCTTCCTGTTTGTTTTTCAGCCTCCACCGACTGGGCCTGGTGCTGCTGGTCCCTCACTACCTGGTCGAACTTTTGTTCCACGCTTCACGCCTTTTCTACTTCAGTGACGAGAACAAGCAAAAAGGGTACTTCTTTTATTCTCATTCATTTTTAAAAAAATATGGGGTAATGGTATTTGACAGTACCTTTTACTTTTGGTTCCAGCTTCACCTTGTGGGCGCTGCTTTTTGTCATTGCCCGCCTCCTCACCCTCACGCTGTCAGTGCTGACATTTGGTTTTGGTCTGCCCCGTACGGAAAACCACGGTTTTTCCTTGGCAGAAGGCAATTTTAATGTGCTCACCGTCAGGTATGCCCAAGAAAAAGCTCTCAGTGCTTCAGTGTATACTCATCAAACATCCAGATGGGAGTAAAATAAAGTAAACTGTATCCTCTCAGGATGACCTGCCTAGCAGCCATCTGTCTGACGCAGGCCTGGATGATGTGGAAGTTCATTAATTTCCAGTTAAAAAAATGGAGAGAGCACAGCCAAATCCAAGCATCAAAGAAGAAGACAGTGAGCCCAAAGAGCAAGCCTCATAAAAGAGAAACTACCAAGGGTAAGTCTGCACAGATGCAGTGTTTCCTGCTTGCTGCAGCTCAGCTTACCTGCTATAATTACTAATTCTTCACTCAACTCGTCTTGCTAGGAGGAGCTGCCAATGGAGTTGTCAAGTCTGAGGATAAAATGTCACCACGATCAAGAAAAGCCAAAGCTTCATAAAATCGGACAAGCTTGGAGAGATGAGAAAATAATTTCTGATAATGTGACATTACAGGTTGTTTCAGGCTGCAAGGAACCTTTTTAAAAGTTCTCATAACAGTTTAAGGCGGATTCCTCTCTTTGTTTATATTTGCGCTGCAGGAACCATGGCCTCTTTGCAGAGCTGCTTTTAACGAGTGTTTTTAAGATCCTGCTTCACAATATTAGCCCTCCGTCTGCAATCGGGGACGTAGGTGGCCCAGTTGCATATAGATTGGTAGAGTCAGTTGTTCACTTGGTCATTGTCTAGGTTTTAGAAACGCACCCAAACTGTACACAACAGATTTGAGAACATTCACCAAAATGAAGCGAAACAGAAGTTAAGTCCATTCTTACCTGACTGAGAGGACTTCTAAATAAAATATGCAGGAAATTCAGAATTTCAGAAAAAAAATCCAAGATTACACTCATGATGGTGTGTCAGGTAGAGAAGCAAGTGGTAAAAATAGATTCAACATTTTAAGTATTTAATTTAGATAGAAGTTTAGAAACCTTAAACTTCCAGGGTTTTTTAAAGACGCTCCAGGCCACTTCATTGCTTCATCAATCCTCACTCCCATTTCTTCTCCATCCACCTCAGTTATCAGGTAGATTGTAATATACGTCCAGGAAACACGACATTCCCTTTAGGAAGTGGTACAACATCAATTCTGTCCTGACATGGTTTTTAATGCTCTTATATTGTGTAAACAGACATCAGTCCTGAATCGCACATTCTTTTTATGGGTTGTAAAGGAGGAGTTAAAATTTTAAATTTAATCTTGTATTGCTAATTTAATAAACATAAAATATTTAACATATCTAAATGCTCATTCATAGCAGAGTTTAACGATACCAATATTTTGAGGACAAATTAGCACCATATAAAATTGTGTTACTTTGTAATTAATCATTCAGGCTAATATTTATCAACCACTCAATGTTTTTATCAGTGTGATGTGACTTGGTTCTACCTTGAATTTAAAAGAACGATGTTTTTATTTAGTTTAGGAAACTACTTATTTAACAGATTTATTTTTTCAGGTTCTTTTAGTTTGATTTTTCACTAACTCAAAACGAGAAGATTTCCAGCTCTTTCTGGAAATCTGTCTCTCTTTGACATGGGCCAGTAACATTAGTTCTTACCTTTGTTAGCGGTCCAAAAAGGGTGGAGTGGGATTCAGGCGAAAATGTCTGGTGGAGCTCACAAATGGTGGATCTTCAAAAATAATCTGAATAGCGAATTTTCTCACACCAGGTCAACTTGGCTCAACTTGGTCAAGTTGACCTGGTATGATGGGTCAATTCAAAGTCTCAGTCATGTTGAAGATGTAAAACAATCACTAAGTGACATCGTACAATTTAAGTTTCAGGCAACTTTACAAAACCGGAGCCATGTTTGTCATGGAAGATCCAGGAAAAATTCTCTACTCACTAAAACAATTGAATCTTCTCATAAATCCTCTAACAGGAACTTCTCAATCACACCCAAAAAAGTCTGGTTTGGCCAAAATGGAGAAGGGATGAAATGACCAGCAATTTCAGAAAACTGATGTTTTTTTTTCTTCTTCCTCCCAACTCTGCCTAAGTTATTTAACGCAACATACACACAGAGACTCGGCTCTGATTGTGGGGGTCCTTTTGTTGTGGCTTTAATTTGGTGAATGTTGCAAGCATAACTAACATTGCCACAATGATCATCTGGCAACTGCTATGCAATCACTTTTTTTCTGGCAGTGCAAATGCAAAAAAAAAAAATAAAAAAAAAGTTGTAGTATTTCTTATTACTTTGCTGTATGGGGGATTCCTATAACTAAAGGTTCTCCAAGAGTTCTTAGAAAAGTTTGGTCAGAAGAAACATTACTTCTTATAAAATCTAAAAATGCATCTGCTGTTCTTTTGGGGAAAATGAAACATTTTTGCGCACTAAGAAACCTTTATATGAATCCCCCTTTGGGGTTGAAAAACCCCCTTTCTGAAAATGTCAGTGTTACTGTGAGCTGCAAGTGTTCGTTGTTCATTCGGGTTTGCTGAATGGGGATGTTGCCTGGACACTGCTGGTTTTGACGCTTTAACATGATGGATTTAGCTATTTGAAGTGTCCTTTTTGTGTAAAACAGCGATCACTCCTTGGAAAAAATTTAAAAACTGAGTACTTCTTCAGTAATTTCACATGGAATCCCTTCATAATTCCTTACAAAGCCAATACTTTACTTCAGGGGAACATAAAGTGTTCAGTGCACAGATTAACAGCACAGGGTGTCATTTTAACTGTTGGCCTTGTTGTTAAACATTCTGCTGTTTTCCAGGAAAAGATGCAAAATGAAATAAGAGAGGCAAATATTTGTGAACAACAAAGCCTGTGCTGAACTCTCAGAACATTTACTGCAATTATCTGACAGCCTCTGCCATTGAAGTCCGACAAGTTTCAGGATTGAGGCACTTAAATATTTCAGTCACTACTCTGGTATTCAAACCTGGATTGGGGGTTCATCCGGGATGGGAGACCCATCAAGAGTAATCCGTAATCTAACTTGTGATGCTGTATTGTTTGTATACAGTTAAATCTTTATATTGGCATGATGGAAATTATGTTTGCTAGGGATGCATTTTGGTCTTTTCTATGGCAATGCATGATGGTTTCAGGCTAAAGGTTTTTACGGCTAGTTCCTTGTGCTGTTGAGTTTGCATCTTTTACATACTACTACAAACACACAAACATTAAGTGACCTTTTTTAACAACTGCTGCAAGATGTTTCAGTTATTTATTTTTGTCATAAACAACAGAGTTATTATTTTATATGCTTTTAAAAGCTATAACCAGCAAACACAGTGGTACATAGCAACTGCATTTAATCAATCCAAACGAAACAATCTTTCTTCAAGTGTCCTTACAAATGCTGAGGGTTTATATCACTCCTTCTGTTTGCGTTTTTTGCAACCCTTTGGTATCAGGGGACAAGCTATTTACCGCTCACACCATAACTTGCGTCCCATGGTTCAATGGGAGGTGTGTTTGTGAGGGACTGTGTTTTGTATGCGTGTGGGGGTGTTCTCGTGCGTGTACAGTGTTGTTTAGCTCGTAAATTATAACTGGGAATGATGGTTTATTGCTTGTCTTGTTTAAAGGAAAAAAAAACATGCCTGTGTGCGGAGCATGGAAAAGTGACAATCTGTTCAATGACTCCTGCCTTTTGTTGGATATTTTTTATTATTTTTTCTTTTCACCACCGGTATTATACTTTTGTTCTGTTCTGGTATGACCTGCCTAAGGCTCCCAAAATGCTTCTGTGTGTAAAAACACTGAATTGTGGATTCTTTTTTGTTTTTGTTTGTTTTGTTTTTTTGGTTGGTGCGATACTAAATGCTTCTGTGTTTAATGTGTCTGCCCTGCAACTTGGGGCATGCTCTTGTCTCCCTGCTTCGCCTTTTCAATGATCCTGGCATTGCCCATGCACTCTTTACGATCGTGGACGAAGTTTCTGTGCACAAGATGTCCCTTCCCAGGAAAGTCTGAACTAAATGGCTGCTAACAGTTTAGAGACTGAGATCGATTGCTTATAATAGCCATAAATATTCCATGGTTTCAAAATATTAACACACATATTAAACATGCTCTATATGCTTTTATTTTAAAAACAAAAGCAACAATTACTCCTACTAATTGTAAAATAATAATCATATATATTGCATCTATAATTGGGGATGTCCCAGTCCCGATGAAAGGTACGTTTGTATGGGTGTTTCTATGATTAGGTTTTATTTATTTTTTTAATAATCAACTTTTTGAGTCCTTAATACAACATCTTGATATCTAGTGTCGAGCTACTGTCTGCAATTGCACTGTTTGATTTCCATGCCATTTTAAAAAAATTAAGCCTATTTAGTTGAACAAAACTTGAGAAACGATGCTAGTTTGCATGAAGTTATTTGTTGATAATTTCTGTTTAGCTTCGAAGCCTTTTTCGCCCAAATGGTGTTCTGCTCACAATGGGGAACAATGGCATTACGTTTTACAACTCCAAAAACAATATTTCTGAATAAATATTGAAAAAACGTCGAACTTTTTTCTAAGTTTGTCTTTTAACAATTCGCAGGAAACCCAACGAAATGTTGTGGCAAGTCATTTCGAAACGAAGCGTAAAGATGCTAGTAGCTTAGCATTTAGCTAAGTACGCCAGAAAAAAACACGTCAGTAACAACCATTATGTTGAGTCAAAAACGATAAAATTGCTTATTCAACGTGATGCTTTGTTAGTCGCATAGCTTTCTTGGTCAGTTGTGTTATCACTGACCTACAGTCACTGGTTGTGACAAAAATAATTGTCGCTAATCAGAAATGGGAGAATTGGAAGAACAGCAGAAACTAAAGCATCCATACTGGGTTTGCAAACATGTATTAATTTGATAAAGCCTGAAGCAGGGACTAAATTTCTTTAGTTTCTAAGTTTCTTATTGAGATTACCATAATTTTTTCAGCAGGTTTGAATTAGTTTGTCAACCTTCTGACTAGTAAACTTGATTTTGATCACAACTTGGTAAATTTGTCAGTTATATTTTACATTTCAGTTAACACATTTTACTATATACATACATCTTTAAGAAAATTATTTACAGTTTAAATATTTCTCCTTGAGGAGTATACAACTACAGCTATTTCTTTTTAAACAAATTAACTTTTATTTTTTTATTTTCAACTGCTTTAAGCAGCATGTCCTCTAATTGTCTCCCAGATGCATGCCTTTTTTTTTTAAACAAAAATACCAAATTTCATTATAGTTATTCTGGAAGCAAAGGGTTGAAACAATTTTTGTCAAAATTATCAGCAATCAGGACATCTCTAATTATTAGGTATGTTTATGTTATCTATCATATTTATTTTAATTTTACACTAACCTATGTGAAAATATGGGATAAACACTTGTAGCATATGGAGTATAACAAGATGGTAAATTTGTCAAGGTCTTTGCTCCAGTAGCAAACCAACTGTAGTTTCCCCAACATGGCTGAGAAACTACAAATGGCTACCTAAGGGAAAGTAAAACTGGAACACAACAATATGTTGTGCTATAAACAGCCACTGAAAACTCCAGTAACTCCAGACATTCATCTGGCATCTTAATGAAAGGTCTTTAAATCTTAGGAAGAGTATGATGGAAACTTGTGTGGTTTTGAAACTGTGACTTTTTAAAACCTTGGTTTACTTTGATTCCCGAAAACGGCGTACAAGGAAGAACACGAGGATCCAAGCTTTAGCAACTTGGGGATTTTTTTTTTTTTTTTGCCTTTAAGAGCAATTTGTGTAACATTTGTGTGGCATTGTCAAGGGAGAAAAGGAAGAGCAGTGGAGTAATATACCAGCCTCTTATTGAACTATTTTAGAAGCAAAATATTTAAAATACAGAGAAATGTACACTGTACTTAATTATGTGTCAGATTTTTAAGCTATTTTTATAAGGGGAGGAAAACTGTTCAAATTGACTGTTTAGTATACACGTGTGAATATTTGTTTTGCATCCATGTTATGAGTTGTTTGGAATATTATTTTTAAATAGAATGACGCTTGCTGAATTGTTAAGTGTATAAACATTGTGGTATGAGTGTAAACTTTATATAACCTATTGGTTTATGTAAAATCATGGCCTTATTAGAGCAAGTTGTACTCTGTTGTATAACACTAAGCTGCAGATGTACATTGCAGCTTTCACAACTACACATTTTTTATAGTTACAATGAGGTGTTTTGTTTTTTTGGAGCAGGAGTTTTAGTATGTGGATTTTTCCCTGTGAAAATGTATAACTTCCCCCCCTCACTCTGACACAAAACATTAAGTTTAATCTAAGTTGTTGATTGTTTTTGTTTCTTTTTGCGTTGTGTGCATTACGCACCACAACACTGCTATTGGTGAAATACATACTGGACTGCATTTTCATGATTGCTGAAAACTGAAACAGAAAGCAGCAAGGAAATAAATGTATGTGGAGCCTCTCAGTCCTCAACACTCCTAATATATATATACAGTATATATATATATAGTACAGACCAAAAGTTTGGACACAACTGTGTGTCCAAACTTTTGGTCTGTACTGTATATATATATATTTAAAAAACACTAAACATTAAAGAGGCACATTTATTGTACTTTCTGAACTGTACCTAATTGTACCAGTTTTTTTTTTAATTTGCAGCTTCTTTATAATGTTTTTTGTATATTTTCCTTTTGAAATATGTCACTTCTGACCTTCTCTGAAAATATATATAGATAGATATAAATATATATTTATGCAAATTGTTGCTTATTAGTTTTTTTTTTCTGTCACTTTTTTTATTTCATGTTTGAATAAAGCTTTTGTTCACTATCCAAAACTTGAACATATGTTTTTAGCATATTTTTGTCTGATCTCTTCATCGGTCTCCATGGAAACTTGATGGAACAACACACAAAGTGCACAGAAAATTATGATGGCTGTGAACAATCCTGTTTTTAAAAAGGACCATTGAGGAAAATATATTTTATGCAGGAGACACTCTTGGTGCATTTGCTGTGAAGCCCTCTGTTATTTACAGGTTCACTTTGATAAACTAGAAAACATTTGAAAAGTACATATATTTTTGCTTTTTGAGTTACACAGTTTGATATGTTTAAAGTGTTCATTCCTGCTAATTTTTATGTACATTTTAAAATGTGAATCTAAGCATAAGAACAAAACAAAAATTGTTCACTCAAAAGTTTCGCCCTACCAAAAAGCATGTATGCGTACTGTAGCATATGTATTCAGATTGGTTTGGGTTCCTTTTGCATAAATTAATGTATTGCGTCTTTGATGTAATAACTCTGTTGTTAAAGCCCAGCTTGCTCTGAAAGTGGACTTCAGCTCATCTTCATTGTTGAGTCTGGTGTCTCTCCTTTAAAAAAAATAAATACTCCATAGACTATCTGTGGTATTTAGGTCTGGTGCGTTTGCTTGGAAATCAATCAAAAGGCGTTGGTACCTTTGGAAACACTGGTAGGTGCCAAGTCCTGCTGGAAAATGAAATCAGCAGTTTTATAAAGTTGTGAACAGATGGAAGTATGAGGTGCATTGGACCAAGTCCAGCATAATGACACACCACCCTAAATTATTACTGACTGCAGAACGTCCCACTGAATCCTGAATAACTTGTGAATATGTCATTTCATTACTGATTCTTTCCCAAAGTATCAAAACGACTTTGTTTCACAGTCCTCCCCAGGCTGCGGTTATCCCTTGTCGCTTGTGTACTTTTTTCTTCCACTCAATTGTCCCTTTAATACATTTTGATTCATCCCTCTGGGAACATCTGCTGCTTTGGCAATGACCTTCTGTGACCTCTTTGTTGGACAACTGTCAAGTTAGCAATCATCCTCATGACTTTGTGGGGCTTAATTTACATAATGAAATTTCTCATTTATTCATTTTAGGCAATGTTTATGTTTTCAGAGTAGCTAAATATTTGGTTTTTATTAACTAAGCCATAAATAACAGCTATTTATCTTCAACACTGCAAAAACATAACATTTTACCAAGTTTTTTTATTCTAGTTTCTAGTGCAAATATCTTGGAACACTTGAAATAAGGCAAAACTAACTTATACACAACTTTTCAGTAAGCCACAGAAGATTGTTTTAAGTAAATAATTCCCTAATATTTTAAGAAGTACTAATTTGATTACTTCACTTACAAGACATGTTTCCCATGTTATAGGTGAAATAACTAGGCATTTTTAATCAATATTAAGAAATTATTCATGTAAACCAAGCTTCAATATATTTTGAAAAAGTATTTGTAAGTTAGTTTCTTTTATTTCATGTGTACTAGACTAGTGTTATTATGTTACCATATACAAATATGGTTGTATTTACAAGTTTCACATTTTCAGTAGATTCGCTGAAATATTTTTTTGATGCAGCTGTATTCCAGGATGTGTCGACCTTTGCCTAGTATGTGGGATGGGTTTAAAAGGTCAGTAATTGAGAAGGAAAAGTGGACAGCCGTCTGTTTGTTTTACCTAAATACCACCAGGGGGCAACGCGGAGCTGCTTGCCTGAGGGACAGAGGCAGTCTTAGGGCATAGCTGCAAACAAACCTGCATTAATAAATCAGTACTCAGTGGCAGAAAGACAGAAACGTTGTTTTATGAAGAAATATTTTGCACATCACCCTCACACAGACAGAAGGGCCAAAGAAGCAACAACAATGGTCTGAAAAATATCTTAATCTGGATATAATCCTGTTTTCCAGGCAGAAAACCTACGCCTTCCTGCTTTTTGACAGCTGGAGCATTGGAAATCTGACATCCATGAAGGCTGAAGAAGAATCACAGCACAGACAAGAGACACCTGCAGCTCCCAGCCCATGCATTGTGTTGTTTCAGACTAATGGCTTTTCTCCAGCCGATCAGACAGCTTGATGGATCAGAGGGAACCAGAGAGGCAGGCCGAAGCTCTGCAGGGTTAGCGCAAGGACAGGAGTTCACTAACATGCTCTCCATCACTGCACAGGCGCTTGCTGATGGCTGCATCCTAAACCCAAACATACAGTGTTGGAATATTCTCGAGGTGGTCCCAAAACGCAGGGGAAAAAAAGTTTAAAAGCAGGGACCGAGTGAGACATTCTTCGTTTACCCCCCTCCGTCCAATGAGGATAAATGTCCCGCTGAATCGTCAGTATTATGTGTAATTTCCATATAAATTAGCTTCATTAAACTGGGAGTACTTTCTTGTTTAACGAAGCTCATTTGGAATTCTGTATTTAATAAGACATGTAATCCCAGACTTGCAGACTAATAGCCAACAATTAGCAGGACAGGAGCTTGTGTGTGTGAGAGTAGGGAGAGAAAGGGAGAGAGCGTTTAATCTCTCAGAAGTATTGTAACCCTTCAGTGTTATTATCATTGATTGTCCCAAATAGGAAAATTGGACAGCAGCTGCTTTCCCAGTCTGGTTTATTTATGGTGATCCACCTAGCTTGAAGACATAAAAATGCTCAGAACCCTCCTGGTCATTTAAGGGGGAGCAGAAAAGGGAAGTGTGTGAGTGAGGTGTGCTGTAGAGCAGGTGCAGACTGATGAAAGGGGAGGGCATAGATGGGATGAAAACATCTGGAAGGATCTAATGAGCATTAATGAAGAGTGGCCAAAATGATTTTTAAAGACGAAATATTAAGCCAATGCTTAATTCAGTCTGTTGCTGAATAACAGACTGGGTGATGAGAGTTTTTAAACCCGTGTTTGTTGGATCCAGGAAATAAAACTGGTACATAACAGGTAAGAAGCTGAAAGGTGACAAAAGAGGCAATGTTTAGAGTCAAGGATATAAACAAGGCCATAGTAAGAAAGTAAAAGACAGTCTTCAAATAAAAGATATAAATACCTGTGTCCCACTAGTAGTTTACATCTCTGCACCATTTGGAGTTTGCATTGTCTACAGTGCATTGTAAAGAATTCTTACCCTGGAAATTGTTCAGATTATGTCACTTTGCAAAAAAGTTTTCATCGGGTAGCTCAACGCAAACATGTGCATTAATTGTGCAGTGTAGGGAAAAGGAAACATGGTTTTCTTTTTTTTTAAATTACAATTATTTTTATGAACGAAAATTTCAAATGATAAGCATGAATATCTATTTGTTGTAACTCACCTACAGCAGTAAACTTTTTCTGTACGTCAGCTTTGTACATCTGGAAAGTGATTTCTTGTATATTCTTGTATCTCTGGTTGTGTATTTAAGATTGTTTGGACGGCAAAACTCCAGCTACTGGAAATATCCTGAATTCATCATGGAGAACTAGTTTTCCACTACAAATAGCTTTTAGGCTTTCAGCCGGTAAGTCTAAAAGTTACTATTTTGTCTCATTTAATCAAAACACCTTCTTTGTTGGTTCCTTCATTTTTTTAAAGCAAATTGCAGACAGGATTCTTTATGATTTTCTTTCATTGCTGACCTTCTTCTGACCGCTTTGAGCTGTTTAGTTTATCCAATCTAAAACAATCAGGCACACATTATAGTTGGTACAGACAAAACTCCAAGTACAAATCAAAGAAATTCAAAACAAAGTCAATTAAAAAATAATTCATAGGTGTTGTATAAATCAAAAAGGTGGAGGCTGAAACTACTCAGATTATATGTGTTTATGTGTTAGTTAAATATACAATTTTGACTCTTCATAGCTTTAGTTTATAAGAAAAATTAACAGAATACATCAACAATTAAATCCAGACTAAAGAAGAACCTCCATGCCCCCAAAAAACAGAAATATTTCAATTATATTTCCAATATTCAAGTCCCTTTACAGTTTTCAGTCATTTTATATTTAAATTCCCAATACAGACAAATTTGTGGAGTGCATAACTTCAAAAATATTTGTTGGCATAATTGTTAAAAGTTTACCAATTGTGACTTTTGAAGGTTGTTGTTCAGTTTGGAAAGTATATTAAAGTTAAGAGGGGACTAATTTCAAATTTACACCACACTTTTCAACATGGTTCGTAAAAAACATGTTGAAAACCATCAATTTCCTGTTATTTTACAGTGCCACCCTACTTAATGTTCTATCAAATAAAATGCTAATAAAAGGTAATAAACCTGTCATTTCAATTTGACTAAAAATGTGAAAAAGTAAAAAATGTCAAGGGATATGAAGGAGAACAATAGAGAGGAGAATAATAGACAAAAATAATTAAAGATTGTAAATTTAAACAGCACTGCTTTTGTACAAAAGTTCATTTATTGCAAAATAACTGGAAATGACTCATTAAAATGCTAATTTAAATGTTTTCAGAGCTGGGTTTATGTGATGGGAAAGAAACATTAGCACAGTTTTGTAAATATTCTTTATATAATGTGCTGAATAATTGTGAAGCAGAAGGAAAAAAAATGCAGTTAAATTTATTTGTGAACCTCTGGAGGCTGAAATTTTCCCCATTTTTCTTTGCAAAATAGCTCAAACGGAGCTCAATTTCCACTTGTTCAAACCATTTTCATACAGCAATTTGTTCTTAACTCAATACTTGGCCATCTCATTTGAATTTTTATTGAATAACACCTTTAAAAACAATCGTGCCCCAAAACAGGCACAGAATGAATATATATTGAATGCCAGCAGATAAAAACAGATCAGATTATGCAAATGCACGATGCTGTTTTGTTAATCAGATCACCAAGAGGTTTTCATTGGCCTTTTCAATCTGATTTAACAATAAATCTTATAAAGCCAGATCAGCTCAGTCTGTTCTCATGCAGCTGGTTACAACCTGTTTTAAATTGTTGTTGAATAACACACAGAGCTAATATTGGCCTGGAAGGAACGAAGATACTCCTGTCTTTCTGGTGTTTTTGGGGTTGTTTTTTAATAATACTCCTGTTTAAAGGACATTTCCTCTCTGGAATTGGACAAAATTACTTCTTTTACTATTTCAGTGTTTTGAAACTGATCCATTGTCTCTAGCATTTGATAAACAGTTATTTTAAATACGTCTCTGTTAATTCATAATTAACTTACAAAACATCAGCAGCATGTACATCCCAACTCTGATGGGTTTCTATATTCTGCTACATGCATAACTAATATGTTTGTCATGTAGAAATATAATGTCCACTAAAGCAGTTATTAATCTGGTAGGTGATGCTGAACTGCTATCATTTTGGGCACAACATAGAAATATGAAATACAACTCCATGATTATCTGAAGCTAACTATGATGAGCTAGCGATGCTCTTTCTATACCAGCAGGAAGCGGTGCAACAACAGGCTGTGGATCTGGAAGGTGAGCACTTAACAAGCACACACACATGTACGACAGCACGGTTCAGTCAGTAAATGGGACAGCTGACAGCACCAGGTCACATGAATTACAGTCTCATCAATCTTTTTGTTGCCTAAACCCTCTTGGCACCCAGTTTGTGCATTGAGATGGTAAACACACAGTCCCAGACGCCATCTTCCTTTGTCAGTCGTTGCATTTCCATTCTTTTTTTTTTTTCACAAATAGCAACTTTATGGCCCCCTGAGGCTATCAGGCCAACAATTTAACAACTGCACCCATTTCTGCTTTAACTGCTCAATCATGTTGTATTGATTTTGCATTGCAGGATGCTGAGAGAAAAACAGAAATGAAGTTTGTCTGTAATTCGAACCCCTCCAGACTTCACGTCCACTGGGAGGGACATGCCTTTAAATCTCTGAGTGCCTTTAAATCTCGAGTAAGAACACACCTCTTTAGAGTTGTTTATGAAACATAATCAGTGAAACATTAATCAATATTTTGATGTCTAATGATTGACAATTGTTGACTATGTGTTCTACAACTTTGTATTTTTTGTGTGTGTTTTTATGATTTTTTAAAATTGTGCTATGCAAATAAATTTGATTCATTAATTGTTGATTTAAGCTGCATTTTGCATTTGAACAATGCTTGCTATTGATCGGTTTCTTATTGACCAATTAATCGCACAAGGCAAGAATAGAAGTAAGCATTCATTTACAACCAAAAATATCAATTTAAATTCATGGTATATTTTAAATTTAAATTCATGGTTCAAAAATATTTTTGAATGTCCATCCAAATGGACACCAGGAGTTGGAATATATTAGTCATAGTGTTACCATCTATAAGCATTTTAATGCTTTTTCCTGATTTCACAATAAGTTTTACTTTTTAAGTTTTTTAGAGCATAAAATCTCAGACTTTATTGAACTGCTTGTAAAAAAATATTATTATTTTCACTTTAACTTCATGCTGAAGAGGAGTAAAACTCAGTTGGCTAAACAGCTGAAAAGAAATTAAGTTTGAATGGGTTAAAATGGGAGCTGAGCAATAACCTTAGTCATTAGTTGAGACATTGCAATTATTATTTTCCCATTTCTCCTACATTCATTCTGTGTATATTTTTATCCATGTTACCATTAAAAATGGGGCTTCAAATGATAATTTTAATAACAAACAGCTTAATTAAAAAAAAAACCCAACAACAACTGTGGACTGATTTGTCAGGATATTTGAGAAAAAAAAAAGAAGTAATAAAACAGAAAACAACATGAAGTTCTGTTCAAAAATGTCATCTTAGGTTCGGTTTTGTTATGTTTTCACCTGAGGGCCACTTGAGAAACGCCTTGGGCTGGAGACAGTTTTCTACAGGCCAAGCTGATGTTTTGAAATGTTGTGTTTTATCTTATTAGCAGCACAAAGCCAACCTGCTCTATGTCCTGTCTCATTATGAGAATAATTAGGCCTATATTTAGTCACACAGCTGACCATTCAAATTAACTCCACATACAAATCTGCCAGTGCGCTCTGCATATGTTTCTGCACACATCCAAGCGTGAATGTGCGTGCGTGTGTGTGTGTGTGTATCCGTGCATGTTGGGAGGTGTTCCACCTCCTTCCTGAAGGCTCGTCACTACCTGTTTCGAATTTTAAACAGCTTCCTCGTTCCTCTCACCTTCCCGCAGCTCTCTCTGCAGTCCTCTAGATTCTCACGGAAAAAAATGTCTCCATAATAAAATATTTTCCACCTAACAAAACACTGCCACACTGAATCCAACCTTAGCATCTAAAGAAATGAAAACAAACTGGATCAAATCAACTTTATTTTCACATTCAAGATGAAATATCTGACCATAGTGCTATTAACCATCCAAAATAAGCAAATGGAAACATTAGAATAAAGAAAACTGCAGAATGGCTCAAATATGAATGATTAAAAATATACAAAGAGAAACATTTATTTTGAGTTGTTTTTAAAAGCATCTGTAAATGAAGCACTTTTTACAGACATTTGGAGGCTGAAAATTTATGAGGATGAATCTAAATATAACTGCGCAGATGACCTAACAACTCTAGTGCACACAAAAAACTTCAGATTTGACCTTTCAACTGCAAAACTGCTTTCCCTTCAAATGTCCTTTATGAATGATCTTTTTTTCTTTATTTAAATCATCATTTGAAAACGGCATTTTGTATTTACTCAAGTTAAAACAAAAATTTGTTCAAGGATCTGAAACACAAGGTTGACAGAAAAGAAAAAAAAGATAGAAAAATGAAGCGCTGATAAGAAATTTAGGTCTCTGTTCTATTAATGATTAGCTTTAGATGCCTCTGGGTTTTTGACTGAAATGTTCATTTTTTTCCCCCTGTGAAATAATCCTGACAAACAAATGTTGCTTCTTTTTATGTGGAAGTTCAAAGGAAAGCGTCCTGACCTGACAGAAATAATCCTTCAGACTGATTTCTGATAGGTCATGATTGATTAGTACTTAATTTAACGCAGCTTGAAAATGCTCCACAAGGAGTCAAAATAAGGAAAAGACCATCAGAAATATTTCTGTGGGGAGGCCTAAAATAAGCTCGCAGAGTTGTTTTTTTCTTAAAATCAAAAGTTATAAGTGAAATACTCTGTGAAAAATGAATCAGTTTTTTTAATATTAACATCAATGAATAATTTACTTAAATAAAACTCTTATATCTTGAAATGTTCCTTGTAGGTTAGTTTTGTCGAATTTTAAGTGTGCTAAAATATTTGTAATAGAAACTCGAGCAAAAATACTTTTTAAGTTATTGTGTTTTTTTTCAGTGTACTCTGGTGTGTTCTAATTTATTCCTCTCCAGAAATTAGATTTTGTTTCAATGTTCATTTCTAATATATTTTCTTCCTTTTTTGTTATTTATTTCTCAGTCTAGTTAAAATGTAGATATTAAATACTAATTCATCCAAACATCTTAGAAAAACACAGATTGTCCAAAATGTTTCAAGTGGCTGTAAATCTGTCATCTACATTGTAACAAAACTAAATGTTGTTCTTTATGGAAAACTCAACTATAATAAGCATGTAATGAAATGTAATGTAATAAAAATGTAATTAGTCAGTTTGCATGTGGGCTTTGAGGTTTATTATATACTGTATATATTTCAACCTTGTCAAAATCTGTTGAGGTGACAGAAAGATTTTAGAGAAAATCACCCAACAAGTAATATTAGCAAATACTATTGTTGAAAGCACTCAACCGTTCAGTAAATACTTATCAGTGAAATTAGTTAAAACAACAGGTTTGAGAAATGTCCCAGAAGAACCTTATTTTAACGTTGCAATCAGGACTTCAGAGCTAGATCAAAGCGAGCTAAATGTCCATTTGAAAGAATTAAACCATTTAGGTGTTTTGTATTTATAAACATCTTTGTCAAAAATGTTCCTCTTAAAATTGTTTCGCCATAAAATAAAACCCAAAAGAAACAAAAAAAGTAAAAAAAACTAAATAAAGCAGTAAGATGCATAGTTATTAGAAATAAAAAAAATCAGATTTTGTATAAGCCACTGCAGCACTGCTCTAGATGAAGAAACTTTATTTTCTTTTTTGTTGCATGACAGAAATTGTTCAACAGGATGGCAAATAACTCACTTCAGCATGATAAATAGAAAGATTGGCTATTTAATTATGCAATGGTGTAATTGAATTTAGCACCAGATTCACTTCTTTCCACAGGTGATGGATTGACAGATCAGCAGTAATGCAAGCCAGAGGGGGTGAAAAAAGAGCTCAACCTAACAGTGAACATCTCAGATTAGCAGTTCACCTATTTTTCTAAGCTCGCCTACAGTTCAGACATATTTATTGAGACAGAAACAAAAACAAATACAAGCAGCTGAACAGTACTTCTTCCTCTAGTGTGGCGGTGCTCAGACTCAGAGATAAGAGCTGCTGCTTCTCTGCATTCACAGGGTCAGTCAAGCTGGTTCAGAGTTTGATTACAATGCCACTGACCCTTGGCGGGTGGGTTTTTTTCCCCCACTGGGAGGCGACCCCAAACCAGACCCAGAGCTCAACTTGAATAACTTTTCTGACTGTAACTCCTCCAGTCAGATGTTGTTCTAAATGTTTCTAAAACTGCTTCCTCGGGGCAGGAGTCAGAATCCTCAATTAATTAAAGGAATAATTCAAAATAAAACAATGTTTCTCTATCTCTTTGACAACTTGGCTGAGTCTACGGTGGCTGTGGCTGAACAGAGGAGAACTGCAACCCAATGGAAAAAAAAATTTGCAAATGGATTTAAGGTTTGCAACCTGCATGTATTTAGTGCAACTCGCTTTGGGAATTTTGAAGAAATTCAGTAAGTAGCAAATGCAAAACAGTATTTTTACATGAGATTTGTGTAGAGGAGGAATAGAGCCACTGAAAAAAAAGAAATTCAGACTTTTTCTCATAAATGTATTAGGGTCATTGTAGATAGAAGAAAAAGAGGAGTGAATTTGTGCCAAAACATGAAAATTTCAGCAATTTCCAAAATTTCCAAAAGTTAAATACTTTTTTAGTTTTTTTATGGAAATCTTCTCTTTGTTTTTTCCTATCTATTATAGGAAAATAGATAATGCACCATCGTAAAAGTTTTACTTTTTTCTCAAAATGTAAATTTTTGATCTCAAAATATTAAAGTCAAAATTCTGAGAAAAAAGTCTTTTTTTCCAGTAATCAACTAAATCTCTGCTTCTATTCTTCACCTCTTCTCAGGTCTTACTTATGTCATATAGAATAATAGCTTATGTCGTTATTCTATTTTAATACTGTCCAGAATATTTCAACATAAATTTTTCTCATCAGTGTTTTATGCCGCCCAATGCACCACGAGACTCATACTTTACTTTTTCAAATGTAAAGTACATTCGTCCTCCTTGCCACACTTCAAGCTTTTTTCATTTCTTTACCTATTCATTCGTCTTTAGCACTTTTATATTTTCCTCTTTTAGGCAACAGACACGATTTCTTTTAATCTGTGTTCATGTTCCTGCATCTTTTAAGACTTCTTCTAACTGTACTCCACAATCCCATCATCTTGTCTCACCTCTCTCTCTGCATCCTCCTCTTGCTCAGTCTCAGTGTTATTGACACAGCAGGATCCCTTTCTGTATCTGTCACTTTCTTTTTCTTTTCTTTTTTTTTATCTGTCTGTGTATCTGTGCTGTTGTCTGTCTGGCGTCACCATGGCGACGGATTTCAGAGCTCTCCATCCCAGTTCATAGGCCACCATTGCTCGTCGTCGACCCTGCCAGCTTTCATATGGAGCCCACATATGGGTCTCATCCGTGAGAGATGCGTGGCCTGAAGAAGTCGCAGCCCCTCCAGGGAAACAGGACCAGTTCAGTAAAGGATACAGGATGTGAAGTGACATTTAGTATTTGTCTGCAACAACGAGCAACTGGAGGGATGAAACAAATACAAGCATGTGGTTCATATAACCGGATATTTAGAGTGCAGAGAGGTATACGTCAATGTGGGTTTTAGGCAAGAATGTTTGATTCTTCAGAAAGAGCAAAAGGAGTACAGATTCACCATTTGATGTCAACTATATCCTTGTCTAATTTGTTTTTTGAAATTTAAATGAGTGCTTAAGTATGATGTTGTGGACCCAAAACAGAAACCACAACCTAGTAAACGTAAAATATTTTTTATTGACAGGAAATGTGAAAATGTCCAAGCAGGAACAGGGGAGTATCTCTACCAGAGATCTTTGGCTTTCTGACTTGGATTTTTGAACATTGACATGCTGGATTATTTGAAGTAAAGACGACAAGATAGAAGAGAGTGTCCATTTACTGGGGATTGTTTCACGCGCAGGACTTGACAGAAACTGAAACTCCATGTGCTGGCAACGAGGAGTGGTGAAGCCTTGGTGTGCAGGGATGATCTGGTTTCATCATGGTGAAGTTAAAGATCACATTGAGTTTATTGGTCTGGTAAATAGTCCAGGCCAGCAACAGAAAAGGGCAATGAAACCTGTTTTATTTTATTGTATCCCATAAAAATGCAGAGACGTAATCAGGAAAGGCAGGGAGCAGGCAAAGGTGACAGTAAGAAGACAAAAAAATAGGTCAAGCATAAAATCAGAATGCTTGACCAATGATTGACAATGGAAAATCTCACCCTAAGGGAGTACAAAGTAAAAGTTTATGTAGACAGCAGCACAGGTGACAGCCATCAGCAATCAGCTGCCAACAAGTGCAGAAGGAGCAGAGCTACAGGTGAGAGCAAAGAGGAAATCAGCAGGTAAGGGAAATATTTGGAGGAGCAGCAATCATGGCAGGAAACAGGGAAATCATGACAAAACGAACATAAAGCATCTAAATTAAGACAGGCTTCACTTGCCTTAAGGTCAGTGTCCAAATTGAAAAAGTCTGGGCAACAAACTAAATGTTATCAAATGGTTTTGGCCGTAGACCTTTGCCACCCATGGTAATGTTCCATAGAAAAATGTATTAGTTACACCAGATATCTAGCTAGACCAAAGTCCAGGCTTGAAATGTTAATTTGTTTGATGATCCTGAAAAAAAAGTCCAAAACTCATCAGATATTGTACACACATAGCTGGTTCTTTATAAAAATTTATATATCTGCTACATTAAAAATAAAGTAACAATGTATTCCCAGAATTGGTTTCAGAAAGGTTTTCATCCCACACATGTGGTTGTTTTAAACATGCCAAACGCATAGGGGGCAGTGTAGCTCAAAACTAAAACCTACTTCAGAAAATCAGATTGCTTCAAAACAAACAGGGCTTGTTCTTAGATATTAAACATGGCGCCAGGAAGTTCATTTGAGTGGACAGATATCTCCTACTATAGATAAACTACTTGTAAGTAACATATTAGAGTATGAAGTTAATAAGACACAAGACAACATCGACTGGGAATCATGTCAAAGCAACTTTATGGATATATTGGTGAATTATTTGTTGCAGACTGTAATGTGCCAGACCACAAATCTCTGCTTTCAAATGTACAGACGCAAATACAAAGACGTAGTTTCCTCAAATCTCCACTTTGGTCAGCGTTTTTATAAATAATTGATTTTGGTGATGTTAAACAGTTTTGGTGAAATGTAGAAACGCGTGAAAAATGTTCTTGCTTTCCCAGATATCCGGCTGATGTTTGATGAGTAATGGAAAAAATATATATATAGAAAAAAGATATATGAGGGAAACTTTTTGCTGTAAATGGGTGAAGAAATTAATTTCTGCTCAGGGCCTCAAACAAACCTGAGCTGGCTCTGGTAATTTGTATTCAGTCTTTATATATCCAAACAACAGAAATGCAATTTAACTTGATTTAATTTAATTTAATGAAGAAAAACTTAAGAGAGCTGATTTATAGATATGTTCTTTAGTATATGTTCTTTGGTGAACAGATAAGACACCGAGCTATCATCCTCTCTTCAGTGGCTGACATTCGTCTGTAGGCTGCCAGACAGACGGTGCCTTTTCTGTCACCTCCTCCGCCTCCTCCTCCGGTCTGGTGGAGACTCGTCTGTAGTCCGTTTCCGTGTTGAACCAGGCAGCAGGAAACTCTATGCTCCTCATTTCCGAACTCGCTTCCCCAGAAGCCACCGCGCCCCCTCAACTTACAGACCTGGCTAAGGGCTCCGGGAGTGTTTCCCATTTAAACAAACAGTGCCGAAGATGGCGGAGAGTTAATGGTGTAAAGAAGAAATTATCGATCCGGGAGGGAGATAACGCTTTTCTCCAGGTAAGACCGCGCTGCGTGCTGGAAGACATTCAGCTAATTAAGCCGGACTTTGTTTGTGGTTTGCATGTCGACACAAGTCGGAAATGGACTGAGACGGGTCTCCAGTGGCTGTGCACACACACACACACACGCGCGCATACACACACACACACACTGATAACTGGCCGGGCATCAGTGCGTTGCGGAGGGCACAGTGCACGGTCTCTCAGTGCATGACAGCAGGGAGATCACCCCGCTGATCTCTGCTCTGGGGTGCACGGTTGTTGTCACGTCTGTGTGACAGTCGGGGCTGCAAAACGAGTCGATGTGCAGCTTTTAATCAACTTAACTTGGCGGATCAAGCGGCTCCGTTTACGCGCAAGCTGCTGCTGGATCACAGTTGGGTTTCCAACATAGAGCTCAGGGAACACGGGGAAGTTTTTTTTTTTTTTCTTTTTAGGAGGAACAGCGCACACTTTTTTTTTAAACATGGTTTCTGCACAGTTCAACACAGCGCATGGTTATATTCTAATCGTTTGGTCTCAAAGACTGGACAGTCACACCTGAACACACCTCTGTCGTAACTTAAAGGAATTGAAACGCTGTTAATTTTTACTTGTATGCACCATGTTTGCCCAAAGATTGCCCTGCTGTTTTTACAGCTTTATTCCCGTGCATGGATGCAGGCGATGCTGACTGCTCTCGCTCGGACTGTATGTTATAAGAGCGGAGAGAAAAAAGTGCAGCGGCTCTGTGATGTGTCGTAACTGTGCACTGAATAACCGATGCATTGTCTTTAAGTGTGTGTGTGTGTGTGTGTGTGTGTAGCGGAAGAAAGAAGGATTTGGCAGTTTCTGCTCGCTGTTATAAAATGTGCCCGTGTAGGTCTGCAGGGGGCAGCAGCGTGGCCCTGTGCGCTCCCGCTGCTCTACGCCTCGTAAGGTTCAAGGTTTGATCCCTGACACAGCCAGGCATGTGTTGCTGTGAGTTAGTCTGTGTGCGCACACATGCAGGGGGAAAAAAAGCCACCGTGTCCTTGAGCGTGACACCAGATCTTTACTACAGCACAGGTTTTCCGGGGATAATAGCAGTCTTCTTTTCAGTGTGTGTGCAAACACAGGTTGAATGGATGCAAGGCTGATGTGTGGACTGCAGGTGAGAGACAAGAGCTTGAGGTAATTGCAGTGAAATCCGTGAATAAGTTTAATAAGTCTGTTTAAGATTTTACTATCAGAACAAATAATTTGGAGCTGCGTCCAAATTTTCAGTACTGTCAATGCTTTCCTCATTTGTCACTTCATTTGAGCCCACCTCTGCTTTCTTTGTTGATCACATTCTTCTGTTTCTTGCATCTTTGCAAGTGTGCACACCCGGGATTTTTCACCTTATCATGCAAACCCCCGCAGTAAAATTAAATGACTTGTGCAACATTAATAAAAAACATCATCCCCCCTTTTCTTTCGATAACATCTGACTCGAAATGTGAAACAAATTTACTGGATAATTTCTTGCCATTTACCCTCACTAAATACATGTGAAAGAAAACCATTCAGTTAGAAAACACTTTTAAATTAACTTTCAATTGTCCAAAAATGTCTTGACATATTTGGCCAAGACAAAAGGTTGTAGGATTTAAGCTTTTGCTTCTTCCTATTCCTTTTCAAACTGGATATGAAACTTTTGTTTGTTTTCTTATTTATTTTATTTTTCCTCTAACATCTTCCTTGTTAAAAACGAATAAATACTTATTTAATTTCTTGCTATGATGATTTATGTAGACTCAAAATTAAGTATTTTAAAATCTGAATGTTTGGGGTAATGTGTCTCCCTCCATTTATAAGTAAATCTGGGGAAAGTTATAACAAAACAAACATTTTAAATTTGTCAAAAGTTTCTTGATTATTCTGCAAGTGGTCAAAATTAGTGTCAGTTAATTACCTTGCTAAATTAATGCTGCAAAAATAACATAAAATTTATTACTATTTACAACATTGTATGAAATCTATGTATTACTATTTTAAAATCTACTTATGAGTAAAACAAACACCTGATAAATCTAGGCATTCTGCTTTACTTTGCACTCCACGTCTGTCCATATTTTTAGCAACCAGAAAAATTTCCAAATACTCTACCCAAGTTTTTCTTTGTCGTAAGCAAGAAAATCCACAGGAATTCTGTTTCAGCCAGCTGATTGACACTGTGCAGCAACATGTGGGGAGGGGCAGTTCTACTGTATTCTCCATGGAGTGAGATAGCTCTCATTTCACTCTATTATTTTCTTAAAGCATGAGGATAACTTTTTTTTGGCTTTGAAACCAAGTTTTCTGTCACACCAGGATAATTTGGGTGACTTGGTTTGACTGTTTGACAAAATAAATTACTTCACTTGGTTTGATTCACTTTAGCATAACATTTTTAACCATTTCAAACATTAACTTCAGCTGCTAGGTTGACACAATATTGCAACAAGCTGCCTAGTATTAACAGCAGGTGAGTATGGCAAGACATTATTAGATTTAGTCAAAAATGTGACATAATTTTTTCTTTGGAAGGATAACGTTTGATATCGATGAAATGTTTATTGTGGATAAAAAGAATATTATCATGGATATCCATTTCTTTTTACCAGGAAGAGATGATGATAATAATAATAATTATTATTAACAGTTATTTAAAAATTGTAATATATTTTGTTCAAGATCCACCCTGGCTGTTGGATGTTAAAATGTTTTGCCTCATATGAGACAGAAATCTATAATCATTACTGTTTATATATAAGATGAATGCAGCAGTACAGAGAAAAAGAGTTTGCTTGTTTTGTCTGCATCAGATTTCTGATGGGCTCCCACTCCTGTCCAAAAGAAGAGGTGATTCAAAGTTGACCAAACATGAGTGTAAAAATGGCAAACTTAGGTTTACCTTCATATCTGCAACCGGTCTATGTCTAGTTAGAAGATCCAAGACTGTAATGCAGACATTGACTTCTTCTGTTTGTGATTATGAACCTAGATTTAAGGCATTTGAAGAGATTAGTCAGTGAAACTGCGGTGGAGATCATTTTATAAACAGAGTTATTCATTTAGAAAAATGATGACAGTAGTCCCTGTCTGCAGTCCTTGCTGCCTGTTTTGCAAATCACTCCAGGCAGTTTTTTATCAGTCACAATGACATTGGGTTAAATTTAACTTTCACATATTTTGCCACCCTCCTTCTGGGTAAGTTTAGTGTTGCTCCTTTGATTTAAAAACGATACATTAATAATCAACAATACTAGTTGAAGCCACAGCATCGTGCTCTTCACCGACTTACTGTCAGTTTTGCTGCTCTGCACACTCGCCTACAGCCCGGTCGTAAGGCCTTGAAGCTGGGTTGTGGAAACCGTGTGAGGGGTTTTCCTAAGTGGATGAAAGGACGGTGGTATTGATGATGTGGAGGAGGGTGACAGTGATGCATTATGTTTGGTGAATCGGGGTGGGGGAGAGAGGGACAAAGCTGAACTGGGGATGCTGGTGTCTGGGTCAGGCTCCGGGGCTCTGGAGATAGAACCTCATACACCAGCAGGGTCGGTCTGGGTGTGTGTATTGGTACGAGAAAGAGGGAGGATGTTTAAAATGCTGGGAAGAGACGGATCAGGCAGGGCGACCTGCTGGATATCAGCCTGGCAGTTTTGTCCTTTGTGCCCATCCTGGTTGATCTTGTTTCTCAAATCTTTGTCATCAGGAATCATGTCAATCAGGAAGTTTATGGGATCAGATGGTTTGCATTATTTGCTGTGTAGACTTCTCCTCTCACTGTTCCCGGAATCCCCTTGAATGCAGCACAGTGAGCAGATCTGTTGTGCTGTTGTTATAGAGACCTCTTTCTCCATGTCAGGAAATGTTAAATAGGGAAATAATCTTCAGCAGGTTTCCCAGATTTCAAGCATCTCTACTCCAGACGCTCACACCTTTTCCTATTTTATATATTTTTAAAATAGCATTAAAATACCACATTTTATTGTGTAACTTGATATTACAGGAAGTATTACAGTTAGGACTGCAAGTGCAGCTAACAATTATTTTAGTAATCATTTAAGCTGTTGATGATTTTGACGATTAGTCATATAAAAAAAAACTGGCAGATTTCCACAAACTTTTTTCATACAGTGTTAGAAATAATTAAGGGATGCAAATAAACAAATAATTCATTTCTTTTTAAATAAGAAAATAAACATTATACTGCCTAAAATGCAATTACAGCATTCCTTTAATGAGCGCCTGATCATTTGTAGCAAAAGATGCATTGCAGCTAAAACATGCTTCTAACATCAACATGTGAAAAGCTCAGCTCTTTCTGCTCCACATCATTACAGTACAGGACTGATCTGTTGAGTCTTTTTTAGATTAACCAATGAATAATTAGATATCAAAAGGTGCTTGATAGGAGATTATTTTTCTTTTACAGAATTTGAACCAGGTGCCGGTAAAGCTGTGCCACTTGATGTGTTCTGGGTACAATATATTTACAGAAAAGTTTTTGTTATTTTAAATGCAAAATGCTTGTATTTTTGTGCAATTTTTGCTCTGAGTATGTTGTCCTTTTTTGAGTCTATATACTCCAGTTAGCAATTAATTAATTCCTAGATTAGTTGACTCTTATTTCCAGAATTGATTCATCACAATTAATTGTTTCCCAACAGCAATAGTTGAGAAACCGAGTCACCATTAAGTCCAACAAACAGGAAAATTTGTGACTTGACTTGGACTCAAGGTCTGGGACTTGAGCCTTGCAAATTAAGGTGAAAATTAGCTGGTTAGATGTGTGATAAACTGAACTTCATATTAAAAATATGGGAACTGGATAGTGAATAATGGAAATACTTTGTGCTGCAAATATGCCATAGAAAAAGAAATGGTTATTTCATGTTTATTTTCTTTTTTTTCAAATCTAAGCATTTCTTATGGGTCATGTTTTTCCAACATTTAAATCCACTTTCGTAATTTTCAAAAACCAAAACAAAAGCGTACTAGATGAATTTAGTTTCCTGAAACAAAAGCAAGCCCCAGAGTACTTGAGTTCTATGCTGCTGTTCTATGAATGTGCTTTCTAAAAGGCATAAAACTTGGAGCCTGAATGACTCTCACAGTAGAGGAGGAAAGGTCTTATCACTTCAGACTGAGATTATCCTTATTCCAAAAAATTACTGAGGAGCATTATTTTAAATCCCCATTACAGCCGCGCACAGCTGCGGCTGCAACATGTGGTGGCTTTTCTCAGAGAGAGTTTGGGAGAAAAATCAGGATGTAGAAAAATATGTAAGCAAAAAATATGAAGGAATCTCAAATTTTGTAACAAGTTTTATAACAAGGCAATGACCTGGAGTTTAACCTCCAGTTATAATCTGAAGTTTTTGTTATTCAGCTGCTATTAGCTCAATGTTTGATAAAGTTTGAGGCTTCTTTCCAGAGCTTGAAGCTAAAATGTGAAGTGGCACATTTTCCTGCTACTCTACTGAAGGTTGGCAGGCGGCTTAATGTGTAAGTTGAGTTTGTATTTATCACCCAAATAATCTCTTTTTTTCTTTTTGCTTTCTTGCTCACTTCTTATAAGCATCTCTTGTCTATAAAATTGCTTTAATTTGTCCTCGCCTGAATTGTTTTTAATTTATCAACTAGAAGAGACGGAAGTGTCTCCTGAAATGCTAAATATTTAAATCTCTTGTTTATTTTTTATGATATGACAGATTTTTCCTCCATAGCTGGAGCTTTCTAAATATTTACACAATAATACTTTGTAATTTCTGTCCCTGTTACATGCATAATGCTGCTGCTTATATTATGAGTAGTTTAAGTCACATTGCAACCCTGTGTTAGTTTGAGTCGGTGCTCCAGCTGCTGAACGAGAAGCTGTTGGCCTGTTTGAGTGAAGACAACACAGGAAGTGATGATAGTCTCACACAAACACCGCTTCTCAGCAAGGCTAATATTTTTCTTTCATCTGTAATCTATGGTGATTAAAAAAAAAAACTCTGAAAAGTATAAGTCAATGCGAATATATGAAAAAAAAGAAGAAAATTAATAAGTGGTTCATGATCCTAGCTTCTCTAATGTGTCATATACAACCATTTTACTTAGCCGCTTCTCAAAATGGGAAAGACAAGAGAACATGCAATTCAAGTAAGGCAGATGTATAATAATCTTTCCAAAGTAGTACATTAATGAGACTGTAAGTGAATTGCAGCACAATTTCCAGTGTCAGATTATGCTACTGCATAAAAGACGGTTCTTTTCAATAATGCAGTTTTATATGAGACGTCATTAGGTTTGGAGGATGTTTTCCAAAGGCATAAAGGCACAAGAGGGTGTTAAATATGTAAATTTATGTGCATAGTAGTACACAATCAGCAGCATTTTTTTTTTTGTGAAGTGGTAGGTACTGGTTTTGTTCAATTGTATGTGCGGAAAAGAAAAGAGTTTTCATACAACGTCCTAAAATATCTAAACTGTTACAGTCTCGAAGTAATGAAGCGTGCGATGTTTTAAAGGAGATTATAAATTCATCGTCTTATTTGGTTAGAAAAGAAAGAGGTCAGCTTGTGTTAAACGAAATGATAAAACCATAAACACGACCAAGCTTTAGTGAATTCCTGCACGTTAAATGTGAAGCCTGTGAACTACTAGTGGCTTACCCTCCATTCTCCCAAATAGGAAATATAAAAAGCATATGTAAATATGGGATATGCCCTCTTCATGAACTCCTGCTTGGTTTGTCCCTGCGGGTGTATTGTAGAAACATGGTGGCTGATATGAAGGTGCTATCAGGCTTCCAATGCAGGGTTTGCCAACATGTTGATTGTAATTATCCACTCGATCTTTAAAACCTTCCTGTTGGGCTGCAGAGACACTTGGAAGACTAAGTGCACAGATGCATTGTGACTAATGCTCCATTTGGCAGCACCTCTCTCTCACCTGTGTTTTTCTTGTGTCTATGGTCAGATTTTGCAGCTGGATCCTCTCAATAACTTGTTTTCCTCATATACAGATAATTGGTGACTTTTGCTGGCAATGAGCTTTCTCAGATTTATTTCACTGTTTGAGAGTAGAAACCAAAAATATGTGAATGCGAGCAGCCTTCATGGGAACTTGGCTGGATTAAGACACAAGGTGGGCAATCAGAGGCAAACAACTTGAGAATGCTTGAGTTGATGGATCATAAAAATAAAAATTGTACCAGTATGTTCAATGTTGAAGATATTTTTGGGTTGTTTTTAGCTGGTAGCTGTTTTTAAGCAATGACATGCAATATTTTTCCTTGCCAAGTTGTATTAGATCAATGAATCCTATATTCAGGGTTAAAAATAAAGTACACTATTTTTCAAATTACTGGATTTTAATAAATGAATAAAATATTTCTGGTTTTTTTCCATCTATCTTTTAAAGAAATTTTTTGTTCTAGAACAAATGACTCAGACGACGAGCCGTTTCTCCCTCTAGTGCTAGACACTTGTTTTAGTTACTTTTACCCAGAATGCCATGCGCTATAGTCCACTTCCTGCTTTTGGAGCGATCTTCAGTCCACTTGGGATTTAGATATGCATTCAAACCGCACTAGAGTTCACTCCAACCAAGCCAAAGTCTAGGTTTATAAGAGAACCAGAGTTCGGTCCACATCAGAGTTTAATTGTTCGTAATTCTCCCCTATAAAACTGGACTTTACAGGCAAACAAGCTATAGTTTGCAATAACGGTCTTAGGGTGGATTCTGCATGGTCCACTTTAATCAGAGTTAAAATTGTCTTCTATGACTTTGTATTTTTGTGTTTTTATGATGTGAAACTCTTTGAACTTCCTTGTTGCTCAAATGCCCTATACCATTTAATTGATTAAATTAGCTTTACCATCATATTAGCAACTAGCATGGCCAGCATTACAAAAATAGCAATCATCTTTTTGTATATTCTTGCATTGACTATAATTTATCTTGTAGAAAGCTTCAAGCCTAATATTTCATCTTGGAATGTTTTTCTGTTGAAGGCTAAACTAACTGAGTTTAAAATAACTTTCAAAATCATTTAGAGACAGGTCTTTTAGATTGTAAAATGGTTAATAACAAATCGGCATCAAAACCTGAAAGAAAGAGATCCTTATTCAGATAATGAGGACAAACAACCAAAAACTCAGATGAAATATCTGATCTGGTTGATCTTTTTGTTCATTCAACGAAGAAAAACGTGCTAAATTTAGTTGATACCATTTATTTTGTCAGATTAAGTATTGAATTAAGTTTAAGGGGGAGGAGGCAGAAAAGATTAACTAAGTATTAAGGAAAGTTGGGGGGGGGGGTGAGAGGAGGCAAAAGGAGATGTGTGGGCTGAGCTGATGGGCTGTCAGAATCGTGCAGTGCATCCTCACTTTCTATTTCCTTTCTTTCTCCAAGAATGCCTCAGTGCAGCTCATGTCCTCTGCCGCCTTTTTTTTTCTTTCCGAGAGCTATTTCCTCTGTGAGAGGAATGTCAAGTGCCCATCTCAATGCGCTTTTTTCTGTTTCGTTTTGTTTTGTAACTTGTGGCTCACTCTTGATTTCTGGCTCTTTCTCTTTACCTCTGTCTTTGTCCTCTCAACTTGTCAGGGATTTTTTTTCTTTTTCCCTCCGCCTCACAGCCAACTGGTTGCCAGGACTGCACATGGCCAACTCGCATCAATTAGACACAATTAGCTCATGTAAAACAAGCTAAATTGTCACAGAAAGAGAAAAGCAGCTTGTAGTGCAGTTCCATGAGAGTCTATAAAGATTTGAGAGATAAAGGCGGTGATGAAGACAGAGGAGTAAAAAAAAAAAGAAGGAGGGGGGAGGAGACGGAGAGAGTCGCTTTATTAACATCGTGGCACCCGCTAAAATTCAGGGAGTGCTGTTGCATCCAGCTGTTACTGGCTGCGCGAGGCTTCGTTGCCATGGCAACACAGCCCTGCGCGACTGCTCAAGGTCGTTCATCCAACTCTGAACCGAGCAGCAGCGCGCCACACATCGGATGTGCACTGAGAGAGAGGCAGGGAGGAAAACAGACGGGTAACTTCAAAGTGACCAATCAAAAGCACTTCAGTGACGGCGTGGTCAGTGGAACAATCTCAGATGTCCCTTCATCTGCCCTCTGACACTCTCACACGCACCCCCGCACGCACACACACTACACACACATTTACAGACACACAGAGATAGACCAGTACTTTCCTACATGAAGGAACAAATAACAACAATAACAATCGAACAAAAGAATCCCCGCCAGTCTTGAGACCGGTAGATTCTCCTTCCAGCTGATACAATATTTAGCTGGTCAGTGGGAGACGGAGGGATTCACTGGCTGGAAAAGATGTGAGCAACAGTGCTTTTCTCTGTCTCTTCCTGTTTCTCATGGTGCATTGCTGTGAGGCTACCTGGGGCTTCTTCCACCTCCTCTCCTCTCTTCCACAGACAAATCTGCAGGAGCATCTCCTGGGAGTTTGTTGGCGCGGCAGCTGCACACATTGTACCCTGAAAGCTTTTCTACAGTCTCTTTGTAAAGATCTTACACAATTATTACACGTAATACAGTGTGACCTCTGTGAGAGTGGTATTTTCAGCTTAATACCGCTGCTAACATGACATGCCTATACTGGTAATACTGGTATTTTCATGCTTTCAGAGTACGATGCTAGGCTACTGAAAACTGGTGCAATCAGGTCAATTTATTTAATTTAGTTATTAGTATTGAATCAAAATGAAAACTACAATGCTTACTTTCTTCTCTAAATGTTGCTAGACTAGCTAATGATTGGGCAACAAATGACTAATATATATTGCAACATGATCAATATGAAATAAGTCATAATTTCACTGAACTCCAATCCAGAGCCACACAGCATTCTGGGAGCTGTAGGCAGAGAAAAGACTTCAGCTGCTCAGTCAGTCAGGTTGGTGGCAGCGACATGTTCGCTCTTTGGTTACCTAGCAACAGCCTGTTGACTAAGTTGCGCAGCAGCAGTTTCATGTTTTACCTCATAGCTGCTCAAATGTAAAGATAATGGTGTGAAGGAAGAAAATGAGAAGAAAAAAGTGTTGATAAAACAGGAAAGGTCACCAGTTTGGCAGTATTTCAGATATTTAAAACAAAACTCTAATCAATAATTTTCTATATCAACTAACGTAAAAATATCTTGATTCACTTTTCAGCCATGTCATCCAGTCATATGATAGCTATTTGTCTGTTACAGTATTGTCAGACTAGGAAAAGAAGGGGAAGAGAACATTCATATGTTCTTCTTAGTGTAAAATAATCTTTTAGATGTTTAGTGATGGAATAAAGTATCAGACTCACTACCAGCGTCCATCGTGGGTCAGGTATCGATCTATCATCTGCTCCAAACAGCATGTTGCTGAAAGTCTCAAAAACTTTTAGACGTTTTTAAGATATACATATCAGTCATGTAAATTGTTTATAAAGAAATGTTTCAAATGTGTGAATGGATGTATTTTTTAGCTTGTGAGATTAAAGTTTCAGTGTACAAGTGTGGTCTGCTGTCAAAGTCTGCTGCACATTCAAATGTTTCACAGTAGAAAAGCAGAAAATAAAAGATAAATTAGCTTTAGTTTTTTCTATGAAAAATCTAGAAGTGGTGGGAGTTTTATCTCAAATTGCTGGAGTAAAAACAACTGAACAAACTTTTTACCTCTGCACACGATCAACAAGTAGGCTAAGTTGAACACAGCTGCTCTAGTTATTTTTTTTTCATCCATCTGACTTGTGGCTTTAAAGGAAATGGAGATATCACCATCCTGTTGACACAAGGAAGAATTAGGAACCCAAATAATTTAATTTAAATAGTGTGAAGTCAAGTTAATTTAAATAGCACATTTTCAGAGCTTCACATAATAAAATCAAAAGCACAATAAACAAACACATCAGATTGAAATATATTTGTAGCAGAAATCTGTTTTCTAACATAATTATTAGCATTCCCATACATTTTCAAACTATTTTTATTATAAATAAACACAAAATAGAAACACAAAATTGTTTGCTATATGTCTAAATGTATCCGACATTTAACGGATAATGCCCGTTTAATGTCGGACATTATCCGACTTAATACCACTGCTAACATGGTATTAAGTTAGCAGTGGTTTTTCCCAAGTAAGGTTTTTCCACCAGTTGTGACACTGCTAGGCCTGCTATTGTCACCCCTTTAGTGGCTCTATAAAGAACAGATACAAACCACAATTCAATGCAGAGCAGAGGATGGATAATATCAAAACAAAGAGCTAACATGAGACGGCTCATTTTATTCCGGAGCTAATATGGCCTTTTGTTATTACTGAAGATTTGTGATTTCATCTGAAATTATATTAAGATAAAGTCAATTTAATTTTCATCGTTGGTCTTCATTAGCCTGTCATTAAGCTGCTGAAGGAAGTCTTTCATTCTTGTTGTCCAGCCAGTAGTTGGAACTGATATTTAATGTTTTCTATTATTATAAAGTAGTTTCTTGTGGTAGTGAAAACTGAAGAAAGTTGGCACCAGTTTAATTCAATTGCATTTACAGCTTGTAATCAAGTTGTTTTGATAAAAAAAAATAAATTAAAAAGTATTTTTTCCTGTGTGTGATTGAAATTGAATCTCTGAAAATAAAAAAATAAAAAAATCACGGATGTTAAAGTCTCGGGAAGCAGATAGTTCTTTAAAAACCCAGCATGTTGTCGTCCAGATGCCATTCAATGCCGGTACTCTCTTTGCTGCCAAATATTTGACCCATTGTTTGTTTTTGAGATCTAATCTCCTGCACAGAGTGACCAATGTCACAGGGCTTGTAGAGTAAATATTCAGGGATCATCTGCGTCGTTATGATTAACTTTGAAAGGGGCAGTTTGAAAAACGCAAAAGTCTCAGTTTGTTTAATAGACAGAAAAGTACTGCTATAGACAATAATATAAAAAAAATAGACTTGTCCAGATTGGTGCTTCATTGGTTAATATAGGGTTAGGGTTGCTAAAATTGGGATGCAATATAACTAATCTACAATTAATGTCTTACTTCAGTAAGTAAGTAATAGAGTTGCTTCTGTTTTTGTTACTGATAAGGCATCTAAACGTTTTAAAAGTTATAGTTTTGAAAGTTATAGTTTTAAAAATTTCAGTAATTTTATTCTCACGGTTTAAAGTAATTAGCGAGTGTAGACAATGGATAGATGAAAAACAGATGTTATAGTCTAATTTTTAGTTTATTTCTGCATTCGGTTTAACTTTTCTGCATTAAATAAGATCAAATAGATTATGGTAAACAGTTTTAGTTAAATTTTTTGTGTTAGCACTGTAAAACTATTATCATATCCTGACAGTATACATTCTGTTCATGCTGACTCTACTTGATTTTCCTTCAAACAGAAACACAGTTGGATTTTTTTAACTCTTATTGGCCGATAACGTGATGTTGAAAGGCAGTTGTGTGTGAACAACTGTTTAAAAGTAAGGAAAGCACAACGTGTCTGTGAGCACCATTCAGGAGGTCGGGGATAGTTTCACGTTTCCTCTTTGCTGTAAGGTAATAGACCCTTGTTAAAGGCGTCCTTGGATGGTGTGTTTCTAACAAGAAGAGTTCTGTTTTTCTTACTCGTTTTCCATTGTAAAAAAAAAAAAAAAATCTAGGCTCAGTTTATATGTTTTAAGGCTCCTCTCCTTGCTTAAACACTCGCACACGCACACATGCGCACCATTTTATGGGGTAGGAGTTGAGGTAAATGTTACCAGCTGCAGCACAGCAAGCAAGGGGGCTTTAACTCTGCCTGAACCCAGCTGTTACATGACCGCCTCCTCAACTTAATTCACTCTGGTCCAGCCTTCCCCCTCAGCCACCACATCCCTCCATAGCCAACGCAATACATGCCAGTGTGGACTTACAAATGTTTTCATATCACTTGAACTTATTCTCAATTTTGTCATGATACAACCACAAAATTAAATTTATTTCCTTGGATTTTGTTCCAGTTATGGTTTGTGATAAATCAAATTTTCTGTCCATGCATTTGTCCATCCATCGTCAAAAAGGACACAGTTATCAAAATTTGTTATGATACAAAATCGTAACGGGGCAGTATTGTGTAACGTCTAGGCTAGCACAATCAAGTAACTATGTCAACTTCACTTGTTAAAAATGCTGTATATATCAAATACGACTTAAAAGAAATTTGACTGTGTAATTTAATGCCTTAAATTGGGCCTCTGTCTCTTTAAGAAGCTCCTGCTTTTCTGAAACTCCGCCTTCAGGAAGTCATCACAACTGTGCACCTCTATTAATCCTCTGACAATGTTTTTACCAGCGTTTTAATGAGAAGTGGCTCATATAAAGAGATCAGCTGATGCACAGTTTCACCAGGAGTTTGCTCATTTCTGCTGGCTAGTCTGAAGGTGCTTAAAGGGGGAGAGTGAAACTGCAGCTCTGAGGAGGAGCTGTGTCTCAAAGGCGAGGCTAGGTACAGCCAGACATTTTTCACAGTTGAAAAATGTGAAAGATTAAAGAATTTCTCAAACGTGGATGAAACACTCCATGTATGTTTGTGATGACAGAATAACTTTTTAACAGGATGTAAAGCTCAAAAAAGTTAATTTTACATAATACTGCCCCTTTAAATGTTGTATGCATGTGTTTTCAGTCCTGTGTAACTCCTTTACTCCCAAATAAAACCCAATGCAGCCAATTACCTTCAAAAGTCCAAAGGTTAGTAATTTAATCTCAGTAGAGACCGAGCTGTTCTGTGAAGACCTCAGGGGTTTGCTAGAGAACACGCACCCTCCCAATGACCAAGGAGCACTTTGCATTAAACTTTTGCAAAGTTAGATAATAAAACTGGAACTCTATAGTTTTAAACATTGCACCAAATACTGTTTAATCCATTATCTGGAAATAGTGCGGCACACTTGCCAGCCAAGTAAGACATGGCTGTCTAGCTAAACTGTAAGGCTGGGTGAGCAGAAGATTAGTCATAGAAAGAACCAGCTCTGGAGGAGCTGCAGAGATCCACAGCTCAGGAGGGAAAGCTTTTATTATGATTCCAGTGTGATAACAATAAAAGTAACGATAAGAACTATTTATTACTTCTTTTTTAGTTAACTGTATGTCTGTGGCTGCATGGCACTGCCATCCTGGCCTCAAACAAATACTGCTCCTGAAAAACATTCCCACTTGTACCACGATTCTTTAAGATACCAGTCACATAAAGAAGTGTGATTTGTATCACTAAACTGAACACAATAACTGCATTTAATCATATTTTTAAAATTATTGGTATACTCTCATTGAACAAATTGAAAAAAAAAGAAGTAAAATTAACAATCTCGTCAAAATGGACAGTTTTGGCGTGTTTTAAGCATCATTAACTTGATAAATCAAATTTTTTTAATAAGAAATTTATCATGACAAGTGATAAATTGTACAATAAATGCCGACCCCACCAATAGCAATAAATTTGCGACATATTCTGAGCCGTATAAAGATGCCAACATATCTCAGTGTTCGGCATGACGAGCAGCATATGACGGTGAAGAAGCAACACAAGGTCCACCACCCCACACCCTCCAACCAGGTGTGTCACCTTGGTATGAGCCAGTGTACTGGTTGAGCAGGCTTTACTTTATTGGCTGTTTCCACCTCCCCTTTGAGGTCACGATATTGGTGTTGTGACGACACCTGGAGCTTGTTCATCTGTACCTCCTGTCAAGCTTAGTTTGCTGTGCACTGCAGCATTTAGGAGAAGCACTGAGCTTTCGTCGCTGCTTCGTTTGACTGCATGCACACAAAGTCAAATGAGACGCAGCAGCCAAGTTTCGCCTCTTTAAAACTGTTGTGCAACAGTTATTTTTTTCTTTATTATTTTCTTGCTCAGCTGAAGGTCTGAATGAGGAGATCCTGATGTATTTCATCATGTGATGTGATGCGAGAGCCTGCAGGATCACGCTGCAGACAGGCTGCTAATTTTGCTGGTGTTCAGAAGTGAGCGGGGTCACTGCCATTATGCCATGTGTTTCTGCCAAGCTCAGAAGTGGAAAGAAGCTCTCCACGCAGGGGCCCCAGCTCAGGCAGGGGGAGTGTCTTCAGTCGAATCAGCTTTTCCTCTATAAAACTTAACCCCTCTCATTTTCTCTCCCTCCCTCACAAAGAGTGGTAGTAAACAGTCTACAGCTCTGTGGAGAAAATAGGCTGCAATTTGGTTACTGATTTGATCCAGTGTGAACCAACAATTTTGGTTTCTTTTGCAGTTCTTGTTATTTAGCATTAATCTTTTTTTAATTTCCAAGTAAATCAGACCTTGCACTAAGCCCCACATATCAGTTCAACCATTAAGAACGATGCACCGGATGAAATATCACCTCCTGTTGTTGCCCGCTCCGGTAACCAGGGTGAGCGACTAGAATTTCAGCCACTTTCAAACATTTGTTAGGGTTGCATGAACTGGGGCGCTCCCTGAAGTACGACATGTCTTTGAGAGTTCTTACTCTTGTTGCTCTGCCAAGCACAACAACACCATCAAAATGGTGGGAAAAAAGAATTTAGAGAATGATTAAGTTTTTCCATCAGATAAAAACACTGTTGCTCCTTTCCCCAGCTGTTTGTTTACATTCATATTGACTTGTATTAGGTCATATTGTTTAAGTAACTCACTTTAATTAAAATTTGTAGCCTAAATCCTGTATGTTGCTATAAAGAATGAGTTTGTAATGTGTGTTTTTAATGAACAAACTTGGAAATTATTACTGTTATTTTTTCAATCACAATTTTTGTTGCCATAATCAATCACTGTACAGCTATATTGCGTTGCCTCAAGGCTGGGCAATATCAAGATATAAGGATTTCATATAATATAATTATTGATTCCTTATTTGTTTTAAATATCCAAATAATAGCCAAACTGGTGACAACCTTTCCTCAAAACCAAAAGGTTTTGTGTTCCCTTGCAATACTGTACTGATTAGTTCATGCGGCATAATTGAATACTGTAAGCCTTTCTTACGGTGGCTGCCGTACTTTCTGCTTTAATATAAGGTTATGTGAGGTTTTTCCATGAATGTTAATATCGCTGTGAAATATCTGAAGTTTTATATCTTTTTCTTTAGGATAGAAAGGCACCACAAATCTATGATATAAACAACTGAACATGAAAACGGCCCTTCAAACCATTCAGAATACAAACACAACAGAGACACAATCAAAACTGACAGATGACTTATTACCCTCGATAATAACTCAGAACTAGTCCAAATAGTTTGGATGTATTTTTATTTCTTTCCTACTTACGAAAAGTTTCTGTTTATATCATAGGTTTGTGGTGCCTTTCTATACTAAGGAAAAAGATATCAAATGTCAGCTATTTCACAAGGAGATATTAGCTTACATAGAAAAACTACATAACCTTGTATTAAGGCAGAAAGTACGGTGGCCACTGTAAGAAGGGCTTACAATATTCAATTATGCCGCATGAACTGATCAGTACAGTATTGCGAGTTAACGCAAAAGCTTTGCGAGGTAACGCAAAAGAAAAAAATTTCCCCATGTCCCCTGTAGGGCTTCGTATAAAACAGCATATTCCTTCACAAGAGAATCTTTTCCGTTATTCCTTTATTTTAAGGATATTTTTGTTTTAGATTTTAAATCACAGTTCAGTGGAGACAAAAGGATGTTTCATGGAACATAAACAGTACTGGTCGTGGAAATAGTTAAGACGAACAACCCAGGGGAGATTGAAGGTTCAGGGTGTTTAGGTTATGGGAGATAATGGTTCAGGATAGCATAATAGAAAGATGCCTTTAAAGGCTCATCTTGGATGGGCTCTGGTAGAAAATTGAGCTTTCCCAACCAATCCCCATACCTTTATATGTCGTGATTTTATTTCATTCACTTATTATCATTGAGCTACAGCAGTTTGAGACCTATAAACATGACTGGAAACTACAATAGGAAATAGTTCCTGGAGTGCTGAAACAAAAGAGAAGGAGATCTACTACCAATAGATTTCAAGAACTAGGAAATAGATTTTGCTGTCTGAAAAGGACCTACTGGTTGGAGTACTGACCCCTGGAAGCCATTGGGCTTTGTTTTTGTTGTATTGATTTATAGTAACTTTCTTTTAAACAAAGATGCTGTACTTTTGAAGGGGATATAGCTGAGCACTACTTACAGCACATGATGCAATAGTAAACTGACAAACGCACTTTGGAAACGTGTGCACACTTTACCGTTTGTAGAAACTGATTTTTTTTTTTTTTACATCTCAGTGACAGGTTTCCAGTAAAGGCCTTGTGGTGAGTCTGTTTTTGGGAGAGTGATCGTTCTGGGCTATCTCATCGAAGGCTAAAAATAAAACCATTTCTAGTGCTAGACTTGGAGAAAAGGAGAGAGGTGAATGTGAGGATGGCGTAAGTAGAGTTGTGAAACTACAAACGGGGCCGGAGAAAGGGCAGAGATGAACAGAGGAAGCCCAAAGGGTTAAGGCAGGAAATGACAACAAGCCATTAATAATTTACCAGCAGGGCACATCCAGTTCAACCTTTAAGTCTGGTCAGTGGTTCTCAACAGTGGCAAGGCATGCAAAATGGTTCTAGCATAAAAAGCAGAAATTAATTTGTAAGAAGAGGAAGCATCATGAAAGAAGATTGGTTTGCTGAAAGACTGAACCTGATAGAATCTGCACAGCTTTGCACTTTGAGGATTTCATAATCCTCAAAAGTTGTAGAAGTTGTAGAAAAAGCAACCTCTTTGTCATAACATTACAAATTAATATGCAATGAAGCGGCCCATGCAGGATGCAAGATCTATTTTAGATCTGATGCCATGTGTGTAAAAATACTTGCACACTTGTCAAGTGTCTTTGATCTTAATCATGTAAATAAATGTGTGCAGCCTCAGCCAAACAGAACAACTGAATTTAATAATAAAACTGGCATAAAACTTTTAAAGGCTTTTTGCAACTGGAGTTTGTTTCAGCTGAGGGATTACACTTCTCAGTTTCTCTGCAAACAATGTTTACTTTAGCCTGTTCGAACAGAGGCTTTGACGGACTGCCAAAAGGTCAAATACAGGAGGAGCAGTTTGGCTCTCACCACCATTTACCAGATCTTTCCTGAATGGAAAAAGAAATAGTTTATATTGGCAGAATATTAACCTGAAAACTTAATCTGCTGCATAAAACATTGTTGCTCAACCGAGTTTACAACAGAGAGTATCACCACAGCGAGACCAAATGTCATCACTGAACCCCTACGCTCCAAGTTCACAATATTTTAACTGCACAACAATTTATGTTAGAGGAATTTGTTCATACAGATTCCTAAAGATGAACAGTTTTAGTCTTTGTATTCCCAGTTGCTTTAGGGGTATTATTGCTCCTTTTTGACATAGCATTACTCATTGATGCACACTCATATATTCAGCCTCGACAGCTACAAACTAATTTGCGGCTGTTCTGCATTTAACCTTTGTCCTGACGCACTTCAGCTGCTCAGAAGAGCAGAAATACAGCCAGAGGGGTCAAAGGTGGCAGGGTCGACTTGTTGCTCTCTGACAACTGCGACAAACATTGTACTGCCGGTAGTTTTTACATTCAATTAGAGCTAAGATGCTGTGATATGTACAATTTTGTTCACAAGCTCAATTTTTCTTACAGTTTACCTAATAGCCTTTTGCACAAAAGACCAGAGGTGACGAGGTGAGGGTAAAGGGAACGGTTTTTGATTGTATTGCCTCAGGAGGGTTTGGAGTTGAAAACAGCACATGTGGCTGACACTGAGTGCTTTTTCCATTTATTGTGTAGCCTCAAATCTATGGGTATCACTGCTTGAGGTGGAGAGGTTTCAAAGTGTGACCTTTAAACTAGAGAAAGTTAGTCTGGTTTGAGAGTTTTTGTCATTATTTGACCATTTTTACCTCTGAAGGCTTTAAACATTAAGAGGAAGCTCAGAAAGAAGGACATCATCACGTCAATGTCTCCTTGAATGGGTTTGAAACCACTTTAGTTTCAACAGCATCCTGTTAGATTTGATTTAGACTTTTCAGGTTTTACTTGTAAGATATTAAACAGTTAGACATTAAAAGGTGGCAAAAATCTGAAACTGTGCAAGTTACTCAACTTGCCTAGGTTATCCAGCAGGTTGTTACTAGGTAACCAAAGAATGAGTGAGTTGCTTGGTAACCAAAGAGTGAGTGAGTTAGTTGATGTCACCAACCTTGCTTAGCTGACCATGAGAGGTTGAAAGGCTAAAGTTTTTCCTCTGCTGTGCAGTTCTGGATTGGATATCAGTGAATATTCTATAAATTAGATATTCTATCAGATCGATTATCTATTGACATATTTATTGGGATATGTATTGCTATTGATTTGTTGTTGTCCTAATAGGAGATATTCTACATTTGAAAGTAGAATATTTCTGCTGTAGAGCTTCTATAAATGGTTATATACAGCATGTGAGAACAGCTGAGGTTCTGGGCTATTGATTTGCTTTTGCTCTTTTATTTGGACCTATAGCGTTTCAAAGCGCTTGTCCTTCATGTGCAGCTGTTGTAGTGGATGTATTTCACTCTCTGTGCCCGGAGAGCTGAGTGAAAAAGCAGCGCCTGCAAGGCAAAAGTCCACCACAGGTGGAAGCAGGCCGTATATCTCGTCTTGTCTCGCCGTCTGCTTTGTCTAGTTTTTGTCTGGGCTCCTCCAGAAGATTCACGGCGGCTGCTCCCTCGGAGGAAATGCGCTCTCATGCGCGCGCCTCGCAGCCAGGTGGACGCAGCCGTAGTTGTGCTGCTGATGTGTGGAGAATAGAGCAGCGGGGAGCTTCTTCAGTAGCTGTTAATTAGTCAAACACACCACACATGCACACAATTAATATGCACTTCCTTGTCTCCTTACGAGCGGCTCGCAGCCGCTCTACGTGTCGTTGCCTGACATGATGCCCACTCTCTATTTGCAGTGCCGCCCCTCCCCTGCCTGATGCTATGATCTAACTGGAGCCTCCTCCCCCTGCACTGGCATGTGGATGAGCACACACACACCCTCACACGGCACTCTGGCAGCATGTGGGGTGTGTCGCTGCTGTGTTTATGTGTGTGTTGTTTGGAAGTGACCTTAACATGGACTCTGGTTTGCCCTGTGATGTAACATTTTGTTGATCTTTTTTTTTTCTTTTATTGTGTTTAGAAAAATGCCATTTTTCTCAGTATCCTTTCAAATAAACACTTTTCTTTATTCCTCTGTCTTAAAGTCTTTTCAAATAAACACAGGTACAGGTTTGCTCTGAAAAATACAAATTTCCAAAGTGGTAAGAAAGGAGAGGATTGGTTTAGAAGAAAAGGCGAGTTTCAGATCTTTCCAGTCACATTCTTGGAGCTGGTCAAAGTTCCCCCAGCACCCAGAGACGCGTTCTGATTGGCTGCTGAAAGGTGAAATTAAAACCACTGTAAACTTTTGACCTCGTAGGAGCCGTAGAGAGGAACGCCCATCGCTGTATCAAGAGCGATCGTCCCCCTCCTCCTTCTCAGCACTACCTTCCTACCCCTTCTCCATCCTCCATCTTCTGCCTTGCTCCTCTTTTTACTCCCTGTTTGTTTGTCATCTGGTCTTGTTTTGCTCCCTTTCATTTCTTCCCCCCTTTTCTCTGGTTTTTATTCACTCTCTCTCTCTCTCCCTCCTCTTGATGAATTTGTGCCTTGCTTGCATATAGCCAGATGAGATAGGGAAGAAGGGAGGGAGGTACAGAGCAGGAAAGAGCAGGGGGAAGGGTATAGAGTGGGAGGAGATTGCCAGAGAAGGGGGGGATGGGAAGAGAGGACAGAGAGAGAAAGAGAGAGAGAGAGAGAATCAGCAGCAGAAGAAGACATGGGGAGAGAAGGGCAGGAGGAATGCAGGATTGTTGACTATGTTATGCACAAACTGTGCTCTGTTAGAGGGGAAGAAAATCCAAAGAGGAGTGAATGTATAAATAGACATGTAACGGCAGCTCTGACTAAGATCTGCTGAGCAGTGGGGCGGGGAGAGCCCATTTTTACTGCTAATGGTTTCTCTCATTACACATCAAACGGACGGGGGTATGTGCGTATGAGTGTGCGTGTGCAGATGATTTTAAACGACTGTACGAGCCAAGTAAAGGAGCAGTCGAGTCGCTCGCTGCTTTGATGCCACGTGGGCAGACATACAGTCTTGCAGATGCGTTTTGTCAGCAGCTGTTTTGTAGCTGTACAGTGAGGTGAATTACTGTCTAATCCTCACTGCTGTTCACAAGCAGACACACCAGGGCCGACTGAAGATGCACACCGCGAGCAAAAATAGAGATGAGGGATGTTTTATCGACTTTCTACCTGCTGATGCAGATTTTTGATTTTCCTCTAAGATCTGTAATTGACAGTGTTCAGAATATTTATTTCTAGCCGTCATTTTAGGAATAAAGGCAATGCTCCCGTGTGCAAGTGTGTGTGCACTTGTTTAGCTACTTTATTTAGGACCATTTCTTGCATATTTACTGACCTTCTGAAGACCAATGGGCCTAAGGTGGACACTCTTGTCTAGGATTAGGGGTTTGGATGCCAGTTTTTTGTTTGATTCTGATTTTGGCTGATACTGAATTTGTTTTGTCTGAAATTTTTCTAAATATACCAAGAAAGTCACTGAGTTGGCAACAGTGAAGTGACTGTCATTAACTGCAAACGTACAGACATGACTCATTCAGTGTCTCGCAGTAGAGCAAAAGAGGACAGTGGCTGCTTTTTAGACCTTTGGTGGGGTAGATAAGGTCTGTAGATAGTCACGCAAAATTAAGCAAATCGGCTGGCTGATTTATCGGTGCACCTTTAGTGGACACCCTTGTTTATGACTGGGGGTTAAGTTTAGAGGCATAGGCGTGAATTAAGGTGCAAATTTTGAACTCTACTATCTATTAGTCTTCTATTGGAGATTTACACAATTATTACTCTTAGCATTTATAACTGCATCTTTGTGTGTTCCCCAGAGCACATCCATCCATCCATCCATCCATCCATCCATCCATCCATCCATCCATCCATCCATCCATCCATCCATCCATCCATCCATCCATCCATCCATCCATCCATCCATCCATCCATCCATCCTCTTTACCAGTCCGTGCCCCATCTCTAGAAGTCCATTGCCAAAAGGCAGGGAACCACCTCGAAAGGTTGTTTATGAATCGTAGGAAAACACAAAAACAAACAGGACAGACAATCCAGAGATTTCCCTTCCGACATCAGAATGTTTGAGTGAAATCGCCTCATGCGTGAACTACGTGCTGATTCTGCCGTGAGGCTGAAAACCGCACACTGTATGACCAAACCTGTTATACTTAAGATTTTTCATCATCATGGGGGTCCCTCAAGTTTTGAAAATTGGCAGAACATTTTAAAATACTGCCGCATGAAACAGGCATAAAACAATCCCCTTTAATTTAGTTTAATCTCAGTAGTGAGTTGAACTTTTGCAGCAGTATTTTTGGAGGAAAGGTGATTGAGCAGGTAGTTGTGGTTGAGAAGAAGTGCAACATTCTTTGTCTATATAGATATATAGATAAAAATGGATAAATGGATAGATAGACAGATGGATAGATAAATAGCAAGCTTTAAGTTTGTCCTGCCTCTCTAATCCATCTTTTCTCTTCTCCTTTTTTGACCCCTTTATTGCTTTACTAGGTAATTACTTCACCCAAGAGACAGCCCATTAGATAAAACACACACATGCAAACATACACAGACATCCACACTCCCACCATGCATCCCATTAGGTAAGGAGCACCCCACAGGCACACGCCATCTTCAAGATAACAGGCGCCTCCAACAAACACTCGGGTCTACAAACATCTACGCAAACAGAGCGTTGGGATGTGGGAACCCCTCCCCCTCTAATAGTAAGGAAGATTGATAAAGTCACAAAAGATTACTCAACGTGTTGTTTAGCTCGTTCTTCTTAAAATTTTCAAAGCAACCATAGTATGTTGTTGTTTAGTTGTTCTTGTTTCTGATTTCTGTGTAACTTTGGAGTGAGCAGCTACAGCTCTGCAAATGAGCCCATCTCTAAATGTGCAATAGATGTGAGCTGACAGTGATATGCACGGAAGCGAATGGAAGTTGATTTGTGACTGTTCGTAATGAGATTGCGTTTTCCTGTGTGCTGTCTCCTGGTTTCAAGGTGTGTTTGCTGCTCTATGACCGATTGTGTGTGTTTGTTTGCGTGCGGTTATACATGTTGCCATGCAGTTTCCCCGCCTCTCCTGCATGTGCTTTTGTCTGTGGGAGTGATGGATGGCAGGCAGGCGGCTAATGTGATTTAGATGCTCAACCAGGAGTGTGTGTTTGTGTGCGAGTCCCATCCACGTGTGCGCAGATGAATTTGCAGTGTGTGTTTGTGTACCTGTCTCCAACCCTTTCACTACTGTTTTATTCCTGATGCTTTGCAGTTCTTTGGACTCGGAGCAAATAAATAGATGGAGGAGGTTGCTAAGAGCCGCTTCCTCTTTGTTGAAGCGGAAAACAAGCGAGAAGAGGAAGGTAGAGGTGGACAAGAAAATGGTGTGCTCCCATCAAGATCTCACTTTACATAGTAAAATAAAACCTGTGTTATAAATGTTAGTAAGACTCAAACAGGCTTTTATGTCACCGCGCTCAAATACCGACAGAAGTGCTAGTTGGCCTAGACAGACTTTTATCTGTAATCTTGTGAGGAACAACATCTTTTAAGTACTTTTGCTTGTATTTATTTTATACCACGCAGTTTTTTCCCTGACTTTAGTGTGGGGGGCAGTAATGCTCTCACACAGAACTAGTTTGGTGGCCATTTCTTTTTGTAAATTTATATGAACTTTGGAATAAGAGAATTGTGAATAACTTTGCTGTAGTACAGTTCAGCCTTCCTGTTACTCCAGGTCAATTTACCCATTCCCCAAATCACTTAAACATCAATAAAACGTACTTTTCTCGTATGAAATGGCGAAAGAGCAAAATGACAGTCTGTAGCCAAAGAGTAGCTCTATGTTGTAGCAGCATGAATGACTAGTCGTCATGCCAATGACAAATAGTTTTCATAAGATGCTTGCATCCTTTATGCTTCTCCTTACTTCATTGTTAAACAACTTTCTGATGCTCCTGCCAAGTATGTTTTCATCTGGAGATGAAATGTTTACTAAAGCGCTATAGACCAGAGTTGCGCAAGTCCAGTTCTGGAGAGCTGCAACTTTCTGATACTTACTTGCTCCAGCACACCTGAATCAAATGACTGAATTCATCACCATTCAGTCCTTCAGCTCTGAAGAGGCCTGGTAGTAAACCATTAATATGATTCAGGTGAATCTAAAAGTTGCAGGATGGTAGATCTCCAGGACTGTGCTAGGTTAATGCTAACGCTATGTTGATACAGTTCATTGGTTCTGGTAGAAAATTCCTTGGATTTGTTAATCCACACTTTTAGCTACCCCTTTCATCGAGGCAGGGAAAAGTAAAATGAGAGAAGTGAAAATGAATAACGTGTGAACGGGTGTTTTCCACAATTGGAGACTTAAAAAAATCCTTCCTGAAAAGGCAAAGTTGTCCGTACATTCTTATTTTTTAAGTCAGCTTTAATTTTGTCTGAATTGAATGCAACATGATGCATATTTTGAATGACTGGAGAATTGATAAGGAAACTAATTCATAAGTGAGTTCAATAATGGAATCTGTATCATTAAATTCTTATCAGTTCCCATCCCTATTGCAGACAAAACCTCATATCCTATTTCATAAACTTCATAACATTTTTGTGCTTCAGTGACATGAGATCATATTTTGTCTGAAGAGGTTAAAGCACCGATTATTTTGAATGAATGTATGTTTTTACACAGTAGCTTGTAAATGTTTCTTAAAAGTCCTAAAAAACAGAAAGTAGTTTATACTAGCTTGTTTGTAAAAACTGCATAGAAAAACTGGCTGGCCATCTGAAATGTTTGCACATCTGCCTTAAATTTCAATAAACATATAATATGTCTATTTTAGTGTATAGAGCCCATAATGCAGTTTACTGCTTCTAGTGATAAAACAGTTTCTGGATAGAAGAGATTTTCACTGAGCCAATTTCATCCTTTAACTAAACAAAACACTTCAGTTAGACCAAATTAATTTACATAAATGTTACAATTTTTCAGTAAATTTTTTATCAAACAGCCTAACAGATGCAAGAGGAGCTTTTCTAGCAGTGGTTACATATGCAGACAGGCCAGCGATGCAAAATACAGTTACAAGACTTTAAGTCTAATAAAATTTGGTAATAAATCCAGCTTTTAGGTAAGTGTGTGAGTCTTTATGTAAGCTTGCACTGTTGTTTTCATTAACTAGCAGTTGGTTGTTGTTCTTTGCGTAGATTGTTGCCTTGGCAGCAGATTAATAATCACGTTTGTGGTTAAAGAGAAAGGGGGGTGACTTGTTCATTGCACTGTATGGCTTATTAAAGTCGACCACAACCATAAAACTGATATTGTTTATTTTTAATTAATTTAACAGGCCAATTAAAAGCAAAAGGAACTGACCTTTTCAATTCTTTTTCAACCAGATCAGGTTTTACTTGTTAATTTATTCGCTTTAATGACATGTTTCCAGCATTCAGTCATGACCCTGTTTGTATAATTAATTGTTACATTTCTAATAAAATGAATCCCTTTGATATAGTAGTGCGTAAACCTGGCAGAGTTGGTGAGCACCAGTAAGGTTTTCAACACTTTCACAAGATTTATTCCTGTACCACAGTTTTCTTCTCAGTTTAGCCGAAGTTGACAGATGAGATGCTATACTAGGCATTTGTTTTTAGAGAAGTTTAGTTTTTCTGTAACATTTGCGACACACTGGAATGCTCCTAGGTTTTCGTATTGTGTCTACAACTCTTTTTTTTCAGCTGCTGTAGCAAAATGTGTTTACAACTTAGCAAAACTTTTTAATGGTGACATTTTTTAAGTTAGAGGAGATCCCCACTGTGGCCCTAAGTGAGGCTGATCAGTGATAACACATGAAGTTACACAATTTTGAAAAACAAAAGACCTTTGCAGCTTTAGACTGAATAACTATGAACTGTGTTAGTGCTATCTATGGTGTCTTGCAAAACCCATAATGTAGTTTCACCCATTTCTTTCCCATTTTTGTCCCAATACCAGCTTTGCCCATACTTCTTTGCAAATGTCAATTAGATTTTAGTTCTTACTTTGACTGGGCCATTCTAATGCACAAGATTTGATCTAAGCCATTTTATTGACCCTATGGCTTTATCCTTAAGTTAGATTGATCCTCCTGGAAAGTAATCTCAGTCTTAAGTCTTTTGCGGGATCTAAGAGGCTATTTTCCCCCGCATCTGTTGCTTTTTTCTTCCTATTAAAACGGCACTGTCATAGCATGATGCTGCCACCTCCATGTTTGTCCCTATATGCAAACAGGATTTCTTACTTTAACAAAGTTTTTGTTCTTGGCCAAATTTATGGAGTGCATGACTAATAGTTTTCATGTTAACTCAATCTCTGCAGCTCCTCCAGAGTTACCAGTGGCATCTTGATTACCGTGTTTTCTGGAGTATAGAGCGCACCATACTATAAGCCGCATCCACAAAGCACAGGGCTATAAGCCGCTGGTATCTCCGCCGCTCTCGGTTTTCCACAAGGACGCATCCTTAATAAATCTGCTATTAAGGACGCAGCCCTCCGTCTCCAACGCCGAACCATGGATTTGTTCACGTCGTGCTTACGTACAGTGGCTATAGATCTGTACTGCCAGATCGATAGCCTTCAACTTAAAAGCTGCATCAGATGAACTTCTTCATGTGGTTTCCATGATGAAGGGGTATTAGTTTGAAAACATTTCTCCGTCGTGCCTGCTGCTAGCATGTAATTGTTCTAAATGAAAATCAGCGCTTTCTTCTTTGATTTCCAATTTTGACTTCCAATGATTCACTTCCTGCTAAAGAGCCCCCTGGTGGTTGAAGAAAAATCCACAGAAAAGCTGCACCGGGCTATAAGCCGCATGGTTCAAAGCGTGGAAAAAAGTAGTGGCATATAGCCCAAAAAATACGGTACTTTTCTAAGTAATCAATCAATAAATAAATGCAGCTTAAAGTGTTTTACATCTTAAAAACATAAAAAATGTCATAAAACATCATACAGTCACCAATTATGAAACCAGTAACAAACATTACATTTTGTCGAGTGCCAACAATAAAATCAATTCACATCAAATATGTTGGTGATTGTTTCATTTATTACGGTTCAACAGCAACTCTAAACATGTTATTAGTCATGATTTAAAGGAACTCAGTGTTTCAGCTGTTCTGCAGTTTTCTGGACATTTGTTCCAGATTTGTGGGTTGTAGATTGTGCAGACCAGAACCAGAAGTCTTGAGAGGTCTGGATGGTTGATACAACGGCAGATCTTTAATGTATTTTGGTGCTAAGCCATTCAGTGATTTATAAACTAACAATGATGTAAAAAAAAGCGCTAAAATAACAGATCATTTGTTTTATTGCTTGAGATTTATCCACCATCAGAGATTCGCTGCTGTATCTCTGTATATTATTTATTAGGGCTATAGGTAATAAAATGTTGCACTTGAATTCCTGGGTGAGGATGACTCATTCACACACCTAAAACTCTTTTTTAAAAAATGTAAATCTACTTATGATGGCAGCTAACAGCCAACGCACCTGGATGCTTGGATGAGTTTGAGTTTTAGACCTGATGGGTCTGTTTCTTCCTTGAGCCAGACAGACACTCTGCTTTTCTTCATCCGCCACCCCATCTCTTCCCTCTCTGGAGTGTGAAGTTTGACGCAGCAGCCTCTATTCTGTGATGGCAGTAATTGGTCTAAAGATGGACCTCACTCTCACTCTGTCTCTGAGCTAAAGAAGCAATTTGTTTCCAACGAGTGAGTTTGTTTTCTGAGACACAAAGAACAATATGAATCCAAAGCAACATTTAACAGTAATGTAGGGCGGTTGTGTATATATGCATGCGCAGGTGAGGCTTGCTCTTTGTGCTTCTTGTGAATAGCACTATTCGGTCTTCTGCAGGGTAGCTGAGAATAGCTGGCTCCCCTCTTTGGTACCTCCTTGTCTGTGGAAGCAAGGGTTGCACTCAGACATATTTTTATTAGTCTCCATGGCCTGATTTGTTTAAGAGGAGGCAAGGTGCCAATATGTGGCTTAGCTCGTATTTTACTCCAATGTGTTCGCTGGGTTTGGGGTTTGCTGGACGGGGGCTGAATGAGAGTCATCCAGAGTGCAAACACTTCCATACGATGTACTGTTAGGTTTTCCTCACTGTGCTGTTGTGTAAAAGACTAGCAAATGGGATTTCTGCTAGACTGAAATCATTTCACAGAAAAGAAAAATGCAAAAGGTAAAATGAGGAAAAAGAGTAAAGGTCGCTAAGAAACAAACTGTAATTGTGGATCAACTTTTAATGTCTGAAAACCTTTTACCCTTTTATGAGAATAGTGTTAAGAACATTGTATTCATACCCAATGAACATGTTTTGCTCACATTCCACTTTCATTTTGTAACCTCCCAATAAACAAACTTTATAGTATTTTATTGGGTTTGTATTTGGTTAACCATTATAAAGTAACATGTAATTGTACTTTCAATGTTTTTCAACCTTGTCCATCTGGAAGGTGAACCTCTATTCCTTTCTTAGGTCTGTTGCTGCCTGTTTGCAAGTTTTCTTCCAGCACTCTCCTGTTTTAGCTCCATCCATGCTGAACATCTTCCCTGATTCTACTGAAAATCACTCCCATAGCATGATGCTCCCACCACCATGTTTCACTCTGGTAATGCATGTTCGAGGTGATAAATAGTTTCTGTTTTTCATTTCATTAGCTTGTGAGATAAAAAGTCAATTTTCTTCTCATATGACCAGATCTTCACAGTGCAACAAACCTATGAGCTTTTCACAGAACAACTATATTTATCCTGAAATTAAATTACTACCAAGTGGATCCTATTTTTTTTTTTTAAAGCATTTAGCAGGAAGGCGTTTTATTTATAATAGGACAAAAACTGCAAATGCACACCAGACTTCTCAAAATTGTATTTACAAAAGAAATATATCAAAGTCCTAGTAAAATGGTTTCTAGGACTGCACAATGTCATGGTAACATGACTCTAAAGATTTAAAATTTTACCTCATTCCAGTCCTTTAACTACATTTTTCTAATGGTAAACAGAAAAATTAGTATGTAATAGAAAACTAAAAGTGTATCAACGCAAACTGACACATGGTCTACTCAAAAGATGCAGCACCATTGCGTCCTTTTAGTAGCAAAACTATTAATTACAAAACAACCATAAATTAAAAGTATTGAAGGGACATAATGACTTCACCTTGGGCAAACATATCTATGTATCTTACAGCATGTTGTTGTCACTTATGCTGGTATCAAAAGCATAGAAACAATGTCTTAGTGGGTTTGCCTGCCTTATTTGGCTGCGAAATGCAAAGGAGACACAATTTAACTTTATATTTAAATTTTGGATAAAAAAAAATCTAAACAAAATACCAGAAAGAACTGCTATTGCTTTTGTGCTTCTTACTCTTTGAAGAAAACAGTTGTCAGCTCTTTTCAAGGCTCAAGCTGACTTTCAATCCATCAACTTTTGATTCACACATTGTATCATTTCCAAAGGTTGCACACTTTTTGGAGATTTTCTTTTGCAGGATTGATTGTTTTACCCAGCAACCCTGCAGTCGTTGCTCTGCAGAGGGTGGGAATGATGCAGGCACCAAGGTCTAAGCAATGACATAGAGTTGACATAAAAACTCAAAGTTTCCGCTGAAATGGCAAAGAATCTTGTTTTTTTAAAAAGTTGTAAGTAGCAGCCAACTTTTGTCTGACTCAGTTTGTTATGAGTCAGGAACAAATTCTGAGTGTGTATCAGCAGCTCCAACTCAATGACTGAAACACCCTTCAATAAATAAATGATTTGACTTAGTAATAGTTTCTGCTTTAACGTGTCCTTCTTACATTTTCTGTCATCCTGGTTATTACAAAGTCAAATATAACAAAAATCAGTCGATGATAAACTGTGACTTAAATTAGAAATAAATTATATCATTCACACATGTATAATATTTGTCTCCAGGTTGCTTTCTGATTTTTAGTTTGGAACTTCTCACTGATGTTAACTACTCCGAAGGAAGTGTGATTAAAGCGTGAAGTTGTAGCTCCTTAAAACTGAACTTAATTGCTAATGTTTTAAGCTAAACCTAATCAGATTTGATGAGGGATTTCAAAGGATTGGGTTTTCGTAAGAGGATTCCATACTGGATCAAATTCAACAAAATGTTTCTTTGCTTAAAAGCTTCATGATTTTAACAGCTTTTGTTGAAAAACGTTCCTTTTTCAATATTATTGTATAACACAAGCTCAAGTTATTTCTTTTTCTGAAGACTTAAGTTCAATCAGATGGGAAACTCAGTTTACGTTTTGTCCTGACCAACAGAAACTATGGACTAAATCTGGATTGGGGGGGAGGGTTGCATTAAAATTAATGTCAAATGTTACATTAGGCAAGAGACTAGCTCAGTGTTCATCAATCCTTTAGAGAAGCTAAATCTCATCCAACTTTTGTATAAATTTGAATATGTAATAAATTATTTGACCTTATATGTTCTTAAAATTGGGAAAATATGCCAGGTAAACAACAACTAACAATAAATAACTAATCCATCCATCCATCCATTTTCTGTTCACCCTTTGTCCCTAATGGGGTCGGGAGGGTTGCTGGTGCCTATCTCCAGCTACGTTCCAGGCGAGAGGCGGGGTACACCCTGGACAGGTCGCCAGTCTGTCGCAGGGCAACACAGAGACATACAGGACAAACAACCATGCACACTCACACCTAGGGAGAATTTAAAAAGACCAATTAACCTGACAGTCATGTTTTTGGACTGTGGGAGGAAGTCAGAGTACCCGGAGAAAACCCACACATGCACAGCGAGAACACCCAAACTCCATGCAGAAAGACCCCAGCCGGGAATCGAACCCAGGACCTTCTTGCCGCAAGGCAACAGTGCTACCAACTGCACCACTGTGCATAAATAACTAATACTTACTAATAAAATACTAACAATAAATTAATCAAAAAGCCAACATTCAGTCTAGTCTTTCTCAGTTCATAAAATTTTATAGTTAAAATGGCAATTTGCAGTTAGGTGCAGCAATTGCACTGCTCCTGATCTTTCAATTATTGGCGTCACTGAAGAAGTTCTGCCAGTTTGCTGTCATGAACCGTGTCCTAATGAGAAAATACATTGACTGTGATTTTAAACAGATGCAAGTGTTTCTCGAGTTCTGACTGGTACCGGTCTTGGGTGAATTGTAAGGCAGTAAGATGTGACTTTCACAAAAGCTGAAGATTTTATATCCACAACGACTCATCTGTTTGTCCTGGAGGCCGTGGAAAGATTTCTTTGAAAACCTAGCACCAAGCTAAATCAGTTTCTCTGACAGTTCGAAATGCAGAAATGTCACTGAGATAAGATCTCTGCAGCACATGCGAGTCTCCTTCTGCTGCTAGTCAGCACAGGCTAACTAGCAGCTTCTGTTCACCCTGTCACAGCCAAAGTTGCATTTGAGGTGCATCTTTATTGAACCTTTAATTTGTGTTTTTACAACTGAAAGATGATTATGATATTGCTCAAGTGCGCTGGAAAAAGACAAGCCAGTAAAAATTTATAGAATGCTATCGGAGGTTTTATTCAGTTTTCTGGCTGTCAAGCGCAGGTAGACGATGAGAGGTTTCTAATACCAGAGCTGACTGTGAGAAGACCTTGGCGTCTGCGAGCCGAACATTTCTCCATTGATTCACAATCTTAAGCTCATTCACACCGCTTTTATATTCAAGGCTTTACGCCAGTATGAGCAACCCCACATGCCGTTAACTATCATTTTATTCATTCCCACCTTTCATGGCTGTGTGAAAGTGAGCACAAAGAAGTGTAATAATCACACTAAAGGCACTAAAGGGCCTGTTCGTGCGTGTCCCAAATTACAACCTTTTAACACGTGTAAAAATGAATCGGTTAGTTTGTCTTTATCAATGCAGATCTATAGATTCTCCTAACTTAAACAATGATTTGTTGGCTCTATTTTCTACCCCTGCAATTAATAGGAAACACATAATTTGAAATGGGGTCTTTGTTGGTTTGTGAGAGTACCATACATCACCTAAACTAGAGCACCCACTCTTCCTCCTCTTCTTCTTCCTCCTCCTTTCCCTTCCTGCCCACTAACCCACACATGCACACTCCCGACAGTCCCCATCTGCTCCCAATCAGGGGTGCAGCCAGCGGTCAGGCACGTGCTAACATACTCGCACACATAAACATACACACTGCAGCCACTCCAGGCATGAGATCAGCCATGCAAACATACACACACTTGAACTGGACTTAGAGATTTGGTTGTAAACGTCCCCTCCCTGCTGCGATGTTCTGCATGTCCACTCAAGAAAAACAAAAGTGTACTTTGTTGCAGAACTTATTCAATCATGTATTTCTAAAACAAGATTCTTCATCGAGAAATTTCATGTCATAACACTTTTTATCATGATAAAGAGCAATGAATGTCAGGCTCAGGCACTGATGGACACAGGGACTGAACAGAAAATTACAACCAGGTATTTATTGGGAGGTCGACAAACTCTTAGTCAGACAGGCCAGGGTCAGAACCAGGGAATCAATTCAGGATCAGGCGGCCCCTGATCTTCGGGCCGGGCAAACAGGGGATCCGAGCCCGCGGGTCCAGAGCCCAGGTCGAAACGGGTATCCGGTCAGACAGGCCGGGGGGGGTCGAAGCCAGGAGGTCCTTTTCCAACAGAGAGGGTCAGGGATCAGGGACAGGAGAGGGATCGCTGAGGGAGAGACAGACAGACAGGTTAGATTCTGGGCAGTCAGCTCAAGTATCAGTAACAGGTCTGAAGGTGTTACCGCTGAGGGTTTCACAACAATCTGACGCCGTGCAGGGAGAGTTCCGTCCTTATATGGCAGCAGCTGGAGATCAGGAGGATGACGATCAGGTGCGAGTGGTCACTGCACAACAGCAGCTGTGACAATGAAGACTTAAAGTAATCAGATTAATCATGATAAACCGATTACTGAAATTAACATCAACTAATTTAGTAGTCGAGTTATGGTTAACTTTTGTTGAAAAAAAAAAAAACACAGTCAGTGAAGCAGTTAAGTCTAATCTGTGTAAAAAATATATTAATTTTTGCAGTTACAATAAAAAACCGACTTTGTCTGTAAATCTGTTCCACCCAGCAATCTTTAAGTGACAGACTTAGCTTCGCGGGTTCAAATTCTGTAAAAACATAAAAATAAATAAATCTCCTATTAAGCACCTTTTTCCACCTATTTATTAATCCAACAAATAATCAGCAGATTAGTTGACAGTATTTTTTAGTATTTTTGCATCCTTTGCTGCAAGTGATCAAGCATAAACTAAAGGAATGCAACGATTTGCATTTTAGCCAATACATTTTTTTCTATTAAAGTAATTGATTTGCTTATTTGCATCTTTTAAATAATTTCTAATATTATATAAAAAGGCTTAAGTGGTTAAATGGAAAATCTGCATATGGTGGCATTTCTTTAATCCAATTTAATTGATTAATCATCAGGATAAAATAATGAATTTCTAAAATAATTGTTGTTTGAAGCCCTAACCAAAGCCATGACCAAAGAAGAAGTTAAATATTTAGTTTCTGGCTGAAACCACCATTTTTTGTCTAAATGTTCCAGTACTGTGGAGAGTTTAAAATGTTATAAACAAACACACAGCATCACAGATCTTCTGCTGTACATAACAGCTGACATGATTTACTTCTCCACATATTCACCCTTAATTTGGATAAACTGATTTAAACCTCTATTTGGAAAAATGTCCCTTTAATGAAGAACAAGAATCCTTTTAAACAGCAATTATCAAATTCTTCTGGTTTCTTACTTGCCACCAAAACATAAGTAAACCAGATTTGGCCTTATTCTCATGTTTACGTTCCAACTTTTGTGGAAAATGGGATGCAACATAAGTACCACCACTTGTTAACACAGCAACATCTTCCCAGAGGGACTTATGGAAGTTTTGAAGCAAAAATCAATGTTCTTGAATTACTTATTTAAGTACTCCCACTTATTTGTTATATATATTTACCTCTGGGTACTACTAACGCTGTAACAATAATCAAATAATCTCATGATAAATTATAATGAGCTTGATCATTTCTATTCTGATAATTAATGTGTTTTGTAGGAAAATTTATTTACATGTTATTTATGGCTTTGGTTATGTGTGGTTTTTATTTCTGCTTTATTTATTGTTTTTGATTGTTGTGCTTCATTTTGGATATTTAAAATGTCTTTCCGTTCCAGTGTGAAGTGTTCTTTACAAAGTTGAACTTTATTAGTCTTCAAGCGGGGGTCATTATCAATATATTACTTGAAAATTGTATAAAATTAAATATCATTTATTGCAATAATTACTGGGACAATTTGTCATCCTCCAAAATTTGTTATCATGACATTTGTTATCTATATCTACCCGTTGTCCTTATACCACAGTTTGAAGAACATGTGCTAAAGTTTTAGTAAGAAAAAAAACACAATTTGCCTTTATTTTATATATTTTAACTGCGAGCGGCACTAATAAATAGGCCTGTCACAATAATCAATAAATGAATTAATTGCGTGATAAATTAAAACAAGTTCAATCATTTTCATTTGCATGGTTCATCATTTTTCTCTTTCTACCAAAAGCTGTGATAAGTCTTGAGTCTGGTGCTTTTGTTTCAACTAGAGCTTTTTTGAAGGACTGTTTTGTTTACAGAGACTACATAATTCATTTTATATGTTTTTTTTTATTTATTCAGAATATTTAAAATGTTGTCTAGTTCCAATGTTAAATATTTAGATCATTTTGATCTTTGACAATGTGTTCTTGTATTACAATTATATTACCTGAAAATGGTCTGAAAACAACAATATTATTGTTTATCACATTAACGTCTGGGACAATTTATCATCCAGAGAAATTTGTTATCGGGACAGGCTTAATATTAAATGTATTCTACCTATTTTTTATACATTTATCTCATAAGTTGGGTATAAGTGCGAAGGGTCGTGCAGTTAACTAATCCTGACCCTTACCTTGTGCTTTTGTGGCCATAATCCTTAAACCTGTACCTTAATCCTCAAAAACTACATCATAGCTGCAGGAAAAGCAATTTGGTCCCCACATTCACAGAATGTCCCCAAAGTACGTATCATCGAGAGGTCTGGACCCCTTCATGTTGTAAAAACCAACCAACACACACACAAACATATTGATGCGCAAAGACAGATGAAGATGAGCTTTCCTGTTGGTGTGCTTCACGGATGACAGGGTGTCATGGAAACGCCCAGTGTTCTCATGGTTACGAACTGTTTACCTCTACGGAATGGTCTCTTGTGATTGTTCAGACAGAACACTTGAGCTACTGCAACAACTCAGTCTAGCCAAAATACACAGGCGAACACACTCCGGTTCTTATCGGGATCTAAATAGGCACAAATTGGTCTGTTATATGCTACTGGCATTAGCGCTGCAATTTAACCTAATAGTTTGCTGGCGGGGTGGGGGGTTCTACTTTTGCTCTTAAGTCCTTCAAGCACGGACCTTTGACATTAAGTTCTTGAAGTTATCATTCCTCTTTTTCTGGATCTGTAGGGCTTGTTTTAGATGAAAAGATACAGAGGTGCTCTCTGTTGATTGGCTGGTTTTTAGAAGTGCCACTTTCAGGTTTCAGCTGTGTGGCTTCCTGTAAAAGTTGTGTCTCAGCGTCACTTTTTCTGTGTGTAGTTGTGCGTGTGTGGTCGGGCATTTTTGTCTGGTGAGTGGGAGTGGTCTGGGCATCAATGCAAATGAGCAGGAGCCACAGTGCGTGCGCTCTGCACCCATAATGAAGACAAAAGTGCATACAGATGCTCTCTCATAGTTCCTTACTCATTAGGGAGCTAACACAGCCTCCTGTTTGGTTTTTTTTAATGATTCTGATTAATATGCTGCCGGTTATTCATTAATACTGCCCTAATGAACTTACACTGGTGAGCGTGAGAGCTAAACTTTTCCTGCATGTTTTTCTTTTTTCTCTCCAGAGTCAATTGATCAACCCAGATAGGAGAGCACCCCCAGAGTGAGGGGAGGGGGCCATCTGACCGTCTGTCATCTTGGCGCCATCACAAGGTGGGCTAACATCCTGTATGGTTGGCATGGAAACGGCCTGCTGGGTTTAGGATGAGCCACTTGTCAGACTCAGTTTCTTGTTGTTGCCACATTCTTGCAACATCTTCCTGACCTGAACCCTGAAATTCAGAGAACACTGCATGTTTTCTTATGCGGATGTTTTGTTGAGATGTTAGTTGTTTTTGTTTTTTGTTCATTTTCTTGCATGTATGCTTAAGGTTTAAATCTTGGGTAGCGGAATAGCTTGCTCAAAAAAAACCTGATGGGTTTTGTGATAGGAAAGGAAAGAAAGAGAGTTGACTACTTTCAGACAGTCGAGAAAATGAGGAAGGAGGAGGAAGACAGCAAGGAGACAGAAGGAGAAATCAAATTATTCTTTGTGCTCTACCTGCCACAGAGGCTGTAGGAGAGCATTAATCTCCCCCTTCCCCCACCCTACCCACAGTCTGCAGGTAACAACAACACACACAGTACTGTACCCAGGCTTCACCAAACCACACTTTCTCTTTCGCTCATGTGCGTTCTCACACAAATGTTCCTGCAGACATGCTGCTGTTGCACAGGCAGCAGGAGTGATGGTGGGAGGGTTGAAGTTATTTGGAGTGGGGGAGGGCAGTGAGGAAGAGGAAAATCTGAAAGTACTAAGAGTTCGGGAGACGAGAGATGGAGTTTTTCTACAACCACTAAAACTGAACTCACACAGTGTCTAAAACGTCTTCTTACAGTTTGAGCGTTTTGAGAGGTTACAACTACGAATTTTGATGAGATTGTATGTTGTAGAACAATACAGAATAGTGCCTAATTGTTAATTAGAAGGAAAAATGCTGAATAAATTTTAAAAAATGGATAAATAAGAATCTGAAAAACGTGGAGTGTATTCAGCCCATTTGAGCCGATCAGTTGGTGGAACCAATTTTCACTGCAGTTTCAGATTTTCTACCAGTTTTATACATTAAAGTTGCAGTATATAACTTTTATAAAAATATGTTATTTATATATTTGTTAAAACTGTTACCATGTCATGACAGTATGAAATGAGACAGAAAATCTGTGAAAAGACTGATATCCTCCACCTCTTCCCTGTGCTGATATTTCTGTCTCAAGAAATGCACCGAAAAACAACCAACCAGACACCGGAGGCGGGACTTAGCGCTGTCAATCAACCTCACAAAAAACAAGCTATCGTTACAGGAAAACCGTTTATCCACCGTCATCCTTGGCTATGCTAACTAATCTTAGCAGTCATGACTATGGCTATGCTAGCTGCAGCTTAGCAGAGAGCAAGCGGGAGGGGAAAAAGGAGATGAACAGTGCCAAACAGAATGGTGATTGACAGCGCTAAGACCTTCCTCATGGCTGTGATTGGTTGTTTCTAATTAGCACTGGGAGAAGGCAGAGGAGCTCAGTCTCCTATCATATTGTGAAAACATGGTGACAGTTTTAACAAATATTTAAAAATATGTTTCTAATAAAAGTTACATACTTCAGCTTTAACAGACAGAAATGGTTTCTTGTTCACCTTTGCAAAATAGACGAAGAGTGTCTCGAACAGCACATTTCAAGTCCTGCCAAAGATTCTCTGCTGAACTTTGACTGGGCCGTTCTAATAACAATACTCAGCCACCTAACAGGTTTCTTCACTTTCCTGTCCCTGTTGAAGAAAAGTTTTCCCACTGCCTGATCCTGCCACCACCATGTTTCACCTTTTGGATGTTATTTAGGCTGTCACCTTTCTGTCACATATGCTGTCTTGGCATTACATATTGTATTCTGGCTAAAAAATTCACATTTGGTTTTGTCTTATCAGAGCACCTTTTCCCCGTGTTTGCTCTGTCTCCTGCATGAATCAAGGCAAACTGCAAACAGAACCTCTTATGGCTTTCATTCAACAATGCTCTTCTTGTTTCTTCTTTTATAAAAGCCAGATTTGTGAAGCTCCACGGTCACCATGGGCTTCTTGGCTGCTTCACGTTTTAAGGCTTTCCTCATCTGTCCTGTGAGTTAAGGCAGCCGACTGTGTCTTGGCAGGTTTGGAGTCATACCATACTCTGTCCATCCTCATATGAAAGGTTGAACAGTTTTGTGTGAGATGTTCAAAGCTTGTGATGTTGGTTTATAACCTAAATCTGCTTTAAATCTTCCTGGAGTTTTATCTTTTTTATCTTTGTTCTTCAAGATGCTGATTGTTCACTAATGTTCTCTAATAAATCTTCAAGGCTCTCAAGGCAATCTTGAATTTTTTATAAAATGGTTGCTGTTATTTAATGTGTAAGCAGTTTATCCTTCTGCCCCCACAAATCAATTGTATAACTTCGGGTGCATTCACACCAGTCCTACTCAGTCTGTTTTAATTAACTATAGTTTGTTTGACTAGCAAGTTTGGTTCATTTGGGGAGGCCTAAAAAGAAAAGAAAAGAAGAGAAGAGAAGAGAAGAAAAGCAAACTCTGGTTCACCTACTAACCTTAATTTCTGTTCAGTTGAAGTGAACTCTGACGCAGTTTGAGTCCATATGTGAATGCCAAGTGGACCGGAGACTGCTCCAAAAGCAGGAAGTGAACTATAGCGCAGGGCATTCTTGATAAATGCAACCACAACAAACGTAGCGCTAATGTGTCTAGCGCTAATGGGAGAAATGATTCATGGTCTTTCGCCAAAGACAAAAGAGAAATCCTACAACTGCTAAAATCTGACGCTACTTCATTTTCTTTTTCCATACCATGAAGAATTAAGTTGTACTCATGTCTTCAAAGGTTTTCATGTCGATTTCTTCAGTGGTTCTTGGTGCAGCGCCACCACAGGTTAGGGAGGGAACAGGTGAAATGGTTTCAGTGTGAACGCGAATCATACCAGATGAGAATGCAACAAATGTTGTAATTTGAAAATCAGGTGTGAAAATATTCTTAAAGCTCCCAATTTTCATGACATTCATACTGATGATGAGTGTATGTAATCTTCTGACTGAAAATGTATTTAAATTATTTTTTTCTGGTTGGATAAATGGTTACCCTTAACCACATGTCACCAGTGTGAGTTCACATGTCCAGACCGGGGCTGTGCGCTTCTGTTTTGCCAACAGATATTATAAAAGAGTGTTGGGCAGGCGGCTATTTGCATCACTTATCTAGCGCAGTCCTTTCTCTCTCACTCTGTCACTTTACCTCTTCACCTTCCTGCCTTTTGTCAGCAGCAGCCTGCTCTGACCCTGCTGCTTTCTCTGTTTTGTCAACTTTAATGAAGAGAATAGAAACGGATCCATTCAGGAGTTTGATGCCTCCAAGCATCTCGGTTTCCTCATTTCAGTCAGCGGTGAAGCTGTCAAGCTGTTAAAACAGATCTTTATTTTCTAATTAAATTAAACTTTCTTTCATGAACTCGAGTACTTTTGTGTTTCTTGAAGTGTAGGGGCCTGAATGAGGCGTTTTATGATCAGGGTGGGGATTCCCTAGATGTTAATGATGTTCAGACAGGAATAATCCTTCCTTTGTTAATGAAGTTCATGACAGGTTGACTGTGGATCAAGGTGGCGTTAGTTGCTCATGTTTTCCTCGTCTGCCCTCAGTAACTCTCTGCTTCATATTCTTGTTTGTTGCATTGTTTCAAACATCCCCCCACGTACGCCATGACTCACTCTGCTGTGGGAGTTCTGTCGTCTCTCAGCTGTGCTTTCTGTCTACCCAAAACCATAGTTTTGCTTTTGCAGTCGCCGTTCATCCATTTTGATTCTGCTTTCTTAAAGTCCGTTAGCTTAGTTAACCAGTGATCTGCTGCTCGTCGCTTTTTGCAGTGATTGCGCAACAACTCGCAAAAACTTCAAGACAGAAACAACCGCCTGAGGTGACTGAAGAAAACTCTCTCCCCTTGAGTATTTGCTGTTTAGCATCCATTATATGAACATTCAATACTTTAGGATTACTCCTCACACATTTTAAAAAGCTTGTGGGTAAAATTATTGAATGCATTCTCAAATTTCCTTTTGTCGCGGCACTGGAAGGACTTTGGGACTTTCTTCCCTTCATTTTGTTCAAACCTTCAAACAATAATCTCCCATTGTACATTCTTGATTGTCAAAACTTTAACATACCAGACACTGAATTTTAATGTAAAAGAACTGAAGATCAGTTGATGCCAAAAGATAATATCTGTTAGAAATATTTAAGGACCATTTTACAACAAATAAGAAATTACAGAACATTAAAGTAGAAATGAAGCAACATGATTTAATGTCTGTAAAGAGTTTATATCTAATCTCTGAAAACACTGGAAGCTTTTAGTCATCCTCTTCACTTGTGGCAAGATAAACTTGGCTCCTTGTCGAGCCTTTCTTCTTGTAGTTGTGAACTTTTTAAGTGTCGCTTTGACTCTATTGGCCAGCTAAGGTGAGTAGCAGTTTTTTTCTTTATTTCCTGTCTTAAACTATCAAACAAATGTTTATATCATCCAACGATTATCTTAGTAAACAAAAAAGAAGTTTTCAAATGATGATTTTATTTATTAAGGGGGAAAAGCTGCCCAAAAAATCCTGGCCAGGTGTGAGAAGGCACCTGAGAAATCATGAATTGCTATTGTTTCACTTCCTGCCAGTCAATCAAAGAACTCTTTGCATGCACAGCATGGACAATATAAAGCGGTTTGCATAAGATGAAAAAGGTGGCAATGTAAAATAAAATAAAACAGATCTGACCTGAAGCCCACACTCAACCAACTTATGTAACACAACAATCATCTAAGCAAATCTACCTCCTAATGGATAGAAAATTAAGGTTTTGAAGTGGCCTAGTCAAACTCAAGACTATGTGGCTGAAATAAAACAACTCTTGGACCGGAATGATGTAAAAGACTCATCGAAAAAATCTTTATGGCACAATTAGGTTTAGGGCTCTATTACTTTTTGTTAAAAATAAATAAAATTGAAAGCAGATGTTTGTGTTTACCTCGATTGTCTTTGCGTATTTATGAGAAAGCGAAAAATGTTTTTACAGCGTTGTATGCTTAGAAGAATAAAATTTGATGTTAAAACAACATTCGAAAGCTAAAATGTTAAATAATAAATGGTTTTAATTGGTGGTGATGAATGTAAAAACTACTTTTTTCCCACACTTAGGCATAAACCATGTTCATAAAGTTACTTAGATCAGAAAAACAGAAAATAAATAGAAATATGCTTCTAAAATTACACATTGACTCTCAATTTTCATCAAAAATTACCAAATTTAAGTTATGGGTAGGTTAGAAAATATGAATTTTTAGGGCAAATGGGGAAAAAAAAGCTCTTTTGGATCATTTGGAGTATGAGATTTATGAGGCAGCCATGTTAATTTGATAATTTTCTTCAGGTTTAACCTTTAACCTTTGGATTGTGAGCTTTAGCTGGACTCCCAGGGTCACTGTTGGGTTTGGATCTTTTAGCTTTAAAAGTGGTGATGACACATCGGTGTTGATCCAGTGATTCCTCTGACCTGGAAAATACACAGGTCACAGCGGAGGTCGTGACCCCGTGGGTCAAGATCAAGGTTGAGAGTCATGGTTCACGGTTCAGAGCCATTAAATATGCTCTAACTTTTTACGGGCTGATAGCTGAGCTGTTGTCTTTCCTTACCATTAAAATCCTCACTTCTGCAACAGACTCTCTAAACACCTGAAAATAACCGAAAGTGTTAAAAGCAAGTTTTGTGCTTAAATTTTAAATCTAGCATTTAAACATCATTTAGACTTTTTATTCTTGGCCAAATTTCCAAAGAGTTTTTACCTCATGTTGAGTTTTTATGTTGAATTTCTAACAACAATAATAATTTTCAGCATATTTTCTTTGGACCATTTTATTTGAACTATTTTATCTGGTTTCTGTGATTATTTATTCGTGGGGTTTTTTTTATGCACAATGACCTTTTTTGACATGTTTTAAGTGTTTTGGGTGGGAGGGTCTCTTTTTAATCCCGTAAAACATTTTGTTTTGCACAACATTGTATGAAAAATGCCTTACAAATAAGTTTGAATGATTCGAGTCTCTAAAAGCAGCTCTGATTAAGACCTTTAGCATTCTCACTCTGCTTGATGCCTTTATTGAATCTCAACAATGTGATTAAACCTCCTAGCTCGCAGAAGAAGTCAATCTTATCCATTTAAGTGGCTCTTGTGTCTCTCTTCTTTTTGCACTTAATTCCCACCAAGACCTTTTCCCCTTTCATTTCTTTTTTTACACCTCTGATGTCCTGCTGGGTGTGCTTCTTAGCATTTTTACCTCAAACAACTCTCCTGTTTTCCTTATGTCGTCTAAGGATCTCAAAAAGAGAGAGAGAGATTCTGAAAAGCAGCAGGTTTATACGCAGGATTGCACTCAGACAGAGCCAGTTTATGCAGAAGTTTGCTCAGCCCCATCAGAAAGCAACACCACACCCAAACAGGGACCCGTTTGGATTTTCTGTGACATAAATTTTCCATGCTGATGCTGGAAATTTCCTGAGGACATGGACGGGGGGTTTCTGAAGTCATTCAGCCATCTGAGGAAAACTTGGCACTTAGTAAAGTTTCCTTAACTCTTCTGTTGCGCTTATCCCAGCATGGCACCACATATGTGGAGGGGTGTAAAATCAGCCAGATGATTTTAGTTTCACATGCATTTTGGATGCTTCCTTCTACTGCTGATCCAAACAAGCAGCTCCAACTTGGAATCGCTAAAGTATTCACATCACTTGAAATTATTCACATTTTCTCACACTAAAACCTCAACCTTTTATGGATTTTATGTGATAGACCAAAGCAAAGTGGGAGGAAAATGATGCTTGCTTTTCATATTTATATATAAACATCAATTTTCCTATTTTAGTTTATTGGTGAATAGACAGCATTACAAAGACCGAAAAAGAAAAGCACAACAAACAGGTCAGGGAGAAAGTTGTGGAGAAGTTTTCAAGCAGAATTAGGTTGTGAAAACCTGTAAGCAGAAGATTTCCCCTCAGTCGTTCATGGAAATCCCCCACATGGTTTAGACCTACTGGGATTTGTAAGCTGCTGCCTTAGCAGCATCATGCTGTGGGAATGTTTTTGTTTGTTTGTTGTTTTGGTCAGAGTTGATGAGGAATGGGACTGTGCCGAATAGGCCGGTCACCATAAAATATTTTACTGGACGATAAATTGTTCCAGAAATTATTGTGATAAACAATAATATTGTAGTTTTGAGACAATTTTTGAGTAATATATTGATAATGGCATAATAATACAAGTTCGCCCTCTTGATCACTGATAAACATAAATTTTTGTACTGGAACTGGAAGATAATTTAAATATCCAAAATAAACAACAACTTGAAAGAAAAAACGCACAAAACTGAAATCATAAATAGAATGGATTATGATGTCTCTGTAAACAAAATTGCCATTCAAAAAAAAATTAATCATCAGAATGGAAATTGTGAAGCTCGATTTAATTTGTCATGTGATTAATTGATAAATTGCTGATTGCGATAGACTTAACACTACATAAAATTGTATTGCAAGAAATAATTGGCAAAAATATCAGTTCCTGTATGTCTAAAGTGGGTAAGGAAATGTTATGGAAGATAGTTCTATATTGTATTTTTAGCTTTATACTTTTTATTTCATTACTTTTATAAATTGTGAATAAATTGTGGAGTACTGTCAAAACCAACATTTAGCTTTGTACTTTTAATATCGGAGCAAGACCTGAGAAACTCCTTTTAGTTTACTTAGCAACCGAGAGCAAGAATCAAACATGGAGAACCAACATATAGCTTTATACTTCACTAACCAATAACAAACTTAAGATTCAGAGAATTATCAACTACTTATTCTTTTTAAACATGTGGAACCAATATTTAGTCTTGTACTTTTCTGTTTTGTTTTCTTTTGTTTGTGTTTTTGCTGTTATCCTTACCTTTTTGTCTTTATTTTGGTTTTGTTGTTTGGTTTGTATTTCCTTCTAATTCAGAGCACTTTGAACTACCTTGTTGCTATATAAATAAGATTGCCTCAGCTTATCTTACCACTCAAAGAAATTGAATGCAATTGAGCTCCACATTTTTTAGACTTTTATTTGGTCTACTACATAAAATCCCAATGAAATATTTTGTCATTGGTGGTTGTAACGCAAGAAGAAATTGAATGTATGATGAACCATCTCATATTTAAAGGCTGCATCCTCCTTTTCTATTTACATTTAACTGTATTTGATAATTATTTCCCATTATACCCAAACTTAGCCTAAAACATGCAGTAAATAAAGTTGAGACAATCAAGCTGAGTGACTTACTTTTACCTCTCCACCCTATCCGCCCACTCGATTTTTAAAATACCCTCTTCATGCCCATTCCTATTTTCCTCTTGCTGCCCTCGATTCTGCCATCACCCTCTCTTGCTTCCCCTCTGTGCTCATCTCACCCCCCCACAGCGCTGCTGCATTGTACCAAGCGCAGCCCCTGCTGCACCCTCTGCCACCAGGCCCCAATGCCTGTAGCGTGTAATTGACTTTCTCCCCGTGCTGGAATAAGCGGGCGGCCCGCGCCAGGCTGGAGGTGACCCATTTCCCTGGGGCATTCAGCAGCCTCCTAATCAACCATTCTCTGGGGCAGCCTCATTCACTCTGCAATTAGAGCGGCTCCCCCTTTGAGAACTCCATCAATAGGCGAGCGGGCAGGCGGGCTTGATCGGTGCAAGAGCAAAAGCAGAGTTTTTACTCCAGCACTTTGAGTTCTCAATCCTACCGACTTTGCGCCTCCTCCCTTTGCTGCTCGCCTTCTCGAGCGCTGGTTTTGTCTAATGAAGAGCAGCAGAGTGGGAAGCAGGTAGACAGGAAGCAAACCAGGAGTTTAGACAAGAGGCGATGCAGGCAGGTAGACAAAGACAGACAGCCAGTCTGATGGGAGGGACTCCAGGGAATGATTAAAGCAGAAATCTGAAAGAAACTTGTAGAGGAAGGGTCGGGGCAACACTTTTGAGAGCACACAAGTATTCGCTTTTGTCACCATTCTTGCAAGAAGGATGCAAACAATTTATCAACTTACTTGCAATACTTTTGTGTGGTAACACAAACTAAAAGAATTCCCAATGTTCCCTCTGTGGCTCCTGTGTTTATATTTTACAAAGATGTTTATGTTTAATTTTCTGTTTATTCAGACACAAAATAATGCTTTATTTTAATTCAGTATAAAGCATTCAGTCAACCATCTTATAAATTAATCGTTAGTTGATTGATAAGGTCTATTCATAAATTGATAACTTGCATCCCTAATGCCTAATGGCTGTGAGTTTGCCCCAGAAAGAAAGGTGTGTTTAGGACCTCGTTGCCAACGAAGACAAACTCAATTACATAGCTTCTTGGGCTCCTCGGATCTCCCATGAAGGAGTCAGAGATGATGCTGCGTGATGATTAAATAACGGCCTGGCATCTCTCCCCTGTTGCTGGCCTGATTTGCCATGCGGCAGAGGCAGTCATCTGGTCACAGGATAACCGTGTAATCAATGGAATGAAAAAGCTGCGCTGGCTGTGAAGGTTAAGAGGGGTACTGATGCGTTCAGCGCTCTCTGCACCGCACACGTGCATCTAAAACACACTCCAGATGCTCTGGATGCTCCACACCTCCCTCCTCCTCCTTTCACCTGCTCCCCGTTCCTCCTCTCTTTCTTTGGCATGCCTTTCTCTCTCTCTCTTTCTCTCTCTCTTATTATCCCTCTGCTTTTTTCTCCCCCTATGCTTCTGCTTTCCTGTCTTTCCTCCCTCCTACCTTTCCCCAGTGTCGGCTGCTGTCGCCGTGGCGAGGCAAGTGACCAATCAGCAGTCACTTTCTCACTCTGGCTTCTCCCTCCCTCGCTGATATCTTCCACTCCTTCCCTCTCCTCCTCTTTTTTTTCATCCCATCTGCGTCTCTTCCCCACAACCTTTATCAGCTCACTTCCTGGAGACGAAGTGTGATGCATTATGGGAGAGAGACGCCTGTCTGATGGGGTTAGTTGTGCTTATCATCAGAGACACTGCTAATCCGGTGTGTGTGTGTGGACTGAACGGGTGAACTCGTGAATGCACGGGTCCACACACACCAAACATAACCTCTCATTCTCCACTCAGCAGCAGCAGCAGGAGGAGGAGCAGGAGGAAGAGGAGGAGGATGCTGACGAGACATGTTTATGTTCGTCAGTCGCTGCCAGGAGAATATGATTTGCATGATATAAGCATATTTCCCCCTACTGTTTTTTGCTGCTGCTGCTTCAAAATCGTGCCTCTTTCTACATGACAACTGTCTGTTTTCCCTTCACAATTAGCAGAGTAACCCCAGCTAAAAAGGCTATAAGTGACCTTATAATCCCAGACTCTGCTGTAATGTGTGTTGCTGTTTCGTCTTCCCCTCAGGTGCTGATATGTGCACACTATGAGCGGACTGGGGGACAACTCCATGGAGCCTCTGAGCTCGGAAAACCGCAAACGCAAACTGTCCACATGCGACACGCCTGGTCTGGGGTAAGTTTATGGCGTCGGCACACGAGGAGGGGGGAACTGAAAGAAAGTGGGCTAGTGGGTCAGTCAATGGTTGCTGGAGCCTGGACCCAGACGTGAACAGAGTGAAGTCTGCTGTGATGGGGAGAAAACTCAACCAACGAGAAGACTTCAAGCTTCAAGCTGAGAAAATGTGGCTGCACTGAAAGATTTCTGATTGGTTTTAAAGTGAGATGTTTCCAAAATACAAGATCTCACATTTTGGTTTTTCTTAATCAGCATTTTTTTTCTTTCGTTAGCTATATCACACACTATTTCTTATTTTTAGATTACTTAATTATGTAAAGTATACATTATATTATATAAAAAAGACAACAGGGATTACCAACATTATGTCTATTTCTTCTTTATTAACTTTATTAACCAAGAACAATTGAGGGATTATTGTTTGATTTCTTCAAATTCAGATCTTTGGTTTTCTATTATCTTTTTCCTTTCACAAACATAAAAAATAATACATAAATAAGTTTCTTTTTGAGTACCTTCTCTGTCCTCTCAAACCCCCAGTAGGTCATGGAAGATACAGAGTCTGGTTCTGGTTCTGCCTGATGGTTTCTTCCTGTTAAAGGGAAGTTTTGTCACTTCACTGTCGCTACATGCATGCTTGGTACGACAAATTGATGTAAAGTCAACTACACAATGCAGCTCGTCCAGAAGGAATAAATGCTGCAAGTCAGTGCCTTAATGCAATCTTTCCTAAGATACAAACTTTTTAGCTACTTTGAATAAGTAGCTTTCTGTTCTACTTGATAACTGGGATCAATTGGAACGTGTGTTACTTAACGAAGAACCACAAGAAGACATTTGTTGTGAATTGGCGCTAAATAGATAAACTGAATTAAAACGAATTGCCTTTCTGTTGGGATGATGTCATGTCACTCCAATTTTAGTTTCCTCAGCAACAGAGGAGATGTCTTCAAAAATGAATGGCTTTATCCAGAGTTGCAAGCTGTAATCTGGTTTATTTACTGCTTTTTGAGAAATGGCTTCTTCCTCTCTGAACGGCCTTTCAGTCCGTGTTGGTGCAGGACTCATCTCTGGTAGATAATGACACAACCTCAGCCAGTTTCCTGACAAGGTCTTTTTCTTCTTCTTTGGGGTTGACATGCACATTTTGAAGCAAGAAGAAGTGATCTCTAAAACATAGAGCCCCTCTCCTCGTGTTTATACTTGGATATTGTTTTAACAGATGGGACGTGGCTTCTGCAGGCGTCTGGAATTTCAACCTGGAGGTGACCCAGATTTGTGGAGATCCACAATCATCTTCCCTTTTTTTCAGATTTCATTTGATTTTCTCCTTGATGAGACAAAAAATAAGAAGCATGTTTCAGGTGTCGCCTTGAAATCTTCCCACAGGTGTGCTGCCAATTAACTCAAATGTTGTTATATGAGCCATCACAAGCATAATGTTTATAATAACTTTGGCTTAAATAATGAAAATCTGATGTAATGTCAGACTGGGAGGGGAACATTATTTATACGTGGTATTAAAACCTAGAAATTCCTACGACTTATAAAATCATCTGCAATTGAGAGCGCCTGGTTAGGTTTGTTTTTGTAAATATTTTTGAGAGTTAAATTTACAAAATTAAGCCACTAATAAACATCAAACCCAGACTGACCAATACAAAATGTTAGAATTTCATAATTTTCTTCTGCCTCTATAATTTCCTCTCTGATTCATTCATTACCTTTTCAGGTAATGAATGAATAATTCTGATTTGCTTTTGTTCAGATTATTCTCCAAAGAGCCGTTCAGATTCAATGGCGCCATTTGTTTTCATTTCCTACTTTTAAGATGTTTACCTGTGTTGTTCACACATCATGCCTCAAAAACAGAACAGAAACCTAAAGTTGCTAAAAGAGAAGCTGGTTAGCACTAACCTCTTCTCTTTTTGTGGATGCTATAAAAATGGAAATAATCACATCAACACTATCTCCCGTCTATAACTTAGAGCTTTTTTTCAAAACAGGATAGATTTACTGACTTTTGCATTCTGCTCTATTTTGAAGCAATCAGCTAATGCTTTCAGAATTATGAAGTGCACTGAAAATAATAGAAAAATGTAGCAATGGTTTAGTTTGGCTCCAATCTCTGTAACTTGTCTCCTGCAGGTGTGAGAGGAAGCGTCGGGAGCAGGAGAGCAAGTACATCGAGGAGCTGGCCGAGCTGATCTCGGCCAACCTCAGCGACATCGACAGCTTCAACGTCAAACCGGACAAATGTGCCATCCTCAAAGAGACGGTGCGCCAGATCCGCCAGATCAAGGAGCAAGGTGAGCGTACGCCCACGTCTGGAATCATAAAGGCCGCACAAACACACACTTCTCTGAGCCCAGATGCAAGGACAAATCACCCATTCATCTCTCACAAATTTCACAGCTTTTACTGTTTTGGGTGGCGTTTGTGTGCGTGTATGATCATGAGCAGCTGTGTGCTGGCCTCGCCAGGGTCTGCCTAATTGGATGTTTGCAGGTAGACACATGGCTCTCTGTTCTTCAGATCGGCCAGGTAATCAGCTCTGCTACAGCTGCTGTTCTCTCAGTTTCTGATCTGGTATGTTTCTGCTGTTTCCTGCAGCAGCCACATGGAAAAGCTGCCGGCTTCGACGTTTGCTTTGCAGATGCTCCATTAGGGAACAGATCAACGCCATACACACCTCTTTACAACCACAAAGTTCAACATATTTTGTTTGAGTTTTATGTGACCAGGAAAATTGTGAAAAGAAAATTATACAATTAATCATGATTAGGCGATTATTGAAATAACCGTCAACTAATTTAGTAATCCATTAATCATTAATTAAACAAAAAACCGTATAAAAATTATATAAATGTTGCATTAAGATAAAAAACACCTTTGTCTGTAAATATGTTTTAGGTAAAACTCCACAAGTTGTATAATTTTAACTTCACTTGGTTCAGATTTATAAAATGCTTTTTGCATTTTACGCAATAAAATGCTTAGATTCTTATTCAAAATATTTGATTGATTATTTATTTACATGTTTTAATATACTTCTAATATTATACATATAAGAAATACTTCTGAGGTTAAATGACAAATCTGTAGATTGTGCAATTTTCTTATCCAATTAATCGTCAGAATAATCGAGGGATTAATTGATTACTAAAATAATTGTTAGTTGCAGCCCTAAAACTAAGACCCTCTCTACACTGATGCCCCTAAATTTACACAGCTCAGGTGGGAGAATCTCCAAACCAAACACCTTTCAGTCATCTACTCCACAAACCTTTATGAAACTTTTAAACAAAATCTATGTTTGAACTCTGCAAGCATGTGATAGAAGATGCTCTGATAACCACATTGACATACAAATCGTTATTTCTGGGTGAAAGTGTGACCCTGAACTCACCATCCAGTGCTGTAGGAATGTTTTTCTCTGAGTTGATAGATCTATGGATGGAGGTAAATGTAGGGCAGGGGAAACCTGTGAGAGGCTGCAAGCAGCTTGAGATGGCTGCAAAGGTTCACTCTCCACCACAACAGGGACCCTAAACATACATTCAGAGCTGCAATTAAATGGTTTAGAAAGTCAGTCACACAGTCTTGGAATATCAGTCGCTCTTTGTCCACTAAGACTTGCTCTATTTTGTAAAGAAAAATGGGTAAAACCTTCAGTTTCTGGATGCAGAAAAAGCAATAAAGGGTCTCTAAAGTGGGGCTGACTAGACTTTTAAGATTTTTTGTTGCAAAAGCACAACTCTGCATTAGTATCTCTCATCAAATACCATTAGAAAATACACCGAAATCTCTTATTACAGTGTGACAAAATGTGCAAAAGTCCCAGGAGTGTGAATATTTTTACGTGACTCTGGATTGGAGCGCGTGTGATATTTCCTTTCCACTCAGGCTGAACTGCTTTGAGACAGCTCTGCTGATTTTTCTTGTTTCTATTGGGGCTCAGTCAGTCAGTGTCTTCAACCTCAACAGGAAGGGGAAGAGGCAACGGCCAGCCCTGACTGGCTGCTGACAGGTTGCCGTGGTTACAGGAAGTGATGACAGACATGACACGGGCGTTGAGGCTCGTCTGGCCACTCGATACCTGTTCGTTTCCCCTCCGCGTGCTCTCAGTTGCTCAGTCTTCCTGTTTCTCTGAACTCCATCAGTTCTTCTCTGGTTTCCTGAAATCGTGTCTCGTCTGTTTAACTGCACGACGAAGCTCGCTCAGAGCATTTATCTCCCATGTTTCTTGTTCCCCCCCCCCCCCCCCCCCCCCCCCCCCTTCTCTCTGCTCATCTTCCTGAACTTCAGTAGTTGTTTGTGGTAGTGTCCTCTTTTTTACCCCCTTTGTGTGGATTTCTGTGCCTCTTGGGAGCTAATCAGACAGAATAATTCCTGTAGTCAAGCAGCCGCTGCCTCGCTCACACTCCAAAAGCCCACATTTACACAACAACCCAACCACTATTAGTTTTTCCCAGCATTGCCCCGGACCTCTCTTTCTTCCTTCCTTTTTTTGTCTTTATATGTCCCCCCTGGATGCCCCTGTCTCCCTCCTTCTCTTGGTCCCAGCTCCATTAATTCAGGTGCCTCAGCTCCTGCCCCTGCACCATTACGGCTTCTTCCACAGCTCCTCTGGCTCTCTCCCACTCCCTCTCTCTCAGACAATCCCTCACAGTCTGACACTGAATATAAAGCATGAGGACAGCAGCTACCTGCTCCACATGCTCCTCTGACGGGCTCCCTGCAGAAACCTGCCTCTGTCTGTCTCCCTCCTCACCTGTAGTTTTAACCCCCATCTGCCTCCCCCTCCTCCCTGCTTTAAAAAAAAAGAAAGAAATTGGAAACTGTGGAAGCACTGCCCCCTGCTGGTTTATCTAGGTAGTAAAATGCTAAAGTTTTGGCTTTTTCAGGCGTTTTCTTTTTCTGTTTTTAAAGACATTCCTCTGCTTTCTTTCCCACAGGAAAAGCTTCATCCAACGATGACGACGTCCAGAAATCAGACGTGTCGTCAACCGGTCAGGGGGTCATTGACAAGGACCACCTTGGGCCGCTTCTACTGCAGGTGAGTCCGAATTTGATTGAATGTGCTGCTGTTTTTATCTGTTGGTGATGATAATGGTTGATCTTCTGTCTCTACGCCAGGAGTCTCTGTTTGGCTTGGGCATTTATCATATCGTTTATCATTTATCGTGATTCATTTCTTATCATGATAGGAGTTTTGATTTATCATTGTCACTATAAATTCTAATTAATGATGTTTAATCCCCCGGAAAAACTGTCTGAGATTGTTTGTTTTATTATTTTCTGCACAGTTTGTTCATTTAGAGTATCAACAAATATCAATAAATTTGGAAATATGATTAAATGCAGTTACTGTTATTTTACTGGTGTCTCAAAGTCATTACAAATGGAAATGTTTTTTCCATGCATTTCCATTTATACGGTTACCTAAAAAAGACATTTTAAAGATTTCTTATCCTCACTTTTATCATTGTCACAAGAGTATCACAAAATATTGCGATAAAAATGTTTTGTGGTACGTATCGCACGATCCTAGGCTCTGGACGGCTTTCTGTTTGTGGTGAACCGGGAGGGCAGCATCGTGTTCGTGTCCGACAACGTCACCCAGTACCTGCAGTACAAGCAGGAGGAGCTCATCAACACCAGCGTGTACAACATCCTGCATGAGGAGGACCGCGAGGAATTTCACAAGAACCTGCCCAGGACCAACAGTGAGCAAACACACACACACAATATCTGAATATGGGAAAATGTAATTCTGAATGCTTGGAAAATGTGTGTGGTGTACCACAGGGGTGTGTGTTTGAATCAATTTTTTTCAGAATTTTTAGCAACTTTAAAATCTAAAAAATCTAAATTAATAGTTTCTGGGTAACGTGAAGCCAAACATCTGACAAAATTGAAGACTTTTATGTAGAAAGTACCTAAAACGCAATTCCTGAGTGTGACAATCAATATCAAAATTTGCTGGAAAACGTTCAAAATTTTATATTGAGAAGAAAAATAATAATTTCCTTACGTTCTTTTCTTTGGTGTAGCCATATATTCAAGTTATTTTGTAGAGGTTTGGGTAAACACTTACTACTATACTTGTTGCAAAAAGAGCTTGAAGAATTATACATAGTTAGATTTGACAATGTCAACCAAAATCTAATCTGGGTTTGTATGAAAGGTGTGAAATTGTGGAACATTTTAAAGAAATTCTGGGATTGGCTCAGATTAAAGTTATTATTGGAGATAATCTGGGTGTTTGAAATAGGATTAAATCAGTGCGAGTGTCCTACTCAGTTTTACAGATGTAAATATATTGAATACTGGTGGCTGATTTGTTGTTTTATTTCACCTTCAATAAATCAAACGCTTCGTTGCTTACATTTTATTCTTACTCAGAAGTTAAAACCAGATGACATGTTCCAAGTCGATAAAACTTTGTGAGCAAATTACATGAAAATTCACGCTTCTCAGCTCCTCTTTCTAATGAGGAGCTCCTGGGAAGCCCGAGAGCTGTTCATACACACATACACACCTGACAAAACATACACTCGCTACGCGGATGCTCCCACCTACTCTTTGCTAATCAGGCAGAGCGTAGCGCAGCTGTCTGTCAAGCTCAGTGGTCCAGACAGCGTAAAACAGGCCGGGCTCTATTCAGATCCCACTGCTACCACATAAGGGCTGAGTAACGCGCCTCCTCGCTCCCCTCTGCTTAATTCAGCATGTGTTTCACCGTGATTTGCTCCTTAATATTGTACTTGAGTAAATTCACTTATTTACACCCCCTCATTATTCTCTGTATTGACGTGTAAATGACAGTGATGCATTTTTTAGGGAGCAGCATGAGCGTGTAAGCCCATAAGTATGTGCGCTATTTATAATGGCGATTAATTATGGATGTGTGTGTGCTTGGCTGACCCCGCTTCTCGATTAGCTCTGCAGTAACGTTCTCGAGCAGAAGTCGGCTCATCGACTTGGCCGCCTGCTTCCCTCTGCGCCCCGTCATTCATTCTCTCGCTTTTCCCTCTCTAACCATCCCTCTTTATGCACTTTTCCTCTCGCCGTCCCTGGTGCCTTCCTCAGCTCGCTCCTTCTCAGCCTCATCCATACTTAATATGGCTGCTTACTAAGATGAATATTGTGGCTATCCGTTTCTCAGGCTGCCTCCCTCTCTGCCGCTCCCACCCCTCTTTTTCTCTCTCTCTCTTTCTCCCTGTGTCTGCATTATCTTTTTGGCCCATGAATGAAATGCCTTCTCTGTGCACATTCCTGTGGGATGAACACATAGCACAGTGGTTACAGCTATACACACAAACTAAAACACAGATTGATGGTGAGACATAGTTAGATGTTGTGTTTTTGCAGTTCGAAAGGTATGTGCTCCATTACTGCTTGCTTTTTGTTTTTTGTCAACGTTACACATTTCAGATCTAACTAATTTTATTACACCGCAAAAACACAAAATCTTAGAGTATTTTCTTTCCAGTTTCTAGTGCAGATATCAATTGGTATATTTGAAATAAGGTAAGGTAAGGTAATTTTATTTATATGGCACATTTTCAGCAACAAGTCAATACAAAGTGCTTTACAGGAATTAAAATAAAACAAAATAACAAACCAAAAGAAAGAGTAAAGTGAAAAAAAATAATCTAATGTTGATCTAAAGTATGTAAAATAGGTGCTCCTGTTCTGGGTTGCTAAATAAGTATACTGTAAGTAAGTAAGTATTCTCTGGACTTCTTAAATATTCTCTGAATTTGTAAAAGTAATGAGTACTCCACAGTTTCTAAGTAATAATAAAAACTAAATGCTCCTGTCCTGGAAGAATAAGACAAAACTAACTTACAAGAAACTTTTAAGCAAGATTCCTTAATTAATTCCTTAATATTGATGCAAAAACTACTAGTTCCAGTGGCAGATTATTTCACTAACATACATTTTTCCCCACATTATACTATGCACATTGTACAGTACTTTGTAAAATCAATATTAGTGAAATATTTGCTTAACTCCTATATATTACTGAAAGGTCACTTTTAAGTAATTGTGTCTTATTTAAAGTGTACTAAAATATTTCCACTAGAAACTATACAAGAAATACTCTGTAAGATATTGTTTTTGCTCTACACCTGCCAAACAGAAACCTTTTGCCAGCTGATTTACTGTCCAGACAAAAAAAAAACCAAACACCTTGAATGTTTTTATACTTCCATTTGGGTCTCAACTGCTTCTAAAAACAAGCCAAGCGTTTAAAAGAAAAACTGTCCAGTCATTTTTTTGGCAATAGTGTGTTTTGGTGCTGGAAAATGAGCCTCTTCAAAAACCTCCAGATTATTAAGTCGCATTCAACAGGCTCTGTGCCGTTACCTAGCAACCTCATCCAAGCCCAGCCCGTCACCTAGCAACCCAAGCGGAACTCCAGCACGTTTGATGATCTAGTTTTACTCCCTGTAAGGTCTGAATAGTGGCGGCTGAAAAAGAAAAGTGTTTTGTTGTTGACTCACCATCTGGAAACCATATCTGTCAAGTTCGACGAGTGTGCACTTTGAAGTCAGACGCTTGACATTCTACTCTCGACGCGCGTCAGATGTGTCAAAATCGCTCTAGGCGGAAGTTAAGAGCAAACTCCTTGGCATAAGTTTCCTTCAAACTCTTCCACGGTCTCCTGCTTATATCGTCCACATAAATACATTTATAACGTTTATTTAACTTGACTCAACGTTTTTGCTGGATAGCGCAAAAGCGGGGAAATATTTTCAAATGGTAAAAATTATAACTAACTCGACAGTCCAACTTCCCCGCTGATCCTGATTCTTTCTATTCCTGTCTCTGTAGTCACAACTTTATTTGCCGTAGATTATAGGACAAGAGCAAACAGTGACAATTAGCTTATCCTCCATAGTTGTTGTTGTTTTTTTCTCGAGATCACGTTGGAAAATTTACCACTACGCCACGTAGCGGAGTCGCTCTGATTGGTCGACCCTCTGTGTCAAGCGGCGAAAGTTCAGATTTTCCAACTCCAGCCCTGGACGCGTTGGTTGCATCAAAGGCTAAAAACGCTCAAAACACTCGGAACACTTCAAATCATGCTGTGCTCGACGCTCTAAACATGTTTGGTGTGAACGCACCATAAACATTGAGTTGGGGGCGTGTCCTGCAGCAGCTTATTTGGATTTAAAGTGACAAGAGGCTCCAAAATAGCTCATTCAGACAGAACTGACCAGATTTAAATTTCATTATCTAAGAATAATTTTTGTGCAAAAAAATTTACAAAAGTTAGGTCTTTTGTAAATCCCAAAGACTCTTACTTACTCTGTAAGTAAGAGTCCTGTTCATAAAACCTTTAACGGTTTAGTCACTGCTAAAGGACATTTTGCTGTTGCTCTCTAAAGTTTGCCTCCTTTTCCTTCTCTCTGTGAAGGTGACCCCATCCAAAAGCATCTGTGTGCATGTGGTTGTGTGCTGTGATGAGTAGTCAGGACCTAAATGAGGATAGATGGTTGCATGTCCCCGGCCTCGGCGGCTGCAGAGCCACTGAGAGAAAGAAATATTGGAAATCGACGCCTTGGCTACATTAATCCCATGGTCCATTTAGCCAGCGGGAGAGGCTTTAGCTTCTCAGTTTTAGAGACACAATGCTCGTTTGTGGTGGTGTTTGTTTGTTTTGCTTTGTTTGTACGATTGGATGTGAGCCATTGGTGATATTTAATTAAAGGCAGTCGGTTTACAGCTCCTGTGGTTTTCAGTCCCAGAAGCTTTAGGTTTATTCCTCTTAAGTAACCGTTTCTTGGTTTGCTTTGTATTTTTAGTAAATGGCGTGTCGTGGGGGAATGAGGCGACTCGACAGAAGAGTCACACTTTCACCTGCCGGATGCTGGTCAAATTTGGCCACGCCCACGGCCCAATGGAGGAGGGGCCAGGAGGACCGCGCTACGAGACAATGCAGTGTTTTGCTCTCACGCAGCCCAAAGCCATGATCGAAGAGGGAGAAGGTAGGTGGAGGGACCAGTGATGGCCAAAAAATGGGCGACTAGATCCAGAAATGTGTTCCTGCATGTGTGTGACATTGTCTTTCCTTTTAACAACTCTCACAACACATTAAAATACTCTACAACACACTTAGTTGGAAGCCTCACATTGAATATATTTGAAATAAAGTTTCAAAATCTACTGGATTATTGTTTAAAATAAACATTTAATTAAAGATTTACATATAATGTACTTCTTGGTTGGTGAGCAGTGTAGCGATCTAGCACATCTAAATGTCATGCTGCAACGCGTCTATATAGCAAAAATCACCTAATATTCTTTAAAGCAAAAAATAAAATGAGATCAGAAAAAAGATAAATAGAATCATTAGAAACACTTAATGGCATATTTTGGGGATTTAAATTAAAAACCAGTATAACTTGTTACAGCATTTGTCTGTTAACTCCGTCTCTGCTCTCCTTTCCTCTGCAGACCTTCAGTCATGTATGATCTGCGTGGCCCGTCGGGTCACAGCCGTGGAGCGGACCGAGAGTTTCAACACCCGACATGAGCTGTCAGGTCAGGAGCTGGACTCTGACTGAGTGGCGTCCAAAAGCACGCTGTGTTGACTCGGTCATGAGTGGGTTTGACCCGTCCTCCCTCTGTCCTGTCGTGTCTCAGGTAAACTGATTCAGATCGACCAGAGCTCCCTGCGAGCGTCCATGCGTCCGGGCTGGGAAGATTTGTTGCGGCGCTGCATCCAGATGTTCCTTCAGCACAGCGACGGGCAGCCGTGGTCACACAAGCGGCACTATCACGAGGGTGGGTTCAGACCTGGAACCTCACAGCTGCTGTCAACAACTACAGCGCTTTTTATTTTAATAATTAGAAAACTGGACTTGCGAGCAAAGAGATAACTGGATTAAGCAGCGACATTCAAAAGTTTGATTCAAAAGTTGTTTTTGTGGCTTCATTCCGACAAAGCTGAGCGCGAACAAAAACTTCAGCAGACAACAGGAAGGCTGAAGAAAATGTATGTTTTTTTTCACCTTTTAGGTTTTTCTCCTCCATCTCATGGAATAAGTTGCATCTAATTAAGGTCTCACTAACTTTACCATTTCTTGATCATAAATTTATATCACACATCACTGGATTATTATTTATTACAAAGTGAGTTTTAGAGGATCTGTGTGCAGTGGTGGTTTAATAGCACCAAAAAAGCCTTAAAAATAACCAATATTGTAACTTTTTGCTACTATAAAATATTGTATTCACCCATGAATCACAGGAAAACATAAAGGATAAGTCTTACTTGGAAAACAGTTGTGAACTCATAACCAGGTGGATGGTAGGTACTTTTTCTGACTGTTTTAATATTTTTACTCTGCAGCTTTTAAAATATCTGGAAGGAAGCATAAACATAGCAAAAAATATCAAACATCAGCAAACCAATCCCTGACTATAAGTAAAGCCTTGTAATATTCACATAAGATAAGCTTTACACATTACAGACTGCATTGTTAATGTGACCTGGTAGCCTCTATGTGTGGTGTGTTTACTGATTAGAAAAAGACTTGCTTTTCTTCCCAGCAATGAATAAAGTTTGAGGGATTATTTTTGTTGCGATTTGTGCGCAGCTTTTCTCCAGGGTCATGCCGAGACACCCCTGTACCGCTTCTCCCTGTCTGACGGCACCCCAGTAACAGCCCAGACCAAGAGCAAGCTGTACCGACACCCCATGAGTAACGAGCCGCAAGGATTCATCTCCACTCACCTGCTGCAGAGGTCAGAAACTCTGCAATCAAACATATAGCACACATATAGCTCTGGAAAAAGTAAGAGACCACTTAAAATGATCCGTTTCTCTGATTTTACTCTTTATAGGTATATGTTTGAGTAAAATGAACATTGTTCTTTTATTCTATGAACTACTGAGAACATGTCTCTGAAAATCCAAGAAAGATTTTTTATTTATTTGCAGAAAAGGAGGTCTGAAGCGGTGCTTTCAGACCTCAAGTAATGCAAAGAAAACAAGTTCATATTGATTTAGAAACAACAATACTGAAGTTTTGACTCAGGAAGAGTTCAGGAATTAATATTTGGTGGAATAACCAGGAGGTTTTTAATGGAGTGCAGTGGTCTCTTCATTTTAACCAGAGCTGTACAGAGTACTTGAAGAGTGGGTTAGTAAATAGTTATATTTACTCAGTTACATTGAATATATTTTTGGACGAAATGTACTTGTAGGAGTTTGTTTACTATGCTAGACTTTTTACTTTGACTTGAGTAATTTTAATATGAAGTGTCGCTATTGTTACTTGAGTGAAGTTTCTGGATTCTCCTCCCACTTTGAGTAACTTCACTTCATGACGAACAAGCTTGTTTTACCCAAAACATTCACCAGACACAGACGCACGCCTGCAGATTTTGTTAGTTTCATAGATTTTATATTGAAAAAAATTTAATTAGAAAAATATTTCGTCTGCCTGATTTTTGTTACAAGACAACAAGACATTTCAACTTCAAATACGGGGGAGATGTCTTGTGCCACGTTGGTGAAAGATGTAAAAAATAAACTGCAATAAACCTTCTTTCAAATGGTTCAGAAAGTGCAATCAGAAATATTAAATATAATTTAAAAATAAATAAGAAAGCATGATGTGGCTCAGAGCACCAATCATAGAATTAGACTGTTAAGATAAATGTTTGAATGTGACTTGTTGGTAACACTTTATTTGAAGGGGTGTGAATGTTTGTGATTGTTTTTATCATGAAGTCTCATTCAGTAAATAATGACACCTTTAATGCAAGTTTTAAAACAAATTTGTCATTATTTAATGAACAATTCAAAGTTGACACTTTTCATGCAGCTTCTAATGCAACTTTACATTAAAAGTGTCAGAATTTACAGAATCACACTTCATGGTAACATCATAAACATTCATGTTTATGTCATGTCAGTCTTATTCACACTCCCTCAAATAAATGTTACCGAATAGTTTTGTAATACTTGGTGCTCCACCCAAAGCTTAACCTCAATATTTTCATGGTTTTCCCATTTATCCAAACTTTTTTGTTGTTTTATTAACGTAGGGAACCCAATGGTTACCGCTCGGCACCAGGTGGCAACATGATGCCCAACAACATGAGGCATCAAGGGATGGGTAACGCCAACATGAACCCCCAGATGAACGTGAATGCAGGCGGCGGGATGGGGATGGGAGGAATGGGGGGCATGAACCGGGGCTTCGGCATGAGCGAGCAGAGCCACATGGGCCACATGGGTCCGATGGGAGGCGGCTCTGTGTACGGAGGGAACGGCGGAGGAGGAAGTGGTGGCGGAGGCCTGGGCAGCCGCATGATGCAGATGAATCAGATGAACCAGATGAATCAGGTGGGGCACATGAATCAGATGAGTCAGATGGGTCCCATGAATCACCCCGGGCCGGGCATGCAGCAGCACCCGCAGCAGCAGCCCCCGTTCCAGAGCGCCGGAGGCTTCGGGCTCAGTGGGATGAACAGTCCGTCAGGGAGCCCCAGGATGGGCGGCCCCCAGCAGGGACTGCTGATGTCTCCCCGGAACCGGGGAAGCCCAAAGATGGGGGCCAACCAGTTCTCACCTGGAGGTAGGATTTTTTGTTTTTACTGATTTGAATTGTATCTCTTTAGTTTGGACTGGAAATAAAATAAGAATCAGACAGAAACTCACTTTTTTTTATTCTAACCTTCCAAACATTTTCTTCTCCACACCTGTAAGGATTTACACTGATGATGATTAAAAATGACATTGCTCCATCACTCCTCTAAGTGAAACATTTTAACTTATAATATGGGAAAATGTCTGGTTCACTTATAACTAGAACTTTTTCATTAATATTAAGGTTGACTCAAAATGATTTTGGACTGGAAGTAAAATAAGATACAAACAAAAGTTAACTTTTTTTACACTGATTTCATGCATCACCCGGATCCTGGAGGATTTTTTATATAAATTATACTCTTCAAATACTAATGACAAGTAACAAATAACCTATCTCTTTACACTGAATTTTAAAATTATCATAATTTACTAAGAACCTGAAATTTGAATGCATTAAATTTGAAAAAGAGACATTTTCACTGCAAAATCAAAATTTTACCAAGTATTATTGGTGCATTTTCTAATGCAAACGTCATGTTACACTGGAAATACCACAAAACTAACCTACAAGTAACATTTTAGCAAGAAACAGGAGCTTGTTTTAAGTCAATAATTTCTTGATATTGATGAAAACGTATAGTTATAAGTGAAATAATTTCCCAGCATAACAAGACATATTTCCCATATCGTCAACTTTCAAAAAGTCTTTTTTTGTTTTTGCCAAAATCCCTTTAGGCAAAAAAAAATCACTTAGACCATTATTTTAGGCATGTGACAATATTATAAGTTAAAGTGTGAGGAAAACGAACAATAAAATGATAAACTAATAACATTGATTCATTTATAGTAGTGGTAAAATTTGTAATCAGAATTAAAATTATTCAGAAAGCTAAAAATTGGCTTGCAGTTGATATTGAAAACCCTTTCCACACCCGTTCGATGCTTTGTGTCATCAGCATTACAAATTTATCAGTTTACAACATTAAATATTAAATATTATTAAGAAACTAAAATAAACACCACTAGTCTCGACACTGAACCGCGGGGAACCTCATAAACAACCTCCAAACAAATTATTTTGGTAATTTGTTTAAATGTTTAAATTTCACTAGAAACAGTTTTACCATGATTAAACATGATTTGTTTTCTTTGATAGTGCACTAACCCACATCTCTCTGCTGCAGGAATGCACTCTCCTATGAGCGGCCTCGGCGGTGGAGGAGCAGCCGGAGGCAACACCTGCACCTTCTCCAGCAGCTCTCTGAATGCTCTCCAAGCCATCAGCGAGGGAGTCGGGAGCTCGCTCCCCTCCACTCTGACGTCCCCCTCAGCAGCCCACAAACCAGACAGCTCTCCCAGCATCCATTCCTCCTCCCAGCCCAGTCATCAAGCTAAACCAGGACAAGATGGCTCCAAAAGTCCGGCCGGGGGCTTGGGGCCCGGACCCGGAGACCACCACCTCCCGGTGCACCACCACCATCATCAGCATCCTCAGGCGGAGAGTTCTGCAGAGCGACCAGACAGCCAGGCAGCTACTGCAGCTAAAGAGTGTGGAGAAGCGAGCGGCGAGGCGGGGATGGCGGGCGCAGACCCACCTCGGAGGCTGCCGGACAGCAAAGGACACAAGAAGTTGCTGCAGCTGTTGACTTCCCCAACCGAGGAGCTGGGGATCAGTGGAAGCGGACCTACGGGCCCAGCCGGACCTCCTCCACCAAACAGCAACGGCGCTTCAGCGGGGTCGGACAGCAAAGAAGCCACTGGCGGGATGACCAGCCCTTCCTCCACAGGGGTCTCCTCCTCCTCAGCCAGCGGCGGCGCGGGGCCAGCAGCTGGCCAGGGCGGCGCATCGGCCTCAGCTCACTACACCGGGTCGCTGCAGGAGAAGCACAAAATTCTCCACAAGCTTCTTCAGAACGGCAACACTCCGGATGAAGTTGCTAAGATCACAGCAGAGGCGACAGGGAAAGTGACGCTCGGAGGCCAGGAGGGCGGCGAAGGTGCAGCTGGAAGCTCGGCGGCCGGGTCGGGCCCTGGGTTGATTGCGGACCCCAAACAGGAGCAGCACAGCCCGAAGAAGGAGAAGACCCACGCTCTCCTCCACTATCTCCTCAACAAGGACGACTCCAAAGAACAAACAGACGTGAAGCCCAAACTTGAAGATCCAGAAGGGAAAGGTCTTTCTGGAGCCGGCGGCGGCGGCGGCTGCCCTGCGGCGGAGCATGCTGAGAGCAAGATCAAATCAGAACCTCCTGATGATGTAAGAGCATATTTCTATTAAATGATAATGACTTTTATAGATATTTACAAAAATAAAAATAACTGCTCTATTTTTAAAATTTAGTTGCACAACCTGGAGTCTATTCTGGGCGATCTCAGGGGTTCAAGCTCCGACTTTTACCCTGATCAGACTGGAGGTGCCGGGGCAAACAACACAGGAAACAAACCACAGGGGTGCCTTGATGACGGCCTGCAGGGTAAGCAGTTCAAGCACTAAATAACTATGAGAAGTGACAGTTTCAGACAGGGTGGGTGTTGTAACATCACATGTAATGATATCAAAACAAAATGCCACTGAAACTGCATCTGGCACCATCAGAGGCTGTCTTTTTGGATCGCTTTCTTCCTAAAGCAAATGTCATGTCTTTTTCAGTTGTGTCTTTTTGAAACTGGTACTTTTATACCAATAAACTGAAAAAACAGACTTAACATAAATTGAAAGAGACAACCAGCCCTGTTCTCTAGTTTATAATTGGTCCTACTGGAATACAGCATTTTAGTCTGAGAAAAATATTGTTTGCAGATGTATAATGTTGAAGTGGTGTTTTAGAATTGCATTGCTGCTCGGTTTACAGTACAGAAAATTCATTATATCTTCCTTATCTGCATAAATAAGTGTGTGTAAATGCAGTAATGTTAAAATGAGAGTGAGTGCATGTCACTATCTACGCCGTAAGTATTCATATCCAATTTTTTGCCATGTTAAAACAAGAAATCCCAATACATTTTATTGGAATTTTATTGATTCAAATCACAATCAGTTGTGTTAATCACACAACAGTGGACGAAAGATGACACATTTTATCAGTCTTTTATTTATAAAAGTCTCAAAAAGTGAGACTTCAAATAAATCTCCAACTGTATTGAGGTATGTCATGCCACAGCATAATGCTGCCACCACCGTGTAGTGGAGATGATGTGTTCAGGGTCAGGTGTATTAGTTGTAAATCCTGTTTTAGTTAGCTCAGTTATTTTCATTCAGTTAATTTTATATGATTTCATTCTAGCGGGGTTAAAATCCACATTTTAAGACTTTTTCTAATTTCTAACAACATTCGAAAGCTGTTTAGGATTCACCTTCTACTTCACAATTATGTATTACTTTTCTAGTTTATCTCCTATAAAAACAATAGAAAAGACCAATGTATTTGGTTTTAAGGTGAAAAAAATTGCAAGGATTAGTAATTGTTTTGCAAGATGTTGTATGTATGTAATATTTAAGCAAGGTTCAGTTTTTCTGAAAAGGTTTTTTTTCTCTTTTTTTGCTTGCTCTGTCCAGGGAGTCCAGTAATGGGTCCAGGACCTCGAGGGCCCTTCCAGAGGACCATGTCCTTGGATGGGAAGCCACTGGGCGGGCCTGGAGGGGCTGTAAGACGTCCGATGCTCATCAAGCAGGAGAACATGATGGGCAGCCCAGACAGCTTCCCAGGAAACATGGGTGTGTGTCTCAGCATATTTCCTCTCTATTGTTTTTTTGCCTCTCCCTCACTGGTATCTGCTCTCAGATTCAATTAATTGCATTACACTTTCTTGTAAACAGTCACACACACACACACACACACACACAGTCTTTTATTAATAAAAATCTGAAAAAGTGTGGGTTCAAATAGATCTCCAAGCATTTTGGGATAAGTTGTAGCTCAACATGATACTGGAACTCCAAATCCAACTACAGTTGGACTTACATTTTAGTGACCAAGACCAGAAAACTGATCAAAGATTCCAACTAGGGATGCAAAAACGATTTATTTTTTCGCCAACCAGCAGAGGGCAGCACTGGTCATTCTGGTCAGCTGGTCAGCGCAGCCAGTTGATACAGAAATAAAGATGGCGGGGCCTTACCAGAGCAGGAAATTGCCGAACTGCATAACTTCAAGCAGCATCAACTTTTCAAACAAAAGTTACTGGTGTGTTACGAAGGCGAGGATGTGATGGCAAAAAAACAGAATAGTAGAGAAAACTTGTTACGTGGTGAAAAAGGAACATGTTGCCAATAAGCAAGGTTGATTGTGAGTTAAATAATGCGCTTCATGGAGTGAAGTTTTAACATTTTGTCAACAGCAACCACAGGTGGTACTTCTGTTCATGGGGAATTAAGTGTATCACATATTTTATTCTTTTAATTTCTTTTTGCTTCTATTCAGCAACTTTCTGTTTTGTTCTATTTTATAAATAAGTTTAATAATGTGAGAAAACCACCATTTTCCATTTATTCAGCCAGTATTTAATACAACTGACATGAAATAATGAATTTGTGTTTTTTTATGGAATTATGGTCGGCCCTCTAGACACAAGAGAAAACTCAGGTTTTTAAGAAATGGACGCTTATCAATTAATCATTAGTCAATGGATAAGATCAGTCAACTTTAGATTAACTCTTTAATCGATAACTTGCAATCCTAATTCCAACTAATGCTCTTCTGTCATTTGTGCATATCCAGGGCCAATGAATAGAGGCGCAGGCCCCCAGAGGTCTCCCATGGGGGGTTCTGGGGACTGGAAGCCCCGTTCCAGCATCAGCCCTGTGAGTTCAGCAGGACATCCATCCATGATGCGCCCAGGCATGGAGTACAACAACGGGAAGAGCGTGATGTCAGGACCCATGGTCAGCCGCTCCAACAGCGTGCCGGGCAACAGGTCGATGCTGCAGCAGCAGCTCATGGATATGGGTACGCTGCTCAAACTGTCGCCTTGTGGTGATAAGTAAAAAACTGAGAATATGGGAGAGATTCAAAACTGCAGAGAAACAACTTGGTATCCAACCCAGTGGATCAGTGGTAAAGATGCATTTCTGGGTACTGAAACTTCTTGGAAACCTTCAAAGTTTATTTCATATTGGTCAGAAACTGTTTCCACGGGTTAAAGGTGAACGATAGAGTAGGACAACCAACGATAACAGAAGGTGAAATTGTATTTCTAATCGATGCACAGGCTCCAATAATCCATTTATGAATCATTTAGTATATCATGGTTTAAAACACCTACAGTTTTTTCTTTATTCTTGCATTTTTTTTTGCAGAAATTGGACTTTCGTTGCAGAATACCTACTAAAACCTCTGTTTCTTGTTCACTATTAACTTCTTTTGTCTTTCTTTACTGGTTTAGGAGGTTCTTCTGATATGGGCATGGGTATGAGTCCCTTCAGCCAGCAGGGCCAGCCCAGCCAGTCCCCATCCTGGCATGAACCCATGATGAACATGGAGGGAAACAGGTGGGTGGATCATTTATCATGAGTTGCATTGCTCATGATAATTTCGTAAATTGGAAATATGAAAATAAATTTGCTTGATGGAAACACGACCATTTTGAAAACTAGGATGAGGTGGTTTATTAGCTGTATCAAAATTTGTGTATTTTGCCAAACTGCAACTTTTTTTCGCTTCGACAACTGGATGTTACTACTGGCAGAAATGACAAAGAAAACGACAAGAAGTGGTAGGAAGATGCTGATGCGACATGTTTGAGCAAACTTATTCCCATGTGACTTTAATTGTGTTTCTAATTTAATGGAAACATCGCAGTTACAAAATAATTTTTTAAAACTTTAGCGCACTATTTAAAAAAAAAAATTGCACACATTTGTAATGTTTTAATGGAAGCTATAGTTTGCATTCATATCTAACCGACAGACGTGATTCAAACCTTTTTATTTTTTTCTGTTTGCATGATGCAGACGCCAGTTTGGCAACCCCTTAGATGATCTTCTGGTTCCTCCCACCACCAGTGAGGGTCAGAGCGATGAGAGAGCGCTTCTAGACCAGCTGGATTCGCTGCTGAACAACACGGACGGCATCGCTCTGGAGGAGATAGACCGAGCTCTTGGTATCCCAGACCTTGTCAGCCAGGTAAGATGTCAGAAAGAGCCACACTGCAGCGTAGTGCTCCCTGAAAGTGCTGCAACGGGAGGAAAAGATTATTTGTCATAGTGTGAGTCGCGACAGACCATCATATTAATTTTTGCATTGGATATTTCAGTCATGACTCAGTGTGTCTAGGCTGTCGTCTCACTGAAGGGAGATAGATGAGCCTTAAGGAGTCCGTCTGTGCTGCTTAGAAAAAGGCAATTACTGAGCCGACCAGGCGGAGATGAATCAATTAAACTGAAAAGTTTGACAAACTTGTCTTTGTCCTCCTTGTCTTGTGTGCTGCAGACCCAGGGAGCAGAGCAGCAGCTGGAGCATTTTGGAGGACAGGACCCATCCATGCTGCTTGACCAAAAGCCTCTGTATGGAGCAGGCTATCCCGGACCCCCTGCTATGCCGATGCAGTCTGGCTACGGAGGGAACCCCATGCAGGGGCAGGGCCAGCAGGCCGGGTTTGGGCCCATGCTCTCACCGATGGGCCAAGGCGGGAGCTTTCCCGGTATGGGTGGGATGGGCGGCATGGGGCATCCTCGAGCCAACATGATGCGACCCAGGATGATGAACGCCAACAAGCCCATGAGGCTGCAGCTGCAGCAGCGGCTCCAGGGACAGCAGGTAGGACGCCATGCTGAACATACGCAACGATCAGTTACAGCTTTGGGAGATTTCGGTATAAGGTTTTTTAAATTTTATGTTATTTATTGACTCCTTGAGACGTACCGTCTCATTTTCAAGGGGCTCGTTACAAAATAATAATTAAAAAAAACAATAATAGCTTTAAGGTGAAATCCCCAACGAACAATTTCTTTCCTAATTCTGGGTGTAAAAAAAAAGTAACTGATCAGTAAGTCTCAGGCTATGTTGTGAACTAAATAGGATTAAGTTTTGTTTTAAAAATAGTGGAAAATTAATATAAGTATATTTAAAAGAAATTCGGTGTCAGTCAGTCTAGAAAATGGTGCAATTAATTTAGATTATTATTCAGGTTTGAATAAACAGGAAGAAGGAAAGTAGAGCTTGAAAGATTTTCATCTATGCATCCATCTGTTTGTCTTTTCATCCATCCATGGTTTTATTTTCAAACAATAGATTAAATTTATTATTATACAGGCTTTGCTGATAATTTTTTTGTTAAACTTTTTTCCTGATTAAATCAGCAGATGTATTTTTAAATTATCCAATGTACATGGTTATGCATTCAATTTTTGTTTTGTTTTTTTGTATTTAGTTGTACCATCGTGATTAGCTGCAACTATCCTCTCCCTGTAATCTATTACTTGAATTTAGAGAAAAATATCTTTTACATTAGTCTTTTGGACTAATTAATTGCCAGAAAGTTTAAATATTTCTGTATGTTATTTCCTCTATTTTCTAATGTGTATTTATTTATTTATTTTTGTCAAGTTTATGAATCAGACACGGCAGGGCATGGCGATGAAGATGGAGAACCCAGGAGGGAACCCTGGCATGAGGCCTGGCATGCAGCCTGGCATGGGAGGACAGGTAGATTATTGAAATTACTTTTGGAATATCGCAAAATAAAGTCTATTTATGGTAATTTTACCAATAAATAGGATAAATATGATTTCCATACGACAAATGTCTCCTTTAAATGATTCAAATCTTCTTAAATGTGTGTAAAACATAACCAAAACATCAGAGTAAACACAATATTACATCTGCTTTGTGCAGCAGGGCTTCCTAAATGCTCAGATGATGGTTCAGCGTAACAGAGACGTTGTCAACTTGCACATGAGGAGGCAGCGCATGATGATGCTGATGCAGCAGCAACAGCAGCAGGCGGCAGCAGCCGCTGCAGCAGCTGCAGGGGGGTTCAGTCCGCCTCCAAACGTCACGGCTCCCGGGGGCATGGACAGCCCCATGGGGGGGCCAAACATGGGCCAGCCGGGACCGCAGCAGTTTGGCTACGGTGGGAGCTACGGTGAGTTTAGTGAATGCTGCTGCTCTCTTGTGGTGGATCTAAGCTGTGCAGCAAACTTTTGGTAAAATTAATTATTCACAGAGGACCTAATGAAGTTAAATGTTATCTTTGGTGTCTGATGTTTGATATCTTCAGTGTGTAGAAGGAGAGAGCTGAAGGTTTAGGGTTTTTTTCAGCAGGCGTGACCCAGCAAGGTGACCCCTCTTTTGGCCCATCAGGTGGAAGTCCGCCTAATGCCATGATGCCAGGCCGCATGGGGCCTCAAAACCCCATGATGCAACAGCACTCACAGGGGGGGCCTATGTACCCAGGCGCTGACATGAAAGGCTGGTCACAGGGCGGCATGGGACGCAACAGGTACGACGCCATCACTTATCCTGATGATTTTCACTGGATAGTCCTATAGACTTGGTTTGATTGGGGACCAAAACTGCAACGTTTGTTACATTTTCAGCTGGTGCAGCTTACTTTCCCACTGCACTGTCAATCAAACCAAACCCTTTGGAAAAACCTGGTTAGCCCCTCATCTGTGTACTAAAAACCATCGAAGAAATGAGAGCAAATTCCTCCTTCACAGAATGTACACAAAAAGCAAGTAGCATCAGATTTGATCAGTTGTAGGATTTCTCTCGTGTGTGGCAGAAAACCATAAGCCACTTCTCCCTCTATCGGCAGACTCAAGCATTTGTTTTGCTTGTATTTACCCAGAATGCCCTTTGTTTCCTGCTTTTGGAGCGGTCTCTGGAGTTCATTGAGACCTAAGTTTGTAGGTGGATCAGACTGAGCACCTCCCCAGTCAAACTGAACTTTCTAGACAAACGAACTGTAGTTTTACTAAAGCGGACTAAACAGGGCTGGTGTGAATGCACCCCTACTTAAATCCTGTCTGTATTAAATTTTTTTTATCTCCAGTTCATACCCTCAGCAGCAGTTTGGGCCGCAGGCATCGCTTGGTCAGCAGCAGTTCGGACAGCAGGGAAATCCTGGGCAATACGGAGGCATGATGATGAACGGCGGCATGCCGGCCAGCGGGGGAGGCGGTCACATGGGACAAATGGGGATGAACCCAATGGTGATGGGGCGCATGCCTATGGGTCCTGATCAGGTATGTGCAAAGAGTGGGAGTCTCAATACTGAAAGAACATTAATTGTTTATTCTGAGGATGGTTTACACATCTGAATGCATCTCAGAAGGATATCAACAAGAGGAGTGCCACAGGGATCTATTGTTGTCCCTCTGCTTTTCAAAACTAAAACATGCTAATAATACATTTTAAATTAAAATCAGTTTTAGCTTCACATACACTAAAAGTGGCTAGAAAAAAATCCATCCTGGCTGGATAATATAATGATATTAACAAACACATTTCTGTTGTCACACAGGAGCAAATAAATAAATAATATTTGTACTGTTAGTCTAATTCTGTTGCGAAACTCCAGTGCAATTATTGCATGAAAAAACTGCTAAAACCTGCATTTGTTGTTACATTTTTATCTAAAAACATTAGTTGGTTCGCTATGATTTTCAGCCAAAGTGTTTGACAGTTACTTGTGGTTCTGGAGATCCTTGTTATTGATAGTAAAAAATGTCTTCTTGGTCTCAATCTTTCTTAACAAAGGGATCCATTTTATAAGCTTAGATAAAAATATTTTGTTTGTTTTTTTGGGTTTTTTTGTTCAAATATCTAATTTCTGTCTCCTTTTTTTGCTACATCTCAGCATGACAATCATTTTTCTTCAGATACAGGAATCAATAATCTTTGCTGCTTTGCGATGAACTCTGCATGTTTTTATTGGTGGGTTTCTCTTTAAATGCTCACACTCTGCTCTCTTCCCCCTGATGATCCAGAAATACTGCTGATGAACGCGCCAGAAGCTTTTGTCTCACTGTGATCTCCACCCAGATTTGGCAGACGGCTTCTGAGCTGCAGTGTGTGTGGAAATAAACCAGGCGTGTTATGATCCTCCGTGTAGCGCCACATTCCCACCAGACGGGGGAGTGAACTTCCCTCTGGAATGATGGCCAGTAATGTCAGTCTCACCGCCAGAGGAAAAACAAGACAGACTGTCACATGAAAACACACAGCCTTCCTAAAAATCTGACAAACTGTTTATCCATCATGCACAGAGAGACGGACATGAATTTAATGTTCCTCCCTTCCTGAGCAGCCAGTGTTCCTCAGTATATCCTTTCATTGGACCAAACGGTGAAGCTACATTATATGGACAAATGTATTTAAACAGCCTCTGTTTTGTTGAATGTATCATGAAGCTATATTCAGATGTAAAAATGTCGATTCTGAACTTTCCATCCGCCATCGCTCTGCTGCTCCCGTAGGATCCCTGCAGACACGACCAGCAGCTAAAGAGCCGTCGGGTTGTGACGCTCACATGAATGTTATTAAGAAGTAGCATATCGTCTCGTCGTCCAGGATGCCGCTGAGTAGGATCGAACTAACCCGTTGGCTCGTTGCACTTTAAGGAAAGCCAACATCAAACGGATTGTGGCAATTTAGAGGCCTTTATTCATGAATTACTAAATAGCCTCAGAAATTTCCTCTTTTTTTCCATTTACATTCTTTAAGATTGGGTAAACTTTGCAGGTTTTGCTCCTCAGTGGGAACCAGAGAAGAGTTATGTTTATAAGAAGATGAATTAAGATTTTAAAATTGCTCCTAAAAGGGTAACTTTCCTAATGTTTTAGAGATTTTTGAAGTAATCTTTTTGCAATTTAATTATTACTATAAGTGGAGATATTCCTTGACAAGTTTAAACCACTTTATGGCAACCATGCCGTTTCCTCCGCAACTCATACAAAATGTGGATCCATCCTTGAGGTTCCTTCTAGAAATATTAATAAATTCAAACTGCACATTCATCTAATAAAGATGCACAAAAACCCCAGACTGTTTTACACCTCACCAAGACAAATTAGTGGTGAGCCAGTCAGAAGCTAATATCTGATCTTTTAAAGTTGCAATGATAAAAAAGAAAGTTCAGAGCTGCAAATCCAGTCCAGGTTGTTACTATAAACTAAGCTAATTATCTTCACAGAAGTTCGATCCACTCGCACTACAAAACAAAGTGCTAGATGATCGTATTGGACTCAAATATCGAGCAATAATCCTTCCTCCCGGTTTCCCTCTGAGGACAACACTGACACATTGTTCACCCAAAGATTGGTACCGCAGTATTTAGCTCGATGTCTTGTTTGGAACATTTTATTCCTCTTCTTTTCTGTAAATATGATCTGTAAATATGCTTCAAATGTACTATATATAAATATATTTATGCTTTTCTAGCTCACATACTGTTTTTTGCACAGATTGTAAGGCTTGATATTTAAAGGTGTAATTTTCTTATTCTGTCATAGGTCAGCTCTTCTTTTCGATACATTAATTGGGAGGAAAATGGCTGTTTTTTGGAAGCAGTACATGTATATTTCTTTGATATACTGCCATTTTCACGCTGTCTGGAAGCACTTTTTTTATTTCTAATCCTTAAATCATGAACCTCTTCCTATTTTCCTAGAATGTAGTCGGAAAGCATACAGGTGCTAGTAGGTTGTTACGCTTTTTTAAATAAGTTATTTTTCTTTTTAAAAAATAAGAATAAAAAAAAAAAAAGAAATATGTCTATACAGCAAAAGAAGTGACACATGATTGTGTTGTTCTGTGGGCCCAGATCTCTTGCCAATCAATCCTCTCCTGAGGTGCTTCAAAAATCCGTTTTCAGACATTTGGTAGTTTTAACTCAAATTCAGGCTACAAAAGGAGGAATTTAGATCATAATTTTATCCATAATTCTCTTGGTTTTTTTTGTCCTGTGGAGGTTTTTGTTGAGAAATCTACCTTTGAATACACGCTCAGTCCAAAGATTTCTGTTTGTCATCCTGCAGTGCATAGAAGCAGCTCAGTAGATTGTGTGTGTGTGTGTTTTTTTTACTGTTGCATATAATGTAAGGGGAGCAAAAGTTGGATTCCGTATAAAATACTCTGATCTAGTTGAAATAGAGTAGAGAGGTTGTCCGGTTCTGCTGAGGTGGTTTAAATCTTTTTCTTTCTGTGAACCTTACAGCCAGTTGATTTTTATGTGGTGCTTACATTCATCAAGAATGTCCCTTTGAGTTGGAGAAGAGGTTTTATTCATGATTCGTGTTATTTTTATGTCAAAACAACTGGAATTGGCTGGAATTGAGGAAAAATAAATATTAAAAACAGGGAATGTTGCTCTTCTTTTGACATCGCAGGAGCAAATCTGGAAAACACACGATCATGATCACAGGATGTAAAATACTGTTGGGTTTTGTTTTCTTACCTTGTTTCTTGATGTTAATATTGATGTAAATACAAATTTATATTTAAACATTAAAATGTGTCTGGTGTGATTTTTTTTTTTTTCCCCAAAAAACAACACAAAATCTTACCAAATATGTTTCGTCTCGTTCCTACTGCAAATATCTTAGTTCACTTGAAATAAGACAAAATTAACTGACAAGTAACTTTTTAGCAATAAAATAAAAATACAAGCTTGTTGCTTGTTTTAAGTCAGTGATACCTTAATATTCATGAAACGTACTAGGTCCAATAGCAAATTATTTCACCATATTGAGGAATCTATATTAAGGAATTATTGACTTAAAGGGGACCTACAAGAGAAAAATTCACTTTTTGGATGTTTTTGTCCTGTTTTGGTTTCGATGGCTTCTAAAAATACTAAAACATTTTTTTTTTAAAACAAAAAAAACTCCTAGCCACTTTTTGGCAATAAGTTAATGTTTTTTGGTGTCTGGAAAATGAGTAATTTCAAGATCCTCCCAATTTTGAAATGGACAACCAACAAGATTGTTGAGTCATTGAATCGTTACCTAGCAACCTGAGTTGCCATGTGTTTGGTCAGCTGGTTTTATCACTGTAAACGTTGTGCAATGGCTGCTGGAAAAGAGAAGAGCTTTGTTGTTGACTTTCCATCCAGAAATCCCTTGCTGCTGTTGGTTGTGCAGGAGGCTCTGCTTCTGCTTTTCAATGTAGTATGGCTGTATGTATAGCAATATAATATGTTTGCAGCTATTTTCACGTGCGAGTGCAAACGTTGAGTTTGTGGGCGTGTTGCCAGCACATTTGGCTTTAAAGTAACAAGAGACCCTAAAGCAGTTCATTCTGAAAGGAGCTCAAAAGAGGCAGAAGTGACCAGTTTTGTCTTATTTAAAGCGTACTAAGATATTTGAACTAGAAGCTGGATCAAAAATTGTTGGTATGATTGTGTGTTTTTACAGTGTAGTGCTGGATAAGTCTGTAACTTTTGTAACTATTCCTTTCAGGAGGAAAAAACTGCAAAAAAAAAAAAACCTTGGCCAGGATTAAAAGGGACCATGAGTGTGTTTGAGTGGATGAGGGGCTATCAACATGTGAAGGGGATGAGAGTGTGAAAAAAGTCTGAGTCATTGTCCATGTTGTTGTCTACAGCCTCACTTTCATCTCCTCATTTCCTGTCCCTCCTACATGTGAGACCCGCTCTCCTTTCTTGTATTTTCCCCTCTTAAATGATCTTACACCACTCTTCAAGGACTTCTAAAACTCCTACAAACCTGACCCTATGTTCAGAAGCTGCTGTGTTTTTTAATTTTTATAAACACTCTGATAGCTCTACTACTTTTGAAGTAGTTTTAAAAAATACAAACTATCTTTCTATCATAGACTGACATCTGATACTCATTCACTCATGCACTGCCCTTGATAAAAGACCAATTTAAACATTTGCTGTAATTCTATATACCAGATCAAAATTAGTTTGTTGGAGATTTTTGTACTGTAAATCACCCTCCTTCTGTTTTACACGTATGCTGTTCAATTCACATGAACATCAAACAAACCTGTTTGAAATAACAATGAAATAAAAGAAGCTGCAATAACCTGATTGCATAAATATGCACAACATTAAACAAAAGCTGTTTGCACCTTATGATTTAATTTAAACATTTAATCGTCTGTGTTTAAAACTTATCCTCAATTACCAAAAATATGATGAAGGATTTTTTCTTTTATTTTTGCCATCATGTTTTTTTTTCTGGCTGATGTTGTTAGTCATGAAAATGTCAGAATATGTGGAGGGAGTTACAGATTAGGGTGATGGTAAGGAGGCCTTCCAGCTTTAAACACTTGGAGTTTATTATTCAAAGTGAATCTATACATAAACATGCAAAAGGCTGGTCAGATGATTCACTGGGAACTTTGTTAGAGTGTTTATTTCAAAGTCTCTAAAGAAGATGCTAAATGAAAAATGTCTAAACTGAAAACACAGAATCCATATTTAAAATCCTGCTAAAGAAATTATTCACCAGACTCAAAATTAACCTACTTTTGTGTCCATAAGTCCAGGAGAAAACCTTTGGAGTCACCATGTCTCTGGAATAATGTTCTATTAAAATGTTTTTATACACATCTTTTCCAGCAATACCAATTTTCTCTGGTTTCTTCATCATTTCAATGCATTGAGGATATGAAATGTGTTTATCTTTGCAGAATATTTTCAGTGCTTCAAAATACTTCACACAAAATGTGTGGAAATTTGTGTTTGGTTGATTTCTTTGTTCGTCTAATGAAGTTTGTTCACACTTAGTCCATACAATTTTGACTTAAGTTCATATTGACAGAAATGAGACTAATACTGGTTAAACAATGGAACGACATCCCACAGCAATGTGTGACTAGAATAGAAAGGTAGAGCCAGTTTATTATGGATTTTTTTTTTTTTTTACTTTATATCATGTTGTACTGTTATTCCCTCATCAAAATCATATCTGTACTGTTGCTTTGATTCTGAGGAATTCTTGAAACTCTGCTATTAACATTAGCTCCTTCTTAGAGCTGCGGTCTCCAGCCAAGCCTCTTCCCACTCAGCTCCTCCAGACTAGCGGCAGCAGCAATTAGCAAACACCTGTTGGAACTGCGAGTCTTCAGAGCTCATTATACCATCAACTTCTCAGTGCAACGCTGGTAAGAACGATAGTAAATGGCATAATGGAGAAACATTTTTGTAATTTTGTGCTGAAGGTGGAGTGTTGGAAAGAGAGGAGGCTTCATAAAGAGACATAGATCCAATTTTAAGTTTCTTTTAAGACATGTTCGATATTCACAGCATTTTTTAACAACTGAAGGAAACATAGTTGTGCTGTAAAATGGCGCTATGTGTCTGGAAAATACAAAATCCACCCCACTCTTTTAATAAATTAATTGTAGGTCTTGTTATATCAATCATCCTGTACAGAAAATATCCAAAAAATGAGACAATGGCAGAAAAAGCTGTTATGCATTTTTCCTGCAAAAGCAGTCAATAAGTAACTGCTTATTATCAACTTACGTCACATAAGTAATATATATTTTCTGCTAAATACGTATTAAATCAGGTGAGTTGTTTGATTCATTTAGTGAACATGTATTTTTATGACTCTCTCTATCAAAGGGTTCAACAGTTCCGTGTTATGGTTTCAGTGGGGTGGGGGTTTCCTTTGTGCGCGTGCTGCGGAGGCAGGGTGGAGCTGAGGGCGGGATGCTCCGACAGGAACAGACGCACCGCCTGTCGATTGGACCAGAAGCGGAGAGAAGGAAAGCGCCGTGAGAGTCCGCCGGAGCTTAAAGACTTTGCGTGGGATTTTTGTTTTTATTTTCCTCCAGGACGGGAGGTTTGGAGGCACCTGTCCGCTTGAGCCGCATTTCCCTACAAACTCCGAGCGAGGCTGAAGCATGGACGCGGTTTTACCCTCATTGTTACCATTAATATTATAGGAGGTTTGTGCGACCGCTGCGCGTAAAGTTATCCTTCCTTTCTCTCGTCTCGCTGCTTAGTTTTGGGTTTTCCACCGAGCTTTATGAGTTCGCCGCTGTTTCTGGGTCAGCTGCTCGGGGTCCCGCTAGAAATAATGCCCCCCACCATGGAGAAGGACACAACTTACACCAAGATCTTCGTCGGCGGGCTGCCCTACCACACCAGCGACGCCTCACTTCGGAAATATTTCGAGACTTTCGGGGACATCGACGAGGCGGTGGTGATCACGGACAAGCAGACGGGGAAATCCAGAGGATACGGCTTTGTGAGTTGATATCTGTTTTCAGCCGATATAAAAAAAAAAATGACGCAGATTGACTTTGCTGACTGCAAACTGATTTCTTAAATAGTGTCTCAGCTCCTGTCAGGGCCTCCTCCACATACACACACACACACACACGCATACACTGCCACTTTGTTTAAGCAACAACCGCATGCAGCGTGTCAGATGCTGGCGGTCACATGCTGGCGGCGTGAGGAGCAGGTTATTTCTTGAAAGTGTGTCATTAATTATCCCCGTCCTCCTAAACTACAAATGAGCTGCAAAAACACTCCGCTTTGTAAAAGCAGCTGCAGCTGTTGGCAGATGTCTCTGCTGGGGGAGAGGAGGGAGTCTTCAGTCTCAGAGGTGTGACATGTCGGTTGGCTGTGCGAGATAAGGCTGATGTAGTTTCATTATGACTTCCTCCTCCTCCTCCTCCACACCATCTCTCTCTTTCTGCCAGATTTGGGTGTTTGTGAGTTTCTGAAAGTGATAAAAAAAAAATGAGAAGGAGTTGTGGGTATTGCGCTTCCTCTCGGTTGGGCTGATCATTTGTCTCTTAAAGAAAGAGTATTGTGTGAAATTGACTTTTTTTTTTTTTAGCTTTATATCATGCTGAAATGTTATTCCCTCATCAAACATACTTGGAGTGTTGCTTTTATTTGTTCATGAATGCTTGAGAAAACCTTGAATCTCCTGGAGGGTTCAGCTCCTCCAGAATAGCGGCAGCAGCAGTTTGCAAACACCTGTTATAGAAACTACTTAGTGCAAAAATGTTGTCAAAGGCTTAATGGGGGAACATTGGTGGAAAGAGCAGGGGCTTCTTAAAGAGACAGAGACCCAATTTCAAGTCAAATTTCTTTGAAGTCATGTTTGATATATAAAGCATTTTTAAAACAACTGAAGGAAGCATAATTACTTGATTGTGCTGTAAAATGATAGCATGTGTCAGAAAATTACATAATACTGCTTATCTAATGATTTAATGCGATTATACTGGAATCACTTTTTACCAGTCGGCAGTTTTGCATCATAGGGTTGAATTGGGATGTTTGTCTTTGAATCTCATGCTGACTTTATGACTGGATTGCAGTAAAATTAGAAAAATTGATTTACGAAAATTGCAAAGTCAAATTTCTTTTAAGTCATGTTTGAAATATATAGGCTTTTTATAACAACTGAAGGTATCATAATTACTTGATTGTGCTGTAAAATGGAAAACACATAATACTGCCCCTTTAAAATGATCTGCAAAACCAAATGCTGGTATGTTTTTCGTTTCACTGCCCCACTTCGTGGTGGTAGAGCCATCTGCAGCTGTGGTTTACCTTGTATATGAAGAGTAGCAGCTCTGTGGATGTTTGTTAACCTTCATCGGCTCGCCCAGCTTCCATCTGTTCCCTCCTCAGCTCGCTCCCTCAAGGTAAATTTCTGTATCTCATCCTCCTACCCACCACAGATCAGCCCATGCCGGACCCGATGCCTGGCATAAAAATGCAGATTCCTCCTCTCATCAGGCAGACAGGGGGTCCTGTTTCGCTTTTACACAAAAACAAAAAGAGAGAGGAAGAGAGACTGAATGATTTTCTGAACAGATAGGAGTCTAGTGGTTGTAAAACGTTTTCTGTTGGTTGCAACCACAACTTCAGAGTCAACACAGGAATTTACCAACTGATGCAAATGATTCAAACACTTTCACTTTCAATAAAAATCTTAAAGGTGCGGCATGTATGTGTATTCAGGTCATGCTTTATAAAAGCACCTTTAATGCAAGTTCAGCTCCAAGTCTTTTACAGATATTTTTGCCCATCTTTCTTTGCCAAATTCCTCAATCTCAGTCATATTAGATTGAAACTGTCTGTGATCATCATTAGGAAGTTTTGCCACATATTCTCATTAGTATGGACATACAGTACTATCTCATTGATATTCTTTGATCTAAACCAGGGATGTCCAATTGTTTTGCACTGTGAACGAAAATAACCAAACTGAAAGCACTCGGTTGGGGCGTCTTTTGCTACAATGAAAATGCAAAATAGTTTTATCGTCAATCTTTGTTTTTTATGATTTAAACATGCAATATTTTCATGAAACAAAGTAGGAAAGAATCATTTATTGCAGCTTATTTAATTAACGACAGGAGTGAAGGTTTCTAACTTTTTGTTTTATATTGTTTTGGTCTTGAAAATGTTTTTTTGTCTAATCTCAGCAACAAAAATGAAAACATTTTCCACTTCGATAATATTAAAATTGAAAGTAAAAAACATGGTTATTAAAAGAAATAAGACTTTCCCAACATTTTCCATGTATAGAAAGCTTTTATCTGCAAAAGCTCCATTTTCAGTGATTTAAACTGCACATCAATTTATGCCAAGGGCCACAAATGGCCCCCCAACCTCATATTGGAAACCCCTGATATAAACCATTCTGCTGCAGCTTTGTATGTTTAAAGTTGTCCTACTGAAACATGAACTTCTACCCCTGTTTTAATTACAGGATACAGGCTTTTTTCTATTTGTAGCTTCAGTAATCTTCCTTTTAAGTCTGACCAGCTCCAGTGCATGCTGCTGCCACCACCGTGCTTCACCATAGGGGTGGTGTGTCAGGGTGTTAGTTCTCCACACTGCATTTTTAATTTACGCCAATGAAATCTGTCTTGGCCAAACTTTAAATGCTAATCAAACTTTAGCCAAACTTTTAAACATGAATCCTTAAACTTGTCCCACAGCAGTGGCTGTTTTCTTGCCAGTCGTATATAAAAGTAAAAGTTTTGGTTTTATCAGATTCTCCTAATTGCAGCTCCTCCAGACTTACCAAGGATCTTGTTGCTACTTCTCTGAATAATCTTTGCCCAATCTGTCTGCCTGATGATTGATCTGTGATATATTTAAAGTTCAGGTAATTTTTTATTGTAGCTCAGAAGTTTTATAACCCTATTCTGCTTTGAACTTCTCTACTACGTTATCTCTGACCTTTCTAGTGTGTTTCTTATTCCTGGTGCTGTTTATTTATTTATGTTCTCTTCCACAGTGTTTCCCAAAATTGAGATTGAGAATAAATAAGTGTGGAGTCTTAAGATCATCTTCAGAAATGAAACGAAATAATAAAAATCATGTCGTCTTTTATGTTGATGGTGTAAATAGAAACTAGCAAAATAGTGGCTTCTGAAACTGTTTGTGTTGTCATTGTACCTTATGTAGTGACTCAGTTGTAATTCTGGTATACTTTACTAATAATTGAGGTTAAGAAAGTCTTCCAGCGTCACTTTTTGGGTCGGAAACTGAAAAATGTGAGAACCACTGATCTAATAAGGTCTAATAAGACCCTCACAGATCATCTGTTTTGATGCTCATTGGATGTTGCATCAGATCTTTTTTAGGGGAATCAGAGTAAAGGGGGCTGACTACAAAGGCATGCTACATTTTTTAGCTTTCTTTCTCTTACAACAGATGTTGAAAACCAGATACCCCATCCAATCTAAATTTATGAATGTTCACCACCTTGTGTTGATTTATCACTGGGGTCTGCAACCTGCTGTGGCTCACCTAATGTGTTTAAAAACAGCTCTAATAACACCATATTCAAATTTTAGCAGTTTTTTATGTAATAATTGCATTCAATTTCCACTATGTTAACATTAAAAGTATGAGGGAGTTGTACTGTGTCAATTTTTTGTCATTAGTTTGAAAATTTGTCACACACACAACATAAGGACACTTATTTTCCTCTTTTTGGCAAGAAATTTTATGTTTTTCTTAATTTAAAAATTTAAAAAAAACTTTTTATAATAACACATTTATATCAGTAGATATTCTTTCAAAAATCATAAGATGTGTTTGGTCAAAAGGTCATGTAACATTTATGGCTGTAGTGAGGCTTATTGAGCTCTTTGGCGTCTTAATGCTGCAGACCCCTGGTCAAATAAAATCCAAAGGAAATTCATTGAAGTAAATGTATTTGCAGTAAGGTCACAGGCCCCCTTTTGTCTTCAGCGCGTGGCTTTAGAGAGTTTTCTGAACAGATATTGATCAGCATCATTGTTTGCAGGTGACCATGGTGGACAGGGCAGCAGCAGAGCGGGCGTGCAAAGACCCGAACCCCATCATCGACGGCAGGAAGGCCAACGTGAACCTGGCGTACCTTGGAGCAAAGCCTCGCAGCTCACAAACAAGTACGATTACAGCTGAACACGCCTTATTTCATCTGCTGGTACAAATATATAACAAGTGTAAAAGTTTTTTATACAATGATGATCATTTAAAAAACAGACAACACCCTAATAAAAGCAGGACCGATTCTTTCCTCTTCATGACAGAAGTGTATTGGTAAATTTCAGCTTGTTTAAATGAGCATGTTGTATATATTTGATCAAGTTAGTTTTTTTAATTCCTGCTGATTGATAAATATTTAGGATACATTGGCAAGGATAGGAGATTTAAGCTGATTAATATGAATATTAATCTTCATAATTTCTCTATATAAAGGGTTCACAATATCATAGAAATAATATTCTTATTTTCTTTATGATTTAACACACAAAAAAACATAACATTAGTTTTAAAATTGATTTTTGCCTCCATATCAATCTGAGAATTTAGAGTTTTGCACCTGTTTTTCTCTGGCATTAGATTGTAACATCCTTTATGCATTAAAATCCCTCACTGTGCCTTTTATGCCATTACATATTATCATAATTATTAGCTTCTCTTTGCTTTTGAATACCAAACCTTCTGTACAAGAGTGGTGGTAGTTTCACTTATCTGCATGATTTTAAAAAAAAAGGGAAAATACAGTTATTTTCTGTCGGATGCTGATATTTGCAGAAAATTATCTGCAAATAATATAAAGATAATATATAAAAAAATCACATAGTTCTCGACCTAAAGATAAAGAAAAGTAACACATTTAACTGGCATCTTCTGTTTTTGTGATGGAATAATTTGAAGTAAATATTCAATGACAAAAACTACTGAAAACCTGCGTTTGTTGTTATGTCTATAATTAAAAAACCTTAGTTGGTTCTTTATCATTTTTAGGGAAAGGTTTTAAGAGTCACTGTGGAAGATCCAAAGAGCCACTTGTGTTTCCGGACCCTCAGGTTGCAGAGTCCGACTGTAGAGGCTGAAATGATGGGAAGATTCTTCTTTTCAAAATAACTAAAGCTTGGTCAGATTGGATGGAGATAGTATGTGAAGATCGGTTTTCCAGTCTTACCACAGATGCTCAGTTGGATTCACGTCTGCACTTTGAATGAGTCATTCTGATATCGTAATGTGCTTTGATCCAAACTCTCCTATTGTCGCTCCGGCTTTGTGTTTGGATTTGTTGTTCTGCTGGAACGTGAACCTCCGCCTCAGCCTGAGGTCTTTTGCAGCTTCTAACAATTTTCTTCCTTCCAGTATTGTCGAATATTTTTCTCAATGCACCTTCTTAACACATCACTTGATCAAATATTTGGCTTTTCTGGATTTTTTTCCATAGTTCAGAGTGATGTCAACCCGTCCAGAGCCGCCGTCTTGTTTGACAAGCTTGTTTTATTCATTTGGAGTTTGAATTAATGACAGAATATAAGGGTCAGGCTAAGATTTATTTATTTTAATTAGAAGAATAAGGTCATAATATTACAATAATACAGTTGTAATATTAGAAGAAGAAAGTAGTAATTTTATGAGAACTCCAACACAAAAAAGGAATGTGGAGCATCTTGTAAAGTTATTCATTGATATAAGTTTTTAGTGCTTTGCACTTGTAATTTTATGAGAACTCTAACACAAAAAAGGAATGTTGAGCATCTTGTAAAGTTATTCATTGATGTAAGTTTTTAGTGCTTTTGCAGAAATACTTAATCTTTTAACACATAAAATTATTAACAGAAACGATTTTGCAAACTGTATCTGTTTCCAAGAAAGAATTGCATGAACTGAGCTGTTTACTCTAAATCCTGCTACCTTTATCAAAGCTTTTTACCTCACTAAAACGAATTTTTTGTTCTAATTTTGAGACATTTTTCAGGTATAATTGCATCTTTATTGTGCTAATATTATGACTTTATTGTTGTAAATAAATAAAAAGTCTCATAGCCTGGCCCTAGCACATTGCTGTACAATTCACAGAAGGGACGATTGAGATAAAAGCCACTTTTTCAAAGTATTTTCTGTCATTTGTAGTTTCTTTCTTAGAAAAGAAAGCGAGAGGGGAAAAAATTGATTAAAATTGGAATTTGAATCTGTTAAGAAAAAGTCATATGTTTAATTTTCAAGCCATATCCCCCATCCCTATTAGAATCTGTGCATGTTTAGGTTAGGTGGATAAAACATGGTAAACCACAGGTATGCTTGCCACTCAGCTGAATATATCAGCCCTTCTCCACCCTTACATTTGGTCTTTGCGTTAGCTTTCCTGATGCCATTTTTTTTTCTTCTCAGAGATATCTGCCACCGCACATGCTGCATGCTTTCCCTCTGAGGTCTGACCTTGAGAACCTCTTTCCTTCGGCTTGAAAACAGCCACGCGTAGGTGTGATTGACAAACAGTGGCGCCAACAACAACTGACTGTGTTGCCTTTATTCTGGAGCCCAGCACTGCGACGCAACTCCCCGAGCATGCAGCTGAAGGGAGATGGCAGCGCTTGGTATTTTGTTATTGTGTTTCAGGGAGGCAGACAATGCCTAGAGAAAGAGGGGATGGGACCGTTATGGGGAAGAAATAACAGCATGTCTGTCTCGTCTTTGTCCTCCCAAAGAACGAAAACGTGCGCGTAAATATATGTTTGAACAAAAGAAATGGTGAAGTCACACAAGCATGGTAAAGAAAAACATATTAACGGAGGAATGAAGAAAACAAGTTGCAGAGGAGGAGCAGAGGAGGAGGACAACTTTCTCCTTTCTTACTCATCCCCCAATTGATTCCTGATGAAGTCTAGAGGCAACAAGGTCACAGATGTTTGTCAGAGAATGTTGTGCAACTCCATTTGTGTGACAGTAAATGTTGAGGGTGTAACAGTCTGTGATACCATTATAAGCATGCTAATATCTGAGCGAAACAACAGAAACACTTCAAGGAAGAAAAGCAGCTCTCACTCTGGATGTCTGTGCTACCAGAAGCTATAAAACATCCCCTCTGTCTTTCTCTTTGTCTTCCTGTGCAGCTCTTTCAGCTGGAGTTCACCAAGTCCTTCCTACGTGGGCTCAGAGGCAATACGGGTAAGACACAGAACAATCAATAAGGCTGTTTCCACCTCACTCTCTCTCTCTCTAATTTGTGACATTTGGATCCCTGCATCCTGCTGTGACTTGGGTTTTGGTTACTGTGGCCCTGCAGTGCTGGAGAAAAAAAACACTCAAAATAAATGATGTCTGTATAAACTCTAAATCGCCTATAGAGGACTGTGTCTATAAATATACTCTTGAACTGGATGCATCCTCTGTCTGCTTCTCTTTCTGGTCCATTAAATGCGTGAGAAGCTCAATTCTGAATTTCACACACACATTAGCTGAGCTTCACTGAAGCTGAGAGGAATTTAGTTAAACTCCCTCCTCTTTTTCTCATCGTACACACACTCCTCTTCACTCGATGCGCACTGTTATTGATATTAAAACTTGTCTTCTGAGGCAGAAAGAGACAGAAAAGATGCTTAGACACGGATAGCCTTAAAATATCTTTATTCAACAGAAGTATCATCATACTGTTGGCAATAATAAGGAAAACATTAAGCTACATACAGTATGTTACCATGCTAATCTTTACTGTGGCTTTTGTTTTTGAAAATAAAGTACAGATTTGGTATATAAAACAATCATTAGTCGTAGTTTTGTAGATGTGCTAGCACTGGATGATATGGTTGAAAAACATATCACAATATAAGGGTTTCATATCAGTCGATATCAATAATTATTGATTGGTTTTTTATTTGAAATATTTGAAATGCTGCCAAACTGGAGACATGGCCTTTCCTCTTTTAGCCACTTTCCAGCTATTCTTCTCATTTTCTGCTTTCACTTCACTTTGTTGTTTTTGTTTTTAAGCAGTTATTAAACTGCTGCTGCACAAGTTATTCAACAGGTTGTTGCTAGGTAACCAAACAACGATTGCGTTAGCTGTTGCTAAGTAACCAGAGATTGAGTGAGTTAATTGATTCCACCAACTTAGCTTAGATGTTTTCCTGTATTTTCATTGTTTGGGAGTTACAAAAGGAGGTGCTACTCTTGATTTATGCCATAATAAAAACAGAAGTAATCGTATTAAGATGTGAATTTCATAAAGGGTGCTGCTGTCATCTAATTAATGAAAATATATTTCACTTAAAATAAATTTGGATGGATTTAGATGGAGGATCATTTGAAATTTGTTGAAATTCAGGTGTAAAAGACACAAACAGATGAAAAGAATATGAAACAGGAGACTTTGCAGCAAGGGCAAATTTACTACTTAACATGGTGTACGTGTTCTCTCGATAATAACAGTTTTGTTTTAATGCCAAACATTATTGCTCAAAACAAGGGTTGGTTTCATCACACCAGAAAGCATTCTCCAATCAGACTTTAGGGATATTCAACCATTGGACCTGGATGTTTAAGATTTTAGATTTCTCTTACGGACTGAATTCTTCTTCAGTGTTGCTGTCAGCCTATTGGTTCCTTCCCTGACCAGTTTCAAGCTCGTCTTTTGAATCGTTTTAATGAAATTTCCAGTTTTTTATAACTTTTTAGTCATCCGACACTCTCTAATCACTGATTACTTTGTGTCATGGTTCATAAATAATACCGTTGAACTTTTTGTGCTTTTCTCTGGACTAATACCTTTGTACAGATGGCATCCATCAGGTCATTTGTAATCATTAACATACTCAGGCTTGATTGTCATTTAACTGCACATTTAAAAAGTACATGTCATGTTGCAAGGCTCTAATAATATTAAATAAATACATAAAATAATAAATAAAAAGCATGACAAATAGCTAAAATAAACAATAATAAGTATAAATGTAAGTGTCCGATATTTTCAGGAGCCATCGCAGCTGCGTCCAAACAGTCGTCGCCATGGCAACAGAACCGTTATAACAGTCATTGTTTTCGATCAGATTCAATGTATGAAGTAATCTTAGTTCAGGATGCATTTTGATTCTTATTAACTGTTTTCATAGGGTTAGTTATTCTTTAGTTAATAAAGAAAGATGCTTTTGATACCTGAATCTTCTAGTTTTCAGTTATTTGAAAAAATATCTCCCCTTTCCGACTTCCCACAGGCCGACGTGCTGCAGCTACAAAAAAGCCCATTAAAAACCAAAACTGTTGCGAGTGCTATTAATATTGCAGCCCTCAATTTGTGAATGAGGGATGAGGGAGTTTAAGCTGACCCAGATGGGCCTATGAATGAGTGATGAGATGAGGTGTGATAGAAAATCTTCCAGAACGAGGGCAGACATTTGAAACACAGCGGGGGGTTTTGGTCTTTTAATCTCTGCTTCCAGGAAGACTCGCGGTTTGACACCTCACAGATGGAAACAAAGCAGGCAACAAACATCACCTGGTACGCTAAAACTAACAGACACACCCGTGAGGCGAACGCAGACAAGACACAGAAAAACCCCCAGTTCAAGCTTTTGGAATCTTTTCCTATGGTGTCTAAATAATTGATCAAATACTTGGATTTGCTTTTAACTTTTTAAAAAAATGAAGTTAAGCACAAGTTTTTCTATGTTGAAATAAAGTGAACGTTTTGCTTTTAACATTAATCTTTAAAGCTAATATTTATTATTAATTAGTCTTGGATTTTTATTTTTGATTTAACTGAAAACATCTACTAAAGCTACAAGACAACTTTGTGTTTTATTTCTCTAACAGCTGGACAATTATGATAAAAACTTTACTGAATAAGCAGATAAACATTTCTACTGCATGAAAGGAAGTTTTTAAAGAACGCTCTGAAGATACTACTTCCACAGAGTGTGCACCCATGGGCGTCAGATTATGTTGTATTATTTGGAAGCTCTTTTGGAAAAATGCATTGATGAAGCTACAAGGTTGAATGGGTGACAAGCAGAGAAGCAGAAGTATAATTTTGGACTATCGTTCAGGTGCTTGTGTGTGCTTCAATGTATCTGACATCTTAACTGTTATGAAGGACGGCGGGGAAATGATGAATGAGAAAATAAGTTTTGAAATGATCAGCTAGCGTTAACGAGAGAGGCAATGGTCTGTCTGTGAGATTAGTAACTAGAAGTGGTTTGTTCATTGCTAAAACTATTTTTTATGTAGTGTTCTCATGAAAAAAAAACATTACTTTTGTGCTTTTTTGATAGAATTAAAGTACTGAGCTACTGAATGTAGTTTATTTAATCTCTTGAGGGTCTTCTAGGGTTGTTGTGCCAAAAACAGATCACAAGCTTAGAGGAGGCATCACTCTTGCTGTGGCAGCTCTTAAAATGGATAATCACCAACCATGCCACATCAGACTGGCTACATAACTGTCTGCTACACCACATGGGATGTTTATGTTAATTTGTGTTTATTTTAGCTTAGTTTTTAATGGCATGATTGGTTGTATGTCATTTTTAAAGCTTTCATTGTTGTAGTTCTGTCATTTTACTAAACGTTTGTTAATTGAAAGTGCTTTATAAATAAAGTCGGGTTAGATTGGATTGCATGGTCTTTCTTTCTCAGCTGAGGTTTCTCACCTATGAGTCACTAAGGTCTCCAAGCGATGAACACAGAATGTGAAACCTTTTGGTGTATATTTTATTTAATCAAAACACTGTCAGCAAAGAAAAACTATCTGTGGTTTGGCATCTAGGCCTTAAGTTTAAAGTGAAACATAATTATGTAAAGTAAATGTCTAGAGATGTGAAGTTGCTGTAGCTTTGGAGTTACGTTGTTGGTCAGAACTGGAGCAAACTTTTTAACAGCTAACCTGAAATAAAGGTACAGTTTTTGTTGTACATGGTCATTCAGGTAGAGTAGTCTCACCACAAAAAGCTTTTAAATCCCGCTGCAGTGTGCTGGTTTGATAAGTCTCTAATCACTCTTCATTTACATATTTCTAGATTTCAGACCTAGAAGTGAATATAATTAAGAGCTGCAAGCCTGAACACAGTTAAAAAAAAGTAAAGTTGTGAGCAGGGTGGTGTTTATTTTGACATTATTACGTAATCAAATGTTATTATGTTCATTATTATAGATCTATTGTTTGTTTGTTTTTCTTGACTGAATCCAAAGTGAAAAACTGATCTTAATACAGATGTCACTGCTTGCATTCTGCCAGGAAAGCATCACTGATTCAATCAGATCTGAGATCATTTCAGGAAAATATTTCTGATTCTAGTCCTGATGTACTATTCTTTCATCAGCTTAAGGATGATGTGGCTCAAATCAAAGATGTAAAACAAGAGAATTTGTTAATTTCTTTTCTAATTGATTGCTTAGCCTCATGTATTAGGTAATAAATTCTATATTTTTCTTGTTGCTGATCTTATCATTTATTTTTATTTGATTTGAGGTGAGCAGATTGTCTTCATGCAGCCCAGCAGGATAACTACTTTTCTTTTTCTCAGCTTCTGTAAAGTTTATCAGTGTTGAGAAAGTGAGCAGAATCCCCCTTTAATCAGGTAACAGTTTTAATATTTGCATGTTTTCTTTCATTCTAAAACACAAATCTCTGAAATAGACGTCGAACAATCAGTTTGTGTTTCACTGCAGTTTATTTATCTGTTGTGAAACAAGAAGTGAGACCAGAGCTTGAGACATTGGTAACCTCAAGAGGTCTTGGTGCTGCACAGCTGCATGAGGTATTGTGCTTTAAGAAAACAAACAAACAATAATTTGTCAATTTAGATTTAATACTGTCACTTCAAATGTTGTGTTATAAATGTAGGAAGTCAAGGATTATTTTAGAGCTAAACCGATGGAAAGAGATATGAGCGAATGTTGATGTTTTAAATTTAATTAAGTAGATTTCAACTTTCACTTTGAATTCATGTTTAAATATGGTACCAAAGAATCCTAAAACTTGTGACATAATAAATAAATAAATAAATATTTTTTTTGTCCTGCATGTGCAAAGGACACATCTGTCTCTGCTCGGATGTTTTTGCTCTGAGGCCGTGTGTGTCTTTGACATGATCAGTATGACTGCAGTCAGTTCGCAGCTTTTGTTGGCAACATATTGGGGGTTTTTATGAGAGGCAAAAGTAAAAAACAGAGCTAAAGGTTCAAGCTAAGCAGTGCTGACAACAAAGAACGAAACAGCTTTATTGCCAGAATCATCCAGTTGACTTACACTATTTTTAATCTCTGCCTTTAGAGTATAAACTTCTGTAATATCTGCTTTTCATTTTGGACAAAAGTAGCGATATTGGACGTTTTTACAGTATTCCACCAGATTCACCCATTTTATAGACTTATTCTTTTGTATGTTTACATTTTTTATACAAAGAGGTGTAGATGATTAATTGTAGGACAGTACAAGGGTTAGGAAATGAGCGGGGAAATCATTTGTTTTCTGTATTTGACCTGTTAATTACACATAAAAATGACAAACAGGCTTTGGCTGGTCCATTGGTGCATTTTTACTAAAAATGTAACCCGGCTGTCACCAGGCTGTCATGATAACAAATTTTGTCCCAAAAGTTAGTGCAATAAACGATAATATTGTTTTGAGAGCATTTTCAAGCAATATGATGGCTTAATAATGCAAGAACATGTTCACAGAAATCAATAAACTTTAAATTCTGATGAACATTCAACACTGGAACCTGAAGACATTTCAAATATCCAAAATAAATAAAGAAATAAAAACAACTTATGAAGCCTCTGTAAACAAAATTGACCTTTAAAAAAAGGGCTAGTTGGCACCAAAACTGAAGACTTTTGACATCTGAAAAAAGTACAAAAATGATAAATCATGCAAATAGAAATTATTGAATTTGTTTTAATTTATCACACAACTAATTGATGTATTGCTTATTGTGAGAGGCCTAGCTGTTACAACAAACAAAATATAATTTTCAAGAGAAATCAAAGAATTTAATCTGATTATTTAGGATACAAAAATATCTGGAGGTTCATAAGCTAATCAGATTTATTTCCATAAATTTCACAATAGACATAAACTCTATTTAAATGTGTCAGCAGGAATTTGGTTGCTTTCACCCCTTTTCTTCCACCAGTCTGCTCAGACAAACACTCAGAGTATAAACAGCAAATATCAAAGATAAACAAGGCACAGCTCTGTTTGCTGCCTCTGCGTATTTGCTCAAAGTTTTAAGAAGACAGGGTACGCCTCGCCGCCAAATGTGCTTCTGAGATACAACTGAATCTGGGTGGTTCCAGTTTAAAGGAGCGACTGGAGGGAGGGTGCGTCTGTCGCCTGTGGTCGCCCGCTCGTCTGCCTGCAGAGACAAGGTTAACGCATTTCCTTAGCAGAAAGGAAGTTGCTTTTTTTTCCCCAACAGGTTTTTTATGTTTCTATTTCTTGAGAGAAACTAAGAGAGGAAGGAGATGGATGTGTGGTGAGACATGTTTAAGATGGTGTGGGAGCAGCTGGGGGAGGATTTCCTGTTGAAGCAGAGGAACTGAGTGGGGTGACAGAGTCGTAGCACACACCTGTGGCCGAGGGTCTTCAGTACAGCTCCAGAGCTGGTGATGGACACAATGCTGGAGCTCATTTTATATATTCATACCAAAACCCCAGTGCTTATATTTCCTCTTATTTTTTACAGTCACACCCTGATTGTTCTCTCTTTTCCTTTCACCTATTTCTCTTCATCTAAAGTTATCATTTTCTCTTTGTTCAGGGCTTTGCGATAGATGGCAAACCCTCCGGTGGATTTTTTTTCCCCTCAGCTAGGGACCTAATTAGAGGAGGCCCTTCTGTTGGATGAAAAAATACAAAGTCTGAGAAAAAAAATCTGAAAGCAAAACACAGCTGAAAGCTTTTCAAAATGCTGCTGTTGTCGTTCAGCTTTGAGCTTTTGTTCCTGTGAAGTGTGTGTCAAAGTGCTACATTCAGCTGCCACCTCTTTTTTTTCTATTTTCCTGTCAGAGCAATGAATGTATGCGAACAGTGTTGAAGATATACGTAGAGGCAAGTTTCTGTCAAGTATTTCAGGCTAACTTAAGGATTTTGTATATATCATGCGCCTTCAGGCAGATAAGGAACGGGGGAGAGAAAAGCGAAGGGGAACTAGAGAGTTTACAGATAAGCACAGGGCCGGCACAAACCTTTTTGGGGCCCTAAGCAGATTTTCATTTGATGGGCCCCCATGCCAACAGGCCGGCTCATAATTCCTCGGCTACTCTAAGTGTGTAAAATACCTACTGCAATTAGTAAGTATGTTAATTTGATATATTGTTTTAAATATTTGAAAGTAACATCAGCAGAAAAACACTTAATTTAAATCAAATCAAATCAACCTATGTATAATACCTTATATTTTATTTGTGTACCTATACTACACAAATATTTATTATATAGTTATAAAAAATAGATCAAAATTGTCATGTGTAATTACATTTATTTTGTAATACCTATACGAACTAAATGTAAGTTTTAGTTTTACAACTATAAAATAGTTTGTATTATATATACGCATATATACATCTATATGTATATATTCACGTATATACATACATATATTTGTATGTATACTGGTATATCCTGATGTTACTTTCAAGTAGTTAAAATAATACATTTTATTATTAATTTCTCATAATGTCGCGTTTTGCTCTTGTGGGCCCCCTGGTGGCCCTTGAGGGCCCTAAGCAGCCGCACAACTCGCACATGTCTTGGACTGGCTCTGATGACCAGCGTTTAAAAAAAGCTATACTGATGCAAAACGGAGTTAAAGTTGGTTAAAAACGAACTTTTTGGCTTGGGTTGTTGTGCAGATCCATATTTTTTTCCAGCTCTGGATGCTCTGCAGTGCGTTTATTCGTCAAAGCTAAAGCTCACAGCTCCACTGCACTTGAAGAAGTCTTTTCAGTTTCAGGCCCTTGAAGACATATGATAGACCAGTCGATAGTTTTTGTCTGACATTAGTATAAAGCCCAGCCCTTTGGGCAGAGCAGCTGAATGGAAATCAACAGCTTGCAGGCAGATTTATATAAAGTGAAGGTCTGTGAGACATTTTTCCGATTCCATCCAAATATTGAGTTGCTTGTGTCATTACTAGAATAACTGATGTACTTGAAGCAGAGAGGGGAACGCTCTCTGAGGAGATGGAGCTGGTAATCATCGCTGCTTCGAGGTTTTAACCTATTATAGATGACCACTGAGGAAACTTCATCCACATTTAAAAGAAAAACACATTGAACATCATGTATTGGTTTGGACCAGGCATGAAAAATAAAATTAACACGCTCAGCTCAGATAGTTTTTACTGCGGCAGTGTGTCTCTGCCTATTTTAACATCATTGAGCTTTAATAACTCTTATATATGTGGTATTTATATAAGAGTTGTATAAGTACTCTTATATAACTCTTTATTAGATATTAGATAGAACAGCCAATTAGATGGCTGTTAGAACAATTAGATAGAACAGATAAAAAATAAATGTTCTTTTTTTACTTAGATAAACAAATCCTTATCTTAACTCTGAGATTTCCCAGAGATGACGAGCATTTAAAAATGCAACTTGTTCTAAACATGCATAAGTTAAAATTTCTAAAGGTTTAAACAGAAAAAACTTTGCCTTCCTATTACCTGCTGGAAATGCTGCTCTCTCCTTTTTTTCCACAGAACGGATAAACTGCAGACCTGTCTCAACATTTCACCGAATACTGATTACTTTTACGTTGCTTCTTAAATCAATGTGATATATCTAACAAAGAGATCTGAAACCTGCAGCTCCAGAGCTTGAAGCTCAATATTTGGATTGAATTTCATAAAGAATGACACTGAAAGTACTACTAGTATGCGTTTTTTCTTGCAATTAAGTTGGCAATCTATGTACTTTTTATTTTATACATTATTTTCCGTCCTACAGAAAGAAATTGCAACATTTCACGTTTATCTTTGTTTTAAATCCTAAAAATAGAAAGAAAATTTCCTATAACAGATATTTACATATGTATAACAGATATAGATATAACAAATATCTGAAATTCTATGTTGTCTTTTTTTGAAAAGTCATGGCATTTGCAGTTCTAAAGTTTTATTTGGCTGATCTATGAGTAAATCTGTCTCTCTATGTTGTAAAAGTTGCAGACTTCTGATTTAACCTAATTGAAATTCAACTTTCATTGAGTTCAGCCTGTTGATCTCAGCATTGATATTATGAACACACTGACTGGAAAAACATCAAATTTTGGACTTATCAGACTGCACAGATCAAACTAAAAATCAGCTAATCAAATTAGTTTTGACCAATAAAAACATGATCTCTAGTACAAATACTTTTTAAAAAAAAACACTTTCAGCTTCTTAAGATCTGGGTTTTTAGAACATACAAGAGCAATTTTGGGAGTATTGGGGTCATTACTCACTCATTTATTACGCCAACTGTGTAACATACCCTTCAGAGTGCAGTCTAAGGCGCACAGAAATCATCATGACTGAGTTGTGATATTATCCAGTAAACCCGTCAGTTGTTTTCTGCTTTCTCTGACTCACTGAAACAGGGATTGGTGATACAGACAGAAACGCCTGAACCGAGCGTCCGGCTCCGACGCCGGCCCACACTCCCTCAAGCCTCTGTGTGTTTATGAGGACAGAGGGTCATGAGTGTGCGTCTCTTCGACTGACTCACATCCCTCATGCGAGTTCTTAAAAGTGCGGCTGGCTCAAGGCGTGAGAGATACCGTCGCCGATCCTTCACCTCAGACGCAACCCTGACCTTCGTAGGGAAAAAGGCAGAGAGGAATAAGCGGATGTTTTCACGTTTATTCTCTGTAGTCATTGTTTGCTGTCTCTTTCATCCTATGCCTGGTTGGAGTGCGGACGGTGAGGGGGAGTGCTTTCTAGTGGAAGGTGGCTGTGAGGGAGTAAAGCCCACAGAGGGGAGGGAGATGGGAGTCAGCGGAGGTTATTCTGCTCTCATGAGTCTGTTAGTGAGCGTACACCCATGCAGCTGCGCCAATTAGTCCTGCCATGCTTGAACCCCCACTCATTCACCACACACACACACACACACACACACACACCTCCTTCTAAGCTACTAAACTAACGACACACAACCTGAGACATGTGCATTACCGTCTTGCCTGTTCGCTCTCCCTGAACGTGATGAGTCTGAGCGTGCTTACATCTTCAGTGTGTGTGTGCGTGTATGCGTGTGTGCTTGACAGTCTGCAGTGATGTCAGGCCCGGGAAGGAGCGAGGCGAGTCAAGGCGAGGCACAGCTCCCTCCCTACGATAACGCTGTCACATCGGATCAGTCAGGCCGAAGCACAGGCGGGCGGGCGGGCGGCCGCGGCAATGACACTGCACTTCTGCTCCGGGTGACGGGATTCAGAGAGGACAAGGAAGAGCTTTGTTTTGACTTCACATGTAGCTGGATGCCATTAGCTTGCAGCTTCTTAGGTCTGAACTGCTCAATATGTCCAATGTAACGGCACGGTTTCACTATTTTATTCAAATTAAGTGTGTTTATCTTTGAACATTTTCAAGTATTAAACACAAAGTCGGATAATTAAAGAGTATTTAACAAAGTATTTAATTAACTATTATGAAATCCTAATAGAGAGGCACACACAAGGGTTTCACTAACCAATACTGATTTTAGGTCGGATTAGTGGATTACAATTTGGACTAATTTTATATATTATACTAAAAACTATAACACAAACACCTGAGTACAAACACAAAAGCTTACAAAGGATGTTTAGTCTCATTTTTAGTGCAATTATCTTAGTACAATCTGAAAAAGGCAAAACTAAATTACAAGTAACTTTCTTTGTAGATCTGGAAGCTTGTAAGGCTTCTAGATCAGTCAGTACTATTTCCACTGACAGATTATTTCAAGACATTTTTCTAATGTTATAAGTGAAATAATCTGTTTTTTCAACATTAAGAAGGTATTGACTTAAAACAAGCTCCTATCTTGCTAAAAAGTTACTTTTAAGTTAATTTTGTCTTATTTTGTCTCTGGAAAAAACTACGAGTCCACGGCACCAAACCCCATTAAAAACTTCCTGGTTATTCCAGCAAATATTGATTTCTGACCTCTTCCTGAGTTAAAACATTAGTATTGTTGTTTCTAAATGAATATGATTGCTTTCTTTGCATTGTTTGAAATCTGAAAGCACTGCATCTTCTTTGTTATTTTGACCGTTTCTCATTGTCTACAAATAAATACTTCTTTATTTTTCTTGGAATTTCAGAGACATGTTAGTAGTTCGTAGATTAAAAGAGGAATGTTCAATTTACTCAAACATATACCTATAAAAAGCAAAATCAATAAATAAACGGATCATTTTAAGTGGTCTCTTAATGTTTTCCAGAGCTGGATTTGCACTAAAAACCAGACAAAAATTCTTGGTAAGATTTTGTATTTTTGCTGTTTTTGTTCTCAACTGTTTGTGTTATAGTTTTTAGTATAATATATGATATCTGTCCAAATTGTAATCCACAGATCCAACCTAAAATTAGTATCCGTTGGTTAAACCTTTACATCAATACTTTTTTAAAGTACCAGCTCCAATTGCAGATTATTTCACTTCGGAAAAATGTCTTGTTCCTGCTAGTGGAACAGTACTTTTTAAAATCAATATTAAAGGAATTATTTCTTTTACTTTTAAAAAGTTCCCATATCCTGCTGAAAAGTTACTTGTAAGTTAGTTTGGTCTTATTTCAAGTGTGTAAAGATATCTGCACTACAAACTAAAAATACATGGTAAAACTGTGAGTTTTTGCTGTGAATTTATTCATCTCTTTGCAGATTTAGCTATAAAGTAAAATTTTAGTTCGACCAACATGTCTCTTCTGACCTGAAGTAATATTTTTATTTTGGAGTGACTCAGCTAAAGTCTATAAAGATTAGGGTGATGGCAAAGATTTTTACCCAACTTCAAGAACCAAGAATTTTGTCATATATATAAATATAGCTAATATATAGCTAAAAAAAAAAACAGGTTCAGAATTATTTAAATCTAACTTCAAAGTGGAAAAGCTTTGCATTATATCGTCTTTCATGTCATTGTGGAGGAATTGTTTTCTTGCTCTTTATACAAAATTGCTTCATTGCTTGCATGACCCAACTTGGGCCGGGCTTTAGCTGTCACAAAGATGATCTATATTTTATTTATTTTCCCTTTGAGAATGATAAAGTATTTTGAACTGAGCTGAATCTCACTTTTGACTATAAAACACTTCAGAATAGCTCATTATCATCTCAAATCTGGAACATTCGAAGCTCCTGAGGCTACAAAACAAACTCAATTTATCGCCCTTCTTTCACTGCACTCGACACTTGGAAATAGGTGTTTTTTGAGAGGAAAGAGGCTTTTGTCTTGAACCAAACATGTACTGCTTTGTAGTTTTATTTTGGGTTTTTTTATAATTGAACTGTCAGTCACATTATTATTTATCATACTAATTCATACCTGTAGCATCTGACATGAATCTCTTTGGGGTTATTATTTCGCACTTTCTAACGCTTTGTTGGCTATCGTTTCACCTGTTTTCCACTTGTAAATGTTTTTTCTCATAGTAGAATAAGGGATCTCAAATGACTAAACTATTATACCCAATATTCAAGTGGTATTCAACTGCTCCTTTAAGGTCATTGTTAATGTTTTTTTTACTGTAAACTATCACACTAACTTCAGGAATATCTTTAAGCCCCAAATAAGAGGGCTAATACGCCATCTTGTCTTTTCCCAGAAACAGAAAACAAACATTGAAGAAAAAATGTCTTCTGCTGTGTTTAGAAACAAATATTGAACTTTACACATCTTTTTAACTTGATCGCACACAGACCAACATGATATCGGACTCTTCTTACGCATAGAATGACTTTACCTTTGGTCTTGTATTTGATTGTTTTGCCTCACTTACATTAGCAAAATTAAACACATTTTCTTTTAGTTGGTTTTTGACTGGACCCAGCAGGGTCAGAGGGGTTAAAAGTGGAGTTATTTTTGTTTGAATTACTTTACGGGCTTCATGAGAGTGATGACAGGCGCATTCTGGTGTGCGTCTGTGTGTTGTGAACACAGCAGAGTAGGTGAGAACGGGCCGAGACGCTGTGTTTGTTGTGAAAGCACACTTGATCGCTGCTCTGACTGTGTTTATGGGTAAGCACCTTTCACCTGCTCCCATTCAATGACAAACTTACAGTCACGATAACCGGAACGTCTCCAGGCGTGAAAAGGGAAACGCAAGGGTTGAGAACAGCCTCGCTCTGCTGTTAGCATTTTAACACCGCAGTGTAACCTAATTCTTCTGACATGATTGCTGTTGCTTTTGCCAGATGTAACTGAGGCAGTCTAGGTTAAGTGGGCAGCCTCAGGCAAGGGCATGAGTGAATACAGGAGGACAGTAGAGAGCTTTTTCTCTCATTGTTGAGTGTTGATGTTCTCATAAAGAGCAGCTACTGCTGCATTTTCTGTCTCTGAGTGCACATGGTTCAGAAACTAGAATACATTCAGTTCAGAAATGTATGAAATCATGTCTAAATGTTTAATTTGGATTAAAGTAGGATTTGTTTTACGTTTTTTCAGTCAGCGTGCTAATTAAATTTAAACTCAGGGGAGAATATCTATTTTAAACCAAATGATGAGAACCGCAAGTAAGGGAGGTGGAAAACGCCTGTAACGAGATCATTGCTTTAGATATAATGAAAAGGACTTTCCATACAGTATGTAGCAACGTTTATAAATATATAGAACCCAACTGGGTCCAAATATCAATCAAATAGTTGTATTAATTTTACTACAATCCAGTCATATAGTTAGATTCAATTACAATGTAGTTATTGTTTAATTCCAGTTGGAAAAAAGTAATTTATTTAGTGATTCCAAGATAATAGCATTGAATCATTAACTGTGAAGTAATTCTGCAACCTGAGTGTTGTGAAGAGACAGTTTTTAATTGAGATAACTAAACCCAGAAGTACTAAACCAGAAGCATTTTTAGTTGGTGCATGAAGATGACGCACCAATTGTTTAGAAATAAAACACAAAAAGACGGCGGAAGGAATGCCTTACAGAGGAAAGACAAATAAAAAGAAAACATTACTGGCTCTGGCCATGAAGGAGAAAAACAAAGAAGCGCTGAGTCACTTTCTATGGAAAGAAGAACAAGAAAAGTAGAGATTACAGAAAGAGAAATAAATACTTCCAGAAGAACAAATCGAACGTTTTAACATTTAGGTCAAATTGTTTACAAAATGCCAATTCACAAACATATTTGGAAGAATCATATTAACATCCACTTATCTCTTAAAGAAGATTGTAATGTCTGTCACATTTCTGTGTACATAAACAGTTAGGGCTTTTGTCTTTTTGACCTGCATTGTTCTTTTTAGGATTAAAAATTCTTATTTTAGAACAAAAATGGCAGCAAATCCGACCTAATTCCTGGTATACAAATTCAAAAATACTTTATTGACAACAAAACAAAACCCTTTTATTGATTCAAAAGGGAAATTAAGCATTGCAACTCATTAATTCAAAGTCTTCAAAGAGTTATGATACACTGGAAAAAAATAAAAAACATCTCCAATTTAAGGTAAAATACCAGTTGCTGTGGTTGCCAGAATTTTGCCACATTTATACAATAAATACGGTAAAATTTTACCTTACTTATTCAGTAATATTCTGGTGGTATTTAATGTAAATTAGAAATGTGTTTTTTTATTTTAAAATGTAGGTTTTAATGGCTTTTGGGAGGAAAGATATCTTATTTTACAGTAAATATACATTAATGTACCAATATATTTTTAGTTTTTGTTACTTAAAAGAGGTTATGGGGGTTTTTTTTGCTTATTTTGTTGTCAATTTTTTTCAGTCATCTATCATTCTGCAGAAGAACCGTTTGACTTTTGTCAGTAAATAATATAAAACAGACGGTAATCATCATCCTCAGAGCCTTCCTCGTTCATCCCCCAGCTCTAACCTGATCCTCTGTTCCTGCAGGTTCACCCAGCAGTACGTCTACCCCCAGGCGTTCCTCCAGCCCAGCCTGCTGCTGCAGTCCCACCTGAGCCCCACCGCCACAGCCCTCACCTCCCCTTACCTGGAGTACAGCTCTGCCTACAGCCCCTACGCCCCGTCGGGACTGGAGCAGTACCCCTTCGTCCCCTCGCCGTCGCCCTCAACAGGCTACCTCAGCTACAGCTTCTCCCCGGGTACGCCGACGCCCGCGCTCACCGCTCCTCCCACCCCTCCAGCGGCCATCCATCCTCCCCTGGCCGCGCTCACCGCCGTGTCCGCCACGCCACCGGCCTTCCTCCATTACCCCCTCCACCAGCCCGACCGGATGCAGTGAGCAGACCTGAGCAGCCAATCAAAACACTGCTGCTGATTGGAGGCTGGACCGGGTTTATAAAAAGGGCTTTTTGAGAGAACTCTCTTTCCTCGGTGTAACAGATAATGATCATCCTGCGTTGTCGTCAGCACACACTGTGAATGTTTTTCCAGAACCGGCAGGACTCTGTTGTGATCTTTTAGATGCTTCTTCTGGGCAGGAGGGAACGTAAAGTAAAGACAAAGAGAAATCCGTCTTTCTGCCATGTTGCTGCAGCTGCATTTTCTCCAAAGGTACTGCACTGAATTCTGGACTTCAGCCAATCCGAGAGCCAGGTTCTCTCTGAAACACGGGGCCTGTTCCCTCTGCTTCAAGGTTACCTTTCTATCTGAGAGGACGATTTCTCTCTGCACCCAACTTATCATTTTTATTACTCTCTCCTTTCAGCGAGGAACAAAAAAAAAGTTTATTGTAATCCCTCTTTGTTCCTCTTATCTACTGCTAGGAGGTTGTAACATGAGCATCTTCACAGAATATGCAATTAGGATTACTAAGGATGAGTAAGAACAAGGTAGGCAACACTGGCATTTCGTTTTTGTTGTTTTTCTATTCCTAGAGCATTACGCAGAGCACAACTCTGTCAGGATTTAAACACAACATTCATAAGATCTTTTTTTTTTACTTCTTTTGTCTTCTGGACACATTTTTTGTTTCTTTCATTTTAGTGCCCTCCACAGCTATTAGCAGCTCTAGTAAAAAAAATGAAGAAGCTCAAGAACAATTAAGTTGAAAAAAATCCCACATTCAGAAAAAATTATTATGTCAGACTTACTGTGACCTTTAAGTACAACTGTAATATATATTTTTTTTGTATTTTAACATTGGGTTTTAAGTTGATCTGTGTCTTTTTTTAGTCATATTCTACACCTTGTGTGTTAAATATGACACAAGAAAGGAACTAATATATCTTAGCCACTCTCCAAACAGGTCAGGTAAATAGCTTTAAGAATTTAAATAAGCAAAAACTAAATTATTAATATGTAAAAATGCACCAATGTTAAGCATGGTGGAGGATGTATGATGCTGGGGGTCTGTTTATCTCATAAAAGTCCAGGGAACTTTGTTATAAGCATGAGATCATAAGCTCTTTAAAATGCTGGGATGTTTTAAATAAAAAATCTGGTTTACTCCCCCAGAAAACTGGAAGAGCTGAAAATGTTTTTGGTCTAACGTCTAGTGCAAATATCTTAGTCAACTTGAAATAAGACAAAACTAATTTACAAGTAACTTTTTAGCAAGATATAGGAGCTTGTTTTAGGTCAATAATTCCTTAATATTGATGAAAAAGTACTTGTTCCATTGACAGATTATTTCATGTTTGATATGGGAAAATGTCATAAGTGAAATAATCTGCAATGGAAATGGAACTTTTTCATCAATATTAAGGAATTATTATCTTAAAACAAGCTCCCATATCTAGGTGAAAATGACTTGGAAATGAGTTTAGTCTTATTTCAAGTGTACTAAGATATTTACACTAGAAACTAGACCAAATAGAGTTGGTAAGACTTTGTGTTTTTGCAGTTGAGTATCATTTAGTAATTAATTACACTGCAAAAACAGAAATTATTTTTTGTCTGGTTTCTAGTGAAGATATCTTATTACACTTCAAATAAACCAAGACTAATTTACAAGCAACTTTTCAGCTAGAAAAGGAGCTTTTGTCAATAATTCCTTAATATTAAATTTAAAAATTTAATATGAGTGAAATAATCTGCCAGTGAAACAAGACATTTTTTCCACCTTAAGTGAAAATGTCCACTGATGGATTATTTCACTTTTAACTAGTACTTTTTCATAAATATTAAGGAATAATAGACTTAAAACTAGGTCCAGTTTCTTGCTTTCAAGTGTACTAAAAAACTAGTCAAAATATCTGGTAAGGATATTGGTTTGCCAATATATGTGGAGGGCATTGAAACGTGTGTTTGAATGTTGGTAGCCTGTATGTGTGAATGGGACTCAGAGCATTGCAGCATGCTGCAGAGCGCTCATCCAGCCTCTTGTACCATTGTCCAGTTTTTTTTTTCTTTTTGCTATGTTATATAGACAGGTTCTTTAGCTAAGATAATGGAGTCTTCTGGTGTGGAAGACGGTGGCACCAATGTTAGTGGTCTAAACCAAGCCATATGTCAGATTTTAAACAAATATGCAAAATAAAAATGAATGTTTGAAGTGGGTGGCTCTCGGTTTCTTAGTTCTCTGGTAACTATGAGTGTTATCTACTGAAACTGTTGCAGCAGCCTAGAGGTTCATGTACTATACATTGCAAATGTATAGTATATGAAGTAGTGCAAATGTATTTTGCACTATAAGTTTCTTATAGTGCAAATGTAGGTGAATAGGTTTAAAATATATACTATATGTGTTTTACAGCATTCAATTTGTCAACAGTCTCATGTCGTTATCAGACCAATAAATAGCTGGCATATGCTATGACAAAAATTGGAAAGCTGTAATTTTGCATTAGATCAAGGATTCGTGGGACTAGAATTAGAAGTGGAGTCCAACTTGCTGGACACTTCTATATATCATGATTCTACACTGTTTTATAAAATCACTTTTCCTTCTTTAAGCTTTTGATTTAGTTGTTAACTGGTTTGTCCTAGTTTCTGTTTCCTCCTGGATGCCTGGTAATAAACCAATCATTGATTCAGGTGTGTTAGAGTAAGGATGCATCCAAAACTTTCAGGACAGCGAAAGTGATGTACTGTAATGTGACGCTAAATTAGTTCTGCCTCTGAATTTTACCACGAATTTCAGAGCATGTATGTTCTTAGTTAGCCTGTTTGCTTTATCTTACAAGAACCCACAATTTGATAAAAGCAAATATTAACTTACAGATGTACAGCTCCGGAAAAAATTAAGGCCCACTGCAATGAATCCCATTGAAAACCTCGTGGTTATTCCACCAAATATTGATTCCTGAACTTTTCCTGAGTTAAAACATTAGTATTGTTTGGTCTAAATGAATATGAACTTGGTTTCTTTTCAATATATGAGGTCTGAAAGCACTGCATCTTTTTAGTTATTTTGACAATTTCTCATTTTCTGCAAATAAATGTAACATTTTTGCTTGGAATTTGGGAGACATGTTGTCAGTAGTTCATAGAATAAAAGAACAATGTTCATTTTACTCAAACATATACCTATAAAAAGTAAAATCAGAGAAACTGATCATTAAGTGGTCTTTTCCAGAGCTGTAGATGTAATACAGCACTGGAAATATAAAAGCCATTATATTAGCTTATTTTGCCTCATTCTATTTTGAAACTGCATTTTAGGGAACTTTAAAGCCTCTCATTTGATTTTTAGGGAGTTATCTCTCGTTTGTACAGTAAAAGTTATAAAAATGTTCTTTCACTTTCCAAATTGGTCATTCTGGCTGTTACTTGCCTGAGAAATTATTTATCAAGACCGCTGACAAACATAATATTTAAAAGAAACAAAAGGTTTGTCAATGTTTGCAATCAAACTCAAAATACTGTTTAATTTACAAGCTTTGACTGATGCTCTGTTCCAGCTGTAGATTATTCTCATCTTTTGCTCCTGAGGCCTGGATTATGTGGCATCTACCCAAAATCATAGCTGAGTTAGGGTTAAAAAAGCCTCCCCTCTTTCTGAACATTAATTTAATATTTTCCAAAATAGTGTACCATAAACACCACTATTCATATTTATTTTGTTTGAGGTCACTGAGTGCTTCTATTTCCTATTTAAGGCTTTTTGTGTGTTGTTTGTGCCCTCTTCTGGTCATGGTCATACATTGCAACTTAAACTCTCCCAAACATCCATTATGATGCCTTTCTAATTTTGGTTTGTGCACAACATAAAGTGAAAAACCAATGCAAAGTGGCGAATAACTGTGCAGCAAAAGGGACAAGAAACATGGCCTATGTGGCAGTACCACTGATTTAATTAGTCAGCATAATTTTGGTCCATCTCATGGTGGCAAACCCTAATTATATATATATATTTTTTTAAATGACACGTCTCTATATGAATATTTTTGGTACGATAGCGTTTTCAAAGTGATAGCTTAGTCATAGTTATCACCTCATGAAGTTAGAAACCGCTTTGGATAAATTCTGCTTTTTGAGGCTGGTGTATGTCCGGTTTTGACTCATGGTACGATACCAAACATCTCTGGTATCGTACAAGAGGCTTGGTATCATCTAAAAGGGAAAGCTCTTGGCATTTGTCTAAGCCAAGTTTTGAGTCTCTCTGACCAGCACAAAGGGCACTAGAGCTTGTTAAACCAAACATAATGCACATTTTTCCACTATTTTCAGCTAAACTAAATATTTATTTTAGCTGTGTGGCATACAGGGACATCAGGGACTGGGTCTTGATTTTATCTTGGGGTGTATTTTGGTAAAGGGGGGTGATTACAAATGAAAACTTTTCAGATTCTTATTTGTAGAAAAATTAATCAACCAGATCTCATTTTCCTTCTACTTCACAATTATGAACTATTTTGTGTTGGTCTGTGTCTTGGAAAAAACACTGTCCACGACAGTCTGTCACATAAAAATGCATTGAAGTTTTATTTTCACGCTGTTTAGAAATGTACTTCAAATGTTTAAAAGTTGCAGGTTAAAATAAAAGAAAAAAATGAGCCAACATTTGTGTAAAGTTTAGATTTTTTATGGGGTTTTTTTTGTTTTTTTATTGAAACACCGTGTGCTCCCAGTACGAATCAGATAACTAAAAGAAGACCAAATGCCTGGGATACAACATCTGTTGTGGATTATGCTGGTTCAGAACAAAAAAAGCAGATGATTTATGTAAAAATTAATAAAATAGCAAATAACTGTGAGACATCAAGCAGGTGGGAGAGGAGAAATGATCATGGCATGACAAACTGAACACAGGTAATGGTACAAAACAGATGAGTGGTTATGAAAATAAAAATAAGAACAACTGGATCTGCAAACTTGATCACACAAGTAAGCACATTTACACACACTCACCTCCAAACACACACTCTCTCTCTCTCTCTCTTGCTCTCAATCTCTTTCACATTTTCTCTCTAAAACACACACACACCAACAGATAAAATGTGGTGATTGAAATGATTGAAACCCTGTTAAAATCAAACGTTTTTTGTTTTTTTTTACATCCACATCTTGTGTCTGAAAAAAAGAGAGATAAGCTCGGATGAATACTGAAAAGCAAGCCCATCTTCACTGTTCTAACACAACCTAAAACTGACAGCGTTCCTGTCTCTGTCATATCCAAACCCACTTCCCGCTTTACTCCCATCTCTATAATTCCCTCTGACCTTCATCCTGCTCCCGTCTCCCACTTTCTAACACCCTTCTACCCTCACCACTCGGTTTGATATCAGGCTTTCCTCACCCTTCTGCATCTTAGACGGCGGTGAAGAGTCGAGACAGCGAGTAGTGCAGGCTTTAAAAAGCACAATGTCCAGGTGAAAGTACAGAAAGAGGACTATGTGGGGGAGAGGGGGGTTGAGGATTCTCGTTGTGTGCTGAGGTTGAAGGTGGTGAACCTACATTTTAGGATATCTGAGAACATTTTGGGTTAGTCTTGTACAGAGGAGCGTGTGAAGGCATGAGGTCGAGAGGGAACAGTTGAGGTGGGTGGGGGTCAGCGTAGCTCAGGGATTTGTCCCTCGTCCCCAGACTCCCAAAATCGGAGAAACGGGGACTGGGTCAGCTTATAAGGATTGCGTTTTGAGCTCGATGGGTTCCCCTCGAGTGTCCTGCTGAGTCTCGCTCTGGGGGGGTCGACTTCCCTTCAGTGTGGCCAGGCGCTCTGAGAGACCTCTCATACGGGGGAACAGCATGAAATCGTAAAAGATGGCACCCATGGCACCCCCGATCATAGGCCCAACCCAGTACACCTGCAGGAAATGACATACAAGTTGTCAACGGTTGAGCTCTACACGATGCCATTCACAGCTGTGCAGACACTTGTACGGCTGTCTGTTATTATATTTTAGGTGATTTTCTAATAAATTTTATGTAATCTTATTTTTGGATAATGGTGGATATATGTATCTGTTTAGTTTATTTTATTATTAGAGAAAGTTTCGAGCTAGCTGGCTAGCTTTCTAGCTAACTAGGTAGCTAGCTAGAAATCTATCTATCTATATCTATCTATCTCTATCTATCCATCTATCTATTTATGTATTGATAGATAGATAGATACGGTCGATGTGGATTTTTTTATCACCATATTTTATAGTATTGTGGTAAGGACTAAAGTCATGATATTAAGTATTTATTATTTCTTTTTTTAGGTAATTATGTGGCCGATACAGCAATTCTAGCTCCAGAAAAACAAAAACTGCTGTTGAAAAAACATACCTGTGTGCTATATGCTTCTTTAGGATACTAGTTACATAAAGTAGTGGGATTTGAATCACTAATCTGCACACAGTAATTGCATTTAATTATATTTTCAATTTTTTTGGTAATTATTGATGCTCTCAATAAACAAACATTGGAAAAAATAGTGAAGCTAACAGTCAAAGAAATACATAGAGTTTTGGTTAAACATCATTAATCAGAATTTAGCATGACATTGATAAATCAAAATTCTTATAATGATAAATGACAATAAAGATATTACCCAGTGGTTGATAAAGTTTCTGAAGAGCACTGCAGGGGCAAAAGATCTGGCAGGGTTCATTCCAGCACCGGTGTAGTACATCTAAAACACAATTCATGCATTTGTTAAAGATTGTCTATGTGCACAAGTTTGCGTTGCTTTTACCCTTTTCCTGCAACTCTCACCCCCATGAGATGCCCAATAGTGACAGAGAAGCCGATGGAGAGGGCTGCTGATCCCATACGGCCATTTCTCCTCTCGTCGGTCACAGCAAAGATGCAGACAACAAGCTGGAAGGTGAGAAACACCTCCACTGTGGTGGCCATCCCCAGGCTCATGCCAGGCTGCAGCTGGAGGCACAAAAATTAAGAGATGCAGCAAATGTTTGACCCACAGGATATTGAACATTAAGCCTTGATATTTACCATGTTCATTGCCATGTTGCCTCGCATGTTCCCAGGCGTTACTCCGTACAGCACTGCAGCTCCCGCCACGGCGCCCAGGCACTGCGCGAAGATGTAAAAAAAGGCACGGAAAAACGACATCTGTGAACCGACAAGGTAGGCAAAGGTAACCGCGGGGTTGATGTGGCCGCCGCTGATGTGGCCAATGGATTGGATGAAGGTGGCGGCCGCCAGACCGAAGCACAGGGCCACATGAAGGACGTGATAAGGCCCGGTGGTCCAGCGCAGGGCGGCACCCATGCCGAAAAATACAAAGAACATGGTCCCGAAGAACTCAGCGAAGACCGCCCGCCAAAAATTCATAGACCGAAACTCCCACATGATGTGTGCTTGAAGTTCTTAGTCAAGAGAAGAGGAGTGTTGGTGATTCAAGAAAAGGTAATTTACCTTTTCAGTCCTTCATGAAACAGCTAAAACAACAAAAAATCTCCTGTTGTAGTGTCAGCTGAAAAACAGCCGCTTTCAACGCAAATCTGGACTCTGCTGGTCTTTACCAAACTGTGCACTACGCTGGTAAAGTCAACTCAGCTGCTTGCCACCTCTCTCCACCTGTGGCAAAGACATAGGTGTGAGATGATGTGGGATGTGAGTACAGACCAAAGATGCTTAGATTATTCAAAAGTAGGTGGGCATCAATGCTAACTGGGGGATTGTAAAGCACAGACGGTGATAGACGTCCAGTGGACCTTTTAGCCTCTGTGAGGGAGGGAAGGGGGCCAGACAGGCGCTTTATAAAACCCCCTCCTGGGGCCCCAGGTGACGTAATAATCCCCCTATTGGGCTGAGGGTGGGGAGGTGGTGAGGTACTGCAGCGCTAAACATCCTAAATCAAACTAACTTAACCCCTTTTGTTGCTTCTCTTCTTACACTTCCACTAAAACCACCAAAGAGCCAAATCAGATGAAGTATATGTTAGAAAAACAAATCTTTTCAGACAACTGATAGGATCAAGAAGGGTTATTTTTGTATATTCAGATCAGAAGCGGAGCCGAACCTCCACTGGGAGGAACAGCTGAAACTCAGAGGAGAAGGTTTTCTTGAGGGCACATGTCATCTGTTGACATATCATAACTGTCACAACGTGCAGATATAAATTCTGATGGACAAGGGCAGAAAGCACACACTTGTACACAACGAGACATGCATGCTTATGTGCACGCGCGCACACCCCCCCACACACACACACGCATGCAGATAATACAGTTGGGGCCCCACACGGAAACGCCCAAAGCTAACACGCTAACACTGAAATGCCTGACCCTGTGAAACCATTGTTTGCAACAAGCAAGGTCGCTACATATGCTCAGAGACAAGACAAAAATACAAATGCAGTGAAGTTCAGGGGAATGTTTGCACCTTCACTTTGCCTTTGTTTTACAGACATTTAAACCATCGCTGAGGATTAAAAATGGTGACAAAATCTAAAACCTGTACTTGACTATCTGGGTTTTGGTTGATTCTGCTACAGCAAGAGACAGTTAGATGGAAAATGAACAACAGAAGCAAAAATAACCTAAAAATAACACACACCTAAAGATGAAATGTGATGATTGAAGGGATTGAAACCCTGTTAAAATCAAACAGTATTTAATAAAGAAAAGTGATTCGTGCAAAAAGGAAACCAAGAATGCCAACAGAGCTGCAAACCAGAAAGTCAACCAGAATCCCAAATAGTAAATAACCAAAGCATTGCTAGTTTCTGTGTTTGGCAGAAGACTTTGACTGATCACAGTGGACACGGGGTGTGTGTGTGTGTGTGTGTGTGTGTTGTAGAGACATGATGAGGGGGATCAGCGGCACTGAGTAACATCAGTGCTCACCAGAGCTGAGCAGCAGAGAGCCGTCGCTGCTAGTGTGTGTGTTGGCGGTGATGAATGCAGAACGCTGATCTTGTTGTTTTAACTGCCTTTTATACATGTCAGAAAGAACACACACAATGCTGGTCCTGTGGTAGATTTTGTGCGTGTGTGTGTGTGTGAATTCCTGTATGTAGTGTGTTGTAAAACTGCAAGCCTTTCTGAGTGCGTGGGCATATGTGCAACCAGAATATACACAGTAAGAGCATTGCTCATTTATGGCAAGAGTTTTATTTAAAGATTTTACAATAATAGTCAACATTGACTTGTTTTAAAGGGTCGGTCTTATGCGGTGTCTTACAGAAGTTTTCCTTAAACATTTTGTCATGTAACAACCACAAACTTTTATGTATTCATGTAACCACCCAGCACAAAGAATTTGTGAAGCAGAAGGAGAAGGATTCATGTTTTTCAAATAGTTTCATAAATAAATCAAGTTCAGTTCAGATTATTTATATTTGGATCGTTCATTAAAAAAAGGCGGTGAAGTTCAGTTTGGTGAAAGGTAAGTAAAGAGAATATTAAAGGCTTCCTCAGACTCACCAGAAATAAACTAAATAACATGAAACTATAACAAAACAACTTTTTTATGCAACACAAATAACAACAAAGTCCAGTCTTGTGATGATCAATATTCCAATTACAAACGTGAATGAAATCCGATTTTTGGAGTTGCAATTGATCGCAAACAGTACTAGTAGAAGCCTCATACAAGCAATTTAAAACGCAAAACGTCCCAAACTGTTGCATCATTTTATGAAACCAGAGATGAGACGTGTGGAAACATGGGGACGTGCTTGAGTTGTTATGCAAAGATGAACAAACAAACATTTCTCTCTCTAGATATGCACATTTGGTAGAAATATACATCTTAAAGACTTGTAGCTGTTATTGCAATAAAAGCTGGTTCTGAAACCATCTTGAAACCACGCATCATTTTCTCTCCTCTTTACAATAATGCATTGAATTGTGTTATATAATGACTCAATAAAAGACATCGATTTTTGTGTTTGTCATAGGAAAAAAATATAGAAATAAAAACAGCTAGTATCTAACAGAAATTAGATAAATATCAGTTCATACCGAGAAACAACAATTCTTAAAGGTTTTACAAAAACAAAACATTTCCTCAGAAACTGTGCTCATACTCCCATTGTTTCCATTTTAAATTACAAAGCTTATTCTGTTCTCCCTGTTGGACCACAACAGAGGTATGAAGGTCCATTTGCCTGTGAATAGCAGGTCGTATGAGAAGAGACAGACGTGGACGGCCTGTTTGAGAGCATCACTGAACCCACAGCGCCGGCGAAGAGCCGCTTTAGCATTTCAAAGCGATCACAAACACGAGATGCATCTGGAAACATCAGGCCATTATTCAGCAGGATTTCAATTAGTCCCTATTTTATTTACATATTCTGATTATGTGAAAGAGAATACCGAACCTAGCGACATTAGCTTCCAGCCTCATATATGGCAATAAAGGCAGTACTTATCCTGTGTCATGTAAATGGTTTTATCTTTTTTTTTTATTGTGAAAATGACAAAAAATATGATTTATTTTTTGTAGCCTAGGAAGTTTTACGACTCTCAGTAAAAATGAGTCTCATGAAGAGGATGCTCAGGGTTTTCTTAATTTGATGTAAAATCCCTTTTTCCACCATCATCTCCATTAAAGATTTGGAAATAAAATTAAGAAAATTACGAAAAGATTGTTGGTTAACCAAAACAAGACAGTAATGGACAAATTCAAGGTCAAAGGACAAATTCTTCAAAGTCAAATTCAATAGAAAGTCTGATAAAATATCCAATAACTTCACCAAACTCTGATTCAGAACCGCACAGCATTCTGGGGGAGGTAGGCAGAGGAAAGCCTTTAGCCGCTCAACCTGTCACTGCTAGATAAACCAGACTGGTGGCATCAACTAACTCACTCGCTCACTCTTTGGTTACCAAGCAACAACTTGTTGAGTAACCTGTGGTTACCTAGCAACAACCTGTTGAGTAACTGCCGCAGCAGCAGATTAAGGTTCCACCACTTTATCTCTTAACTGCTTAAAAATTTTAAAAAACTGGAAAAAACAGGAAACATCACACCACCAGTTTGGCAGGATTTCAGATATTTAGAACAAAAAAAACTAATCAATAATTATCGATATTGACTGATATGAAACTCTTAGATTGTGATACGGTTTTCTTCTGTTTTAAGCAAGTTATCATAATCAGATTTGTTTTTATTTATTATACAACAATCTTCAGATCATTAGTCTGATTTGTGTTTCTTTTTGGCACAGGACGTTTAAGGAGCTTAACCGTTGGTAACTCAGCTCCTGCCATCGCTCATCACCATCGAAGCCTGACGAAACCACCGTCCATCTTCAGTTGCTTTCCTGTTTGTTGGCATGTTTGGCTCTCATGGCGTTCTGAGTGACTGTGGACAGAGACGAGCCGGTCATGCTGGCCGTCTCAACGATCTCAATGTCCTTGCAGGTCAAACAGGCCACCAGCTTCTGGCGAGAGGCGCTGCGGGCGAAGAAGAACTCATGGGACACTCCGGCCAGTAGAGCGCCGATGATCGGACCGATCCAGTATACCTGTAGGTAGATGACAGAGTAGCAGAGCGTACCGCACCTGAGAAGAGCTAAGGTTGATTTTCTGTGTGAAATGAACAAAATTCACAAATTTGTATGATCATTGTCCTCACTATGCATATTAGATTGCAATAAATCTTTGCTAATTATTTAATGACTCTCACTGCCTGTAGCACATTACATGCAACCTGTTTAATGCAGCATAAAAGGTTAAAGCAAAGGATAAAAATTTAGTTACTTATTGTAAATCATTTTTTAAAAAAAAGTTAATATGAAGCATCTCCACGCTGCAGAGTGAAAAGTGTGTCTTACCCAGTGATTTTCCCAGAATCCAGTGATGATGGCTGGACCCAAGGAGCGTGCCGGGTTCATACTGGCACCAGAGAAACGGGCCTAACACACAGTTGTTGTTGTTAATTGGTGGTGTGATGTATTTATTTAATGGCAAACTTTTCTCAATTAAAGCAAAAACAAACTGTAATATAATATTTGTATGCGATATTACAAATAACAATCTGAATGTGGTGTGTGAGACACCTGAGGAAAACCCCATTTACAGTTTTTGAAAAGAGGTTCTGAATACAAATGCACTCCACACTTTTCAGATTGTTCTATAAAATATTCTGAAATTTTTTGCGTTCTTTCCTTTCGGTTTTATAATAATGCGTTAGTTTTTGTTGATCTATCTATTAAAATTCTAAATTTTTATGTAAACAAATATACCAGGAGTCTAGCTTTTTTTGTTTTTTACCCCTATTAGCACTCCAGCAGTGTGAGAAAGTCCAATGGCCAGATTTCCTGGTTCCACGCTCTCCTTCCGTCTCTGCTCCTCCACTGAGAAGATGGTGAAAACCATCTGAAAGGTGCACAGAACCTCGATGCACAGAGCCTGCGCTGCATTCAAATCTGCAGGAACCTGAGTGTGATTTAAGAGGAATCGAGACAGAGGAAGCATTAAGAAGAAAATATGAGAAATATTTAGCAGAAACCGAGTTGCATTCTGCAAACTGACCCTGTTAACAAAGTGCTCTGCTGTGGCTTTGAGGGGCAGAGCCAGATAGAGGGCCGAGGCCCCTACACAGGCCCCCAAACACTGAGCCACCATGTAAACGACCGCCCGCAGAGCGTCCAGCTTCCGGGTGGCCAGCAAGGACAGCGTGACAGCCGGGTTCACCTGGTCAGACACACAGACACAAACTGCTTTTCTACTTTCTAATAAAATCAAATTCAGCATGTTTGAATTTCACCTCACTGTCGGCATTCACTACAAGATTTCACAAAGTGTATTTTTTATTTTATGATTCTATCAAAAACATGCGTGTGTGTATGTCTAATTAATGGAAAACTATATTTTCTGCTTTCTTTTTTAAACTATTTCTATTCTGATATTGATTATTGTTACCTTCCTAAAATGATGGCCTAAGCCATTTTTTGCCAAAAGTGATTTTAACAACAACAACAAAAACTCCACTTTTTGCCATTTGATGATTTAGGTTAAAAAAAAAAATCAGGTCATTATTTTAGGAAGGTGACAATACTGAAGCACTCGATCAATAAACCAGAAGCCAAAAGAGAAACTGCAATTATTTACTAACTGGTTTACTTTACATAAAATCTTCTGTTTTTACCAACTTTTAATTTAATGGACAATTTCATCACATTTATTCAACATCCTTTTGGCTGTTTTGTGGGAAAAAATAAAAATCTGTTCTCTAAATGTCGCTGTACGGTGTTTACCTGCGCTCCACTTATTTCTCCAAAGCAGTGTGCCAGTGAAATAATGACTACACCCACTGCCACAGCTGGATACAGGGGCCCCACTGGGGCCTCGCCGGGCCCTGGAACAGAGGCGCCCAGCACAGCGCTCACTAACACCAGGGTGCCAAGCAGCTCTGCTAAGACGGCACTCCAGAATTGCCTACTGCGGAGCTCCTCGGCGGAAAAAGGGCACATGAACAAAGTTAGCTTGTATTTAGTCCTTCTATTCAATTTTTATAACTAAAATGAATCAAAACACGAAACTAAAATGTTGTTGAAAGTCAGAGGTTTGTAAATATGTGTTTGCTAAAATATTAGGGGGACTTTGAAATGTAAATATATGCAAAATTCAAGGACTTTCAAACAGGTTAATACATGTTTCTGCTAAACATATCCTGATTTAGGTCTCATTTATGACACAATAATGAAATAATGACAACCATCTCCTAAAAACTAGTTAACTAGGAGTGAGGCAATGATCGATTATAAAATGATAAACAGAGAACCATGCTGTGATCTACAGTTTTACAACAAGATTTGATAAATCCAAAGTAAACAAAGTGTGGCCTGAGTTGTTTGGGTCATTTGTTGGGCACATCTGGTTTAGTTCCCTGTAGAAAAACTGAGGAAAAATAGAAAAGTGATTTCAAGTTTTGGTTTTTCAGCAAAAGCTGGTATTTATGTTTTAGAGAATGCCCATCATTGTGACAAAATAAGAACAGGATTTCTTTGTTTTTGCTCATATTCTACATATCTGCAATATTATAGCTATATTTTGTCTATATCTGGATCTGTGATATAGACAAAATAATACGGTTCTGCGTTTTCAGGACGCAGGACTTTCAAACCAAGTGCAACGGAGAAACATTTTACTTGTACTGCAGTTGGTACTCTAGGTTCTTAAAAACGAAGATTTGATTTTAAGGGAAAAACTAAGTGCCAAATTTTGGAATAATTTGAAAATCTTTGTTTAGAAGCAAACATGAATATATCAAAAACCTGAGATAGATTTGGTCAAATCAAGAGCCTGTGATCAGGAGCTTCAACATAAACTCATAAATTACAAATTACTTCCAGCTAATAAAACTAAATCATCATAAACAGCCACTTTTATTCCAAATATACTTATGAATTATAAAGAAAATGTACAACTTTCCTGTTGCTCAAATCCAAGCATTAAATGAGAATCCTCACCTCCCGCCACGTCATTTCAGATCCAGTAGACGTTTCCCTCCGGCTCCTTGTTTATCTCTGTTTCTGTGTGTGGAGCTGTGGGGGTCTGAGGGCTTTGGGGTCTCATTAACTTGAGAGCTCTTTTGATGAGAACAGCCTCCTCCCTCTCCGCCTCACGCTCTCCTTCTCCGCTGCACTCCATGCCCTTCTTTGCTTTCCTGCTGCTCGCGCACACACACACACACACACACACACACACAGCAAAGACGTCCCTTTGAGGTTGCATGTCTAATGTCCTGTCCTCCAAAAATCAACCTTATGCCTCTATAGAAATCTGCAGGGCTTCTAACATGCATGCAAAATGTCTCAATAAATAAAATCAAAAAGATGGTCACAACTGCAAAATGTGCTGCATATGAAGGTGATGTATATTAATTCTCAGTTGATACAGTTTGTCAGCACTAAATGTCATCCCAAATTACATAAACACATATACACACAATGCCAGATTAAAACTTAAAAGCAACACATTTTGCCAAAAATCCACAAAACTAGGTAAAGATTTTCCAACATAGTTTGGATGTAACACTTTGAACATAATTTAGACTTAATTTTTCTATATGTATTTCCATTTATCTTTTAAAAGATTTCTTTCTTATATTTCAGCATTTTAATAAAAATATCAATAATAGTCACCTATCATAATAAATTACAATAAATACCAACCCAGACAGCAGAGAATAACCCTTTTGAACATTAGTTACATTATATTTATTTACTTTATAACATTATAAAATTTATCTTACAATCTGTTTCATTTGCATTCTCAACATTTACAAAAGCGTATTAAAACACCCACGATTTTTTTCAGACATGTCACAGAACAATACTTTGGTCACTTTTTTAAAAGTTTCTTTTCTTCAGCTAAAAGAAATCAAAATTGATCTTTTGTTATATTTTGTTTAATAAGTGAATCTATGCTGTTTTGTTGTTGTTTAGGCGCAACTAAATCATGTGCAGAGATTATAAAAATAGTTAAAAATAACAGAATATTTAATAATCCATCCATTTTTTTTCAATTAGCGATATCTCTAACTTCCCTCTGATTACACCAGCAGCACACAAAATCAAATGATTGCTTCTTTTTAAATATAAATTACACTTACAAGTCTATAAAATTGACAAGGAACTGTTTCAATCTTGAGAACAGATGTCTACCTAAACTAGATGCTTGTCTTGTTATATGGCTATTTGGCTTATAATTTTGTTTCTTTTCTTATTTTATGCCAAGAATTTATTTTCTTCAGGAAGATTTCAGATGTACACCATTTAGCAAAACGTTTGTTTTGTTTGTTTGTTGGGTTGTTGTTTTTTTTTGTCAAACTGTGTTTGGTGTGAACTGGTCACCTAGAAACTGCCGCTCAGCATGACTTTCAAACCAGTAATAGCAGAAGGAGCCAATTAGTGAGCAGAAGTGAGGCGAACAACAAGAACAAACCTCATGCTTTGATTTCAAACCATCTCTTTCTCTAATATGCAGCATTTCTGCGCCAGATACGATCAATCCCTAAAACCTTTTTCAGTCGTTTCAAAAGGCCCGTTTTCGCCTCTCTACATGCTGCTTGTGAGGTATCCCTCTGATCACCATGGGGACCGTCTCTTTCATGATGCTGTTACCATGGAGGCTTGTGAACTGCTGCGTCTCTTTTCATTGTCCCTCTTTGATATCAACACGCACTGCACTTCGATCAGATGATGCTGCAGGAACCGCTCTGGGTCCAAACCGAGTGAAGGGGCAGAAATGACCGGTACATGATGGTGGTGGATTTCTGCTGGTCTGCCCCATTATGTCATGGATTACCCCCTCCTCACTGTGGCAACTGTGTGACTGTTATCCCCCCTTTTGTGGCGGTAAGCCCCAAATGTGCGGCTCTGGAACCCGCTGGCGTGAGGAGTTTTCAGGCCGCCTCACTCACCCAGAGTGCTGACACTGACGCTATTTTCACACATACACTCGAAGTGCAAACTCAGGGCTTTGCGCTACAGAGCAACGGGGAATTAATATGGTACAGACTCTGGAAATGAATGTAAGGTAAAAAAAAAAAAAAAGAGAAAAGAAAAGAAAAATGAAAGAAAATTAAAGAAAAACCGTGTTGTTTTTCCTGATTTTGATTGTAGATTCATTAGTGAGTTTGAATCTGGAGTCTCCATCACAGTTGAACAGCTGGAAGTGACGGCAGGATGTTTCCAGCAAAATGTGCTCCAGACAGGACTTTTTATTTTCTGCAAAAAAAATTTTATTTAAATAACAAAAGAACAAAAAAAAAAAAACAGATGCTCCCAATATTTCTATGGGACACAAATATTTTTAACATTTTTCACTGTCAAGTTCAAGTTTAGTTTATAAAACATGGGAGGACAATACGTATTAATGAACACCCACTGTAAATAGGTGACTAATTTCCATCGCTAGTCCGATAAATAGTTCTCATGTGACATCACATTTTTAGGAACCTTGTAGCTGACAGCCATCTTGGTAGGTATCGTAACTGCCATGACAGTTGCTATGGAGTTGCTATGACAACAATAAACGAGCCACAAGCTTAGAACTAGCTCCCGCTGGTTCATATCTAACAATGTAAGTACAAAGCAACAATCAAGTCTTAAACCTTTTGATATTATTTTTGTTCGTCTCAAAGCATGGTTCATCTATGCTTTGTGCTACTCTTGCCTAACAAGATGGCGGTTCTGTTGCGCCGATCACTTCCGGTTCAGACTTGTGGGAACTGTGGCGCGTTGATGTTGAAGCACATAATAAATGCAGTGATAAAAATCACAAAACAAAACTATGGAATAGGAAATACTTTAATTATAAAATCGATATCTGGTTTTACAAATGTTTTGCAAGACCATAACCAAATTATGCAATATATCATGATGGGGTTAATCACTGCATCGTAGTATAACTCCCCACTTTCTAAAGTGAAACCATTTCCGGTAAATTGAAAATTAGAAATTAAATTTAATTCTTCTCACAAGATTCCACTTGTTTAAAAAAAAAAAGTGAATCCAAGATAACCCCTAAATATTTGAACTGTTGTTCCATTTCTGGTTTTTTGGACAAAAATACTAGAATCACTGCAAGTATTTTCCTTTTTAGAGAAAAATTAAGTGTGTGAAGGTTTGAAATCAAAGTTAAAATTCTTGTTTGGACACAATCTTGGCTGCAAAACAGCTAAACCCTGCATTCTTATTTTATCTTTATTTACAGTTGGCTCCTGGTATCTGATTAGAATTAAGGTAAAAGAAAAACCAACCAAAAAAACAGCAGCAGAACAACAACTCTCTACAAGATGTGTTTTTATTCAACTCACAGTACATTCTACAGATGCACACGTGTTACATCACCTTAATACAACAGAGTCCTGTAATACCTCCTCTTAAAAATGATGAATTGGTCCTAAAAATATAAAGAATCAAATTTAAAGTCACCAAAACTGTACATTATTAAAAATTCACTTAACACCACATTTGGTTGTCATGTCTTTTTTTTTTCTTTTTTTTTTTAAATACATTTTCTGAAAAAGGAAAAGAGAAAAAAAAAGTTCAGTGTAAGGAGCAAGTTTAAATAAACCCAGACGGTGGAGTCATCCTGTCACCTTCATGGCAAACCAATCGTGCAGCATCATACGTTGGCCCCCAAAAAAGAAAAACAATAAAAAATCAATGAATAGGAATGTAAGACAGAGGAAGAAGGCAGAAATGCGCCCAGTATGTCAAAAATCAGCTCTCGAGACATTCTATTCTTTAAAATGAAACTTCAGTCTGCTTTAAATATTTTTATTTTTTTTATCCGATCTATAATGAGCTAAAAACAAAATGTGAGATTTAATTTAAACCCTGCTCCAGAGCAGGGCTTGCAGCTGCGGGTTTGATGTGTAAAACATGCACAGACGCTCCTAAAACCTGCAACTGCCAACAGCAAAATCTTCCTCCTAGTGTCCAATCAGCACAGCCTATTTACAGGTGCGAGAACGCTTCTTGGTCGCAGAACGTTTTGCTCTTCGCAGCGACGTCTACGAGTCTACAACTGACCGAATCTAAAAACCCTCCAGCTTCTGAGTGTTTCCCACAAGAGCAGCAGGTGAGGTTGTGGGTAAAATTACGTATACACTGGTGTCGTGTGGGTGTGCGTGCGTGTGTGTGTGTGTGTCTTTAAGTGGAGGTTATACAACATCTACTGGTGACAGTCCAACAACAGATTCCTTTAAGTTTCACTGGCCTTTTTTTTTTTTTCATAAAATGTCTAAACATCTCTATTGGGTCGTCTGTACACATTCACTACGAGCTATTGCTATTAAATAATCCCAGCTATTGTAATCTTTATATATATTTATATATAGAATATATAATAAAAATATAGTGAGCCATTGAAAAAAATTACTCCTAGGCATAAGACCACGTTACATTACATTTCCAAACAACAGGTAAGAAATGCTCAGAAGAGTCTAGGTGCGTTCAGTCGTCGGGCAGCGCCGAGCAGGTCCGGGATGCGGTGACAAGGTCACACTCTGACCTTCAGTGCGAGTGTGGAGCCGGCCAAGCGGCCTGATGGGACGCGACGGGAGGAGCACGAGATGAGGGGCAGAGGTGGAGAGACGGGGGAACGGCGGTAGAAAAAGATTCAACCTGTCCAGGAAACGATAACAGACAAAGAGCCAAAACCTATACATATATACCTATACATGAGATAATACAGGAGGCCGGAGCAGGACTCCAGCCAGTCTTCGCAGCACTGGAGAATGCAGCAACAGTCCACAGCGCCACCCTGAGGCCGATCCTGGCAGGCTCCTATTTGTCCTTGTTGGAGTAGAACTCCGCCCAGCGGCTCTCGAAGAAGCGCCTCATGGAGTGACCCGCCATGCCCACCTCCGACGTGTCCTCGTTGAACAGCTCGCAGTTGTTGAAGACCAGCTGAGCGTCGGCCGCAAACTCATCGCAGCTGCAGTAACTGGAGAGGAGAAGAAGAGAGGAGGGTGAGGCGTGAACCAGGAAGAGTTACAAGCAAATCCTTCATGTTTGAAGATTAATATCATTTTTGGAAGAGCTACATACTCTGTGGCACATTTCAGTTAGAATATCATCATCTAGGGATGAAACAATCAGTTTAAAAGTGATGAAATGATTACTGAAATAATCGTCAACTAACTTAGTTTATCGATTAATCGTTAACTGGAGCATAAAGATTCAAAAAAGGCAATTGGCTGAAAAAAACACAATCAAAGCAGTAATCAAGTCAAAACTGTACAAAAAATACGTACATTTTGCATTTCAGACAAAAAAACTCCATGTTGCAGTTTTAGCTTCACCTGGTTCAAAGTTTGTTTTTTAAATAAAAACAAATTCAATACTATTATTTCAGTTAGATGCACCAGTATATTTTTAGTTTTTCCTCAATAAGCATAAAAAAAATTGCTGATTCCTTCAGGATTGAGGATGTTAACACCACAAAAAAAGATATGTCAAATAAATTTATATTTATATGCATCAATGGATGTTTTAACAGCTTTAATAAAGGTTTGTCCCTTTTTTATTGAAATATTTGACCACTTCCTGATTTAGATGTTAGCTGTGTAGAGAGAGGAAGCAATGACGAAGAAACATTATTATTATTGGTGCCAATAATTTCAGAAAAAATATTTATATACATATCTTTGTGTAGTGGTAGATTATCCACCTGAATTAACAGATTCATTTGTTTAAAGGCAAATGGAGCGTTATGGGAATTCTTTCCCTTGAATTTGAACTTTTGAACTGTAATGTTGAAAAGCTTTCCTGTGTGCGAAAGCTAAAAGACAAGAGTTTCTTTTCTTACGCTCCCTGCAGCAGTCTCTCTCTCATGGTGAGGAAGTCCATGGGGTTCTTGATGATGCGGCGGTAGCCCGGCACCAGTCGGGGGTTGACGGGTTCCAGGAACGGCCAGGCGTCTGCATGAGCCTCCATCTCCATCAGAATGATCCTGGTGGGAATTTGAGTCAATGATCACCAACTTACATCATCAACTTCATTTTAAATTCTAAAAAGAACTGGAATGATGTTTGAGGAATCTAGCTGGACTGAACAGTGACTCACTCGCAGAAGGTGAGGTCAGGTTGGTTGCGTGTCGTTATGCGCCGGCGTTTGCTGCTGCTACTGCTGCTGCTGCTGCTGCCGCCTCCGTCTCCAGAGTAACGGGTAGACGACGAAGATGAAGGCACAGGGGTCTCCTTGTGCCGCGTTGTCATGCCGCCGCTGCGTCTTTTTGTGGTCTCGTCCTCACTGCTGTCCTCTTCATACCTCCTCTTCTTCAGCCTGGTGCGCTTTTTGGACGAGCTCTGCAACTCCTCTTCCATCTTAAAGATAAAAAATAAAAAAAATGCAACATGTCAGAAACTAGACAGTATGGTTGGATGTAGAAAAGGAAAGACATTTTCTTTGTTTCCAAATCACCTTCGGGACACAGGTTGGACAAAACCAATCTCCTTCTGGAACCTGGGTGATTTTGGGCTTCAGGCAGTACATGTGGCAACCTCGATCGCAGCCGTCACACAGCAGCAGGCACTCATCGTTGTCCCCCTTCCTGCACACCTGGCAGGTCTACACAAAAACAAAAAAAGCTTAGAGTGACAATCGTGAGTAGATAATCTGCAAAAATATTCATATTTTTTTATCGCAGACTGAGAACATTTTGTTAAAAATCCAGGTCATAGACCAACACGATGTAATTCACAGCTATGAAATGCAAAGAAATATAATTCATATTTTTTCAAAAGACTATTACTGTGAAGGACAATTATTCCTCATACTCTCCACAAACCTGAACCTTTAATGCACAGTTACAGTGAAAGTCAGAAGAGGCCTGGGTTAAAATGTACCACATGATTTTCTTCACCAGTTGAAAACCTGACTGGTGTGGATGAATCAAGTTTCCATCACCCAAAATGCCTCCATTGTCTTAATCTGTCACAATAAAACACGACTTCTCACCACTTTGGTGACCGATCTCTCCCAGGCGATGGCCTTCTCCAGCTGAAACACACAGAGGCAGAGCTGTGGCGCGCTGCGGCAGCGATCCAGAGCCTGTCGCCACGTCCGCAGTCGAGACGTGATCTCACTCTCCAGACTGAAGCAGAAAACGGCCACAAATCAGTTACAGCACGTCTATCAGGCTGAAACTAATGATTATTTTGGTGACCGATTAATCGGATAAAAAAAAAAAAAAAGGTCCATTCTGCAGATTTTTCATTTAACAACTTAAGCTTATTTTGTACAATACTAGAAATACTTTAAAAAAAGATAAATTTCTTTTTTAAAATCAATTTTTTTTTTGTCTAAAATTAAATAATATGGCATTCCTTTAGTGCACAATTTATTATTTGTAGCCAAGCATGTTACTGCAGCTTAAAATAAACAGTCTAACATGAACATATGAAAAGTTCAGACATTTCTGCTTTCTAAATATGGTGAAGGGATGATCTATTGAATATTTTTTATTAACTGAATAGCAAAAAGGTGTTTAATATTTAATTTTTTTAAAAATAGAATAATGCTGAAATTGTCATTTGAGGAGTTTTGGGTAAAGCAGATTTACAGACAAGACTTTATCTTAAATATAAAATGTATGTATTTTTTGTACAGTGTTGACATGTTGTTCTTTTAGAAAAAGGCTTTTTTTTTAGTATGTTTACTTTATTGATTAATTGATTACTAAAAACACTGACAATTAGGCGCAAGAAATCACAAGGTCTTGAATCTTCGATCTCCTTCGATCTTGCATGCCAGGGAACATGACAATTTGTTTTATTTTTCCTTCCTGTTTTTACCTTTTGCCTGCTCAAAATAAACAATTAAAAGAACTGATTCATCACGTTTATTCCTGTTGATCGTTTACACATGTCTCCAAACCCTTCTGTGATCTTGAACCACTCGTTCCCACCTGAACACGTCTAGTGAGAGCTCCTCTCCGGGTGTCGGAGTGAGCGGCGCGAGGCGCATCACTTCCGACGGGTTCCACAGCGGCTCCTTCAGGTAGCGCCTCTCGATGTTCCTCTCCAGGTTGGCGAGTCGCAGCACGGCCAGGTCCAGCGGGTGCGTGGCGATGCGGGGCAAACCGGACCACTCCTTCTTGGTCCGCACGATCCAGTCGTCGCGGGGGTCCACGTCGTGCTCGTAGTACTGCAGGTCGTCGCGGGTGGAGTCTGGGTCTGGGATGGTGTAAGGCTGGAAGGAGAGGAAACATTCATAGCACTTTATCAGGTACTTTTCAAGGAAAGTTTCCAGCACTTTGGAGATGAAAACAATACAAATTAACTTAAAAAAAAAACTATTTCAATTCACTGCTATTTTTTATTACCGTTAATGTGATAATTTTCTACACAGCAGGGACAATATATACTAAAATATAACATTTTATGTTTTGAAAATTTCTTTTCATACACTCCCTGTACCCTTGACTGATGTGAGAAGAAAACACAAATTTGACAACAACAAAGAAGATTTCAATTAAATTTCAATAACTAATGAACAAAATATAAGAACAAATGTATTTCAGTTACACAGATCAATAAATCATCGAGCCATTAGGAATAGTAAATATTCATTACATTGAACAAATTGGTTTGTGTTAAGGTAAATGCAATATAAATAATAACTTGACTTTCTGTAAGGAGTATTTTCTCCTAAAAGCTTATCTGAACTTTATTACAGAACTGTGCAGATAGAATATCAAGTACTTTCAAGGACTTTATACAGAAATCAAGCACTTCCCAAACCTTGAAAACACCTTGGTGAAATTCAACCATTTTCAAGGATTTCAGACACCCACAGAGACCCTTGTATAAAGACAGTAAGTTATTTTGGCGGAACATTTGAGAGCTCACCTGAAATTCAGTCACTGGTGTTTCTGTGCTGTTTTCAGCTTCGTTCAGAGCACCCTGAGGAAGAGCCTTGAAGAAAAACAATACAGTTACTAAAATACATCAACACTTTAACGCAATTATTTAATTTTGTGCTTTTAGAAATCTCAACACATTTATGAACCATTTTAAAAAGTGAATTTCAGTTTTTCTTAAAACCTTTAAATGTAGATCAGCAGCGATGACTCGCTGCTCCAGGTCCTCCACCCACTGGAGGGCGCTGACATCCACTTCCATCGCTTTCTCCTGCACCTGCCAGGGCTGCTGCAGCGCCTCCAGCAGCACGTCTTTGTCCTCCGTCTTCAGCTCAAACAGTGGATCTACGCAGAGAGGACATGTGAGGGGAGAGGATTACACGACGACGTGGCGACAGGTGTGCAGGGGGGTAACTAGGGAAAGGTGGACAGGATGGTGGTCTCACCGTTTATGGGTTTGGTGCACATCTCAGCTAAGCTCTCCATGTGTTTGGCCAAATGCTTGTGGAGAACTTTCTCCCGGATGCCGCGTGGATGGAGCGCCTGCAGCGTGATGTACAGTTCCTCTGGATCCTTGATCCACCACCATCCTCGCACCATAGCTGGAAGGCAAATCAGAAAACACATCACAACAGCAATTAAAGGGGATTTCAGAAAGGAAATCCCCTGGTAGAATGAGCAGAAATGCATTCCACACTTTTCAGATTTGTATTGGTAAGAAGACAATACAACAAGCAAAGAAAAGCATGCATTCTTCTCCTTAAACTCCACATTTTTTTACTTATTAGTGTTTTTCTGTCTCATAAAATACAGTTTAAAATTTCACTAATGGTTTACAAAGTACTTACCGGTAAAAGTAAAAAATACTACATATCTGATCTTCTTCAATGCTATAAACCATTAAGACCTTTAATATCACCTGAGTCAAACCAACACAGAACTAAACAGCCTGAAGAAGCCTTCAGTTTTTATGCACCAGAAATGTGGACAAGCTTCCGATTCACTGCAGGAATGCTCTCACCTGTTCTATTAAAACAAGATTTTTTTTATTTGCTGTTGCCTACTCTTAGTCTTTAAATTACTTTATATTTTAATCTGTTTAATCTAAATCTGTTTTGATGAGTTTTATCTTAACTTCTATGTATAAGCACTTCCAATTGCCATCGCCTAAAAGGTGCTATATAAATAAAGCTGGCTAAGAGTCCAATGAAAAACTCTAAAGCAGTAATCCCACAACATTCAAAGCGTTTGTACTTTTGAAGCAGCTTGTATATTTAACATTTGACAAACTATTCAACAGCCACGTTAATTTGCACAAAACAAACAACAAAAACCCCAACGTACATGCTGGTATGGGCTTCACCACCAGTTGTGTGAAGTATTGCTGCTCCAGTTCCTGGAACACGGCGTTTGGCGGGCGGCCGCGGCGTTTTGCCGCTGCGCCGCGGGGCCCCCTGCGGGCCGGACTGCTGCCTCTGCTGCCCCGCCTACGCCTCCGACCGGGCCGTCCAGGAGTAGCTGGAGCAGCTGGAGGAGGAGCGATGGCAGCTGGCGGAGGCGGAGAGGGTGTGGGTGGAGCAGCAGGAGCCAGATCGGTGGGGGGACCATCCTGAGGTGCTGCTGGGGTCACGGGGTCAGCAGGAGTCAAAGTAGGCAGGAGCTGGTCATGCTAAAGAAGAGAGAGGGTTTGGTTTTAATATCGGCCCCAAGTATTAACTGCTTTAATAAGTGTTTGAGCAGCAGTGGCGAACCTCCATGAGCGGAGCAGCAAGCGCAGGCAGCGCACTCGGGATCTGAGGGAGGAGTTTGGGGGGGGAACCCGGTGAGACCGGCGTTTGGGGCTCGGTCAGAGAGTTATCATCACACGGCTGCTTGGGGAGAAGGTTGAACCACTGTCCTTGTTTCTCCGCCATCTCTTTGACGCTCTCCTCTGAGCGGCCGCCTTCAGGAGCGTCCCCCGCTACCCCAGGGCCGCCACCGTTGGTCATGACGTCCTGCGACTGGCTCAGCCAGCTCTTGAATGCCGCCTGAGTGAGGTCCAGCAGACCGCTGTTGGGCGACCCCGGCCCCTCCTCTCCCACAGACCTGGCGCTGCTTCGACGCCGCCGGCGGATCTTCGCCGTGCGGAGGTGCAACTCGACTTCCGGTTTGATTTTTCGGGGACGACCACGGCCCCTCTGTGTGCTCATGAGGGACGCGGTGCCGGGAAGCGGGTCGTCTTCCACAGAGGCGGTCTGAGGTTGGCTCGGCTTGGCAGAGGACAGAGCAGAGGGTGAAGCAGGAGCGGGTGGAGAGGTTGGCACTGGGATCTCTTCGACTTTGGGCTCCTTTTTCAGGAATGTGACAGGAACCTCGGCAACAAAGACTTCTGCTGAAGCTGCAAGAGAAGGCGTAAAAATTAAAGAAATTTAAGACTTTCTAAGATGTTAAGGCAAATATAAATGAAATTTAAGACCTGCATTGCCAAAGAAATGTACAAATTCATCCATGATGATAAGCACAAAATAGCTAACTAACTAGCTAAAATACAATGAAGATGTCTGCATGTGACTCAAACTTATGCTCGACATGAGAAAAAAATACAAATATGGGAGTGCCATGGTGGCGTCGGGGATAGCGCGACCCATGTTTGGAGGCCTTGAGTCCTCTACGCGGCCGTTGCGGGTTCGACTCCCAGACCCGACGATATTTGCTGCATGTCTTCCCTCCTCTCCTTCCCCCTTTCCTGTCAGCCTACTGTCATATAAGGGACACTAGAGCCCACAAAAGACCCACTGAAGGAGTAAAAAATAATTAAAAAAAAAAAAAATATATATATATATATATATATATATATATATATATATATATATATATATATATATACACAGTACAGACCAAAAGTTTGGACACACCTTTTAATTCAATGAGTTTCCTTTATTTTCATGACTATTGACGTAGATTCACACTGAAGGCATAAAACTATGAATAACACATGTGGAAATATGCACTAAACAAAAAAGTGTAAAACAACTGAAAATACCCCTTATATTCTAGTTTCTTCAAAGTAGCAACCTTTTGCTGTGATTACTGCTTTGCACACACTCTGCATTTTCTTGATGAGCTTCAAGAGGTAGTCACCTGAAATGGTTTTCACTTCATAGCTGTGCCCTGTCAGGTTAATAAGTGGGATTTCTTGCCTTATAAATAGTCATGAAAATAAAGAAAACCCATTAAATTAGAAAGGTGTGTCCAAACTTTTGGTCTGTACTGTATATAATATACGAGATTCGTTCCGAGACAAAATCTAAGACTTGTGATCTAATTATTTAAAGCCAAATTACTTTTTTCTAATGAATTGAAGACATTTAAGGTCTTAATTTTAGATGCATGAATTCAAGGCTTTTAAAAAAAAATTTAAGGATGCACAGACCACATTAAGAAAACAAGAGTTAAATCTTAAGCCACAGCAGAGCCTGGGACTCACTCAGCAGCTCCTCGGGTCCTTCCACCAGAACTCCTCCGAGGTGAGGAAGGGCCAAGTATCTGCGGCGGTAACGGTCCTGACCCAGCGTGACGACCCGCATGGAATGAGACGACTGGAGCAGCTTTTTACGGAAAAACGCTTGACGCTGCAGAGGAAGAAGAAAAAGAAAATCTGATTTTGTCTTTACCAAAACAAAAGAAGCCGTGTCTGAGCTATATTAGGCTTACCTTAGTTAGCTTATCTATTTGCCTTTCAAGCTCAGGAATGCTGGCAGTGGTGGGGCTCTCACTCTGTAACCAAAAAAAACAAACAAAAAAAAAAAAAAACTGGATAACTATGGTGGCTGAGGTTTAACTCTAAAACACAAGAGCAGATACCCACATCGCTGAGTTTGGGTTCTTCTTTGCGTGCGCGCCTGCTTCCTCTCTCCAGGACCAAACCGCTCTCCTCCAGACTGAAGTTCTCCTCCTCGGCGACTCTGGCGCTGCGCCGCCTCTCCTCGAAGCACAGCTCCTCCTCCGAGCGTCCGGTACGACGCGCCAGCACCGACTTCAGTCTGACGGGGACAATCCAAACATCAGTGACATAATTTAGTTTTTAATGGACATCTGGTAAAATCAGAGGACTCCACTTTTTAAGAAGAAAATGGGGGTGGGGGGAGAAGTGATCATACTTGCGAAGTTTTCTCTCAATAATCCATTTATTCTTCCTGTATGTTGCCATGTTCTCCAACGTGTTGTCAATGTCACTGAAACACACAGTCAGCCATGTTATGATAAAAAAAATGGCTACAAACATCCATAATCTGAAAGAATGTCCTTAATTCTCAGCTTTTACTTTAATTTAATTACATTATGGATTTTCTCTAATCCACACAAGATCAAAAATATAAATTTGGACTTAAATATAATAAGAAGGCTCCTTAGTATGTGGTCAAATGTCATTTATCAAGTTGACATTTTTGAAGCCTTCAAGGTTCCGGCATAATTCTGGTTTCATATTTGACCAGAAATCTTGGTTTTCATTTCAACTGGTTGGATTCCTGCTATGGATTTCTGTTTCAAAGTCTATAAATATTCAACTTACTTTCCTAAGTGGAGCATTACAGCTTTCACTATAATGCTCCAAATGCACTGGAAGTGAAAAAGGCAAAGAGAAAAAAAAAGGGAGAGGTGGAGTAAAATGTTAAAAGAAAAGAAAGAAATAAGATTACAGGAGAGAAGGAAAAATAAACAAAATACAAGCAAACATCATAGAAGTCTGCTTCTACTCCTTCAAAAAAGAGAAAAAAACAAATAGCAAAATATGTGAAGAGTAGATAGTGCTAATTAATACAAGATGTATTTAGTAGTAATCGCAGCCCCAGAGCGTAGATTGTAAATAGGGTGAGATGATGATGTGGTTGAAGCAGAATAATATTAAGCTTCTGGTATGGCCTTCGCAAAGCGTGGACCTGCTAAACCACTTTTAAAGCTAAATTACCTCTTCCAGTTCTGATAAGTGGTCCAATATTCAGTCAGAATTATGCTAATAAACTTGTTGATGATTACAAAAAACTTGCAGTTTCTTGGTAACTTCCTAAAGGACATTTTACCAAATGTTTTATGGGGTGCATTTAGTGGATTAGAGAAAACCCACAATAAATTCAAACTTGTAAACATATTTCTTATTAAAAAAAACCCAGAATAAGTTGAGATGAATCATTAAAACCTTAAAGCTAACGTAACACCAGGCCAGGGAGGAAAGTAACTGAACTTGTGTTGGGTGTTATTAGAGCAGGAAGTTGCACAGGCCTGACCTCATCACAATGTTGCTGCTGTTCAGCTCCTCCACCAGGAAACCCAGGATGGCTGCCTTGGTGTCAGGAGGAAGGATGTGAAACGTTTTAGTCCTCAGCGTGTTGCACACTTCCGTCTCGTAGCCATGAGACTCCAAATAGATGCGGAGAACTTCTGAAACTGTGTTGCGGGTCAGCTCCAAATCAACCAACTTCTCCCCAAGTATCTTCACAGACTATGAATTGGGATTAGAGTATATGAATTAAAACATGTTGGTGCTTGTTCATGTGTTAAAAATACTTGTCCTAAAGTAGTTTACTAACCTGGTAGTAGGACGGGAGGCCTGGATCATGAAGCGCTGACTCCACCAGCTTTATAAGGAGGTCCTGGACTTCTCCCTGGCTGTCGCCCAGACCAAGCAGACCCTCCTGCAGGGTAGAAAGGCTGGGAATGTCCTTTGGCACGTTGATGCCGATTATCTTTCCGTAGCCATGCAAGAACTCGACCACCGCCAGGCAATGCGCGAACGCCGTTCCAGAAAGAACCAAACCGGGAATACGGCTCAGCTCCGGCAGAGGCTGGAGGACGTAGAGTTTTAAAAGTGCTTAAAAACTCAAAAGATTCAAAGAGTTCAACTAAACCGAGCTCAGTAGAAACTCACTTTGTGATCAGTGAGACACATGTCTTCTGTGGGCTTCTTCAGCTCCTCTGCAATAAGCTGTTGCCTCTTGCGTTCCTCCAGGCGTCTCTGGGCCTGGGCTCTCCGCTCCGCCGCCCTCTTCGCCGCCAGAGCGGCCTGCGCTGCTGCCTCTGCCTCCGCCTGGGCTTTAGCCAAGGCCTTGGCTTTGCTCCGTGCGCTGGCCACCCTGTTGCTCTGGACCACCTTCTCCTCGGACGGCTGCTGGGCGGGTGCGGCGGCTTCAACTTTGGCTGCTCTCCTGCGGCCGGGCTTTTTGGGCTCTGGAGCAGGTTCTGACTGCGTGAGCTGTGGAGCAGCTGGATCCGACGGCTCAGTGACGCCTTCCAGAAGTTTGACGTCTTGCTCGAGCTACAAGCCAGAACAACAGAAAATATTGACTGGAAGCTGAAGTGACGCTCGTGACAAGAGGGCAAAATATTATTTAGAGTTACCTTGGCTTTCTTTTTCTCCTCTTTCATCTTCTTAATCTTTAAATCCTCCCTTCTCTTCATTCGGGCCTGCGACGGAGCAGCAGAAACAGAATAATGAGATCTGAACGGTTTAACGAGCCAACTGTGAAAGCAGCTAGGACGTCATACCTTTCTTTTCATTTTCTTTTTGATTTTTGCTAGTTTCTCCTTTTCCTCCTGGGTGAGAGCTTCTGGAAATGCAGAAACACCAGAAAGTCACGTCTGCTCTCCTTCGAGCAACTTGCATAATGGTTTCTACAAGCCAAACACAAATATTCGCTCACCCTTGGCCTCCAGACGATTTAGCAGCTTGGCGTCAACTTTGCTGAGAAGGTCGACGGCGTTGAATTTAGGAGGTCTACCTGGGCGACGGGCTTGTCCTGCCTTCGGGGCTCCAATCCGGCGAGGTTTCTCTTTGTCTGGGTTCGGAGGTCGACCACGCCGACCGGTGATGGCCATGATCATTGATGGGACCTCCTCGTTAGCTAGCAGGACCCACTTCACACCCTGTCACACATACACCAGGATGTCATTTCGACCGCTCATTTTAGGGCTCAAATAGGATTAATCGATTTTTTCCAATAGTCGATTAATAAACAAATTTTGTGTCATATCCTGAGTATACAGACTCAAAAGAATGCCAATTTACTGAATGAACACAGTCATTGCTGTAATTATGCTAAAAATTCACAAAAACATACGTTTTGTTCACAAATTAACTCAACTTTTGTCCGATTTATGTTCAAGTCGATTTTCAGTTAAACAGGTCTGGACTTTGACTGGGCCATTCTAACATGACTTAAGCTTTGATGGAAGTCATTTCATTATGGCTTTGGTTGCATGTTTTGAATCCTTGCTCTTTAGCAGAAAACCTCTGCCTCAGTTTTTAGTCTTTGTTGTTTATTCAACCTTTGAAGCCTTCACAGAAAAGCTGCATTGACACAGAGATTAATTTACACAAAGGTGGACTTGACTTACTCATGAGGTGACATCAGCAGGTAGCTGGTTGTACTGGTTGTATTTAGGAATATCAAAAAGGGACAGAATGGAAATGAACGCTGCACCTTAGACTTTTTCTTATAATCATTTTCATTCTAGTTCACAGTTATATTCTACTTCGCACTGGTCCACCTCATAAAGTTCCAATAAAATGAGAGATAAGTGAAAAAGCTCAAGAGATTTAAATACTTTTGCAAGGTATAATATAACCCAAAAAAAAGAAAACAAAAGTTTTACCTCTGAAGTTTCTCTTTCTTCATAAAAGTCTCCAACAGGCATGCGTGGGCTGAAGCTGAAGTGTTCTCTGGAGACCACGCCATCCGAGTGTTTCTTGAGGTACTGAGAGAGAAAAATAAGGTTTGTCAATAAAGAATAAAGAGGAAAATAAAGGCCACTAGGGAAAACCAGACGCAGAATTAAGAGCAGGAAGATGCATGTGTTCTTAAAAACAAGTGCGTTTTAAAAACGGCGAAAGTCACCTTGATAATTTCTGGAAACTGCTTCATCCTCCTTCCACATGGAGTGTAATACCAAGTTTCCCCTTTCATGCGGTTATCCATTTTCTTCACACGAATCTCCCTTTTCCACCTGAAAATTAAGAGAGCTTGGTGTAAATTTGGAGTAGCGTCATTCAGGAAACAGTTTCTACTCATAAGACATTTTTAATGCAACAAACAGGTTTTTCTTCTACACAACAACTTCATAAAACAACTCAGATTCTCTAACTTATCCTGGGAGTTAGAGGAAATTTCTGTAAAAATTGGATCGCTACCCGTGTTGGAGCGGGAACTGGACCTGCTCTTCTGTTGCCACCCGTCTTCTGTTCGATTCGCCTGTTTAAGACAGAGAGCCCAATCAGAACTAAACCTGTAACCAAGCCACCTGATACAATACGTACAAATCTGTGAATTTTCTTTATTGCCTGCAGTGGAGCTGTCATCGTTTTCATCAACATCATCAGCAGTCGTCTCTGCATCTCGTTTCTGAGTTCCCACCGCGCTTCCGTCTTGGTCCTGTTTTCTGACCCGCTTCATCTTCTTGGGTTTCTGCACTACTGTGCTCAGGGCAGAAGCGTTGGCCAGAACGGCGTTAATTGCAGCCGTTATTGGATCGACCTCCTGTGCGAGAGAGCCAGCCTCCCCCGACGCCTCTTTTGTTTCTTTAACATCAACCTTGAGCATTTTCTTCCTCTTTCTGCCCACGGCTCCTTCCTCTTTCATCCCTCCCTCTTCATCGGTCTTCATCTTCTCCGCTTTGGGTGTTCGAACCCGAGGCTTTCGCATGTTCTCAGGAGCTTAAGGAAAAAAAAACTTTTTTATAGCATTGTCAACATTTACCATTTTTGCATATTCCATAAATTAATAAACAGAATGCTGTAGGTGACCTCAAGGTCTGCAAAAAGCTAACTTCTTTAGCATGTGGGCAAACTTATATCAGCTCCATTATTTTTATTAGTAAAAATTCAAACAAAAAAGTTTCAGTTTGAATTATTAAAAAAGTGTACTTTAATACAATTTTTATTTTTCATGTTTTATTTAATTTTCTGTCATATTTCACAAATTATGATTTTTTGCATATTTAAAACAATTTCACCTTTTTTCCCCAGACAGGATTTACTTGGAAAAAGGAAATCTGATGATAACTTTGACGTAGAAATCAGAATATGGAATACCTGCAGTGGTAACCAGCAGTGTCTTTGGAGTTCGAGGTCTGCGTCGTTTGCTTGTGGTCTTCAGAAGATCTCCTGCAGCTTCGCCGGTCGGCCCGGTTACCGGTTGGAGAGGATGCACAGCGGTGCTTTCTGCTGGCGTACTAAAGGCGACAAAGTTGTCCTCCCCCACTGTAAAACTCGGGGTTGTTGCGTCATCAGCGCTGCTCTTAACGTGTCCAGCTGAGTCTGGTGCATCATGTCCGCTCGGTTCCCAGTCTCCTTCAGAATCTGAGACAAAAACAACATCAAACTGTTTACAAAATTCACTTAACAACAGCATCCAAGTATATTGGAGATATAGTGTTCCTACACATTTTTATGTCAGATTTCCTGAGTTTTTTTTTTGCCTTTTCAACAGCAATTTTCAAAGTATGAATAGAAATTTTCACTTTGAACTTTACAACAAAAATGTAAGGATTTTAAATATATGAACAACAGAAAAAAGAGAAGAGGAGCAGTGGACAGAGCAACCGATAAGACTGAAGCAACCTTTTCCATCCAAGACACAAAATTGAACTTGCCTAGAGCCACAACATTTTTTCTAAATATGAAATGTTTAATGTTTCTATGTTTCTAAACATAAAATGTTTAATTATGAACCTTTAATTTAAACTGAAATGTATTTTTATTTCCAGATTTTTGAACAAATTATTCCTCTTATAAAAGAAAAAAATATGCAGAATGAAATTGGCCCTTTTTTAAAATCAATATAGAGAGAGAAGATAGATAGGTAGCATCGTTTGAAGCCAGTTACTTTTAAAACCCATTATAGATATTAAATCGGCCCTCACCACCCTGAAACTAAACACAATTGGTGTCAAATGTTTGCGCAGAAAACATTTTCGTTTGTGCTGCTATCATTTTAAAGACAATAAATGTTTCCAGAGGTTATTAAAGGTCAACTGGACCGTCTTTATTTATAAAATTATAAATCATAATTGCTACATTTGTGCAGCAAAAATGTTTGTTTGTACTGTTATAATTTTTAAGATTTAAAAAAAAACAACATTTTTATACATATATATTATAAATTACACAAAATTTATATAAATTAACTTTGCTATCTTTTTGCAACTCAAATTTTTGTAGCACAATTGTTTGGTACTGGTTGACCTTTTATGACCTCTGGAAACATTTAATATCAGGCTATGTGATACTTAACTAGTCTACCTAGGAACCCTCTATGAAGATAAAGAAAACAAACAACTTTTAAACTGAAAATTTAACTTTAAATTCAGAAATGTTTCAATGTACCTTGAGAAACTGGCTGAGACGATCCAGATAAACACGAGTTGTTCACGTGGCTCGAGTCAGCAGCAGTGTCTCCGGTCTGAGTGGTTGTATCTAAAGACGACTCCAGCATTGAACCTTCTGTAACCTGGCTGCTGTTTCTGGTCGCTTCCACCTCGGAGGTTTCCTCCTCCCTGGTCGACTCCATGGTGTCATCTCTGGAGTCCTCCGCTGAGAAGCTGCCTTCTGCGGAGCTGTCAAACGTAGCAGACTGGTTCTCCTCAGCACAGGACGTGGTGTCCAGATGAGAGGTGTCAAACTGAGAAGAATCACCTAAAAACGAGGCATCGCCATAGATATGTGAGGTCTTTTCTAAGATGGAGCTGGCACAGAGTCTAGAGGGGGAGTCAAATGTTGCTTTGTCGTAAAAAGCAATTTCAGAGGAGTTGTCAAAGCCTTCTTCATTGGTTTGATGTTGTAACCTTGTGCTTTTGAGATGCGGGGGCTTTCCAATTGGAGTAGACGCCACAGGAGAGTCTGCTGCGTCTGAGAGGATGCTGCTCTTCACTTCATGCTTCTCTAAATCTGAAGCGTTTTGGGGATTTTGTTCAGACGTTTGTAACGATTTTCCTGGCGGATCAGTGGGAGATTTATACTGGTAGACTTCCGGCTTCTTGGTTTCAACCGCAACCACATGAGATTCAGTGCTTACTAGGTCTGAATCCAGCTGGGATAGGCTCTCCTCTGGTTTTCCGTTCCTTTTATTTTCCACTTCCCTCTTCTCCTCACCGGGAGCATGACGCTCTGAAATCAGAGAAGAAGTTGGGAGGTTTGGAGAGTCAGAGTTTCCGACAGCTTTAGAAGACATCCCCATCGGCGGAGGCATGTAAACCAAGGCAGGAGGGTTGGACAAAGGTGCAGTCCTGGAGGCTTGAGTGGTTAGAGGTAGGGTGAATGGAGGTCGGACCGGACAGCCGGTTTGGGCTGTCACAGAGGGTGCTTTCACCAATTTTGGTGGCGTTGATGCTGCAAAAGCAGTGGAAAGACTTGTGTCGACAGCTGGAGGAGTGTGTTTGCGATACTGGGATGTTGCTGAAGTTGGTTCAGAAAGTTTACTGCCAACTGAAGGGGTTCCTCCTGCAGACGCTGATAAACTGGGGACAGATAACATTGAAGGTGAAGACGCTGGAATCTTCAAAGATGCCACACTGGGAGATGAGGAATTTGTGCTCAAAGATGAAGGAGCAGATATCAACCTCGGGGGAGCAGGTATGTCATGCTGATCTCCAAATGCATTGGCGACAGATGGCGGCAAAACTGGCTTGGACCCGTGAGACATCAGCAATGCTGGAGATGCAACGGTTGCCGATTGAGAAGTGATGGAGACGGCGGTAGGAGGAGAAACACAAGTAGATTTAGAGGCTGTAGGAGGAAGTACAGACTTGGTTTGATCAACTAAAAACTCAGATGAAGACGAGGCAGGAGGGCCCGAAGAAACTGTGCCAACAGACATGCTCTCACTCGACATGTTTGAATGAATCAGAGAGGAAGAGTGCCCCTGTGGCAGAAGCTTGAATCCTAGAGCAGATGTTTCCGACACTCGAGAAGTAGAAGACCTCAGGCCTTGGACTACAATAGGAGGTGAGGAAATTCTTGAAAAAGCAGCAGAAGACGAAGAGAAGGGCACGTCCACATCACCGGATAACACTACAGGAGGTCCGGAGGCAGATGTTGGAGATCCAGATGAAGTAGAGACCCCTGGTGGAGTCGAAGTCTTCATAAGAGACATCGAGGCCCCTGAACTTGATGCCGAAAGTGGAGAGGTTACATGCTGGAGATGTGAGGAAACGACTGCATCTCTGACAGGGGGAGTAACTTCTGGATACGGAGCTGCTGGTTGATCGGAATATTGACGATAATCGCTTTTAGGACTCGCATGAGGAGCAGAAGGTGTAAGTTGGTAGCTGTCAGTCTTTGGTGACCTCTGGACAATAGGTGGTTTTTCACTGCCAGCGTGGCTTGCATCAACTTCCTTAATAGCTTCCCGTGAAAACCCTAAAGGAGAAAAGAATCAAAATGTCAAAACTATTAGTTAACTCAATCAAAAGTATTTATAAATGGTACATTTGGTACTTCATCTTAGTATAAACAACATCCTAGTATGCAGACACAGACAAATTTGTTGAAAGATTTAGACAAAAGTTCAACCTATAATTTGGTTACATTTATTCAATGAGTGGAACAAAGGACAGTCTCCTAAAATGTTTGACGTCAAAGTCTTGTTTGCCTCTTATGCTCCATACTCTTCTTGAGTTTGTACTACAAGTTTTAGGTATTTGAACTGAGACAGCCATAAAAGAAAGTTGACTTTGTGCCTCGTGAACAATTTCTCTGCGGAAGATCACATGATGACCCAATTTAATTGTTTTTCTCCACTTCTTTTTTATTACAACTGTCCTTGTGTTTTAAAATTTGAAGTTTTACAAGGCTGGCAGGGTCCTTCAAACATAAGCAGGTCTTAGGTTGTCCATACACTCTATCAAACAACAGTGGCAAAGAGGGGCTTTTCCGCATTTTCATCTTTTATCACCAAATCTCCTTGGAAGGTTTGTTGTTGAACATTTTCAAATTAGTGTTTTGATGGTATTAGTGAAGATTAGCAAATTGTACATGTTTATATTTGTAATCATAGGAGAAGAGAAACTCTTCTCATTATCTCTTACCATATGGTTAATTTTATAAAATTTTAGAGTGTGATTTTTCAACCTTTACAGAAGGCTTTTCACATCTTTATAAGATGTACAACTAAATATCGCTGTAAATTAGTTATATGAACAATATATTCATAATATTGTTTATCATGATAAATTTCTTATAAAAATTTTGATTTATCATTGTCACAATAAATTCTAATCAATGATGTTTACACCCCTAAAAAATGCCCGTATGATCAGGATTGTTATTTTTACTTTTTCTCTTCAATGTTTTTGCAATGAGAGCATCAATAAATATCGATACATTTAAAAATACCATTAAATGTAGTTAGTTTGTGCAACTTAATGATACAAATCACACTTTCTAAAGAAGAGTATTATTAACGGAAATGTTTCTCAAGAGCAGTAATTGTGTTTGTAGAGCTACACAGTTATCCTAAAAAAGCTAAAAATAGCTCTTATTGTCACTTTTGCTGTTATCATAATAGTACCACAAGATGTTATGTTAAAACTTTAAGTCCATATCGCCCATGCCTCCTGTAAATAAAAAGGCTTCTCCCCCAAAACAAATATTCTGGATGACATTTTCCAAAAGCAAAACACTGACACCAGCTGGTGATATGTTAGTACTATCCCATTGCCTGACTGTAAAAGCTGAAACTAACCTAATAATGCAGTAGACACACAAGTGAAGTTACAACTTAGCCTGTTTTTCCTTTGGAGACTTCACAATCACTGCATTTCCATTATAGTTTCTGTTAACACGGAAGTCAGCAGAGGTGACAATGTCAGTAATGGCAAAGCAGAAATACAACCATATGACGAGCATGACTCATGTCCAGACATTAGAGGGAGGAAATAGATTGTAGACTAGGAAAGTTTGACTTGTCATCAAAATCAAAGACACAAAATGTCAACCTTAAGGCAGCAATGACAACATGCAGCAGTGCAACATATCAAAATGAAGATCTGAGGAAACAGCGAGAATATACCATCATAATTAGAAAAAGTCACCTTGCAGTGGAGAGGACATCCCTGCACTGCTAGTGTGAGGGCTGCGATCCCTGCTGAGACCTTTGGGTGACCCACTGTCCTGTATTGGTGGTGATACAACCGGTGTTGGCGACATCCCCACCGGCAGAGGACTGCTGCAGCTCCCTCTGCCCAAGCTGTGGTGCTGTGGGCTGCCGCGGGGTGGGGTGAAGTTCTGGGCAGCGGGGGGCATCATGCGAGTCTGGGATTGAGATTGCTGTGGCAGCTGCTGCTGGGGGGGCTGGTAGAAGGGCATCCCATTTGTCATCATACTGTAATGCTGCTGCTGCTGCTGCTGGTGGTGATGGTGCGGCTGATGGTGGGAGAGGAGGGGCTGCTGAGATGGTTGATGGGGGGGCGGTTGTAAGGTCTGCTGCTGGTGATGTGGGGAAGGCGTAACGCCAGGATGAGACTGACTCTGGAAGCTCCCATACATGCTGGGGGAATTATAACTCATCTGCTGTTGGGTGGGGTTGCTCCTGTTCCAATACTGGCTGTTGCCTGTTAGAGGGACGTTTGTTTGGCCTGCGATGGGGGGCTGGTGGGACGCTTCCACGCCGCCGTTCAGTTGGTACTGGCCATGGCTTTGGAAGTGGTGCTGTGACTGAGACTGTGCAATCCCAGGCGCCGGCTGCTTCTGGTGGACCCCCTGCCCTGATGACGAGCCCATGCCAGAGCCATACTGAGGGAGCCCCCCCCACAGGTATTCGTAGCCAACGGCGCCCTGGTGGTGGCCGCTCATGTGCGGGTAAGGAGCTGACGGGGGGTGGGAACCAGACACGCTTGACCCGTGTACAGTAGTGACGCCATTCACATTCATTTCGCCATTTAGATCTGTTAAGAGAGCAGAAACAGCTTAAAAAGCTGCTCAAACAGAAAGACATGTTTATTCCTAAAAACAAATAAATTAAGAGGAGTTTAGTTCAGGAAATGTGTGCATTGATTCTCCTATGTTATGATCATTATTTCACATTATAGTTAATTAACCAGAAGTTCTATATTTTACAATACATAAACTGACCAACAAACAGAGGCACCAAGATTAAAAAAAATTAGGGATCCACCATTTTAACACCAACATCAATATCAGACGATTTTAGTCTTTTTTTTAACATTTATTTATTTATTAGGTTTATTTGATATAGACAGACACATTAACATATAAAAACTGAATAAAACTGCAGTCCCATGCTTGTATCATGGTTATTTTTGGTCTAATTTACAGCACTTATCCCTGGATAAGCTTTTCTACACAGTCTATATATACATCAATATCGGCCCAATAAATAAAACTGAGCCGATATCAGCAACCGATATCGATTTCCATCTTATAGACATTTGTTTTTACAGAGGGCAGGGGAAGGAGTTGGTCATGTGGTATTTGTTTGGTCATGTGACAGTGATAGAGATGGAGTGCAGGATTCTGGGAAGCTTAACTGACATAGTGTTGAATTTTTTTTTTAAGGTGTCAAAAGAACAATGAAATATTTACAGTATAGGCAAATAATGGTTATCAACCATTTCAGCAGTATTTATATCAAATATTGGGCCAAATTTTTATATTGGTGCTTTGCTAAAAAATACATACTAATTTGCCTTTCTCTCAACAGTTATCTAAATATGCTTGTGGATTAACACAATGCCAAGATGATATCTTGAAGGTTTTATGTGACCCTCTAGAGTGTGCAGGGCCACATAGAATCTTATGATGGACCAGATTTGGCCCCCAGACCTTGAGTTTGAAACATGTGTATTAAAGGATGTAATACTCACTCTTCCCCTGCTGAGGAAAACTCATGGAGGACCCGTTAGTATAAAGAGAATCCCCTGAGGAGAGTTTCAGTCCTGAGTTTGTTGAGGTGCCATAGTTGAAATGGTTATTTGAGTCCATCTAAAAGAAAAAAATAAATAATAACAAAATAAAATAGTACCACAACACTAGTCTGTTGTTAGTCTCCATTAAAGTTCGAGAAATCACAAATAACCAAGTTCTGTTTTGTTTCAGATAGCCTGATTACATGATTTTGTGACAGCATTTTGGGACCAACGGCAGCAGCCGTTAAAATGTCGCAGCCAGCAGCAGCAGATGCCAGGCCCGAGCGAGTGTAATGGACAAGCCGAATATTACGGTAGGAGCTCATCATTACCGCTGATGAGGCGCTGCTAATACGGGCACAGACTAGAAACGTTCATTACAGGTAGAAACACAAGCACGAAACATAATCAGGGCGGCAGTGGAGGGAGGCGAGGGGGTAAACTAATAATGTATTGATATTTTTAAAGAACCGTTGACAACAGCAGTGGCTGTTTACCAGTTTTCGATAGTCCTCCGGGATCTTGATTTCCTAATTCAACGAGGCCGTTGCAACAGCAGGCGCCGCGTTAGCTTAGCGCCCTCAAATGAACCAACCACTACTTTAAAGCGCTGCCAGACGGCTGTGCTGGCCATTTTATCCTTAATGTTAGATTAAAGTGCGAGTCCGAAGGGATCCCAGCAACTTTTCATGCCCGGAATATATAACAGAGAATATCAGCCTAGCACCCCCCAAGGTTATTTAGCTACATCATCACAAAAGAACAAAGCTAACAGATAAAGCTAACTAATAGCATCCTTATCCGGAGTAAGTAGGCTGCGACGTTAGCAGGTACCATAACCACGCTGGTTTATAACGTGGTGAATGCAAAAAATTCAAGCCGGTTCGTTAAAAATAAAAACGAACTCACAAAAAACAGACTCGCGGATTAATAAATGGAGGCGTACTCCCTTTTGATGACGGGCTAACGTTAGCTAGCAGCCAGATGAAGTTACATTGTTTACGCACACAGACAATTTCTGCAGAGCATCATCCTCCTACACCGCCACCATCCAAAGTTTCACCGATATTCCACTCAAAACAGGCCAACCTTTTTTCTGTTTAGTCCTTGGGTTCCGGAGGCGCCGACGGCTTTAAACCCCCTCCGTGTTAACGGATAAGCGTGGGTGAAGATGACACAGCGATAAATTATAAACAACTATTCCCTAACCTTTGGGTTTTAAATTAGCAAACATGGCTGTTGAGGTCCGGTGCAGCCATGATCACAGAACGGAGTGAAGCTGGAGCCGCGTTAACGTCCCAACAATGAAGCGCGCACACATCCGGTAAAAGTACTTCAACAAAGTTCAAGACCCGTTTATACACACAGAGCAGGGAAATGAAGCCAAAAAAACAAATCCATTTAAATTACAGCCAACGGCACAAACTATTTCATCACTTAGTAAAAAAACATTATTTGATTCAGCAAGTAAAATAATTATGAATGTAGAATAAATTTGTAAATTAAATTGACATAATTATTTGTAGCGTCTAACACTCGTATCAATCAGCAATTTTTTCGGTGATTTTTTTCTATTTAAAATATTTACAATTCCAAAAATTTTAATAATTATGTTTACAATATCCAATTTATTATTTTAGCTCCAAACTTTTATTTTATTGCAGTCGGGTGTGTAAACAGGAAGCTAGATTATTACATCTTGTGGCAATTTTCTCATAAATGGCAATCTATGAGGAAATCGGGCCTAAAGAGGAAGTATGCTAATATATTATTCTAGGCCTTAAATCCTGGTGCTTTCTGGGTCCTAGTGCCGATGGACTACGACTCAGAAAGCATCTTTTATTATGAGTACTACAAATAATTTTCAGGTAATTAGCATTGTAAGTAGAATACATCTAGTTGAATTTAATAAAGTTGGTCTAGATTTACGTCCTACAATATTTTATTGAGCACATGTAGGTTCATGTGCTACCCAAATGTGCTCAAAGTACACATTTGGTCAAGTGTAGTTTTAGCATTGACATTGTCATTTGGTTTTAAAATTTAAATCTCACTTTAAAGGTAGATAGAGATGTATAAAAAGCATCTCTGAACATATTTTCAGCTGAATATGTCTGGATTTAGACTGCAGTGAAGCATTTTAACATGATCAAAACCATCCTGTCTTCAATGAATCTCCAGTATCAGGCCTTATTGATGAGTTATATTGTCCTCATTCCTACTGTACAGTTCAGCTGACCCACTGCTTTTTCATATTCACAACCAGTCATTCTAGGCATTCTACAAATACCATTTAATGTTATAAATCCATAAATAAAAAGTTGTTTCCCAGACCTTTTGGAAAATTTTTCAAAATAGTAAACAAGTCAGCCTCCACAACTTTGTTGCTCTATTGTAATATCCCAATGCAATACATTGACGTTTATGGTTGTAATGCCACAATTTTTATTATTCTCTGTAATGACTTACAGGAAAAAAAGGGCTTTTGTCAACAACTTAAGTTTTTTAATTCATTAAGAAAAGGTCCAACATAAACTCAGGTGTTATTTCATAGCTAGAAATTGGCTTTACAAATGGCAAAAATAATTATCTGATCAAGTGTTTTGTGTAAAGTCAAAACCTAGAACAGAAAAAGAAAGACATCGATCCTTAAACTGTTTATTAGAAAGATGTAGACAGTAAAAAACAAAAACATTTTCACTGTAATTGAATAGTACTTGCTTCTCCTTACATTTTCAACAGTGCAAATATGATTTGGTCATTATTTATTTTAGTTCCAACAATGTCCAAAAACCATGAGGGAGTATGGGTTAAAAATAAACTGTAGGAGAGCAACAAACCAAATAATTCTGAGGCTTAACCAAACTTTAACAGCTGCAAAACACTATAATTTGCCTCTTCTCAGATATATGTGAAAGCTAGATGATAGAATAAGAGAGGAGCTTTTAATAAAGTCATCCAATTAATGGAAACCAAGCTGTTGTTGCAGTAGGAGACAACTGGAGAAAAGCAAGTCACCCTGCGATGGTTTTAGATTAAACCAGGTTTACAGACATTTAACAAGTGAAAGGGGGACATGTAAGCTGCAAGATCAAGCTACAGATACAGGCTTTCTGGAAAACTAAATTACAGCACATGGAAGTCTTTAGAGGACCCAATCAGTCAATGCATCTAATTCTTAAATCATGAGATCCACTACACTAGGTCGACTACCTTTACCTACAGGGGGGTCCAATCATTTTCAAGCAACTCATTTGAAAAACTGCAACTTTTAACATGTATTGCTCAGTTAGGTACAACTATACAGTTTTTCCCCAACAAAGAAAATGTGTGCTTAGTTGTAATATTTAACATTAAAACAAGATACCCCAAAACAGGTGCAGTACAGCAAATGGACATGGAGATAGCTGCTCTGTACAATACCATGCAAATCAACCTTAGATAGACTGACTGGTCAGAGTTTGGAGCTGAGGCTATGGATTTAAATATGGCTACTGACTCATATGTACAGTTGGTTGTCACTGTCTTCAGTTTCAAGATATACATTTGTTATGATTTCTCCCTCATCCTCCCTTTCTTCCATCTTCTTTACGACACCTTACTCCAAGTCCGGCATTTCTGAAAGTGAAAAATGGGCATCACTGAATCCATGCAAAGAAAATTATTGCTCTGGTTGCGCTCTGTAGAAATATTCATGAATACTTACTCTCATCGTCACTATCTGCAGAGTCATCCTACAGTTTAAAGACAAAAACGAAAAGATCAGGTTAAAGAGATAAACTTGACTGTCAGCTTTAGCAAACAGCACAGTGGGAGGGGTTGCCGTGCAGTGTCAGATTTACTCAACAAAAATGTCCATAACAGAAAAAAATACTTCTAGATTTGTCACTAGTTGCTTTTTAGGAGAAAAGATGGTTAAATCATGCAGCTAAGTCGGTAAGTGTTGAAATGGATCCATAAATCCATCTTCATTCATGGTAAAGCTCAGTGTTTCTCTTGTTTATGATTCCAGATGGCAGACTATGTCCTCAATCTTGCTACCACCCTAAGCTTTTTTTTAATTCCAGTCATGCAAAAATATTGGTTCAAATGTCGTCTTTAGGATTGGTGCTTTGGTAGGTATACATAATCGGTAAGATTATAAAAGGAAAATGTATTCCGTAAGTATTTTTTTCAAATCTAGATTTTTATTTGAAAATGAAAAAGAGGAAATAAAGTCTGAAAATCTTACTGTTACTGGACCTGAAGAAATACTACAAAAAATACTAAAATTTTCAGATTGCACAGATTTATTGAGTTCGAGTTTTGATAAGCAAGTTTATTTAAGTTCACTATAGATTGAAAACCTAATAAATCATAAAAAGTAAAACAAAAATTTATTAAGTCTTACATCATCTGCACCATCTGCATCAACATCTAGATTATCCAGGTCATCCTCTCCTCCCATGTTGCGCATCATCTGCAACAATAAAATCAATATTACATTCATTATTTGATTTTTGTTCAAACAACCTAATGCTACCAACTTAAAAGCTAACTTGACACCAAGATCAGTATTTCTGGTACAATTGTTTGCGAGATGATAAAAATATACACCATGTGTACTGCAAGTAAGGATCAACACCAACAGCACAGGATAACCAAAAACGCAGCCATGCTGAAAATGCATTTATTTAATAACATGTTTGTATTATTCTTGTATTTACTAGATTTACAATAGCTGTATGCAAGTGTCATCAAAATTGAAGGTCAATATTTGAGGTGTTTAATAGACTGTGAATGAGTTTTATTATTCAAACTGAACTGCTTTAAAAAAAAATATTTAAAAATCAACTTAATGGGACTAATTCATATGAAGGCACCTACAAGCCTCAATGGAGAAATTTTCTTTTATGTTCCAACTCAATAGTAATAATCTCAAAGCGCTTACATTTGAGAATTGATCAAAGTTGCCCATCTCCTCGTCTGAGTCGTCTTCCCAGTCCTTCCAGTTGTTGAAGTCGACACTGAGCCAAGACACCTGTGAACAAAGAAGACCAGGATTATTATCTTTGCCCTATACCTGTTTAAAAAGATGCATATTAATATATAAGTAATAAAATTGATGTTTCTTTTATTCAACATCTCAAACCAATCTTATCCTCAGACAGGGATTATTTTTTTATAGTAACTGCTGTAATGGTATTATGAATTTATGGTTGCCAACTGTACAGAAATTTCAGCAAGTTGGAAATCACCAGTGCTCAAGTTTTTCCGTAAGAGTGAACCTGCTTTATTCTCAGTGTTTCATGCATACTTAACCAACCTTAGCCTTCTCCTTTGTTAGTCTTGGCCACGCCTTTCCTGGTTGTGCCTTTCGTAGATAGCACAAGACCGAACGATCTGTGCGGTTATGTTTGGATTCCTGCAACAAGAGAATCAGAGACAGAGGGGGGAGAAAAAAAAAAACTTTTCATGAAACTTTTCAGCGCTGTGTCTATTTATTGAATAAAGCTGTAACTTACATTTTCATCAATAGCTTCAAAAAGATCTATTTGGTTCTCCAATTTAACATTATCAGTTCCAGCAACACAGCTGTGGGAGAAATTTGCAAGGATAAAGTGTTAAATTTTATCTTTGTGCATGAATTTAACAATAATATTGTTATACACCCAACTATATGGACACATACCTGAATCCACACTTTGTTTTATCAAAGTTAACTTTAACATCTTTGCTGTCGGCCACACAGAACTCTATAAAAACAGAATCCCTCCTGTCGTACCACTTAGCAGTTGCTGGAAGCCTGAAAGAATAAGAATACACATAGAGAAGGTTAAGACTTCTTATAACTATTCAATGAGAAGCAAAAGGCAGAGATGCACTAATCAGTTATCTGAACTGACTCAGACTGTTAAATAACCTGCTAAATACTGAAATACAAACAGATTTTTAACAATTTCCACCATTTTCAATTAAAGCGTCAAACGGCATATGCTTTGTTACATCAACACACATAGTGTTGCAATGCCTTAATTTTCTTTGATTTCAAAACCACAACTTCTACCAAAGAACCTGCAGAACATTTCTCTTGAGTGTTATAGACCTGAGAAAAAAAACCCTAAGGAAATTGTTAACCTGCAGGCCAAAAAATGAAATAAAACTGGAAATTGGCATCAGCCAGGAAAAGCCTAGTCAGGGAATCTGCCATTTCAGATGAAACCAATCATGGTAAGTGCCATAAATCAAGTTTTGGTTAATTACGGTGCACAGATTTAATTACAAAACCATATTTCATTCCATTGAAGGGCTGGCCATCATTTTTATTAGGACTAAATAGTCACATCAGTGGTTTTTCTGCATCTAAATCACATCTCTTACAAAAAAAATTCTTACTGAGCTTCAGCTGGGAGAAAACCAAAATATATGCTAATGTGCAGCTGTAATGACAAATTCTCAATCGGGAAATGTTTAATAACACAGTTGTGGGAGTATAATCTCATTAAACTTCTCATTATTTTTACATCTAGAGCTTTTTATCGCACAGCAGAGGTAACTACAGACTACCTGTATCAACCCACACCAAATGTTTTTGCTACTGATGTCTGTAAGAACAGATGGCCTTCAACAAGACCTTGTGTCAGGTTGCCACAGAGCCTCAAGTTACAGACTCTTCTCTGACAAAAGTAAAGTATTTGTGCATACTCAAGCATGACAAGTCAAATTAAGATCAGTCATCCTCAATTGTTTTTATTCATAAGCCTGACATGTTAGGCTTATTAAATTAACAATTCATTAAATTATTGACTACTATGGAAAGACTGGTGTTTCGACAAAAGGGAAATGTTTACATACGACAGTAGAATTGGCATTACTCCACTGATCTTAAGTTTTCATCGTTGGGCTTCATGTTTCTGAATGGTCTGGTCCAGCCTCCTTTACACATTCTTTTAAATAATTAACCCATCTATGTACATTTTTTAAATGGTTATTAAAGACTAAGAATTGGTGACACAGACTTGAAATGTTGGCAAAATATTGTGATATGCAATTAAATTATTTTAAAATAATTTAATCATGTCAATGACTGCCTTTTTGGCAATAAATCTGTCAACAGATGCAGTCAGGTCCTCACAAAAACAAACAGACCCTTTATCCACACATTAAAACATTAAAAAGATACTATTAAATTGTGTTTAATTTAACTACTTGACAGCAACACAAAAATGCAGAGTTTTTAAAAAGTGCATTGAAAAGGAAGGAAAACCTTGATTACATGGTATAGGAGCTTCTTTTTTTGTACACATGTTGAAACATTCAAGCGATCTGGGCTGTCTCAGGTGTTTGAACCTCAATGTGGCTGAGATGGCCCTAAGCCAGGGGTCTCAAACTCCAGTCCTCGAGGGCCGCTGTCCTGCAGTTTTTAGATGTGCCACAGGTACAAAACACTGGAATGAAATGACCTCCTCCTTGTGTAGATCAGTTTTCCAGAGCCTTAATGACCTAATTATTGTGTTCATGTGTGGTGCAGCAGAGGCACATCTAAAAGTTGCAGGACTGCGGCCCTCGAGGACTGGAGTTTGAGACCCCTGCCTAAGCAATTATGAATACTTTTCAGGATATAAAGTTAACTTTTCTTCTTGTATCCCTTTAAACAGTTACATGCATCCCCATTGTAATAGGGTAGGAAGTCTGAACACCTTTTTAGCTAACTACTCTGACTGGTGAATATTTTTTTTATTTATATTTTGTTTATTTTGAGTTGACATTGGAATGATGTTGAAAGAATCACTGGGACTCAAACATCGTCATGTAATGCAACTCCACTCAAAATTAGCTAAAGAATGATCTGATACCTTTGATCAAATCTGCATATACCAGTCCATCCTGTTGCTTGACATAAACTAGTTCTATGTGTTTTATCTGTGCCAAAGGTAACTGAAATCCGTGTGTTAATTCACAGGGAGGCCATCTGTTTTATTCTGAATACAAGTAAACGCATAAGAACAAGGAATTGTTTTAAAATATACAAGTAAAGCTATTAGCTGCCTGGTGTGATGTCATCAGAACCACGTGCACATGGACGCTTGTATTTAAGAGGAATTATTTCTTTTTTTTCCTTTTTCCAATTAAAACTAAAAAGGAAAACTACACAACGAAAGGTAATTCGATAGGAGGCAAACCATTTCTAAAGAGAGTTTGGTTAATTGCACAGCTAAGTTTAGCTAGTAGCTTTCAGTTTCTGAGTCTCTCCAACTGCTCTCTCTTAAAAATAAAGTAGCAATTAAAGGCTTGGATTTGCTGTTAAAATCCATCAGATTTTCTGTTCAGCGGGAACATCCTGACTACTTCCACAGCCCTGGTGCTAATCTAATGACTGAGCCTTCCAGAAGTCTCAATGAGCACAGCTAGCTATGCTAACAAGGCTACTGTCCTCACTGAAACCATGCGGTGCCCCCGCAGAGCCCGCAAAAAATAGCCAGCTTCCCGGTTTAACGGCGGGCTTACTGGATATTATTGTAACCGGACACTGCTAGCTTTTCACATGTCAAGTTAAAGTCAGGTTGACGTCAACAAACTCTCAGTACATATAAGCAAGGCCAAACCTCCCGCCTTTGCAAAAGCATGTTATGAAGGCAGCTACACCAAAGCTACCGCACTTTCCACACGATGCCTCCTCCCGTTCACTCTCTACAACTTACATTTCTCGGCGTGAAGTGGGCTTCTTTCCAGAAGACAAACCAGCCTTAGAAGAAAAATGATAATGCTTGTTTTCTTTTTTTTTTTTTTTAAAAGAAACCGCCGCTCACACACGACCCGGGCAAACGCCGCTAGCTTGTGGGATACACGCCGGATTTTCTTACGTACACTGGAATGAGAATAGCAGAACTGACGCAGTCGGAAGTGAAGTAGATGTTTCTAGAGCTTTCAGCCACAGCCGCGAGTGATGAGAGAGGCGGAGCGTTTCACGGCATAACCTCCTGTAAAGTCCAAGTCATGCCCGCTATGCTTTCAGTGAAATACAGTCTGATCAATTATTTACGGACAGGAAAAATAAGTGTGTGCAAAATCAAGTAATATAATTTAAAACATTTAATTTGGGATTAATAAAGTATTTGACTTTGAATGATCATTTCTATTATTTCACAGTGACTTGTTTTAGTTTACATGTCTCGCACGTATAATGACGTGCATTGCAGATAGAGGGAAAAAAAAACACATCAGGGCACTGACGTTAAGCCAAGAAATGTTTGAGAAAAAACGTATGAACACCATAGTCAAAACTTTGCGAGAAAAAAACTAAGAAATTTTCTGGATATTTTTTTTAATGTCTGAGCTCTAAAAGACAAAATTTTGCAAGAACAAAAAATTTTTAGGAATTTTTTTTTTAAGAAATTCTCCAGAAAAAACGTATAAAAAAATCGTCTGAGTCCGTAAAGTCGAACATTTTCGACTTTTTAAATTAGATTGAACTCAAAACTTCGGAGATTTTTGGAGCTCTAGAATTTATTGGGATATCTTAACATCTTTAATATTTAGATTTTTGAAACTCAAAAATGTAACACTTTTTTTCTTCGGACATTTGGAGCTCATAAATTTCCAAGTTTTCTCTGGAAAAGTTCTGAGATTATTCTCAAAATGCCTAAGTTTCGGCGGAAATGTACAAACTTTTTCTATCTACAATTACCCTAATGTTACTCACACGTGGTCTAAAGATAAAGCGTAAAAATGTAAGATTTGGTGAAAACATAAGCAGTATTATTAAGACATTTTTACATGTGCCAGATATTATAGATCAACACAAAGTAGAACATAATTACTTGGCCAGTTGTCGTTAGATTTTCCACAATGGCTCGATAACTTTGACTGAAAATTATAATGTGGATATAAAAACCAAAATGCAGATTTTAGCTATTTTTTCATGGACTATATTTGCATTAAGTTTCCACAAGGAAATGACAAAAAGTACCATTAATACTCTTCTGATCTGTTTTACCGTTGGAAATGGTAAAATGTTTTTGTTTTATTTTTTACATCACTTTCCATATCAGCGTCCAAAGAAAATGTATCCACCCACTTTTTGATAAAGTTTTATTTCTTTTCTTTATTTTAAAGACTAAAAGTAGAAATAAAGATGCTGGTTCTTTAAAATGACATTTTCTTTAATTAATACTGAAAATTTGTCTGAAAAAAAAGTCATGTAGCATTTGCAGCTTTAAATTAGTTTTATAAAATGAAAGCTTAATTTTTTAGATCGTGTAAAATAATTTCAGAAAAAATATATATAGGAATAGTAGTCAAACACATAAAAAAATTAACAATTCAGTTCTCTAGAGTTTTAGCTATTAATTTCTATCAAGTCATTAGCTGATATACACTGATATTAATATGCTTTCAATTTGGCAAACCAAGACAATGTTGTCATGACTTTGTAAGCCTCTGACAGGTTAATAAAACTCCTGTGGATTATATAAAATGAATAAAATAAGATATTGGGAAGAGAATTGCAGACCTCTTCATATCTGGCTCCTTCCTGGGTAAAACCTTGTTTTGAATATCTCATAGAGAAGTTGACATTTAATAGTTAGACCTGTTATGAATTTAAATATTCATCCAAATATTCCCTTATCCAAAGTTCCCTTAGCGAATCTTGTTAAATTCTGTTTTGATTACATTCTAAATTGATAATAGTGGTTTGACTTCAATAATGTTTGATAACGTTTGATAATTAAAACTGCTGTGTTTGACATTGTCTAGCAAAATGTTTTTACGTCAGGCTACATAGATGAACTGCTCTATGCTGTAGTTGGGGATTTGTTGTTTGCTGCTGAGCATAATCATTTTGTGGCTAAAACAAACATTATTTTTACATCAACTTCCAAGTTATGTGAAACTTCTATTAAAATAGTTTGAATGCACCGAATCAGTTCAGTACCAGTCCACATTCTCAGGGGAGGTTTCTCCCCTGAGAGGTTTCTCCCCTGAGAATGTGGGGATAAATTTAAACCTGGTATAAATTTAATTTTTAGCTATTGGAGTTACGCTTAAGAGAAATTTATTTAATCAAAGAATGTCATGAATATGTGTGTAGGGCTGCACCGATTGCAGTTTTCTGGCCGATCCCCAGTTACCAATCTTTAAAAAGCCTGACCTGTCGATTTTGATTTTGGCTGATATGAATATTTTTGTCTTAAATGTCACTAAATATAGCAAGAAAGTCACTGAGTTGGCAACAGTGGGGTGAATATTAATTGTAAATGTTCAGACATGACCTGGTGGGCCGGTCTGTCAGTCAAACCTCTCACTGCAGAGCAGAAGAGGACAGAGACTGATTTTTAAAACTTTGCTGATGAAGATTAGGGGATAAGATGGGCTTCACATGCAAGTACCAGCAGATCACAATCCCCCGAAATTAAGGAAATGGAAGCCCAGAAATCAACTGGTCGATAAATCAGTTGGCCAATAAATGTGTCCTATATCATACATGTATATAATGTAAACAGCACTGCCAGAGATGCAATAAGGTTATAGCAGGTGTGTGAATGATCTAATGATCGGACTGCTGATTGCAGCCAGTTCACATTGTTAACAGAGCTAAAGGGCCAAAAAACAAAATTTCGCTTAGGGCCCCATGGAGGCTTGGGCCGGCCCTGCTAATACATTAGTGAATAGCTCCCATGAAATAAAATCTTAATTGCTATATCAGTGTCGCTGTGGTTACTTTGTTGTACCAGTTGAATGGGAGGCAGGAGACCATCAGCTTTTATTCCTCACTTTTGTGATCTTCATTTCTAAAAGCTGGTGTGGGTAAAGCACAAGCTGTCAGAAATAGCATGAAGACATGCGATGGGAACTACACAATCCTGCCTTTATTATGTAATCTTAAATTATGCATGGGCGTAAATACAAGGTGAAATGTGAGTACACCAAGTTTTAATTCTATTGTTTTACATATCAGGACATTAAAAACTCATTTAGTCTTTATGGTGTAAATAAATAAGCCAATTACAGACAGAGGTGAATAAAACAGCACAGGACATGATATTCTCCTTATCTGGAGGATGGTGTAATGTTACAGCTGCAACTCCTCCTGCTCATCACTCTGAAAAATTGACGTTTAAAGCCTTTATTACGACTACTTTGGATTTCATCATTGTACAAGGACAAATACTTCACCAGTGGAAAAAACAAAAGTACTATACGTCTTTTTTTAACATTCAATCAGGTGAAATTCCCCTTGTTTCCCCAAGAGTCTCAATAAATGCCAGATTTTAATTTCATCAAGCCACAACTTTATTTCCATCTTGGTATAAATTGTATAAATGACCTCAGATTTAATCAGCAACCTTTTTTCAACTCTTTGTTGACAGGATCCCGTTACATCGTCAACTCCTGCAAAGCAACAAAAAACAAAAGGTCAGTACGAGCTCAAAACACTGTTAAAAGGCGCTTCTAAGAGTTTCTCTCTTCTCAGGACAGAAATGCTGGCTTCAGTAGACTCAGAAGAACGAAAGTCACTGTGTTAAATCATCACTGAAGAGTCATACATTGTTGACTAAATCAATTTTCACCAATAAAAGGTTTGAATTCTCACCATAATAGCGTTGACAATGTCGTTGTTGTTGTTTTTCAGGGCGCGTACAGCCTTTGCCCGCGACACGTTGGCTTGTGACATGACGAGTTCGATGTCCTTCACCTCGACCCCGGTCTCATCAACCTACATATAAAGTTACAGTAATGTTATGTTTTTCCCTCCCGTATTTTCATTACCACAAAGCAGCATTAATTTACCACTGGAGAATAACAACATCTTACCTCTTCCTCTTCGCTTTCCTCCTGTACTGTGGGCGTCTGTGTGTTGTCCTGGATCTTTGCTGTAGCTTCTCCCTGTACCTTGAACTTTTCTGCTGCAGCCAGCTGGGCTTGCTGAGAAAGATCTTCAATCTGTGGCACAGATGAAATGAGAAAAAAAAAAAGATTGTTACATGAGTAGGCTTCAATAGATTCGCTATCAATATGACACCATTAGAGGCATTTATAAATAGCAGGGCTGCTGTCATTCGTCAACATAATCAATGACTTCTATGATGGAAGTGTCAGTATCAGTATTGATATTTTTAGTCAATCTTTTTGAGAGCATCCTTATTTGCCCAATTTCTTCTCCTCCATGTTTGTTTTATTCTCCTCTAAAACAAACATGGCATATAAAGCGTCTAACTACCAAATGAGCAAAGCTGTAATAGTCAGAAGCAGTTGCTGCTGTCAGGTTCTGTGAACTGCAGCAGCAGACGTGCCATGCAAGACGAAGTAGCTTCTAAAGAGATATGAAAAATTTTATTTAATAGATGGAAAATGCATACTGAACTTAAATTGTCTGTTATATTATCACCTGAAAAAATGTTTATGGAAATGTTTACACATTTCTCATTTGTAGACTCTGTATAGCTGACTAAATCAATTTTAATTAATGATGTCCAAATAAATAATTTGAACCCAATAAAAACTAAAAACATATGTACAAGTCGACAGTGAGTTTCAGCTTCCATTAATACATATTAAGTTGATGCTTTGATACAAGCATATAAGTGAGGCCTATTTTTGATTATTTCCATCAAAATCCAATATTTGAAATGTTAAATACTTTGGCTTTTCTATTGGTAAATCATGAGGGTTTTCTTTTTACTATAGTTTTGTCATGCTAAATTGAGCACATAATTCATAAAATTAATACTTCAAGTACAAATCTTTGCATATTATGTAGTATATGCAATAAAACAAAAAAAAAAAAAAACAATTTTAAATAATTAGCTTCTTTGGATGATAAAACAAAATTGGTCTGTAGGTTAATAAAAAATAGTTATTATAAAGTGGTTTGGTTCTTGTTGAAGACACTGATGCTGGCCGGTTACCTTAGCTTCACCGAAGACGATGTATGTATCTGACGCAGGGCTCTTGTAGACATCTGGTTTGGTGATGACGAACAAGATGTTCTTTGATTTGCGAATGGTGACCCTGGTGACCCCTGTTACCTGCCTGAGGCCAAGCTTTGACATGGCCTGCAATCATGTGGAATAGTGTTACAAATGTGGCAGAAATCCAGAAAAAGCTGTCTGCATTTGTACAACAAGGAGAGCACGATCAATACCTTTCGTGCCTTCTTTTCACTGCGGCTCTGTTTGGCTTTGCTTACTGGCTCTTCGTCTATTTCAGCAGCAGCTGCAAGCTATAAGAAATAGAAATTTTATGGATTAGGGCAGCATGGAGATTAAGAGAAAATTAATAAATTTTTTACATGAAAAACAAATCTCAGAACATAGAAGTGGCTTCAGTAAGCTCAGAAGAACGAAAGTCACTATGTTAATCATCATTGAAGAGTAAAAGTCATGCTATCAGGGCAGGGTGTTTAATTTAAACCGTGGTCAATACAAATAAAAATATGCTGGACTGAACTTTAATCCTTACCTGAGCTTGTTGCGTCTGTGTCTGTGCAGAGTCCTGTTCTTCCAGCTCAGGAACTGAGTCATCACTGTCCGACTCTGTGCCAGATCCTACAGAAACCAACACCACATTTATTTATAGGGTACACCTTCAAACTGTTTTAGAAATAAGCTGTAAAAAAAAAAAAAAAAAAAAAAAAAGCAAACATTGTCAGTGGGTCTGAACTTTACTACAAAGGACCCACATATAAATAGATTCTGCGCCAAACAATCTGAACATTTTAGTTAAGAGCCAAACCCATGTTTAATGCGCCAACAGGTAATCTCTGTACCCAATACATCAACACTAACAAAAGGCCAAAACAAACACAATGAACACAATGCTAAACTGCCAAAACTGCCAACAAAAAGAAAACTGCTGACACTGTCAACCCAAGTCAATGTAAACTTCCCACACTAGATATTTGTGAAGGTGAATGACCCTATTTAAAAATCTTAGAAGTTTCCAGAACATGGGGCTGGGAAACAGACAGCACAAAAATGAGAGAAAGAACAGATACCATTGTCGTCCTTGATCACAGACTCCATCTTGGCTGGGGTTTCAGCAGGTTTAGATGATATGACATGATTAGAGGGAGCAGTGCTGATTTTCTCAGCGTCAGGCTTGACAGGTGCAGGTTTTGCAACTGCCTCGGCAAAAGTAAGTTTACGTGGGGTTGGGGGCGGAACAATAGGCTCAACTAGAGCAGGTTTTGAGGGAACTTCAGTAGTTTGCTTCGCTTGTTTAGGTGCCTCATCAGCCTTTGGTTTAGCTGGTTTAGGACTCTCAGTAGCTGGTTTAGGTGCTTCAGCAGCAGTTGGTTTGGCTTGTTTGGGCACCTCGACTGGTTTGGCCTGCTTGGTTTGGCCTGCACCGTCAGGGGCTGTTGCTTTGGCCAATGGAGAAGCCTCAGATGTTTTAGGGGCGTCTGCAGCCACCTGCTTAGCCTGTTTGGGTGCCTCGGGAGACGCCTGCTTAGCCTGTTTGGGTGCCTCGGGGGCCGCCTGTTTGGGTGCCTCAGACGCCGCCTGCTTAGCCTGTTTGGGTGCCTCGGACGCCGCCTGCTTAGCCTGTTTGGGTGCCTCGGACGCCGCCTGCTTAGCCTGTTTGGGTGCCTCGGACGCCGCCTGCTTAGCCTGTATGGGTGCCTCGGGAGCCTCCTTTCTATCCTGTTTTGGTGCCTCAGGGCTCTCCTGCTTAGCCTGTTTGGGCACCTGCTTAGCCTGTTTGGGTGCCTCGGGAGACGCCTGCTTAGCCTGTATGGGTGCCTCGGGGGCCGCCTGCTTAGCCTGTTTGGGTGCCTCGGGGGCCGCCTGCTTAGCCTGTTTGGGTGCCTCGGGGGCCGCCTGCTTAGACTGTATGGGTGCCTCGGAGGCCGCCTGTTTGGGTGCCTCGGGAGTCTCCTTTCTATCCTGTTTGGATGCCTCAGGGCTCTCCTGCTTAGCCTGTTTGGGTGCCTCGGGAGACGCCTGCTTAGCCTGTTTGGGTGCCTCGGGAGCCGCCTGCTTAGGCTGTTTGGGTGCCTCGGGAGCCGCCTGCTTAGCCTGTTTGGGTGCCTCTGGGGCCGCCTGCTTAGCCTGTTTGGGTGCCTCTGGGGCCGCCTGCTTAGCCTGTTTGGGTGCCTCGGGGGCCGCCTGTTTAGCCTGTTTGGGTGCCTCGGGAGCCTCCTTTCTATCCTGTTTGGGTGCCTCAGAGCTCTCCTGCTTAGCCTGTTTGGGCACCTGCTTTGCCTGTTTGGGTGCCTCGGGGGACGCCTGCTTTGTCTGCTTGGACGCCTCAGGGGACGCCTGCTTTGTCTGCTTGGACGCCTCGGGGGACACCTGCTTTGCCGCCTCAGAAGATGCCTGCTTAGGGGCCTCAGCAGCCGCCTGCTTGGCTTGTTTGGGTGCCTCAGCAGCCGCTTGCTTGAGTGCCTCGGGGGCTGCCTGCTTAGCCTGTTTGGATGTCTCGGTGGTCGCCTGCTTCGCCACTTCCGGGGCTGGCCTAGGTGCCTCAGTGGAGGTGGCTTTGGCCTTTTTGGGTGCCTCGGTTTGTTTGACCAGTTTAGGAGTCTCAGAATCTGCTTTGGGTGCCTCGGTTGGTTTGACCAGTTTAGGAGTCTCAGAATCTGCTTTAGGTGCCTCAGCAGCTATTGGTTTGGCTTGTTTGGGGGCCTCAGCAGCTGTTGCCTTCAAGTCAACAGACTGAGCCTTATTAACTACCACAGCACCCTTTTCGGGTGCTTGTTTGGTAACCTCAGGAGGGGTTGACTTTACACCAGCATTTGGCTTGGTAACTTTAATGTCCTCAACCTGTTTAGGACCTGTGTTAGAGATCAATTTGGTCTCATCTGCTGGCTTCACAGCAGCAGCAGGTTTGTCTTGGCCAGTCTTGCCAGCAGCAGATTTAGCCTTGGAATCTGTAGGAGAAGCCTTAATGACCTCCTGAGTTACAGTTTTCACTGGGGCTGCTGCCTTAGGAGCTTCGACAGGCAAAGGTTTGGGTTCAATACCCATCTTGGCTTTACTGACCTCTGGAGGAGCAGAAGTAGCCCCTTTAGGTCTAGGTTCAGAAGGAGACATAGCAGGCTTTGTGCTCTCTTTGGCAACAAGAGGTGCAGAGACTTGCATTTTACCAAGCTTCTCAGGTGGGATAAGTGGAGGAAGCTCATCATCGACCATAAGCAATACGGGTTTTGCAGAAGCAACCTTTTCACCAGATTTTGGGGGGCTTGAAGCAATAGCATCCGAGAATGAAATTGGTGCTGCAACAGCAGGCTTTGGGGTGACTTTAAATGCAGGGGGTGGCTGAGATTTTGTCTCAATTGGGAAAGCTTTAGCTTCAGTAGTCATAGATTTCTTCAAGTTAGGTTCCTCTGACTTTTCCTTTACGTCTGGGACTTTGTGATCTACCTGGACAGGAGCAGGCTCAAATGTCTCTCCTTTCTTAGCCTTTCCTTGTTTGCCAGCCTTAACCACTTTTGGGGCAGAACGATTGGCAGGGGAGCTACTGGCCGAGGAAGCCAAAGGTGATGCTAAAGGTGATGCCAAAGGTGACACCACGGGTGACCGGGGAGTAGAGGAGGGAGTAGATTTAGGTGAAGTGGGTGAGGAGGAAGAGGCAGACATAGAGGAACGTTTTCTTCTGCCAGGTACAGCCTTTGGGGCAGAATAATCCTGCCCACTCTTGGCATCTTTGCCTTTGGCCTTTGCGGGGCCAGAAGCTACCTGAGGTTGCTGGGTGGAAGCTGGGGCAGGAGGCGGAGCTGAACAGGAAAGAGATTCTTTTAAAATTGTATCCCAATACTTCAAGATGTAGGCATGCGGGTTGAACATTCACAAACCAAAAAGCACTCTCGGGCTTACGTTAGAAAAAAACAAAACCTCAACACATCTTCCATAACTTTAATACAAGCTAGCACCACAAAACACAAACTGCATATTTCCACACAGAAACCTTGTTACATTAGAAAATAGTTTGGGGAAAGAAATTTGCATAACTAATAGAAGTCCCATAAAATACTGCACATCCTTTGAAAAATTCCACTCAAAAACTTGCATATAAAAGTACTCATAATGACTTTGAAATGTCAAGTAACTTATTGTAATGGTGTAAATGTTTATACAATTCTGCTTTATTACATTCTTTACTAAATTATGACAGAAAAAATAAATAAAATGCCATTATTATTAGCCTGCCACTGTACTTTTGGGATGTACAAATCAAGCATCAGAATCTACAATAAAACTCTGAATATCAGGGAATTGTTTAATTTGTGCTTGTTGTCTAATGACTTGTGGTATTGACAAACCTTAACTTCTTAAAACCTCAATGACTTCCCTGATAAAAGATCTGAGACTGATCAGTTCCTGCTGCTTCTGGTCTGTCTTTTGAAATGAGACCTCAACAACAGACAGACAATTAAACCAGTTCTTACAATTACTGTTGGATGAAAAACTCTACATCTACAAAGAATGAGAACTAACTTACGCCACACAGAGCTGATTCAACTCCTTGTAAATATTTTGTTGATTTATCAATAGAGGAAGTAAGCTAATGATACCTTTCCTCTATTAAAGTAACACTAATGCTCTTTTTTGGACGTGATATACTTCAGTATTGTAAAAAATAAAGTTTTGCTCTTTTAAATGCAATGAAAAGTTTATTTCCAAGCTCAATAAATAATTATAAATTTAATATTTATGCCATATTTGGGAAATTAACTTATACCAAACACATATCCCTGGTTAAATAAGTATTTAACTAGGGATTAATACTTATTAATCCCTGGTTAATAAGTATTAACCACATAGTGATGTTTTAAAGCCACTATGTCTCCTGTTAATTGTTTTGCAGTTAAGTTGAAAACTTGACTGGTTCTATTACGAATCTATATCAACAAAAACTAATAATGAAGGCAGCCAATGATAAGTCTTCCTGTTGTGCAAAAGAATAATCTCAAACTGCATGTAAAAAAAAAAAAAAAGATGGAAAAAAATGGACATGGGTTTGGTTTTCATGGAGGATAAACCAACCTGAGGGATGATGGGCGGCTTCATATTTATCAGTCCCCTTCGTCTGAAAAGTCTTTGACAGAAGGATAGGTGTGTTCATGTCACAAATATTCTCAAGGATCACATGGGGATACATTTTATCCTCATCAGCTTGACCATCAAGTGAGGTCTTGGGTGAAGCAATCCTCCCATCTTCATGTCCAGGACCAACATCTTCTCCAAATGCCTTTGCATCATCAGAAACTGGTTCGATATCTTGTGTGGATAATTTTTCAACCGCAACAAAGCAATCACTTTGTTGGCCTTCAGCAGTAACCACATGCGGCCCCAAGGGAGCCAAAGAGGCCTCAGAAGGAGGGCCACATTCCTCATGAGCTGCCTGACCAGCTGAAGCCTCTGCTGAGACAGCAGCCAGCCCTTGCTCTGGGACAGCTATGGCCTGAAAGCTGCTCACTTCTTGATTTACAGCTATACTGTTGGCTTGATCACAGAAAGCATGAGTTTGTGTTTCTTCTGCCAGCCCTACTTCCTGAGATATAGCTGTTACTGGAGGATTTTTACTCTTTGTGGGAGGAAGAGGAGCGTTCAAAACTCCAGGAGCTGATGAAGGAAGAGCAACAGATATGACAGGGGGTACAAGAGGTAAGACTTCAGACCTCACAGAAGCAAATAAAGGGAAAATGTGTTCCACAAGTGAAAAGATGTGAATATAAAACATGAACTTGTTTGGTTTTGGAAAAACTAAAGGGTGAAGAAATGACTGATGAACAGTGATGGTGCCCCAAACTCCATGCAGTGTTTAAATGTGACAGCAGTGAAGACATGTTTTATTTTTAGGAAGTTTAGAAAAACTAACAAATATCACACTTATTACTGTGAAAAATTCTATGCAGTCACTATTGAATACATTTCATCTTACAGTAAGACCCTTTATTTCTTACCACTTTTTTCCAGTGACAATATTCCACGTCTAGTTATTTAATATAAATGTTTGGTAGCAGACAACCACCAAATAGAAGAGTTGCTCTGCAACCTTGATGAATGATTGAGAAAAAATATTATGTAAAGGCTAAAAAAAGAGTCGCACAGAAGACGCCATCCTTAAATTAAGGGTTGCAGTAATCTCACATCTCTAAACTCACTTTTAATGATTCTTAGAATAAAAACAAACTGATTTTATTCACATGTTAGAAGGTTGTTGGCTTAAAATGATCTTAAAAGGACTTAACAATAGCTCTTTTTTAGGAACTCAACTTCTTTGAGTCCTATTTTGTACTCTTGGTTACCTTTCAGAGCTTCAAGAGGAATTTTATTATATTCCAATAAAATTCTCGTTAGTGAATTTAACTCGTTAGTGCCTTTAGACAGTATTATAGGTTTGTTGTGGGTAAGGTGTGGTAGCATGTCTTGATAGTCTGCATAAATGGGTGTTGTTGTTTTTTTAAACAACCATATTCTTTATGAAGTGTAATATCACACATACATTCCTGTTTCCGTTCTTATTTATTGTTATGTGATATTTTTAAGTAATTTGTTTCAACAGGCGATGGCGAGAAACGCAATTTTGTTTTCTCATGTGTCTAACACATATTGACAAGAAAAATTTGATTTTTTATCAAAAAGCCTATTCTAAACTACAACATTTTAGTCCCAGCTTTAACTAATCAAAATGCATAGGCAACCTAAATCTGCCAAAGCATCAAATCCACACACCAGATTGTTTTAACAAGCAGCAGTGTTACAACGATGTACCTCAATGTTAGTCATTCTGTGCAGAAACACAAACACCACTCAACATGCATTGTGTGCCAAATCCAGTTAGCCAGTCCTTGTAATCACACTCTATTGTGAGTCTGAGTGAATGAAAGAGGGGTCCTGGATTACGCTTTATTCCGAATCCTAAAACGGACACATACTGTCACCAATCTCGGATCACATGAATGCTGTCAGCTTTTATATCAACACCTTATCCTGCAGAGTCCACTCCCTAAACCGAAAACGTACCAAAACACAATTCTCGATTCAAATCACATCCAAGCAGAAGCCACTCGCTGACAGATGTATAACCTCTTTAAGATCCAGCACCCCACTTTGCAGAAATGCAGAACAGCAGCGTGCAAAACTGAGAAGTCAAGCTGTACAAACCAGTCTCCGCTTGAGGCTGCTGCATCTCCTGCTCGGTGACTGGGACCGTTTCTGTTGCTTCGCCAGGCATGGTCGCTGGTAGGGAAAACAAAAACACAGGCTTTAAATTGTTTTTGAGCTTTCTGAAACCAAATACAGCCTCTGTCGACACATGAAAATCTAAACACAGAACTCTGCGGAGATCGGCTGGACAGGTAACAGAGAACAAACTTCAGCTTTGCGAGCCGTTTGTAATGCATTAAGCAACACTAGCTACAGCTAATTGCCTGTTAGCCTCAACCGAAAGAAGATGGTTGCTAATAACTGTATATTGACATTTTTCCTCCTGTTAGTCATGTTTATAGCAATCCAGGTGGTTGTCACTGATATTAAAATTAATATCTCGGGATAAGCAAGTAACTGCGGCCCTGACAAACTGCTAGCAGTGTGTTTTACATCATGCTCCCCCATTTTGAGCCGGTAATCAGCGCTAACCGAGGCAGATTCTCTTTCAACAGAGAGCTCTTATAGAGTAATACTTGTAACGGCCTAATGGTCAAACTTTTATCAAACAGACCAAACCTACTGCAAAGATAGAAATGAGTGAAAAACAAGGGGATGTAGACGGATTGTTAGCGGACAACTCACCGACTCAGGACGCTATTTCCAAGATGGCTGTGAGAGAGAACGCCTGACCTCAGATTCAATGTAATATCCGGTGGAGAAACCGCTTCTGCATCCGGGTCAGCTACATCAACAGCGATATTTCTCTCTCTCTCTATATATATATGCAGAACAGAAGCGTGCAAAACTGAGAAGTCAAGCTGTACCTATATATATATATACATATATATATATATATATATATATATATATATATATATATATATATATATATATATATATATATATATATATATATATACTTGTTGTAAAACAATATTACAACAATTTCTCAGCTTTTCTAGTAATAAAAAATAATCAAAAGTTGGTCGCATCTAGTTATATTTATTTGAGCAACTTTTTGGTAATGCAAACGTTTATTATTTCAGTGTTAGAAAGTATTGTTACACTTTTAATTTTACTAGGGTAAAATTAAAAGCTTGTTACACAAATTTTTTTGTTGTTTTTTATGAACCCGTTGTGCCAATTTGAGATTAGGGACTAATCTCAAATCAGCCATTCCAGCCAGAAAACTGGACTATATATTTTACCTGAAGTATTTATTTCATTAGTGTGATGTTGAAAAAAAGTGATTTGAAAAAGTGTTTCTTCTGCTTTTGTACTTTTTAGTCCTTGAAATACCAGAATTTAACTTTATTTTAATTTTATCTGACATTTTTAAATATTACACCGAATGTTATCAGTGACTCACTTGTAAATCGCTTTTACCAAATACTTGTTTACCCTACTCTACCTTGAGTAAGGTAGTCATCGCTTGAAAAGTTACTCTTTACTTGTGCTTGAGTAAAATATATATTGTAGTGCTACTCTTGAGTAAATATCTATTCCAAGTCCTAATGGATTTGGATGCAATTTGAAAACATTTGAGATCATTTAGATTTGCAGGCAGTTTTCTGCAGCTCATCATGTTTTAATCATTTGAGCACATTTGTACCTCATAAAATATATTAATGCTGGAAATATTACACAAAAGGTGAGTGCAACAATCAAAATGAAAGGGGAAAAAAATCTCAAACAAGATTTACAACAACATATGATTTTAATTTCACTGCATAGCAGCAATTTGCTGCTATTTGGCAATAATTTTCTGCGATAAAGTCAGCTTTATTTGGAGGTTTAAAACACAAATGTAACATGACTGAATAAAAGAGCATCAAAACTGGTGTGATCAGATGGTATTGTCCAAAAATACGTTATCTCCACAAACTGAACCATAAGCATGGCTCCTCAGTTACATTGAGCAGTAGGGCAGGAAGTGTGATTTCAGATTGACGATCCTGTTCAAAATTCTTTCTGAAGATCTAAAGGAAGAAAAGAAGAAAACATAAAAACAAATCAAGCATAAAGTTCTTAAAAATGTGCATCACTCACCACTCTGTCTGAGAAGCTTTCCTTTCCATGAATCAGCCATTCCAGCCAGAAACTGATCAAAGTACTTCACATACTTTGCCAAACTGGTTCGTTTGTAATCTGTAAGGAGACAATAGACAAAATTTACTTCAATTACAGTATCGAGCCAGGCAGAAGATCTGAGCAGCTAGGCCAGTTTAATACTGCAAAGAGGACACATTTTGTGACAATTTCATACAAAGTGTATTTCTGATTTATTTCGCCCCCCTTTGTCACCTCTGATTTTCCTCTTCTCTGTTGAGTCTTGTTCGTTTTCCTTCTCTTTTGTGTCCTCTGACTTTGCTTCGTCCTCATCTGCCTTGGGTCGATCCAGCTCCTCACAGATCAGACTGAAAAATAAATCAATCAATAAAAGTTACACGTATAGTACACAAAATAGTACATCAAAACAATTTCATTACTCACCTGATTGTGGGCACAGCAAAAGGATCAAACTTGTCCACGTCTGTAAGATCTATGGGAACAGAGATGCGCCCTGGACAAGCAAAGAAATGAAATTAGAAAAAAACATTTCCTGGTGAAAACAGTTAGTGAGGGTTCATGCTCACCTGTTTTGGGATGAACACTGAAAGGGCTTTTCAGTAAATGGTTCACGCCTTTGCTGACGTTGACGTCCAGTCGAGGGTAGCAGTACTGCAGCATGATCTCCTTTTCAAAGTACTGCCGCTTTTTGGCAGTCTGCTGGAGGAGGAACGATTATCAGTCAAAACCAATTTACAAACAAAATAAATGAAATAAAAAAGAATTATTATGAAGAAAGTCTAAATCCAGAACAGCTGGAACGTTTTGTAAAGTACAAAATATAATATGTTTAATGATTTTGAAGCCCTTCTTTAGCATACTGGGATTAGCATAACATCCTTACAACCTGGTCAATTGTATTCATTCCCCACTTTTAATGCCCAAATACCTCTGATTCATGGAGACATGGACGCCACTGGACCCCTGAATGTCTATGGTACCACGATCTTACTAGTGACTCCTTTAACTAGCAAGATAATGCCTGCATGGATCCAATTCATATAGTGCTATTCAAGAGGTTCTAACCTTCACATTCGTAACAGACATCTTTTCACAGTAAGGTTAATTTGAAGGGTGCAAAATTTTTTATTTTAGTACTTAAAATCAATATATATATTTTTTAAATGAATCAAATTTACAGATTTTCAAGCATTTCTGGAAAAAGACTTTGTATAAGACAACCATAACAACCAACCTGTTTCTTTTTGGCTTGGACTTCAATATGACGCCAGCGTCTCTCTGGGTTTCTCTCCTCCTGAAATATCTCCTGTAAATCTTTTTTAACATGTAACCAATTATGTTAAGGTCAAATTGTTATCACATTTTTTTCTAATTTCACGATACCTGACGAATAAATGTTTAATAATTTACCATGGGCATCATTGGAAAATGATGGTAACGAAAACGTAAAATTAATGTGCAGCCATATGAATATTAAAAATGGAAAGGATATCTTCTGGTACGAGAGCCAGGACTTTCTCTTCAGACTCCTTGCGTCCCAATATGTTCTGATCCTGTAGTGCGTATTGTGGAAAGTAGTGCTCCACCACTGCTAAAGACTCTCTGTTAAGATTACAAATGCAAATTGTTAAACACATAAAGCCACATAACCAAATAATATTAAAAACAAGACAGTCACTTTAGAGACAAATGTCAAATCCCTTTACCTGATGAAAGGATGAATTGGATCTGTAAGCACCACTTTCTTCACCGTCTCTTCACCACCCTTTGAAACAGAAATTAAAAAGTCAAAATGTACTTCTTGTCGCTAAAGTCTTGATATTGGATAAGAACAGTAATCATTTTAGAAAGCCTCATGATTATCCTAAAAGTCATGGTCCTAACTAGGGATGGGACCCAATTGTCGAAGTTATAGTAATCCAAAATATGTTTTTAACTAAATCGAACAAAAATGCGTAATTGGAAAACAACTGATAAATGGCACACACATTTCCTTGAATGAGATGTGTGCAAAAATGGATGGTTTCTACAGTTTTCATGTCAATTTGTTTAACTTTTAAGACAAAAACATTCTAAGTTATCCATCTTTTTTTAACCAGTTCAAAACATATGGATAAAAAAAAAACTTCATTATATCTCTAAAGGGGTCAGACTTTAAATATGGAACCTGGAGAAACCACAGAAAGCAACAACAGGGGAACAGATTTAATTATAGATGCATGGGTTGAAATGGATGGAAAGAATGATGGATCAATTAAAGATTAAACACAGTAATGGACAAATAGATCAACCAACAAAGATAGATGCATATATGAATTTCAGAAAAGACAACGTTTAGACAACCAAGTCCTTTTACACAGAGAATGAAGTCTTGAAATACAAATATTGTTCCACAATCTATTTTTTATATTTATTCACACCTTAAAATCCAATTTTCTAATTTTTGCAAATGAAAATCATGTGGACATTCAAAGTGTTGACATCCTTAAGCCTTACTTAAAGATTCCTATTATTGTTTGTGTCTTATTCACACTGCCTTTTATCAATTTTAGCTTGTTTCTTATGTATTCAATGTGATTTTGCTAATAAGTTTATATTAAAAGAGAAATGAAACTGTTTTACCTTAATCAGGCTGAGATATTCTGCCACAGCGGACCGTGCGGCTGCAGAGAGCTTCCGGGCAGCTTCGTCACACACCCAGCAATGAACTCCTCTTCTGCCTGAATACACCCACAGCAAGTGGTGGAAACCAAAGTCCTCTGCAGAAAGAAAAAAACCTAAATAAACTCAAGTGATTGTGAAGAAAATCATTAAAAGAAAACCTCTTAAAATAAATCAGCAGCGTACGGCGAAGAGCTCTGTCCAAAATACGGATAGCGATGGTCATCAGTGTCCAGCACTTGGAGCAAATATCTGCAGCACTGAAATCAAGTTTTTAAAATGTTATTGAGAGAGTATATTTTTGAACATGTGCAAACAGAGATCCTTAAAAAAAAAAAGTCAAATAATTTGTTTTACCTGCAGCAGCTTCGAACATCATCGTAATCCGTCATATCGATATCAAACACCAGCTCCTTCTCCAGAGCCTGGAAGCTGCCTGACTTCACTGTGTTGTGTTGATTAGGCTGCAGACAACAAACAGGGACGCTAGCTTATCTTTAAACATGTGCAACGACACATGACCCAGAGAGGCACGCAACAGACTGGAAAGGTTTACCCTGTGACTGTACACCGCTCCGATGTCGATCTTGTGCGGGTTCATTTTCTGCATTTCCTTCTCCAGCTCGCTCTGTGAGCTGAACGACTGGTAGCGCACATAGATGTCGTCTTTGAGCGTGAAGGAGAACTCCCGGTTCTGGAAGTAGTTCTTGTGCACTGAGGACGTAGAAAACGTAAAAGTCAGGGAAAGGAGGCAAACAAAACAAACGACATATTTCAACAGGGGTGTAGATAAAATTGACTCGATTGCTATAAAACACATTTGTGCAGTGCCTTTGAATCTCCTCTAGTCCCGAAACGATTAATCAGATTAATTATTGTTAATTGTTTATTCAAATAGTCGTCAACTAACTTACTAATTGATTAATCACACTGGAGAATACAGACTATAAAAATAATTTTCTGAAAGAGCAAGCCAAAACTATACAAAAAATAAATACATTTTGCATTTCAGATGAAAAACCTTCTTTGTCTCTAAACATATTTAAATATTTGGCTTATTCCTGTTTCTCTTGTAATCTACAATGATCTCTTCTCTCTCTCTGTACTTTTTGCTCATCTACAGGATGGACACTCCTTTGGTTTGTTGTGGTAAAGAAAAAGTTGAGCAAGGCAAGAAAAGTCCCTAAAAAGAATTGCCTCTGCTATTTTTTTTTTATATTAAACAACCTAAATGAGTCTTAAAAACAAATCCCAAATAATCTTTTATTTAAAACTCATGAGCCAAATAGGCTTTGTTAAAAATGTAACAATGATATTTACAAATATCAGTTTTAAGTTTTTATGCCAATGTCAAGTAAAATCACAAATAATTTGTTACATATAAGTTCAAAAATGTTATAAGATCACAAATTTAAAGCTTAAAAGCTACCAGATTTAAAAAAAAAAAAAAAGTTGATTATCGTATTGAGCACTTCAATAGGCAATAGAGGAACACATTTTCTGCAGAAATTACATCCAGCTAGATCATCCACACATCACTCGGGTTCCTCCAGCTTCCTAACCCGGGTTTCTGCTCTCTTCCCCGGCCTGTTTGAGGACACTTACCTCCCCCGTAGTTCAGCCAGCGGTAATACTGAGCGAAGGGAAACAGGCGGCGATAGTAGAGCGGCAATAAGTCCGGCAAACACGCCGGATCGTAGGCTGAGGACGGCATTTTATCAGAAGTTTGGAGTTTATTTTAAATATAACCCTCTTAACTCTTACTGGCGATAGTTCAGCTTAATGAGAACAGCGCGGGAAACGTCTGAAACAGAAACGACCAATAACGTAAGGTCAGGACAAAGACGTCACCGGAACAAGGAACTGTGCTAATTTATAAGCTCTTTTTCCAAACATATAATATAGCTATGTTCATATTTATAATTTCTATCAACTTTAAAACTAACAGAAATCTTAAGACATCTTAGAAATCTTGGGTAGCTAAAACCTTGGTTACAAACCTGAAATAGCTGCTGATGATGTCATGACGTTGACGTGAAGGTTTTTATCAACTCGGCCGACAACTACCGGGTGCGCTCCATTTGCTTTCTCGGCACAGCTGCCGGCTGCTTGGCGGTGCACTGACTAGACCATTTTTCGTGTGGCCATGGCGCGCATCAGTGTAAAAATGGCGCAGCCTTCAACAAAAGGCGGCCGTGACGCACAGAAAGAGAATACTACATTTAAAAGTGCAGGCTGTATACTTCAAGTTTCCTTCCTGACCCTGAAGATAGACACCAGTCCCTCTTCTGACCCTGTGAGGATAGGAGGGTATAGGACAATGGACAAAACAATCTCTCAAAATGAGCTACTTTTAATAATATAGTACCATACATTTAACACACTTGACGTCTTAAATATTCTTAGCTGTAAATAGCTTAATTAGGCGGTAGACATTTGTAATCCAGAATGTATCATACCCAACCGTATTTTCAATCCAACCAGAGTTTGTTCTTCCACATTTATCCTAAACATGCATTTAATTAGGTCTCCTTGTCTGAAAACTGGCTTCTTTTTTCCTCTCCGTACAAATGTCTTCTTTGCAATACATTTACTATCCCTTGTGGAAATAAATTACTGCCTCAGTCAGGAAACACATTGTACTATAAAGATTTCTTGTCACACTCTCCAGTTCAGTTTAAAGAATTGAACTTAGTTTCAAAATTCTTAAAGAACTTAAAAATCATGTGTTAATCCAGTAAAACAATGATTTCTGATGGAACAAAAGTAACTTAAATATATATATATATATATATATATATATATATATATATATATATATATATATATATATATATATATATATATATATATATATATATATATATATATATACTGTATGTATGTGCAGCATGAGAAGTAGGGAAATTTGTTTTCCGTTGAATATTTCTTTATAAAAATGCTTCTTGGAAAAACATCTCATACTGTTGTAAAGCTTGTTTATTTGCCACATTTAAAAAGGAAACTGGGTTTGTTGGCAGAGATGTGGGTGGTCAACATCAGATTATTTCTCTTCTTTTCTGCACTTTGTGCTCTACACCTTCAGATGGCAGTGAAGCTTTACAGCAATATTTTAAATGTTGCTACTCTGAACCACATTGGATGTTAACGTGTTTCTGTCCTGCTAGAACTAATGCACCAATCTACTGCATACATGTGTGTTTTCGTCTTGTTCAAAAGAATATGGAGCTGCAGAAACACAGCACTGCAGAAATCTAAGGATCTGCTGAAAGTGTTTGTAGTTTAAATTTGAGGCAACCACTGATTAATTTTTTTTTTATTATGATAGAACATGGCACCACCCTTCCCCCATTTTTTGCCCTGACAGCTCATAGCTTCACATTGTTATGTCTTCTCCACTGTTTGTATTTTCTAAACCGAAGCGATGCTCTTCAGTGTGAAGGTTGAGAGCTTTGCAATGGTGAGAGCTCTTGCTGGTTATTGTAGTTGTAATATTTAACAGCCACACCTTTTCTTTGCTGATGCACATTAAATATGAACCTCTGTGATTTTATTTATTCTGTTTTATCCTCTTTTTGCCTTTGACTGTTGCAAATGAAAATAAAAAAACAAATTGAGTAACACAGCATTAATGGTGGTTACTGTGAACTGGATGCTATTTTAATCATTCAGTGAAAACATGAGTGCATGTAATTACAAAGTGAGAGTGTTTAAGAGAAAATTTATTGGTGTCAGCTGTTTCTGCACAACAAAACACTGTTTCATTTTTGCCCTTTAATGTACAGTGCTTTCTCCCCTTACAGGTTTGTTCTGCTTTTCCTTTAGTGTCTCAAAAACAATTTGTAAATGAAGATTTTTATCTACTAAAGGTAAAATGGCGCAGTTGGTAGCACTGTTGCCTTGCAGCAAGAAGGTCCTGGGTTCGATTCCCGGCCGGGGTCTTTCTGCATGGAGTTTGCATGTTCTCCCTGTGCATGCGTGGGTTCTCTCCGGGTTCTCCGGCTTCCTCCCACAGTCCAAAAACATGACTGTCAGGTTAATTGGTCTCTCTAAATTCTCCCTAGGTGTGAGTGTGTGTGTGCATGGTTGTTTGTCCTGTATGTCTCTGTGTTGCCCTGCGACAGACTGGCAACCTGTCCAGGGTGTATCCCGCCTCTCGCCTGGAATGTAGCTGGAGATAGGCACCGGCAACCCTCCCGACCCCATTAGGGACAAAGGGTGAACAGAAAATGGATGGATGGATGGGTAAAAAAGCAATTCAAACTGTCTGTATGTATAAAAATTATTGCTTTTGCTTGCTAAATCATAAATATCTGTGATTAATCCCAGCTTTTGGAAGCTGAAGCTGAGTTCAGTTTTACAAGCCACATCCAGGACTAATTACTGACTGACCTGAAGAACCGAGAAATAATTTGAGCACAACCTGTCTGACAACATAAAACATGCTAAAAGATATTAAAACATAATATAAAGGTATATCTCAAATTTGCCAAAAACATCTTAAAAATAACCTGAGGAAAATTCTGTTAACGGATGAGAAGAACAAGACATTTTTATCCTGCCACATATGATCTAAAAATTACACAGCATTTCAAATTAAGAACATAGCCAGAGTGATAATGTGGGTTTTCTTTGCTGCGTCAAGAACCAGACAACTCTCCAGAATGGATGGAACCAAAACTTTGTGCTTTGTGAAGGAGAATAGACATGGCAAGGAGCATTTCCCCTCAGTTTATGACTTTAAGCTTAAGCACACTTGACAGACTCAATTGGGCAATTAAGGTTTTGGAGTGGCCTAGTCAAACTCCAGACTTAAATCTAAAGGGAGTGCTGTGGTGTTACCTTAAAAAGCTTAGGAAAGTCTAATAGAAACCCATCACTGTGGCTGAATCAAAGCAAGTCTACAAAGAAGAAAGGCCCAAAAATGTGTGCAATAATTTAAGTGTTATTGAACATTATAGCAAATGCTGGAGGAAAAAAATGTAAATAAATACACACTTAATGGATGCTGTTGTCACCCATGATGGCACAATCAGCCAGTACGTCTATTAGGGAATTACTTTTTCACATGGTGTCAGATTGAATTAGAAACCTTTTTTACTTTTAACATAATCATTACTTGAAAGCAAAATGTTGTATTTTCTCAAATTATCTTATAATTTGTTCACTTATCTTAAATTATAAAAAAATAAAAATAAATTAGTAAGAGAAAGGTTCTATTTAGTGATAGACACCTATTTATCAATAAACCACATATTTGCAAGAAAAAGTAAAAGGTAGCCGTCCATGAAATTACTGAAGTAATACTAAAAACGTATTTGGTAAAAAGGCTTCTCAAGTACTGAGTAACTGATCAAACTATCATTCTTCTAACATTTAAAAATTACACCATCAGAAGGACAAAAATATTAAGTCAAGTGGAAATTTTGTCAAAAATTCATATAAGTAAAAAAATAAGAAAATCTGAAAAAAAAAAAATTCCCAAATTGGTTCATTTCAATATAAAACTTATGAAAACTTTAACAAAAACTGCCTTGTCTGAATGGCTTTGTTTATTTGTCATTCAGTGGGCAGAGAATCCAGAAGATTTACTCTAGTAATAAAATTACACTAGTAAAAGTAAAAAGTACATCATGGTAAAATACTCCTAAAAGTGCATTTTGTCAAAGAAGTTACTCAAGTAAATGTAATTGAGTAAATGTAATTAGTTATACCCAACTGGGACAGTGGTATTGCTGCCATCTTTCACCCGTTAACATGTAAAAGCAGATGGTGTCTGGTGTGTTTCCGCTTTGTTTCAGTGGTGGACGGCCGCAGCTAAGAGGATTTAAACAGGAGCTATTAGCAGCATATTTCCACTTCATGATTGCACTTGTGTATTTTCTTTCATCATGTCCTGATTTACATAATGCAAGAGCTCTCAGGCTCGTCTGACTTGAAATATGTAAATGAATTCACTTTGAGATCCATTAGATGTGAAGGATTTTCTGTCTGTTTTCCTCTTCTCAGACACACTTTTTAATGATATTTGGGATTTGCCTGATTTCAGGCAGAACTGTCGACTCAGCATGGCAAGGTGGGTGGATGAATGCAAAACGCTGAATTAATACCACCTGCTTTCCTCTGCTTTCTCCCACTTGTCCTGTGCTATCTTGTTATCTAAGGAGATTTGCAATCTACAGCATCAGTGACAAGTTAAAAGTAGAACTAAAAAAAGTTGCATTCAGAAAATGACATAAGTGAAATATTTAAAATGACAGATAATGACAGCCAAAAATTAATTGTTTAGAAAATGTGAATATTACATACAGTTGGTTACAAGATCACTACTTGACAGAAGATAGTCACTGACACCCTCCGCAAGGAGAGTAAGCCTCAAAATGTCACTGCTAAAGAAGCTGGTTGTTCAGAGAGAACATTTATAGAAGGTTAAGTGGAAGGAAGAAGTGTGGTAAGAAAATGTCCACCAGTATAGAATAATCTCAGCCGTGAGAGGATTGTCAAACAGTGAGGAGTGAGGCTGGACATCAAGAGCTACTACAAACTAGACGTATCCTACACATGGGCTTTAAGTGTCTTACCTGGGCTGAGGAGACAAATATCTGCACTGTTCCTCTTTTCTTAGATGGAAATAAACTTTACATTTCATTAGAAAATGAAAGTCCAAGCCTGCAGAAAAAGTGGACTCCACCTTACTTGAAGTCCAGCTTGATGCTTCCACAGCTCAGTGAATATTTGGGTAGCCATGTCATGTCAATGCAACCATATACCAAAAGATTTTAGAGCGCTTCATGTTCCCTTCTGCAGACAAACTTTATGGGGATGTTGATGTTATTTTCCAGCAGGGTGTGGCATCTGTTCACACAGCTAAAGGTACCAAAAGCTAAATCAGTACCCATGATGTTCCTGTGTTTGATTGGCCAGGTACATTTCCTGACCTAAATTCTATGATGTCTTGTCTAGAGGATGATGAGAGACACCAAAGAGAGACACAATGAGAGACAGGTCGCCAGTCTTTCGCAGGCTACCAGTATATATATATTCTCATTCTTACATTAGAAGCTAAGTGCTTTTTTGTTTAGGTAATTTTCCTTAAATGTCAACATCCTGTAGAAAAAACTCCAATTCTCTTTTTGTAAATGTTTTATGTTTTTCTTTGTTTTAAAACCTCAAAACAACACATTTCCTATAGTAGACATACTGTATATTGAAAAATTTTAGATTTTCTTTTCACAAAAGGTTATGTTACATTTTGCATCTCTAAAGGAGTTTCATTTAGCCAGACTGAGGACAAAAATGGCTCTTGGTTTGGTTTCAAACCCCTTGTCTATATGTATGGGGTTCCATTTTTTGGCAGATATTTTTGCCACCAATGGAATCCCATATGTCTAGAAGGCCTTGTAAAAAGTTGTGGCAGGGCGCATATGGCCCCCGGACCTTAGGTTTGACACTGTAGATCAATACAAAAATAACTGTCCAGATAATAGATGTTGTCACATGCAATTGCGGTAAAATTGCGGTTTATATCGAGATGGCTTTGATTTTTCTCATATTTTTTTAAAATAAAAGTTGTTACATTTCTACGTATTTGTAACGATAAGTGCGCTGAGTATTTCCCTGCGGCTGTTAGTGAGAAGGTGGGCATCTTCTCGTGCGCGGTCCTCGTGCACGACGCACTGCGCCGCTCTCATTGGCTGGCGCGACAACATAAAGTCCCGCTGCGTCTCCGGCTCCTTCACTGACTGAAACTAAACCGCTACTGCTGCTCAGCTTCAGAAACACTCCACACTTTACCAGACTATCCCCACTCGTTTCTCCTCCAGTTTTATTCAATTGTAAAGAAAATAATTATTGTTTGGTGCTTAATATAGCTAATCCACGACATGTGTAAAGGTATAGCCAACACTTTAATTTGGAATAGTTTCTGTTGAGCAGTTGGGAATTCAGCAGACAAAGCAGGGCCTTTTTTCCTCCCCCTTTTGACAGACACAGCAATAAAATTTACAATTCCGAGAGAGCAGAACAGACTTCTTGGCGCCTCTCGGCCAGGTCGGACGGAGATGGGCACGAAGTGGTTAGATAAAAACCAGACATCGGAGCTGTAAAGAAGGGGAGTTTCCGGGAGTTTCTAAGTTTCTAATTGGTCAAAGAACGGAACGCCTTGACTGCATATATTAAATAGGGAAACACCTCTTTCATTAAAAAGTACAGGTCAGCAAGCCAGCAAGAGAGGTTTTTTTTCCATCTTTTCCTCCACATTTTGGGCGCCTTTGTCTGTCTTTTGTGTTTCGTGTTGTCTGTTCTCTTGTCTGTATAAAATGTATATCTCTGTACCTCTGCAGCTTTGTTGTCGATTGCTTTGTATGAGATTAAACTCCGTGATCTGTGACGTCAACACGTTTTGTTGTTGTTTCGTTTTAACAGCACGCGGTTGCGGGTCGCTCATGGAGAACGCCGCTCGATCCCGGGCAAAAGGAAAAGAGGAAGGATCCAAAGGTTTTGTCCAAAGCTAGCATTTAATGATCCTCATTTTTTAATATTTGGGGGCTTCGTCCGGTTCTGGAATCTTGGCGGGTGGCGGTCTCTCCCCGATCGATCCGTCCGGCTGGTGCGGTAAGACGTTTTTTAATTACTCTTTTGTTGTGCGCAGCCACGCGGAGTTTCGGAGCTGCAAGGGTGGATAGTTTTGCTCTTAAAATAGTCTGTTGTTAGTTATAATTGGAATTGAACGATAGCCTGCGGTAGGCTTTCAGTGTGTGGTACACTGTATGGAAATACGCATGTACAGCGGACCGTAGCGGGTTCAGACTGAGGATTTTGCGCTCCCTCAGTTGTAAAAGCTGGGTTTTCTTAAGTTTATGTCTTTTTCCCTGGAGACCCATGGCTGTGCTCCTTAAAGAAAGAAATTTAGGAATTGTGTATTTTGAAATAACCTGGGGTAGGTTTATTCAGTGTGTGGGACACTTTAAAAAAATGGCTTGCGGGAAGCTTTGACAATAGTCTGAGGTAGACTGTTAAGGAATCAAGTATTAGTGTTTGGCACACTTTAAAAATAGCTTGCGGGAAGCTTTGACAAATAGTCTGCGGTAGACTTTATAAACGGCCTGCGGTAGGCTTTGATATGGTGCATTTTTTATTTTTTGGCCGGCATTTTATTTTTCCCCGTCTGTCTGTTACGTTTGTCTGAAAACGTGTTTGTGTTCTCTCTGTGTGTGCTGCTTTGTGTGCCGGCTGCCGTGGAAGTGCGCTGTTTGTCCTCAGAGCTTTGTGTGTGTGTGTGGCCGTGTGTGTGCGCGTGCACGAGTTCGGGCTGGCTGTGTGTTTCAGCAGAGTGTTAAGTTGTTTGGATAGCGCTGTGTGTGTGAATTTGCATTGATTTTGCTGCGTTTTATTGTGAAGTTATTATGGACACTGAGTTGCTACACGTGCTGTACGCTATTTTATGGTCGGGGTTCGTTGAAGAGTCGTAACGGGGAAAGTAGAACGATGGCGAACACGTGGTCGTTTAGTTTAAAAATAAATAAATAAATAAAATAAGAGATAAGTACATAACACTGGTACCAGAAAACAAAATTATTGGTTGTGGTTTGATTTTAACATAACTTTGAGATGTCTCTCTTTTTAAACGTGCACGGGGATTTAAAAGGTTACTGACGATTGGGGTTTAAAATTAATTAAATTGACACATGACAACATTGGACAATTTCTGAAGCTTCAGTAAATTTCATATAAACTTTAGTAAAATTGATATAAATTACAGTAAAATTTGATAGAATAATGACCACAGACTGACACTTGGGGACTGATGAAATTTTGACTGACTATAAAACCTGGCCAGATGTGTGTGTTTTGTGTTTTCTGTAATGTGTTGTGTGTTTTTGTTTGTGTTATAATTCATGTTGGTTTGACAGAGTGTGTGATTGGAGATAAAATACCATTTGGTATTTTATGTCATATAACTACTGAATTTTTCTCAGTGCTGTTTGATGGTGCAAAATTTCTAGTTTTTACAAACATCCTCTGTGTTAAATTGAACTAACTTCTTAAAATTAAACAATAACAGCAGTAACTGTGACCTGCAGTGTACAGTTTGGAAGGTGATTAAAGGATAGAATCTTGATAAAATACATTATCTGAACAAATTGAAATTACAATATGGGTTCTACGGTTAAATAAATGAATAAATAAATAACGAAAGAAAGAATAAGCCAAGAAAATTAGGTCACAGAGGATTCTAGAAATGCTGTCTTGGCAAATTAATAGTTAAATACATAAATATGCTGAATGGATAAATAGATAAATACATAACTGATTAGGTACAGCTATGAAATAAATTAAATAAAAATTTATATAGACTTGAGAACTGAATAGTGGATATAATGTTAATTATTCCTTCTAAGGCTGTGAAGGTAGTAGGAAAATGGAATAACATACAATGAGTAAAATAGGATTTTTTTCATGAGTTGAGGATAAGAAAAAAAAACGAAGATTTTTAGCGAAACAGGCTCTAACTGTAAGAGGTAATTGTTCAGATAACAACAAACTGCAATATACAACTGACTCTAGATATTTTCACAATCAGTCTTTTTCAAACAGACCAAAACTTTAAGATAGATAAAATATTGTTAAATCTACAGGACTTACGGATAATTAGACAGGATAAATTAGAAGTCACTCTCTTGTTAAATAGAAATTGGTTAAATATAGAAAAGTTTGCTAAAATTTACAAGATTTGTTGTTGAAGGATAACATTAAGTTTGAAATAACTTATTGGTTAATAAATAAAAAAGATTATATGGAACTATTGTAGAGAATCAATATTAAACTGTAATACGAGATGATTCAATACTGCCTATAGACAGACGAGAGGGCTTCGAATAAAATAAAATAAGAAAATTAAGTAAAATAAATACATAGAACAAAACAAGAAGAAGCGACAAGTATGTTTATTTAAGATATGAGAATAATGGAGCTCAGGGAGGAGTTTCAACCCCCATTCACAGAAGTTCAGCACGGGAGAACAAGCTACAGCTGTGCTGTAATTTCTACCCCCACTAGATTCAACTAATTAACATGTGAAACCTTTTTGCATATCACTAATTTTAAGTACAAAGCAACCTCTGCTCACAGCAGCTCAGCAGAAAAGAACAAACAACTGTAAGGCAAATAATTTTCTCTCCCATCGTTTAAACTACCTCCTGGAAAATGTAAAATATAAGTTTGTAGCATCGAAACACTGAGTCGCCTGTCACACACAGACACTCTTGGTAATGATTTTCTGTTTTCCTTTCATACTACTTTATATATTAAGTAGTGAGTAATTTAGGATTTTACTCTTTACATTTCTTTACATTAGTCTGATTTTTTATTTGGCTATTTGTGTCAGTTCTTTGTTTATTTTGTTAAATATAACGAATTATTTTTTTTGAGTTATCAGTTTCCTCTGGACCCTTCACCAGGGGATAGGGAACTTTGGTCTTTAGTTTAATTTCTTTCATTTGTAGATTTGGTTATATTCTGACCAGTATTTTTCGAAATTTATCATTTTTAGATTTTCTTGACTAAGACTATATTTTTTTTCTCTTTCAACGTCTCTCTGCCTGGTTTATGCATAACCTTCACTGAGTTTTTAATTGGTAAACACGTTTTGTCAAACACTGCTGAAAATTTTTGAGAAGTTTCTACAACGAATTATTTGATAATCATGAGAGTTAAATTGAATACTGAGTTTTGAAACTGTAATGTGAAATGTTTTTTGAACATAATAATCTTGAAGGTTTAAAGCATGCTACAATAAATTGTTCTGTTTGTTTTTGAAAGGTTTACTTTTTAGACGAGGGCAACGTTGCATATCGGTGGGATTTTTCTTAGCTTGAATAATAACCCTGTTTCATCAACATCGTTATTTCACATACTAGAAATAGTGATACATTAGCCAGTAATGTATCAAAGGGGGAGAAGATGCATGGGTTCATCTTTTATAATACTTAAACAAATTTTTGAAGAACATGTCTGATCTGTGCTACACATAAAAGTGAAAGGAAAATATTTTCTGGTAATATATGTGCTTATTTTAGATAGGTTTGAGTTGTTCTCCATTAAAAGATTTTCTGACAATGGGCTAACATATTTTGAGAAAATAGATAAATTTATAGTGATAATGAAGCATATTTTGGTTAATTAACTTGGGAAAATAATTATAGAAATTAAAATATTATTGTGTCAGCCATGTTCAGAGCATTAATTTAATGGAGCATGAATGTTTTAAGAAATGGTTTGAAGAATCTGTTCTTGATTAAAGTTATCACTAATCAGTAAAAGTACATAGGCGGGATTATAATGATTTTTGTAAACTTGATTTTGATTTTTTGATTTACATTCATTTACAACGAATTTGGATAAAACTTTAAATTCGACGACAAGTAAAAGCCTAGGTAATGTCGGTATATTTTGAAAATGTCTGGATTTGTTTCATTATAATTTCTCCAGGTCTAACTCTTTTGAATTTTGTTTCAGGAACGTATGTAAAATGATTTAGACAAATAACCAGTAAGATCTAGTTTCTTCTATGAAGGTAATTTAAACTGGACTGTTTAACTCACATTGTTATTCATTTTTTGGTGGTACATGTAAGCTTTACAACTACATTTTTAAGTTTTTGTGATTGTTTTGTTTCGTTTGTTTAATCCTATTTTTACAAGATTGGTTTAAGAAAAGATCTGCATATGTTTAACATTCTGGGAACACGTTACTTTGGAAACATGTCTTTTGAAGCAAATGATTACAGGGTTTTGGTGTTTTCCATCGGTTAGGAGCTATAGTATATAATAATAGCAACGTACATTGAAGGGATCACATCCACCATTTGATGAGCAGAATTGGACAAACTAGGAGATAAGGTTTCACGTGATGTGTTGCTCATGGTTTTACACACAGACTGCCCTGGAGCTCGGTGCTCCAGGACTCTGGACTCTGTCATACAAGCTGTGTCATGCGAGGCGGGGGTGGGGCTCCTTGGAGAAGCGGCTTCACACTTATTTCGAAGACAACAGCCACAGAGCCACGAGCGTTGGAGGATTCACTTGAACACAAAGTGAATTGAAGATGTTTGTGTTGAATTACACAAATGAATGATGCCTTTGGATAAATCTGATCTCTGTCTTGTCATTATAGTTTTGCAGCTGGTTTCCTGGTGCCCTGCGGATGTGGTCTCCTTCAAAGTCTGCGTTCTTTGATAAAAAGGATTAAAATAATTTCCCTGGATGGAAAATAACAAAACAAATTTATTTTTAGGTGAAACCATCGTTTGATTATGCTGACTGTAATGAAGATGATATTAAAGAATGTGGTAATTGTGTTTCTGATGCTAATGAAATTCATGTTGAACACAAAATGTCTGTGTAATGACCTGTGACAGGTCGTTTCTTGAGGTTTCCAGTCGAAGAAGATCAAGCTGCAAGAGGATCATCATAAACTTTTATTGCGTGTTTTTCGTTCGTTGTGAACTCTGGAAAGGACTGTCGTTTTGTTTTTTGCGCGCATTTTTTGAACATTTCCTGACGAAGACTTCATATTTTTTAAGAGACTGTCGATGGACATTAAAAAAAAAAACAGAAAAAGACGAGCAGCAGATTGTAACTTTGTGTGTTTCTCATTTTGGCAGATTGTAATTTTGTGGTGAATGTTGTCCTTTAAGTTGCAGACATTTCTTACTAATTTTTCTATGTATGTTTCTGTTTTGTTTTTTCATTTTATACTTTGGGTTTTGTTTGTCCTGTGTTTTTGGTTCTATTGTGATAATTTTGTTTTATGATTTTATTTTTGGGAGGATAAGTATTTCTTACCCTTGGGTTTTGTTTAAAAAGGGGGACTGGATATAATTAGGGTACGTCACTCTTTTGGTTTTCATTTTTTGGTTTTTTTCGTTTTTCTTTTAGTTTAATACACAGTTTTTGGCTCTGTATTAGAAGGCTTAATCAATTTTTATTGAGGTCTTTTTGAAGACCTCAAAAGGGGGAATTGTAAAGAAAATAATTATTGTTTGGTGCTTAATATAGCTAATCCACGACATGTGTAAAGGTATAGCCAACACTTTAATTTGGAATAGTTTCTGTTGAGCAGTTGGGAATTCAGCAGACAAAGCAGGGCCTTTTTTCCTCCCCCTTTTGACAGACACAGCAATAAAATTTACAATTCCGAGAGAGCAGAACAGACTTCTTGGCGCCTCTCGGCCAGGTCGGACGGAGATGGGCACGAAGTGGTTAGATAAAAACCAGACATCGGAGCTGTAAAGAAGGGGAGTTTCCGGGAGTTTCTAAGTTTCTAATTGGTCAAAGAACGGAACGCCTTGACTGCATATATTAAATAGGGAAACACCTCTTTCATTAAAAAGTACAGGTCAGCAAGCCAGCAAGAGAGGTTTTTTTTCCATCTTTTCCTCCACATTTTGGGCGCCTTTGTCTGTCTTTTGTGTTTCGTGTTGTCTGTTCTCTTGTCTGTATAAAATGTATATCTCTGTACCTCTGCAGCTTTGTTGTCGATTGCTTTGTATGAGATTAAACTCCGTGATCTGTGACGTCAACACGTTTTGTTGTTGTTTCGTTTTAACAGCACGCGGTTGCGGGTCGCTCATGGAGAACGCCGCTCGATCCCGGGCAAAAGGAAAAGAGGAAGGATCCAAAGGTTTTGTCCAAAGCTAGCATTTAATGATCCTCATTTTTTAATAGCTGCAGTCGTAACAATGAAGGAGAGAAGACTCCCGCAGCCTTTTGTGGCGAGGTGTAAACTGGTCCTGGTTGGAGACGTTCAATGCGGTAAAACAGCGATGCTGCAAGTGTTGGTGAAGGACTGCTATCCAGAGGTAAGACACTGCTGCTCACATCTAAATCACTTGGATATATTAAAAAGCTTTTCTGTTTTTACGCCCTTAGAGGTGGAAAAACTATCAGTATGTAATTATACGTTTTTATATTAAATTTGAATATTCTAACATTCTTGATTCCTTCTGATTACTCCTTGGATTTGAGTATGGAGACTACTTTAGTATGATATCAAGCTTATAGGAGAAAGGTAGTTTAGTTAGAACAAAATTCTTTAATTTTTGCAATATAGATTTTTATATAATAACTAAACCTCGTCAATAAGAAAATTAAAGAAATTATAATGGTAAGAATTTAGCAGCAATGATTAGTTTATTACAAAATCCACCAACTCCTTTAGAGTTAATCTAAAATGGAAACCTGCAACACTGTGAATATGTGATGAGAATGTTTCCTAATCCCGTTCTCCATTCCTCCTCATCCAGACTTACGTCCCCACTGTGTTTGAGAACTACACGGCTTGTCTGGAGCTTGAAGACCAGCGTGTTGAGCTCAGTCTGTGGGACACATCAGGTGAGATTCACAAGCTCCGATGCTATTTTCCTTTGCTAAATTTCCTGAAACCTGATGTGATCTCCTGTGTTCTCCATCTTTGTTTAAAATTCTCCCCAGTCTGGTCAGGGCTGAGCAGTAAGTTCAGTCTCAGAGCCGTATTGATGGGTTTATATCTGCAACATGTTTACTCTCCCATTAAGCTCGGCCGGCCAGGAGCCGGATAACGATTATGACTGTAAATAAAGCAAGGTCTCATTCTTTTGGTTGCTTGCAGTGCTATCTGTGCTGTTTACGCAGGCTTCACTATCTCTCTGCCTGTTTGTCTGTCCTGTTTGAGCTTTTTATTCAGTGTGAAATCTTCTGAGGAATCTTGTCTGCTTGATAGCTGAAAGCAGACAATTTAGAGTCCGTAATGTTTGTAATCTAAATTATCTAATTGTTTCACTGCTTACGTAAAATCTTTGGGTTAATCACTCCTGACAAAAAAGCCATAACATTGTAAAAATTACCCGAAGCTTAGATTTCTCGGATAAAGTAATAACTCGTCAAGGATATAAAACTGTACAATCATATTAAACTATAGGAAACAAATTGTTTATTTATCTTTTTCTGCTTAAAAGTAGAGTAGAGATACAACAGTCACAGCCTGAGATTTCTGGCATCAAGTTAGTTCCATTTTACAGTATTGACCCTCAATCCTGATATTTCTTTTAGCATTTATGAAACAAAACAACAAAACTAAATCTTTATCAGCTCTGATCTGCAGGTTGAATGCTGAAAAATATGATTTTTTTCCTGTTCATTAAATGCATCAAAACAAAAGAACGTATACAATTTTCTGTCTATAGATTTAACATGCAATGTCATACACTTTAAAGCACTTCTTTGAGTTTAATTAAAGATTAGGAACCAATGTTTTAATGCTTAATCAATTCTGTCATTTTGAATTCAAAAGCACTACCTCTGTTCGTAAACCTTCAATGTGTTTTTCCTCTCCTTAGGGAAAAACATCTGAATCTTTATTAGTCTATATTTCTACAGCAGATATAATAAGATTTTTAAAGTTCTTAGTCCCATTGTGAGTACAGCAGTTGTGCACCCACTTTGTAGTTGTTTTGTTTCATCTGAGTTGGCGAAAGCCAATTTTTCTAACCTCTACATTGAAAGAAGTTGTTACCCTGGTCAAAGAAAAAAAAATTTTAATATGTTTTGTTTACACAAAGACTTAACTATGTGGCAATCTCTTTTGCCTGAGGTTAATCTAAAGAAAAAAAAATATCCCTCAGCAGATATTAAATGACTACATGTGTTCTTGAATTGTAAAAATCTAAAAAATAACCAAAACGTTTAATTGTGAAGCTAACCTGCAGATTTATCAATAAAACAATCAGCCAGGACGGCTTTTAGGTTTCTGGTTCAACGTGTGAAAAGATAAACCGCATGCAGTCGCCGAGTCATCTAAGCACACAGAAGTCATTATGTAAATTAAATCGATAAGAAAAGCCACCAAGTGCACCAGCAGGGCTCTTTTGTAACAGTGCTGGCTGCAGCCTGAGGCTTGGTGTTCAGAGGAAGTCGAGTGGTGCCAGTTGGCCTTCAGAGTGGTTGTTTCACAGGGGAGAGGGGGGATGCCTCGTCCATACGGGGGTTGGAAGTCTGCGAGAGTGAAGCCAATCGTGGTTCTTGTGTCTCTGTGTGTTGTTGTTGTGAACAGAAGGCACAAGTGAGGGATACTGAGAGAAAATATGTGCTTGACCTCCATGCTTATGTAACCCAAAGCAGCACTGAGATAATTTGGGTTTGTACATTTGTCTCCCACGACGGAAAAACTTTCTTGACAGTCACCCCTTCTGGAGGAAGTGTTGCATAAGACTGATTTCCATTTGAATGAATAAATATAAACACACCGTCACTGCACTGTGCATAAATATCCACGTCTTCTTTACATGTATGCCATACTGTTTTAGGTAAAGTCTTTTCTAAATATTGAATATTATTTTTAGCAAAAATAAAGCTTTTACTATTAAATTAATAAATGTTTCTTTTAGCTCAAAAACAAATTCACTATCTCATTTTACAATCGCAACAGAGAGAGAGAAAAAAAATGCTTAAATTCTGGAATAGAAATTTGTCCTGTAACCAGCGGGTTGCCAGCTCAAAACTCGCTCCGTCCATCTCAGTCGTTTCCTCTGTAAGACACTTCATTCACCTCGCCACCATCAGTGTGTGAATGTGTGTATGAATGACTAAAAGTAGAGTAAGCCGCTTTGGAGTCCTCTGACTTGATACGCCATAAAATGCTGGCCATTTTGCCATTTAAGGAGAAGTTGGAATTGGCTAATATCTATATTTGCTGGTCAGATCTTTATATTGATCACCTATCGGCCAGCAACCCCATATCAATATTAAATAACAATTCGTACTCAGAAATAGGACAATTTTTATGTGAACCTCAAGTTTTTTCTTATATAGCTGGTATTTGTCTCATTTTGCATCTTTTCCCAAGACACGCTGATGAGTGAAGGCATGCCATTCATTTCTTTTTGTCTTTCACAGTAAGCCAGACAGTTTGAACAGATCGGCTTCTGTTGCTCAGCTAAAAGCATTGTGCATCTTTGTGTGAGTGAGCATTATTTGTGTGTTCATGCGAGGTGGAGGTGCTAATGTGTGGGAGGCGGTAGGAGCAAGTTGTGTCCTCTTTAGATCTGTCTGCCTCCTCTTTCTCAAGTCTTACATCACCTCGGATGGTTATATGGGACATGGATTTTGCTTTCCATAAACAGAACACAAAAGTATATTGATAGATACAACTTGTGTAACGCATCCTACTTTGCAAAGTTAAGTCAACAATAAAGACCGGTTAAATAAAACCTATGGGTGTAAAACTTAACATTTCACCAGGACGCCCTGATTGTTGGTTGCTCTTGCTAGCAGAAGCATCTATTCCTGTCCTAATTACATTTCTTATATTTGCTTCTTGTGCACATTTGGCCCCCGAGGACAGGACGAGGAAATTGAAGCTTGCTGTGGTTGTGTAGGTAGTGATTAGGTGGCAGAGGGAAGACAATAGAGTGCGGACATCCTGCCAATTTGTTTTTAGCTCTGGAACTTGTTCTGTTTATAGAAATGCAAGCAGAATTTGTGTCCTTCATTCTTCTGTTTCACAATACCTGAGGGGGAATCCCAAGGCCAGCGAACACAACCAATATGATATACAGTTTTGAGTGATTGCTCTTGTTTTCAGTTAATTATCTGAGGAAACATTTTGACGTGTTATGCACCACTGCTGTTAAATGTTTAATTTCCAGGTGTGAAGTGCAGGTCCTTGCTAAAATTTACATAGCCATAGATCTTTTTCACAAACTGTCACATTAAATCCTCATAAGTAGTGGATGTAATTGACATTTTATATGATACATCTAAAGTTTGGCAGTTTTTCAGATATTTAAAACAAAAAACCTAATCAATATTTATTCATATCAACTGATATGAAACGCATATATCATTGAGCCCCATTATATTTATGATTTTATGTTGATTGTTACCATGTCAAACCTCCTATTCAGCTATATAAAGTTTTGATCTGACTATTTGCTGCCCCTTTAGGCTCTCCATATTACGACAACGTCAGGCCCCTCTGCTACAGCGACTCAGACGCAGTGTTGCTATGCTTTGACATTAGCCGGCCGGACACAGTAGATGGTGCTCTGAAGAAGGTATGAGCAGCTGAGATTCCTGCTAGGTGGCATATATGCTTTACTATCTACAGTAATGATAATTAATAATAGTAAACCTGCTTGTTTTATTTGCAGTGGAAAGCAGAGATTCAGGACTTCTGTCCTAACACTCGAATCCTGCTCATAGGCTGTAAGACAGACCTTCGAACGGATGTGTGCACACGCATGGAGCTGTCCAATCAGAAACAGGCTCCAGTCTCCCATGAACAGGTGAGCTTTTGTTGGTTCCCTTTTCCTTCTTAATGTACTTTCTCAATTAGAGGTGGGCAATATGGACTTAAAGTTTTAATATGATATTTTATTGACTCTTATAATTAATTAAACTTAAAATCTTCACTTAATTTCATTATACTTTCCAATTTATTGATATTTGTTGATGTTTTCATTGACCCAACAGTGGAGAAAATAGTAAAACTAACAAATCCAGTAATAAGGACAGTTTAATATAAACATCATTAATTGGGATTTATCCTGACAACAATAAATCAAAATTATTATCATAGACATACAGACACACTGCATTTATTCTATACAATAAATTAACCCTTTTAGAATTTAGTTTAAAAAAAACCCCATTTTATTAAAAACGCTCCTCTTCATTTTGTAGGGTTCATCTTTGGCCAAGCAGCTCGGTGCTGAAGCTTATCTGGAGTGCTCGGCTTTTACTTCGGAAAAGAGCATCCACAGTGTTTTCCGTACCGCAGCTCTTGCCTGCATGAATAAACTGCAGCCTCCCAACAAACCCAGCCCGGTCCGCCGCCTCTCCAAAAGACTGCTACACCTTCCCAACAAGACAGATCTCCTTAGCAAGGACAAGTCCAAAAGTTGCTCCATCATGTGAACACAGCAAGGAGCGTGCTCGGAGTATGGAAAGAGAGGACAGTATTCTACCTGGTTCAGGTGGGGTTCAGGGTGTGCAAGGGAAAGAGAGCAATCATCGAGATTTTCACAAAACCTTTTACTCTTTTGCATCATCCTCCTCTAACTCCTGGCTGCCACAGTTTCCACAGAGAGAAACTATTTGAAGTGGAGTTTCATGATCCTGTACAAATGGAGAGAAACATGTTGCAGCCCCACATAAAGGTTGTTGTGAATCAGCTTAACAATGCTCCGTTTCTTAACTCGTCCATGAAGGAAGCATTGTTTCCTCTCCATTAAAGTGATGAAATCCATTTAAAGCTCTGATAGCAGTGCCGTATCCCATCCATCTCTCTGTCCGGATGCAGTTTAAAGGTCACAGCATAGGCTGAGTGATGAGAACGTAAAATCTGAGAATGAAGCTGCATCTGCAGAAATCTAGCTGAGGAGATCGTAAAAAATTATTCCCCCACCAGAGCTCTCGCCGTAATATCTATTTTGAAATTAAAGTTGACAGCAGAACAAAAAAGATGACAAAAAGGGAGGGATTTGGCAAGCGGTGCGCTCATTTGCAGAAGGCAGTGGGAGGACAAAGTGAGTCCGTGAAGAAGTGCAATGTGATTCAGTACTACCATGAGCCGCAAGGTCGAAAAGGGTGGAAGCATTTTGTTAAATACTTTCCACCTGTTTTCAGGAGGTTCTCTGCCATGCACCATCACCACACAAGTTCAGCAACCATAGCTATTTATTTTAGTGGAGTTACATGGAGGAATTATATTTCCAGACTGTTAATGGGTTCAATTTTCATTTTGTTTACTTTTTTCTTAGTCTTTTTTTATATAGAAGAGACCAAGAAAAGAGGATTTTTTTTGTGCTCCAAAATAAGTCAATGGATTATCTATGTTTCAGAAATACTCTTCCTCACGGACAATAAGGGGAGCAATTGTTCAGCTTGGTTCTACAAATATGTACTCATTACAGCCTACTGTCCTGAAACCTGGCCAGAAGATATCACACCAGTGAATAATCAGTTAGCACCCCAAAATAAAACTAAACCTGATATATCTTTTTTTCTGCATGTTTTTTGCCTTTCATACTCCACAGAATGTAGGATTTTGTAGCAAAGAGCTGAAAGTAAACACAACAACATTGTGCCGTCCTCATCCATGACCTTCTTGTTCTTAAAGGGAAAGTTCAGAATTTTTGAAGCAGGCTTTAAAAGATTACGATTTGTGATTTCTGAAACCCTGCTAAGACTTGAAAATTCAGCATGAGCCATGACAGTTGTCAGCCTTATTGTTATCTGCTGAAATTCTTGCTCTCATTCATAGCCTGAGAGAACTGAAGACATGGAACCAGACTTCTTCCGACTGTAACAACTTTAACACCAAAGAGTGTTGTTATTATGGACTTGTTGTTATTAGGGACCTGGCTAAAAACATTGGTCATTACAAGATTTTTCCTCTTTAGATCTGATGACTCTCACAGCATCTTAATTTGTATGAATTGAGATTAGTTGGTAACAGATGCTAAAGCTAACTGCTAGTCCAAGCATAGCTAAGCACAATACAGACTTCCACAGTCCTAAAAGTGTGCCATCAATTAGCTTCCCTGTGAAACGTGTACTGAGCACATTTTTCCACTCAGAATAAATTATAAAAAAGTAATATAGTGCATAAAAAATAAATAAGTGAACAACCTCCATTTTCTACCTGTTTAAATAAACATAGCTTTTGTGTCCAAACTTGTGATATGCAAATATCACAAGAATTTAAAGATTAATAACATAGCATTGCATAAACCACAATGACATTTTCGTTATTGTGAGATTTTTAAGATAATAAAAGTTGGAAGTGCTACTCTGATTAGCTGTTTTCTATAGTCTCCAGGAGCAACGGTGGATGGTGAGAGAACTATGTACTGCAGGAGAAATGTAAATTATTCATAACCTTCTACAGAATCCCACTTCAAAAATCATGGGCTATCACTTATTTTTCTGCCATTGTCATTTAGGTTTTGGAGTTTGTGCTGCATGCTTCTGTAAAGAGGAACCTCTAGCCTGGTACCTTAAACTCTTTCAATTTGTGAAAATAAAATGCTCCTTTCTGGCTGCTAACATCCAGAGATTAACTGAAATAATAAAGACTTTCCTCAAATTTTAAAAACAAAAGATTTTCTTATATCTGCACTAAACTCAGCTCTGTTATGCAAAAATACAAACTTTGTCACCTCAATGCCCAATTAAGGCTTTATTCAACACACACTTATATAAACTCTCTATATTTAAGCTAACAGGACTAATTTGCACTCAGAGTAAATCCCATGAGAACAAAACATGAGTTGAATCCCTCGAACAGGCTGGTCCTGTATGCATTTTCTTTTCTCTCCAATCATTACGGAAAGCAGAAAATTTGATACTTTTTTTCTTTTTTTGCTGGATGTTTTTGCTTATTGTTGTTTTCTCTGGCGTTGTGTTCACTGGAGTCTCCTGGCATTAAGCTGTTGACAGCTTGGCTAATGGAGGGCTTGATGATTTGTAGGTCTGCACCGGGAAGAGCAGCAATGTGCACAGCGGTGGAATTTAATGCGTTGCCTAGCAACAGTGTGAGCAAGGGCCATGCCTATATCTCCGACGGAGAGGAGGGGTAATGTCTCCGAGAGAAGCACGCCTCACCTTTTCTTTGTAGCATTAGACTGAAGCCTCAGCGAAGGTGACGGCGGGACATATCAGGGAGAAGCTGTGTCTTCAACATGTGTTTTCTGGTTGGGACACCGCAAAAACACAAAATCTTACCAAGTAATTTTGGTCCAGTTTCTAGTGTAAATATCTTAGTCCACTTGAAATAAGACAAAACTAACTTACAAGTAACTTTTCATCAAGATATAGGACCTTGTTTTGAGTCAGTAATTCCTTAATTTTGATGAATAAGTACATTGGACATTGGACAAGTAAAATGATCTGCCAATCATTGGCAGATCATTTTACTTGTCCAATGTCCAAGCATCAACCAGTTTAAAAATAAATACAAAGCTATGGCTGCGTTCACACTGCAGGCTGAAGTGACCCAATTCCGATTTTTTATTTTATTTTATTTTTTTACGTAATGTGAGCTGTATCTGATCTTTTCATGACAGTCTGAACAACACAGGTCGGATTCTTTTCGACCCAGGCTGCTTACCGGATACGTATCCGAGTCAAATGTGACCTAACATCCAAGTCACGTTAATCCTGCCTGAACATCACTGATACTCGACAAACGTCACTGTTCTGTGTCCTGATATGCGCAAGCGGGAAGAAAAACAACAACCATGACGGACTATAATGAGGATTAAGTTGTTAACAACTTCAACTGTGTAAACTATGGTCCACCGTTAGCATCCATGTTTACTTCCGCAAACACTGAGCACTTCTTCTTTATATGGCGGTTGGCAAAACACTGACGTTAGTGCGCCCTCTACTGCGCATGCGGGATACTTTCAGGTTGTTTGCCCGTTCACACTGGGAAAAAATCCGATTTGACGAAAAATCAGAATTGGGTCACTTCAGGCTGCAGTGTGAACGTAGCCTATGTTACTCACGTTATACAGAGAACATTAGCTGTATGTCAGGTTGTTATTTATAATTGTCATTGCTACTATTAGTATTATCCGTACATTTTCTTGTCTCTAGAGAGATAGTTTGTAACCACTTTGTCTGTTGAGTCAGTAGGTAAAATATTTCATTAAATTGAGATAAGGGGATTAAATAAGTGTTGCTACTCCTTTTCAAACAGAAAAGTCGTGGTAAACAAATTTATTTGTTCTTGTTTATGCATGCACTTGTTCTCTTGGGTTTTTTTTATTTTAAAATAAATACATAATACTTATGACATGGGAAAAATGTCTTGTTATAAGTTAAATGATCTGCCAATAGAACTGGAACTTTTTCATCAATATTAAGAAATTTTTGACGTAAAACAAGCTCTTATATCTTGCTGAAAAGTTACGTATGAGTTTTGTTTTATTTCAAGTGTACTAAGATATTTGCAATAGAAATTAGTCCAGAAATACTTGGCAAAGGGTTGTGTTTTTGGCGTGAAAGGCCTCCCTTACTAGTAGCAGTCATCTGCTTTAGACTGGAAGGAACACAAAGTTTTAAATGTGAATCTTCAAGCTGTGCTGCGGTGCTTATTTAACCACTGACTTGGTATGTATCCCATACATCCCAAACTAGTTAATTATAATTACACTGTTTCACGGCTTCTCTTGCTCTTTTTTTCCAGATTTGTTTTGTACATAATCTTCTTCATAGAGCTGTTTACTCCCACAGAGGAATGTTATTGAAGCAAAACAACATGCTTGTATGAAGTCGCCTCTCGTGGCTTAAATTATTGCCAAGATCCTGTATTTGTTATTGTTATACCGTCTTTAAAAGTTTCATTTAAGTAAATATGCCTGAATTTTGTTTACAAGTGTTACTTCTGTGATAAATCAATAAAAGATAAACATTTGATGGACATATTATGAAATCAAGTCAATTTTTATGTTAGAATGTTTATGTTCTGAGTTAAAAACACCAATTTCAATTAAAAATATATATAAAAAAGACAAAAATAGGAAGTGTAGAAATCCTACATATATGCAACACTTCGCATGTATGATGAGTTGAGACATTAACTCTTCTGTAAGTTCAAAGTTCAAACTTATCAGAAACTATCAAAGTAGAATAAAAAGCTATTTTGGGGATTTATTTGAACTCAAGGCTTTTATGGAGTGAGCAGCTGATAGCTTGGTGGCACATTGTCTGTGTTGACTTCAAGATGACTGATAATATATCTTCATTTTTTAACCAAGGGCAAAGGAAGATGGACAGAGTAAAATGCAAAGCATTCCTGAAAGAAAACTTGCTAAAGTCTTTCAAAAAAAAATTCAGACTGCGGTAGAAGTTTCCTTTTAGGAGGACAATTAACCAAACCATACAGCCTGAGCTACAACAACATGACTTAGATTAAAATTGGCATTAGTGGACTGAACTTGAGCTATTTTAAAATAATAATAATGGGTTCAAATTTCAATGTGAAAAGCTGCTCGTTACAAGATGACATGGGCTTATAAAACATGTTTACCACATTATTTTGCAATCAAAGCATCCATTTCCTCTCTGCTTTACAAAATATGGATTACTTTGCATTTGGTTATTACACAAACTCTAATAAAAATCCTTTCAAGTTTGTGGTTTTAACATGATCTTTTGTGACAACATTTGAGGGATGTGAATATTTTTGCACGACATTTTACATAATGTTTATACAAAAAAATGAAAGATAAACAGCTACCTGAATCCAAATTGTTTTGTTTATGCGCAAATCCTGTTGTATGACTTTAATGCTGTGTAATGCATGTTTGTTTTCAGAATAAACCTTAAATAATTAAGCCTTTAATTGCTGTGTTGCATCTGAGGTAGAAAAGACTGCATAAAAAATAGAAAGAAATATATAATGAAAACAAAAAACAGGTATTCATGAAAGAAAACCGTAGTTTCATTTATGCTTTGGAAAAGAAGGGATGGAAAAACTTTACTGTTTGGAGTGTCGCAGTAAAACTTTCATCATTTTATTCAAAATATTATAAAACTTTCCTTTCAGGTAAAGAATTCCCTTGATATTATGTTTCTGTTGCCTCTTTCTCTCTTTTTCCTCTTAGCCATCCATCATTTGCTCCGTCACAATGTTTGCTGTCTTTCCCATGACTTGCCAGATCTTTGCCGTTATCAGCTTGTCTCTGTTGGCTCTCCGACGAAACCATATAAATGAAGTGGCCTGAATGTTTGCCATTCCTGAGCTATCACACAGGATACAGCTTATCTGCTCCCTTTACACAACAGCAGACAGGCCAATTGGGGCAATTAGCAACCTCCGATAAATTTCATATTTGCTGCTGCGAGGCTGATTTTATGAATGGCTGCTTGATCGTCTTTTGGATAAGCGGAGCTGTTTCTGTACTCCTCTGTCCTATCTCTTTCTGCCGTTTATGATTCCCCATCTCATTTTGTCAAGAACGTTACATGTCTCATCAAATCAGGTAGCCTTATGACTAACCTGTCGCTCCAGGGCGTGATTATGCAGTTTGGCACATCCATGGTAGATGTGGTGCCAGTCCTGTCGCTGTCCTTTCACAAAAGCGTCTACTATTTCAAGGTTTGTTCTGTCTTTTTCTTAATACTGTGGTGCTAAAATATTATTGAAAAACTGTCACAAGAGATATACTGTAAATAAATCAGTATCTGAGTTTCTTAGCTTGTATAAAACAGGTTGAATGAATCTTTAAAAACAATTCAGCCAAAAAGCCTAAAGTTGAGCTTTTACAAATTTAAGTATGTAGATATGATCTGCACACCCACGCTACTGTGGCTAATCAATAAAAACACTTTAACAAGTGTTTCATGTTTGAAACCCTCTTCTATTGTTGATAAAATGGTGGGAAAATATTTTGAAACGTTTTTGATCTTTGTACTAATCATTAAACAAATAGAAATAAATTGTGCAAGTGACTTAAAACAGGAAAAGTTTAGTCTGATTTGATGTCAGGCTGTAAGGGGAAAAAAAACTACATTGCACGCAATCATTTTGTTTCAACTGTATGTATAGGAAAGGTTATTACTGAATGGAGAACAGATGAGTGACATGATAATATACAAATGCAAAACAAACACAAACTTTAAAATTATGACTTGTAAACTAGTCATCAGAATAAAGATTTTCTGCAAGTTTTAGATTTGACACTTTAGTTTTGGGCAACAAAACTAAACATGTTGGACATGTTTAGTTGCCCATGTTGCTCATGTTGTCCAGCATGGGCAACTTGTTGGACAAAGTTTGGCAAAATCTTGAATCAGTTTAAAAGGATGCAAACAGGTCAGTATGATATCTATGAAGAGAGTCTCAAATTCTTTGGTAAAGATAGTATAAAACAATGTGTATCCCTTAAAGGTTCATTTTTTAAAAACAAAATGTTGAATTTGACATCTACAGTAGGTTTTGACAATAAGCTCAAGCCCGAAATTTGGTCTGAACAGGACAAAGAAAACCTGAATTACTCTGACATGTTTGACATGAACCAACAATCAGGATTGTTCCGGATTGATCTTTGTCGACCTGACGCGTGTCCCCTCCTCTCAGCTAACATTTTAGCCTCCAACAGAGAAGGTGGAAGTGCTGACGTTCATAAAAAGGGGCACGGATGAAAAAAAAAGACTTCTGCCATCTGAAACCCTCTGTGAAATTTAGACAAGAAGGTTGCTTTGTGGCATTTTTCACTGGCACGTAATCTCTTAATCTATCAGACGGGATGGTGCCGATAACCCACACACACACACCCCCACACACCCATACACACACACACACACACACACACACCCACGCACACACACACACGCAAGAAGCAGGGTCACACATTCTCGCAATCAAGCCCTCAGACGTACCTCACACTGCAGCAGAAGCAGCAGAAAGAAGATGATGAGGGGGTGGAGGGCTTGAAAAAGCTTTGCAGCCTGGATGCTGGTGACGAGCGATCTGCAGCCTGACATATGGGTAGCATTCCTTCATGCAGCAGGCTCTGTCACAGCTGCTCTGACAGTGTTGTAACACCTGTCTCTGTGTGCGAAATAGGAGTGCATGTCAACGTGTCAGCCAGGCGAGGAGGAGAGAAAATTAGAGTTGTCTTTGACTATCTGCGGCTCAGTCAAAGGAACATCGACTCCATCGTGTCTTTCCATGTTACTTTATTTCGATTCTTCAGCTCGTTTTATTGCTGATAATCCAGGTATTATATGCAAGAGATAAATAGAAGCTTTTTTTTTGTTAAATTGCTTATCTTGGAGGTACACCTGTTTCCAGAGACATTGCATGATTTCAGTTGTGTGTGGTTTTATTTTGGATATTTAAATTGTCTTCCAATTTCAGTATGGAGTGTCCATCCATCCATTTTCTAACACCCTTGTCCCTAGTGGGGTCAGGAGGTGCTGGTGCCTATCTCCAGCTAAAGTTCCAGGCGAGAGATGGGGTTCACCTTGGACAGGTCGCAGGACAGACACACACACACACTCACACCTAGGGATAATTTAGAGAGACCAGTTTACCTGACAGTCATGTTTTGGGACTGTGGGAGGAAGCCGGAGTACCCAGAGAGAACCCACCATGCACAGGGAGAACATGCAGAAAGACCCCAGGCTGGGAATCGAACCCAGGACCTTCTTGCTGCAAGGCAACAGTGCTACCAACTGCGCCACTGTGCAGCCCCAGTGTGGAGTGTTCTGTACAAAATTAAGGTGTATTAGTCTTTGGGAGGGAAAACTTGCATTATTATTATCTTTATTTTAGTTAAAACTGCTATCAAAACGACACTATTATCATTTATCTTAAAATTTAAAGAAATTTTTAAAATGTGCTGTGAACTTGTAGAACAAATTTAGCAACTAATTTCAATCAGAAGTAAATAATTAGTGTGTTTACTTATTTACATGACTAAATGTGAAATATTTGATAGGGTATGAATACTTTTGTAAGACACTTTAAGTTTTCCATGAGCGATATGAGAGTGCGATCAATCTTCCTGTTCCGGGAAATGAAATAAAAAAGCAAATGTTTTCCTAAAAGGTCAGCCAACATATCCTCTCAAAATACAAGCTGTCAAAGTCAAGTCATGTCATAGTTTGTTTCTCCCGTCTTTCATCAAAAAAGGCTAGACGAAGAAAGAAAAAGAAGGCCAGACTGGCTGCCCCATAACTGCCAGAGAAATGATAAAAATCAGAGCTGACTCTCTCCGATTTCACAGGACTTATTGAAGCTGAAGTTTTGTTTCATAAGTCCATTCGCATATTTATGATTTTTTTTTATTTCAAAGTTGCCCGAAGTGAGAGCATCAGACAGCTGACAGACTGCTGGTAAGCCTTCTTCAGTCCTGCAGCCTGAGGACTCGTGTTAATACTAACTAAATTATGCTCTATTAACATCATCCTGCAATGCAAAAACGCGCCAGAAGTCAATGAGTGTGAGAGTAATGTGTGTCACTGGGTCAATTTAGCTTGGCACGGTCTAATTATCAGTTCATGTGTGTTTTTATAAAGTCTGTATTTGCAGCTAGAGGCATTCATATGTGAATGTGATTTGGTGTATGATTGTGGCGCGTGCTAAGCAGTTTATTTTGTATGCTCTGCAAATTTTCTTAGTTTTAATCGCAGCAAGGTGAGCCAGATTCATATATGCTAAGAAGAGGATGGTGATGGAGCCCCTTCCCCCATCATGTCCCTGCCAGAGTGGAATAAATTCCCTTGGTGGGTCGCCTCTGCCCTGGTCCCAACCCCCCCTCTGCCTCCCCTTTCAACCTTTCTGCCAGAACCCCATATTTTATGGCTCTGCTCACCTTCTACAGATCTAACCTCCCTTCCCTCATCCTGCACATGTGCCCTGCTTGGCACGCCCTGAGGGCATGTCAAGAGTGAACGCTCTACAGCAGCTTAATTAGGCAACTATGCCTGGCATCCAGAAGTATGGAGAGGGGGCTAGGGGGTCCCAGTGCTGGGGGCAGCTGAGGTACGTCGGTATACGGGGTCGACTTTAGTTAGGATCTAAGGGATATGCTTTAGATAAAGGGTGTACAGCTGGGGAACAGCTAAACCCCATCATATCTGTGTTAGCCAATGATCTGAATCCAGCTAAAGCCTGTTACTGGGCGCCAAACTTTTACTGTTGCTTGTTATTCAAACATGCTACAGCTACACTGGTTGACTCCAAAAGAGCTGAATTATTTTTAAGCAACCCTGGATATTGTTTCCTTACTTACACAAACCTCGCTTTAATCAGTCGCCAGCTGTTAGTGATCAGAGTGATGCAACAGACGATAATATCCAATGTTAGATGAAACAGTTCAACCTCTGGGCAAGCAGAAACACACTGTAATTTATAGCAAAACATAAAAAAGTGCTTTTTTGTTTAGAAGACCAAGCTGTCCTGAATTTTAAATTGATCTTTCTCACTGCAGAGTAAAGAAATGGTTTAAAGCCACACAGTTTTCAGCTTGCAACTCAACAAAAAAGACTCATTAGGTGAATTATCTGCTGAGTATACAGGACTTGAGCACACTCAACAAATAAATAAAGACGAACATAATTGAAAAGTTCATTTATTTCAGCAACTCAAGTGACACACATCTTAATTACACACAGACAGATATTTTTAGCTTTTATTTATGTAACTATTTTCCACTTACAGGTAGTGAAAACAAGACATTTACCACCAATAAAAAACAGTTTTAATAAAGGTGTGTGATCTTGATATAAAAAAGCATGTTTAATACCTGATTAAAGACTGTTTTTCTGACAATGTAATTTTAATCTGACCAACAAGCCTAATTTGAATTAATATTTTAACTTATTGAATATGAATGAATATTACCCTAACTATAAGACGTTTTCTCCTCAGATCACACAGTCTTGTATTGTCTTTGCTTTGAAGCTTGACAAATGTGCAGCTAGATTTAGTTTTTTTTTTTTTTTTTTTTACATAAAAGCTTGATAGTGTGAATTACTTTTTAGTTTTAATTAGAAATAATGCTTGTGTTGCACCTTTAAAACTATTATGTTTTCTCATGCAATGATTATGGATTTTTGTGCATAGAATTAGTGTCAATTGTTATGCATATTTAAGTTATTCTAAAGTGATTTGGAGGATTTCCAGAGGCAATGTGTGAAGAAATCTCTTATGACCTAACGGTTACCCATTAATTGCCAACATATCATTTATAAAACTTGTCCTGGTCCAACTTCATTGAGTTTGATTACTTCCTAAGAAATCAGAAGAAGAAACAATAATAATACTGAGATGTGAAAGCTTTGACTGTATCCAGATCTTCTCAAACGCTAAGATCAGTCGTACCTACTCGACTGTTTTTGTTGCATCTTCTAGTTGAGCACCTTACCATTATTGACTCCACTCAAAGCAGTTTTTAACTTAAGTTTGCAGCATCTGTATACCAGCTGAGACTTGGTCATGCAATAAGATGAGTATCCCACAGGTAGCTTGTCTTGCTGTGTGCAAAACACATGTTGTATGCAACATTATTGTAACACTTGTTGCATGCTCAAGAAGCAGCTGCTGGGCTTCTTTCCCACATGTGTACAAGAATACATACTGCATAAAATAAACCTGTTGTGTAGCATTTAATTGCTCAGATGAAAAGCCACAAACTAATGGAAAGTATTATGTGCAGCAAGACAGTCAGCCTTTTATCCTTGTTGTCTTTTAGCAACAATGTGGGATAAAATCCAGTTAACTTTTTCGGTCTCACCAGTCTGTTGTTTTCAACTTCAGGAGCTTTTCATTTCTTATGTATGTTTAACAATTGTTTTTTTCACCATTAGTTTTGATTATGTCCACTGAAACAGTTCACCTTCAGAAGGGCTCCATAAATCTCCTTTGATCTGAGGATGGAAGGAAAGGAAGGTCCAGAATATGAATAAGTGATCGAGCCAATCCTGACTCAAACACAGCAGCATCTAACATGTCTTTTATCTACATGCAGTAGCTTGTACACATACACACACACACAGAGAGAAGACACTGCTTTAAATTACAAGAAGAAGAAAAAAACGGATTCCTGGGAAGACAGCCGTTCTTGAATTTTAATCTGCTGCAAAGGATGGTGCTTGTGTGTACAGAGCAGACAGGGATATTTCATCATCATGGCTGCTGGTCTGCATTACAATATAGTATTGTGTTGTGTTTCCCTTTTCAAACTCTGGGAATCCAGACAATGTTGGCATGAAATTATTTTTTGCACTGAATTTTTGACGTACTTGTTAAATATCACAATTTAGTTATCTTGTCAGTTAATTAAAGTAAAAATTATTGAACACTTTTTTCTGTCCATCCAAAAATAACGCCATTATCAAGTTCTTGAGTAAGTTCGTGAAAATTGTGAGAAATTGCTATTTGTTGAACAAAAGAAAAAGAAAGGAAGAAATAAAGAAAGAAAGAAAGAAAGAAAGAAAGAAAGAAAGGGGAGAAGAAAGGTCCTATGTTGCAACTTATTGTCGCCACCTGGTGGCCAAACAGATAAATCCAGCTTAACGCATTATGTGTTTGGATAATTTAGAAAGACTGAAATAATAATAATAATAATAATAATAATAATAATAATAATAATAATAATAATAACAACAACAACAACTGGTTTTTAAAGGGTTTCACATTTACCTCTAAATCATTATTTTATGCCATTGTACAGTTTAAACATCAAAAAGGTATTAGACTTAGTGGTTGGATATATTTTCATATTAATGTAATTAAAAACATTGTACGGGGCGTGCAGTGGTGGAGTAGGGGATAGCCCTCGTCGCGGCCGTCGCTGGTTCGATTCCCGGACCCGGCGACATTTGCCGTGTGTCTTCCCCCCTTTCCTGTCAGCCTACTTTCATACAAGGGACACTAGAGCCCACAAAAGACCCCCTGAAGGGGAGAAAAAAACAAAAACATTGTACATCGCACTAGTTGTACTTTCTTATATTGATTTGGAGATCATGTTCAGTTTTTCTCTCATTGGAAGCTGTTAATTTGACTAAAATGACTTCCTGTCACTGCGTAAAAACAACTGCTCAAAATTAGTTGAATGTACATTTTAGTGCCACTGTTATTATAGCAACACTCAATTTGGAAGCAGATTTGCTATTTTTCAATCAGAAGTTTACAGTCGTAAAATCAACCCTTTTATATCAGTATGCAGTAGTCAAATTTTGACATCTCAAAAAATCGGACAATGCGACTTCCAAGCACCACAAGTCTTTTTTTAAAAAGGCACTTAGACGTCCGTGTGCTAAACAACTGGGGTCCTTACAGAGCTTTTGCTTCGTGATGGACAATGTAGTTTCCACAAGAGATTATCTCACTCTCACAACAGCACCCTGGACTTCACATCCCAGAAGCCTTTGCTCGTTCTGCTCGTGCAGAGCATTATGGCGTCTCCTTGAATCGTCGATAGATCGCTGGTGTTTTGTTGACAAGCTAAAAAACGAGAGTGTGAGTTTAGTTATAGTTAAACTATCCTGGTGGTTTTGGCTCTCTGCTCACAGCTGGAGGTAAAGTTGTCTCAGTTTTGCGCAGTTGAGCAGTTTTTTTGGGGAACAAATAGAATCTTCGTTTAGCCTTTAGCTAGCCAACGTCTGAGGGTTGACGTTGTTACTACAGAAGTAAAATTACCAATTCTTTTCCCTCCATTGCAATTCTCGTTTGTTTAAATGTTGACAGCATCTTTATAATACTGCTTTTTTTTACACTGTAGTTTACTGTTTGTTGAAAGACATGCCCTAACACCAAACTAGATTGCAGAAAACATATTCTGTCTGTATCATACAGGAGACGTTATGCTATGATGTATTTATTGCTGAATATAGTTGCGCTGTTTTGTAGTACTTTTGTAATTGCTTTATGTATTTTACCCGTTATCCTCTTGCTTAAATAAAGATTTATTTTAGATTATGAAACGTCCACTTGTTACAAGGGACACAACCTTTTTTGACAAATTTTTATTATATAACATATAGGTCAAAAACTGACAGAGAAATCCGGAAATGTGTTTATAAATGTAGAAATCCAGAATAAACATCTGTTCAGCTATTTTCAGATGACCACGTTTCTGCCTTTACTTTCCCCGATGATATTTTTACAAAAATACTATTCAAATTACTTCACTCCAGACTGCAAGAATTAGTTTTTGTTCAGAAGTCAGGAATGGAGATAAAGAACAATAAAGCAAAATAAAAAAAAATCAGGCTGTATTTGTTAAAAGAAAAGGTACTCAAAGTTATATTTTCTAAATTTGGTCCTGGCTGTTTATTCTTCTATTTCAGGGCTAAAATGCATTGAAAAGCTTCACTCATGTACTTGCGCCTTTTTTAACTCGCAGATGGCCGCTGACACAGACAGGAAGGATGCCGAATCATCAGGGAACAAAGACCGGGACAGGAAGCGGAGCCGTTCACGAGATCGGGATCGCAGAGGATCACCTTCACGTAAACGGCATCGTTCCCGTGAACGAAACCGCTCCAAATCTCCAGACAGGTGACTTGAACTGGGGCACACAAACAGAACTTAAGTGGTTGTGTAGATGTGCTATGGATTGTTTGCTTCTTTCTAATTTGTGTTACAATAAAAAGGGATCGTCGCATGAAAGATAAGGACAGAGACAAGGACCGGGACAGAGACAAAGACAGAGACAGGAGCCGCAAAGACAGAGACAGCCATCGGCGCGATAAAGATCGCAGCAAGAGGTCAAGGTATGAAAAACACAAATGTGATCCTACTGTAAAAATATGAATATTTTAGCAAAAATTTTGAGAAAATAAATGCAACTAAAAAATAATGTCAATCCCGACAAAAATATGTGGTGTAATTGTTTTTCTTTGTATGACCATAACACACAAAATATATATTTAAAGGAATTTCTTTAAAATATGATTACACATTCAAGGGAAATGTCTCCAATTCACTTAAATTTTATAATTTCTAAAGATTTACACACCCAATCTCCGCCTAACCTTCATGACTTATTGTTTCCTTTCATGAAAAAAACACCTAAAATCTTCCTCTGAAATTCAGCTTTTATTTTTATTTTACTGTTATTTCCAAATCTTGGTGTTGCTAACATTAAGATTTAAGAAATGCATCGACCAGTGCCTGATTTCATATTTGGCTGGTTCTAAATTAGAGATGGTGAGCATATGAAAGTTTTGTGTAAAATATCTAACTGTCACTCGGTTGTCTTTTTAGAAGCCTGTCACCAAAGTCAAGGGATAGCAAGTTAAAGAAGGAGAAGGATATAAAAACAGAGGAAGAAGAAGATGACAAAAAGAAGAAGGAGAAGGTACGCTCTGGACTCGTGTTTTCATTTGGTTTATTTGTTCTGTAGATCAGTTCTGATCACTGTTGTAAATCATGCTTCTGTTTGCAAGAATTGAATAAAACTGAATTATTGTAAGGAATTTGAAACTTTGCAAAGAAAAAGAAACATTTTCCATAATATTTCGAAGTAGAAATGTAGTTATTCATGCAGCATCTATGGACTGAGTGCTTTTTTTCTTTAAACGTTTTATTATTTATTTTATGTTGTGTGTCTCAGGTTCAGCCACTCTCTTTGGAGGAGCTTCTGGCCAAGAAAAAAGCAGAAGAGGAAGCCGAGGCAAAAGTGAGAATTTTCACTGCATGCTTATTTTCTTTCAGAGATTTGATTTTTAATATTTTTCTTTAACTTTATCTGTTTTGTTTTTAGCCAAAGTTTCTATCTCGAGCAGAGCGAGAAGCTGAAGCTATAAAGCGCAGAGAGCAGCAGGTGGAGGAAAGGAAAAAGATGATGGACGAGGAAAGAAAGAAGAGACGGATGTTCCAGGACATTGGGAGAAAAATGCTAGGTTTATTTCACATTTTAGCTTCAAAATATGACATTCTTGTGCTAAGCTCTGGAAACATGTTTGTGAGACTTGAGATTTGTTTCTCACAGAGGATCCCCAAGAAAGGGAAAGAAGGGAGCGCAGAGAGCGAATGGAGCGAGAGAACAATGGGAATGATGAAGATGATGGGAGACAAAAACTCAGGGAAGAGAAAGACAAAAGCAAAGAGCTCCATGCCATCAAGGTTAGTTTCAAGAGACCAGGCTCAAGAGAGGTCTGCAATTAAATTATTTAACATGAGTCTCAAGGTGGGTGCTGTACCATATTTAGGTTGGCCTTTAACAACAAAATCATCCTCCTCATTTGTTTTTTCAATATGTTGCATTATATATGATATTGTTTTTATTGCTTTTCATTTTGAATCTATTGTTTTCTGTGTTTGTATACCTGAAATCAGTCCCGTTTAGGTTTTTTATTATTTTGATTAAAAATTAATTACATGCGTTCCTGTCCTACTGACTAAATATTGCATCAGCAAAAAAAAAACACATGAAGAACTCAACAATTATTGTACTCCAAACAGTCCTTAGCAACATGAATGTTGCGCATACTGATACTGCGATGATGATTTGAATATGTTGTGCAGATCTAGTTTCCATCAAAAGAGAGTCATTCTCTAATTTAGTTCAGTATGACCTTTACGCCTTTTCTACTTAGAGAGATAAAGCCCAAAATGATATTTATAAAAGTACTTATGTGCTTTCAAAAACAGAGATTAAAACCTAGAGTTTTTCTAGGTTTTCTGGGTCTAAAATGTGTTTATTTTTTTGCTAAGGTTCCATATTTTTACGGTAAACATGAATGTGAAACTAAAATGATGATAAACAGCATGCATGCTAATAGTTTAACCTAATTACAGGAACGATATCTGGGTGGAATCAAAAAACGCCGGAGAACTCGCCACCTGAACGACAGGAAGTTTGTATTCGAGTGGGATGCTTCTGAAGACACTTCAGTCGACTACAACCCGATGTGAGGGGATTATAAAGTTATCTTGAATTGGTTATTTAATTTTTTTTCCAGGTATATATGTTAGATTTTAATTTCTCCCTGCAGCTACAAAGAGAAACACCAGGTGCAGCTTTACGGGCGCGGGTTCATCGCTGGCATCGACCTGAAGCAGCAGAAAAGAGAGCAGTCACGTTTCTACGGCGATCTGATGGAGAAAAGGCGTACGCTGGAAGAGAAGGAGCAGGAAGAGTGAGTATAATGATATAAAATGGTGTAATCTGTCTGGTTGAAGGAATCTCACATTGTTTTCCCAACAGGACACGACTGAAGAAGGTGCGAAAGAAGGAAGCTAAGCAGCGCTGGGACGACCGGCACTGGTCCCAGAAGAAGCTGGATGAGATGACGGACAGAGACTGGCGAATCTTCAGGGAAGATTACAGCATCACCACCAAGGGAGGGAAGATCCCCAACCCCATCAGGAACTGGAAGGAGTATTCGCTGCCCGCTCACATCCTGGAAGTCATCGACAAATGCGGCTACAAAGTTTGTTCAAGTCCTTAATCCTGCTCTGACGTGTAGCACTGGTTTCTGTAGCGCTGACTGGTGTCTTCTGTAAACTTCAGGACCCAACACCCATTCAGAGGCAAGCCATTCCTATTGGCTTGCAGAACCGTGACATCATTGGCGTGGCTGAGACGGGTAGCGGCAAAACGGCTGCTTTCCTCATTCCTCTGCTGGTCTGGATTACCACTTTGCCGAAGATCGACAGGTAGCAGAAATAATCCTTCATTATTCCTCAGTAAACCCTTCAATGCGCCTCCATCCTGCCGGTTACAGCGGTCTGCTCTGTGTGGTAGGATCGAAGACTCCGATCAGGGGCCTTACGCTGTGATTTTGGCTCCGACTCGTGAGTTGGCTCAGCAGATTGAAGAAGAAACCATTAAGTTTGGTAAACCGCTTGGCATCCGAACGGTGGCGGTGATCGGCGGAATCTCCAGAGAAGACCAGGGCTTCCGACTCAGGATGGGCTGCGAGGTGAAACATTAATACTTAATATCTGCCCTGACAAAGTATCAAAACCACTATAACATTCAATCTTTAAAGTCAGAACTGAGTGAAATCAATTGAAGACAAAGTAACTCGTTTGATTAAAAGCTGCTTAATATGCAGACTTACTTTTGTAGTTTTCTGTGACATTGTAAGAGATCCTGCTTTCTCTTTCACCAGGTAGCGGAAACCTTTCGGTTCATAAACGTCTGAGTTTTTCCTCTTCTAACAGATCGTCATAGCAACTCCCGGTCGTCTCATAGACGTGCTGGAGAACCGCTACCTGGTGCTCGGCCGCTGCACCTACGTCGTCCTGGACGAAGCCGACCGTATGATTGACATGGGCTTCGAACCGGACGTCCAGAAGATTCTGGAGTACATCCCGGTGACCAATCAGAAACCGGACACCGACGAAGCCGAGGACCCGGAGAAGATGACGATGAACTTCGAGTCGGGGAAACATAAATACAGACAAGTACGTGAATCTTTCTGCTCCATGCCGCCGCTGGCGCCAGGTGTTCTCTGAACTCTTTGATTGCGTCTTGCAGACCGTTATGTTCACCGCCACCATGCCTCCCGCTGTGGAGAGGCTGGCGAGGAGCTACCTGAGGCGCCCCGCTGTGGTGTACATCGGATCTGCAGGAAAACCCCACGAGAGAGTGGAGCAGAAGGTCCTGCTCATGTCGGAGGGAGAGAAGAGGTGAGAGGCAAACCAACACGACCTCCGAGGATCACAGAAACCGCAGCACGCTGAGCGTTTCCTTCTTTGTGCTGTGCAGGAAGAAGCTGCTGGAGGTCCTGGCGCATGGCTTCGAGCCGCCCATCATCATCTTCGTCAACCAGAAGAAGGGCTGCGATGTTCTGGCCAAGTCCCTGGAGAAGATGGGGGTGAGTTACTGTGAAACAGGCGGGCGGTTCTCTGACAGTAGAAGAAGAAAACAGAGAAACTGGGAAAAAAACATCTGTTGCTGACTTTATCATTCATCCATCCATCCATCCATCCATTTATTTGTTTATCCATCCATCCGTTTATTTGTTTATCCATCCATCCATCATCTATCCTTCCTTCCTTGTTGTCTGTCTCTCTATTTATCTATTCATCCATCCATCTATCTTTCCTTCCTTTCTTCCTTCCATCTTTGCTTCCTTCCTTCCTTGTCTGTTTTTCTATTTACCCGTTCTATTTGTCTTTTGCCTTCCTTCCATCCATTTTTTTCATTTGTCCATTTTTCTATTTATTCTCCTTCCACACTTCCTTCTATTTATCCATCCATCTTTCTATTCGTCTCTTTCTATTCTTCCATCCATCTGTTCAGCCATTCAGTTTGTTTTCATTTATAAATTCATTGATTTATTCGTCTATTCCATCCCATTGTTTGTCCCTCATCTTTTCCTTCTTTCTCCTTCATCTTTTTGTTTGTTTTCTGTCTCATTCTGTCAGATTTTTTTTCTCCATTTCCTAACAGGGTCTGTTTTTGTTGAATCTTTACATAAACCCTTGTCAATGTAAATAAAATAAAATAAAAATCAGGGGGACCGTTACACTTTAAAATGTGTAAGACAGAAGGAAGACTGAATAAATCTGAGTCTGGAATGTAAATAATAAAATAAATAGGGACCCTGACTAGATAGTATAACATTGTAACACATGAACGTACCTCCGTTTCTTTCTTCAGTACAATGCTTGCACGCTGCACGGCGGCAAAGGCCAGGAGCAGAGAGAGTTTGCACTTTCCAACCTCAAGGCTGGAGCCAAAGACATCCTGGTGGCCACAGACGTTGCTGGTCGAGGAATTGACATCCAGGACGTCTCCATGGTCATCAACTACGACATGGCAAAGAACATTGAAGGTGAGGAGGCCACCTTGTTTCCAAAACAAGATAACCACCAGGCTTCAAGTTCAAGTTTTCTGGGGGAAACCTTGAATATTCAACATTTAAAATGCATAGCTCTAGAGACTGTGTGTGTATTATATGTTGAAGTAGTGCTGTTCTTACTTGAGTAACATTTTTGGGTTTTCTGCCCACCTCTGTCTGTTACTTCTAAAAACAACACAAACATAACCAAGTCTCACTTCTTCCCCCAAAGACTACATCCATCGTATCGGTCGTACTGGTCGTGCTGGTAAGAGTGGTGTGGCCATGACGTTCCTGACCAAGGAGGACTCTGCGGTGTTCTACGACCTGAAGCAGGCCATCCTGGAGAGCCCGGTGTCCACCTGCCCTCCGGAGCTCACTAACCACCCAGACGCCCAACACAAACCTGGAACGATCCTGACCAAGAAGAGGCGTGAGGAGACCATCTTCGCCTGATTTATTGGTTTCAATTTTATTTACCGAACACAGGACTTCAAGTTTATGCCTCCTTATCATGTATATTCATCTTCCCCTCTTTTACCTCCGTTTTGGTGTTTTATTTTTTTCAGCCCATTTGTGGAAGAAAAGATTACTCGGTACCAAACGGGTTGATGAATTTTACTTGCTAAATTTGTTTTCAAACCTGATATAACATCAGTAATGTGGACCCAGGATTGCTGTACAAGTAAAAAAATTTGATTAATAGCAGACAGTGTTGAGGATGCTGGGTAGGTGCCGTTTTTAGTTAATATTTGTTATGATCTGGATCCTCTCCAGATTATAATGTGTAAAAGACCAATAACAGATTAAATGTTCATTTCTTATGATTTGGATGTGTCCCCTTTGTTTAAATCCATGTTTTAAACATTTGTATGACCTGACTACAACATATTTAAGTGCCGTTTGTTTCGCAGGTAGGGCTGGAAAATAAATCATTAACAATGTACTGTATATATCAAGATAAACACACGCTTAATATCAGTAGATGATACGTTTGACAGAATATTCAATAATTTTACTTTACTCCGATTCAAACTGCACAGCATTCTGGGGGATGTAGGCAGACGAAATGCTTCAGCCGCTCAACCTCTCACGACCCACTAAGCTTCAAGGCTGGTGGCTTCAAATGACTCTCTCCTGGGTTATCTAGCAACTCTTTGGTTACCTAGCAATGGACTGTTGAGTAACTTGGTCAGCAGCACTTTAAAGTTCAGTCACCGTGCTTCATAACTGCTTAAAAATAGAAAACGATGGTGTAAAAGTGAGAACCGTGGATGAAACCGGAGAGATCACACCACCAGTTTGGCAGTATGTTTAAAACAAAACACCTAATCAATAGTTATGTATCAATGAAAAAAAAGTGTAGCTTCCAGCCTAATGATTAAAAAAGTAGTCTATAAAATATACTAGTGGAACTTTTAGTGGCATTCTGTTGTCAAAGTTCAATGTAATTATTACGTGTGAAAACTGAAAAACTGCTAAAACCTGCTTTTGTTATTCACTGTATAAATATAGTTAAAAAGAGAAAAAAACGTGAGAAAGTATCTACGTAAGATGGATATTTTTCACCTTATGTAGATAATTTAGCAGTTTAGTCACAAAAAAAACTGCAAATTTATCTCTTCTATAGCAACAGCTATAATTAAAAAGTGTAAAACAGCTGAAATTACAAACAAGGCTGGATGAAAATGTTAGGAATGTAAATAAACTTGAGTAATAATAGAAATATGTTTGGCATTATGCAATTGTCCGCAGTTAATCTTTATCACATGATGAATTTAAAATGTTATTTTCCTGCACTTGCTTTTCTTTGCAGCCATTCTACTTTCTAGAAGCTGTTTTAGCTCATGTGTCTTTAACTTATTCATAATTTAAGGCGTTCTCTTCTCTGGTCATTTCATGCCGACCCCACAAGTAGAAACGAAAATAAATAAAAAAAACATTTTTAAAAGCAGAATTCAAAGCAGTTTGTGGTATTCAGCTTTATGTTTAAAGTATAAACAGGTCCCTATATTTAGTCATCTTTTTCAATTCCAACAATTGACTTGTAGATTTTTTCCTTTGTATTATAAAACACACACAACTCAAACAATTAAAAGTACATAAAATGTCATGTTTATTTAGTTTAACTCATATTTCACTTAGCATCGTAAATCTGTTTTCCAATAGAAAGCATTCTATACAGCTTCAGGCAGGAAATGTCTCACTCTTTACACCTTTTCTGTCTCGTTTGATAAACAGAAGGGAAGAGGCGTGTTGGGGTCACGCTAGCACGCTGTGGTAGTCTGGTGGATACATGGTTATATTTAGTGCAGTTATTGCATTACAAAGCAACCATCCCAAAAAACAAAGTAGTGCAATTTTTTTTTTTCTACTCACAAAAGAGGAAGTCCAGATGGTCTAAGGCGTTTAGAGTTTTTCAATGTTAGGCTTCATATTGCATACAGAATAAGACAGAAAATTAAATCAGAACCCTTGTAAAAATTGTGCTTCAAAATTGAAAAACCTCAACTGCTTTTATCAGTTGCTAAATTGGTCCGCTTCAAAAAACATACTCCGCCAAAATATAATAACAGTAGCTAATTGTTGAGCTAAGACATGCAGGACTCACTCATTTTGTCACAGCCTTCATCTGGGACTTTGTTTTTTTTTTCTGTGGAGTGATTTTAAAAGTGCAACCAGCAAATATTGTAGTAAAATCTCCTCATGTTGAGGCATTTGGAGAGGGAAACAAAATTTTCAGGGGTTTGTAACTGTAGCGAGGAGTGAGTAGCCCCAAAGACAAGACTATCATCACTACAAGACGACGAGGAGAGTCAGAACTAATGCATTACTGAAATACTTAACCGTAAAAAGAAACAATCAGAAATTCATGCAACACTTGCATAGATTTTTTTCTTTTTTAAACCATGCTGATTTTTTTTTCTCTTTTAAATATACAGAACACTAAATAAATACCTCTGACACGTGGAAGCAGAAAACGAGTAAACACTGACCCTGTGTAGGAACAGAGATGGGTCATCGCTCGTCAGTGTCACGTCAAACTAGTCGTTGGCTTGTGGACTGGAAACGGCGCGTTAGGAAGGCCAGGACTGCCAAAATATGTGACTATTTGTGTCTGATCTGTGGTGAAATGTTTGCATGTAAACAAACAATTGTTGACATAAAATTTTCACACAAGAACAATGTGAATAGAACATTTACCAATGCACAAACATATTTATAGCCTTAATTAAAAAAGTCAATTTTTTTTGTCCCTCCTGGCTTTCCATACAGCATCAAACATGTGACTTTTTACTGTTTAAGTGTTGCTTGTGTGTTAGGTACATAATAAATTATGTCCAATGTGAAAACATTAACATGCAAGCATTACAAAAAAACCCCAAAAAACAAAGTAGATATTTTTTGGCTTTTCTGGCTTTCCATACAGTAATATTTATATGGAAGGCAGGTAGGGCCACAAACATTTTTTTTGTCATTGATGCATTGCTTCTATGTTTCCACATATAAACAATGCAACAAACAGAGTGTATGGCATGCAGTTCCACTCAAAAAGTCACAGGTTTTTGACTCTCCCGGCCTTCCACACAAGAACGGACAGACACGGCATCATGGGTGCTACGAGTCTTTTCAAAGCCTGACGAGTTTGTAACGTGGAGTTGAGGACTTGACACCTGAGGATCCGCCTTGGTAAAAACCAGCCTTTTAAAACTGCGGAATTCACAGAAATGACGCCATGTTTTCCACAGAGGGTGCGATCTGTGCGGGAAGTGTGGATGCTACAATCAGTTAGCGTGCTACAATCGAATTACGTTGCGATTGGTCAGGTCAGAGAAACCAGGTGGTGCTGGAGGTGCAAAAGGCATGCGAGCTTACATTCGGTGAAGCATTGATTTCAAGAGGAGCTGCAGCTGGGCAGCAGCATGTGCTTGACATATGTGAATGAATTGATGTAAACAAACATTTTGGCAAATAATTTGTCCCCTGGAATACTCTGAACATTCCCTTCCTTGGTTGTATTTACATTCTGTTTGCCCATTTTTAGATTAATAGAGGTGTCAGTGATTGTGCAACAGCAAAGACAAGGGATGTCCAGAACGTACTGCACTGTTGGTGACATATGAGGTGATACGTGTACAAATGGATGGCAAGAAATATCTGAACATAGCCACAAAAATCAGACAAAGAAAGTAGCAATGAAACAAAACCAGGTGGCCATTCAGTATATACATTGTATTCAAATGCATTACAATTAACCCTAAATGGATAAAACACGGGACATTCCTACATTAGTTTATTCCATAAAGATCATTCACTTCCTGTACTGCCGTAATGTGCAAATCGTCTTGAAATAATTATACATGCAATAGTAAAGATAGTTAAAAGTCTTAGGAATTTTAAGGCCAGTATATGCGACATCCTACAATAGAGAAACCTTTAGGCAAAGCAGCTAACGTCTGAGTCTGCATTCAGCTGGTAGCCTGAAACCTTTCTGTTGCAGAGGTGGATAGCCCTGATGAATTTAACTGGAACTGTTTGACCCCGGAGAGACGAGCGTTCATCTCGATTTACAGAAAATAAGAGCCTGGAGGAATAAGAACTAGATTACCGATTCACAATAACTGACTGTAAAGTAAAGAGTTGGACTTTTGATCCGTTGTTTTTTTTTTTTTTTTTTAAATAATGTGTTTGGATCTGTGCATCAGCCGGGGGGCTCAGAGAGGAGGGGAGCCGTGTTGGCGGCCTGGAGGCCAGAAGGGGGCGCTGGTCCTAGTAGTTGTCTCGGGGCCAGGGCCGGCTGCGCTGGCGGTTGTTCCTCTGGTTGTGACCTTGCTGGGCTTCGCGCTGGAGCAGCCTGTCCTGTGATTCGTGCCCGTTGGCGCTGTGGTCGCTGCCTGGATGCCCTCGGTGGGAGGGGTACCTGTCCCTATATGAGCAGCCATGACAGGGGGAGGCGCAACCATCCTCTTCCTCCTCTTCCTCTTCTTCCTCCTCTTCATCCTCCTCGACCCCCGTGTGGCATGGGCTTCCTCTGCGGCCACGGGACAGCGAGTCGCTGGCCTCATCAGATGGCATGAGACTGTCCTGCTCCAGCGGAGAGTGGGCTTCCTCACCAGCTTCCTCCTCCTCCTCTTCCTCGCCCTCCAAGCCCACTGCGTCCTGCGGCTGTGTCTGGTTCTTGTTCTGCAGAATTGAGACGGTCATGAAGGAAACTAGGAGGAAAGAGACTAAAGAAAACACAAACACTTTTAAAACTGCAGTATGTAACGTTTATTAAAAAAAAATATGTTTTTTTTAGGTATTTGTTGAAACTGTCACCAGGTCATGACAGTATAATATGAGACAGGTCATTTTTGAAAACAAAAAAGAAATGCAAAAACAACCTATCAGAGCCAGGAGTGTCTTAGCGTTGTCAATCAACTCGTGCGGCGGAGAAGCAACTTACCATTACAGGAAAACCATTATTGGTGTCGATCCTAATGCTAATTAGCCTTAGCATTAATGGCAAGCTCTGCTAACAGGTAGCAGAGAGCAAGGGGAGGGTGTGAGCAGCGTGTACACAAACATGATGGACAGTGCTAAGGCCCTTCTCCTGGCTCTGATTGGTTGTTTCTGACAGACCACTGTATGTCTTCAGTTAGCACTAGGAGAAGCCAAAGGAGCTTGATTTTTTCCACAAATTACGTGTCTCATCCATACTGTCATACAATAGTGACAGTTTTAATAAATACATTATATATATATATATATATATATATTGTTTTGTTTTGTTTTACATAAAAGTTACACATTGCATCTTGAAAGCAGCTCACAGGAATAGTTCCGATGTTTTTGGAGTAAGCTTAAGTTTGGGTTATCAATCTTAGTTCTCTAACCTGCAGCAGACGCTGCGTTGTAGCACAGTGGATTGGTAGAAAAGTAAACAAATCTTCAAGCAAACATTTAATCTGATGGATCCTGGCACCACCACTCTCCTTCACTCCCCCTTTTCCAGATTTTTGTTCTTAAAAACAACTCCAACTAAAAAATGAGAAGAGCTGTGTGATGGGATAACGGCTATATTTGTAGCTGTTCCAGACTTTCACAAGAAGTTGCTGGTAAATTTGCTTCCAGTTTCTGAGCCGAATATGTCTTATTATACAAAGTAATGTTGACTGATGTTTTTGCAGGTTGTAAAAGCTGATGTGCCTTTCAAGGTCTCACTGCTTTATTTCCTATAAACGCATCATGTATGTAGTTGTTTGCATGTTGTTCATTTGTTTTAACATTATTTACATGAAACAAAGAAGCTGTAGATGTAAAAAAAATTATTTCAAAATTCCAGGTTTTAAAGTTTTTGCAAATGTTGCCACGGATCTTGTTTTTTTATTTTTTTATTTACTCACAATCATCTTAGTTCATGAACAAATACGATGGTGGAGCAATGGCCTTAACCAGCATTTCATTGACTTAATAAGGTGATTAGAAAAACAGCAACAAACCTGCAGTCTTTTATAAAAACATAGTTTATTATATCTGCTATTGTTGTGTGCCATGAAAAATGAATATCTTAAGTTTTTAGCTGTTTTAATTTGCAATAATCAGCTAAGGCACTGGATCCATCTGACTAGCAGTTTGCATTTTACTGGTTTTCTAAAAGATCAGTGTAATTCTGGCATCTTTCTACAACAAGAAAGGGGACCTATACAGATAACTGCACAGAATCTTACTTCAAAATATAAAATAAAAGTAAAATAAAAACTTGAACAAACCCTTTAAGACTCAGACATCAGATAGAAGACAGGAATGTAAAACACTGGATGTGAAAAGGAATCTGAAGAAGTCAATCCTACAGGATAAGAACTGCTTCTAATTTTAGCCTGGTGTATGATTCCTTTATGTATTTATCAGGTCATAGGTCATGCAAGCACCGAACTCAATCGCATCACTGACTTGAAAATAGATGAATAAACTTTTGTTCAAACGTCTTCAAATCAGTTACAGTTAGAAACAAAAGTCTTACTGTCATTCAGATTGGGAACCTTGTGAATTATTGTCCACCTCCTAATTTCAACAAATCTGCAGAGGCCAATGTTTGCATGACTCACAATAATCACATTAATGAGAAATATGATTGATAAAAATAAAGCAAAGTTATGCTTTAACACCAATCTCACATGCCAAAATGTCCCTTTGAAGGAGTTGCATTTTGCTGCAGTTGTTTCTCCTCTCCAGACCCAAAACTGAGGAGATGCAGACAAACATCCGCCATGCTGGAATGTTTAATGTTCGATTAAACATCTTTTCTGAACAATAAGGCTGTATTATTAGGAACAATGACTAAAAAAATCAAGCTAAAATTTACTACAATACTTTCAGTTTAAATAAAATGATCAGCCATCATAACTCTACATCCCCTTGGAGACTGAAGTGTTATGACTTTGCAAGATGTAGCCTTTATTAAAGCTGCCAGTACAATATATTGTATTGGCCACAGTCAGATTTAACCATTTCAGGTTTTATATTTGTACTTTCAGTCAAATAACTCGATAACTTCTGCTATGAATTCAAATTGAAGCCATGAAAACAAACTATCACGGCATTGTTTTCATTATTTCGCTTGAAATTTTAATCAATTTACCACAATTTTAATTAAATGCATTCACCTTCATTAAACAAAAAGAACAACTGGATAGTTCATTAGCTCTTCTACCAGATTATTCTTTCATAAATAATCCTGACAAACAAAAACAAATATTTCTTTCAATTCCTAAACATTCAAGCAAGACAGAACTTACTGACGTATTATTGACTAAAAAGAATCCAAGTTTCCACAAACTCTTGCAGAAAAGAGGATATTTAATCAGTCATTTCATATTTGTTTTATCAAATGACGTTGATAGAGATGAGAGAGAACTGAAAGATTTAAAAACTGAACATCCTAGTTTTTAGAAAGCTTCCTACAAACCTATATGGTGGCAGTTCTTGGCAGAAAGAGTTTGACTTCAGTTCTCAGCAGTAAGCAGGTGATTCCAGCTCCCCATTGACTACACATGCATATAAACAATACTAAAACATATTCAGGGCACATCTAACGCATAAGTTATATATATTTTTATGGGATTTGTATGCCCACCCTCTCGAATGCCTCCCTGGGCAACTGCCACAATGGCCAGGAAATTGTTAAATATTCTTTTTCATTTAAAAACATGCTTCCTTATATAAAGCTATAATAAAAATTAACTGTTATATCAAGTTGTTCTTCTATTTTTTTTTTTTGTTTGCAATAAAATAAAGTAACTGACTGAAAATCCTCCAGCAGTAAGTCTATATTTTTATGTTTTTGAGAGACGTTGAGACCTGGTCAGTTTTTTTGAGTTTCTCTTTTAGCAGTGAACATTTCCATGAAATGGTAAATAATAAATGACTGAAAAAAAGAAATAAAAACAAAAACATGCAGCTCAAATTTAGATTTGCATTGGATTTTGTTAAAATGTCCAATATGACCAACTAAAAAAGACAGCAAAAAACAAACTAGTTAAAAGGTTTTATTATCTCAAGTACTTGTTGTAATCATAAACACTAAAATTTCATAAAATACGTAACTATATACTAAGTTAAGCTGTTTGTACAGTACGTATGCAATGAATTAATCTTCTATTTTGACTGGAGGATTGTTTAAATTTAGTAGATAAGTAAACAGTAGTAAGAAACCTGCATAATTTAAAATGGCATAGTTTTAAATGCTGTCACTGAGTGGTAAAATAGTTCATTAATCTGGTAACAAGCTGTTTTTCTACTCCTTATTAACACATTTTCATGCAGAATTAAGTGTTCAAAACAAAATCTGGTGATGTAAAATATAAGATTTGACTAAATTAATAGCGATTCTACCAAATTTCTTTATCCGACAAAATTGGAAAGTGGTGAAAGTTGGAACCAACATGTTGCCGTAGATTGAAAGAAATAAACCTGAGGTGCTCAAAGCTGGACAAGCTGCAACATTAGGCAGATTTTACTAAACATCTATTTTAGAAAGCTAAGGAAATTAAATTAAAATGTACGTATTTTCAGATTTTAGAACAAAGTGAATCATCTAACTTTTATAAAGTGATAGTGAGGGAGTGCTTTCCATAAATATAAAAGAAAGACAGGCAGCAAACTTAAAAATATTAAGTTACTTTTAAAGCTTTTTGTCCATTGGAGGCCTTCAGTTGTAGACATTTTATGCAAATATTGCATAAATATAATATAGCAGAACTCCTAAAATAACCACCCTGTATTATCACCTTTTAAATGAAAAAAGTAAACTTATTTGATTTCACTGAAACCAAAGTTGAAGAGCCGAAGAGCAACGTGTTGCGTTAAACATTGATCACTTTTCTTTTAATATTCACTGTGAGCAGGAAGAGCATTCACAACGCATGCTTGAAAAGGATAAAAACGCTGCAGAAAAAATGAAATGATGGGGAAATCATGTTGTTTTTATCTCAATTATGACTTAGAAATGGGGCTTCACTACATTATGAATTCACCCTAGAAGCCGGTAAAACAGGAATTCACCTAAAACCATAAATTAAAGAACAAAATACATGGCGCGGTTAAAAAGAAACAAGCAAACAAAAACCATTTCTGGCGAGATCTGAGTGAATAAAGCATGGTTCATTCACTGCCTCAGCCGCTGTGTTGTGTTCAGGTGTCAGGAGGTGTGTAAAAGGAAGAAGGAGGAGGAGGGGTGCACATACATAACATATAAACCCCACTACTCACCCCATTGTGTAAGCGATCATTCAATTAATCCCTGTGTTTCAGAAAACTGCAAAAGTGTTAAGCAGGGATGAGCGAGAGGACAGACAGGACAACTTGAGACAAATCAAAACACATGAGTGAGTCTGAGATGGCAACAAAAACACTCGGTAACATTCAGCTTCACAAGAGTCTTTAGCCAAGACTGAAAGGTGTGGATTTGGGCTGGTGGGCCTACCTGTAGACTGGAGATGGCAGAGGGCGGGGTCATCAGGCTCTGCTCCAGTAGCGGGTTCAGAGGGGTGTTTCCTGGCAGGTGAGTGGCGCGCCAGTAGACCTCCAGGTATTCGGCCAAATGCTCACAAGCATCCTCTAGCTGGTTCTCATCCAAAATGACATCAAACATATCCTGAAATAAAACACGTAACACTGTCTTTAACCCTTTACGACCCGAGTTTAAAATGCCCGCCTGGATATTTTTGCTTATTTTAATAGACCCTTTTCACAGTGACGTCAGACAATGGCCGCCATAACTCAAAACTGGGTATCTTTACTTCCGGTGTGATTTTGCCTTGGGAACCAAGCTGAAAACTTCCCGCATTCTCATAATCTTAAGGATATAATAAAAGGTAAGTTTAATAATAACAGCATTTAAGTGTTAGATAGCTGTTACTAATCATTGTAAATTCACCATTCTCTATCTGTGTATAAAATAAACAGCCTCCGATCGGAGAGTAAACCACCTAGCAGCAGCTTTAGCCACATTTAGGAAAAATATACTCTCTGTCAGCGCTGTAACGTTTAGAGGTTCACTTTCTGTGTTTTATAAAACAGTGTTTACGTGCTAGATAACCGTTATAAGTCATTGTCAATTTACCATTCTCCAACTGTATTCAAAGGAACCAGCCTCTGATCATGAGTAAACCAGCTAGCAGCAGCTTTAGCCACAGTTAGGAAAGATATACACGGCCGCCTGTCAGCGCTGTAACGTTAGAGGTTCACTTTTTTATTACTTTTTTATAAGTTTAGAAAAAACAAGACAAAAGCCACAAATAACAGTTGGGCTTGACGACATTTCTGTTTTTCCAGCAACAAAATGCGCATCTCCATGCACTGTTCATGTTTCTGTCACTGCTAACTGTCACAGAGTCTCTCCCAAAGACGCAAAGAAGGAATAAAAATAAATACACAAGAAAATATTAATGTGCAATGATTTGGATAAATAACTTTAATCTGATTACTGGATTTGAAATACGAACTCGTTAGATTATTCGTTACCGAAAAAGTGGTCCGATTAAAGGCATTACAAAGCAGCGGCGGCACCGGACATCTCTGCTTATAACAAACAAATCCCTATTTTATGGGATGAGTGGCAACTCCAGTCTATAATTTAATAATCTGATCAAGATTAGAGCCTAAAACGTTATAGTTCAAAAACAGTAAAAAGTTCTGGTTAAGGAACAGTTATGTCACGTAGTTAGCTAGCTAACAAAATTCACTAATGCTAAGCTAACGGTTACGCAAAACAAAAATACCTACCTTCATAGTCAAACAGGTATTGTTCGGTGAAGAATTTGTAGCCTTTGTCTAATTTAGATTTTTTTGTCAGAGAGAACTGGTTTGCAAATCGTGATATATCTTCAAATCTTATTTTAGGCAAATGTTTTAGAGACTGTGTAAACTCCATGCTCCGGTGATCTGTCTGATCAACATATGCTGTCAGATTTATACCTCTCTCTCTCTCTCTCTCTCTCTCTCTCTCTCTCTCTCTCTCTCTCTCTCTCTCTCTCTCTCTCTCTCTCTCTCTCTCTCTCTCTCTCTCTCTCTCTCTCTCTCTCTATATATATATATATATATATATATATATGACATATATATATATATGAAATAGACAACTTTATCATTACTTACTATGTACACCGGAACTAAGGATACACAGCTTCGAGCCAAAACGGAAGTTGTGTGACGTCATGTGAAAAGGGTCTATTGTACGCAGTTCTTTAAATGTCTTGTGAGTAAATATATTTGCCCACTTATCCATAACAACTGGAACTTTCAATATCTAGCAGTTATTTTCGCAATTTACCGTCTGCTAAAAGAGAATTTCACTCCCTTCTACGGCGGGGGTGAAATTACCGTAATAACCCGATCTTTTTGTAGTTAATATAAAAACAGGAAGTGCTGATGGATTTGCACAATAGAGTAACAATGCTGGTCAGAATCTGGGCAAAAATCTACTTGAATTGGTCCAGACTGTTTATTTTCTAAATTACAACGGTCACAAGCACAGAGTGCTTTTAAATACCTAGATGAGGTGCTAGTCTGTTAGGTCTCAGAGGTTTCTCCTGACTTCCTGGTCCTCACTGGATAAATAACTTAATACATTTCTACTTTATGGACTTGAATCTTAGATGGTCGGCTCTATCTTTACTTTTGGTTTGAGTTTATCTTCCATGTATATATTGATATTAAAACTGGTGCAAAATAGGTAATTAAGACATAGAAATTCAAGACTCAAATGAGTATCTTCCTTAAACAATACGATCTGTCAGTTGCAGATCAACTGACAGATCTGCAACTGGAATATTAATCTATATTGACTAAAACAGAGATAAATATAGATTAATACATAATTGTTAGTAGTGATTAAATTTGCAAATTATGGATAAAAAGCTCCAGACTTTGACCACTCACCGGGGGGCACTGAGAGAGTTTGTCTGCAGCCATCATCTGCACATTCAGGTGTTTGCTCTGAGACTTCCCCCTGGACTTGACCAGCCTCTGCAGCACCTGAGAGACGAAACAGAAACCCTGTGAGGAACCTGAGAGGACGAGGCAGCCTGAAGACAATGACGAAGAGCAGAACGAACCTTTGGTGAGGAAACTTTCACGTAGACAATGATGGGAGCGAGGGAAGTTTTAGCGAGCTGTGCGGGGTGGTTGATGGTGTCAGCATCCAGAACCACCAGCTGCAGGGTTTTGGCGAGCTCAAATATTCTCTCAATCTCACTCTGAACCTCCGCTGCACAGATGAGACACATTTGGCGTATACTTACGTCATAACTGAAGCAAAAAGGCTTTTTGTGCTGATGTTTGCTCTGTTACCGAGACTGGAGCGGGTGTTGGATCTCTCCATGATGGGTCTTTTGTTCAGGACGGATCTCTTTGCTAAGGACAGGTCGGCAGTTACACGGGTGATGGAGATCCTGTAAATTCAGTTAATATAAATAAACATACAAAAGGATTTGGGACTCAAAACCCTGTGAGAAATGTTACTGACCTTCCTTCAAATCTGTGTTTCAGAAAGTCAAACAGAGCTTTCTGCATCATGTCTGTCACCTAGAGGAAAGGACAAAAAACATACACTGACAGAAGAAGAATTGTATATTTCAAAACTGACTTTACAACTTTCTAGTTAATCCACTAGGTTTTCATTTAAAGTGGACCTATTTAGAAAATGTTATGTTTTTCATTTGGGTTTCTACTGCTTCTAAAAACAACACAAGTACTTCAGAATACATTATTTGGTAGAAAGTTAATGTTTTTTGGAGTCTGGGAAATGAGCTGTTTTAAAAACCTCCATATTGTTGAATCTCAAACAATGGGTTACCTAGCAACCCCAGCCCGTTACCTAGCAACCCAAGCGAAGCTTCAGCATGTTTGGTCAGCTGGTTTTACCGCTGAAAAGACAAATGTTTTGTTGTTGACAAAACCAACAAAACCACTTGTTGCATTCCTGTTGGTTGTGCAGGAGGCTCTACTTCTGCTTTTCAAAGATGTACGGTTGTATACATAAGCATCTGTATGCAGCCTTGTTCATGTGCGAGTGTAAACTTTGAGTTAGGGGGCGTGGCCAGAAGCAGCTTATTTGGATTTAAAGTGACAAGACACCCTAAAACAGCTCATTCTGAAAATTTGATGCACATGTTTTGTATAGGCCACAGACCTATCCTAAAATGTTCAAAGAATAATAGGTGGCTTGTAAAATTTCTTGGTGTCTTAGAGTGTGACACCAAGTCTAACAAGGATCACAAAGCTTTTTGAAGAAAAACTGGCCAGCAGAAAAACGACTTGTTGCATTCTTGTTGATTGTGTAGGAGGCTCTACTTCTGCTTTTCAAAGATGTAAGGCTGTATATGCTCTCTTTGACTTATAGATCCTCCATCATCCCTAATCAAGGTTTCCCTCAGAGAACTTGCTAAGCCCAGTGGTTGGGCACTAGGGCATCCAGCGGCCTGTTGTGTTTTTGAGTTAAAAAATGTTTAAAGTTGACAGGAAATTTGAAAATATCACTTGATAATCAGATACTATTGAAAGATTGGAAGATTTACACCTGAACACCAACTATAAAGTCTTAAAAAATGCAAACATTTAAAAAAGACTTAAATAAATAAGCAATGCTTAGCCTGGTGGGGGCACAGGTAAAGCCTGGTGGCCCACCAGACTTTACCATATCTTCTCTTCTCCTATTTATTTCCTTCAAGTCACAGAAAAACTTCCTCCTAAACTCGACTGGTGATTTTTGCTTCCAGGATCTGTTTGCTCTCTTCAGGACCAAAGTACTAAATTCTGCCTAGCAACAATTCCAACCAATAGAATGAAAGCTCTTGGCTCTGTCTTGGGTTGCACTTGTTTTACAATATATGACAGCAAACTTACCAGATTTTAACTTTGTAGTTTACTGATTGCCAACAGATACATACATTGTACTAATTTAAAACAATACGTCTGAAACTTTGGTACATTATTTTTATTTGCAAGCAGAAAGGACAGTAGTGAGCAAGCAGGATTAACCTGCAATGGGAAGACAAAGCAGAACGATGCCAACAGGAAAAGAGAAAATCAGTGTGTTAAATTAAATCAAATTGCAAAACACTAATATTTGAAGGAAATTTGATACTGAAAATAAGGACTCCCTCTCTTAGATTCAAATTGTATTCTCAAAAGAAAGAAGATTTTCTTCACATTCCACACATCGGCATCTATTTAAATCAAGAACTATCTGTTATTTTTTGTTTTTTGTTGAAGAAAAAACAGATTTTAGGGGTAAAATAAAGAGAGACTGACCTCATAGCCCTTCAGTGATGGTCCCACCAGGACCACCGGCCTCATAGAGGGCACCACGTCATAGGGAGGGACATGTTCCTGCCAGAAATGGAGGAGCAACGAGAACAGATTTATTTATTGTTACAGGACAAATAAAATAAAAAATCTCCTTTTTCACTCGCACAGTCTCAGGTTCGGAAGAGGCCATTATTTTATAGTCTTTCAAAGTTAAACCCAACAATGTTAAATCCAGGTATTGTATAATCACTGTGCACAATTCAACTCTTCTTTGTCACTGAAAAGAGCCAAGACATACCTGTTTTTGCTTCTGTTTAGCTTGTGATAACAGAAACATAACATTAAATGACAGTAAACCAGAAGTGGCAGCAGAAACTGTGTTCGTGTCTCAGTGAAATAAGATGGGGCTGTAGTACTTACATTCACCTGCAGATGGCGGTGTGGTCCTCCAGCTTCCAGACACCATGTCCCCTAAACTTGAGGAGTTGCCTCCTGTTTTCCTGCAACAGCAGCAACATGCTGGCTCATAGCTCTCATTTTATTAAACAAAATCATGTTGGAAGTACAAAAGCAAACATGTGATGACCTCTGACCTTTGTTTCTGCTCCTGTTTGAGCCTCATGGCCTCCAGTCGCAGAGGGCTGGGGATGAAGGCGATGTCCGCTCCTTCTTTCACTAACCGCCCGATCCACCAGTCATTGTTGTACTTCTGTTAGAGCCAGGAGGTCAAGGGTCAAATCAATCCATGGAGAGGGTTCATCAGCTTTAGCAGAGGGTCATAACTCACTTCTTTGATGTGCAGGAAGTCTTTGGCATCAAAATTAACTGCAGCTCCTTGGACAGGACAGTCCTCATCCAGAGCTCCGCAGTAACTCACATTTGTCTTTACGGCAAACGCTACAGGTTTGGACTGTGGAGCAAAAAAACCGACAAGAATATTCATCAGTGATGGGAAATGCTGAACAGTTGGGCTTAATTATTCTAAAGCTGTTAAATACTTTGCTTCCCTGCTTAAACATCAAAATTAAACTTTAAAAATTATGTAAAATTATGCTTACGTACTCACAAAAGTATTTAAAAACTGTAAGGTGAAAATTGGGAAAGCAGATTACTAAAACTAAAGTAAAATTCATGCCTATATACCTTTAGGTCTCTGTGCACACGGTGTTTTAAGTTAATAATTCATTAATATTGATGAAAAAGTACTAGTTTCACTGGCAGATTATTTAATTTCTAACAGGACATGTCTGCCAATGGAACACATATTTTTTTCATCAATATTAAGGAATTTTTGATTTAAAAGAAGCTCCTGCTTCTCTGTCAAAAATGTCTCCTAAGTTAGTTTTGTCTTATTTCAAGTGTGCTAAGATATTTGCACTAGACAAAAAAAAGCTGGTAAGATTTTGTGTTTTTTCACTGAAGTCAACTCAAAGTACTTTACATGACCATAAAACATCAAACAAAAATATTACATTGCACTACTATTGTTAAGGAAAATCATAAAAATTTGGAATCCAAAATAAAAGTAATCATGTTTCTTAAAAGTTTTCATGTTAATTTAAAATAACAGCGTTTCATTATTTTTGAAGTTTTCTGGAAGTTTCTTCCAGATTTGTGGTGCATAAAAACTGAATGCTGCTTCTCCATGTTTGGTTAGCTTGATCCAAAACACCTGAGAGGTCTGGATAGTTGATACAATGACAAAACATCTTTTAATGTATTTTGATGCTAAGCCGTTCGGTGATTTATAAACTAACAAAAGTATTTTAAAGTCTATTGCAGGAGACTTCCTGTCCTCCTAGAGGCTAAAAAACAGAGAAAAAAAATGCAAAAAATCCTGCAGGCTAAAGACGTAACTCTGCATGGTCAGAATATCAACACAATTCCTGAAATGATGGGTTTTTGTTTTGTTTTTTAAAACTAAAATGATTAGCGTCGCTCTTTGTAAGCTGTGTGGAGGCGGCCCTGGTGTCAAACCTTAGCTCTGTCGAGCTGCTGCTGTGCCTGGCGTTCGGCTTCACGCCGATACGCCTCGCGGTCCTCCTCGGCTGACAGGTCTGAATCCGACGGTCTACTGGTATACGAATCAGCCGACCCCTGTCAGGACACAATCACATCGAGATTAATTAATTTTGCACATCCTCTGCTAAAACCTCTGAGGAGCAAAACTGGGAGCAGAAACACAGACCTGCTGTTTTTGCTGCTCTCATCTGTGTTGTCTTCTGCAGACTGTCTGCATGCAGGTGAGCATGTAAATATGTGTGTGCATTCATGACCGAATTCATGTGGGGATCTATGAAACAATGCACTGCTCTCCCACACCAGCTATCTTATGACAGACCAAATATAGCACAAAGGAAGCAATGCTTCCTCTTCTCTCCCGCTTGGCCCTAATCCATTCCAACATCCCCCTCAATGCAGCACATACATCCTTTATTCCCCTGTTTATCCTCCAGAGACTTCTTCTCATTAGAGAAATACACACTGGTTATCATTTTTCAATGTAAGCAGTTTCAGAACACGTCCCAGGAATGGCTAGCACGTTAAGCTGAAAACAAAAGATAGAGTGCTAGCAGAGACGCTTGCAGATTTGTTTTTCAGTAACTTTATAGTCATTACATGTTTTAGAAGATACATTTTAATCTCAGAGAAGCATGAGTTAAAACATAAAGTAGTTTTCTAACAATAATTTTATTTATTAAGCAAAAGAAGCAATTCTCACCCAGTAATTGTAAGTAATTGTCATCTTTCGAATGTTTTTTTTTCTAAAGTGGGTTGTCGTTTTCAAAAACACATTCAGAAATGTTGATGTTTGTTTAAAAATGTTTCCATCCACAAAGGAAACACAGAAAACATCTGATTTTTACCTGTAAGTGATGCTAAACATGAAGCATGCACATTAAGCCTCCATATGAGGTTAGAAGCAAACACAAGAAAACAAGAATTGGCGAACAGTGTAGTGGGGTCTTCTGTAGAGCTGCTGCAGTACCATCACAAACATATAACCCACCATTTTTGCTGTTATGCATGATGTGTGTAACACAGTTTGAGCTATAAGCTGGGTTAGCGGTTGGGCTAATATGTCGGGTAAATACATGAGAGAAATTTTGACTGGAATTTGTTTTGGAAAAATAAAAAACTTTCATGTTTGGATAAGTTTGATTTCCCACATGATTTTGGAGAGCTGGCTTCCGTTTCACAAGCAATACATAGGTGTGATTAGTGCCAGACATGTAGAATTAAGAAACCATTTAAGTAGGACCTGTCTGACAACAAGAAGTAGGCTAACAAATCTTAAAAAAGAGGCAGAACTTACAATGACCCAAAGAGATTTAAGACCAAATGAGAATAAACGTAATTGACGTCTATCAGTCTGGGAAAGGCTGCACAACCAAATCACAGTGAGATCACACTTGGTTCAGCTTAGGTCTTTATTCAGCAATAAGGAATATAGACAGGAGAAAAATGGATTGACAAAACTGGAACTTTTTGAAGGCATGTATCCTGTTAAATCTGTTGTAAGATTAACAGCACAGTCATACACAGGAGTGGGAGTGTGATGGTTCGGGCCAACTAGTATTTTCTGACAATAAGCAAATTTTTAGGAGGTATTTACTTCCTTTTAACAAGTTAATATGGACAGTTTTGTTTCCTCTACAAAATAAATCCTAACCCGAGTACGACATTTTGTATTCACTGATGTCAGTGCGTCAAAAAAGCAGGAACAGAAAAATCTGGAAGGAGGTAAATGCTTTTTCAGAGTCCTGAATGTGAGAGTCCTGAATCTGTCAGTGAGAAGAACTGCCACAGCAAAACCAAAATGAAATCAGCCCAGAACAAACTAAGAATATCACAGAAAGCCGGTAAAAAAACAATGTTCTTGGAAAGAAAAGGCACATTTTTATAGGGCTGAAACAATCGTGATTAATGGATTACTGAAATGATCGTCAACTAATTTAGTAATTGATTACTCAGTAACTGGAGTACACAGACTTACAAGAGAACTTAGTCATTTAAGGCAAGAGACTGTTTATTAACAGTTCTTCCTTATTCTTCCTTAAAAAAGGAAGTGAATTGCTTTTTTCCATCTTTTAACATATTTCTAATATTTGATTTAAGAAAAAGGTGTCAAAATAATCGATAACTAAAATAATCGTTAGCTGCAGCCCTACACACCTGAACAGTGTGGTACTATATTCACTGAGAGTAAAGGCTCAGTGCTGGTCATCCATCTTGCCAACATGGATCCTCTAGAGGTCCAATTAACCAACATCTGCAAAGACGTCCCAAACAAAAACCAGAACCACCAACAACCTTCGCTTGGAACCCAAAACGAAGCGTTATTGACAGCAGCTCTGCGAGCGAACACCTCTCCTCGTTTCTTTTTTTTGGTCTGGCGTCTATGTTAGATAACTCGATGTGATTTCTAGCACTCTGCGAGGCACCACTGCACCAGAGCCGGAGCAGCGCTGACAGAGAGGAAAGGAGGGTGAGCAGGAGAACGGAGAGGGAGAGAAAGATAAGAGCAACGTATAAAGATACACCGAGAGGACGGGAGGGCTCGAGTAACGGGAGAGAAGAGGGGCTAGAGGGAAGAAGAGCGGAGGAAACCTCCAGGGAAAGGATGAGATGCGAAAGGACAAACAAGAAAATGAAAATATGAGACGGAGATATGAGAAAAAGTTGCATATATGGCTGATTAGGAGCACGGCACTAGAGCCTGATGAAGACATGAATGTGAAATTTCTGACTGTAGCGGCGTCCCTGTCTTCACTGGGAACGTTCACAAACCCTCACAGACATGAAAGCAGAATAAATGTGGCGGTGGGCGCAGAGTAGAGGCGTTACATTTAAGGTTTTTTACAGAACAGGAGGTGATTGCTGCTTGGAGATGACAAAGGAAACCTCTCCAGCCTGCTCTTTGGCCTCCTGGCCACTTGTTTAATGCAAACACACTAAAAAACGCTTTACCATAGTAGCAGGACATGAAAACTTGGCCTATCTAGGAGAAGCTTCACTGCATTGCAGACTGTAACAACGAAAGCAACATCTTCATTTTTGTTTTTTATTTTTATTTTTTTAGGATGTCTTGTTTTATTCCTGCTAACATCTCTGTCTGCAGGCTAAATTTAACTCTGCTCCTTCCTCCTCTGCCTCTGTGATTATTCTTCACGCGCTGCAACACTGATGTCCCCCACTCTGCAGGGTGGGGGCCAAGTGAGAAAAAAAAAAAGTGTGTCACCCAGCTAGTTGGGCCCAGAGAGGGCCAAATCATCCAGCAGTCCAGCCAGCGGCTCCTCAACGAAGGAGTTCAACGCTAACCACATTAGGGTTTTTACAGAAATCTTAGTTTATTCTCTTTATCTCATTAAAATTACAGTGTTTACACAAACAGCTGAAGAAAATCACTTAACAGAGTTCACAGAGACAACGAGAGCGAACCCAGCTAGCTGTTTGCTTAAGTTTTATTCTTAATCAACAGCAGGTCTTAAGCTTGCTCTAAAAACCGACTCTGGATCGTCGGCTTACTGCTGACAGATTTCAGTTTGTGGCTGAATCATCTGGTCATACCAAAGCCATGTATGATGTTACACAGGGTTCTGTATTTGGAGTTATTCTGTTACTTCACTGCAAAAACACAAAATATTACCAAGGCTTTTTTGGTCCAGTTTCTGGTGCAAATGTCTCAGTACACTTGCAATAAGACAAAACTAACTTAAAAGAGACTTTTCAGTAAGAAATAAGTGAATAAGTCAAGACATGATGACATAATATGGGGCAAATGTCTTTGTTTCACTGGCAGATTATTTCTTTTTCATTAATATTAGAAAATTATTCATTAAAAGAAGCTCCTGTTTGTTGATGAAAAGTTCCTTGGTAGTTAGTTTTGTCTTATTTCAAGTGTAGCAACGCATTTGCACTGAAACTAGGCCACAAATACTTTTGTGATTTTGCAGTGTCTGTATGCATTTCCCCAGATAAATACTAGAAAACATGTACAGGTAAAGCTCCAATTAGGGCTGGGCGTTTTCCCATACCATTTATCTTGATATTCTTATCATCATAAGAATTATGATTTGTTGCTGTCACACTAAATTCAAATTAATCACCTTTAAACCCCCACCAAACTGTCCTTATTGTCAGGATTGATATTTTTAGTAATTTCTACACTGTCAGTTCAATGAGAGCATAAATAAATACCAATAAACCCAAAAATAAATGAAGCACATTACAAATGGGAATGTTTTTCAAGAGCATTTTTTGTGTTTGTGGGGCTAAAATTGCTGTGACACAGTCACAGTCATCATACACTTACCTAAAAAAGAAGTAACTAATAGATCTTCATCGCATTTATCGTTATCATAAACGTACCGCAAAATATCCTGATGAAACTTTAACTCCAGCCCTAGTTTCACTGTTTTGATGATTTGTCTGTAAACCAAGAGGAAACAAATCTGCTTATGAAGCTATAAGCTTTTCTTAGATATTTACTTTTACCTTTATGAACAAAGCAGCTTGATACATTTGACTGCCAGCCAATAATAAAGAAGAGAAGAGCACAGCAAATAACGTTTCCCTGAATTTCTCCTCTTGTGAGACAACAAAAGCTATTTCTACATCTTCAATAAGTTATTTTAACTTATGTTTTACAATAATGACTGAAAAACAGATTGCATTTCTAATTTAAAAAATAACAATTCTTATTTTAAAATGTCTTCCCTCCAACTTTCTGAAATCCCCCAGTTGCATAAGTAACAGCATCTTTCCATCCTCATTCAACTTCAGCTGAACTGTCTTAGAGCAGCAAAAATCTACATTTTTTTCACCAAGTAGTTTCTGCATAAATCTGCTGTAGTATGTTGGCTCAGAAAGAATTATTTAGTCCTTATTTATTCAAAATGTAAACTATCCTTAGATCTAAGCGACGGTGTGTGGACGTGACTAACTGGTGAAATGTACAAGACGTATTCCTGTCTGTAAATCATTTAATACAATTTTATGTAAGGATTTAAAAAAAAAATAAACTCAATATTTATTCACTGTATTGAGGGCATGTTAGATCTTGGTCCCCAGTAACAGTGCCTAAGTGTTGCTTTTTAAGCAATAATATATAAAAATGCATGTTTTTTAAAGAATAAATAGCATTCCACCAATTTCTGTCTTCATTTTTGCAGCATTTACTATTTATTCTCCAGCAAATCCACATTCCTATGTGTTTTCTGGAAATGCTCAGAAAGACCCATATATACTGTAAATATGCTCTACTGGTACAAAATGCAACACAAATATCACAACAGTGACCCAATAAAGACATTACTTCATCAGTGCAGACGCAGCATCTGCACCGACGAAGGTTCACTCACCTCAGCATGCTAGATGTTCACACTCAGCTCAGAAGTCTGGTCTATTTTTTTGTTTGAATCAATAATATTTTTGTTATAGTTTCAACCAATAATATTTGAACCACTTGGGAAGCTGTAGAGAGCATTTAACTTCATTGAACGTTAACCAAGGCATGAGAAAACAATAATGTTTTTATTCTTTTCTCTAGTTTTTTAAAGTAAAACTCCCACAAATAGTAAAATACGGATGTAAATAAATACTATACCAGATCATCCGCCAGGTTTGTTCCAGTATGTTGTAGCAAGAAGGACAATATTTCTGTATTATTTTGAACACTACGCCATTTTAAAATTAATTTTCATTTAATTTCCATTTGGGATTAATACAGTATTTTTGAATTTTAATTTTGTCACCGTTTCTGCTGGACAGTTTTGTTTTCTATTGAAACACAGCATTCATGACTCTCATATTTGGTCTCACATTACAGTCAGACTTTTTATATAATTAAACCAAAAACAAAGTAGCACATAATTTTGTGGTGGAAAGAAAGTGATGCGTGTTTTTTTTAAAAAATGTTTTAGATTGCATCAGATTTGGATGCCTGAATCTGAAATCTTTGCTTATTTCTCTTTGCAAGCTCCCTCAAACTGTCAGATTAAACAGAGAGTATCTGTAAATAGCAATGTTAGATTCTTGCCACAGATTCTCATTTGGATTTAGTCTGGACTTTGACTAGGCCACTTAAACAAATGAATATGTTTTGATCTGTAGAGTTAATTTCCAGCTGGAATGCTAGCAAGCTTTTTTTTTTTTCTGGAACCTTCCTGTATTTATCTCTATCCATCTTCCTGTAACTGTGACCAGCTTCCCTGTCCTCATCCCCACAGCATTATGCTGCCACCACCACATTCCAATGTGTGGATTAGTTTTCTGAAGCTCTGCTGTGCCCTTAACATTTTCAGATGATGAAGGCAGCTGATTGCGTGAGTTATTATTAATTTAGGAGTGCCAGAGTAAAGGAGGCTGAATACAAATACATGCCATGCTTTTCGGATTTTTATTCAGAAAACAATTGTTGTTAATTTGTCACTCAAAATCAAAAATCAGACTTAAAAACCACAGTAAAAAACACAAACGCTCAAACATCTGCTGCATGATCAAATGACTTAAAAGCTACAAAATTAGCCTCTATTTCTGCAGGCTGGTCAAAATCAAGTGAAACAACCACAATCAGGTTTGTAACCCCCAAAATCCCAAACCAAACATTCATCCCCCCAAAAAATTAGCCATCAGCTTCTGTGTTAACAATCCACTGGACTCGAAAGCACCATGCAATAAATCATTCTGTTAATATCAGCCGCGCTGCATGTAAAATCGATCAACCAAAGGCTGCAAGAGCCTGTGCAGAGCGCATGCAGCCGGACTGCAACCAGAAAGTAAAACAGGTGCAGGGAAGGAGGAAACAAAAGCCCCGCTGAAGGAGGGGAGGGAGACCAGGTGATGGAAGACAACACGGGAATCTTTGACAGGAATACTTCATACTTACTCAGCTAATGATGATGCTGCTGCTGCTGCCGGTCCCTCCCTCTCTATACACTACCTGCTGGATGCAGACGGACTGCGCTGTGTCCCGCTCCCTAAAAAGGGACGACCTGCACTGGTGTTGCAGAAACTGGCAACACCTTCTTTTCTATTCTTACCCCACATCCTCACATCACAACACAACAACCAACGCAGCATTTGCGTCACTTGATAAAACCCACCTCCTCAAATTTACATCACTCTCATTTATTATTCCGTGATTCCGAGTGAACGTGCGGCGGCCGAGAGAAGAATCAGCTGAAACTGCTCTTGCTATCGATGCCTCCCTTAAGATTTCTCCTCCTGCTCATGTCCTACATCTAACACATGTATCCATACAGTATCCTGCTGCAGAAATGAGTCATACTCCGCTGCTCCTCCATAGTCACACCCCACCCCTATCACAAGCAAGAAACTATCTGCTCTGTGTGTGAATGTTACTCTCTCTGTGTGAAAGCCTTTGTCAGTGGGAGCAGAAGGTGGTGGTGTGTGTGCGCGTGTGTGTGGAAGTAAGAGAATGATTGGGAAGACACTGGAGGAGCTTGTCTGAACACTGAACCCACACATCAGCATCACATCGGCCTTCACCATGAATATTTGAAGCTGTACGACATTCCCTGGAAATCTGGAGGTTTTCATTAAGCTCCCACTCAAATCGGGATAACTAATGTCTCTGCTGAAGGAAACGCCCGCTCAGCACTTTTCCTATTCTGCTTCACTGTTACACTGCTCCACATTACCTATAACATATAACAATAATAATATTAATAATAGCACTGCCTTATATGAAACTGATGTATATTTTTAATCAATCAATCAAATTTTATTTGTATAGCACATTTCATCAGCGTGGCATTTCAAAGTCCTTTACATCATAAGAAACACAAAAACACAAAGTCATGCAACATAGAATCAACAATCAAAACATTACATTAAATCAAGTGCCATCATTAAATTCGGAATTGATTACGTTTCAAATACAACTCTAAACAGGTTGGTTTTTAGTTGTGATTTAAAGGAAGTCAGTGTTTCAGCTGTTTCACAGTTTTCTGGAAGTTTGTTCCAGATTTGTGGTGCATAGAAGCAGAATGCTGCTTCTCCTCGTTTAAACGTTTCTTACATTCTCAGAAGAAAATGTGAGCATTTTGAATCTTAAGGCAGGTGTTAGTGCATCATAAAGTCAAAAGTTCTTGCAAACCAAGACTAGTAACATTTTAAAAAGCCGTTATTAAAAAAATGTTAGTTATTCTTTACCTGATCAACATGATCTAAGGAAGCAATATCTAAGTAAAACAAAGTAGTCCAATTTTTGTTTTAAAGGAAAGCAATATAAATGTTGAGGCAAAACCTGAAAACGAGTTGTGCCTCATTAAAAGAAATATATTGTTTGGATGGACACTTGTAAATAATTTTGCATAAAATTAGCAAATTAAAAAATAAAAAAAATAAAAAAGAAATATACTGAGTTTGCACATTCAAAAATTGAGTTTGTATTTGGTCATGATTAATTAATTTAAATGCAGATTTGGATTCATTAAAGTCAAAATAAATGTGGTCAGACTTACTGAGGAAAATACAAAAACAGTGTTTACTAAAAGATCGATATTTTCTGTTGTGCCTAACTTTTTTTAATCTCTTATATTTCTGTCCTAGTTAAAGATAAAATAGTCACCATGTCTGTAAATCGTCTTTGCTGGGGGACAAATTTGTCCTCTTCTTGAATTGCAGTTGGGGGCCATAGAAAATCAACACTGAGGCCACAAACAGCCTCCGGGCCGCACTTTGGAAAACCCTGCGTTAACGGGTACCACTTCATAACGATTCTGGATGTCATGAAAAACTTTCAAATGAACATAAATTTCTTAACAAGCTGATGCGGATCCTTCTTGTAATCTCTTACTGTGGATATATGAATAATTCTCCAGGCTTTCTGAACACATTTCCAAGTTTTATTTGAAATATGAAACTGCTTTTTCAGTCCTGTTGTGTTCCTACACACAAAAGCATAATGTGACGTGAGCTTAAAAATGAGCAAAATGAGACGTTTCAGGGCTTAAAAAACTCTTCACACAGTCTCTGAAAGTCATGTTTGTGTAAAACGAGAAAAAAAGACCTGAATAAAACCATCACTTAGAAATGGGCTTTCTGGGACTGGACTGATTCATCGAACAACCCAAGCCTGTTTGGGTTTAATATTTAACTGAACAGAACTTGGATTAAGCATTAAACCAGGACAAAAGCAGGTGGAATACCGAATATATTTTATGTTTCTTTTGACTGTATCTGGATCATGTAATGTTTTTCTCCCTATCTTTTAGGTTCATAAATTAAAATTGGGAATAGATAAACCGGATGAAGTTGGATGAAATGAGCAGGGTGAAGCAGCTCCTTCTATGCTTCTATAGATCTGGTGGTGGAGACATTAATGGCAGATTGTGTCAACAGATCTGTTCCTCCATACACACACCCTCCGAAAATAAAAAATTCATAACACAACAGTTTATGAATGTTTCAGACCAACTAAACAGCTGAATTCACCAAACTTTCGTGGACAACGGCGGCAGATTGAATACACAAACAACATTTCAAAGATTGGAATATATTTTATGATATAAACTTGTGATAAAACTCTTGAAAAATTATCTCTGACGTGTCTGTTGTGTTCCACCAAACTTGACAGTTAAACTCTGCTTATATTTTTATTTTATTTCATAGAGATTTTAGAGTAAATGGGACTGAATATATTTGTACATCATACTTTTCATAGTTTTATTTGTTAAACATTTTTCTTTCATCTCAAAATTATGCACTGCTTTGTTTTTGTAAATAGAATGAACTTCAGTAGAATACACAAAGGTTTCTGGTTTTAATGTGAATTTTTTTTTTTATTAAGAGAGGATTGAAGAATATGAAAATATCTTAAATGTTTTGACTGCAAGGACTAAAACAACAATATATATTTTTAGAAGATACCAATGAGAACATAATTCCTAGTTGTCTCTACATTCAGAGATTTTTAACAGCACTACTGCTGGGAAATTTTAAATAGTTAGGATCATTGCTAGGAAAAAACAAGAGCCCTGGTCTGAAAAAGGACCGAAGTCTGACAGAAATGAGCTGCGACTGAAGGAAGAAGTTAAAAGAAACTAAATGCAACAGATCACTTTTTGAGTAAATTGCTTGTTAAGTCTCAATAGACCAAGAAAAGTAAAACAAAAAGAATATTTGAGCTCCCAATACTCTTTCAGAGTCCAGTTTTCTTATTAAAATACCCTCCGGCAGAAGACTATTTCCTGCATTAGCCACTAGTTTCTTTCACTGAATGCAACTTGTCCTCTTTCACACATTCAGGAAAGTAGGCTGTGATGATTTAGGTTGCACTTTGTCTGCACAGCCCCCCGGTAAACGACTGGACTCCAATATCAAATCTTTGATGGACTCTAAAAGCAGTTTAATTTGTTTAAAAAGGTCAGATCAAGTCAAATGCTTCTTCTAATCCTGGAGTGTCAAACTCATTTTTGGTTTGGGCCAAATCAAAATCATGAATGCTCTTAATGGGCCGGTTGAGCCGAATGGATCGATAAAACCTGTTAAAATATCAATGAATTCTTAAAATTAAATATTATTGAACATCTTTTCAGGCCCTCCAGGATTTTGTGACTCTTTTAATGATTTTTTGCTATAAAAATCGAACAAATTTGGAAATATTTACAATATTTGTGGTTATTTATAACGGTAAATGTGATTTTTATTACTCGTTGTGTAGATCATGGACTATAATCTGACATCAATTAAGATTGAGGCAGCTGTTTAATACAAGTAAGAAAGTTTTGACAATTTTTGAGAAAAATCTGCAGTAAACTTAAAATTAGCGCAAAAAAAGTGCAGAGGTTTATTGATTTTTTGTGAATTTCCACGACATTTCTCTAGAAACTGGGGGGGACTGATTGATACAATTTGGCAGTAAACAGATAAAAATTGCATTAATTTGATTGATGATATAACATTTAAGCTCACTTAGGGTTTAGTCTAGAATCTGTAGGGCCACATAAAAAGCTGCAATGGGCCGGATTTGGCCCACGGGCCTCGAGTTTGACACGCATTCTAAAGCGAGATGTGAACAAATATTTCTTCCAAAGCAACTTGTCACAACAGTTTCAACCTGAATATTATTTTAATCACAGCAGAAATCTTAAATAACATAAAAGCACCAAATTAGTTTTCTAAAAGTGTCTGACCCGAAATTACTAATTAAAAATTTCTGGGCTGCGTTGGGATTTCAGAGCAACATTCCTCCATTGTCAAGCTTTTTGCTGCCCTCTACTGGACACAAACAACACCTGCAACAGCAGACATTTCAAATCCAGACCATTAAAACTCAATGCTGTTACATTAGAAATAAAAAAAATAGGGATAAACACATTCTGCTGGTTTTATTAGAAAAAGTTTCTTCACTCTGCTGTTAATAATTCAGGAAACTTTTACCTGTCGTTTGATGAAGCTGGACGTCGTGTCTGAGGACGTGCTGCCATCTGAGCGTTTGAAGCGACTCTTACGTTTAGGCAACTTCCTGGGCAGCTGTGTAAAGAACAAAAAAAACCTTTCAGCATATTAATCATACAAGTGTGTGTTTCATTTGAGTCATTCCTAAAAAATAACAACCAGATTCCTTATAAAAGGACTGCACCATAGTGCTGGGAATTTACTTTATTAACAATACATTTATTATGTTTTACATAAAATAAATAGATAGATCGATTGATAAAATGTCTAAATTAACACTTGTGATAGACTAAAAAAGCTATAAATGTATGAAAAAAATATCCAGTTTCTTGCTAAAGTTAATTTGAAGAGATACGTAACAATATAAAAGACCATAAATGCAACAAAAAAAAACAAAAAACGGTTGAATGTGAAAGGATGTAAAAGCAAAATTGGCCAGAAGTTGCACAAAAGTGATAAAAAAATAAGAAATAAACCAACTAATCTGCCTGAAGATTAAAAATAAAACACTGCTTACATTTTTCATAGGATACTGAAAATTACACAATTTAATTGAATCCTATCATTTCTACAACTTGTGCATTGCATTCAAAATAGAATTATGTCAATGAATTACAATATTTTTTGGTCTGAATTACTCTAAAAGACCAAAATGACAAAACTTTAGTTGAATATTACCAGAAGAGCCGTTTATTCTAAAGTTTAAAATAAGAAACAATATTTTTAAAAATGCTGTCCCAACATATAAGCAAAATAATCCTTTTCCTGCTGCAGACTCTCAAAAGAAACAGAGTAATAATATAATTTCCATCAGGGCCGGTCCAAGCCTTTTCTGGGACCCTAAGCAGATTTTTATTTGGGCCCCCCAAACCAACAACCAGATGCTTCATCATTCCTAACACACCTGCTATCATTAGCATCTTTTGTGATTAGCTGACATCATACCAGTATTTTGTGGTATTTAAGTGAGTCATTTTATTTTAATTAGTTGAAAGCAACATCAGCTGATAAACACTAAATTTACAGTAAACAAGTTTAATATCTTAAAAAAGTGGCAACAGCGGGAAGAAATTAACCTATTCTTCGTCTAAACTATAAAAATAACATGAAAATTGCTGTAATTTTAAATATACATTTAAATTACATCATGCTAGCTTGGTGCTCTGGGGCCCCCTGGTGGTGGGGGAACCTTAAGCAGCCATTGATCTCTGATATGCCTCAGCTGGCTCTTATTTAATCATTTCTACTACACCTTTGTATAGCTGCCGCTGCTGCATGTAGAACACAATGTGACCGTTTTCAAATAAATCTGAATGCGAAACTGAGCCCGAATATCAGATTCTGCTCTGGGCCCCATAAAATCTTAGTCCGGCCTGAAAGGCGCTGTGCCAGTCTGTAACGTGCACATTTTCTTGCAGGGTGTGTGGTTATTTTGAGTCTTTCTCATCGGTTAAGTTTTAGTCATGCATGTTTCCATCACTACTTCGCCTAAATATGGTCATCAAATAATGTCAATAAAACATATTTCAGATTTTGCCGTCGCGAAGACGCAGAGGTTCTTCTCCCCACCGAGTATTACATGAAGCGCCTCTGGTTTCAGGCTACAGGTTGCAGTTGGAGCCACGACCTGATTCGAAAAGCTGCAATCCCGTCATGTTGCTGCTGTGCTTTTCTGCGTTACTGTAGACGATGCGTGGCAAAAAAAAAAAAACCCCGCACAGAAATAAATAATAAAAGATCAATATAAAGGAAAGGCCTGATGTGTGAGTTTGGACCAAAAAGCAGCAGGTCTGATTATTTTTTATTTTTTCAATGTGTGGGTGGATTAAAGCCTCCGTGTCTGAGCCTGATGATGTGGCTCCGGTAAAAAAATAAATAAATAAAATCAAATAAAATAAAATCTGCGGTTTTACTGAAAGATGAGGTGAGGAAAGAAGTACAAGACTGCCAAACCACGGCGCCTCAAACGGAACAACAAGTAGCATCTGACACGGTCTCTACCAACAACCTGTCCGGAGAGGACGGAGCTGCAGTGAGTGAGTGGGTTTACCTGGAAATAATGCGACTGGGAGCCGGTTTCCACAGCAGACAGAGGGTCTACGGGCGATTTGGACATTTTGACTTGCACCATCTATTGAGAGCGCAGGGAAGCGGGCGGCACACAGACATGCGTTACTGGAGGAGGAAACAAGACGCACCAAATACATCTATGTGCAGGAAGGAGAAGAAGAAGAAAAAAAAAAACACTGGAAGGAGGGAAGAAGCGACCCGTAACATTCATGCAAAGCCAGGGGAAACAAACTATTTCCCTCCCTATGATAGAGTAAAAACAATCGTTACATCAGAGGGTAGAGAGACTGCAGCCTAGCAGGAGAGACGTCGGAGCTAAATTAAACCTTCAACGCCGAGGCGTCAGTCCTTACAGGTCCGTGCGTCGCTGAAGTTGGTGTCCGATTCGGAGTCTTTTCGCTGCTTTTTTTTTTTAGGACTCGGCGCCGCTTACAAGATTAGAAACATGAACTGAACGAGTCTGTAATGCTTAATTAGATCTTTAAAAAAAATATTATTTGGGATTTGTAAAGCATTAACTTCATTAATAAAACTCAAAAGAGAGCAGTTTTGAAAATGTTGTGGAATTTTGTGGATTCTCTGCTTGAAACCCGGTTACGATTTAAACATGGGTTGAGTTACTCTACGATTCTGACAGATTATTTAAGTAATCTGTCATAATCTGTATTCCGAACATGCGGATCCATTTCTTACTATCGCAAATATGAACAGACTAGAGAAGACAAACATAAGTAGTAAAGAATAACATGAATTCAGTCCGAAAAGAGATGAAAAGGACCACAACTTATTTGATTCCACCTCAAGTCAAATTTAGTTAACCCAAAACAGTTTATCTTCCTGATATTATATATGTTATTTGTGTAACGTTTTTTCTAGTTATGAAAGTATAAAAATTAAAATAGGGATTTTCTGGCAGCTTGAAGGCTGTTTTGTAAAAGTTTTGCTGGAATAATCTGAATTGTCTCTTTAAAATGCTGTTTTACAGTACATTTCCATCCTTTTTTCATAATTGAGCAAATGTGATACAGGAATAAACATTGATTTGAAAAATAAAGCTACTGAAGATGGCAACTTTTACCACTTTTACGTTTTCAAGCAATATCTGGACTTAATTCTGACATTAGAACCATAACAATAATACAAGGAGTATTCTTTTTGAGTAATTTGCAATTAAGCTACTTTGATTTTGTTTGCTATTTCCCAAAACTATGGATTGTTCAATCTTGTAAAAATGTTCGTCGACATCTGAGCTCAAGCGTCTCACCTGAACTCGAAATAGAACCCGATCAAAGGTAGAGAACGTTCCTAAAAAGTGGTGAAATGTCCCTTTACTGATAATCCAGCCGAATCGGAAGTGATGATTCTGATGCCAACTTCAGCGTCCTCGGGTCCATACTAAGTGTTCGGTCCTGCTGGGGGTGTCCGGCTGCACAAACACAAAAAACACCAATTCATGGCAGCACAACACAGGATCACTATTTACATATCTGTCATACAAACCCCTTGTACAGTCTGGTTGTTTGATTTGCCTATGGAAATAAAATTTAGCCTTCAAAATGGACAAAATGTTGACTGGTTGTTTCATAATTGGTTTCTGTGTTGTGTTTTTATCATGCAGAGCACTTTGAACTGCCCTGTTGCTGAAATATTCTGTACAAACAAACATGATTTGACTAGACTCAGGCGTGTTAAGTCAAGTCAAGTTTATCTATATAGTATTTCAGCAAAAAATAAATAAATAAATAAATTGCAGCCGTAGTCGAAAATTACTTTACATAATAAAAACATAACAGAACAAAAACATTACATTGCAGTGGAGACATAACACCGAAAGAATATTTGTTTTATTTGACTTGAGATTTAAAACTTTTGTGGGATTATATATTTAATTTTGCATCATCTTAGTTCAGTCAAACTGCATTATACAGTCTCCATGGTAACCAGCTGTTTTAAAAATGTAGTTAATTTTCTACAAGTAATCAAATTATGTTAATCCAAGTAAATATATGAAGTTCATTAAGTTGTCATTTTACACAAATGTAAATAAATTAAGTTCCATAAACTTAATTTCAACTAAATTCCTTAAAGTTGGAGCTCTACTTTCTTGTTTTTCAGTGTATGTTAGCTGATGGGTGCATGTAGTCTGTTACTGCCAACACTGTTTTAGGTTTTACTCCAGAAATACTCCGCAGCATCAGGATACAGAAGCTAAAGCAGGCATCATCTGGACAGAAGGATTTATTTGAGAGAATCTTTTTTTTTTTGAGGTTTCTATTTTCACTTTACAAATATTTTGCAATCAAAAGTATTTCTGCTGTTTCCTGAACTGTTTTTGTTTCTTTCTTTCTTTGACTTGTTGATCAGACAATGAAAATCCCAAACCATCAGTCCAGAACTGAACATTATAAAGAAGCTAGATCCAATTTATATTTTTCTAAAAGCATGTTTTATGAATTCACAAACAAACATAAAGGCAGTCAAAGTGGCAAAACTAAATTCACTTGATCCTTTAAGTCGGTTACGCAGTTTGATCTCTAGCTTTTCTAATCACAAATAGTGAATTTAAGATTTAGTGCTTGAAATATTATAGAGGATTTTACGTCATCTTCCTGCGTCACGCTCTTATCTTGGATTACTTGATACATAGTGGCCATAAAAAAGTCACAATAATGACTAGAAAATATGATCATGTGGTTTTGATGCAAAACAAAACTCATCTTTTGATACTCAGGCGTGTTTATTGACCTAAGTTTGCCTTGTCTACTGTAACCGGTTCAAATATGTTTGTTCAGAGCTTCCAGTTTTATCACCTGACAGCTTTTGTAAACAGCTCTATCGTATCTGACACTAAATGACATAATCCTTCTTAGAAACTAAACCATCAGTTAAATTTCCAAGAATTTAACTGTGACAACATTTTGTTTCTTTTTCAATACACTTGTTTTTTTTTTTCCATACCAGATTTTGTAGAGTAATGATTTTATATGTTTTGGATCATCCTTCAGAGTTCTGCTCAGGTAAGAAATACGATCTGGGTTCTCTTTTTCACTGCACTGTGGAAACATGGCAGGTCAGGCAGAAAGTTGTGGAGAAATCTAAGGTAGGAGTTTGTTAAAAAAAACAAACTCACAAAGTTTTGGTTATCAGAAAATGACCAGACAAAAAGAGCAGCAGTAAAAGAAGGAGCCAGTAACTCTGGAGAAGCTGCATAGGTCCACTGCAAAATCCATCCACACAACAACTTCTTCCTGTGCACTCCACAAATTTAGCATCTATTCAACAACAAAAAGAAGAATTGAAAGACAATTGTATAAAACCCTGTTTGGAGTTTACCAAATGTCAGGCAGAGCAAACATGTGGAAGAGACTGTTCCAGTCAAATGAAACTAAAACAAATATTTTTTTTCCTTATGTGCATGACTCTATACTAGGTGCGGTGGAAGAAACTAGCAGTGCACATTATCCTGAACTCACCATTCCCTAAGCCCATTTAAGAAAATATACAAAACTTGAAAATCTCTGTTCACAAATGCCTCCCATCCAATCTGACTGAGTTTGAAGTATTTTGTAATTTCAGCCTAGAAGTGCAAAGCTAGTAGAGAGATTTGCAGCTTTAATTGCAGTGAAAGGTAGTTATTTAACTGACATAAAATCTTAATAAAACACATTAAATCTTGTGATAAAGTGGTATAAGCATGACTGCATGGCACTTTTACCTACAGAAGGCTTTCCTTGTGTCTTAGCAACTAATAAAATTTGGGGAAACACGTGAAACTCTAGTTGGATTAACTTAGAAAATATAACTAAATAATACTGCATTGTTAAATTTTAAAGTTTTCCCTTCATTAACTGTAAGAATATGACTTACATATGTAAAATTTCAACATGTTTGCATTTATTTCAAACGCGATATTTCTGTCACTCAGATCGAGGCGCGACTGCGACCCCTGCTGGTTGTTCGTGTGACGCCGGTCACACCTAGAAAACAGTAGCATTTCCCTCCGTCAGCTTTAAAACGGCTCCTCTAATGATTTCTTGAAAATGTCCTGTTTTATCTGTACTTCACTGCATGAAAAGATGTGGTGATGATTGAGAGCGCAGGCAACTGAATGCATCCATCGATATCAAGATAATTGCACTTCGAAGAAACAATGCCTTCTTGTACTTACACAGCCAGTTTGGTGAGTTTCCTTTAGTTAACTGATTCCCTTCCACTGGTTAGGTTGCTCTATATTCTGTTGTTAATACACATGCAATAAAATTCGCCCCAATGAGGTCAAGTGGAGTATTACGTTTCTTTTGTTGCTGTTTTTGTTAATATGATCCTCAATCTTTGATGTGCTGTTGGTAAATGCTCCATCAACACATGTATTGTAAAATATTATGCAAATGCAATATCAAAAAAAAAAAAAAAAAAGGAAAACAATGTGATTGTAGGTAACATCTAGAGAACATGCTGGAGGTTTATGCACTTAAATATGTTGTGATGTAACAAAACAAAAAAAAAGCAAGAAAAAGATAAAATATTAAATGAATAACAGCCAAAATAGCTGCTGCATGAGTTTACATCGCTAAAACACCTCCAGTCAGTGCATGTAATGTTTTTACTGCTAATGTATTCACTTTCTATTAAATAAACATTTTCAGTTTTATTCATTTATTTACATTTTTGTACATTTTTTGCTCAGGTGATTCTGTAAAATGCACAATTACTGGCAGCAGGATGCAAGTAAGTAATTGTGGGATGTTTGTGGTACAGCAGCAGTAAATACATTTGCAGTATCAGCACAGAAAATTATAAATGAAGAAAATAAACTGTACCAGTAAAAGTATGTGTGCAGTAGCAACTGTCTTTTGAGTTATAGCATTTACATGCATGATTGCTTGATTTAGCATGATTATAGCATGATTGCTTGATTTAGTTTTATATGATATTGCACTTTTATAATTAGTTTGTATAATTTTATAAAAACAGTACAAATATCAAAATATTGTTACTTTGATATTTGATAATTATGATGATAGCTGAAATGATTAATCTAAAATATTTTGGGGAAAAATTACAATTAATCTGGTTTTAATCTGACATTTTAACAATAGATAAGACATTAAAAAATAACCAAAAATAGCATTTCAATATCCATTACAATACAATAAATCTAATCCACTGGAAAATAATGAAATTATTGTACTTTTAAACATTTTAGATATTAGATGTTTTTATTATGGGACTTGTTAAGCAGTTTCTTACATATTGCTGTTCTGTAAAATTGCAAACATTAAGATATTACTGTATAAATATCTTATCAAATGTGCCCATATTTAACAAAGATTTTACAGAATACATCAGCATGTCATAAATAAATAATGCATTCACATATTCATGAGTATCATGATGAAATCGCTCATGTCGACTTCTGTTGTAGAAAAATCAGAAACTTACTTTCCAGTAAAATCAGTCCTAAATCTTCGTGAAGACGACAGAAAAGGGTCAAATTTATCACAGATTTTGTTAAAATAAAAGACATCATCTGATCACTGAATGCAAGTTTTTCCGTGTGGATCTTGCTGGAGTCTCAGCTGGGGCATCGCTTTCCGCCTCTAGAGGGAGTACCGAGTGGGAATGAGTGGTGAGAGCAGCAGCAGCAGCGCGCCTGGGCCGAACCGAGCTGCGTCAAAACACCCGAAATCAGAGACCGACACACCGGAACTGAACGAGGTTTCATTAAAAAAAAAAAAAAAAAAAATTAGCAACGAAAACAAAGCAAACGGGGTAGGGAAATTTAAAAACTGAGGAAAAGAGAAACAAACTATCAAAGGAGTGTAAACTGGGTAAATATAGTTTTAGCTACTTTTGAACGTCTTTCTTGCAGTTTTGCGTGTTTTTCTGACTGACTTCTGGCTCACATTGGTGAGATTTCATAGTGGTTACATTTTATCTTGGTGATTTTAGTGTCATATCTTACTTTCTTTTTTTCTTTTTTTTTTTACATGTATCGGAGTAGAAAAATGTTTGTAATTTGGTTTGTACATTTACTGAAGGGATATTTTTTTAAACTTATAATAATAACATAACATCCAAGGCTAGATTGGATTTAATTATTCTTCATTTTGTGCACTTTGCATTTGTTTAAAATAATGTTTATATATATATATATATATATATATATATATATATATATATATATATATATATATATATATATATATAAAAGTCCATTTGTAATATTTTTACATTGGACTCTGCCTACTTCATGTCAATTTGGGCATTTTGGGTCTTCATACTTGTAAATATGGATGAATAAATGGAAACTTCATTTTTCGGAGTCTCAATAAAACTATTAGGGTCCTGCAGAAACAAATCAAAAGTTAAACATGAACCTTTCTAACTAACTTGATATGAGTTAAAAAATAGTATTATTGACATGATGCTGGCTCCACCCCATGCGGATCAAACCTCCTACAAACAAACAGCGTTATAATGGCAGAGGTAGTGGAATTCATTTTGAGTAATACATTTTTTGAGTCAATGTTTGCCTCATAAGCAAACAATGAAGCAAAGAGGACAGGCAAGAAAATTCTCCAACTTAGCCTAAATCAGGTCTGTAAAGTTATTTGCAGAAAATAACAGAGAAATCAACATTAAAGCCAAAGTTTTTTTTTGGCAGGAGGAAGAATGAGAGGCACAAAATCTCACTGGATGTGAGAGTGAAAGTTGTGTTGGACACATTTTGCACGTACGAAACGGGTGAGTAAATGCTTAAAAATAAACATTAGATTAAAAAAGTGCTTAGATGTAAATAGCGCAGTTACTGCAGCACATGTTTTTTATGCTGCCATTGAGCTACCGTTGGGATTACATTTACACACTACCATCACTTATTGATCTTTGATTTGACTATCAAAAAGTGCCACTATGACAAAAAATGGGATTTTACCACCAGTTACCTTTGTGCAGACGAACGAGGTAGTTTCCATCTATCACAGTTTCATTCAAGTGGACATGAGGTTGCCTGCAGCCAACATTTGACTATTATTTCCTATTGTTTTCCGAAAATCTCTCTGACTGCGGCGCATTAGCCATGATGAGTCCTGCAATGTTGATGGAGGTTCAGTTCCTCTAGATAAGTGTTGTGAACTTCGGGACAAATTGGGACCGCTGATTGGTGACAAACCCTCTAGAATAATTGACAGGTGGTATCAAACAGGTGGTGTTATTTTGAAAGATAATAAATGGAATATTGAGCAACATATTTGATGTGTATTGAAGATTTTAATGATGGCACTTGAAAAAATGTGTCGTCTGTTTCTAGTTTTCATAATGGTTGACTATAAGATATCTTTATGACGTTTTTAAGCACTTTGATGGCCTTGTTGCTGAAATAAACATGAGTCATAAATCATTATAAAAGTAAATAAGCACAATGGAATGAATCAGACCATGAGAGACTGTGGATGTGTTAATCACGGGTATGAGTGTTTTATTTTGAAAAGCATTATCGGATGTGAGGCGTTTGCGTTTTCTCCGCCTTGACAGTGGTGCTTGAAGCCGAGAGGGTCAGGGGGAGGAGAGGCAAGTGAGTGTGGAGCGAGATTACGACAGGAGGAGATCCTCCACAGGGTGACCAATTTAACCGAGCCATCCTTGACCAGCCTGGCTACAAATGCTCCTCCACCCTGGCCGCGCCGACCGACCAGCGCGGAGAATCGGGTTGCCAGCTGCAGTCGTGTCCGGGAATAGAAACAGAAGATGATCACAGTGAGTCCGTTTTTGTCTTTTTATTTCCCTCTCTCTCCCTTCTCTGGAATTACACGCTGCAGGCCGAAATGAACCCCATATATGTCTTACAAACGCGCCATACGCTATTTCTCTCTGGGCCGTGTGCGCGTCCGCCACCTCTCCGCCGAGCGCTTCATTTGTGCCGGAGAGAATGACATAGCTGGCGACAGACCCTGCGAGGCCTCCGCTTTCACATTAGTGGCGGTGGCAAAAGGATTCACGGTCAGTACATGTTCTGTACTGGCGGACAGCAACAACATCTCTGCGCTTGTGTTTGCGGGGAAGGTAGAGGAGGATGAGACGCATCGCTGTGCATTTGCGCTTCTTGGTGCAGCTGACGGCTCCGGAGGGTGTTAAAACAGGCAATTCTCTCTCTGACAACTTCAAACCAAAGCGTCCCAAAATGGGTTGGAATTTTTTATTCTTTTTTTTAGACCATGCTTGTTCCTCCATCTTCTGGCTGATGCTGAGGAATGTGCAGAATTATAATAACTTGTTTATTTCCCGTGTACTTCGTGTTTTGTCGGTGCACTTAATCCTGGGAGTGCATCGCGTTGCTGCAGACTGAAGGACACTGACTGCAGCTAACACACAATGCGTGCATCTCTGACTGACAGAGGCGTGTTTGTGTCCTGACTCGGGAATGGTTTTTCTGGTCCCCGCTGTGGTTGTCACATAGGCCACGGTGTTATGTAACAGGAATCCTACGCTGTTTGAATGCGGGCCCTCTCTCTTTCTTTCTCTCTCTCTCTCTCTCTCTCTCTCTCTCTCTCACACACACACACGCACACGCACCCCAACACACACACGGCCTTGCCTATGTGTGCACGGCATCCAGACACCAGAGCCGCAGCAGATGCAGGGACTGAAAACCAGAATAAAAATTAAATTAAGCAGTTTTTAATTTCCTTGAAAGGGTTTTGCATCTGCATCATCTGGGTGAGAAGTGACCTGGGGACAGAGGGGTGCACGCGCGAAATGAATGAGTCAGTGCGCGCTGTTTGCGGCCAGCGTCCGGTTGAAAATGCCCCCTTAGAGCAATGGTCACCCACCCACCTACCCTACCCGCCACTGCCTCTCTCGTTTTTCCACTGCTCCCCTTTAGCAGAGGGAAGGGGGGAGGGGATGGAGACCTGAGCCAGGCACCAAGCAAGCGAATGGCAGAGACGCGACGCGAGGCTGGGCAAGTGGGTATGAGCTGGTCGACCTTGTGCGGGGGGGAGCGAGGGACGCAGACGGGGAGGTAGAGGTAGGAAGGGAGCGAAGAGGAGGGACGGGGAGGGGAGGTACTGGTTCCCCTTGAATCTTGTCGATCCAGCGAAAGGAGGAGGAGGGGTGCTGGACGAAAGAAAGCAAAATACGGCGAGAAGAAGTTGTTTTCTCTGCAACAAGGCAGCGAAGCTCCGTCTCTCTGCAGCCGTGGAGGATCTGGTCGACTGGTGGCCTGGGAAGGTCCACCATATGTGACCTTTTCATGATCCAATCAGAAATCCGGACAGTTCATTTCTATTATTACCCACACTGATCAGGCATGACATTATGACCACTGGCAGGTGAAGTGAACACACGGATTAGTATCTATTTATCAGGACATCAGCAGGTGAACATTTTGTTCTTAAAGTTGATGTGTTGTAGACAAAATTGGCACCCGTAAAGATTTAAATGAATCTCAAGAACTGGATCTTGAAGACTGGTCTGCATGGTCAATATCAAATCTGTGAGAAAGAGTTTCTGAACGCCGTGTTTACTAGGTAATAAATCTGAAGTGCAATTCAGTAAAGCTTTGAATGCTGATGATACATTTGACCAGTTGACCTGGTATAAATTCAGCACACTAAGGTTTGGAGAGAGCAAGGTTTGGGGTTTCTTTTCTATTGTTATGATGGAAAGAAAGTGAAATTATGGGTTATTTGTAGCACTGTGGTCATCAGAATATTACCCAGGCTGTAATTGCTTGTTACCCCAAAGTTAATATAAAGACTGAAATATAAATTGCTGAAGTAGGAAAGGAAGGCAGACCCATTGGACTCGATACAACGGATGAAATGCTGTAGCTGAGATTGTCAAAGACGTTGATGCTGATTCTTATTAAAAGATGACACAATACCGAATGCATCACAGTTTTTAAGTTTTACATTTTTTCCCAATAAATAACATTTGAAGTATGTAATGTGCCAGGTCGACGCTATGAAGCTTACCGGAAGTTGCGCTGTAAACAGCCATCGTCCACTGCGAAGAGAGAAGCACTGACCTGAACAAGATGTTATTTAATATTTGGGAGTGTGGCCAACACCGATTTTGTTCACTTCCTCTGCTGTTTTGTTAAAACCACAAGGAAACTACAATTCTAAAACAGGACAGAAAATTGACATCATCATTCTCAGCTTGTCCTTGTGTTCGCTGATTGACCCGGTTGAAATTAAACCAGAGGAATCCCAGTGAATGGGAGAAATCCCAGATAGCGCTGTAAGAGAGATTTGAATCAAACAGAATTGCACAGGAAGGTAGCTTTTACGCTGATAGTGTGAGGATTTGCACAACATCCTCCTGGGAAGCCTTGGGTCCCACCATCAGTTTGGATTTTGCTTTGACACATAAACACCTACCAAGGCATTGTTGCAGACTATCTACATCCTTTCATGGATTGATTATCATCAATGGCTGTGGAGTCCTTTTGCAGTACAGAGCAAAAATTATTTGAGAAACACAACATGTGAATGTTGACTTGCACTCCAGTTTTCGCAGATTTCCATCCAGTTGAGCATTTATGGGATGTGCTGGATAAATAGATCTCTTAAAGTAAAAGGACTGGAAAGATCTGCTGCTATTATCTTGGTGTCAGCTATGGGTGGGCATTTAACATCATTTATTGTGAAAAAATTCTATACATTTTGGTTAATGGAAATAAATCTGACTAAAATGTTATTGTTTTGCTATTTTCTCCACAGTTTTTCCTTCAGTAAATTAAAAAAATAGGATTAAATTAAGTGTCTGTGCACAGACTAGGAATGCAAATCATGTTTTTTTAAGTAAGTGAAGTCCTGGAAAAGCTTGATATGTTTTTAAGAGTAGTATTTGTGCTTGGTGCTATAGATGCTGTGCCTCTCAGTCACAGCCATACAGTAGTGTTACTTAAGAAAGACATCATAAATAGATCTTATCGTCATTTTATTTGTATCACAATTAGAGATGCACAAATCCGATATCAATATTTGTATCGATCCAAATATTGAAAATTATTCTAGATATAGAATAAGGTCAGATCTATTCAGCCTAATGCTATGCTCTGTGCTCTGAGTGACATCATGCCTTATTTTCTAAACAATTTAAAAGGTTTGTTGCAGTTTAATATTACATGGTTGCCCTATTGTTTTGGTCAGTTTCTTTATTGATAATTTTACATTGGTGCTATATTCCTAACTCCACTGACTGAGCAAATTAAAGTTGTGTTGTTTCTACATGTTTGAATATATTAGCTTGTGAAGCTACTGGTACATTTAAATGTTCTGTACTGGTGCAGTTATCAAATAAATTTGTAGTTCATCACATTTATGTTTGCTTTTTAAAAGAGAAACAGATTAAGTCAATTCCGCATCAATGTTTAACCTCAGATACATGTAACGGTATCGGAAGTGAAAAAAGTGGATTGGTGCAACAGAAACGCAAAATATCTTGATTAAATTCTACGTCCATGTTGCCCGCCCCTGGTGTCAGCAGAACACCAAAAACACACCTTTAAAGGTTTATTCTTGCTCAGCAGATCAGAGCTACACTCACTAGACGGAGTGTCATTAATGTCTGCTTGATCAGTTGTACAAGAAATGCATGCATATCTGGGTCCATCCATCTGTCCGTCCTTACATTCCTCTTCTCGGTGATTCTCTCCACACTGCTCTGGGAAACTCAAGGCAATCATCAAGCAGAAAGTATTTATATTTCTTCCTCTGTCCTAGAGTCTCCACTTAGTGGGAATTACCTCTAAAGGGAGGCGTCCACGCGCCATAACGACCAGATAGACGAAACACCTCAACTGACTCTATTTGTTACTCTTAGCTAACCTATGGATGAAAGATTTTGCTGCTTGTAATTAAAATCTTATTGTTTTGGTGGTGATCAATATCTTTTGACCATAGGTGAGAGGTTGAATGTTTAGATCAGGGGTGTGAAACAAATTTTTATTTTGGTCCACATCAAGATCATGAATGGGCCAGAATGTATTGGTAAAACCCATGAACAAAATGTTAAAATATTAGTAAATAGTTGTGTAGTGATTTAAATTAAATGGTATTGAACATCTTTTCACCCTGATCAGTACCTCCAGGATTTTGCAATTATTTTTTTGCAATCAAAATGAATGATTTTGTGGTGGTACTTTAAAAATATATGTAAGACATTTTGTGATATTTGCGCTTGTGTATGACTTTAAATATGACTTTTTGTTACTTGCCATATCAGTCATGAACTGCAATTTGACATCCAGTAAGCCAGAGGCAGCAGTGCAGTCGCATAACCCCAATATTTTTGCAGAAAATTTTAAATACACTCACAGTTATGCATCAGAATGAAAAAGTGTGGGGATTTGTTGAACTTTTGCAGTATTGTGAAAACTGGGAGGACTGACTGGTGTAATTTGGCGTTATCCAAATAAAAACCTGCTTTTATTTGACTGATAAAATAAAATGTAGGCTCAGAACTGTTATTTTGATGCTTCTATTTATGTGTCCCCCTGGTCTAGAGGGCCACAAAAAAGCTGCAATGGGCCAGATTTGGCCCACGGACCTTGAATTTGACACATGGTTTAAAGCTTTGGTTTCTGGTTCATCTCAGCAGAGCAGACACACACATTACTGCAAACGAAGCTCTAATCCATCTACCCGTCCTTCTTGTTCTTTATCCAACACCTCAGCTTCAGAATAACCTCCAACATGAAGTGAGATGCATATTTTTAGAATAATATCATTATAACAAGTAATCCATAGTGCCAAAATCCTCTGCTGTAACCTCTGATGTGGATGAAACCCTGACATCCTGACTTTCTGGATGTTTCTATTTGTACTTTTTATTTCGGCCCACAGGCCTGCAGAGTCTGTCACTTTGAATAAAACATTATGGTTTCGACAATGTCCTGCTGTCTGGCAGCTTTTATCTGGATGTTTTTACTTGTCTGTTTATCATTGATTGAGATTATAAACAGAGCTTCGGGTAGTCCATCTGTCCTTTTTTGTCCTGGCTGACTCCAAAATGCTTTTTTTAGAGAGGTTATATCAGAGAATGGGTCATGCTGGAGTCAAAAAGGATGAACCTATACCCACAAATAGGATCTGAAAAAATAAAACAACTCTGTAGCTTCTGCTTTGCTGCTAAAGTTTGGAGGCTGTTCTCCAATAAAACTGTCTTACAGTTTGCTACCACAAAGGTAGAAAATGCAATTTATGGAAATTTGTGTAGTTTATGCATGACAATTAAATGAAATTTTGATTGATTTGCTATTTTAGAAATATATTGTGTATCAGGACTCAAGAGGACTATCCCCCCAAAATATCTGCTTTAATTTTCAGATCCTGATGTTACCTCTTATATGTTCATTTATTGTTAAAACACGATGACATGTCTATTTATCAACTTGTCGCTCTTCTGTATGTTTGACTTTCTTCCCTCCAGAGCCAGCAGAAGCCGTGGAGATAGGCCTGGCACTCGAGTCTTATTTAAATTAGGCTCTGCTTGTTGGGTGTGGTACCACCATCTGGAGTTTGGTGTGTCAGTCGGCCCGCTGTTTACTCCCAGCCTCCGGCCGTGCAACACGCCGCCTGCAAACCTCTCCTCTCTTCGTCAAAATTTCGTCCAGGGGGATAAATGAGTGAACCGGTCGTAAGGGAAAGGGCTGGAACATGTACCAGAACCCTGACAGGTAAACAAACAGCTCCTACAGGTAGGGCTGGGCGGTAAATTGATTTTGATTGATTAATTGAATTTTTTCATTTCGAAGAACTAATTTCTAGAAAATCTGTATCGTTTTTCACCGTGGGTTTCCACAGTCAGCACTTCCAGAGCTGCCATCTTGTTTGACAATCGTGTTTTACAGCTTTTATTTACTTTCACTTTGAATTCAACTCTATGGCGGATTCTTTTTATTAAGTAGGAGAAAAAGTTGTAATATCACAAGAATAAAGTAGTCCAGCATGAAAAATGACAAAAAATTACATGAGGATCTTGTGAAACAATACATTGGTTTAAGTTTTACACTTAGTAGTTAAAACTATTAACTAGAAATAGTTAATCTTTTAACACTTCAGCATCAAATTATTATTACTAGCATTACTAGTCATATTTAACAATATTAAAAAATTTAAAGGACATATATTTTTAGTATAAACAATGTAGGTTTCTGGTTGTGAACTAAATATGTTACACTAGATTTAATTATGTGTTTAACCTAATACTACATGTATTTTTCCATGTCTTTCTTGTTTGCTTTTTGTTGGTTGGTTGTTTTGTAATTTGTAAAAATTGTTTTATTGATGTAAAGAAGTGATATGTGGACGTCTGTAAGAATAGCGGCAGCATAGCTGTCACTAAATGTGGATCCTAATTAAACTAAACGAAACTAAACTAAACTAAACTAACTGCAAACCACTGTGTTTATTTGTTGAACTAAGCTGTTCATATCAGAGTGATAAATCTATCAAAGCTTTTTTTCTCCTTGAAAGAAAACTTTCTCATAATTTCAAGACGTTATTTGTTTTCTGGTACAATTATTCTGCTAATATTTTGACTATATCCTTGCAATTAAACATTGTCATATAGCTGACCCTAAAAATCCATCATTCATCTCACAGAATGTGAGTTTCCCCCAGAAAACATGTTAAGCCTGGCGGTATAGGGCGTGTTTTTGAGTTAAAAAATGTTACGCATTATTGGAAGAAATTATTGACCTTACTGACAATACTTAAACACCAATTATTACATTTAAAAAAAGACAAATGTCAAATGAATTTAAATTTTTGGCACTTCAATTGTTTTATTCTAATTAAAGATATCCAAATTTTTAAAATCTTTTATCTGTGACTTAATTCGCTGAAGTTGTTAGCGTGTAGGCTGGTAAAAGAGACATCTGAACTCAGTATTCCTAACTGATCACACATTGACCAGACGGTGTTGTCATTGTGCTTTCAACCATTTTGCCAAGAAAACTCTTTAACTATCATTACCAGTGTGTAAAAAACTAAAATAAATAAACAAACAATGCTTAGCTTGGTGGGGGCACAAGTAAAAACCTGGTGGCCTGCCAGGCTTATAATACGCTTATAATACACTGGGGAAAACCCTGATTGAAACCCACTTTTTTGAATTATTTTCAGCCATTTGTAATTTCTTTTGTAAAATAGAAAGTGAAATCGATTAAAATAGAAAATAGGAGCCAACAGGAAAAAATCTGATTAATGTTTAAGCCGTAATGCCCAGCCCTACCTAGACGGAGTCAAAGGAGGGGAAAGGCGTCAAGTTGTCCAACGTAGTGTCAATGCTAACTGTTGTTTGTCTGCTCAAACAGAATGTCCTGGTTCAGTGGTCTCCTAGTTGCCCGAGTGGATGACCGCAAGACTGCGTGGGGTGAACGCAATGGCAAGAAGTCCAAACGGAAGGGAGGCTCTTCTCTCTGCAGCCCGCGTTACATGAGCTGTCTGCGGGACCCGGATGCTATGGAGCCCCCTTCCGGAGCCCCCCTCCCTCAGCACCATCGTGGAGGGGTGGCCGGGGCTATCGGAGGCGGGGGGAACTTCGGCGTCCGCTGCGGATGGCAGGAGGACCACTACGGCAAGAGGGGAGGGGCTCCCGGGGAAGGGGTGGGGCTGAAATCAGTTGACTTGGGCTTCGAGGATGGCGAATTGAAAGGCAGGAAAGGGGGATGCAACGGAGGAAGCGGCGACATGGGAGACGAGAGTCCCAACGGGGCAGGAGGGGTGGTGACGGCGGCAGACTGCTGGCTCAGGGTGGTGCGTGTATTCCAGTCGAAAAAATTCCAGTCCCGCAAACTGGAACGCCTTTACCAGCGTTACTTCTTTAGGCTGAACCAGAGCTCCTTGACCATGCTCATGGGGGTGCTTGTGATCGTGTGCGGCATCATGCTGACCTTCCACTGTGTCCACGCCGCTCCGGACGTGGCCTACTCATCAGCCCTTTCCGTGGCCATGGCTCTCTTCATGGCTCTCATGGTGGTTTGCAACCGCAACGGCTTCCACCAGGACTACATGTGGATGGTCAGTTACCTGGTGATTGGAGTCCTGTTGTCGGTGCAAGTGTTCGGAGTGTTCATGGTGGCGCCCAGGAGTGCTTCAGAAGGAATCTGGTGGTCTGTGTTCTTCATCTACATCATCTACACGCTGCTTCCCGTCAGGATGAGGGCTGCGGTGCTGAGTGGAGCGGTGCTGTCCATCATTCACGTGGTGACCACATGGCAGATGAACCAGGAAGACAAGTTCCTCTGGAAACAGGTACGACCTGTTTAATTTCTCTGCTGTCTCTCTGGGTATTAAACATGAATCGAAAAGATGTCAAATTACTTCGTCAGCTGCAAATTAGAGAAGTTTTTCCAGGTGAATTAAGAAATTCAGGTCTCCAGATCAACCTACATCATGTATAGATGCATGTGTAACAAAATAACACTGTTACAGTTGGACGGTTTTCATCTCCCGACACTCACATGGGTTGTTTTCGCACCTGATAATCCAGTACACTTGATTCGATTGGAGACCAAAGATGCAACATTTGCTTCATTTTCAAACTGCAATGTGTCAAACGAACCCTTTGAAAAACCTGTTTACCCTCCTAACTTGTGGTGGCGCTGTAAAAACAACTACTGAAGGAAATGACATGAAACATGAGTATAACTTCCTTCTTCACAAAATGTAAACAAAAATGGAATAGCGCCAGATTTCAGCAGTTGTAGGATTTTGCTTTTGTCTTTGGTAAACGACCACGAGCCATTTCTCTCACAGGCGTTAGACTCTTACATTTGTTTTGGTTGAATTTACCCAGAATTTCCTGCTCTAAAGTCCACCTCCTGCTTTGGAGCAGACTCCGTTCTGCTTTGCATTCAAACAATTCACTTCAACCAAATCGAGACCTAGGATGTATTAGCTTTGTTTGCTCTTTTGGGTCACATCAGAATTTGGTTACGAATTCACACCTCCCCAAATGAATCAGTCTTTCCTGGCAAACACACTAGATTTTGATTGAAGTGGACCAAACTGGGCTGGTGTGAATTCACTCTAAATGGTAAGAGCCACAAAGGACCACTTGACAACTAAACTCTTTAGGTGAAGCTTTGACATTCTTTTGATTTCTGAGGTGTTTTTCAAAGCAACTTTTCTGGGCTCTCTAAGTCCTTCTCCATCTTCTAACACACATTTCCTACTGAAAGTCTTAAGTTTTAATAAATAATATTTTCACCCTATTGGATAAAGACTCTATGTAGATAGTACCCAAAATTGAATCCTTTGAATATTGAGTCTTTATCACAATTTAACATTTTCAATCAAAGCAAGATTCCCTTATAATGCTCAGCACTAATACTGAATATATATTTAAACATAAACTTATGTAAACAAAGAAGAAAAATGAAGAGATAATTTGTGTAAATCAATACTTTAAATTTTCACTTTAAACAAACCGTTGAACAATTTACTTGGGATGTGCAGTGGTTTATTTATTTTTCATAGTTTCTGCTGAATTGGAAGAGATAAAACAATTCAGCAAGTAGAAAATTACCTTTAAAACAACAAGTTATCTGTAAAAGAAGTGCCTGTTTAGAGAACATTGTCTTCTTGTCTATTGGAGCAATCATCAGCTATATTATTGCTTCATCCTCTTTTTTCACATACATGATACAACACTTTCCATTAAAAACAGCTACATTAACTACTAAACTCACATCATTTAAAGTTTTTTCCCCTGAAAATGGAGACAAAAATTGCGAAACATTAAAGTATGTGTGCAGCTAAACGATAAAAAAATATTTGTCATTAACTAGAACATTTGGATTATGTAGTTTTTTGGGAGTTTGTGGGAACAAGCTGTACACACTGTCACGGCTATAATCTCATCACGCTGTAAAAGTGACGTGTCAAATGTCAAACCTCCAGAGAGATACCTCTCTTCACATCCGGTCTGCATGAAACAACAGCAGTGCTAGCTTCAAGTGGGGTTCCTCACCACTTCATGAATCACTGACCAAAGCCCAATGCCAGTTTTCAGATCAGTTTAGTGAAGAAGCTGTTCAGGCTGCTAGGGTTTTACTGGTTAGCTGGGAAATTTGAAAGTTTTTGCTTATAAATACCAAAAAAGTAAAATGAACGAGGTGATAATTTCTGAAAACGTATTGTGGAATATTTGAGTTAAAGATGCGTGTTTATTAAAATCTATCCCTCAAACATTAATGTACTCCTGACCGCGTGGCTTCATGTCTGGCTACACGGAAACACAGACTTGATATTTACGATGGGGCGATAGTGTGTGAACTGGCAGCGTAGCCGCTGCAGTGTGAACCGCTCGGCTGTGATTTGTCACCGTGCCGGAGCTGCGTATTTGGGGCTTACAGGGTCTCGCTGCACAGTGTGCCGCTTGTACGTCATGCCAAGGACCTGAGGGCTCGCTGAAGGTCAGTGGGCTGAATGAACCACTCCGGCAGGACAGCAGTGTGTGTCTGTGTGCTGCTCTGTGACAATGGGAGAATACCATGATATAAAGCAGCAACACTCAGATCTCTGTGCTCTTTCACAAGGGACACTTTGTACTTTTCTGCTCTGGTGGGGTGATGGGGGTGAGGCCAAAAGGGAGGACAGAGGGAGCCGCAAAGGGACGGGGGGCAGGAGGGTTGTTGCGGTTGTTTGCCTCTTTTACTATCTTAGCTGTTTTACGACAGTCATATCCTCGAAGACGAGTTATGTAAAGCATAACAGGAGGGCCGTTAGATGAAAACAATGGGAGGATATCAGACTTAATGATTGCTGATTGTCCGAGGTGTGCATTCATTACGATATCCTTTCACTAATTTGTCCTGCTTCTGAATTCGCTCTCAGCAAACAACTTCATATTGTGACTGTTTATTATAAATTTAATACAAATGAGGGGGCAAACATCAGGGCTCGATGGGAACTTGGTGTTTACAGTACTTTGCCTAGCCTCCTGCATGATATATTGTGGCGTTATCCATCACAGACCCGGTGTTGTTTGCCATCGTTGAACGAACGAATGTCATGAGATAGCTGCGGCCCAGCGAGAGCAGCATATCTCTGAGGTCGTCTCTGTATTGTGTGACATGGATATTACATTGTCATCAATCACCGCTTCATGCTTTTCTGCAAGTATTTCCTCTTTCTCCAATAACTCATTAACCTCGGGGATACTGTAGCGCCGATGAAGGCCGTGGATGATTCCAATGCTGAAACGAGGAATCCTTCTGGTTCAGGATGTCTGATTTCACTTCCTGCCTCCCTTTTATAAAAAGATAAACAGTGTTTGTTTTATTTCTGTAGCAGACTGGAGAGTCAGGGTATTTCAAGAGGAGTGTTTCCCATCGTTTAGATCAAGACTTGGATTTTATTAGTAATACTAAGATTATTCCTAAATAAGAATCTTATTTTTATTCTGATTTTTTATGTATTGTTAGTTTTATGGTCAACTTTTGTACTATATGGCTTTTTATTCTTTTCAAACTCTGGCATATTTTGTGATGTGCATTGTCCCTTTGGAAACAAGTAAACAACAACAAAAGTGACTACATTAAAGCAACATGTGTAACACAGACTTGCAACACATAGCATGTAGCCTATAGACCACGGCATCATCTCTATGCTTTGCAGGCTGTCAACACATTCTAATAATTCAGAATCTAATATTTTTATATTGTCCCCTCACCCATATCAGTGTATTGTAAAGAATCTCATTTGTTTTCTTTCTCCAGAAGTGCTTTTCCGTTTTTTAGCAAGAAATCTGGGCATTCGATTAGCTTAGCCACTCCATCCTGTCCATTTAAGGACCAGCTGTTGAACTTAAGTGACTCCTTCAAGTTGCAAAGTTATCACTGGTTCTGATTGTTATACAGCATACAACAACAACATCTGGCAAGGCTGGGTATTAGTATTACTTAGTACTTAGTATTACCGTAACCCTAACCCTAACCCTCAACCAACAATCCGCACTGGCAGGTTTAAACATTTACAAAGCCTTTCTTTTCTATATATTATCTCTGTTCTATATTTTTAAGACATCTTTTATCACCGAAAACGTTTTAATAAACTTGTTTTCGTGAGCCTCTTGTTATTTCACAATAACAGATTACATTCTGTCAGGATCATATTCAGTGGGTTATAGGAGGAGCTAGCATACGTTAGTTACCGGTAAATGTCTGTTTCTGAAACTTAGCTTTACAGCAGATCAGGTTGTGTGTGCTGTAACACCAGTAAACGGATCTGATTGTTCAGGTCGGATTTTATTCTGTCTGTTGGGAACAGTTGTTCTTAAAGCTGTCTACTTGAATCTGAATCAGCCAGATTAATGCCACATCTGAACACGGCCACAGAAATTCAAAACAGTCTCAGCGCTTGTTTAAAAAGCCTTGACAGTGACATGAAAGCTCTGGCTTTTTCTGGTCACTAAAAAGTCTTATGTCCTTTGTAAACATGCTTCCTTTACTCTTGGTTGTTTACAAAGTAAGCATTTTAGTGGATACTGTTATTTTCTTGTGTTTTTATGTTTGATTTTGGACTCCTTAACATGAATTCTTTGTGATTTTTCTTTTGTGTCTTGGTTTTCAAGACAAATACTTTCAGATTATCATTTGTCAGTCAAATTAAAGACAAACTGTTCTCACAAAATGAGAATATTTTCTGCTTTTGAGACCGGCATATTCCTCGCATGCTGTTAATCGGAGAAACATGACCCTCAACGAAGGGATCAAAACTTGCTAATATTTTAGAGTTTAAGATCATTTAAAGGACAAACTTCATCCGACAGGTACAAAAAAGGGCTGTAGTTCACTCATTAAACCAATTCTTTGTGCAGACTATTGCCTAATGCAGTCAGACAAATCTTGTTGTGAAAATGTTGAACCTGATTACATTGCGTTCATGCATGAAAATGAGCATTAGTGTGTTTATTCTGATGGGGATTGCCTGTGTTTTCTTTCTTTCGCTGTTGTTGTTAGATGAATCTGTCACGTCGGACCTGCGGCGACTATTGCGCTCAATCTTGAGGGTCTCTGGTTTGTAAATGTGGACTACTTCATGGTCCACTCTTGAAATTAATGACATTTTGTCCAAACAAGTCAATAATAAGCCATTCAGGCTGAATGATTGTTTCCTTGACTGTACTGCATGTGTGTTTTTACAGCTGGGTGGCCGTTCCAGGATCTTATTGTGTGCTTTTCTTCATGCTTGCACAATACAATTCAACACAAAGCTGCCAGCAGCACCTGGAAGTGCAGGAATTATTCATAGAAACTTTTTCTGATGGAGATGTCCTGTTGCATGCAAGCTTCTTTCGTCTAAAAGTCTTTTATTTTCCTGATCTTCAGCTGAAATCAATTAGCCACAGCGGCACAGTTTGGACATTAATGCATGAAGTCGTTCCACCCATCATTCCAAACACACAAGCGCCCCACGTTCTTTGTTATGGTGGACGCCTTCCCTTTTTGTCGCTGTCAAATGTTTGTCAGAATTGCTGCTGTTTGTTATTCTCTGGGAAGTTACATCACAAAGCAGCCATCCTGCCTTCACGTGTGGGTGTCCATTCGGGCGTGCAAGCTGACATGTACTGCATGTTCTTCTCCCCGGCGTTCGATCAGACAACTGCAGCAGGCACATTTCAGGCACTCAAAAGTTGCACACTGGTCTCTACAGATAAGCTTGTCAATGACTTCTTTGGATTTTGTCACATTCTTCACCCTGGAGTTATTTGCTTTGTGGCCTCTGACAATGGTTAGCCTTGCTTTGTGAGCACTGTTGACTCGACTGCAGCTAGAGGTCAAAGACTGGTTCCTAAAAATACCAGGCCCTCGGCATCTCTGCGAAGCGTTGCGTCACAGGGAACTGTCTTATCAGAGCTTGCGTCAAAGCAACAGGCAGGCCAACGCTCCATCCAGCGCTTTTTCTCTGGATACACACAGGCCTGGATTTTCACAACCAGTCCAGCGTTTTTGTTATCTTACGCTGTTTCTTTTGTGTGTGTGTGTTAATGAAGCATTATCTAATGGATCTTTGAGCGCTAGCAACCCCCCCTCTCCCCCAGAAAATCATCAAAATTTAACTCTTATTTCAAGTAGGTTCATTTATTTGTAATGTTGTAAGTATGGTGCCTTCCAGATGTGTTCAGCCACACTCTCCTATTATACATAATAGCAAGATGTAGACACTGGTTTCCTTCTTTCTTTCTTTCTTTCAGACAATATTTGTAGATTGCACCACTAAAGGTGATTTTGTCGACTGATTCTCCCACCTGAGTAGGGCTGTGCAAAATGGCGTAAAAATCTCCCATTTATTCATATGGTATTCGATTTCCAATTGTAAGTTATTTTTCTCTCTTAAACATTTCTAAAACTCGAGTTTTATCTCAATCATCTCTTTTGTGAGTTGTATGATGGCTTATTAGGGCCAGGCTACAACATTTTTGATTAGTCATAATATTAGTAGAATATAGATGCAATTTTACTTTAATGACAAATTACTTTTATTTTAATGACAAAAATGTTTGGCTTATTAATTTTCTGCAATGTTTGGCGTTGAAGTTCTCCCATAATTACTACTTCATTCTCTTAATATTACGACTGTACTATTGTAATGTTATGACTTTATGTCATTAAAAAAAGTCATAGCCTGACCTTTATATATTTCTTCTTAGAGTTGACCTGAATTCAAGGTCCAAATAAGTAGAGGTTGTAAAACAAGATGGCGGCCTTGGACGTGCGACATCACTCCAAACTATGTAAACCCAAATTTGTATTTATTTTGTTTATTTATTTCAAACAGGTTGTTAAAAACAAAGAAAACAAGAAACCAGGGGAAGAGAAAATATGTGCAAAATAATTAATAGCAAAATAATTAGCTTACCTCTACACCAATGCACTACAAAGAGTGGAATGGTGTAAAAAATCCAGATTTTCCAAAAATGAAATCTTCAAAAACCAAAAATCTATTTATTTCTATACCTGAGTTATGGATTTCTGCAGCTCCTCCAGAGTTACTGCATGTGGGTGCTTGTCAGATATTAAAAGCTTGGGGTATTGTTTTTAAACTTCACCTGTCTGGTAGATTCCTTGGTGTTCACGTTGCTGTTTGGTTTGTTTAACAACACACAGGTGGATTCTATTCACTCATCAGGTCAAAAAAGGCAACTGGTTGCTCCTTATTTTGGGGCATCAGAGTAAAGAAGATCAAAAACAAATGCATACAGCCCTTCACAGATCTTTATCTGTAGTCATTTGCCTTCAATATCACAAAAAATCCACTGTAGTTTTGTAGTTGTAATTTCTAAAAAATGTGAAAAAGCAGCTGGTTTATGCAGCACAAACTGAACCAGACATTAAAAATTCCAGTAAATTTCGCCAAGAACTTGTGCATTTGTGTCCCAGCAAATCTCCCAGCGAACCCTCAGGAGCAGCTGTTCCAAGCTTCACAGCAGCCTCCGGTGCGGGAGTAACCTTGTGTGCTTTCTGCATCTATACGATAGAGTCGGATCTCAGCGGAGGAAGTGTCAGCCTGTGATGATCACCTGTGCAAAGCCGCCGCTGTAGAACACGGCCGTCTAACGGAGGAAGGAAGAGGCAGGCGAGGTGGTGCGTTGAGACACGAATCTGATATTCTCCCCACGCTCTCCTTCCACAGCCTCCTTGATAAATAATTTGTGTGTTTAACTTGGCCGCGGCATTTTAACGAGGATACCTGTCACACGTGTGCTTCGCTCACGGCTGGGATTGGGTGCAGACAGATGGGATTCCTTAAACCTGAAATACAGAAAAATACAGGCCACATAAAAAGAAGGGAATTGAGATTTACATCACAGCATAAACACGTTTAACATACTTTGTCGTTGCGTATTCGTTTTATTATTACAAAGGGACATTATTGTATGCAAACAGACACACATGCCACCATCAGCAGTGAGCCAATCTGCTCTGGGGAAGCAGTTGTTAGTTTAGCATCACTTCTGAGACTGACAGGGAATAAACAGCATTGCTAAGTGTCTCCGTCAGCGCTCGTGTCGAGTTGGTCCAGTGGCTGCCATGGAAACAGCTACGACTCAAGCAGCCGAGACCCAGTTTGTTCCCTGTTGACTGAAGTAAAATTTGAAAAGGAGGGGAAAAAAGAGGAGAGAGGAAAATTGCAAAAATCAGGTCAAAATTGATTTGTTGCGCTTAATTTTTACCTCTGCCCTGAAGCCGAAGCTTCAGGGCAGAGGTTGAAGCGAGCTGTGGAGATGTGGTGCTGTTCGGTTGTTTGGATGGATTTCTGCTCTGTTTTCCTCCCTCCCCGCGGTCCAAATGAGCCAGTCCATAATTAAACATGGCGATGACGGGGAAGAGGTCACATGAGAGGAGGTGGGGGGGTTTCGCAGGACGATGTTTGTCAGTTGTCTGTTTCAGAGGAGCTTATCTGTGGCCGGCTTGCTGTGACAGGGCAGCTTTGTGTCCTTGCTGCTGTGGAAACATGTGCTTTGGGACTCAAAGTAACACAAATCTTCAGGAATAAATGCTTATTTCGACTCTGTAGGCCTGTTAGTAGAGCTAGGTTTTTTTCTTGTCACAAATAATATCTGTGAATGATGCCATAGAGTTGAAATTACAAGTAAATGTAGTAGAGTAATGCTGGTTGTGTAAATGAATCATTTATTAAACATTGTATGTTCAAAATAATAGCAGTCATTAAGGTAATTTATGCTGTGAATAAACATGTATTTATTTACATGGTTATGGTGGTTTCCTTTCTGAAAATATTAGCATGATTCATACCAGAAATTGTTAGTAAGAAAAAATTACTTTGATTAAAAAGTTGATGGGAGAGTAGAAAATACATAACTCAAAATGAATCAATCAAATTTTACTTATATAACCTCTACATCTGTGTTTACTACACCTATGCTTTCCATTAGTTAGGGAATAAAATTGAAGAAAGAAACTAAAATGAAATGAAACAGCAACCTTAGCAAAAATCAGCGAATATAATCTCATTTGCTCAAAAATGGAAGCCAAAAGAAAAAATATATAATTCCAACAGAGAGATTAGTCAAAAATACTAAAGATTCAGCCAATAATCAGCTTCAGGTTGGTCAAAAGTTGATATTTACTTTGGAGAACTGAGCCAGATAGAAGAAGTCAAATCCCTGTAAATCATTACTTGGAAAAAAAGAAGCTGAACTTTTCAAATAGTAGTTATGTTATTAATTCTGTTTACAACTTTTCTAATTATTTTTATCCACACAAATGAATGAATGTAATCAAAAAGCTTGTTTTCTACCTTGCAACTAGAAACACTAAGCAACAAAAAAAGGCTATTATGCTCATAAATAGCATGTTTGCTAATGCTAGCAAAAACCCAGAAATATTAGCATTTATTTGCTATTGGTAGCTAGTATTAATTTTATCATCATAGCCAATAGCATTTTGCTTTAAGGATAGAATCTGATGCTAGCTAGCTTCAAATAACCTCCAAATGTTTCCATCTATAGTTAGTTTCTACTAGCATATTAGCTAATGCTAGCTTTTCAGAGCTAACATTAGATTTAAAATTCAAACCAGGTTAAACTCGCCTTAAACTATTTTGCATAAACTTTTTCTAGAGATGTATTTTTAATATACAGCATCCACTTATTTTGCATATAGATGCATTTATAAGTAAATGTTTGTTTTTTGTAGTTGGTTTTGTATCTTTCCAACTCCTTTACATTTATTTGACAGTATTTGGGGAGGCTTTTTGTTGTCCCGGCTGTCCCTCAATGTGTTGTCTGTTCACCATATGTGAAACTGGGAAGCATTGTGGGAGCTCCATGTGTCTCAGAGAAAAAGAAAAGACTTCAAGAAGGTTTGTAGTTAAATGCAAATTTATGTCTGATTTGCATAATAACAATAAAAAAAAACACACATTTTGGCAACTCCAACACCAGAAAGCCTCAATAGTCACACTCTCTCCACAGAAGTCACACTCGCCCACTTGCAGAAAGAAAAGTGTGGCGTGTAGTTTTTCAGTGTTAGGACCCCCAGCTTGTCCCCGATCCATGCTTATAAAAACCTGACTGAGAATGATGACCTTTAGCAGTATCAGGTTTAACTGTCTTTACATTACAAGGGAATTGATCGTGACTCAGCTGAGCATCAATTATGAAATGTGTGGTAGGGCCTCGTGTTTCTAGAGGATGCCTCAGAAATCTACAAGTTGGTAAACCTCTATTGCCAAAAATCAAAATAAAAAATCACCAAGCAGAGGTATTGAGACAGAACTTGTGTTGTAATGTTTGTACATTCTGATAGAAGAAACAGGAACATTTTCACTCCTCAAGGATGATTTATTGAGTCTATCGCGTGTTTGAAAACATGTTTTTCTAACAATATAAGTGATGTAAAAAATTTTAAAAGCAGGAATGAATCTTTGAAGATGTAGCCCAGCCACTTCCTTTGTTTTACCCTATATTTCTTGATTAAATACACAAAATAGTCACAATTGTCCGTATAAATTGCTTGTACATTATTAATACTTATAGATTCAAAAGTAAACTACAATAAACAAATGACTGAATTTGTTTATCATTTGCTGGAACAAGTAGAGTTGGTGTCAAACTAAGATTCCCTTTAAATCCCCCGCAGTTTAGTTTAGACCGTTTTCTGAGACAAAAGTTTCCAGAAGCTTAACCTGTTGCTCAATAATGTTGACAATAATGAGAATAATGTTTATTGTTTATGTTTAAAAGTGTCCTTCACAATCAAGTGAAAGAGCTTCGATTTTTATTTGTTTAACAGATTTATTAAAACAATCTTGTAATTTTTCTTGTTTACATTTTTTGAATCTTACTTATTCTTTGTTGGTGTTTGTTTTCCCTGTCAAACTGATGCAAAACTGGCACTAATGGTAGCTCCATTTTTTATCACCAAAATCTATAAAATTGGTGCTAATTCAGCACTTAGTTTTTTCTGGAGGCTGGCTAAAGACACCAATAATCAGTAAAAATGTTAAATATTCTCTGACTCTTTCACTCTCAATAATTCAGAATAGCATCAACAAAATCACAAAGCTCCAACTTTAATAAAAAATCAGGTTAGCATCAACATAAAAAGGTTTATTGGCCTCTGTTGTTTGGTTTAATATTGCTCATTATATTGTTAATATAGATTAATGCACTAAACAGATCTATTCTTGCAATCCCTACTTTCATTTATCTCTGTAATTTCATTTTTGACTTTTTAACATATCTGCTTAAAATAGTGAGAACAACCAGCCAGGTTTCGAAGGTGTGTTCACAACCATCGACTGTTGTATAAATCAAGATTAATGAATTAATCTGGTGATGCTATCGCACTTACTCACAGGGATTAAGGATCAAATACTGTGATGTTGTCATCCTGATCAGTGATCCTCCACAGGAAATTAAATTAAACATAGGGAGGAACAACATTTTACTGGAAGAGATATTTTCACTGACGTAATGATGTGACAGATCTTTGACTGCGGGAAACAAAATTTTTGTTCCTGAAGAAACTAAGAACCAGTCTCTTTCACCAGGCCTGATTTTCTTTGGAAGCTCTTTGGTGGTCTGTAACTCCGACTAAATTTGCTGTAACACTTTCAATTTCATGTGTTTAAGGGTAAAAGTATGGCAGTAACTCCAGATTGTTTGAGGAAACGATCAATGTTGTCCCCTCTGACTCGCCATACAAATGTCATGGTAATGTTATGCATGGTATGTACAGTATGTGCTCTCTGTAATATTTCTGGAAAGTATTTGCCATTAAAAAAGTTACTAAATATGGTTTTAAATGTATTGCTGCCATTAAGCAACATTTACAGAACTTAAGCCATAGATCAGAGCTCTGACAGAGGTGCGTTCGATTTGTTAACCAAGGACGTTTGTGAACTTTGTGAGCTATTTATGGCTTATTTTAACTCTCTCAAAGTGAACTCTGCTTGAAAAGACTTCTGGCCATTTCAGAAAGAAACAAAGTTAATTTAATGTGAACATCTTGTTCTCTGGATGTTAATCTACTGACTCCACAAACCTTCAAACGAAAACCACTTTCTGTTTGTGTGTTTTTTTCAGAATTTTGTATTATTTCCTTTAAAAAGTTTAGTTGGTGAATATTATGTTTTAAAATTTGTAGTATTCAAATGATAAATGTTTAATCAGTAAAGTAAATTTGAAGAAAATAATGTTAATTCATATGATATGGATTTGCTAGGCTGTATACGTCAGATGACATAATGTTAATTTCGGTCTTCAGAAACTTGAGACTTAACCTGAAATTTCCCCTGAAAAATCTAAATTTTTACTTGAACTGACCTGAAGATGTCTCTATTCCAAATCCTGTCCTTCGGGTCCACAGTCCTGACAGTTTTATCATTTTCCTGCCCTTCTGATTTAGATGCTTAAATTCCTCAAGTGCATTTCATCAGCTTCTGCAGAAGAGTGTTAAGTGTTGTTTAATCCTCCTGCTGTCTGAAGAGACAGGGCCCTGTGCGCGGTCCAGCAGGGTCGCACTGACCCTGTGTTTGATTTAATGAAGTTTTTTTTGTGTGGTTTCGAGAACTGACGGTCTGATGGGACAACCCTCCCCTGACTCGCCATACAAATGTCATGGTAATGTTATGCATGGTATGTATGACTGTGGCATCTGCCGCGTTCTTCCTGAGCGTTGGTTTTAAGCTAACATCATGTGAAAGAAAATCATTGCATCAATTAATATAAAAAAAACACACAAAAAAACACAAGTGTGTTTTCAGCATTTTTCATGAGTCTGGCTCCTCGGCTTGTCGGCCATGATGGTCCAAATCTGAAGAGTTTCCACTTTGATTTTAAACATCCCGAACCCGAGATGTTTTTGTACCCGAGCTTCAGGTTCAATATGAACCCAAAGTTGCTACTTTGGGTTCTTCATAATAATAAAAAAGACTTCTTCCATTTCCACTGATAAACAACTGGACAGTAGCGCCCCTCCCCCCCAAAAATCACCCCACTTCAACATTTATTGACAAAACAAGTTATTTAAGTTTTATGTTAGAGAAATAAGTTCCTGGAAAGATTTGTGGAAGTGTTTCATTTAATGATATTCATGCAATATGAATATTTTAATATTTTAACACAAATCAGTTTTGGTGAATTAGAAAATTATCTAAAACTTGCAGATTAACGTCTACTGATGTCTGGAGTTGGATACCACCACCATACAATGCATTAGAAGATATTGCTGCACCACTATAATATAAACGTGAGTGAATGTTTTTTTGAAATGATCAACTGCAGCGTGTTTTGACCGACAAGAGACTCTCGCTTTCTGATTCATCACGTCTGCTGAGGCCTGGATGTTGAAGCTTTTGCTTTGTACAGTCAAACACAGACACATTATGTTGTTTGTTTTTAAAAGAAACAGGAAGACCAGCACTTTTACGGTATGACTGTAGTTAAAAATGTGAGGTAGGAATAAGAGGTAGAATCAAGCAGAAGAAACCAGAACGGTTCTCTCTCTGTTTAAATGACACTCCTTCATGTCCTTCACAATGTTGACAGAATCTGGAGACTAAGAACAAGCCAAAGACTAAGAATAGCTCCTGTCACTGAAATTTATTCTGTCTTGGAAACATCCTGGAAACTAGTTTCCTGAGAAACCTTCCTCTGCGGTTCATGACAGATTGGCTCCACAGGTGGTTCGTCTCCGAAATATTTTTTCTTTTCTGCTACTTTGATGGTGCTTTATGCACCGTGAAACACAAACGTCTGCCTGTGCGGCATCGGGGTCAGCTGACGCTCCGTTCCAGACGGACGGTGCGAAAACCGCCTGGCAGAGTTAGAGGAGCAGGAAAAGAAGGAGGGGTTTGACTTTTTATCTGTGCTCTGGGTTCTGGTCATTTTAGATAAGGGCAGTGCAGGCTGTGTGTAGACATGACGCTCAGTCTGAATACACAAACCCAGCAACTGCCTGGCACCAAACACACACATATTCCCTGTGAGAAAGGCTGAAAGTGACAGTGAGCTCATAGGGAAAAAATGAACAAAGTGAAAGAGTATAGAAATAATTACATACACTCTGAAGTGAAGATCTGTCTTGTAAAAGAGATTTTTTTTTATCTCAAACCTGCTTTAACAAAGGTTATTATTGTATAAAGGCCAATATACAGGAGTGACTCTTAAAAGACGTTTGAAAGAATTGACTCGTCTCAAATGTTTTTCAGTGTAGTTATAATCCATTTTGAAATAATGATAGTAATACTTTTATACCTTGCTTTCAGTCTAAACACAACAATACAAACCACTGACAAAGCTGAACATGAACAACACTAAAATCTCCATGACAAAAATGCTTTTCAGTTTTTGACAGACAAATTGCTGCATTTTCAATAATTTCAGTGAGTTTATATAAGCTGGATGAACTTTGAACTATAGCTGTTAAGATCATTTTAATATTCAAAATAACATGAATAAGTGTGTTTTTATGTGTTTGGTATAAAAATCACTCTTCAGAACGAAGCAAGTAAACTGATTTAACCCTCAGTGTGTTTGTTGCAAGCAGCTAGCTGCGCTGGTTGCAGGTTGATGATGATCTGCTGAATAGATCGATTCAATAAACACATATTAACAAGCAAAATGGTTCAAAATTGTCCATTAAATTCATACTTTCAAAGAGAAGAAACAGGAAAATACAGGGATTTGTTCATTGCAGTTTAGCATCTTATGTTGATAAAACAGAAATAGGCACATAGGAAGTCAAAACAAAACAAACCAATCTGACTGTTTTGGTGTCAATTGCCTCCATTTCTCCACCTCCCTCGTTCAGCTGGTCGCTCCTCTCGCTGCATCTTCGCTGAACCTGAGGAGGGGATTCTGGTTCTTTGGAGGGAGACTGAGGAATGTGGGTGAGAGTTGCTAAGTGAAAGCTGGACTGGCATCTCTGATAATTCACAGCCTCCGTGGGTGTTAGTTTGAGGCCAACACCAAGCAGAACCTTTCACAAGGCAGAGAAAGAAGCTCTGGCAAACAAACGAAGCCGGAGCGACGCTTTAGTAGCATCAGCATATTAGAGTCATCGTCGTGTCGATGTCTGTCAGGCCTAAGATGCCTTAGGCGTGGTTTATTGGCATGGTTAGGTTTATTTATTAGCAAGCAGGCATCCTTTGAATGTACTAAATTAGGCCTTAAAGATATTGTTTATCCATCATTCCTGGGCAATGTGAAGGTGCAAATAAGGTCCTCTAAGGATTTTCCATATTTTGGGCTGTGCAGGGTAAAAAAATCAATCAGATGAAGTAAAAATAAAAATCAGACATTATGAAGCAGACATTTAATGTCATTACATTAGTAAGATTAGAAAATGGCTTGCTTGTGTTGATTTAGAGATTTTACAGAGTTTAGTCAATCAGAACTTGGGTAAGGCAATAACAACAAGAGAGAAAACCTGAAGGATTTTCCAGTTGTTTTATGGTCAAATACTAAAGAGAAATATCCATTAAAAAGATGTTGTTTCTGTTATGGTACAAACTAGAAATGCAAAGAAACAGTTTAGTAACTCAGCTATTGCAGTCATAACAGACATTTTGGATTTTGGGTTTAGTGAAAAAACGTCAGACTTCGAGAGACCATCCTTTTTTTCCCATCTTTTCTTTAATTACATTTTTCCGATAAAGCACAAGAAATGGAAACATTTCACTGGAAAGGCAAACAATCTTACCAAGTATTTTAGGTCTAGTTGTGCAAATATCTTGGCGCACTTGAAGTAAAGCACAACTAACTTTTGTCAAGTAGCTTTTGAGCAAGATATAGGAACTTTTTAAGCAAATAAGTCATTGATATTGATTTTAAAAACTAGTGCTAGCTCCACTGGCAGATTATTTAATTTGTAACATTTCCCAAGTTATAAATGAAATAATCTGCCACTTTTTAAATCAATATTAAGGCATTGTTTACTTAGAACAATCTTGCTCAAAAGTTATTCATAAGATAGTTTTGTTTTATTTGAAGTGTATTACGGTGTTTTCACTAGCAATAGACCTAAAATGCTTGGTAAGATTTTGTGTTTTTGCAGTGTTGACAGCCACTGATGTGTTTTCTTTCCTCAGGCAGAATAAGTAACTAAACTAACAGTTTGAAAATCTCTGCACAGTTTCCTGAACTAAGGTAACAGTTTTTTTTGACCTCTTTTTCTCCTTCTGACACGTGTTGGGCTGCATATGACTGAGAGGTGGTGAGGTGAAAGGAGGGGACATGTGACCTTCTGCTGCGCTTTGTTAACGCGGTTAAACAATTATTGGTTTGAGATTGCATAATTTTAGATGAAAATTGAGATGAAACTGGGTCAAGATTACCATTAATCATTCACATCCTGCTTTTGGGCAGCAGACTTTAAAGTACTTTAAAGTTATTGGGTTTTCAGGGAAATACCTGGCATTAGTATCGGATTGGAAATCTAACATAACCCTGTATATTTCTTAAACGCTGCGACATAAAGGCAAACCACAAAAAACAGAAACACTAAGGCAGAAACCACTCAATAGTTGTGATGGTAGCATCAGTCATGGAAAATAGCGGTGGGTTTGTCATTCCTTCCGTGACTGTGACCCATTCGTGATGTGAAAATATTGATTATAGTTGCAGTAAATAATGGGATTCTGATGCAGCACATTAGGGTTCTTTGTCTCCTTAGAAAGAGCTAAGCATTTAATTTGTCCCAGCTCTCCCACTCACTCCCCTGGTCTGAAAAGGGGCCGATGGCCTTAAAAGTCCATGTTTATAGAGTCACTGTCAGGATTGTGAACGGGCTGATGAAATACATGAGCGCTGTGTTAAATTAATCACAAATGGGGGAGAAAAATTTTAAATATATTACTGGAATATTCCATTAGCTCTCTGTCATTTTCACCTGCTTGCACTGCTCAGATATTTTCGCTTCACCAGCACAGATTTAGGAGTAGAAGGCGATGAAAGTATCAAGTTACTGAAAAGAAAAGAAAAGAAAAGAAAGGAAAACATGTACAATTCACAAATGAAGTAAGTATTTTTTCTAATTCTGAGTTTGAGTTGTATTTTCATCATGTTGGCTGTTTTGCTGTGGGAACTGTAAAAGTAGGAGCTATTATTTGAATTCACAAGGGTACTGGTCTCCAGAGTGACTCTTGTTATGCCTTGCTATGAAGCTGGAGTTAAAATTCATAGCTTCTTTGGTGCTTCATGTATCAGTTTATCATTGATCAAAGTCAAAACGACAGTGATCATTTTAATAATACTGTGGGAAATTAGACTCAAAAGCTTTATTTTTGTTCATAATTGCCATAATTGATAAACCTGGCGATCCGTTTCTGATGTTAAGCTCAAGTTATGAAGACAATAATCCAAAGCGCACTACCGAGTCCACTGCCATTTTAGAGTGGCCTAGTCAAAGTTCAAAATAGAATGTGAGAGATCTTATACAAGCTGCTCATGCTCAAATACCCATAAAATATGTCACTTGATCACAAAGGATTAGGTTTATTTGAATAACTTTTTTTTCTGTGAATAAATGGTAGAATTTAAAAACTGTTTTTTATATTTACTCATGTTGCCTATATCTGATAGTAAAATCTGCTGGGTGATCTGAAATACATGTGACAAAACACAAAAATTAGGAAAATAATGTATTTTCGTCACTATAAATAAAAAAAAGTGTCATAAAGAGGAAAAAAAAACGTATATAAGTTACCGGATCAGCCAAATTATATAAAAATTGTGACTTATAATCTGGAAAATACAGTACGTTTGCATGACTGTTCCATGAAAGATGATTTAAGAAGCCAAAACTTGTAGCAAAAAACACTCAAATGCTATTTGGCAGGTACGAGAGTTAAAAAAAAGCAACTTTTATTAATGTAAACTGGATTAAAAACAATCCAAGAAAAAGTCCTGGAAAAAATGAGACATGAGGTGTATAATCACAAACAATAACAATATTTAAAAAACAGTTTTAAATGCTTAGGAGAAATAAATATATACGAATTACACATGAGAAACACATGAAAAATAAGAGACCACCACACACACACACCCACACCCCCACACACACACACTCATGCTGTGTTTGTTGGTTTGGTTGTGCCGTGCAACATCTTTATAGTTCTGGTTATGAAAAGAGCTGATTATTGATTCTGCAATGCATCCATACGGCCATGTAGATCGCTTATTGATTAAGCCGGCATATCCTCTCTAAGCTGGCAGAGGCTTTTTGTGACAAAATGCACTTTAATCTACACTGCAGAGTAGCCAGTATTACTGCTGCTTCTCCTGTCCTGTGGAGTCCGCAGCATCTCTTACATAAGGCCATTTTGATATCCAGGGATTAGGGCCTCTCCACAGACCAGCCGGTTGGCCGCTTCCTCCCGGGTCAAACCTGGCCGAAACGACAACTGCTTTTATTACAGAAAAAAAAAAAAAAAAAAAAATTGATACACGATTTGTTCTCATGCTCACAAAGTGATCTTGATGTAGATAACATATAGCACAGAGGAGGGATTTTAATGGTGGACAGGAGTCAAGATTAATGAGTGTGTTGTTGAACTGAGCAGGTGTGCTCTGTGCAGGTAGCAGGTAAACGCTGCTGAAGAGGTGGAGTGCTGCTGCATAAACACAGGACATGACTGTGTGCTTTGTAAACCCACTCGTCCATGCCCTCTTAAGAAAAGCAAGCAATTACTCTGAGGCTCGTGCGCAGGGTGTGACTCCAACGTCGTGGGAATCCATGCTGATGTATGCTTACTGTCGCTGCAGAAATTTGCATATGGAAATAATAAAAAACCCTTTCTGCACACAGAGGCCTCCTCTCGACTGTCCACGATACCCACGTCCACCTGGAAGCAGGCGCGGTGCTGCAGGTTTCATTTTAGCGCCACGGCTGGTTTTGCTTGAACAGTAAGAGTAAAGTAAACAGTGCTGAGCGCTCTGAGCCATCTGCCTAATGTTGCAGTGGCCCATATCTGCCCCGCTCCCCTCTTACTCACACTCTTCCTACCCCTGTCATCCTTACATTGTGTTTTTCCTTCCTCTACCCGCTTCTCTTGGTACCTCTTATTTCCTTTTCCTTCCTCCGACAGCTGTCGTTCTTCAGTTTTATCTGACTTGTCCATTATGCTGCAGTTCCTTTTTTATAATCCACTTTTTGTTTACTTTCTTTGTAAACTTGTTAATGCATTACCCATCTGTTTCTATTTTTGTTTCTGTTCTACACTGACTATTCTCAGAAGTTTCTAGGAACCTCAGCGCAATAAACCCCTACTGTTTACATCCAGGCTCCTTTAAGCATTTGTTATTTGACTTGATACCTTTATCTCTTTTGCTTTTACCTTTGTTCTTAATGTCTGTGGAAGATAATAAAACAGAACAGCAGAATATTCACAGCTTAAAGATTTCCAAAGGGAATTTAATAACCTGAAGCAAATATAACTTTAAAATCCATATTTAGTCATGCAAAACATTCCTTTAAAATTAAAAAGAGTAATATGATCTAATCGGTTGTGTGAAAAAATTTTCAGGAACAGATGAAACATGTTTTATTCCACAACAGATAATGGCTTCCTTATTTGATGTGAGCTGGTTGAGTTACCTTTTCTCATGTTTATGTAAAGTTTAGTTATGAAGCTGAACTCTATGAGGTTTTATGAATAAGATATTACACAAATACTGTGTTTGTAAAGTGCCTTGCAAGAGTGTTTGCATAATTTAAACTTTTTTATATTTTGTCATATTACAACCAAAAACCTTGACGTATTTCATTGGGATTTGATGTGGAGTCACAGGTTTGCAACCACAAGTGGTTCTTTGGACCATCCACTGTTGTTGTTAATGACTCTTAATATCTTGTAAAATGTTAATGATAATAACACTAAAAAGGTCAAATTAACTAACGTTTTTGAAAATGGATCTTGTAATAATTGCAGGTTTTTGCAGTTTTATAGCTTTTGCACTGAAATTTCACAACAGAATGATCCTAAAAGTATCAATAATATCTTCTAGAACAATTTATTTTAACCGCTTGTGATTTTTCTTTTTCACATAATTTTCCATAAATATCGATATTCAGTACAAAAGGAAAATGTATGCACCTCTTTTTGCAAAAATGTTTACGTTTTCCTCTGTTTTAAAGCTTAAAAATAGAAATGAAACAGCGGTTCTTTACAAATGATGATGAAATTATTTATCTATCTTAGTAGCTATTTATTGAAGTTATATGTTGAATCTAAAATGAGTTAAATCCAACGTTTTGAACTGCTGAACAGTGGTATTTTTTCCCAGCCTTTCTTAATTCCTCTGGTCTGGATGACTGGATGTTGATGGAACAGGCTGTGCTGCAGGTCAAAACAAGAACTTGAAATATTTCTGATCAGCTATGTCTTTTGTGATGTCATCAGAGACACACAAGGGAGGATAGATTTTATGTTTATTGAATAACATTTTACAGCAAAAATAACAACAACAAATAGAAAAGTCTGACCATGACGTTCTCCTCAAGCCATTTACAGAAAGTCTTAATAGTAACTTTAAAGTTTAAGTTTTAGCGTTATGGAGTAATATATAAGAATGTGAACTGTCTTTGTAGTGTCAGCTAGCTGTTTTATATGCACAACATTGTGTTGTCTAGGTTTATACAGTACAGACCAAAAGTTTGGACACACCTTCTAATTCAATGGGTTTTCTTTATTTTCATGACTGTTTATAAGGCAAGAAATCCCACTTATTAACCTGACAGGGCACACCTATGAAGTGAAAACCATTTCAGGTGACTACCTCTTGAAGCTCATCAAGAAAATGCAGAGTGTGTGCAAAGTAGTAATCACAGCAAAAGGTTGCTACTTTGAAGAAACTAGAATATAAGGGGTATTTTCAGTTGTTTTACACTTTTTTGTTCAGTGCATATTTCCACATGTGTTATTCATAGTTTTGATGCCTTCAGTGTGAATCTACAATGTCAATAGTCATGAAAATAAAGGAAACTCATTGAATTAAAAGGTGTGTCCAAACTTTTGGTCTGTACTGTATGTCGTATCTTACCTTTACAGCTGCTGTTGTCTCCACTATAAAGTATCTCTACCTTTGCGTATTCCCCTTTTCAACCAGTAGATGGCACTGTGACACATTTAGCTTACAGGAGCTGCTAGAAGAAGCAGAAGGACAAAGTAAAAATTAGTGTTAAACATCAGAGCACCTGGTGGTTGTAAGCCTCATCTTTGCTCCTGTTAGAGTTTAATTCAGGTCATATTCCTCTTCTGGAGTCTCAGCCTCTCTGCGTGTCCACATGTGGCCTCCGCAGTGACGAGCGTCACGTACAGCGTGGAAACAGGAACTCATCTTTTAAAGGAAGTGACTCTATGTGGGGTCGGCAGCTATTCCCAAGATGCAGACTGAAAGTTTTTATCGTACTCTGGAGGTTATCATAGTGTCTCATAAAAAAATGCAGGCGCTTCTGAACAGACTGCAGCATGGAGGCTTCGTATGAGTATGAACAGAAACAGGCCCAGTTTCACCGAGAGATTTAGACATAAACCCAAGAAAGATGTAAAGGATGTTGTGAATATTCCCTCATGTTATCTGACAGAAAATTTAAAGGTATGTAGTTCACATTCTGTGTGTTTGAATAAAAAAATTACTCAAATATTTTTTATGTGAAAGATTTTACAGTTATAGAAATCTATTATTACAAAACAATTATCAATAATGTAATTTGTTGGAATTAAATGTAATTGAACAGTAAATTATGGAGAGTAGAAGGAAAATTATTCATTAACTCTGTCAGTAACCCCTGAATAAAACTCTTTAGTCGCCTTCAAAAGTAATGGAATCTGTTAAGGGGAGAAAAAATTAAGAGTAGTCTTTATGGAAGAGTGGCAGGAAGAAGAAGAAGTCATTTTTAATTACAACAATTCAGGCACGGAATAAAGCAAACATAAGAGAAGAAAATACAAAATTGAGATCTTTGCTCTATGTAGAAACATCTATAAAAGGATAAAAAACAACAATCTATCACTGAACATAGAAATACATGGTGGAGTTGGTATCATGCTGTGGGAGCTTGTTCTTCAGGTGGAACAGGGAGGCTTAATTAGAAGATGGATGGAGCTAACTAAATGGAAACCTGGGAGAAAAGTAGTTAGATGCTACAGAGACATGAGAAAAGAGTTTGAGGAGAACATCTAGTCCAGCAGTGTCAAACTCATCTTTGTTTTGGGCCAAATCAAGATCATGAATGCTCTTAAAGGGCTGGTTGTGCCAGAATGTGTTAATAAGAAATTCTGTTCACAAACTGTTAATTTATCAATGAATTCTTAAAATTAAATAATACTGTTGAACATCTTTTCAGTCCCTCCAGGATTTCGTGATACTTCTTGTAATTTTTGGCAATAAAAATCTTAAGTGTTTTTGGTACTAAAACACTTAGATATTTGCCATATTTGCGTTTATTTATGACGGTAATGCAACTTTTTATGACTGTATAGATCATGGACTACAAACTGACATCAGTTAAGGCTGAGGCAGCTGTTCAGTACAATTAAGAAAGTTTCTGACAATTTCCATGATAATTCTCAAGAAACTGGAGGGACTGACTGATGCAATTTGGCAATAAACAGATAAAAACTGGATTGATTTGATTGAAAACCTAATAGTTAAGCAAAATTTGTGTTTAGTCTATAATAGAGGGCAACATAAAAAGCTTTGGCGGGCTGGATTTTGCCCACGGTCCTTGAGTTTGACACGTGATCTAATCTAAACACACAGTGAAAGTTGAAAGGGAATAATCTGTATTTTATGAGTCTGATCTACATCGTGGATGTCCATTTAGTTTACATCACAGATAATTCTCCAAAGTGTTCTGGTTTAGATGTTAATAAAGCAATTGAGAAATTGATTTTTGTACGGCTGAATTTGTACTGTTTTAGTCTTCTGCATTACTCATTTGCGTGTGTGTGCACAGAAATCCGGATAACCTGGTTCAGACACCATTTGCAGGCAGACTTCCAGGGATTGTATTTCAGTGAAACCATCCTGGCCAAATAAAGAACTGAATTATAAAATGGGGAAACAAACTAATCAAATGCTGTCTGTTTTTTTAATTTATTTTTGATGAAAGCCGATCAGACAAAAACAATCTGCAGTAAATGTGCATACCTTTCAATAAAAAAAACATCCTTATGTGAGCACAAACATTGTTTTTGGCAACAAGCACGTGTGAGATTTAGCTTTCAAGCTGATACAAGGAGTGTGAGAAGTGGCACTTATGACTGTATTTGGCATCTCACTGAAAAAAAAACCATATTTGACACCTCTTCTAAGTATTTTAATCTTCTCAACCTCCCACCAGTTTTACTGTTGTGTATTTTTTTTGCAATTTTAGTCCTGAACTGCAATCAACTTTGATGTAATTTAATGTTTAATAGGCGCAGCAAATGGAGAAGCGTAAATACTTTTTCAAGTGATATATTTGTTTAATAAGAAGGATAAATGTCATGATGATCAGACAAACTAAAGGGCACCATAATTAGTTAACCCATTTTAACAGTTATTGCAGGCTGCACAGGCTGACAGATGTGTCTGATTACATTTGATCAAATCATAATCGGATCTTACAGGATGTGACTTCCTGCGCAGACTGAAGACAGCTTTAAAGCATCTCTCTTTGCATGGTTTGGTTCTGCAGAGCTTCTGCTAATAATCCAAAAACAGTTGGACAGTTTTAGGGAGAAAGATGAAATAAATACAGGAAATGTATCATCTATGAAATAACTTGAAACCTGTTAATAATAAACTCAGTAAAGCAGAGCGTATCAAACCTTATGAGATCATGTTCTAATATAAAATGAGAATCAGTAAAATCCTATCTCCACTGCTAATTTGAAGCTTGTTTCAAAGGCAATATTACAAATATTTAAACTATATGTTCCTGGAAACAATAAATAACTCGTAAATAAATTTTCTGCTCTCTCCAGGTGAGCGCCAATGTCCTCATCTTCCTGTGCACCAACATCATCGGCATCTGCACCCACTACCCGGCTGAGGTTTCCCAGAGACAAGCGTTTCAGGAGACCAGAGGCTACATCCAGGCCAGGCTCCACCTGCAAAGGGAGAATCAGCAGCAGGTACTACTCCAAGGAGACGCAGTCTTTCTCAGCACATTATCAGTTCGAACAGAGTAAGATTTCAAATTCAGATCAAAATAGCAAATGTGACAACAAGTCTATGAGACTTGTTCCTCGCAGCATTTTTAGATATTTACAGACTCCCAAAGTGTGCAATCTAAGCTTTTAAATGATGTCAAATGCATAAAAATTAGAACGTTTCAGACGAATTGTCTCCAAACCCAATCAGCTGTCTGGAGGTGTTAAAGGTGACCTATGCTTCCTTGAACAGGTTTGGACAGAGCTATGGGCGATACAGAACATGTTCATTACATGTTTTGCTCAGAATCATCCTTAGATAATGAGGTTTTCTTGTCTCTTTAAATCCAAATAAACTGCTGCTGGTCATGCCCCTAACTCAACGTTTACACTCACAAAATGGCTGCAAACAGATGAACAATTGTACAACCATAAAGCTTTGAAAAGCATAAGTCAAGCCTCCTGCACAACCAACGAGCAAGTAGAAAATTGGTTCTGGATGGTAAGTCAACAACAAAACATGTTGTTTCCAGGATCCGTTGAACAGAGCGTACAACGGTGAAACCATTTGACCAAACCGGCTGGGACTCCACTTGGGTTGCTAGGTAACGGCGCGGGGCCTGTAGAATGTGACTCAACAATCAGGAGGTTTTTGAAATGGGTCATTTTTCAGAAACCAAAAAACATTAACTTACTGCCAGAAACTCCTGGGTGATTTTTTAAGCGCTTGGAATGCTTTTAGATGCATTTGAGACCCAAAAGGAAGCACAAAAACTTGAAGAATGTGAGTTTTGCATAATGGGTTTCCTTGAACAAAGGCTGTTTTTTTTTTTACTTTACTTTACAATAAACCCATCCCCACACATTGATTGTCAACTAACAACAGGACTTATGACTCTTTGAAGAGAACCAAATCTTCAGAAGCCATTCATTTTTAGGAGTTGTTCAAAAGATCAATTTTTGAAAAATAAAATTTTTCTAAGAAGAAGCCATTTTTTAATCTAATATAGTTTTTATGAGTGACATTCACAAAAAAGTAGAACTACTGTATATATTTTGAGTAAAATTCAAACTCTGAACCAAATACAAATCTCTGAAGAAAAAAAACTATAAGCTACTAAAAAATAAAGCTCTTTTAAGTTCAAATATGAACAAAGCTGCTAGTTTGTACAAAAACTTAGCAAAGTTTGTTGTTTTATTTTGTTCATGAAAAATAAAAATGGAGCAACAAAGCATATCTTTTTGTTCTAAAATTTCATGTTATGGTAAACAAACCCTGAATGTCTAAGCCAACGCTAAATAACAACTTCTTATACTTTATCCTGAATCTGAATCCAGTTTACTTTATATACATTAACATCCTGTGATCCTTTCTGTAAATTGCAGTAATTTTTACCTACAAATAGCCAAATTAAATTCTTTAACTTCTAATGGATCTTTGTGATAGATTAGAATCACGTTTTAATCTGAAGACATTCAGAAGCATGCCTTAACATTCTGCGTTCAGACAGTGATGTTGTGAGTGACACAATCTGCATTTTCTATATTTTTGTGTGTGTGTGTGTGTTTTCCAGGAACGTCTGTTGCTTTCAGTGTTGCCAAGGCACGTTGCCATGGAGATGAAGGCTGACATCAATGCCAAGAAGGAAGACATGATGTTTCATAAGATCTACATCCAGAAACACGACAATGTCAGGTGGGAAAGCCGGGTTTATTTTTTTCTGAAAAGTATTCATTTATACCAGCTTGGCAGGAACAGTTTCTGACTGGCGCGGTAAAAAATAAAAATTGCTGTAAGATTTGTTTCCCTCTTCCAAAAAAAAAAAAAAAAAAATTCTCCAAATTTTCGCCGAGGCTGTCGCTTGTCAACGCGCACAGATTCACACACACATGTGCGGGCGCGCTCGCAGCGTCAGAGGAGGGTAGAGTGGTTTGGCAGAGTGGAGGCTAATTAACACTAGAGAGGGAATACTTAATCACCCGCAGCCAAGATAAGATAATCCCCAAAGATGGAGAGCTTCGGCACACATTCAATTACAGCCCTGAGCTCACACACACACACACACCCCCCCACACACACACACACACACCCCCACACACCCCCACACACACCCCCACACACACACCCACACCCACACACACACACACACACAGAAGTCCTTGAGCCCACTTTAAGGTCAGACCTCATGCCAAGGCCAGCGGCCCTGCAGATAACAAACTACAACTGTAAGCTAAAAGTTGTTGTGTCCCTTTACAAAAATGCTTTTTTAACTCTGCTTCTCTTTGTCTTTCCTCTGCTTCAGTATTCTGTTTGCAGATATTGAGGGCTTCACCAGCCTGGCGTCCCAATGCACAGCCCAGGAGCTGGTCATGACGCTCAATGAACTCTTTGCCCGATTCGACAAGCTGGCGTCGGTAAGGAGGCAGGCAGGCGTTCAGCCGCTAGCTGCTTTGTTTCTAATCTCAAACTTTTTTTTCTCACAAAAATGAGAAACAATTTTTGTGTCATTTTGTAATTTGAGATTTTGAGAGAAGAAACATAGAATAGAATAGAATAGAATAGAATAGAATATATTGATCCACAGGGGGGAAATTGCTTATGAGTTGATAAGCTAACCCATCCAATAATAATAAAATGTCATATATATATATATAAGAGTGATGTAAGTAATTCAGTATGACTGTATATGAATAAATAAATGTTAAAAATATTCAACTAAAATAAAACATGTTAGTTGAATTCCAATATTTCCTCAACCCTAATATGAAAAGGAAATTAATTATTGTGATTTTAATTGTAAATAGAAAGAACAAATCTATCACACCATTGTATATTTTTTTAATAATTGTGCTTTTTTTTTTTTTTTTTTTACTTCTTTCTAAAAACATAATGGGGCTTAAAAGGGGGTCAAAATATTTTTGCAGAATGATTATATGTTATGGTTTCTGTTTATTTCTTACCTTTCATAATAATCTTTCCCTTTCTGCCCTCCTTTTCATTCTTGTTTATATATTTTATATTTAATTTGTGCATCAAACAGAAACACACACAGCGCCGATGAATATGTTGTCGTTACTCAGACGGGTCCTAGATTTGATTTCATGTCACAAAAACTTTTCTTTTCTGACGTCATAAACTTCTTGTCCACTGGTCGTCATATGTTGGCAGCCTGAACTGTAGCCATGTTTTGTCTCTGTCACCATGGAAATGCTAATTTGTTGATCATGTTAAGTGGAAATAAGTCTGGGCGGCAACAATGGAGGACTTTGCGGTAGTTCCACTCGAAACAAATTTAATAAAAACAAAGAGATAAATATCAGGAAGCGTCTGGTTCGCCAACTGTCATGACTTAAAGCCCTCGCTTTCAGAATCGTTGTTTTAAGAAGAAGCAGATTTGAAACTGATTAATCTCTTAACTTTTTTATACTCTGTCTTTATTCCTTCTTTTTCTTGTTTCTCAGGAGAACCATTGTCTCCGCATCAAAATTTTAGGCGATTGTTACTACTGCGTGTCGGGGCTGCCCGAGCCGCGCGCCGACCACGCCCACTGCTGCGTGGAGATGGGCGTCGACATGATCGAAGCCATCTCGTAAGTAGAAAATGAAGTAAAAACGTTCTGGGCTTCGCTCGCTGATGTGCCCATGTTTACAGGTTGGTGCGTGAGGTGACGGGGGTCAACGTCAACATGCGCGTCGGCATCCACAGTGGGCGTGTCCACTGCGGCGTGCTGGGACTCAGGAAGTGGCAGTTTGACGTGTGGTCGAATGACGTCACGCTCGCCAATCACATGGAGGCGGGGGGCAAAGCAGGGTGAGGGGAAAATCACATTTGCATTTCTTAAATCTGTTTTCATCAATGCAGTCAATGCTACCCCTGCTAAACATCAACAAAAAACGATATTTTTATATATTTTCAGGGACTTTATGGTGTAAATGTTTTTTGCAAGAAAAACAAATAGAATGTCATGAAAATTATTTTGTATCAGGGTTATAGTGTTTAGTTTCATCCTTATCCAAAGATTTTTTTTTAATTATAACTGGAGAAATATTATTTATATTTGGCCAGGTTAGTAATATTTGTTTTAGTCACATATTTACTGTCTCACTTGTAAGCAAAGATATTTTTGTGTTGCTGGGAAATGGTTTCAGTCATAATCAAACTTCAGTTCTAGACTTTCTGGAGGTTGTGTCATTTTTACATACCAGTTTAAAAAATTAGAATAATTAGTGGAATAGATTATTATATAGGTTATTATCACACACAGGGATGTTAAGTCTTTACTTATGTTAATTATGATGATTTTCTGCTTAAAGCAATATTAGATTCAGACCAGTAAAAATTATTTTGAATACACAAAAGGTACTTTTAATCTGACAAACAAGCCTAATCTAAATGCATATTTTAATTCATTAAAAATGATCCTATGTTCTCTTAAACAATATTTTTGGTAAGTTGCTGATGTATTGTTGCAAGACTTTTGGTAGGGTAAGGTTAAATTGTTCCTATGTAAATATAAAGTAGAATAAAGTAAAGTTCAGTTTAATTAGACTAAAAAACAATGTAAAGTAAAATTTTAAGAAATTAAAAAGAAAGGGGAATTGCAGAAAAGAAAAGTAAATAAAGTAAAAAATGAGAATAAATCATACCTTTTTAAATGAAAAAAATAAAATAAAGTGAAATTGAGTCTGATTAGGCAGTAAAAACAAAATAAAGCAAAAAAGACAGCAAAACAAAAGGAGAATTAAGCAAAATAAGATTAAATTAAACTGAAAAATAAAAATAAATTATACCTTATAAAATGAAAAAAGTGAAATAATCTTAAGACGAATACAAGTAAATTAAATAAAAGTAAATAAAACAAGATATTAAAATAAGAGTTGAAATTAAAGTTGTAATGTGAAGAAAAGCTAGTAAAACAGAACAGAAAACAAACTCAAATATTATAAAAGAAAAGTATAAAAAACAAAGCAAGACAAAAAGAAGTAAAGCTAAATGAAGTGAAATGTTAAAAAATTGTCATTTGATTCTACCAGGCGGATCCACATCACCAAGGCCACGCTGCAGTACCTGAATGGAGATTATGAAGTGGAGCCAGGCTATGGAGGAGAGAGGAACGCGTATCTGAAGGAAAACAGCATTGAGACCTTCCTGGTTCTGGGCTGCAGCCAGAAACGGGTCAGTGCACAAAAACAGAAACATTTGATTAGAACAATAAGACCTTTATTTTTTCCTTTCAAGGCTGAGGCATGACAGAAATGATGTGAGCTTTGTAGATGAATCTGGTCAGAGCCTATAAATCTATTTTAGTCCTTAAAATAGATAAATTTTTTACTTGTTATTTTTGGTTGTTTTAACGATTTGCTTTGAACACGAAAAACCACAAGTGTGTAATTTCTTTCCCACTGACAAACTTGTAAATAAAGCTCTCCAACTGCTTGTCTGCTTGTCCAGTCTACCAGAGAGAAGCCAGATACACAAAGTGCCCTTAGTCACTTGTTTTGTCGTTCGCTGTGTGTTGTGTTGCACGAGAACAGTTGGTCAAGCCTTTATGTTGCTTTCTCTGAGCAGAAGGACGAGAAGGCGATGATGGCAAAGATGCAGCGGACGAGGGCCAACTCTAACGAGGGGCTGATGCCGCGCTGGGTGCCCGACAGAACTTTCCCAAGGACCAAAGACTCCAAAGTCTTCAGACAAATGGTGAGGCTGAGAATCCATACGCTGGCGAAAAGCGACAGGCTGCAGCTTCTATCCATCATTTTGTCTCCTTTCCTTTGTTTTTTTAGGGGATTGATGAGTCCTCCAGTAAAGACAAGTAAGTCCAAACACTACTTTGTTAGATTTTTTTTGTTTTGCTCCGTTGCCTCCCTGTGTTTCGGTTTTTTCCTCTATTTTTATTTTTTTTTTAGAAACAACAGTAAAACACATTTTGACAGACAAATAAAGTCATCATAACAAACATGTAGTTCACATGTAAGCCTGAGGGAAAATGGGTTGCATCAGATTACACCAGAATCATGATTAGCGGACCACCGATCGTTTTCTGGCTGATACGTCGATTACCAATCTTTTGAAAAGCCTTTCCTGTTGACTCTGATTTTGACCAATACCAATTGTTTTTGTCTGAAATGTTGCTAAACATAGCAAGAAAGTTGCTTAATTGGCAACAGTGGGGTTACTATTGTTATCTGCAAACGTGCAGACATGACATGGAGTCAAATGTCTCTCATGGGAGAACAGAAGAGAAGTGGTGGATTTTTAAATCTTTGCTGAGGTAGATCAAATCAGGGAATAAGATATAAGCATCAGCCGATTACCGATATCCCAAAATTGAGAAAGTCGGCACTGATAAATCAGTTCATCCCTAATCATGATTATATCGAGTTTTATTTTTTGAGTTTGATGCTGGTCAAGCAAAACTAGAGCTTATTAAAGGACATCCAGTTTTTTCAGCATTCTTCTCCTTTCTTTGTAGCCTATGTTAGAGAAAGTGTTGCATAACACAAATTTCCTAGATTATATTTTTCCATTCACTAATTATTGTGGGGTTTTTTATTTAGCCATTTCTTGTCATAGCTTTTTTTTACTACTACTTAGCAACACTCATTCTGTATTTTTTTTTTTCTTTTATGAAAGCCGAGGTGTTCAGGAGGCCATGAACCCAGAAGATGAAGTGGATGAATTTCTGGGGCGAGCCATCGATGCTCGGAGTATTGACCAGCTCAGAAAAGATCACGTCAAGAAATTCCTTCTCACCTTCCAGACGTCCAGTCTGGAAAAAAAGGTGCAAAATAACAAAAATGCTTAGTTATTTGTACTTCAAAGTAAGCATGCTCCTTTACAGTATGATAACATTTAATACAAATATTACACTTTCACTGTGTCAAAATAGTGACCCAACTATTTACTGTAATAAGAAAAATAAGTAGCGCTTTATTGGTTTCAGAGGCATGATATTCCAATTTGCTTCTCTGACAAGAATGGAGCCTTCTTATAGCCAGCTGACTAGCAGTCTGCAGCAATAATCTGAGGAGGATTTTAAGGCACTGACAGTGATACCAGTGCCCTCATTGTGTCTACATTAGTAAATATTGTCATACCCCAAAAACCCAAAAACATTTATTTCCTTTTGTGGTTTTTATGTTGCAGTATTCCAAGAAAGTTGACGACCGCTTTGGGGGATATGTTGCCTGTACTCTGCTAGTATTCTGCTTCATTTCTTTCATACAGATTGTTGTCTTTCCACAGTGAGTACCTCACATCTCACAGCGTCTGTCTGTTTTATATTTAGACATTTCAATATTTACTGTTTTTAACAGAATTTTCTGCTTTGATTGTTTCAAATTTTGCAGAAACATCTTTAAAGGTTTCCAAACTAAACTGTCATTAGCTGCAAATGTTGAAACATTAGTTTTGCTTTCACTGAGCTCATTTAATAATAACCAGAGAACTGCAGAAAAACTGTTCTGGACTTGGACTGCGGGGAAGTTATTTGCACTAACTTTATGGGATTTTTTTTTTTTTTGCTGAGTCTAGCCAACACTCTTCTGCATAAAGCTGAAAATGTGGAGAAGTAGCACTTATGATACTTTGACGATGTCAGAATGAGTCACAAAAGGATGAATTTACTTGTAAAGTATGTTCACAGTGATACTAAATGTAGCAGTGAAAAATGCTAATTAATTTTATACAGTTGACTTCACTATAAAAATCCATTGTGTTCAGTAAATAGGCTCTTTTAACAGACCAGCGAATGACTTGTTAACATAACAGAAAGCACTTCTAAAAATATATGTATTTTTTCCAAACTATTATCTCAGCTGCATTTATTAACCCTTTGCACGTGACGTCACTCTCTTCGATACTCGGCCCGTGTTCTGTCAGATTGTCATACGCTTAGCACGAACTGACGGCTGTATCTATCAGACAAGTATATACTGTCATTACCATATGATTTTATTTAATCAGCAACATAGAATCATGACCTCGATCGTCATACACTTTGCTATTAACAGCTGTAAGTAGGTTAATGAGTTTTACATGGGCGTGTGTTGTAGTTGACTGCAGCTGCAGCTAGACCCTGCTTTAAATACACTTTGAAACCACGACAATGCATGTATATCTATCTAGTTATCATCGAAAACAATTTAATGACTTATTTTCGTCACAACTTGTCGCGTATGCTGAACTGACATCTCCTCTGACGGTCAGACTTCTTAATGCGCATGCGCAGGCATGCGTACTCACTGCATGTATGCTATTCTGACAACGTATGATGATCTGATAGAACACCCGCTCCACCATGATGGACGCCAAAACCATTCATCATGGATGCACATGTGATGGCCTAAAATAATTTTTATTTAGTTGATTTTTCTCAGTAAAAATTGCAGCGCAGAAAAACCAACATTTGTTGAAATGAACCTCTGAAGCTGTTTATGTGTTTCTTTTCCCCGCAGCACTCCAGTGATGCTGGGAATCTACATCAGTATCTTCATCATCCTCGCCAACATTCTCTTCATCTGTGCCATATACTCTTGCATCAAGGTAGCGGAGCAGCTCATCTGGGCACAATTACAAAAGTGTTGCTCATTTTCTTTCATGCAAAACGACTCTTGCTCCTTGAATTTTGGCACATTTTGTCTGGTTGCAACCACAAATATTGTTTCTTATTAGTCGTTTATACTGTAGACTAAAATAAAAGAAGAAAGGATTGTGAAGTTAATGAAAAGGGGTTTTGAAGTGTGGTGTTCATGTTTAGTCATCTTCCTGTAATAGAAGATGTTTATATTTCCGCAAAGAAAAAATTCTGGCGCAACAGCAGCAAGAGATATATAGCAGGACTGTAGCAACACACTAATCTCACGATACTATACACTATATTCTGTTCACGATACGATATGTATCATAATATTCAGAAAACTGCGATTCGATACATTTTTAAGATTTTCTGAAAGATTTTAGAGGGACAGAGTGAGTTTGTTGACATTTTGTGACTGTTCCATAAACTTGGATTAAATTAATTGAACTGATTGTGTAATACTGGTGTAATAAATGTTGTTTTTGTTATACATGTGCTTTGTTTAAATGTTAATTGTGTGGCTTTGTGTATTTGGTTATGCAGAAAAGGAACCTTTTTTTGTCTTTTTCAGTTATATTGGAAAATGTAATTTATCTATTTCATATCATTATTTATTTAATTGTAACTGGTTGTTTCGTTACATGCCATTTTTAATGTACATGTGAAAGTTGGAACATGAGGGATTTGAGTAAGATTTAATGTATCGATACTCAAGGATGGAAAATTGATACTTTACAAGGAAGAAAAATATATTGATAAATTGTGTAGAATCGGTAAAATTACACAGCCCTAATATATATGTCCACTTAAAAAGTAGCTATATAAACAATATATAAAGAAATAAAATTAACAATAATAAAATAATGTACAAACTGTAACAGAAAATACTGTACAGTTTTTAGAAACTCATGATCCAAAGGATGGGCAACTGAATCGATCATGTTTTCAAAAATGAACATAACTTGATACCCCTAAATAAAATATAGTGTAAAAACTTGCTTTCAGCAATCACATAATTAGTAAATAAAGCCCATTTGATATAATTATGAAACAAAATCACAAGATTTGAACATATTATGTAGTGCTGCTCAATGCATGTTTTATAAAAAGAAATAACATGAAACAACTAAAGCCTGTAAAGAAATAGCTGCATTCATCGCAGTAGTTGACCGGACTACTATTAGTCGTACACTCCACAAATAAGAAGAAAGATTTTGTGGAAGGAAAGTGATGCTCTGATCAGATGAGACTAAAACATAACTCGAAATGCAGAGGCGGAAAATACCACTGAAATTCTTAACGCAGCATCCTCATGGTGAAACACGGTGACGGCAGCAGAGCTTCAGTAGGGACAGGGAAGCTGGTCCTAGTTGATGGAAAGACAGATAGAGCTTAAAACATAAACAAGACAATCCTGGAAGAAAACCTAAAAGAGCCAGATCATCTAAGCATAATAATAGGCAAGAATGGCCTAGTTAAAGGCCAGAACTAAATTCAGTTAAGAATTTGTTGCCAGAATTGAACAGAATTATTTTTTGTGACTTATTCATTAACCAGGGCTAAAAAACCTATTTTGTGTAATGTTTTCTTTCCACTTCTACTGTATAAAATCCTAATAACATACACTGACATTTGTGGTTGTAAAGCAACAAAATGAACAAAATTTTATAAGACACTGTACTGGGACGATATATAATGTGGAAATCATTTGTGTTTGCAGCTCTTCCCAGCTGCAATGCAAACCGTTTCGAAGAAGATTGTCCAGTCTCGCACCAACAGCACCCTGGTTGGAGTTTTCTCCATCATCCTTGTCTTCATCTCTGCCTTTGTTAATATGGTAAGCTCAGAGTTGACAAAAAAATATATATATATATTGTTTTAAGGACGTGATTCTGAATGCGTTTCTGGATGATTGTCTCCAGTTCGCCTGCGACACCCAGAGCTTGACAGAATGCGTCGCCGAGCAGCTGAACACGTCTGCAGGCCTGGTGACGCCGTGTCTGATCCGCAGCTTGAATGTGTCCATCGAAGGAGGCCTGGAGATCTGCCCCAGCCAAGGCCCCTCCTGCCCCTTTCCCGAGGTGAGTCCACCATCTTACACCACTTTCCTCTGGAGCGGCCTCCAAAAGAAGCAAGCAAATTTTTCTGTGACTCGTGGTTGCTGATGCGGGTCGCGGCTGTCTCCTGTCTGTTCCAGTATTTCAGCTACAGTGTGCTGCTGACGCTGCTGGCCTGCTCCGTGTTCCTGCAAATCAGCAGCATAGGGAAGCTGGCCCTCATGCTGCTCATCCAGCTCACCTTCCTGCTGCTCGTGGAGTGGCCACAAGTAGCACTATTTGACAACGCAGACCTCTTTGTCACCTCCAATGCCATGTGAGTGCAGCAGCGTGTTGCGGTAAAAAAAGCAGTTATGTCCTGTGATTTTAAATTTTGGTTGTATAACTAAAACTGTCTAAACCTTGGCATCAAATCACCAAATTTTTGTTGTTTGCTCATTATTTGACTCATTCTTCAACTAATCTCTATAGAGTTTGATAGTTAAAAAAAACTATTCATGTCACTTTTATAAACAGGATGTTTTATACATATTTGTTAAAAGTGTCTTGATGTCATGACAAATAATCTGTGAAAAATCAATCTCCTCTACCTCCTTCCAGTTCTGCTACTGCCGTCTGAAGAAATGCACCAAAAACAACTAATCAGAGCCAGGAGGAGGGTCTTAGCGCTGTCAATCAACTCATGTACTCACTGCTGCATGTGCTAATGGTGGAGGATCAACTTACCTTTTCAGGAAAACCGTTTATCTGTCTTCATCGGTGGCCATGCTAACTAGACTTAGCATTCACAACAGGATATTCAGGCTGAGAGAAGGGTGATGAGCAGCGCCATACAACATTGTGATTGACATTGCTAAGACCCGCCTCCTGGCTCTGATTGGTTGTTTTTAGTTAGCATCAGGAGAAGGCAGTGGAGCTAAATTTTTTTCACAGATTATTTGTCTCATATCATACTGTCACGACATAGTGACAATTTCAACAAATGCGCAAATAAATAGTTTTCATAAAAGTTTCATGCCGCACTTTTAAGATCTGGATGTTTTTCTGTTGTTACAAAACACATAATTTCCCAACTTCTTGTCATGAAAGCCAAAATCTTCCTCTCAAATGTATTGCCGGCTCAAAAAAATAGCGTTTTTCAAAAAAACCCAAAAATGTTGTGATTTTTTTCTTTACCTATTCAGCTATAAACTAAGCATGAATAGTTGAATTAATCTTTTTAGGTATTTTTTGCTACTTAAAAAAAGTGAAAAAGTGCTGTCTTCAGTTTTAAATGCTGGATCACTTTAGCTGAATCCTTCACCATTGTTAAAACTGGTATTAAATATTCATATATCAAAATTACAATTAGTTCATTTTTGACTGTTTTTTTAAAATACTTTTTGTTTTTCACTGAGCTTCTTTTTTTTTTCTTTTAGTGCTTTAAATGAAACCAGTTGGTAAGTTCTGTTTATTTACATTTATGAGATAACTTTTATCTTTTTTTTTTCTTTATATCTCTACCGGAATGAATAAATACAAAACATTAGATTGTTTTTTATTTATCTACTCATAAAATGACCTTAAAATATGTGAAGAAAGTGGAAAGTAAAGAAAATATTACAGTGTCCTACTCTATGATATTTCTTTTCGAAGCACGCCTTTATCTCCTTAAGAAGGAATTTCATTTTTACTGTGCTTCCTAATTTTTTTTATTAGCATTTAAATATTTAAAATTAATAGTAATAATATTTGAAATTTTCCCATATTTTGCAACTCCAACAAACAAAAATAATTTTCTGTTTGTAATTTCAGGTCCAGTTTCAATGAAACTACAGTTGAGTGGTATGTTGTTTCAATTGCTTTTGTTAAAAATGTAATCATTTCTCTGAGTTTCTTTCCTTCAGTTTGAGTTTCGGTCTCTTTGCAGCCCATACTCTGTGACCAAAGTGTCCCTGCGAGTCATGACTCCTGTGATCCTCACAGTCTTCGTCCTGGCGCTGTACCTGCACGCACAGCAGGTTGAATCTACGGCTCGCCTCGACTTCCTCTGGAAACTACAGGTACGGCCACCAGAGGGGGCTGTCGGGTCACTTTTATGTTTAGATCTGGCCGTCTGTGATTCCTGTGTGTACAATACCAAAACATTGTACTCAAGTAAGAGTAGTACTAATTAAACATACTTTTACTCAAGTAAAAGTAAAAAGTATTTGTTAAAACAAAACATAATTTTTTTAATATTTAAAAATTACCATCATCAGTATATAAAGTTATGTGAAAATTGTTGTATTTTAAATACCAAAATGACAATAATTCTTATGAATAATATAATTACAAAATCGGACAAAAGAAACGTTTTCTTAATTTCTTTTACTTTAAAATTAATTAAACTTTTTTGTTTATTATTCGCCAAATAGTGCATTCAAAACATACATTACAGACAAACAAATAAATTAGATAAGAGAATGAATAAACCTAATAAATTAAACTAACAAAAAAGAGGTACTCATTAAAATGGATACAATTAAGACAAAGATAAAATAACGCATAACCAAGTGGTGTCACAACAAAGGTTAATTGCTTAACATATTTGGGTTAGGATACTTTTTTTCTTTTAATCTTGGCAGTTATTTTCTGACTTGTTTTGATTGATCTAGAGTTACAGATATTTTGGGTAGAAGTGGGAAAAAGAGGGAGAAAACAACAGCAACAAAAAAAAAAACATGAAAATTTAACAAAAACTACAGATATGTGTCAGGTGAAATTTTTATATAAAACAAGCTTGTTCTTCATTCAGTGAAGTTACTCAAATGGGTATCCAAAGATTTTACTCAAATAAGAGTAGTGATACTTCATAATAAAACTACTCAAGTAAAAGTAAAAAGTACAGCACAATAAAAATACTTCTAAAAGTAAATTTTTTCTTAAATGTTGAATGTAAGTAGTTACTACCACACTCTGGATTCCTGGTGAATAATTATGTCTCTGTTGTGGCACCAGGGTCCTTATCAAAGCTGTTTATTTCCTGCCAGGCCACCGAGGAGAAGGAAGAGATGGAGGAGCTGCAGGCCTACAACCGCCGCCTCCTTCACAACATCCTGCCGAAGGACGTGGCTGCTCACTTCTTGGCTCGAGAACGGCGCAACGATGAGCTGTACTACCAGTCCTGTGAGTGCGTAGCCGTCATGTTCGCATCCATCAGCAATTTCTCTGAGTTCTACGTGGAGCTGGAGGCCAACAACGAAGGGGTGGAGTGTCTCCGGCTGCTCAATGAGATCATCGCTGACTACGATGAGGTAATAAATTATTTATTTATTTTTTTACAAAACTCAGATCACAGTATTAAAGTGCAACCTGGAGAAAATGAACATCTGTTTTTTTTAATGGCTCAGATCATCAGTGAAGAGAAGTACAGGCAGCTGGAGAAGATCAAGACCATTGGCTCTACCTACATGGCGGCCTCCGGTCTTAACGACTCTACTTATGACAAAGAGGGTCGTTCTCATATTACAGCGCTAGCAGACTATGCTATGAGACTGAGAGAGCAAATGAAATATATCAATGAGCATTCCTTCAACAACTTCCAGATGAAGATAGGTACGGAGAGAAAATTATGGGGAAAATTGTAAGCCTGATCTTCACAGTGCATGTTTTTGCAAAGTTTGTGTTTAATTCACAGGTCTGAACATTGGGCCAGTGGTAGCAGGAGTTATTGGCGCCCGGAAACCCCAGTATGATATTTGGGGAAACACAGTAAACGTGGCCAGTCGCATGGACAGCACAGGTGTACCTGACCGCATTCAGGTAAGTTTTAACATACACACAATACATACAATGGGAATTCAACTTGGAAGGACGAGTGGCATTTATTCAAACTTAAAAAAATCATGTAGATTAAAATGGTCTACATTAATTTTAGTTTAGATTTTTTTTTCCTTTTCGACTTCTTTGATAGCCCTGAGTTCAGTTTGGGATGTATTTGTGCAAGTTTTTTACACTACACTAGCACACCAAATATTTTCCCTGTCAATTAGAAGTAGTAATATTTTGCAATTAATAGTGCTACTGTTTCTCAGTATCAATGTACTACGATGTATTACAAAACAGTAGTACAGCATCGTAGGTAAACTTAGTATTCTTAGTAAAGCACAAACTCAACATCCAGGGATGGATGGTATTTACATGATTCCTGATGTTTCTGCTACTGTCTTTCATCATTTATTGTGGAAAACTTCTTGTCTTAACAGGAAATTGATTTATCGTCGTCTCAATAAATTTCAATTAACGATACCAAATAAAAACAAAAGTGACAGTATTATCCTAAATGACATTTTTACCATTTTCTCCACTGTTTGTTTCATGAAAGCATCAATAAATATCAGTAAATTCAAAAATAAGATTGAATGTGTTACTGTGTTTAGTTTAGTGTTATAAATCTCGCTTCTTTAAGTAAGAGGAGTCCAGAAAGTCTGTTTTAAATGGGGATGTTTGTGTGTTTGGTGCTATGAAGTCAACCATAGAGTTACCTACAAAACTACTAATAAATTGTTTTTTTTTTACCATATATTTTTATTGTTATCACAATAGTACCTCAGAATATCACTCTATCGCCCTAAATACTCATTTGATATTTTCTAAACTCCCCAGGTGACCACAGACCTCTACCAGGTGCTTGATAGCAAAGGATACGTGCTGGAGTGCCGCGGAGTCGTTAAGGTCAAAGGTAAAGGGGAAATGACGACCTACTTCCTAAACGATGGGCCACCCAACAGCTAGCAGCCATGGCAGCAGCGGACGCTGGGTCGGTACCCACTGCAAGGACACGGCACCACTGAGCGAGCACTCACAGCGCAAGCGAAACAGCTGAGAACTACAATCGCCATCACTTGAATCCCAAGCAAAGAGGAAAACATGAACTTTTAGGACTCCGGAGAAGGGAAAGCGTTCTCGACGGGAGGAGAAAGCTCTTGTTTGACAGCCATCTCGGCCCGCGTACATGTTGGAGGACAACGTGTTTTTCTTATGTCTAGCCTCTCTCTCAGGCTTCTTGAAAGATGCAAAGTCTGTTTATTTAAAACAACGCCTTTTAGCCTGTGTGAAAAGAAAATTATCGCTGTACATAAGGCTACTTTTTATTTTATTTGTTGTTCTTTTGTTCGGTAATTATTATTATTTTTTTGTTTGTTCGTTTGACACAATTTATGAACAGGTACTTTTGTTCCCGCTTTAATTATTTATTTCAGTCTTGATGTTTTGTGCTAAAGGTCCTTTATGAAAAAAAGTGTGAACACATACGTGCACAAATATCCAGTTTATTACACGTTTATAAGTGTGTATGTACATGCATATTTGTGTGTGTATGACTATATGTATAAACTGAGGAGGAATATATTGACCAAAGACTAAAGTATTTACTAAAAGCAAGGCAAATATTGTGATATGTTTTCGCTGAAGTCAGCAATGATCACCACCTTTGTTTTTTGTTTCTTTCGCCCGACTTCTGGCAGTGAAGGCTCATTCTCATAAAATACAGAGTTTATTTATTTTGTCTATCATTTAGGCAGCAGAGAACAGATTTTTAACTCTAAATAATAAAATGACCCTCAATCATTTTAACAGATGAAATTAAAAGTGACTAAAGATGACTAGATATGCTATGAGAGGGGTTATATATTTTTATCTGAGCAAAACAAAGATCGAGCTCAGATTGGGATTAGAGGACTCTCCACTGGTTTGAGCTCCTTTTTGTCTCTTTTCTTTTTCTTTTTTTTGGGGGGGAGGGGGTGGAAATGAAGGAGGATAAATCAGTGAGCTGTTCCAGAACCTCCAGGTAAGGAGGGGCAGAAACTATGGATTTCAACGCAGTTGCGTCATGCAGCTTGATTCTTCTATGAAGAAGAAGTAGACGAAGGAAAGAAATATCCGCTGATTTCGACTGAATACTGTGCTTTGTAATCCTGAAGGGGCATAACTATTTTCACTGTGAGGTTTTTATGATACAACAAAACTGCTTTCTTGCCAAACATAACTGCTTTGAGCATGTCTTACTGTGGTTTCTTTTCATTTTTAATTTTTGCTTTCCGTTTGTTTCAACGTAGGGTATTTTGTATAAATTATGTACCCATCATTTGTATATTCTTAGTGTTGTTATTATGATGATTCTGGTTAGTTATTATGCTTAATATGATGATTCCATTTCCGATGAAGAACAGCACGCTTTCTTGTAAAATTCAAAGCTCACTGGTACCAACGGATCAACTGCCGAGCTCTGCTGCTTGCGAGATGGGATCGAAATCAGAACCACTGACCCAGATAGGAGCACGGTTGAGAAAATGACAGCATTTAGCACACGTGAGTCACTGTGTGTTTTATTTAATCCACTCCAGTCAGGCTCTAACAGGCCCTCTTTTTAATTTCAGCGGTAAAAGAACAGAAAGCATCACTGGTGTTGCTCTGTACAGACAGGCTGGTGCAGGACAGGCAGGTTGACATTTTTTATCCACATTAATCTGACAAACTGAGTGTATGAAACCCATTTAAAAATACGGAATCAATACTCGCTATTTTGTAACAAAACTAAACAACTCAGACTTTTTTAAAAATAAAAGAAATCACAGAAATGACCATGGTTTAGTTAACAATTAAAGATTTCGGTTGTGTAAAGCATGCGTCCAATAATAATAATAAAAAAATAAGTGATGTAATTCATGGCATAACTGTTTTTCAGATCTGATTCAAGAAAAAGGACATGTAATTACTCAGTTGAAGAAACAAATGGAATCATGAACTAAAAACTCATGATGACTTGTAAAATATGCAACAGTAATACAAATTAGCGAGATATCTGTTCAGGTCGATTTGGGAAAACAAAATACAGATTATTATGGAATCATGAAGTAAAACCAGAATAATTAATACTTTGGTTCCTCAGTTGATATGTTGATATGTTGCTGAAGTCTAATGTGGCAATCTGCTTTATTATCCACATTTTGTCCTCGACTGTCTTTCCCCCCATTTGACATGAAAAAAATGAATTAATACTGTAATTTAATATTCTGAGGGTCTTTTTAAAAACTTTTTTTACAGAACTATTCTCTATATTTTTCTTTATTTCTCTCAATGTGAAACCATTGACCTTCTACAGTACATGCATCTACAAACGGTTTTAGATGAGCATGATAACCTTGAGCAACGATTTCACGATGTCACAGCATTTTCACAAAAATTGAGAATAGAAATAAAAAAATATTACTGCTACTTAAATAATAGAATTTATTATTACAGTTATAATAATATTATATAGTTTTTTGTGTTTATTTTTTGGTTTTGACACATTTGATGCATAAACTTAAGTGAAAATATGCAATAAACGCCTACAAAGTTTAGCTGTAGTTTTCAATGCTTATTGAGCAGAATGCTATTCATTTAATTGTTTTTGCTCTTTATGGAATACCACAAAAACAACTAAATGATATTAGCTGGTTAGTTAGTCTATTGTCTAGCTGCTTTACAGACACTTTTAACTTGCTGGTTGCACTTTGTGTACAAATAGAGTTGCCTTAATGAGGGCGATACGTGGCGCATATTTAGTTTCCACATCAGCATCGTCAATGTTTTTTATGACCAGAAATATTTCCAAACTGCCAAATTTGTCTTGTATTATTGAGGAGCAAGAGAGCAACATCAGTCCTACTCAATTATTTCTTTGACATCTCATTTTAAACTTCAGGATCATCCACTTGGATGTAAAATTTGAGCAGAAGCTGTAACTTAAAAAAAAACAAAAAACTTGCTACATATCTGTGTCTGCTTACCATGCCTGGTCCGCTGACATGAGTCAAAAATGAAGGGCTTTTTGAAAGTTATTTTAACCAACCATTTCACCACCAATGCAGCGTCCTCGTTATCTCCAGCAGCAAACAGTTGATCTCGTTTGTACCAAAGCCAGCTCAAGCAGTCTTGTGCTACTGGTTTCTCCTGTGCAACGGAGGCCTGGGTGCGTTGGGAGCATCCGGAGACGCGACCGAGATCACCAACTATCACACAAACTGTGACCAATAGCCTGAAGCAGAGAGTTTATAGAATGGACATGAGTTCATAAAGATGTTCATTGTATTTATTCTATTTCTACTAGCTGTCCATGGACTTGTGTTGATTGTTAACTCTTGGGATGCTTTCAGGGGAAACGGGAGCCGGGAGGAATGTGTTCCCCATACTACTGAAACAGTGTTTTTGCTCAGGCCCGATGAATCCTTCTGCTTTGTTTTCTTCTTCTTTTTTTGTTTGTATTTTACCTGAGTTGGAGGAGTTGAAAGGGGAGTGTTTTGCTCAGTTGAAAAGAAGAGTTGAGGACTATGACAAAGAGAAAAATAACATTTCCCCTTGAAGAAAAAAATAAAATGTAAAACAAGTACTTTTTTGTCCGTTAGTGATTTTTTTTTACTACCATATTGATTGATGTACATAAAATATGTCAAACCAATTATTTTTATTTTTACAACTAAACACTACAAAATAAGTTAGCACTATAATTAAGAAAGTGTTATCCAATTGCTATTAAACACCAAGTAAATTCACCAATTGAAAATAAATCTAAACTCAATTATTAAATATTAAAAATCTGTTTATTAAAATAAAACAGTGCTTTCCTTAAGTTTACTTCATCATAGAAGATTTGATTAAGCTGCATCATTTATGTTAGCTCTGGAGTGCTTTGAGAAACATTATGAGGAATCAAGTGTAGCTGCAACGATTCAAACTCTTCTGGCTTCCCTTATTATGTTTATCATTTTTATTTAAAAATGTTTTTTTTTAAAACAGTTCAATGCAGGCACTCTGACTGTTACAATATTTAATATAACTCCCATTTTCCATTTATGCAGATTTTGTATGGAAGCCCTTTTCCACCACTCTGTTAAAAAAAATAATTGTCTCATTATTTTGAGATAAATATAGTATCTCATTATAATGAGATACTATCTCATTGTTTTGAGACAGTATCTTATTATAATGATAATTTATTTATTTTTGTTTATTTTTTTAACAGAGTGGCCGAAACGGGCTTCCATAGTTTTGCACAAAACCACAAACAGGATTTCATTTTTCTTGTAATTAACCCGACTTTCCTCTAGGGGTCACTAGTGTCACTGAAGCCTACAGATGAACTGTGTGAAAACATCAAGAATATATGTAAAAAAAACAAAACACTGATCTGATCATGTGTTGGTTCCTGACCCCATCCAGAGATGGACTCCACTAAACTCCCTAAGACCAAGAATCACACTTCCTGGTTCGGCACACGGCTCTGATTGCCGATTGGACCGAGATCTAAAGGTAACAAACATCAGGGAATACTGTTTCCATCTTGAAAGGAAGGTCTACAAATCTTTTAGCAGTATAAGCTGTAAGATTGGATCACAAAATCCAGAAGTAGTTTTGTTCCCTATTTGAAACAATGCTGCCGATTCTCTGCTGTTCCTTTCTTGGATCACATTCAGTAGGAATGAAGATGCTTCAACCTCCATCTAGCATTTCTGAATTTTCAATTAATAAATACATTATTAATCCCATAGCAAAAAAATTTTTTGTAATTGCTCATGTTATCTGAATTTCTTGTAGACAGTGGATACAACTCTTTACAGCTCAAAAAACAACTTATTAGAATAATGTCAGCATGTACATTTTGTATTTACTAGAGATTTAACAGAGTACTATAGCACTGTTATAGCACATTTCATAGTGCACAAGTAAAATAGTGTACAATATCCATTAATTAGAGCAATTATTTGTTAAATATATGTATTTAAGGCCACATTTTGTACTTTTGATTTGTGATCGTCTGTGTGTTGCTGAAAGTCTTGGCCAAATCTCTCTTAAAAAAAGACATTTTTAATCTCAACGAGACAAACCCGGTTAAATGCATACATACAAACACTTATATATAAAAAGAAACAACCAATAGGAACAACAAAGTAATTAAATTTTATTCAATAAAATAAGATTGAAGAGTCAAAAAGTTGCAGGCTTTTTTTTTTGACTTTCAAAACAACAGCTTCTGCTTCATGAAGCCAAAACATGAGGGAGGTCAGAACAAGCTGAAGTCTCGGTGTATCAAGGTCATTGTACCAACGAACCTGGGAAAACAACAGTTGGATTATACAGACAGAGGCCTAGATTGGTGGAAAAGTCTATTTATGTGTTATGGTAATGATACTCGCCTTGTCATCTCGCTGATTTTTTGAGGAAACCTTTGGCACTGGGTCCATGGTTCAGTGCTCATGTGTCTCATCCATCCGTACTTCTGGTTTTCTGTCAGAGGTATTACATACAGCTGGTTGGGAACTGGAGGACAGAAGAGGCTTTTAGTTTTTGTTGCAAACTTCTAAAGGAATCCATAACAAGTGTTTTTTTTAAAGTCTGCTAGCTTACGCCTGGGTGGTTGAGCCTTTTTCACCATTTCTGCGTATCGCTGATGACTCCCTCGATGATCATCAACGCTGTAGCAATGAGGCTGTAGTAGTACTTTGGTCACTTCTGGGTTTATGAGGGTTCCTTGTTCTTTAACCAATGGCTGAAATTCTCTTCTGACTGTAAAACAGTCATCTAAAAACAGAAATGTTTCAACGGATGAAGCTAATTATTACAGTGACTTAGCTCTTAAACTTTTTTCCCCCTAAAAATCATTGAAATGTGTTTTTACTTACTACAAGGACAATTTGCTGAACTCAGATTTTTATGTTCTACTCATCAGTATAAAGACATTGAATTATTTAATCAGTAAAGTACTTTTATGTTTATTTATTCTATTTCTGTTTTTTGTTTTATTTTAACTCATGTCTTTCAATGCATGCCTGTCTAATTCTTGAATAAAGTTATATGGCGCTGGAGTTTGACACTAGTTTTAACTTTTAAATAAATGACTGCACTTTTATTTAAACTTAATTACAAAACGTTTTAACTGAATGCTGAGGTCTGTTTTGACTGAGGTTGCAGCCATGATAAATCTAGAGTTCAGCACAGCTAAGGCTTAGCCTAGCTTCTTCTTACCCTGAGACGGAGGCACTCCCCGGGGATTTATGAGCATGTTATCACCGATTGGGTTTTGATAACCCAGCTGGGTCAAGCCGAAGAAAGTCATATGTGTTACGGATCCTTTATCCAGTCGATGTCCTGTTCACTACACCTAGCTTTCAAAAATAACCATAACTTTGTTTACGTGTTACCTTGGCAACAAACCCCGCCCTCATTACGCGACGAACGACAGGAGATTCTATCTATCTATCTATCTATCTATCTATCTATCTATCTATCTATCTATCTATCTATCTATCTATCTATCTATCTATCTATCTATCTATCTATCTATCTATCTATCTATCTATCTATCTATATATCTATCTATCTATCTATCTATCTATCTATCTATCTATCTATCTATCTATCTTACAAAAGACTCACTTAAAATACTCATACATTGAATATTGTTTTCTTTGCTTTTTAATTATCTCTGGCTTAATTAACTGCATGACAAACATACAAGAGGATTTTTTTTTTTTTTTTTTTGCTTTTGTAATGAAGTCGTGTTGCTTGCTAATCTTCTTAGCCCAAAAGTCAATCCTTTCTTCTCTATTGTTAACAGGTAGATTAAGGAAAGTGCTGCACATCAATGAATTCCTGATCATGCAGTAAATACATCCTAAAACCCCATTAAAGTTATACAGATTTTTGAGAGAGCCACCATGAAATAAAACATAAAGTTTCTTCCAAATGTCATGTTTACTAGCCTTTACGTCCGAACTTTAACTTTGTTATTATTATTATTATTATTATTATTATTATTATTATTATTATTATTATTATTATTATTATTTGCAACATTACATTGACAGTTTAAGTCTGTCTAAGACTGCCAGAGTCAAGAACTTACTCCAGTTCTGTCACTAGGTGGGAGAACTGGTGCACCCTGACTGGACAGGTCATCACTCTCTCTTATTAGCAACACAGATACCCACATGATACAAAACCACAACACATAACAGACAGCCATGCATGAACACAATCAAATCTGCAGAGTGGCTCAATTGTGTTTCTCTTTCGACTGTTGGAGAAAGCATCAGAGATGAACCTAGAAAGGAGATGGAAACTCCAGGTCTTCTTGTTATGAAGACTTACAATTAAGACAGAAATTCAGTAAAACCTACCTCTTAAACAATATTAGAAATATATAACCTATGTTGTTCCCTTTTGTTTGAATTAAACGTAGCTTTTTATGTGAAGAACATATTTTTCCAATTTATGATAATGGTTAGTAATTTTTGGCTGAGCTCCTTACTACTTATCAGACACTGGAGTCACTATGACTTATGAATTAAACTTTGTAAGTTTGAATAAATCATCAAACTTACAAAGTTTGACTTGACTAATTAACAATGGATTGGTTTGTATTGTTTTTTTTTATTTTCTTCTGCCATTTACCTCAGACAAACATTTATTAGTCTGAGAAATCCTGCAGAAGGTGCTCTTACTCTCCTTACTCTCATAACCAGATAAACGTGATCTTACAAGAAATGCAATTTAAAAGTAAAATGGAAGTTAAAAATAACTCAGCCGAAGTGAAACCAGGAATAAAGAACAGATTTCCTGGCAGTCTGTCCACAGCTGCATGACTGAGTCAGATGTTTTTAACCGGTTTGAGCGGTTGCAAACACTCCTTGATCCACACTGACCCGACTGAGCACAGGTGCACTTCATTGTTAGAGTCTCTGTAAGACGTGGGAGGCAAACAGGACAACACAGAGATAAATTACAGCAAAAAGTAAGTACTTTTCTTATTTAATAAAGACAGTGTTGTTAGCTAGTCAAAAACACAGGTTTGCTAAAGTTATTTTTCAAACATTATGGTCTTTGTAAATGATTGAAGGATCTTCTAACAAATGATTACATCGATGCTTGATCAGGACCCTCCTAGTGTTTTTTTATCTTATCAAATTAGTTACCTCATATTTAAGTCACTACTTCATTCATTTCCTGATAAGTTTTCTGTCATTGTTAAAATGATTGGGGCTTGTATTACTGTTTAAATAAGACAGCAATAACTTTTTGAATAGTCAAATATATGCAAATAAAGAATTTGTTTTTTCCAAGCATGACGTAAAGGGGATTTTTTAGACTGCAGCTGTTGATCAGGTGAAATAACTATTTAAATTTTTATATATACTTTTTTGTTGTCTATAATGTTGCGTTTTGTTTATTTTTCTCTTCTCAGGTCCCCATCTCTCTCTGAATATCATGCATTTTTATTTGCTTCGACATAAACGCTCAGTGAAGATAGCATTTTTCAGTTTTTTGTGTTTTTCTTTCATTATATACTTCTACATCAACTACACAATGACACAGCATTCCCCTCACCTTCCCAAGGGAAGTGTGGGGAAACTCAGTGGATCCGTCCCTGACCAGACCACCATGTTTACAAATTCCTCTGTCCTCAAATGTCCTCCTGGATTTTACAGCAAGCAGGAGCTCAGGCCTCACTTTCGGAGGCCTTACCAAGATCACTGGGAACCGGGAGTAGACGGCAAGCCATTCGTGTGGCGCTCTATGACTACTGAGGAACAGAAAGAGGAATCAAGTGGTTTCAAGAAAAACCAGTTCAACCAGTTTGCCAGCGATCGCATCTCTCTTCACCGGGATCTAGGAAAAGACACACGGCATCCAGAGTGAGTTTATCTCAGGAGAACATTGTTTATTGGTGACATCACCCTTCAGGCAAGAGATAAATCTATGCGTTGTTAAAAAGCTGCCTCTTAACTTCCAGTCTGGCTCTGACAGCTGCTTGAAGCAGAAGTTTTTGAGATGTCCCGGCCTTCCAACCACCAGCGTAATCATAGTGTTTCACAACGAGGCCTGGTCTACTCTGCTCAGGACCGTCCACAGTGTCCTGCACACAGCTCCTGCTGCTCTGCTCACAGAGATCTTACTGGTGGACGACGCCAGTACAGATGGTGAGTGAGATCACTGGTAATTAATGATACATCTTAATGCTTTCACATATACAATGCCTTGCAGAAAGTATTCACAACGCCTCAACTTTCCCTTTTCATGAGGGAAACAAAAACCGATATGTATTTATTTGGGATTTTATGAGAAATACCATCCCAAGAAAGCAGATAACTATTAAATCTAAGGTAAATGATACGTACTTTAGGTTTTTTTTTATTTTCTCTTTTTATGGTTACCTTCAAGAAAAGTGTTAATTGCCTACAGAGTAGAGTTTACTTGTGTTTGATTCAACCTCAGTTTAAATCCGATTGATCCGTGAAGGTTTCAGAAGTTTGGTGAACAAACAGCTGAATGATGATAAAAAAAAATAAAAGTAATGAAGACCAAGGGGCACAGCAGACAAGTCAGGGATAAAACTGTGGAGCAACATTTTTCATCGATCATCTAAAAATGGAAAGAACACAACTGCAAACCTATCAAGATCTAACTAACCACCTAAACTGAAAGGAGATCATTGATCCGAGAGTCTATTGATACTCTGGAGGAGCTGCAGAGCTTATCTTAAACAACATCAGGAAAATTATGTCATGCACTCCAAACCTCTGGTCTTTATGGAAGATTTGCTATAAGCCTGAAAATGTTTCCAATGAGTCATTTTGCAACACATGTGGAATAAGGTAATTTGGTCAGGTGGGAACAAAAGTGAATTTCTTGGCCTAGATGCAAAATGTACCCAAATATGGGGCTGGCAGCATTGTGCTGTGGAGATGCATTTCTTCATTAACTGGAAGAGAGCTGGTCAGAGTTAAAGGAAAGATGTGAGGAGCTAAAAACAAAACAATGCTAAATGGAAAAAGCTTTATGGTGAGCAGAGATTCACTCTCCAGCAGGAAAGGAAGTGATTTGCAGCAAGAGTTGAAAAAATATGGGTTGTGTTAAAGCGTTTTTATGTTTGAAAATGTCCTAAAAATCAGAATAAATATTTAAGTGTTTAAAACATATTTTTTCTGTATTCAGAGTGCAAATATGCAGTAAATCACAACCCTTCTAACTTCAATATAACTCCAATATGAAGACATGCAAAATGCCAGATTTCATTGTTAACATTTGCCCTCCCTCAGCTCTAATTTTGTATTTATGTCTTCAGATCTGTTAAAGACTCCACTGGATGAATATGTGCAGAGGCTGCGAATAGTGCGTGTCCTGCGTCAGAAGGAGAGAAAAGGCCTGATCACAGCCAGGCTGATGGGGGCTCAGGCTGCACAGGGGGAGGTCCTTACCTTCCTAGATTCCCACTGTGAGTTTGTAGTTTTGTTGTTTTTTACATGCAGAGGACAAATATTTGGCTTAGCAATGTGTTTTGTTATTACAATAGTATTTCTATGCAGCAGTATTTCATATAATAGTTTCCAGCTTGTGAAAATATGTTTCAGTTTTCTTTTTATTTTATAGGTGAATGTTTCCCTGGCTGGCTGGAGCCTCTTCTGGCTCGAATAGCTGAAGAGCCCAGAGCCGTGGTGAGCCCAAGAATCACGCCTATCGATAGTCACAGCCTGAGATTTCACAAACCAGTGCCTGAACCGCAAAACTACAGCCGAGGAAATTTTGATTGGAGACTCAAGTTTGGATGGGAACGTGTTCCAGACGAGGAGAAGAAGCACAGAAAGAATGAGACATACCCTATCAGGTAAATACAAATAGATACAAAAAAGACAGTATAAGTTTCCTCAAGTTGTAACCTTTTAATACAAAGAACAATAAATATACATCACAACTAAATACCTGTTAAACGATCTTTCTCTGATTTTACTGAAATAATTGATCAAATTACATTTGTCTTTCTTGATAAAGAGGTTGGAGCTCATTTTTGATGTGAAGTAATTTTGATTTTTGATCTGTTGGGTTTGCTTAGAAACTTTGAATAATTAATTGAATGTATGTGAGATTAAATTAAAATTACTTTTTGTAGTGCCTTAAGACGACATTTGTAGTGGATTTGCACAATATAAACAAAGCCTACGTTCACACTGCAGCCTGAAGTGAACCAATTCCGATTTTTTTTGTCAAATCGCATTTATTTGCCGTGGCCGTTATGGTTCACACTTCCAAATATATGCGACCTGTATGTGTGAGCTGCAAACCCGCATGCGCAGTAGAGGGCGCAATAACATCACACATAGAGAGAAGAAGAAGAAGAAGAAGATGTGTTTGCGGAAGTAAATATGTATCCTAACGGTGGAGCATATCTTACGATTTTTAAAGGTGCTGCCCGACCGGAGCCAGCTCTTTAACAACTTAATCCTTACTATTGTCCGCCATGGTTGTTTTTCCCGCTTGCGCCTATCAGGTGCGCAGAATAGTCGGATGAAGGCGACCTGACCGTTAGGACACATTTGAATCGGATACCCAAGTGGTCTGGGTCTCATTCGAAAAAAATCCGACCAGTGTTGTTCAGACTGCCATGAAAGATCAGATACAGGTCACATTACGTCAAAAAAAAAAAAAAAAAAAAAAAAAAATCGGAATTGGGTCACTTGGCAGTCTGAACGCTGCCAAACTGAATTGAATTGAATTATTTTCTAAGTGAAAGAGAACTCTGCTCATACCATGAATTTACTCAATAGATTAAGTTTGTTTTTGAATCTTACATAAATATACTTTGACATTGCTGCTGTAAGAAACATTGCCGTCATATTTTACAGAACGCCTACCTTCGCTGGTGGCCTGTTCTCTATTTTGAAATCCTACTTTGAGCAAATTGGATCCTATGATGACCAGATGGAGTTCTGGGGAGGGGAGAATCTAGAAATGTCTTTCAGGGTAAGAAATGTACAGGAAATGCAGTGCAAATGTATTCGTACTATTTAAGCTTGTTAGCATTGTTCTATATTCTACAGATTAGCACAAGTATTGCAGATTGGTTAAGTGGAAGGACTCTCCTGCTGGCTCTGATAGAACCACAGAGAGGAGGCAGAGGAGCTCTTTTTTTCCACAGATTATCTGACTCGTATTATACTGTCAAGACATAATGACAGTTTTAACAAATACGTAAAAAACACAAATTTTTATAAAAGTTTTACTGCAGCTTTTATGGAGAAATAATTTTTAAAACAATATATCTCTTTTCCTTGCACTTGAAGTTCTTGCTAACTTCCTTTCCTCATTAATTAATTCAAAAATACTTTGTACCTCATTAATTCAAAATTCTTCAAAATGACATCTTAACAAATAACATTAAGATTTATGATGTGAAAGAGTTCAAGCATTATGAATACTTTTGCAAGGCACCACATGCCTTGAACATTTTTTAGTTAAAGTGTTCTCTTGCCGTGTTTTTCTATGTTGCAGGTTTGGCAGTGTGGAGGCCTCTTAGAGATCGTTCCTTGTTCTGTTGTCGGCCACATTTTCCGCAAGAAGAGCCCTCACAGGTTTCCAAATGGTAGCATAACCATCCTCCGCAACCTGGTGCGTCTGGCTGAGGTCTGGATGGATGACTACAAGTGGGTCTTCTATCGCGCAAACAGAAAGGCTGCCTCCATTTTTCGAACAGTAAGAATAAATAGTATCTTGAAGTTAAGCATTTTATTATTGTTTTGCCATTATTCACATAACCTTGTTGTTTATATGTTTTCATTTGCTTCCCAGGACTCATACGGCAATGTTTCTGACCGCCGTGAACTCAGAAAAAAACTTAACTGCAAGAACTTTTCTTGGTACCTGAGCAATATTTACCCAGAGGCATATGTCCCTGAAATCAGGCCCATCATCTATGGACAGGTACCTAGTTTGTCTTCCAACTGTTTGTGTTTTACAAAAATATTTGACTGCATTGTTAAGATGTTGTCAAGTAAGGTATTCAGAGATTCAGATTCACAAACCTCACAGTTCATCATTTTGTTGTTCATTATAATGAAGTTAAACAACACCGGTTGCGACTGCCGGCTGGATGTGGGAAGAGTCAAAAAGCGCTGGGAAGAGGGCCAAATCTTCAAATGTAACAACCGAGGTGAAGCGCAGGTATTGCACCTTTGGTCAAATCAGCCTTTCTAAGGCAAGATCCCACATTATAATTATGTATCTATTTTAAGAAAGTATATTTTGAGCACCTTGGAGTTTGATTTTGCATTTTGTGGGACCATTGTTTTTGTGAGTAGCTACAGTAAATGCAATTTCAAATCGAAAACTATGACTCAAACTTTTGTGAAAAGCAATGCCAAACAATAATAAAATAGTGCTCATGTACTTCTCATATACTTTTCATAATATAATTAGACAGACATTTTCATTACTCTCTGTTGGTTTATTATTGATAGTGGACAGCTCCTGAGAATGATAGAAAAGTTACTGGGGCATGATTAAAGTTCAAATAGTAATCTAATACAAACTAATCTGCCCTTTTATTGTATGAAATTAGGATGTTTGTCCTGCAAAACTGATTTCCTACTTTATCAACCATCAAGCTAGTTTAAATTCAACATGCAACCATCTCCTTCTTCCATTTGGCATCAGTGTTTTAAACATGGCTAGTTCTTATGCAGATATTTAAAATGCCATAAATAAACCAATCTTTCATTGCAGTAGAAAAATTCAAAATGACATTTCATAAGGCTGGAACATACCTAAAGAGGGATATTTGAACGATGTCTCAAATAATCCAGCGTCCTATCTTATGTTCTTCTCTTCAGCTATAAGTTTTCTCCAGGATTTAGGTCTGGCCTTTGGTACTGAGACAGCCAGGGAGGAAGGCTGATTCACTATCTAAGTAACCATGTCTGTGCTGATTTGGTCTTCAGATCATTGTTTTGTTGAAAGACCCAATAACAACCCATTTGTAGTTTACTGACAGAGGACATTGGGTTCTTTGTTAAAGGTATTTGGTATTTCAAAGAGTTCATGGTGACAGTCACTCCAACAAAGGCCTATCAAACCGAACCAGCCCCAAAACATCTAAAGCACTCCATATGATTTATCAATGCACGTGAGGTGCTTTGCCATATATCATGCCTTGATTGATCAAAACACGTGGTTGCTATTAAAGCTTTAGCAGCATTTAGCAAACTTCACATATTTGCATTTGTGATGGTGGGTCAGAAAATGCCTGGAGACATCATCCAGTTGTAATTATGAAGACTTGGTGACCCTGAGCTACCAGTTTGGCTGAAGTTCTCTAACAGTTTTTGTAGATTATTTACCTCCTAACATCCTCCTGACTAAAAATGATTTCTCACATAGGTCCTTATCCCTTCTTGATTGTCATGTTTCCAGTTGTTTTAAACTTTTTAATTATCGACCTGACTATTGACATGGGTTTAATTTAGACCAGACATCTGCAACCTGCGACTTCAGAGTCATATGCAATGCTCTGGCTCCTCCACAATGACTTTTAATTGCACAAACCAAAATTTTATGACTAATAATTTATATATAAAGACTATGGGAAACATTCTGATTTTTTTCCACAGTTGTTTTTGTTTGGATCTATAAATAACCTCATAAGGCAGTTTAAAAATATTAATAATGATGAAAGTGATCACTTTCTTCATCTAACTGTTATACTTTTTCATTTCTAGTATTTTGAGTATACCTCCAAGAGAGAGATTCGACTCAGTGCTGCCAATCAGTTGTGCTTACATGCCGACTCTGAAATGGCTTTGGTTTTTCTTGAGCTGTGCGAATCGAAGGGAAAAGCAGCACAAGAGCAAATATGGATCTTCACAAAGGTGAATTAATGTATTTCCACATCATCTATACCTTTTGCTGTTGCAACACTGGCTTTGTTGCAAAGGGAAGAAGAAAGATTTCAATTTCCTCATTCTTGCTGCTCAGTTGTGCACTTCTTAAATATTCAAAATTACATTCTACGTTTTTACTGTTTTTTTTTTTTTTTTCAGAAAAACCAAATGAAGAACCCTTTATCAGGCAAGTGTTTGTCAGTCGCTGGTGGCAACGTGATTTTGTCTAAATGCAGATCCACCTCAGAGAATCAGAGCTGGATCTTCATCCCAGCGAAGTAAGCGGCTTCGAGCATGTGGCCTGCCTCTGCTACCAGTGTTTCCTGAATAAGGTTTAAACATAAACAAATAAGGAAAGTGGTTCCCCTGAATCAAATCTTTGTACTGTGAACAAAGAGCTATTAATACTTATCTATTTCACACAAACCCAGAGGCTGTTATCTAAACATAATTTATTTTTTTCTCTTCTTTTCCTCCTTGTTGCTCAGACAGGAGATTATTGTAGACACAAATAAGTGCTGGTATTCAGTCAGTTCAGCCTATTTGTCAATGTCAATGTACAATTTATATTCTGCCTAGAGGCCCCCTACTGGATTGGAGTTCCTGAGCAGTTTATTTTGTATTTGACTGACTTTGTTAATCATATTAATTATGTTTGAATTATTATGCCCTGTCTTTGTGAAGCACTTTGTGATTTTCATCTTTAAAGGATTGCATATCATTTAAATTAACACTTTAACCATCTTAGTAAGTATTGCTACTTAATACCTACAGTAGCTTCAAACTGGACTTTAGAGAGTATTTTTCACCACATGATGGAACTTTATTTTTCCTAAATAAAGTTGAATGAGGAATATCTTAAAGCCACATTGAATAAAATGAAGTCTTACACTTTAACTTATTTGAGTTGTACATAGTGTGCACTAACAAGATGTGCTAAAATTTATTCTTTTATTGTTGCTCACTTAATTGGTTAAAAATATTTATAGGGAGGGCGAGTGGTAGTGGGAGTAATATTTGTTTTACTTTTAAGCATATTTTGTGTGGAATAGTGAGCATTTGAAAGTATGAACTCAATATGAATGGGTATGCATGAAGTTTAATAATATTATTTAAAGTCAAGTTATATATATAATTTATGTAAGTCATTGTAGCTACTTTTTGACCAACACAATAAAGTCATACATTTGTACTTGGCATTGGTTAATTTATTTAAAATGTGTGCCTGTATGTTTGGGTACTTTTATTACATCTCTCTAATTGGGGTGACATTAATGTGGGTTCACAGTTTGAAATCAAATTGTGTATTTTCCTAATTCTTTGTCAAAAATTCAACAGGAACAGCCTATAAAGTCAGGGTAAGTTGGAGGTTCTGTGGTGCATTCAACGTGTCTTGGAAACCAAACCAGCCAAAGTGTTAACAGGTTGTTTATACCTGAAACTTTTATTATATTCAATAAACTTGGGAGTCAAATTAAAAGCTAAATCAAGGCATTGCTGGCAACCTCCAACTTTCACAGTTGACATATTTACTTCATAAGGTGCTCTTACTATTTTAATGACTGGGAAATCAGAAAATCTGACCTCCAATTACAAAGATAACACACCTCTGAATGGTCCAGTGTTCAGTTTCCAACAAGGCTGTTATGTATAAAAACATGGAAAATGTTGCAGGTATAAACTGTTTATTATCTGGGCTTTTTTTTTTAAACTAGTGTGGACACAAAGTATTACTTTGGCTTAGAATGTTTGTGTTTTTTTTTTTTTTTTAGGGGGCGGTGGGGATTGCCGTGTTTTAAAACAAAAAGGGGAGAAAGTACAGTATCAATTAAATCCCACTTGTTTATTCAACATTCACAATTTTATATTGTCATACTGAATAAACTGTTTTAATCAATATTTGTGAACTTGTGCTACATTTATGTAAATACAGGTTCCGGCTAAGGTCTGTTTTAAAAAGGCAAAAAGTACCTTGTATACATATTATTTTTAGAATTGTCTCCATACCTTAGAAGAGACCCCAAAACAATGTTGCAACAAAGCTGGACCTATCAAGGTGATGCAACAAAGTTGCTGAAACACACCGAAAGCAAAGAAGAAACATTGAAGCATGTGCTCTATTATAATCATATTGTTTATTTATTTTTTACTTTAGACCCAGGTGTCAAACTCCAGTCCTCAAGGGCCGGTGTCCTGCAGTTTTTAGATGTGCCACAGGTACAAAACGCTGGAATGAAATGGCTTAATTACCTCCTCCTTGTGTAGATCAGTTATCCAGAGGCTTAATGACCTAATTATTCTGTTCAGGTGTGGTGCAGCAGAGGCACATCTAAAAGTTGCAGGACAGCGGCCCTTGAGGACTGGAGTATGACACCCCTGATAGGCATTAAAATACCAGAACTCACACATATTTCAGAATTATTTTCTGCCAGATTAAACAATTTTGCACTTGAAATATATTATGATCAGTTTTAAATATATGTAGATTATTTTATATGAGTAACTGATTAAAATAACATGCTCTAAGTATGCTCTGTTACACTATAGTATTCAGGAAAGCGTTTGTTTGGGGGGCGGAGTCTCTTTATCTTTCGCCCCGCCCACACGCACATTCGATGACGTCACTGGCTTTTCTCAGCGATGGGATCTGCCGCGAGCGCTGGTGAGTTTGTGATAAACCAATAAAATCTCTCAGTTTTGCCTTGTCATCTCAACAGGGAAGTAGGCAGCACTTACAAATTCACGTCTCCAGGCTTGGCTTCCGTCGCAGGGAGGGAGTTTGCAGAAAGCCTGCGTCCCGTCTCCGGGTCGGTTCAGGATTTAATAGCCAGGTTGTCATCTTCTTAACAAACCTGTAAGTAAGTAGCAGGACTGTTCGCTTCACTGGTGTTAACTTTGACGCTTGTTATCGTTAGCTGCCGTTAAGCTAGAGGCTGTTAGCTTGCTGTGCGCTTCAGCTTGGGGTTTGTTTCTTGCTACAACAGCCTGTGAGACTTGGGGGTTGATGGCTGAGCTGGGATGAGAGCTTTGTTATCGGGCTTTAAGCACAGCTGCTGCTCATGAAAGCAATCACTCCTGATTGTCAACAAAGAGCTATATTTAAAGATAATGTTCGCTGCTGTCAGCTTTATCACTCTGTGGTGCTGCAAGGTTTAACCCTCTAAATACAGGATTTGGGGAGGATTTGACTAATATCATTACGGTTGGTTGTGTGCAGCCTTTTTGACATGAACCCAAAGGGCGTGAGGTGTGCTTTGTAAAAGAGACCTAGCATATCAGGAGAAAATATTGAACAAACTACTACTTCCTTATTAGTAGGAATTCACTGCTTTTTAGACTTTAAGCTAAATAAAGTTGCAATTGGCTGGCATTTAGTAATGTTTCTTACAGTTTCAAGCAACGAGTCCTTGGCTTTCTGTAGTATTTAACATTTTTTCATTTGCTTGTTTAACTTCAGCTGATTTTAGTATTTTTTTAGTCTATCTAGTATTTTTGTCTAAATCCTGAATGTTTGCAGTAATGTTAGTGAAATAATTTAACAGGATACTAGTAAGTATAACTATAATAGTGATAATACAGTTTTTATATTGTGCATTTTCAGAAGTAGTGATTTCAACATGTTTTATGTGATAAATAAGAAACTACCAAGTAAAATATAGTTATTTAAAAGGGCAATAAGCTTACAGCAACAATAAAAATGTAAGTGCTTCAGAGACAACGTGACAATACAAGAACAAAGATACTAAGAAAAATCTAATTAAAACTAATTTAAAAAAGTTTTCAAGCTAAAAGTAGTCAAAAAGTCAACATCTCTCAAAGCATTAGTAGATTATTGCATCTTCCCTCCTATGGTTAGTGACTACTCTGACTACTGGGATAGGCTCTACCACTGCCCCACCCGATAAACAGGGTTAAGTAGGATGTATGGCTTTTCTTTCTTTCTTTTTTTTTGATTAATGGAAAACAATAAGCCCCGAATTTATGGTCTCGTTTAGCTTTAGCATATTTGAATAAGTAGTAGTTAAAAATTAATCTTTAGCCATTAAGTTACACATGAATGAAACCTGATTATTACTTTTAGGCTTCAGGAACATTAAAACATTGCTTATCTATTTACTTTATTGTTTTCAATTTAGCAGTTTGTTTTGCAAGTCAGTGCAGACTGCAGTAACACTAAAGCAATGTTTTGATACATTTGAGGTGATGTGTGCTTTTTTTTTTTTTTGCTTGTACTTTAAAGATTTTTTTTACGAAAAACGGATGTAAGGCATATTACCGAAATTTAGAAATGAGCAAATATTCAAAAGGTTTTTCTTTAGCTTTTCTTTAGTGTTGCATATTTAGTAATATCATGCATTACAGCTTGGACATAAAATATATGACATGTAGTGACAGAAAAAAATGTCAGGAAAAGAAAAGCATTTTTGCAGTTGGATAAAAAGCCTCCGCTTGCTTTGCATACTGTTGAGAATATTTCAAACTGCTTCATATGGTTTTTGTCTGGAATATTATTTTTAGATTGACATGTCTTCTAATGTTTATGAAAGCATCAGTTCTACTACTTTGAGTTTGAGGAGCAGATGGGGTATTACACCATCCTGAGTGCTCAGCAGAAGATGTCAAGCTTTATAAATTAAGAAGTCCCTTACAGTTACCTTTTATTATCCTTTTTACTAGAGTTCTGGAAAAAAAAGTATTTACCCCCTTACATATTTCTTTTGATTTGTTTTAGAAGAAATTTGAGATTATCAAAAATCAGACCAAAATAATTACATTATTCCAAAATTATGTTGTTCACCGATATTAAATTTAACTCCAACAACTCACATTATTACTAAAAACATCCTCTAATAAAATTAATAGAACCATCTAGAAAAAGTTGTATGAGGAATATATGATGCAACTTTTAAAGCAGTTCTGTCCAAAACTTTTAGACCATCTTGTTATTTAATACGAGAGTCGGTTCTTTTCAACTTTACCTTTTTCTCCAGGTTGAGAAATAACTACTTTAACTCCTATAACATTTTACAAATTGGCACCATGAACTGAAATTGTCCACACTGTATTATAACAATAATTGAATTGGAATGTCTCTAGTACCATTTTAATGTTTGATTGAATTATATATTTCTGAATTTGTATTAATGCTGTTTGATTCATAAAGCCTTGGCATCAACGTGGCATCTTTTCCCGTGTCACTCTGCAGAACGCCACCGTCTCCAAAAACACGGACCCGGTCACCAGGAAGTGCCCTCAGACTCAGCCACACCTGGTAAGGCCTTCATAGAGTCCTGAACACCAGGTCATAAGGTCACTCTATGATGCATGTAGGAACCAAACTGATGGTGATCTATCATGTCCTTCACACCTCTATGAATAATCCCATCTGTTGTAGACTTTAAAAACTTTTTGTTGAGTAAAACTTTGGGCATAATTCTGGCCTAATCCCCTTTATTTGCCTCTTCTTTTTTTTTTCTTCTGATTTTTCAGAGAAAATGACACTTCCCCTCTCTCGTTCGGAGGTGTTCGGCGAGCTGCGCCAGGAGCTCTACGACGATGAAAAGTTCCACCAGTCCGACGTGCACATCTTCATCATCATGGGAGCGTCGGTGAGCACCCAGACCTGAGAGATCGCGACTGGTTCTCTCTGACCTGCCGTTTATATTTTTGGTTGTAGTTCCACTTTTAGGCTTGAACCTTTGGCCACTGTTTCGTGGAAAGTGTTTTGAAATAAAGAGAGTAACAATTGCGCTGATTTCAACAACCTGTGAGCAAATATCGCTTGATCCGCTTTCAAAACATCAAACTTTGATAGTTCCTCTTTGTGTTTTGGCAAAAAACTAAAGAATCTGTTGATTTTATTTTATTTTTTGCAGATTAAATCCATACTTGGTGTTTTTCTGAAAAACGCTTCAGTTATCTAATTGTCTTTGTTGTTCCTCATGCATCTTTCTGTCATTAAATCTACTGGCTGCTTCATCAGCTTAATTATAGGAGGGGGAAAAGGTTGTAGTTCCTGCTTTTCAATCGTCTGGTTTCAGGAACCATTTGATTTGATGCAATCTGCGACCATTAATTTCCTCCTTTCTTTTTGTCTTTCATAATAATTTGCTTAATCTTCCTTGTAGGTTTTCACTCTGTTTCATATTTCTCTTTCTCCTCTAGCAGTTTGTTCTTGAGACTTAAAACTCAAGCGTCGGGTATTAAATCTCTAAAGAACCACTTTTGTTTTGAGGTTTTGACTGATGGTGTGCTTCTTTCTCCTGTAGAGTTTACTCTTTGTACAACAGAGTGGGCTTTTATTTTGCAGCGTCACTGTCTGTCAGCACTTTTCTTTCAATGGGATCTGCAGCCGTGTCAAGGACAAGGCCAGGCTGTGTCCAGCTGGTTGTGCCTCGTTTATGGATGTTTGGGTTGTAAAACTACTTTCTCTAATAGAGAGTTTGGCGTTTAACACAGAGAGAGATTCTTTATCCCGTCGTTGATTCCTTGACTTAGTTGTTTTTGGAGAATTGAAGTGTTGCGTCACAGGCTGTTGATCAGAGTAATGAGTGTAAATTCTCTCTGGAAGGAAACAATCTTAAACAAAGTGGCAGAGGTACAAGTTGGGGGAGCTCCCAGTCGAGGATTAGTGTTTTAGAGGGAAACGAGGAATAGCTAAGCTTGTTGGATTGCATTTGAGGTCAGAAGTTTATTGTTACGGGAATTACATTTTAATTAAGTTGACTTTTTATATTCAGGCATGTCACACATTTTGTACTTTAATTAAGGAGGCATTTTAATAGATTAGAATACCACTGGAAAGTTGATATCTGGATGTTCTGTTCGACTAATTTATTAAAGTAGCAGTGATGTATTTCAATTAATTTTGTTATTGCTAGATAATTTTCTCACAAAATTGGAATACTATATCCAGGACTGCAACTAACAATTATTTTAGCAATGGATTATTCAATCAAATATTCTGATTAATTGGATAGAAATTGGCACATTCTACCAGTTTAACCACTTAAACACAAGATGCAAGTCAATTATTTTTTAAATAAAAAGAAAAAATACATTTTTAAATGCAGTGATAGACTTTCTTTAGTGAATGGTTGATTATCTGCAGCTAAGAAAATACTTATAACATCAACTTGTGAAAACTCAGGCTGACTTTACAGCAATACAATGCTGTGATGAGCTGTTGGTTATTTATTTTTATTAACAGATTTAGAGCCCATATACTTCAGCTGATGAGTAATCTATTACTGAATTAGTTGACAATTATTTCAGTAATCGATACGTCATTATTAATCTGATTAATTGTTTCAGCCTTAATTACATCAAATAATAATGATAATAAAACCCTCTGTTATAGAAATGTTATGTTCTACAAAAATAATGAAGAAAAATTAGGGGAAAAAAACATAATCTGTGATGTCCAGTGAAAAGTTTTCATTTAACCACTTAATATAGTATATGAGTCAGTCAGTGACTGTTTGGGATGTGGAATCATAGCCAGGGTTTGGCCAAAAGTGCCAATCCCTGGATTAATGACCATATTATCACTGCACTTTATAAGCCAACAAATTAAACTCCACCGAAGTATTGGAGGAGGAAGATGAGAGATCCTAAAGCTGATAATGCGATCGATTTTCAATAGGCTGGCATTTCTGTTTATAAAAATCATTCTTTTGTGTTAATAAATTAAACAGAAACTGGATTTCAGATTAATTTAAATAAATATTTGAGCAATATCTTTGTAGTTTATACAAGTTTTACTTTTTAATTTGAGTTATTGAAAAGAAATCCACTTTAATATTTCAGTTTATTCAGAGAGACTGTATATTGCTGTTGCTCATCCTTGGTTTCTGAGTTACCGCGGTGCTTGGCTGTCGTCGACAGACAAAGCAATAGTTGTGTAAATGTAGATTAGTTTTGAAGCAACAGGTTCTTCAGGAAGCAGCAGGTCCGTCAGTCTTTCAGTCTGTTGTGCCTTTGTGGTTTGCTTTTGTCCCAGTGGGATTACCAAGGTTGTGTAACTCTTGAATGAGACAAAGCTGTGTGTTTTATCTAACTATATGGAGTTATTAGTAATGCTGAACCAGATCTGGGTGTTGTGGCAAATGTGTTTTAAAGGAATGTATCTGGCTAAAACGCTACAAAAATAAATGATTCCAACTCATTTCTAATGATGTGTTTGGGCCTGCAGGGGGATCTGGCAAAGAAAAAGATCTACCCAACTTTGTGGTAAGTGATCCTCAGTAGTAGAACGGAGCCTAATGGGGGGGTAAAAGTTTCCTAATATGTAACGTCAGGAGTGGGTAGTAATAAAAAATCTTCTCCTGTTTTGTCTCCTAGGTGGTTGTTTAGAGATGGCCTCCTCCCTGAGGAGACATACTTTGTCGGCTTCGCTCGCTCCGACCTCACAGTGGATGCCATCCGAACTGCTTGCATGCCATTCATGAAGGTAGAATTTGACTTTTTGACATCTAGCTTCATAAAATTAAACTAAGTTACATCCTACTTATAGCTGCGTCCACTTTGGTGCCCTCTGACGTAGGTGACAGAGACGGAAGCAGAGCGGTTGTCTGCTTTCTTCGCCAGAAACTCTTACATCAGCGGGAAATATGCAGAAGACGCTTCTTTCTCCAAACTCGATGCACACATGCTGGCTCTGCCCGGAGGACCAGAGGCTAACCGGCTGTTTTACCTGGCTCTGCCGCCGACAGTCTACCACGATGTCACCAAGAACATCAAGCAGCACTGCATGAGCACAAAGTCGGTACCAACTGGCCTCTGCAACTCTCTGCTCTTATTGTGTTTGTTCCACGTTCTGAATGGCATTGAACACACAACAGTGGCATGATCAGACGCTTGTGTGACAAAAGGAACCATCGGCAGATTTTTGATTGGAAATTTTCTACATTTAACTAAAAAGCTTTTCTTTGCTAGCTGCATTTATTTTCAATGTCACTAAGCCATTACTTTTTAAAACCACTTTTTGCTGCAAGTGTTTGGTGTGTGTCTCCACCAGCTCTGCACAAACATACAGCTCTGGAAAAAAATAAGAGCCCACTGCACTGAATCTCATTGAAAACCTCATGGTTATTCCACTAAATACTGATTTCTGAACTCTTCCTGAGTCAAAACATTAGTATTACTGTTTCTAAATTAATATGAAGTTGTTTTCTTTGCATTATTTGAGGCCTGAAAGCACTGCATCTATTTTGTTATTCTGACCATTTCTCAATTTTTGCTGTTTCATTTTCTGTAGTTCATAGAATAAAAGAACAATGTTCATTTTACTCAAACTTATAGAAAGGAAAATCAGAAACCAATCACTTTAAGTGGTCTATTAATTTTTTCCAAAGTTGTATACGATTTATTTATTTTCTTCTTTTTCCCCTCAATTCCTCTTCACAAAAAAATCTCAGCCAGATTGAACGGAGGGGGAAAGAACAGTAACGTAGATGTTTTGCCACAGATTCCTTATCGGATTTCTGTCTGGACTTTAACTAGGCCATTCTAACACATGGATGTCCTTGACCTAAACCATTTGATCGTCCCGGTTGTACGTCTCGGGTTACGTGAACCTCCTTTTTACAGCATCTAATTATCTTTAATTTACCTTCTTTCTATTAAATTTAAAGAATGGCATTCCCGCAGCATGATGCTGCCACTATGGTGTTTTACTGAGAGAGTGGTTTAGCCAGGGTGAATTACAGTCTCAATCTGCCACAAATAGCATTTTGCATGTCAGAAGAAAAAGGTAAATTTTGGTCTTATTTGAAGAGAATACTTTTTCCACATTTGCTTTTGACCAATTTATTCACACAACTGGACTCTCTTGACTCACTAGTTGACGGAAAGTGGTTGCATTGAATTGAGTAAAGTGCACTGAATACAATTGCATGGCACACTAACTGAGTTTTATAAATGGTAAACATTTGGTGTTTCTCAGTAGGAGCTTTTGATTATTTCAAATGTCAAGCAAAAATAAATCAGAATTATTCTGCTTTCAGCTTCCTCTTCACTTCTTTGTCATGTAATTTACTTGATGTCTTCAGAATAGCTTAGTTTTGTGGTTAGGATTGTCAGGTGATGCCAAGAGGGCCTCTGGTTTTAATCTCTGCTAAGCGTAGCTTTCTTCGTGGTATTTAGTCGTCTTTTGTGTCTGTGGGAAAATCTCCAGCTTCCCACTGACCATGAACACAAATCAATAAATCAAGGGAGGGGCTTGGAAATGTGACTTTTTGAAGGAAAAGTGTGGAAATGTTGAAACTTTTTAAAATTTAATTGTTGAGACACAAGTCTCAAGTTGTTGAGACAAGCAAACTCATTCATGAGTTTTCTGAATGTTGAATCGTCTTCCTGTGTGTGTTGGTTAGGGGCTGGAACAGAGTGATTGTTGAGAAACCTTTTGGACACGACCTCCAGAGCTCAGAGGAGCTGTCCACACACCTCTCCTCCCTCTTCAGTGAGGATCAGATCTACCGTATCGATCACTATCTGGGCAAAGAAATGGTGCAGAACCTCATGGTGCTCAGGTACGAAAACCGTCCTCCCATCTTGCTATACTGCTTCAATTTTCTTTTTTGCTATATGATACTTAGCAGTGTCTGACTGACCTGCAGCATTTTAATAAAACCCAATGCACTCTCAGAGCTCTGTTCTTAATTTCATGCTGAAACAACTATCTGATTAAAGCAGGATTAAATTAAGTTACTCTGTTTTTATAAAAGCTCCTGCGAGTCATCTAAATTAATCAAGAACAAAGCTGAATATAAATGTTTGTGTGTTGTCATGACCAGCTGTCTGGTTGCTTTGTGTTCTGCTGAGCTTGGAATAATAATGTGGCGTTCTGTGCAGGTTTGGGAACCGACTCTTTGGGCCGATCTGGAACAGAGACAGTATCGCCTGCGTCGTTCTCACCTTTAAAGAACCATTCGGCACTCAGGGGCGAGGAGGATACTTCGACGATTTTGGCATCATTCGGTGAGGGAGGAGGGGAAAAACTGAAATGTACAAATATTTCACTACCGGTAGAACTATTTTAGAATAATGTTGGTTTATAATCAATATAATTAAAAACTACACAAAGTATTAATGATGTACAACATTATAATATTTTTTGCCAATATATCAACTCTAAAAAAAAAAAAAATCAAACCTGTTGATTTTACTTTAAGAAAAACACTAACATCGCCCCCTGCTGTTAATAATGTGTAAACACCATTTCCAGTAGGATAGAAGTTCCTTTTTATTAAATAAGGTTTGTTTTTTTTATTCCTGTTCATGTTTATGTTGATTTATCCATACTCTTAGGATAATTATGATACGGAAAGATGCAAAAATGACCACGTTTTTCAGTGCTGGCCGTCTAAGTTGGCCGATCCCAGGCTCAGGACATTTGCTGAATATCTTTCTCTTCCCTCTGTTCTCCATTTCCTGTCCATTTACTATTCAGTAAATTTCTCCAGAGCATAAAAAAACCTTTAGAAATAGAACATAAGTTGTCCTTGTTCAGTTTTTTTCAAAGCTCCAGCTGTTATAAACATTTTTCATTATTGCTCAGTGTGTAGTTTTAGCCACATTTTGATTAGCAATACCTTACAAATACAGACTTTAAAAAACTGATCTGATGAAGGCTTAAAGCATAAATAAAAACTTTGGTTTGTTGGTTCATTTGTCTATAGGAACCAGGCTTTTGAGTGGTTTTTTTCATGTGGATTTTTTGATCTGGTTGAATAGAAGATTTTTGTATTTTTGAGGGTGTGAGATTATTCTCCTAGAATAAAAATGAATTGATTTTGCAGCTACTTGTAACAAATTAGGAAACATAAAATACATTTGCTTTACGGTGCTTAGTAGCTTCTACGTTTATCCGAACAGTTTCCTTGTGATCTCAGGCGTTATTGTGTCTTTTGTGTAACGATCTGTTTGTTCCCTTTGTCCTGATCAGAGATGTCATGCAGAACCACCTGCTCCAGATGCTCTGCTTGGTTGCCATGGAGAAACCAGCCTCCACCAGCTCCGACGATGTCAGGGATGAAAAGGTGCTGAATTTATCTGCTGCAAACAAACAAATGCTTCACATTTTCCATTATTACTGATTCATTTAAAACCTATTTTCCTGCTGTAGGTGAAGGTGCTGAAGTGTATTACTCCAGTTTCCATGTCGGATGTGGTTTTGGGTCAGTATGTGGGGAATCCTGAGGGTGAAGGAGACGCTAAGCTGGGTTACCTCGACGATCCCACTGTACCGAAAGGATCGACTCAGGCCACCTTTGCCACGGCTGTGCTCTATGTGCACAACGAACGCTGGGATGGTAAAGACAACCAACTCTTTAAAAGTTTAGCACTTTAATCTTCTTCTTGTAAGGCCTTGGAAATGTTCCTGCACAGGCGTTCCGTTCATCCTGCGCTGCGGGAAAGCTCTGAACGAGAGAAAAGCCGAGGTGCGGCTGCAGTTCACAGATGTCCCAGGAGACATTTTTGACAACAAGTGTCAGAGGAACGAGCTGGTGGTGCGAGTGCAACCCAACGAGGCGATTTATGCCAAGATGATGAGCAAGAAACCCGGAGTTTACTTCAGCCCTGAGGAAACGGAGCTGGACCTCACCTACAAGAGCAGATACAAGGCAGGCTGCACTTGATTTGTTTCTTATTTTAAACGTGTCAGTGGCATGACATCAAATGTAACTTTATTTCACATCAGAAGTTTACATGCGTGATTACTGTGCCTTTTAGCAATTTGAAAATGCCTCGATGATTATGTCATTGATTTGTAAACAATCTTGGAGGTATGAATGTGGTTTATTTTAAGAAAACAAACTGCTTCCTTCTTTGACATCATGGAAAAATGCAAAGATATCAGCCCAAATAACTTCTGGACTTTTACAAATCTGGTATCTTTTTAAGTACAGCTTCCACATTCATCAGTAGAGACAAATAATCATATGGAAGCATACGTATCCAAATTTATAGCCATCAGAGTTTGGTTTACTTGTATATATTACAAATATATACATTTTTACCAGCAAAGTATAAAGTGTGGAAAGTGAGGACCTTTTCCTGGTTCCTGTTTTGTAGTTCTCTGTACTCTAGTTAAATTTGGAGGTATGATAGGAATTAAGTTGTGTGCAATTCAGAAAATGGCATAATGTGGAAATATTTAACTAATATCTCAAGACATCAAGAGGGAAGTTTGGGCACAAATGGATCTTCCACATGGACATTAACCTGAATCATACAGCTAAGTCAGCTATAAAGCAGATTAAACACAATGACGACGTTTCAGAGTTGCTAGTTTGCAAATCACATATGAGAAACTCCACCTACAATTCTGACTCCGGCTTTTAGCTAATCGAAATAATTTTGGTAATCCCATCCAACCTAAAATAAGATTCTTGATTGGATTTGTCAGACAGTAAGGTGGGAAAATGTTTGAATAAGGTTGTTATAAACATAAACCAGATGTTTCAAACAAACTAATGAAGTTTTCCTTTCCTCAGGATGTGAAACTCCCAGACGCTTACGAGCGACTCATCCTTGACGTGTTCTGTGGGAGCCAAATGCACTTTGTACGCAGGTCGGTTTCTATCCCACCTCACAAGCCTGTTAAATCTGGTAATCCTGCATGAGCTTCACTAGATGGCGCCAACGTGCATTACCAGTTTGTCTGATCAGTTAAGGTATTTGAGTTGCAAATAAGTTGATACTAAATTTTAAATATTGTGACTCTTCTTGTTGTCTGCAGTGATGAACTGAGAGAAGCATGGCGGATCTTCACCCCTATTCTCCATCAGATAGATAAAGAAAAGCCAAAGCCGATTCCTTATAAATATGGAAGGTAATGAATACAAATTCTGCCCTCTGGGGAAAAGATTTTTTTTTTCTTGCCATGAACCCAGTTTGTAACTTTTGTTGTTTTTTCTTTCTCAGTCGTGGCCCCTCAGAAGCAGATGACCTAGTTAAGAGAGTTGGATTTCGTTATGAAGGCACTTACAAATGGGTCAACCCTCACAAACTTTGAATAGTAACGAGATGCAGGCGTAGGGATGAGCAGAGGTAGAGTAGGAGGGGTGCAGCAGAAAAAGTGAGCTATCCAGGAGAAGAGCAAGAAACAAATTCTAAACATTTAATGTCCTCAGGTATTATGAGTTAAGTGCAAGTGCCCAAGCGGTCATTGATACTTAATTATTTTTTTTTGATACTGAAAAAATGTCTTACTTTATGGCGAGACCAACTTAGATCTAATTGACAAAAGCAACGAAGCTGAATTTAAGTTTCCAATCATGACTTGGTAAATGGAACAAGCGAACATCGGCTGACGGCAGAACAACATGTGGACACCAGCTGTTAAGTCTTACACTTTTTTTTATTTCTAACTTCTGATTGTAATTCTGTTAAACTTGCTCTGCATTGGTAGTAACATATATGGGATTATTGTTTTGCTTTCCCTGTTTGGGACCAAAGACATAGAAATACATAAATTATCACAAGCCTTTACATTTTGTACAGAACAAGCAATACAAGCTGGGCCTGCATTCGCCCAACTCGAAGCTTCATTCCATTTTGTGTTTACATTTTTTGTTTTTCATTTATGGATTCTATATTTGACACATCCAGGCAGCAGGTTTTTTGGCTACAAATCGGCTGAATGTAATATTGAATGCTGCTGCTCTCTTTATGTAAAGGTAGCGATGCTTCCATTTCTATTAATAAACTGGTTTTGCTTCTCTATTATGTTTTATTGTTTTTTGTTTCAAAGCCCAAAATAATTTGACACATTGAAAAGAATCAGGTTGACCTAAGGAAGCTACATAAAATCTAAAAGGTTACCAAAAAAAGGAGTACAACAGGGAACTGTAGTCTCACCATTTAGTTTCACTTTGTACACCTCAGACCTCCAGCACAAATCAAGAGTTCTGTCATCTGCAGAAATACTCGGTTGATTAAGTCTGTTCTGGATTTCTTCTGTCATCTTTTGAGGCTGCAGCAGCATCAGATCCAGGAACTTAAAAAGGCTCAACAACCCGATAAAGAGAGCTGGCTCTGTTCTGGGGACTGAAGAAGAAGATCTGGAGATGGTGTTGCAAAGAAGGATTCTTCATAAAATCAAGAAAAATTATGGACAACCCTGTCAATCATTAGACTACTTTACAGCAGTGAGTCTAGGGAGAGTTCAGAAAGACCAATTTACCTGACAGTCATGTCTTTGGACTGTGGGAGGAAGCCCAAGTACCTGGACAGAACCCAAGAATGCACATGGAGACCCAGGACCTTCTTGCTGCAAGGCAACAGTGTTACCAACTGTGCCACTGTGCAGCCCATCACAAAATCACTGAACCACTAAAACACAAATGGCCTCCCATATCTAAGTTGATGTCAGTGTATTACCTGCTAACCAAAAAAAAAAGATCAACACTTGCATAACTACAATCTTCCTCCCAAAAACCTTTGAGAAAATATTCTGTGTACTACCAGGAAAAACATGGAACATTTTGGAAGTTTTGCATCCAGATACATCTGGCGTAAAACTAGCAGCAGCATTTGTAAAATAACATAAAAGATAAAAAGAGGCTGTTTCAGGATCTAAACTTACTTAATTCAGCCATTAGTTTGTGCCTCAAGTTCAGGCACAAAAAAGTGATGCAGCAACATTTCAATTTAACATTACTAAGAAAAATGTCTCCAAACTTGATTCAACAGGAGTGATTTATTCAGACAAAAGAAGATATTCTTTAACATATTGTCTTAAATTAGAAACATGTTTATGTTGAATCACAGTAACAAATGGCATAGTGGATGGATGTTATCTGACAATACAACACAGCTCTTTTTAAAAGAAACCCAAGTCCCTTATTAGGGCTCTAACACCATTGACCAATAATTTACACAAGATCATTAAAGTTAAACATTTAAAATTGTCTTCTGACAAACAGAAAATTGGCTGCCTTAAGGAGTAATCTACCTAAATTACTGAAAAATCTTCAGTTTTAAATCAAAAGTTTGGAACAACTGCACAGAGTTTGGATTTTCCCGTTTCAAGGCCAACCCTACAGTATAAGGCACATTAGCTTTGCAGGTTAAAATCGTCCTTCGTTTACAGTACATGAGGGCAGAGTTAGTGAGATAGTATGTAATCCAATAACTCATGGTGGTTCACTGGACGGATACATTAATGCTGTAATAAAACTATTAAAAACATTAATAACAGAGCGGATTATGTAGTAGCATATAAACACTGATAATCAAAGGTCATTTTTTTAGATGTCCTACAAAGAGTGGAGTTCAGTCTAGCTGTAATTGAAAATGGACACCATAAAATCTGATTAAGATCAAGCATAGAAACATAAAAACATTTTTGTCTGACCGCCATGTGGTGACAGAAATTATCCTTCAAGTTTCTCTTCACATCTGGAAATGGGATGAAATCCCTAATCGATATGTCAGAAATAGACCTTGCGCAGCTTCAACCTGGAGTCGACACGTTGCGCGAAATCTGCAATATGACGAGTTGTGCTCCTCGAGCTTGAACAGAAAAGAGGCCGCGGCGTTTCCGTAGAGAAGGCACTCTGTCGGTTTCACCTCATCACATGTGCTCCGGGTGGTTCTGCAGGCAGCTGATGAACTCTGACACCGGGTTGCCCTGGAAGCAGATCTGATACACGGCGTTGAACAGAGGGAACCTGTCCAAGGACAAAAGCTTTCAATGCGCGTCTCGTTAGCGCAGTTTTAAAAAAATATAACAGTGCAGGAAGAGGCAAAAGTCCCAATGTTCTTATATAAAACCTCCACTCAAAGAATAAAAATATATAATATAACCCAGGAAAAACCTTCAGTTGATCATAAACTTATGAAGTACAATCATACAGAAAAATAAAATCACATCTACAAAGTATTAATGGAAGTTTAAATAGAGTTTTTAACAATGAAACAAGTGACAATCACTCTTCACTTTCCTTCTCGACTTACTTATCAACCAGGTTTTTGTGCTTGAGGATGAGATAAACCTCAGCAGCTGTTGCTGGTCCCTGCAGCTTCTGCCCGTTCAGCATCTCCTTCTCCAGTTCCTCAATGGACTGAGCCAAACATGCAACAGCAAATGCAAAAGTTTGTTTAAAAAAAGAGCCACAAGGCCCACGAAGCTGCAATCAGCAGTCAACATGAAATAACCTGTCGGCTACTGTTCATCTAAATTAATGTATACATCACCCAAACATTCCTTTAGTAATTAAATTCTAGTTACATATTTTGTACAACTATTATACAAAGTGAATTTTTCAAATATTTATTTCTCTTAATTTGGATGATCATGACTGATGCTGGGAAAATTTTAATATCACATAAGAAGGATGAAAAAAAGACTTAATACAGAAATGCATGTACTATGCAATATAAGCATATAGTGGAAATCTCTCCACAACTCCTCCAGACACTGGAACCTTGATTTCCAAATGAAATCTACTTTCACCTGAAGAGATCATTCTGGAGACCTGAGGAACAGTCGTCCGTTTTCTCTTTAGCCCAGGTAGGAGGTTTCTGACAGGTCTTATTCAGGAATAACTTAACGTAAGCAATGTAACATCTGGGTGTTGTGACTCTGATCCTAGCTGCCTTGAATCTCCCAAAACTCCTAAATGATCAAACTTTTTCCTTCCACTTAACTTTCCACCATTAGATGCTTGGCTCCACTCTGGACAGCCAGATTCTTTAGCAATAACCTTTTATGGCTGACCCTCTGCACAGAGAGTGTCTGATGTACTGTGAAGTTGAATTTCTGAACTAAATTAGCTTGTAATTTATTGAGATTGATCTGTAGGATCCAGCCATTCACAGAAAACACTGGCCAAAGTTTTCTTTAGCATTTCTATTTTGAAACAGCGACTTCTTAAAACCTTGGTTGGTACCTTCCAACATTTTTTAAGGTTTACCGACAGCCTGAGATAAACAGCTGAAAGAAAAAAAACAAAAAAATAAGGAAGCATGACTGTCACTGAAATTTCTACCTTTTATAAGACAGTTGTGAAAGTTTTTCTACTTAAAAAGTTTTTTTTTTAGAGAAATAAGACAAGTTTCTCACTTTCCCCGTCTTTACAAAAGCTTCAGCGACTCTGCGGTTGCGGCCGCCGTAGCAGGTTGTGATGAGGTCGGCCACGCCGCAGCTCTCCAGGAAGGTCGCCGAGGAAACGGGCCCGACTTTGCAGAAAATCTTGGCGAAAGCAATCATCTCCATCAGGCCCAGCCTGATCACCGCCGCCTTTGTGTTGTCCCCGAAGCCTAGACCGTCGCAGAAGCCTGCGCCCACCGCAACAATATTCTGAACAACAAACAAAGCAGGGAGCGTCAGCAAACCCCGCAGGTGGAAATAAAAGCCTGGAGACACACCTGCAAACTCTGCAGACAATCTGGAGAATTAATGACATTCAACTAATCCGTCCCATCAGTGAATGAACGAGCTTCATCATCTTTCTCATTAAATCCGCAGCATTAATCACATCCCTTTATTCCTCTGAGCTTTTTGGAGATTATAACCTCAGTCTGGCTAAATTGGTTTCCTCCTCCCTTTTATCCACACACACCTACACTGCGCGTTTCTCCTCCAGCGAAGCTGTGCATGAATGTTTGAGCACTGCAGACACAAACATCCAGCAAAACTACCGACTAACTGAAGAAATATTTGCTAGACAGAAGCAGAGCTCATATGAAAATCTAAAGGTCACATTTAAGAGCAGATTCTGAAATAGACTGCCAAAAAAATAAAAAAAACAGATTCTGGGAGGTTCAAAACTGAAAATAGTGTTTCTATATTTTAAAACATTTACACACTGGCCCTGCCTGCACTAATTTTGCAAAAAGTGACATTTTCTCCTGCCTCTGTGAACCTATTCTCCACATACAAATGCAGATTTTGGGGAGAAATGTTGAGATTTTTTACTATTTCTTTTTGCAGAGTGTGTGTTTTCCACACAGACTGAACAAACAAAGAGTTTTACAATCAATAAAGTGCTGACCTACTTCTTATGTGCCCACAATTGCTGTCTTTGTTAGAAACAACCATAACAATGGGTTTTGCAATAACATGCACTTTCAAAACTCCCTCAACATTAAATATGATGAATGTATTGATTGGAAGAAAACATCGCACTGTGACAAAGGAAATGACGGTTCAGACAGCAACCTTTTTCAATTTTGTACTTTTGCATCTTCTAAAATAATTCATACTCTTAAGTTTTTTCATATTTTGTTACAGTAAACCCCTAATAAAATACATTGAAGTTTTAGATTGTAATGCAGTAAAAATAGTGAATATTTTTGCAGGATGCTGTGAATGGTTTCTATCCAACGTAGCAGAATAAAATAAGAAGAACTAGTTTGAACTTCATGTTAAACAATGACACCTCACCTTTTTCTGAGAGCTCACCTTTAGGGCGCCACAGATTTCCACCACATCGTATTCCTCCACTACCGTAACTCTGAAGTTGCTGGTCTGCATGAGCTCCTTCAGGAGAGTCCCGTGGTTTTTATTCTTACAGCCTGCAAGTTTAAAAGAAAAACAACTGGCTGTGTTAAAGGTGACACGTTATGCTTCCATGAACAAGTTAGGATGGGTGTACTGGTTGTACAAAACATGTTCATTACATTCAAATACAAATAAGCTGCTGCTGTCCACGCCCCCCAACTCAACGTTTAAACTGAAAATGGCTGCAAACAGATGCCCAATTATACGACTGTCAGGGTTTCCCCCTGTATATTATAAGCCTGGCGGGCCTCCAGGCTTTACTTGTGCTCCCACCAGGCTAAGCATTGCTTATTTAAGTTTTTTTTTTAAATGTTTGCACTTTTTAAAAGTTTAAGACTTTCAGATATCAATCTTCCAATAACACATAATTATCAAGACATATTTTGAAATTACCTGTCAACTTTAAACATTTATTTAACTCAAAAACACGACGGGCCGCTGGATGAACGAAGGCCGAGTGCTCCAACCACCGGGCTTAGCAAGTTCTCCGGGGGAAACCTTGGATTGTATATCTTTGAGAAGCAGAAGTAGAGCCTCCAGCACAACCAACAAGAAAGGAGCAAGTGGTTTCTAAATGGCAAGTCAACAAAAACAACACTTCTCCTTTCCAGCAGCCATTGTACAGCCCAGACAGCGGTAAAACCAGATGACCAAATGTGCTGAAGCTCTGCTTGGGTTGCTAGGTGATGGGCTGGGCTTTGCTGGGGTTGCTAGGTAACAAGCAGTGCCTGCAAATTTGTGATGTTACATTCTGTAGGTTTATGAGATTCATTTTCCAGACACCAATAAATTATAGCTCTTTTCTGGGTCCTCAAAGACACTTTACATTGTAATCAATCATTCCCATTCATGCATGTATTCACATCAATACATTAACTTGTAGCTAAATGTCTTTTTTTAAGTGCTGGGCTGTTTTTAGATGCAGTAGAGTCCCAAATGGAAGTACAAAATGTGAATTTTGCATAATACGTCCTATTTAAAACAGAGAGACAGGCTGAATTTTTCAGTCCTGACTCAATATTCCCACAAGTATTAATTCTGCCTAAAGAGGTTTGCTGGCAGTAAATCCTATTACAGACACACAAAGAGAGGAAATGACGAAGCAACAAAATGTTAAAAAGGTCAAATTGAGAATACGCAGCCTCGTTGCCAGTAGTTCATCAGGCTCACCAATAGTGGTTTCACAAAACTTCTCATCAGCAACCTCATTGGCAATGTTGGCTCCCATCAGCACGCTCATTGTGATGCCGAGGTTCTCCTGGATCACATCAGAGATGAGTTTCAGCCCGTCAGGCCCCTCATCTACGCCCTGCAGGACGTGAAACAGTTGGTGTCTGGGTCAAAGATCGCATTGCATCACTCAGCCAGAGCTCCCAGATGAAAGGTGAAACATTCATATCTGATTTTAAAATCCAGGCACAAAGAGCAAAGTCAGACCTTGATGAGGGATATTCCGAGCGCGTCGCTTTTAACCTTTCCCTTCATCGTGTTGCACACTTTGCCGATAAACTGGTGCGGGATCACAAACACCAAAATGTCTGCGTCGCTGGACGCCTCCACCAGGTCCGGCACGGCCAGCTGGGAGGAAGTTGTTGCAAAACAAGAACGTTTTTATTAAAAAGCCCGCCTCTTCACTCTAATGAAAAGTGACGCTTTAAGATCAGAAGCATATAGCTGATTAAAAAGGGCCAGTCCAAAGCTTTATGGGGCTTTGTCACCATGTTCTTTAACTTTAATGTACTATTATTTCTCAATATTTTTCAGGATGATAGTTCAATAATTAGTGACCCATCTAATTAACTGTGATTAAATATATGTGCATTAACTGTGACATGTAGAAAATTATGTAGTACTTCTTCATTCATTTTTTGGTGATTGTGGCATTTCTATCCCTCCATACTCTGATGATTACATGAAAATGTTAGAGATTAACGGTTTCTTACCACATTTGCTGGCAACTTGTGCCCAGGGAGGTACTTCACATTTTCATGGCTGGTGTTAATTATTTCGGTCAGCTTGCGTCCGTTCACAGTCTCCTCAAACACCCACATTTTTACTGTGTTGTCAAATTTGGGATTTTGAGCAACATTGGCACCAACAATCTTGGCAATAGCAGAGCCCCTGTGTGATTAACAATTACACGTTAGTGTCTGACCCACATTGTGTATATGACAAAACATCTGTGGCTTCTCTTTAGACTTCACACTCCGTTCTCTGACCTGCACAAACCAAAAGGCTGATCAAAAGATGAACTGATTTTGTTCTAGTTTTTTGGTTCTCAAACTGTGGCGCAACTAACCACTGGTGGTACTCAGAGGAAACTCTTAGTTATTTTCCAGACAATTATGAAGGAGTTATCCATTGTGAAACTTTAACAAAAACTTAAGAGAACACCTCGTATAAACTGAACTGCCATCACACCCAATTTAATGCTGATTTTCTATCAGGTCCAAATTTGAAAAAAGGGAGATCTGCTTGACTGTCATACTCAGTGACATGGCTAACAAAGAATAGCAATAAAACTTAATAGTGCGCTTTGCTCTTTTCAATTTCCAGATAGACAAATGAACATAGTCAACTGTGGGTATCGGAGAGTTACATTAATGACTTAATCATTACTAGTTTTTGAGGTCGGAGTTGGAGAGAAACGTCTCACATTTAGAAACAGTTAATTTTTTCAACATGACATAATTGAATCTCATTATCTAACTAATCATACACGGCTAGTGATTACAATTTTTTGATTCCTTTTTTGTGATTTGTAATAACGGTTATTTAAGTTTCACAGACAAGGCAGCCATTTTGGATTTTTAAATCAGAATTGGTGAGAAACCTTTGAATTTCCCACTCTGAATTTCAACCCCCTTCAGAATTTTTCAGTTAATTTTTCTAACGACTTGTTAATTTCAACTTCAGAGTAAAAAAATATTGCAGGATTAAAACTAAATCCTCTATTTATTCATTATCAGTGGATAAGACACGTTTGTTTTTGCTTCTCTTTAGTTATCACAAAGTGTATTCAAGGCAGCCATGTTGGATTTTGAGGTAATTGGGGAAAATCTGTGACTTCACTTAGAAGTTCGACTTGTAACCTTTCTGCTAAATGTTCTTCAAACCTGGAAATTTCAGCAAAATAGAACGTAAACTTAAACAGGAAAATTTTGACTTCTTTTGAAGACTTTATTTTTTTAAGTGGCCCTAACCATCTTCCATATTTAAAACCACATCCCCCATCTAATCATACAATTATTTTTGTTCTGAAAATTGTTGCACAAATATATGGCGTTCTCTTATAAAATTAGACATTTTTAAATAAAAGCCAAATTTTAATAGTTTAATTCTTATAATTATCTGGATGAACACTAGAATTCGGCATAAAAATTGTTTCACATTTTTAAAAAGTGTGCTACATTCCTAGCAAAAAATAAAATAAAATAAATCTAATAAAAATAAATTTGGGTTGGAATAGAAACTTAAGGTTTGAGCCGATTTTATTAGTAAATACAGAGCAACTGTTTTCTTAATTTAAATTGTGTTAAATTTCTTTTTAAAAAAGTCAAGTCTACACGTTGAGTTTAACGTCCAAGATTTATGAATGGACAACTGGCGTTGAGAACAAGCTAAGCTAATGCACACTTGTTATGGCTAACTTCAAGGGCAAAAAACACCCCAGTAATCGTGACTGACATGCGGTCAGTGTTTTTGAAAACTCAGCCAGTTTCTCAGCATGTGACTGAAAGCAGCTGCTGTTCCTGCTAATGAAGCGTTTTGCAGCAGCGGTAGGAGGTTACTGCTCCATTCACCTTCCCCACTGCAGAGTACTGCTAGTTAGCGACACTGGAAACAGCGTGTCAGCTGTGACTTCCCGCAGGAAACCTGACGCATCCTGACAGCCCGTCACATAAACACATCAACTTGCCAGTTTCCGGAGCCCACGATGCAGACTTTCTTCGGAGCTGCCATTGGTGAGGAGATGCGGCGCTGAGTCCCGGAGGTGAAACTGGAGCTGCACCGACTGCAGTCCTGTTATGAAACAACTCTCTGTTTTTATTGGCCTGTTCGCGGGGGGAGACACCGGCCCGCCCCATTCAAGCGAGGGCTGAGCCTGGCGATTCATTCAGGGGGCAAAGGTTAGCAGATTAAAGATCCGACTACGAGTATTTACTGTGGAAAACTCCAATGTCTTATTAGGGTTTTTACATGACAAACCTTTGGCTGCACAGTTGGACAGTTACACTGCAAAAACACAAAATCTTACCAAGTATTTTTGTCTAGTTTCTAATGTAAATGATTTAAGACACAACCAACTTACAAGTACCTGTTCGGCAAGATATAGGAGCTTGTTTTAAGTAAATAATTCCTTAATATTGACAAAAAAAAGTACAAGTTCCACTGGCTGATTATTTAACTTGTAACAAGTGAAAATGTCTTGTTACAAGTGAAATAATCCGCTAATGGAACAAGCACATTTTCATCAATATTAAGGAATTACTGACTTAAAACAAACGCCTATATCTTGCTGAAAATTTACTTGTAAGTCAGTTTTGTCTTATTTCCAGTAGACTAAGATATTTGCACAAGTAACTAGAGAAGAATACTTGGTAGAATTTTGTGTTTTTGCAGTGCAGAGCAGGTCAGAGTACCTAAAAATTGTACTCAGGTCAAAGTAGCACTACTTCAACATATTTTTACTCAAGTAAAAGTGAAGTGTGCAAGAAATTAACTCAAGTAAGGGTATAAAAGGAAACCTGTGCAGGATATATTTACTCTATCTCTGCTGGAGAGACACAAAGAAGTATAGACAACGGCTGGATAGCTGACAGTGCAAAAAATTGAAGATATTCAACTTCATATTTTTTACGTTTATTTGATCACAGAAAGGTAAACAATGTTACAAAACGCAGTTTTGTTTGAAGCTTTTCAAGCCACAGGCTTATCAGTCATTGGTTGGACCTTTTGCACAAAAATTTCAAAAAGTAAAATAGTGAAGTTTAGCAAAAGACTAAATTTCAATAATGTCCAGAAAAAGCAGAACGTTTTGTTATATGAATTAGCACAATTAGTTGAAGTTAGTAGACGTAGTTAACGACCAAAAAATGTGAGTAGGATCTTAATAAGTTAGAATGCAGTAACGCATTCTCACTGACTAGAAATATTTGTCCGTGTTCAGTTTCTCAAGGTTAGGAATTTAGAATGTGCTCAGCTGCAGTTTGGCCTTGGGAAATACCAAACTGTTCGGGAGATATTTGGGTTTGTGTTAGAACAGAACTTAAAGTCTGACTCTAAATCTAACATTTATTTTGACTAAAAGGTGATGAGCAAATTCCTTGGTCAAAAACAACCATGAAAATCTGCTGTTCTCTTTATCTGGTTGTTGAAATTGCTTTTCAGTATCAATAACATTCTCTGTTTACTGAACGGCGAGCCATTCTTATGGACTTCCAGCATTTGTTGACCTTTAACCTAAATAAATTGCAGCAAACCCATTAGGAGTCAGAAACATCTCTGTGGGATAAAAGTTTTGGTCTGGTGGCTTCAAACAAAAGAGGACCTTGTTGCATAAGGTCTGGACAGCAAACAGAAGAGGCCACGCAGGAAGGAACTGAGCTCAGCAGTCTGGTCTCTGAACACAGGAACAACGTGGGAAAATTCAGCTTACTTTGCTGGCAAATGGTCATGAAACTCAGTCACACTTTTAATATGCTAAAGTACTTCCTCTTTGAAGTATTTTGGAGAAGCTTAGTTCAACTTTATCCAGTTTTTTTTCACAACATGTGGAGGTCATTTTCTTCAAAAAGAAAATATGCTTAAAGTTGCAGAACAGCTAAACAAGACTGTGGCCTATTTCACATGCAACCTGATTTCATAGAAATCTAATTTTTATGCGTCCTGGTGAAATCAGGACAGAACAGTCTGCGACAAATGATGCAGCAATATAGCCACAATATTGTCTTCTGTTTTATTAACTTTACATTTTAATATGCTATTTAAAAGTAGTTCAACCTATATGTCTATGCACACAGGAAGCTGTGGTTGTTTTCAAGCGACCTGATTGGCTGATGTAGCTTTTAGCTGTGCTCTACACTGCCCCCTATGGGTTTGGCATGTTTAAAACAACACTCAGGAGTGGATTTGTGTGGGTTCATGTGGATGAAAACTTTTCTGAAGCTAATCCAGTGTGTATGATATTTTTAAAAAAAGGATATAGCAGAGATATTTGTTTTTATAAAGACCTGACTACCTTGCAAAAGTATTGAAATACATTGTTCTTTTTTTTTTTTTACATTTTGGTCACATTACAACCACAAGTGTATCTTTTAAGAATTTTATGTGATAAGCTAACAAATTAGTGCGTAATTGTAAAGTGAAAGGAACAGGATGCAGATATTTCATATATTTTGTATTTAACCCACTTAACTCTGATACCCGTAAATAAAACCCAGCGCAGCCAAAACCCACCTCGTTAATTGAGCCCACCTGTCTGTATTTTAAAAATAATATAAAAATAGCTATTTTGTGAAGATCTCAGGTTTGTTTTAGAAAAAATAATGAATGAATAGCATCATAAAGAGCGAGGAGCAGAGCTGACAGGTCAGAGCTATTGTGGTGGAGTTTAAAGCAGGATCAGGTAACAATATCCCCAACTTTCAACATTAAATAGAGTTCAACTCATTATCTGAATAAGGGAAGAATGATAGAGGTGCAAACATACCAAGACATGGCTTTCCATCTAAACTGACTGGTTGGGCATGGAGAATATTGATCAGGGAAGCAGCTAAGAGGTTCATGATAACTACAGGAGCTGAGGGAAACTATTAATTGTGTACTCCATAAATCTAGCCTTTATAGAAAGATTTATGATCTCCTATTATGTCCCAAGAGGTGGGTATAATCATGTGTTTGGCTGCACTACTCAAAGTTCAGATCTAAATCAATTTATGAATCCGTATGACTTCACAATGATGCACCCTGTTGATCAATTACATTAAAAGCCCAATAAAATACACAAGTAGTCCGGTAGAATTAAAAAAAATTGAAAAACGTAACACAAAAAAATGACAAAACAAGTATATAAAGTTAACATGTCATCTTTAATAAATCTACTGCTGCAAGTCTGTTTTGATCCATAAATCTACAAACAGAAACAACATTCCTTTATTCCAATCAAATTTCTTCATTTCAAACAAAAATCTAAAGTTTACAACAGAGGCTGGAAGAAAAGCAGAAAGCTCGTCAGCCTGTGAACTTTCACAGAGATTCAAGAGTTCATGCAGCTTGAAAATAACGACTTGGCATTTTATATTTACACACACTAATGAAAAGAGCTGTTTTGATCATTACAAAGCAAATAAAAAAAAAAAGACACAGCTTTTCTATTCAATATACTTTGGATGAATAAATCATCAAGACTCATATGTACAGAAAACTGAGACAGAGAGCTAGTCTGTGCTAAATAAACCCAACGCAAACAGCACTAGTACAACAGGGCCATGGTCACTGCAGTATTTACATCTAGTTACAGCCGATGGTATGTTTGTGCTGGATGCTACCACAACACAGCTACACATTCCCATTTCCTGCTGAAGCTTGCACACAGAGCTCAGGGAAGATACAACATTTAAGATGTAAACAGAACAGTAAGTCATGAGCATGCACCCGCAGAGCTCACATGTTCACAAAGGGCAGCATCTACCATCTTCCCCCTCATCCGCTTCACTTTCCATGGCCTACACAGGCAGGACAAACTGTGCAAATATCGTCAAGCATACTGCAAGCAGACAGAGGACACAAATGATTGACGTGGACAAAAATTTTTAAGACACCTGCTGTGCACTGATACATGCAAGTCAGAGCCCTAGAAGAAGGAAAAGCACATTCAGTAAACTCATCTTCGTTGATGTGATCGCTTAGTGTTACATTGACTGGAGGGAAATGAAAATGACAAATATAAACATTTAGAACTTTTCCATATAAATCTTTTTTTGTTGTTGTTATTCTGAGATTTAAAGAGTTAGTTAAACGTGAGTTTGTAGGGGAAGGTTTGCATTATGTGACATCTTCTAATATAATCTGGTAAATCTCAGTTTTATGTGACAAATACTGATTTTCACTCATATCTGATTGCCTGGTTTGATATGTAAAATTTTGGAGCTGAAATTAATACATAATAAATTTGTACAGTAAATATAAGCCTTACTGAAAGGACTCAAAATTTGGACAGCACTTCTGAACAACATCCTACTCTGTATTTATTGCAACTTAAATTTCCCTTTCATGGCTTGATCTAGTTTTTATTGATTAACCAGTTTAAGGATTGTTAAAGGTGGACCATTTGCAAGTTTATTTGATGTGACAACACCAAATAAATCACTGTGTTTTTAACAGGCCCCATGGTACAAAAACCATAATCTGAGACAACTTAATGCCAATAAAACACTGAGACCACAGGTAAAGGTAAACCTGCAGTATAAGTGGAAGTTGCCTTTACAGAGATTCATTCTGAGGACATAGTTGATCTCCATCAATGGTCGACTGCTTTGGGGCTTTGCATGACACAAAATATAAGCTGCTAATGTGGAAACTTTTAGCAGAGCTAATAAGCAGAAACAGGCAAAAATATCAGTCAAAACCTGAAACAGACTGAACTGCACTGCCAGAAAGTACTAGAACCTACTTACTTATTCTAACCCGACTTTAACATGTTCTGGCGGCAAATATGGTAACTGCTATTATCACCGACAAGCTCATCACTATAAGCAACACAAGCTATTTATTTTTTCTTCACTTTGTATGTATTAAAACACTTAAGAAACGCACTGACTAACAGAGGTTGTGTAGTATTAAATGTATGAACGATTTCATGAGATACACACTGCTAGATGTGGAAATAAACAGTTTTCTGCTACAGCTATTCCTGCGTTTTGAAGACAGAGTCCCAGTGTTGTACTTTGAAATGGGAATTAGGGAAAAACTTTCCTCTTTCCCAAATACTGACTTCATTTGACCTCCAGACTATTTTTCTAGTTGGGAATGGAAATGTTTGACTTTGAGTGAAAATTTAAAGTATTGTACCATTAATCTGGTTCTTCCAACCAAACATACAATGCTTATTAATAAGAATTGCAGTTGTTTTTCATTATTTAACAAACTGAAAAAGTCTAGCTTCACTACAGGAACAGGGATGGTTCTCTTATAATAAGTTAATCTTTTTCTCTAGACCTTCCGCTGGTAAAGTTGTGTAAAAATCCTTCAAATAAATTCATCTTCAATTGCAGAAGCATAATTTCCACGCTGAACATTTGAGAAAAATCCAAACTTTAATTGGATTATGTTTATCCAGAGAGTAAATACACCCACTAGTTAGTTGTCTTAAACAAAATAACTGCTGCAACAATTACTAACAATTGCTATAAAACAACTGTAATTGAATCATTTTGATAAGTGCTACTTTCTTTACTTGGTCCCCATATTTCTTAGCCACTCTTCAAAAAAATTAAACATGAAGGAACATGTCCTCCAAGTGAAATAGAGGACATTTGTTTAACCATTAGATGACTTTAGAAGGTTTAAGTTAAAAGAAAGACATTTCATTTAGAATCACGAAAAGATCTAGAACAAGTTTGTGACTCAGCTTTTTTGTTCTGTTTGTCAAAATACAATATATCATCATGTTAATAGTGTTGAAAAGCTGAAATGTTTTTTGAAAGAAAAGAGCCTTAACTAACTAAAATCTTGCACCTCCTAACATATTTATAGCCACATATGTTTCACCGTTTCCCAGTTCATTAAAAATCACTTTACTGATCGTCAGTTTAGCTTGGTCTGTAAATTCATAGTGGTGCTTTTGCACTGGAAGCTGAGGTAGTACAGTGTTTTGGCAGAATGCACTGAGTTTATCAAGGGCTCTTAAGATGAGGATGGAGGACAGGAATATAAAAATGATTTATTTTTTTTAGGTGGAAAAACAGGAGAATAAAGGCAACAGGACTAGTGCAGAGCTGAGAAAATTCTTGCAAATGAACAATCATTTTACATAAAGCCTAATCACGCTGACAGATAAACACAGCACAGCACAGCACACATTATGAACCTTCAAGGAGCAGATGTCCGCTTCGCTGCTCCTGTCTTTAAAGGATGTTTCAGATGACCATGCAGTTGATCTGACCAGGTTGGTCTCTGGTTTCTGCAGGCCAGCTGACTGCCTGCGTGACCGTCTGCTTCTGTTGGCCGCCTGACCGTGTTCGCAGAGAGTTAAGCTCAACCAGGCCCAGTTCATTCATCCTCACACTGTCGCAGTAGCAAAGTCCAGGCAGAAGCTCCCTCCTCCAGGACGGCGGCAGAGGCTTAATGAAAGTTACTGACGTGACACTTGACGTCGTCCAAGCTCAGGACCGTTCCTTGGTCGGTGCTGCTGTGCTTGTGCTTCTTATCGGAGCAGCCGCACAGCTTGTATTTTATCACCTGGAAGGATTAAAAACAACAGTCTCAACCAGAGCAACAGCAGAAGTACAAAATATCCTAATGGTTAAGGGATTTTTTTTTGTTTTCAATCCAAGCTTTATTCCAAATAAAAGCCGACATTTTTCTCTATTCTTACTGAGTCTAAATAAATCAACAGCATTAATACAAATCACAATATATAACACATTAAAAAAAAAAAAAAATCAATATGTAAGGAAAGGAAAGACTTTAGCTGCTCAATCTCTTTTAAACAAAGTTGGTGGAATCAACTGACTCACTCACTCTTTGGTTACCTAGCAACTCACTCACACTTTGGTTACCTAGCAACATCTTGTTGAGTAACTGGCACAGCAGCTGTTTAAGATTTCGCCTCATAACTGCTTAAAAATAAAGAAAACAACGGCAAAGAGTGAAAACTGTGGATATAACCAGGAAAGATCACACCACCAGCTTGGGAATATTTCAGATATTTAAAACAAAAAACAAAATAATTATCGATATCGACCGATATGAAACGCTTATTTTTCAGCCATATCATCCACCCTCCTGTAACGTTTGCATGATTTGCTTTTATTTTGACCATCAGATTGTTGCATTCTTATTTAAACTTTCTCACCTCATACAGGTAGTCAAAAATCTCCAGAATACTCAGTATGCTCGCACCAATAAAGAGTCCCATCTGACCACCAATATCACCTAGAGTAAGAAGAAAGAAAATTGTCCACAATACTGAACCCAAGACCACAAATAAGAGAGTACACAATGTTTGACAAAACGTAGAAATACCTAAAAGTCCGGCCACTTCATATGCTTTCTTCTGTTCAATAGTTTCATAATTCAGAGCCTCAAAGAAGATGTCTAAAACCAAAATGTTGTCCCTGTTGAGGTAAGATGAACAAATAATGACGTAAATTCTCTTTTAGATATTAAAATGTACAGCTACATCTTAAAATATTACTATATCAGCGAAACAAATATCGAAGAGTTAATTTTTAAAAAGTAAGCTAATGGGGAAAGGGAAGAACAGAAATTATAGACGTTCATAATAGATTGTAAAGTATTTTTTCCTGTTAATTTCATTCATCATGGCTTAGAGCTGAGGAAAAACTAAAAATCGGCTTCTCTGAGACTTTTTCAAATCTATATTTATAATATATTTGTGATGTATTTATTATTAAATAAGCAATAAAAAGAGGATTCTTAATAAAGAAATGTTATGCTAAGGCCCAAGATTAATGTGAAGAATGCTGATTTGCAGCAGACAGACTTTTAGCACTCTTCACAGAGAAGGTAAATTAAGCCACAAAAGATCATTGGTATCTAGGATATTTATGGAAAGTTGTCTGGAAGGAAAAACTGTAGCAGAAAAAGAGGCACTAGCAACAGTGATAAATGCAGGATTTTGAAGTCCATTCAAAAGCTTTTTGAATGCTTTTGAATTGCCTAAAAGCCTAAAATTGAATTTTAGGTTTTCTTAATTTCTAAGCTTTACGTTTTGTATTGTTTATTGAAATAAATTAATAAATTAAATTCAAATTCATTGAGATGCACCTGTATTTTCTTTTCCAGGTTTTATTGGATTTTTATTGGACCATGTCCTGTGATAAGCGACCCAACCTCGGTGATTTGACCCCAATCAGGTCATTTGGAGTTTAGACTCAGAAATAGGTTTAGTTGTTGTGAAAGTAACACAGTAATTTTCAGATTTAAAACCTCTGGTTGAACAGAACAAACACAACCAGGTGCTTCATTTGCATTTTAAAAAAGTGAAAACCCAAAGGAGTATTTGTAGTTTTTACTTACTTAATGTACTGCTCTGTTTTGTTGTATTTCTTTGCCAGATACTTGGCCGAGGCCTTGCTGGGGATCTTGACGAAGGACAGCTCCTTGCTGTACCTGGTCATGTTGCACGGCGTCTCGCACACACAGAAATCGTTGTCTTGTTCCACCAAGAAATCTGGGGGGGAAGGGAGACATGGCTCAGCCTGACCTTTGGATCAGTTCGTGGACTGACAGGTTTGCTGGGCGAGTGTGTGGGTGGACTAGAGAAACTCATGCTGTTAAGTGCAACAAATGGTGGGGCCTTCCTCATTCTGGTGGAGAAAAGCTAATTCTCAACACAAACCTTGCCCTCACACACCTCTTGACATTTTCACATTTTGCGATGTTACAAGAACAATCTTCAATGTGTTTTAGTAGGATATATTATTTTATGTGACAGAGCAACATGGTAGGATAGACGGTGACTTTTAAAGTTAGGGATAAAGTTGTGGAAAGGTTTAAAGCTGCAGTATGTAACTTTTATAAAAATAGACAGACAATCTGTAAAAAAAATAGAGCTCCTTCCTGTTCTCTGATTGCTGTCTAGAAACAACTAACCAGGGCCAGGAGGTGGGTCTTAGTGCTATCAATCATCCCTCTGTGTGGCGCTGCTCTTTACTCCTTTATTTTCCTCCTTGTTCTATGAATGCTCAGGCTAGTTAGCACAGCCACTGATGACGGCGGATAAATGGTTTTCCTGTAACGGTAAGATGTTTCTCCACTGTTAGCACACTTTGCAGCGAGTAGATAAGGATGATTGACAGCATTAAGACCCTCCCCCTGGCTCTGATTGGTTGTTTTTGGTCAGATGGTAATAGCAGCTCACGGTGAAGATGGAGGAAGTTGATCTTATCACGGATTATCTGTCTCTTATCGTACTGTCACGACATGGTGACAGTTTCAACAAACATGTAAAAAAACCATAGTTTTTATAGAAGCTACGTACTGTAGCTATAAAGCAACAACACAGTTTGTTATCCAAATATCACACACATTATCCCTTAGGTGACACATGGTGGTGGTAGAGTGATGCTGTGGGACATTTTCTTTAGTGGGGGAAGTGAAGCTAATCAAACTTAATGGGACAACAGATAGAGATAAAACCAAAACTATTCAGGAAGAAAAGCTTTTAGAAAAGGAGAAGGGAGGTTTCACTTAAAAAATGACAACAACTCTGGATTCCTTGTTTAAGAGAAAGAAGAAAAAGAAACACAACCTTGTATTATTAAAAGTTACTTATGTTTAGAGTAAAATCATATATCCAACTATCATTTATCAACTGTTTTGCAAAGACGAATGAGCAAAAATTTCTGTCCTTAAAACATGACGAGTGGGTGAAGACAAAATATTTTTTGTTTAATTTTAAGCATAAAGTTTCTCTAAAAAGTATGGACTCAGCAGGGCTGAATATAAATATTTCCTGCACAGCTTAGATTTTTTAAAATAAAGTTATCTTTCCATTTCATTTCTTTGGGTCTATCTCATAAACAAAAAAAACTACATACTAAAATCAGAGTGAGAGAAAATGCTTTGGTGGTGCATTTTGAAGCCTTAAAATGAAAACATGTTCTGAAGTGCATCTCTGCAGGAAGGTAACCTTTCTTACCAAGAGCTGGGTCAGCACACTCTTTGTACATCTGGGGTGTGCAGAAGGAAGCGTCGCCTGCAGCACAAGCAACACACACATGAATGCATTCTTCTTTTTCCCTTCTCCAAGCATCCACAGATATGTATTGATTTAACTTCAATACCGCAGATGTCCTACCAGGCATGTGCACCATGCGGCAGTTGCAATTGTCCACCAGGTAGCGCGTCTCACAGTCTATGCGGCAGGCGGTGATGCTGTAAGTGTCAAAGAAGTCTGAATCCATGGGCGTCACCTTACAGTCTCCCCAGGGTGGAGGAAGATATATGAGCTGTAATGACAACAAACACGTCTAGTCTTCGTAAATCAAATGAAACCTTTAAAAGCTGAGGATGAAGCAGTTTGAAATATGAGGAGGATTAAATAGTAGTTAAAGGAAAGAGCAGCATGGGCCAAAGGTAGGCTGCAGAAATCGATTAAAATGAAAAATCACGGAAGTAAAGCAGTAAGACAAACTGGGCTGTATGTTTTTTACTCTGTATGCTGCTCTGAAGAGGTTAAGATTAATACCATGTAGTGTCATTCTTTCTTATACATAATCTCAGGTTATCTGATGAAAAATAAGGCAACATTTTGTTGTAATTGACACATAAGTTTCTCTAAATGCTGCTAGTTAGTTTAGTAATTATTTTCAGGTGGAAAAACTAAAAAGATGAGATGCTTTAGATGCTTATTTATCAGAAAATGTTCAGATTTTAAATCTATGCAACTATGCAAGAAAAACATCAAATCAAAAAAATCAAACCAGCCAAAACTATTTTTGCATCACTTTTCCTATATTTTTGTTTCTCATAGTCAAACAATGTCTGTAATTGGGAACTGCAAGCACACACTGACTGGCAGGGCAAAATGACCAATATTTCAGAATTGTTTATCATTTGGTAAAAGTGTTAAAGCTGAACTTTGCAGACAGGAAAGCTTGTGCAGATTAGTACTTCATTAAATAAATTATACCTTGTTGTTGGGATTTTGACTCAGTATTACAACAAACTGATAAAACACTAAAAAATTAAAAATGATGTTCGATTTAGGATTGATTTTTTAAGATAAAAGTCTTATGTCTGTTCAGTTTTTTTGGTGTGTTTAAATGCTCCAGGGCTGGGAATCAAACAGTTTGATTGGTAGAGGACTGATATGCACCAAATATTGGTCGCCCATTACATCACCCCAAAGGTTTAGGAATATTATCAACATGATGACCTGCACTGCATAGTAACAGAGGGTTTTTTTTAAGCTGTAGTTTTCAAAAGCTTTAGTATCTGGTTCATGCCTACTCTTGTGCACATAACTTAATTTTACATGGCAAAAGGTGAAAACAGGAGGCAAAAATCTAAGTTCCAGACTCTAGAGTTCGTACCCGCTGTTCCTGGCAGGACACAAACGTCTGGAATCCGGGTGAAACACCAAATCCGAGCTGGTCGATGAAGGACGGCTCTTCCTGACTGTGGATCTGAACTTTGATCCCAGCTTCAAAGGAAGTCTCATCTGAGGTGAGACAAAGGTGAAGAGAGTGTGAGATAACTGATAAGAGATGGCGCATCAGGGCTAGAAAAAAGGAATGCATTTACACCAAAAAATCTTTTACCAGAGAAAACTTTGAAATTTTTAATTAATCCCATAAATTTTCTAGAAAAACAACACATTTCAAAGTTTTAAAAATTTGAGATTGGTCTCAGGAAATTCCTAGAAAAAACAAGGCCATTTTTTAGTTTGAAATGTTGAAAACTATCTTAAAAAACTTGAGATTAATCTCAGACATTTTCTGGAAAAACAAGAAAATTCCAGAGTTCAAAAATCAAATATTTCCAAGAAAAGAAACTCAAAATTTTTAGTTTTTTATTTTTTTTTAGAAAAAAAACAAGGAAATTTCTGAGTTTGAGAAGTTGAGAATTTTCTAGAAAATAGTCAGACATTTTGACATTAATCTCAGAAATTTTCTAGAAAAAACAAGGAATTTTTTGAGTTGAAAATGTGAAAAGAACTCAGAAATTTTTAGATTAATTTCAGAAATTTTCTAGAAAAAAAAAGAAAGTTTGAAACTTTTGAATCATCAAACATTTCTGACTTTTGAAATTAAGAAATAATAATACTAAAAAAAAATCGACATTACCATTTCTGAGTTTTGTTCTTGCAAATGTCCAACTTTTCAAACTCAAAACTTGTTTTTTTGTAGAAAATTTCTGAGATCAATTTACAAATTTCAGAGTTTTTTTTTTGGGCAGAAATCTCCTCTTTTTTTTTTTCTATGTTCGATGGCCCTTTCACGCCAGCCGAGGCATGACAACGCTGACATGAGTCTTTTTGCCTGCACACACACCAACTAAATGGGTCTCTGACCTGTTTCTCCCCAGACTGGCAGGTATTCATCCTGTTGGATGTCCAGCATGAGCTCCAGACCGTTTCCCATGCCGCCTTTGGTGGTGATGAGGGGGGGATTCCCATCTCCACCGGGGTTGAAGGTGTAGCATTTCCCGTAGCGAGTGAAGACCTAAAGTGACACAAAGGAAGTTCAGAAATGACATGTCATGCTTTTCCACTGGGGGTCAGTGTTGCACTTACTTTTTGGGGTTTATGTGTGCATGCGTTTAGGTGTTGGTGATAACATGTATATGTATTTGACAGATAAAACATGACAGAAACAGAGAGCGGAAAAACTGTTGCAGAAAGAGGAGCAGGAGGGAGAAAATGGTAAAAAGGTCTTTTTTCCCCCTTGTGCCTGTGTAAGTTACACAATCAACCCAGTGAGGTGGTGGAGACTGGTAGTCTGGTGATTTAACATTCCCTTGCTTGCTCTTTATGGCACTTATAATGGACCTGATGTTACCATGGAGACCAAGCATCCCAGACAGAAAGAATGCTGCCTTAATTTTCAAGGAAAGCTGAGAGACAGATGTTGAATAGGGCTTCTGTGAAATAGGAACATAGAAACCAAACAATATCAACGGTCTAATGCAAGAGTCCTTCACTGTTTATGTGCTGCGTGAGTCACATAAACCAAGCCAGGGAGCGACGGAGAGTTGGGATGCAAAGTGAAGAAGACAGAGCGATAGCAGGAGTTTAGCCTCTGTTGTTCAGAGCAAGCTTTTGTTCGCCATTTTTTTGGGCACGGACTGACATATCTACGATTAGAGGGAGCAAGCCAAACAAGTAATTGCCGAGAAAGAGTTTGGATCTCGCTGCAGGCAGTTTAAACATTTGGGGCCATCTATCATGAAAAGTCAGCGAGGGACTGTTGCTGGTTGCAGCAGACGCAGACATCAATCTGAGGTGGAGAAAAACATTCAGCGCTGAAAAGGCGATGGGAAGGCACATTAGGCCTCGGTATTTACTTTGTTTTTCAAGTGCTTCACACTGAAAATATGCAAAAATGAAAATGTGAAGGGAGCATGAGTGCAGGACTGCGAGCAATTTGAGTTCATGTGTTTTCTGTCTTTTGAAAGCATCACAAAAATATTCACACCCAGCTCGAAATGGGTTCAAACGGCTGAGTGCAGTAATTTTCACAGCAATTACAAAATGTGGTTTTACCTCCGAGTGGCGTTGTTTTAGCTCCAAACTGACGCCATAAATGCACCAAGCTCGATGGTAAAGCTTAAAGTGTTTAATTTGCTGCACATTTGTAGTTTTCATGCTGCAAGGTGCAATTATACATAAAATAGATAAATCTAAATTTGTATCTCTTTTAAATGTTTGAGTTTGCCTCAGTGCGAGTGCCATCATTATGTTGATTTAATGAGAAGCTGGTTGGATGCTGATAAGAAAGATGACTAAGGGAATTTAACATGTTAATACAAGCTCCAAATTAACGTCTTCACAAAGCAACATAATCTCCTCCAGTTTGTGCATCAGTTGTTTGCTTTATTTTTGCACAATTTATTAAGCTGATTGCACAAACTCACACAGTGGCAGTTATGCTCATTAAGTCCAATGGGAGAAATTTACAGATATTTCTGTGTCAGGTTGCAGTTCTTCAGCCACAAACTAAGTAAAAGCATTTATGAATATTTTAAGTTTGATACAAGCTTTTATTATCAAGGCAAGCTGCTTTAAACTAAGAAGCATCTGCAGAAATCACTTATTGATTCAGTCAGATGTTCTGGTTCAGGTCCAGTTCTCTCTTAAATCAAAATGTGCCAGATTATAACAATTGTCTAAAGTGTAATATAAATTTATTGAGGACTAGTAATGTATAATTATGTCAGAATTAAAAAGGAAGTGTGTCATGTGGATTCGCAATCCTCTGAGAAAACACTGTAAATTACATAAATTCATAAATAAGATTTCCCCACTAAACATGTAATATTTCATTTAAATATCGAACATTTTTGGAATAAGTTTTGCACACTTTGCACATTAGTTCCTACCAATATTGCGGTACATTTTCTTCCACTTATTTTAACGCAATCTGTCAGAAAATCACCCTGTCACCACTGACAGTCACTCTGGCAGCCTATTTTATAATTTCTATTATATTTATATTCTGTGAAATCACGCTATTTCTTAAACAAAGCAACCAACCAACACAACATATACAAATTTGTCATTTAGTATTCAAAAACTGCTAGACTTTTTGCATCGGAAATTTAACGCACAGACTTATTTTATTCAAATGAAGAACAAAAAGGACACACAAAAAACAACACATAGATGTCCGGATTAGTTAGTTAGCTTTCTTTTGAATTTCTAAACAGAAAGCATCAAGATATTTGAAATATTTAAATCGTAAAAGGAGCGCCGGCAATCCAGCCAGATTGCCGGACCGTAATTCCGCCACACTTTGCGCTGTCTGAAAATTTCCAACGGTTTCTGAAAGGGGAGACGTTGCTCTTTCCAGCCAATATCGGGTTATTACGGTAATATCACTCCCGCCGAAGCAGGGAGTGAAATTAATCTCTTTTAGCAGACGGTAAATTGCGAAAATAACTTTCTAGATATTGAAAGTTACAGTTGTTATGGATAAATGGGAAAATATATTTACTCACAGGACATTTAAAGAACTGTGTAAACTTAAAATAAGCAAAAATATCCAGGCAGACATTTAAAATTTAGGACATAAAAGGATTTAAATAATGATTAAGAAACCTGTTTGGGATTCCTATCTGAGTGCTGTGTAAGGAAAAACAACAGGCAAAATAAAATATGGCCATCTGACAGTTTGAAAGCGTAATGTTGCTGTGGTTTGGTATGTAGGTGTCAAATGTTTCAGGAGTGAAAGGAATGAGTCTGAGCTGGGAGAAGACCAGAAATTGGAGAACATTGTTGGCAGGCACTGAAATTCAGCATGAATAGATTTCTGTGTGGAGCTCACGAACTGCCAGAATGTGTTGTAAAGTGACAAAAACTATTTTTCAGCCAGGTATTGTTTGAGAGTCTTTAAGTCACAAACCTGCCAAGAGGAGAGACGCCACAATGTAAATATTCGAGGTTAGTTATTACTGGTCCCAGCAGTCATATGATTTATGCTGTGTTGGCATTTGTGGCACAGGCTGGATGTCACGTGTTAGTCATTTTTGGTTTGCTGCATCTACTAAACAATAAGTTATTTGCAGCTGCAAGACACAATACACATTACATAAAATAAAACATTTTGCAGAGTTAATCCTCACTGGTCGAAGCTGAATATTTAGAAGAAATATGTTCAGTAACTGTAGTTGTTGAAATATTTCAGTGTTGATCGGCTGACTGATGCTGCTGCCTTTTGAGTTTAAAGTCTCTTCATGAAAAGCCTTTGTCTTTTTCTTTTCCTCTTCTCTCTGCTGGAGTTGGCGCTCTCTACACACTCATTTTCACGTATTGATCACACACAGCCTGATGGCTGGCTCAACATCTGTAAAAGAGGAAGGACTCTGTCCTTTCTCCTGCAGTCGGAGGAAAAATGCGTTGACCGGCACGGCATAAACAAATCAATCATTGTATAAATGTTAAATGGTGTATATGAGAGGTGCATAATGTTCTCCAGCAGTGTGATCGATCCACAGATGTGAGTTTATTTCAGGGAACACTTGGCCTCAGCTGTAGGCTACACCAAAACAAAGTCTGTGGAGCTTTTCTGCACAATAAAAATGGTTTTCAGCACCAGAAAAAAAAGAAAAAGTTATTTGTTTCAATCTGAAGAACGTAGAAACTACAAATCAATCCTTCCTGACATTCTGTAATTAATTATCTTCTATACTTCAAACAGACTGTAATGATTGTAGCTTTGTGATCTATAAAACTGTCACTCACACGTAATTTTTCATGCATTGAAAAGCTCTCAACAGAGCTCAGCGGTAATAAATCATTATGCACATAATTATGTATATCTGTTTTATATACGCATGTCAGGTTTTCAAAGAATCTCTAAAAGGCTAATCCTTGCACTTTGCCATCCATTTAGCAAGGTCTTAATACAGCCTTCCAATCTGTGGCTGGCTAAAAGATGTCTCAGAAGGCTACGTTCAGTCCATTAGCGCTCTCCCTGTTTAATAGGGACGGTTTTAAAGACTTGAAAGCTGTCTCGGTGAAGTGCAAACACTTTCACTGTTATTAAGCTGTATTCTTCAACACCTACCGCTGGGAAAGGCAAGCAAGGAGCAGTCAACAGTGACCAGAGCAACAATAAAAGCTAAAGGGTGTTACAAAAGCAAAACAGAACAAATTCAATCAGGATTTCAGCTTAAGAAATACAAAATAGCAAAAACTTTTCTACTTTTCTTTATGTATGTTAAGGTTGTCAGACATTTTTTTAGGCTGCTAGCTTGCTGCCAGCTGTATGCTAAAGTTAGCATGCTAACATAGCATGTTGAAATGTTTATGCACAGCATGTATTTTAAGGTATTATGGTAGTTACATATCCACTCCTAATGGGAGCATGTCTAAAGGATTTGGTAGCACGGCAGAATAAAATATTTATGGGGACATCATAAATCAGAGACTATGAGATTATTGTCCTCTTGTTCTGCATAAAATATGCAAATATCCTGGTCTCATTTTTTTACTTCTCTGTTTGTTAACTTCTAGATGGTGAAAAATGGATTGCCAGAAACAAAAATGCCCTCGATTTGCAAAGGTGTGATGATTTTGTTAGTGTGATGTTTTTGTTGCTGTCTCTCTGCGATGTCTCTTAGAGAAAACACTGGTTTGGAGCCACAAGGCTTGAAATGTCGAACCTTTTCTTTTTTGTTTGTAGCCACAGCGATTTTCATGTAAGTTTAAGATGCATTTCCTCTACTATCATATTCGTATTCCTGCTTTTCCCGTCACCACAACGTTCTTACCAGGAGTCAATAGTTTCTGCTTATACAAAAAGTAACTAAGTAGAAGAATTGACCTCAAATTTGGTTTCAGTGCCAAAAGTAGCTACAATTTTTCACATTTTGTCTTCTCATAGCCACAACCTTTACGTCTGTTAGATTTCATCTGGTGGACCAAGTTGTATAAAACATATTAAAATCTGACATTTTAATATGTTATAAAATGCTGTACATTGATGTTCCTGCTGAATCAATTCAGACTATGTTTTGCTTCTATTGCAGCTGCAACTCTACACACATGCAAGGATTGAATTTTGTGGCACATTTTTTCTCGCAAAATAGCTTAAGCTCAGACAGATTGGATAAAGAGCCTCTGTGTGAACACAAATTTTCAAGCCACCACAGACTTAACTGGATTTGAAACTGAACTGGGTCATTCTAACACATTTATACACTTTAATTTAAGACCCTCCACTGAATCTCTGGCTGTATAGAGTTATTATCCAGTTGGAAGGTGAACTTCTGCACCATCCTGAAGTCTTTCTCAACTAGCACCGGTTTCCTGGCTTATGTTGAAAAAAGCGTCTTCCTAGTGAGATTCTTTCACCACCATCATTCATTATGGTGAAGGTAGGTTTTAAGTGAGGGTAGTGATTGATAATTTTTCACCAGACTTTACACGTAAAACAAAAGTTAATAGTAAACAGTTTCTTCTTCTACATGGTTACCGTACCATGGCTTCTGTCTTTCTTTCAGCCACTCTTGCACAAGATATTTTTTTTAAAGTCCAAGTCAACTGAAACAACTGAAATAAATATTTTTCAATCAAATCCATGGTATCTTAGTCATCTCTAACAACACAAGTTGTTCAGAGCGTTGGATAATGTGCTATAGTGAAATTGTTCACAACTTAACCTTTGACTTGGCTAATGTTTTTACTGAGTCTGTTAACTCAAGTCTGTAACAGAGGCATGAGAGGCAAATTATTTCACAATATTCAGAAAAACAAACTGCCCTCACCTGGTTAAAGAGCCACATTTCTCTCTTTTATTTTGCTCACAACATCAAGTTAAAATTTTACTTTAGAATAATTAAAATTCTTGTTGCATGAACAAAATTTTAGTTTTAAACATCACAATGAATTCTGCTCAAAAACATTTAGTGTGAACAGGACATTATCCTCAAGCTTTAAAATAAACATTTGCCTTAATAACAAAAGAATCAGATCAACGTAACACACTTGCATCTCAGAATGCAAAAATATGCCGCTAAGCATTCTGGGAAATAGTTCCCACTCCTGTCTTTATCTTCTTTCAGTTTTTTTAATTGCTAACCTAAAAACTTTAGTTTATTCAACTCTTGGAGGTTTAACAAAATTAATAAAAAGTTAATAAACTTACTGCCGTAAGTTTATCTTTCACAAACTCACACATTTGGTTCAAAATCTAAAACTCGCTAAATTTATTTGACTTAAAGTGTAGAAGATAGTAGACACAACTAAATGCAGCTCAGATGTTTTACAGTGCAGGCAGTGAATACATTCTAACCTTCAGGTTGGTCTGCAGGTCTAAATATCAGTCTGTTGCACTTTGCATGCATAATAGAAACTTGTCCTTAACTTAATCCTGTCTGCAAATATGACATTGAAAAAAATCTTTAATCTTTAATCTTTTTACCTTTGGAGTGGTCAACTCCTCCAGGTCATCCAAATAATTTTTATTTTTTGATTTGCCTTAGAAAGCACTGTGTAGTAAATTTAGCATTCTGTGTCTCTATAATATTCAGCAGGCGGTTTTGAAGGCCGCCTCATTGTGATCACTCATGTTACCAGAACAAAGCTGGAAATAAATAAAAGCCTCAGAGCAAAACCACACACTCCTCCTCCGCCATTAGGGCCTGGATGAATAGCTGACTCACCATACTAATAACCAGGTGGAACCGAAAGCCGCTCTAAAGGGAGAATAAAATATGTGCACATGATCGGGCGCCAGAGGCAGGATGTTTGTGTTTTCCTGTCTTAATAATGACAAGACTATGCAATATTTTCAGTGTCAGAGAAACCCTGAATCACCCTGTGTCAAAATAAAGAAGCTAAATTGTGAAAGAGTTGATAAAAAACGAACTACGTGATTTAATGAAGTTGCAAAATAAAACTTTCTTTGGACATCTTAGTGGCGTAAAAAGATATTTCCTAACAAGCTGCTTCTCTTCAACTTGCTGTGACCAATCAAAGGAGTGTTTTCACAAAGTGTGTCTGATGAGAGGGACACACTCCACCTCACACAAACATGCCAAATGGGCTCTGTGGCTTCATTTGTTGCTTCATGTTTGCTGACCGTGTTTAAGTTTCTGTATTTCCACAGATGGGCAGCCAGAGAAGCTGCACCAGGGTCAGACTGAAAGTGTCGTAAGAAGAGATTTTATTCAAATATGCATTTAGTTATGAGACTAATGGGCTGAAAGCCTGAAGTGACTCAATCTAATGCATTTTATGAAATCTGTGCTGTACTTTGAAGTGAGATCAAAGGAAATGGGAAGGTATTCTCACAAAAGTAATGTTTTAAACAGACAAAGAGAGCAGATCTATGTCCTTTTCTATTGAAATGCTTTGCTTTGTGGAGAGCAAAATCAGATTAAAACATTTTAATCTAAAGGATGGCAGCGATGCTGTGATGTTAAAGCTCTGAATAAGCTTCTTTAATAGACTTCTGTTAAAATGACAGGTTTTTATGTTGTAAAAAATAAACCAGGAGAATTTATTTCAATATTTTTACACCAAATATAATCTAAACGGCAAGTTAGCAAAAAAAAACACTTGAATTTCAGTGTTCAATTATGTTAATGCGTCATATATCTTTGTTTCATTTTCACTTTTGTACTTGTTAAATGTCACATTATATTTGGAAACTGATTTTAAATGATAATTTTTCATCATTTCTTTATGCACACTATGAAAACTACTGATGAGGCCTAAAGAAAACAAAGTTGGGTGGATCCGGTGCAGTACATGTACCTCTGTTTAGTTGATTATCTAAATAATTATTCAGTGGAATATTTAGTAACTACAGCAATTGATAATATTTCCACCTGTTTGTGTTTAAAAACCACAATTTATAGGAAGTAAACTCTAATCCAGGGCAATGTACACTCTGCTACTAACCACTCCTGTCTCAATTTGCCTGAAATTTTAAGTTTTAAATTAAATACTTTGTACACAGACACAGATAAAATCTTGGAAAAATAATAAGAAATTCCAAAAGCCAAAACTATTTACAGAATTTATCGTTCAGACATCATCCCAGTCACAAGCGCACAAGCAATGCCTGCTTGTTTTTACCAGCAGGAAGAGCCACAGAACAGCCATTCGTCAAAGTGATCAAGGTTTATCGTGGCATTAATCGCGTCGAAGATGAATGTGCAGCACAGAGAAAACAATCAGCAACAATCAATTACTGGTAAATGCACAGCGGGAAACAAAACATATTCAGTTCAGTCAAAGAGTTTATTCATCAATTCAAGACTCCCTTGTTGCATTGTAATTAAACTTTCTGTTGTGTTTAATACCAACCATGTTAATGCGACAACGGGCCGATGCAGCGCCGTGTTGCAAATACATCCATGCCCCTTAAACGTTTCCACATTTTCACAAACTTCTAGGTAGTTTAGTGAGATTTTAAGCTTTAATTGCAACGCTAAAAGAAAAGATACATTTTCATACAAATGTAAATCTTAACCCCTTAATTGGCGGCAAAAAAGGCAGAGTATTCAAACAAACTAGATTTGTCCCATGGATGGGATACCGCCAGTTAAGGGGTTAATTTGGCAAATATTTCTATTTAGTCCTCTGAGTCAGGAAACTGAAAGTCTTTTCTTGTACTTATTTACCAGATTTGCTCATGGAGACTGAAATCTTTGTCCATTCTTCTTTGAAAAGTATTTTAAAATTTATCAGATTGGTTGGAGAGTTTCTGAACATTACATGTGAAGTTTTCTAACAAAATTTTAACAGGATTTAGGTCTGGATTTTGACACAGATCTTTTTTGACTGAAATTATTTCATTGTAGCTCTGCCTTCATGCTGTCCTGCATGATGTTAAATCTCTGCCTCAGTCGCCTTAGCAACAGATTTTCTTCCAGGCTTATCTTCTTTTTTTTTTTAGCTCCATCTATCATCTTACTACCTCCAACCTGCTTCCCTGTGTCTGCTGAACAAACGTATCCCCCCAGGATGATACTGCTTCCACCATGTTTTATAGTGGGGACTGGTTCAGGCGATATTCAGCAATAATTTCCCTCACATATTGTTTTACAGGACTGCAGGCAGGTGAGCAGTCAACATGATTTTTTGTCTCGTGTGTCTCTAATTAGTATGAAGGCATTTGGGTTTTGTGTATTTTAAATGGACATATGAATAAATAGGGCTAAATACATACTTTCCAGATTTGCATTTGCAAAGACATGTTTCTGAATGAAATGCAAAACAGAACCAGTGGTTCTAAGATTTGGAAAATCAGGAAAACAGAAACTGAAGTTTGTAACTCCAGTCATGCAGCTTTTAGATGCAACACACCTGAATCACAAAATGGATTTACCTGCTTTGCAAAAGTCTGGTTGGAGTAGAGATGCATCTAAAAGTTGCACAACAGTGCAGACCGAGACAGTGCAAGTCTGGCAGTCACAAATTTATGTAAAAAAAAAATCTACTAAGAGCAGAAAGTTAACTAGTTGGGGGTTGTTTAGCTGATTTATTTGTGGTCTTTGCAGAAAGGATTCTTTGCCGCTTCAAGAAATTTGTTGTTTATTTGATTGTGGGGAAAGGAATCTACAAAACCCGAAAGCAAATAAAAGGTTTTCCTCTTTTTATTTGAAGGTCACCGTCAGAATAATGAATGAGAATTGATCATGTAAATCAACAGGTTCAGCGCATTGACTTGGGGATCTCATGTTTGCTGCTGCACAGGGTGAAGGGCAGCGCTGTGTTATTTATCACCTAATCGTTGTGAACAGCCGGCCCACCTGATGCTTATTGACAGCCGAGCAGTAATGAGAAATCTAAAAGCAGCTGCTGGCCTAACTTCTTCATCACTTGTAGAAAATTGCAGCACGTCAAATTGGTACTACTCAAGAAATCCAACACCAGTCTCTTCTTTGTAAATTAATAACATAAAGCCTTCCCAGATATAGGATTTTCTTTCTTTATGTGGGATTAAAGCAACTGGCTCCTGCACAATAAAAGTAATTCTTGTCCCCAGGCTCTTCCTTCATCCCTGGCTTGCACTGTTCTCCCGCGCGTCTCCTGAACTATGATGTTCTTTTCCCTGGCGACTCCGCTCCTTCTCCTGCTCCACTTCCCCACCCACTCCTGCCTCATTTGATGAATATTTCACAGGCCAGTAGAGACAGAGCCTCCTCCTCTCTCATTCTTTTCCCAGAAGACTGTCCAGCTCTCGGTCCCCATCACCTTCAGAGGTGATAGAATCATAGTGCTGAGTAAGGGGGGCATCCCTGGAGACTGCAGGAAACCAAAAAGCACATAAAAAAAACAGAGAAAAATGTGGAAGTATGTGTTCACTAAAGTTGTATCTGGCTCTCAGAGATGGCCTGATCTGAAAGTCAGGACTGTGCTGACCTTCGCTTTATTGCAGCCTGGCAGAGTGAATATAAAATTAGTCCTGCACTGCAAAACAAGAAAACAACGCAAAGTCTATTAGAACCTTAATAATCACTATAAGATGACAACAGTGCGCTGCAGACATTTGCATAAGGAAGAATATAATATAAAACGTAATTTGTGCAACAAGGAAAGTGTTGTAATAACATAAATAATAAATAATGAATAGAAGTATAGCTCATATGGCTGCTTGTTACAACCTTTAGTGCATTAAAGTTTGTCAAAGTAAGATAACTACAGTATAATCAATGGCCTCTTGAAGGTGCAACTGTCTGTTTTGAAGGGAGGTAGATATATTTTAACACTATATAGTGTTTTAATAAGTGAATATATTTATATTTTTGTAACTCTGGCAGCTTTCACAACTTAAAACCACCCCAAAAAAAGGTGGAGTTACACTGGAAACATGTTCATGTTGGTGTGTTTAAACTAGATTCAAATAGTTCTTCTGCACCAGTGACTTGTGAGACAGAGAAAGACCGTTTTACTGTCCTGGAACCAAAAAACACTGAATGTTTTTCAAGCAATTTGTTCTCTAAATAATCATCAAAGCAGAGCAAACCAACAGAGTTGTTAACTAAGCACAGACAGGTTTTTTATATTCAGTCACACAGTTCCTGCAGTTTCTTTTCAATGAGACGCAAAACATGAAAATGTTGGAGAAACTGGAGCTTTCTGGCAACTCAAACAGTCGAGAAAAAAAAGGGTCTTTGCAGCAGATTTTTGTGTGAAAGCCATTTTGTAGTGGTGTTTTTGTAAGTGTATCAAATTAACCACATGTGTACAGTCACTACATATCTAACAAATCAATGGAGAGAAAAATTTGATAAAGATCTGAATAATTCTAGTCAGAAATTCAAATAACTTTGCACATCTAACACTGATAAGAATAAGATAAGAAATAGTATAAATTAAAACAAATCTGCGACTCATAAACTCATAGAAATCGGCAGTGAGCATCTAAAACTGAAATTATTATTTATTTTTATATTTAAATAATATCTTGTATTTGAAATATATCACTTGGCTTTTAATTGGAAAACTGTAATAAGCATTTCTTCTACTGAAAGAAAAGCTTGAGTCATTTAGCTAAAAATAGCACCGATGTTTCTTTACAGTAGAAATAAAAGATCGGATATGAATCAGCGAGTAAATAAAAAGACATGGAAAAACAGGAAATTTGTAACAGAACCACATAATGACTGATTGAGTAGAGCCTGCAAGCTTTTGCCAGTCTCTGAGGACAACTAATTGATGTTTTAAAGCAATCATGGTAGATGGAGAGCAGCAACACGACCCAAACAGCTGTGAGGAAATTTACTTTACTGGTAATTGAAACAAAAAAAAGAGAATTTTTTGCTGAAAGGTGTCAAAATTGTTATTTTAAAACATCTCCAGAGAGCAGACGATGAGCTGAATGTGAAATATAATCTTGGGAATACTGACGAGAGATGTTAGAGCTGAGAAGTTGAAGATCTTTTAGTTTGAAGTCAAATTTTCACTTTTTACTTGTTTAACATGGACTGTCAAGCAGAATAAAGTGAACAGAAGCCAAGCAGTGCAAGTAAAGTATGATATATGTTTGCTAAATTAAACATCCACAGCCCACAACAGTTAATTGTAACATGGAAATGCTCTTGGACAGGAACTCCCCAGTCCAACCCCAGTCAGTGAATCTCGATGAGCCGATCCATATGGGATGCTAAAACCTCCTCTGCCTGCCTCCTGCCTGCACGTCTCAATCATCACTACAATCGCCTACAAATCTCCTGTCAGCCTGCGCGAGCCAGCCATGCGACACACATCCCACGCTCACATTCGGCAGCGTGAGAAATGGCAGGGAAGCAGGAAGACGGTCGCTCCTCTCTGAGCTGCTTCCCCACCAAGTTTCCCTCCGGACTGCACAGAAACAGACCAACCAAGACTCTAAGGTGGCTCGCTTGCAACTTTTATTTATCTACAAATGTAGAAATAATAAGATCCTTCAAATGGTGAACCAGAACAAAAGTTAAAGTATAGGTATATGGGCTAAATACAATGTGTTTATTAGATGTTTTTGCACAAAATCATTCGTATGTAATGAGATTTTAGTTTGCTGGCCACACACCCCCAACTCAACGTTTACACTCGCGTGTGAAATTGACTAAAAAAAAAATTGCAATTATGCAACCGCACATCTTTGAAAAGCATTAGTAGAGCATCCAGTACAACCAACAACGATGCAGCAAATGGTTTCTGGATGGTAAGTCAGCTACAAAACACTTGTCTTTTCCAGCAGCCATTGTACAACACATACAGCTGAACAAACGTGCTGGAACTCAGCTTGGGTTGCTAGCTAATGAGCTGGGATTCCCAGTGGTTGCTAGGTGACGGGGCAGTGACTGCTGATTTGTGATGTTACATTCAGGTTTTTGAAACGGGTCGTTTTCCAGAACATTAATTTATTGCAAAAAACTGTCAGAGTTATTTATTTAAACACTTAATTAAATCACTCTAAAAGAAGCAGTGGAAACCTGAAAACATGCAAATTGTTTGTAGTATAATACATCCCCTTTAAGCTCTTCGTAATGTTGCAGTACTTGTAGATAATTGCACCAAGTTACATTTCAATATTCAAAGCAGCTCTCAAGAAAGTATTTTTAAATATAATTTAGCATTTCGCTTAAACAGTTACATTATAATGTCAGTTAATAACCTGAATTTACTCTTCAGGCCAAACTGTGTCTCTGGGTTGAAGAGAATCAGTGTAAGATTTGTGAGATCCTCACAATCACACCTCAGGGGTTTTCCATGTCGCAGGCACACAGTCCACTCTGCTAATATTCTCGGCCCACAGATAGATCCTCCGCAGAAACACTGGAAGAAAAATATTCTGTGAAGTTTGAAATCGTGGTAATTCGATGAACGATGAATATTAAAGTTCAGCCTGTTTAACTTGCCTAAGTTTCCAAGGATTTTATTTTCTCCTCCTGAATTTTTGGCATTAAAGGCCTAAATAGTGGGAACAAATATATCTTGAATTACATTCTGCAGACTTTTTAGGTTTTAGATGTCTTTTGATTTCTTGTTCAAACTTCTTGTTATTGGCTGCTTGACATTTTTCAGGATGTTTTCCTTTTTAAATCATATATGCAGTAATTTGTCTTGTAGATAAAGGAGCTGAAAAGCTCTTAATATTAAATACAATTATCACATTCTCTGGGAATATAGATTACAGATTCTATATTTAATTTATTACAAGTTGACAAGTACCAGGAATTCAATGTTTATTTATTTTTCTGCATATTTTCTATGCTTAAAGTGTACTTACAGAGACTTATTACAGCAGTTTAATGGTATATGGAAAATCCCACCTTTGATATTAGTACATTTATTAAGCAATAGGAAAAAATGTTATAAAGAAATAATATTTTTTTACAAGATCTGGTTTTCTCTGAGGTCGGTGCAATTTTTCTTAATATGGACTTCTTTTCCTCACTGGATAAATGTACTAAGGTTGGATTTTTCTAAAAAAATGTATGTAAAAATAAAACATGAATATATTTTAGGTTTTGATTTTACATCTCAAACATGCCAGTAAATGTGAAATGCATTGTGTAGATTAATGGTGTCCAAACTTTTTTCCATTTGGGTCAAATTTGCAAAGTTTAAAGTACTAATGGACCACAATTAAAAAAAAATTAAAGAGTTGCAAATGGCTGCATTTTTCTCTCAGTATTTTAGACTCTTTAGCTCTTAAATTCTCACAGTTATTACATAATAATCAACTCATTCTGCTTACATTAAGGAGAAGTATAAATGATTTTGTGAAATTTAGTGTAGAAGCTGCAGATTGCAACCAACTGTGAGCATCTCTTACAAACTTATGATTAAAAGCTAAACACAGCTGGCTGTAGAATATGCTCTCAGTTTGTGCCTAATGGGCTTCTGTACAAACATACAGAGAGAAAGAGGAAGAAACTGTTGGTTATAAACTGAAAGGAATACAATGACGCCCATTTTCTTGCAGCACTTACGAGTTTATTATCTTACCAGTTGGTTCCTTCATGAACATAAGTCACCATTTTTTTCTGTGGAAAATGCATTTGTCTTTTGGTTTTAATTTAATTGAGAACAGTCTGAGAAAAAGACATACAGTCACATTTAATAAATTAGAATAAGTGTCCAGATGAGGCTCATTTGTCAAATTAAAATGTGTAAATTCAGAACAATTAGAAAAAAACCCATCTGTGTGTCAGTTTATGAAATAATGGATAATATTATTACTACTATTATTATTGGTGTTTCTCTTGCCAATAATGCAACAGTTTTTGTTCGTTTATTTTCTTGGTTTTTGTCAATTCAAACAAAATTCTGATTGTTCTTAACTAAATCTAATTAAATCAGAATCAGTAATTAAACTTAAATATACATTTGATGGGTTAACTATTAAATTAGTATGTATAGTTTATTGGATTCATGTAATATATGTAAGGTTATGTAGGCGATGTGAAGATAAATGGATAAGAAGTGGGAATATAGATAAATTTACACTTCCACCCACTCCCTTGAATATGTAAAGCAAAGGTTTTGACATTTTGCTGTAAGTATTCTTGTACATATTCAAAAAGTAATAGAGATTTTTTAAAATTTTAACTGATTTCCTAAACAGTTTTTGAATGTTTTCTGGCATTTGTTGCTTTTTTACTTTGTGAGTAGTTTCACTATATGCCAATAAATTTTAATAATTTAGATTGTACAAATAGTGCATTAATATCATCTCGATATCCGACCTTATGAATTATTCTTATTGATCTTTTTTGTAGTATTGTGAATGCCTGCAGTGTAGTTTTGCCCCATATCTTTGCACAGATTATTAAATAAGATGCAAAGCTTTTTGTTTTGCAACAGACTTGACTTTTTTAACAGAGATATTTTTTGAAACTTTACCTAGAGCATTTCTGAATTTTGCATCAATAATGACAACTAAAAATGTATCTTCATCAAATCTTTCAATATTCAGCCTTGTATCTGTTTTTCTCTATGTGATCGGCACTTCCCAACTAATTATTTCTATTTTACTCAGCCTGTTTTCATTTAATGAATTGCATCCTTTAATAGCTGTTTCACATCATGTCCAACATAAAAAATATTTGTATCGTCAGCAACTAGTACATTTTTCATTATCTCAGGTGCAATAGGGTATTTACATAAATTATGAACAATTTGGGACTAAGTACTAAGCCTTGAGGAACTCCACAAATAACGTCCAAATATTTAAAACAAACATCTCCCAACTTCACAATAACTATGAAACCTCCTTGACCCATTTTGTCACTTTTTGTGTTAATAAATTAGGATTTATTGTGTTAAATGTCTTTTTGGTACAGCAACCAGCTATTGAACATGATTTTAATAAGCTCAGATTTCTGTATAAAAATGTTTTTATTGGTCTGATGTAATGTTCTAATCTCAAATGTTGCTTTCATTCGCTGTAAACAGAAAACCACCATAATTAACATCGGCAACAGTGAGAAAACATCCATCTGCAATTATTCTGTCATTTGTTTCACTTAGTGAAATAAGTTATTGAATTAAATGAACTTTTCAGCAATGCTCTAATTTACTGAATGTGAATGAATCCTCCTGAAGGCTATTAGATGTTTCGCTTAAAGGCTTTGTATATTTTTTTTCAGTTCATGATGAAAAATAGAGAAAAATTATTACTGAAAACAATCAAAAGACTTTTAATAATTTGGGTTGAGGTGTATGTATGTTTGTACAAAGATTTGCATTATAGTGTTAATATTTTCCATGGATTTTTCTTCCTGTTTTGTCTTGTTCAGCGTCGGGTAAATGGGAAAATGAGCACAAATACATTTATATAGCTTTCCTTTAGCAAATTAAAACACAAGATATTCATTATATTTCAGCATTACTGCAAAATTTCCTCATTGAAATATTTGGCTTTAAGCTTAAATAAAAGAATAAAATCAACCACTTCCAGGAGCAAAATTGCAGAGCGAACCCCCTGACTGAACAAATGTAGTTTTTGTGACGGTTGATCTCAGCATCACTCCTTCTTGACTCACAGGAGAGCCGGTTGCTTTGGTGCTCCTGCCTGTTTATTGCTGTACTGTCAGAGCAAACTGCTCTGTGCGATGCAGCAGCTCACAATTGGTCTGAAAGAGCTGTGACTGAGCAGAGCCTGGTAACGATGGGTTATTTCTGTCGAGTTTAAAATAGACCACATAGCCAGATGATTGCATGTCCGCCTGAGACGAGGACGGAGTGTTACCTGTGTGTGAAACGTGACTCTTTGTAATGGATGCTGCTTGTTATACACTTCCAGCCCAACGTCAAGAAATCCACTCACCAAGGGATTTAATGATGGACTTCAATTAATGGTATCTTCAGTTGGAAATAGGGCTGGAATTAGGGTTGGAAGTTGTTGGAATTGGGGTTGGGATTAATTGAAATTAGATTTGAAAGGAGGGTTGGATGTTGACCAAGAAAGACGAACCTGCTGCGAAAGTGACACATCACTGAATTGTTGTTGCCCACATGGATACATTTAACCTTATGATTGCATATATTCTGCTCTCAGATCACAATAAGACGAAAAATGTTGGATGAGACATTTAGGTCTAAAAACACTCGATTGTCCAGGATGTTGGTGGCAGATTGCTGCTGAAGGTCTGTTTCACTTTAACTGGTGCCGCGCACAAAGTGGAGGACAAACTAGATTATTCTATTTCATATTAAATCAGCAGCCAGTTGGTTCAAGCATGGACATATTTAGATGTACCAACAGGAAAATGACCCCAAACAGGAATTAGAATGGGTTTTGGAACAGATAAATCAGACTGACATTAGGCTTTAGAAATACCCCAGCCATATTTAATATTTATTTACCATGATTAAATATTAAGGGATCAACCAATTTAAATGACCAAACATTTCTGAACAAACAAGGGGTGAAATTATGCCAGAAACTGGTGTATCTACAACCTGCTGAAGGACACTTAACCAAAAATGAGTGTGTTTATATTAAATTAAATCTATAAAACAACCAAAACTAAATTATTGTTTTAAAAATCAACACAAAATATGAGTAAATAAAACATTTGTGCTGATGAGGAGTCTGACCAGAACTGGATGATTTGTATTGACAGATTTTGTCTGCTGTGTCCAAAGGTTTTTGAAAACTTGCAAATATCATCTTGTTCATGAATGTTCAATCATATTTTGCGTGTAATGATGAGCCCTGATCGTATTTCGGCAGCATGAGGAAAAATTTATTTTGCAGAGCCTAAAAGCTGCCACATTGTTTTCCACCTGACACAAACCCACTAATGGCCCCGAGGAGACGTTTAAATTGCAAGTTTCCATTTGCATACGCAACTTTTTTCCTGCGCTGACGTAAATTTCCCCACGTCTTTTGTTGCCTCACATTTTCGCCACGTTTACGTCAGCGTCAGACTGTTTTTAAAAATTATTCAAACTGCATAAAATAATTCAAATCCATGCCCATTAATGTCGTGGTTGAGCAGCATCAATGCCACTTTGAAGCGAATGTTGGGCAGACGAGGAAGAAATCTCCACATTCTGTGCATCCCGGATTCAAACCAACCGCTAAAATAAAAGAGTTAAACAAAAGAAGAAGACTCCAAGTAAACATGGTCATTTGTTGCTGTGGAAACAAATACATACCTGGTAAAAATATCATGGATGGCGTAATTATTCACACCAATTGAACCTTCTTACATTTTGCCACTTTCGGATGTTTGTGTTTCGTTTTAATCACAAACAAATTTGACAGACCAGGAGATAATAGAAATGAAAAATATGCACGTTTTCTTCCTGTTTTAAATAAAATTCTGAAAAGTGTGGCATGCCTTTGCAATTACACCCCCTAAGTAGCTCCTTTGTAGAACCACCATTCACAACTTTTGGGAATATATCTGCACCAGGTTTGCACATCTAATAAAATATCTCAAATTCAGTACGTTAGCTACGAACATTTATTTTTATGTGTTTTAATGAGCATACTTTGACAGAACCCATTCTACTACACAAAAATAAAAAATCATGAAGACATCATACAGCCACCAATTTTGTCGAGTGCCATCATCAAAATCATCAAATTTTTTGGTCAATGTTTCATTTGTTATGTTTCAAAATCAACTCTGAACAAGTGGGTTTTAGTCAAGATTTAAAGGAAGTCAGTGTTTCAGCTGTTCTACAGTTTTCTGGAAGTTTGTTCCAGATTTGTTGTGCATAGAAGCTGAATGCTGCGTCTCAGTGTTTAGTTCTGGTTCTGGGGATGCAGAGCAGAGCGGAACCAGAAGACCTGAGAGGTCTGAAAGGTTGACAGAACAACAGCAGATATTTAATGTACTTTGGTGCTAATTTATAAACTAACAACAGTATTTTAAAGTCTATTCACTGAGCTGAGAGTTAAACTGGGGTGATGTGCTCTATCTTCCTGGTTTTAGTCAGAACATGAGCAGCAGCGTTCTGGATCAGCTTCAGCTATTTTTCGACAAGTATTTAGCTCCTCCTACCTTCCTATTAACTCCATTTATGTCTTTACTTTAGTAAACAAATCCCTCTAGCATGTTTTTCAACATAGAACTGGTGTGTTTTGAGTGCTGTGCATATTTGCTTTCTGCCACACCTACTGATTGTTGTAGCCAAAACAGAGCACTGTTTTCCATGTTCTCTTTTTTAGGACTTCTTATGACTTTCTTTCAACAATGGCTTTCTTCTTGCCATGACTAATAACAGGCCCTTTGACAGATTCTCCCATCTTATCTGAGCCGTGGATCTCTAAAGCTCCTTTAGAGCTACTTTATATCTTCTGGGTAATACTCTGGTTTTCCATTCCGGTAGATGGGCTTGTTGTGTGTTATTCTGCTTTCATTATTTGAAGATAAATTGAGATATTCAAAATGTTATGAGCTAATCCTGCTTTAAAGTTCCTCTCAGCTTATCTGTTTTCTATCGTTTTCATTGTGCTTTTTTGTCTACAGAAGAACTGTATTAACACCGAGATTAAATTACACAACCTATTGTAATGGATTTATTTAGAGATATCCGTTAAAAGCAGGTTGAACATCACACTTTCCAGTTTTTTATTTGGAAACCATTTTTAAACCATGTATTATTTTTTGGCCACATTTTTTGTAGTCAAAAAATCACACACTTCTTTCTCTTAGTCTATCAGAGAAAATCCTGGTAAAATACCTTAAAGTCTGCAGTTGCAATGTGACAGAATGTGGAAAGGTTTATTCGGTCTGAATGCATCTCTAATCTCTTGCAGAAAGCCTCTCATAGCAGTGTAGCTGCACACTCGTAGACCTATTTTAGGAAAAACGTGATGATTCAACATCTGAGTGGCTGTAATAAGAAGTAGATGACCTCCGGTGGGGGGGGGATGGGCTGCAACCAGCTCACAGAGTAGATCCGCACTGAACTGGGAGCCAGACAGAGCAGCGTCCTGAGCTCTTGTTTACCAGAGAAACTAATCACTTGGGACTGCAACCCCAGCAGAGGAGGAGGAAGCCATCACCCTCATTAATAAGAAAACATCAACAGACAGATAGAGAAGCGCTGCTGGAGCATTTTTATTTCTGCGCTGGAGAAGAGCACCTTTCCGCTCCCGTGCAGCTGACAAACCCTCCTTTCATCAAACATCTTTCACGTCTTGCTTTTCCCAAAATACCACCCAGCTGAAGGTGGGACGAACCGCAATTAATGAACGCAGGCGGTACTTAGGGGACTCCTAACAGTATCTTTTTTTTCTTCTTTTGGTGCAGTTTAGAGGGCGGGAAAGCTGTCAGGAGGGAGAACGGGCCCTGCAGCTGTAACCCCCGGAGTGAACCTCCTCCGTGTGACAAATTTCACACTCTGCTGAGATAAATCTGCTGAGACTTTAGGTATCTCAGCTTGTCACATGCTTTCGCTGAATACTAAAAGATAAATCCGTTTTGCAGATAATGCATGTAAGCAACTCTAGTGCAATTCCCCTCAAAAAAAAAAAAAAAAAAAAAGAATAAAAAAAAAGTGCTGCACACACCTGTCCAATTCCACAGCAGCATGGGAAGTTCAGGCTGCGGGGAAAGATAACAGACAGCATGCCACATTCGACCTATCAAAGGAAATACCCAGTGTGGAGACTGGAACAGATGTTGCACCATGTTAAGATAATCCATGAGCCACTGGCTGCTTTCTTATTTATTGAAAACCTTTAAATATGTCACCTGTGTGGCTTTGAAACACTTGCAATGAACGCCATTGTCTGTGTGTTTATATTTTTTGTTTTTAACATACAGTTTTGCTTCATGACTCTAGTTTATTAGTAAGAGAAAACAGCTTTCCTAATGGCCGTGGTCACATGTGAAAAGGTCATTTTGCCACAAGATCTTGCAGTAACGTGATTTATCTCTCGCGTCACTGCGGAGCCATTTTGGCCCATTCTTCTTTGAAACATTGCTTAAATTCAGGCATCAATTAAAGCATTGACAGCTGCTTTTCTGAAAGCAACATATTAGTTGATATTAGTTTTACTCCCGATGTAACAGGATGAACATTTTCCAAATGTTTCAAAACTTTGTCTCCTCGTTCCACAGAATATTTTCCAAAATGTTCTGTTCTGTGTTTTTGCAGAGATGGAGCTTTCTAGTCAGTAGTGATTTTCATCTGCTTCGGTAAATCTCTGAGAACCGGCATCATGTAGGTTTAGCTGTGCTCTAAACCCACTGGTTTAGAGATAAACCAATGGGTTTAGAGCTGCGCTGTTGGATGAGTCAACGATTGAGCATTCACTCCTGTCTATGTTTCATCATTTGTGGAAAACGGTTTTCACTGAGTTTCACCAAAGTCACAAAACCGTAGAAATGGCTTTATAATAGTAGAAACTTTCTTTCTCAATTGCATTTGAAATTTTTGGATGAAAGCTTGATCTTTTAGCCTACTTCATGTTGCCAGACAGGTTCTTGACTCTAAATGTCTGCTAATCAGGCCTGTGAATATCTAGGAAAAATGTAACTCTGCTTTCTAAAAAACTTATGCATTTAAAGTGATCAGTTTCTCTGATTTAACTTTTTATAGCTGTGTGTTTGAGTCTAATGAACATTGTTCTTTTATTCTGTGAACTACTGAGAACATGTCTTTGAAATTCAAAGTAAAATTTTTTTATTTGCAGAAAATGAGAAATTGTCAAAATAACAAAAAAGAAGCAGTGCTTTCAGGCCTCAAATGATGCAAAGAAAACAAGTTCATATTCATTTAGAAACAACAATACTAATGTTTTAACTCAGGAAGAGTTCAGAGATCAATATTTGGTGGAATAACCATGAGGGTTTAATGCAATGGTCTCTTCATTTCTTCCAGAGTTGTATAATCACAGTTAATTTAATAGAAGATCACAGATACAAGCTGCTGAAATGAGTTCTTTTCTCCAAATTTAATCTATTATATTCTACTGGCGAAACTTTGAATTATCACAAGGCTTAAAATACTTAAAGAGTTTTGTTTCCAAAATGTTCCTACCACCTGAATAGCTTTAACTGTTCATAAAAAGAGAAAAAGAAAATATTTCGCTGTGAGACTTTATGGAAAAGGAGCTAATATTGTTTTTTTTGTTGTGCACAGTGTTTTAAAGAATCGATTCCTTTTTGTTCGCCTCCCTTTATGCACGTTTTTCTGTGTGCTTAAGACAGCGGGAGGAAAGGAGCAGCAGTGTTTACTGTGGCGCCAGACTCGGCTTCCCTGCTGCGCGCTGTCAGAGTCAAAAGGACAACAGGCAACCACAGAAACATCACACAGAACATCGGCAGCTCACACGCTTCTGGAATCACATGGAAATCAGATTTCTGTTTCCCCTTTCACTGAGAAATTTTTTTTTTTGATGAATTATTACATATTTGTTGTCAAATGAAGGAAAAATGTTGGAGAAATATTAGAAATATAAGTTCCTCTTAAGCTAAAAGATGTTTTTGATGCTTTTAGTCTAGAAGATCTGCAGCAGAATATTCTATGCTGAGTCACATGAAGAGAAGATAAATTAATATTTATATTCTATAAATGTATTTAATTAAATAAACCATAAAGTTAGTTTTTGTCTGTAAGGTGAGGATGAGGTTCTCATATTATAGAAATCTATAATAATTTCCTTGTTTATCCTAAGATTGTTCGCTGAACTGCATACTGCCAGTTTTTGGATTTTAGGTTACATTTCGATTTATGTTTTCAAGCATTTATTTCTGTTGATTATATATTCAGCTTACAAAAATGAAAATATGACATTTAAATTACAATATTGCATTTTATTAGTCAAAAGAAAAACATGTTTGATGCAGATATATTGGTTTAATGAAAACTGTATTTAATACCAACCTAAAAGTCATTTTCAAAGGTAATTTTAATTCTAAGAAATGAGCCGCATCAGATTCATTCAATTCTATTAAATTGAATTTAAAAAATGCTCATAACTGCTTATTTCATTAGCTCACACAACAAATATTTCTTAGTATGCATTAATATACAGAGTGGAAACCATGTTGGCACAACAGCTAACTTCTACAGTCTTCCTTATTTCTGCTTTTGGGGTTAATGCCAATCACCGCAAAGCAAAATGAAAGTTGCTCCTGGATTGCTTTCCAAGCTGCTTATTCTTCTGAATATTTTAAAGTTACAAATTTTCTGAGCATAATTTGGATTATGAGGTTAGGTTTTGTTTTAAGATGGGTGAAGTTTCTGTCACACACTCAAATTTGATGTTAGCTTCAGATAATTTGATGTTAGCTTCAGATAAACTAACAACTATTTGTGGAGTCACAGATATTTTATGGAATGTAATCCGGATTATTTATGGAACATTTACGTCTCTAAACTACCTGTAAGAAAAGTAGTTTCGGAAGCTGAAACACAGAGGCACAACATTCCTTGACTTGCCATTGGCTGGTGTTTACAGAGCATCCAATCAAGGAGTGCTATTCATTTTCCCTGCTGCTGATTGGCTGTCTCCCAAAAGTGGCGATACGGAAGACTATAGATGACATTTTATTCGGTAGTGATGAAATGCTTTCCATTTTAATTCATAATATTAAGTTATATTTAGTGTTTAAGCTATTAAAAGATGCAGTTGTAAATGTTTCTAGAAAAATGATTTTAGCTAGCCACTGTATATCATATAGAGACAAGTTTAAAGATACTAGAGCTGCATTTTTCTTGTACGTCAAAACCAGAAGTCTACATTGTAAGTAAGAAAAAATAAATATATCACACTCAAATTATTTGCTGTCTTGATGTCATTAAAGCAGTTTCACAGTAGAATCTCTCTCTGCTAATAAGTTTCTTTAGGGTTTCAATGCATTGAGTTGTAAGAAATGTGATTTTATCACCATTTTTCACTAATGAAATTGATCTCCACCACAATTAGCAAATCCCACCAGTTTCTCTGACTAGAACTCAGTCAATATTGATGTGTGTCTTTATTAGACTTTTAAGGTTTTAACAGAATCTCCAGGCCAAAATCCCAAATTATCCCTAAAAGGTATAAAGTCCTCCACTATTGCTCACCTTTGCTTGCAGCTGTTTCTATGTGGCAGTGATAGGAAAATGAGCAGACTCAGTGTTTACCTACTGGAACTGACAAATTGAATTACCACACAAACAGCAGGGTAATGAGCAAGAAATAAAATTTTGATGCGGCCTTGAGGCAGGAAGTGTTTGTTGAGATGTTTTTATAGCAGCTCTGTTTAGGACTAAGGTCAACTACTGAACAAAAGCTGCACACACAAGATTGGTGAGCAAATAAAAATGGTACATTTAATCTCGGAAGAGCTGGGAGTTCTACACAAATGTGTTTCAAAATGCAATATTTAATATCTTTATTCTCCTAAAGTGCATCAATTTGTGTGTGTTTTATAATCTCTCTGTGTGGAAGAAGCATTTTTATTCGACAGTAGATCACAGAAATGAGGCACTTGGCAACAGTGGGAATTTCCAGGAATGTGATTCAGTAAAGCTATCAGGGAAATCTGCAAATAAAACTTGTAGATAACTTTTCTCCGTTACTGAGTTTTCCTCTCAGTCAACACATAATTCACAAGGATTTTCTCTTCTAAAGTTCTTCATTTGAGACCTGTTATCTTAATCGATTCAGAATAAAAACTTATCAACTATGGTGTAGGGAGATCTTCTGTTTGTTTTATTAACTGGGATGTGTTTATTTGGAGGAGTCTTACTGTGTTGAATATTCTTTATTTTCCTGCTGCCATTAGCTCATCTTCATTATCTGTGCTTGTTCTGAATTGAGCCTAACTTTGTGTCCACTGAATAATAAAAATAAAGATTTTTTATTATTCTTCACGGCTAAAGTGATGCCAGAATTTGTGAATTGTTGCTAAAAAATATATATAACAGAAATGTTTTCCGCTGAATTTCTTGCATCATGATATCTTTTCCTCTGACTTGTCGGCTATGCATTCATTTTCTTCATTATTTGTTGCATCATTACCGTCACATCATAGCTGTCAAAGGAAATGATGAAATAAATAAGTTGTATAACTGAAGTATTTGCTAATCTTTGGCCTAAATAATGAATAAACTGCATTTTGTTTCACTCTGTGTAATAAATGGGTGTAGCTGCTTAGATTTATAAAAGAAACGAGTGAAGCATGCGTGTGCCAATGCGAACCACCATTTATTAAAATGAATTTGTGAAAATCTCGACTGCAATTCGTTTGATTTTTGCTCAGCCAAATTGTGACCTTTATAAATCTGCTGCTTTTGTTTGAACTACAGTATCATAATAAAGATGAAAAGCTGTTTTATTCTTAACATTTTTATAACAATCTCAAAGCTGCAGGGAAGGAACAGCACTTCTTTCCTTCTGAAAACGGGGTACATCGATGGGATAGCGTTGAAATTCCTCTCTTGCTGGCAAACCGGGGGGAAGTCTGGGTCAGAACGACCTTCTGTTCTGCCTTTGAAGCAGTGCTGACACGAAACCGCAAGCAAAGATTTGAAACACAGTAAGAAAGCAGTTTCCAACTGCACAGTCAAAATAAACTGACACAAAATAAACTAAACCTTTCCACATTTGTTACGTTGAAAGGAGTTTTGGGGGAATCTTAAATAAAGAAATGTATGACTGAGCTAGATTTCAAACTTTTTCTTAAAGAAATTAAAGTGTGTAAAGGTTCACCTTCTAGCATGAAAACCCGAAACATACAGCCAGAGCTACAACTGAGTGGCTTAAATCAAAAACATACTTGATGTGTTAGAGCGGTCCAGTCAAAGTTCAGATCTAAATCCATTTAAAAATGTTTTAAAGGGGCAGTATTGTGTAAAATTAACTTTTTTGAGCTTTACATCATGTTATAATGTTATCCTCTCATCAAAAACATACATGTAGTGTTGTTATGATTCTTTCATTAATATTTGAGAAATCCTTTAATCTTTATGGCAACTATTCAGCGGTGAAAAACGCCTGAGTGGACCTAGCTCCGCCTTCAAGATGCAGCTCCTCGTCAGAGTTGCAGTTTCCAACTTACTGAACTTCTGTATAACAGAGCAGCTCTCAAACGTGACTCCCCAACTCAGTTCCTTCAGACTAGCCAGCAACAATTGGCAAACACCTGGTGGACCTGCGCATCGGGTGATATGAGCCACTTCAACGATGGTAAAAACATTGTTAAAGGATTAATAGAGAAACGATGCTGTTATGGCTTCCTGAACGTGAAGGTTTTAAAGAGACAGAGACCCAATTTCAAGCATTAAATCACAAAGTAACATTTATTTTACGTCATATTTGGTACATGCAGCTTTTTTTAACAACTGAAGTTAACATAATTACTTGATTGTGCTACAAAATGGCACTAAATGGCTGGAAAACACAAGACTGCCCCTTTAAAATACAAACAAAAAGTAATTTTTCACAAAACAGAACGAGACATACGGCCATCTGTGTTTTGATTTCACACCTGCAGTTTTGTAAGTATTGACATCAGTGCCGTCATGCATGTTCGGTGAGAATCACACCTGTTACAGTCAGGGTAATAACGGCTTGAGTGAAACTTAGATCAGGTTTCATGTGAAAGCCACACTAAAGAGGCCATTAGGCATAAAAAAGCAGAGACGGTGGACGAGGTTGTGGAGGCTGGGTGTAAAGCTGAGCTGGATGAACCCACATGGGAAACGTTCACAAATAACCGGAAAGTCTTGAAAATTAGAACAATATTTCAAATTATATTGAACAGAAACAGGAAGTGAAGTGATAGAGAAAAGCAATCTGTGACAGACTGATAAGAAAAACATGCTCTTACACAGCCAGCCATTTCCAAAAACACACAAACTATAATTATTATATGGATTTAACTTGTTTTCTTATCAGTAAGATGTTCAGAAAAGCTTCTGTTTGCTAGTTTCTTTTCCAGTTTTTGTTTGGTTTTGATTAATTTTAGTAATCCCACTGAGATTTATAATGCGATTATTTTCAGTGGAAGCTAAGGGTCAGTGCTGTTCCTCATCGTGACAGAAAAGAAAACATGACAGCTTGTTCAGGCAGAAGCTTGCCATCATCTAAACGCATATATGGGTTCTTCACAGTAGGCATGTAACAACACAGCTGTGGATGTAATCTTCTGTGAACAGAGCTGCTAAAATCACGAAAAAGACGAGGAAAACAAGCACTGCAGCCGTCTATGTAGTCTGGAGTAACAGGTCTGAGGAGCGGCTAATGAGAAGCATCACTCAAAGCAACCGCATCGTTTTTTCCTTTTCAAATCAAAATAAATAATGCAATCAAATGACAACTTGATGAGTGTCTCGCTGCGGCACAAATCAAAGAGAAACCCGGTCCCAGAAATGCGCGGCACACTTTTCAGAGCAACATTACACCAACTTCTCTCAGCCACGGACGAGGAGATCCAGACAGCCGATGCCTTCAGCACGCGTTGGAAACACATGGCTCTAATAGTGGGAGCGGTGTGACAGAACGAGCTGGGTGACTTGTTTTGAGAGGAGAAAAAGGGTAAAAGAAAAAGAAAAGTGGAGCACTTGTCCATTTTATAGCGTTGGCTGTCTGTTCTCTATTCCCTTCAGTAAAACCTCAGCTGACTCTCAGTCACTCTTATATTCTGAAATGGTTTCATAGATACTCTCACTGCGTTCAGGAGCGGCATGCAAAGAATCCCAACATTTCTGTATCTGAACTCCCTGCGTTTCTGAATAATATATGAAAAGTTCGGCGATTGTTTTCCCCTTTTCCCGCCCCCCAAAACGACTTCCAGCCTGTTCTTTGAAGCTACATGTCTAATGATCAGATGCCTCGGTGGTTACTCAAAGCAAAGAAAGACCTGAGGGCATCCAAGAGCATGCTGGGATTTAGGTCCTCTCCCCCTGTGCCCCTAAAAATTGCCAAGCTGCTACAGAAAGTGGACAGATGGAGGTGGAGGATGTACATTTGGTACTAACCTTTGAGGTAATCATCTGGGGTTTTCACTCATTCACATGCTGCATGCAGGACTCTTACCTGCAAGACGTTGCATGCTGTACTCAGATAAAGCTCTCAAGATAATCCACATGATTGATAATAGCCAATCTAATCATCACTAACGAGGTGCTTCTCTGCATTTTACTTTTAAAGCAATAAGTTGTTATACAAATACATAATTCAAACCCCTTTTCACATTTTGCCACGTTATGAGCACAGATTATTGAGATTTTATGAGACAGACAAATCACATCTTTGCACATCTACACACATTTAATTTTCAGTACATTTCTATTCGTAAAATATCTTAAGCTCAGTTAAACTGGACCGCATCTGTCCAGTATCAAAGTTTTTCGGGCCTCTAACAGATTTTCTTCCAGGATTAACTTTTGATTAGCTTCATCAAACTTAGCATCAGTCCCGCATCACCACAGCATTATGCTGCCTCCACTATGGTTTTAACCCTCTAAGTTTGTGGGTTTGCACACACTCACAAACTCACCCCAACACACTTATCGTCCAAAATACTCCTAGCAAAAATCCAAAACGTCTCTGTGCTCCGTTCTCTTCTCGTCTCTATATTTCTATCCAGAGCCTTTCGTACCACGTCTCTCATTCTTCCTCTCCCAGGATGCCGACAAAAACCTTTTCATTGGTTGTTTCAGAAATGTGGCGCATTTGAGGAAATCGGAAAAACGGGTTTCATATTGCCTTCAAGCACTTTCTGGTCACAAAACGATCACTGAATGAGCAGCAAATGCGAAAAATGCACACAAAATAATGGTGAAAATTATTGATCATAAATCTCCAGCGTGGGCATCGACCTTAGAAGGTTAAGTGACTTCTGAATCATTTGGTTGCAAGGAATTTTATTTAAGGGTATCAGAGTAAAGGCAGTGAATAAAAATTGCTCTCACACTTTACCCATTTTATTTGTAAAAGTATAAAATCCCAGATATATCCCTTTCCTTCTTTACAGTTATGCATATCTGTGTTTTGATTTATTGCATAAAAATCCCATTAAAATACAGAGAAGTCTTGTTGTTTAAAAACTTTTTTTTGTATCAGCTGGCTTTTCTCAAAACTGATTTTCAATAAGATATTATTGATTTCTGATTAAAGTGGAAGGTGTTAGAAGACCAGACCAAAATGATTGGCTCTAGATGCATGTGAAGGTCAAACAACACAAACAAGGAGGAATGAAAAATATTAAGACTTCAGGTTCAGTTTGGGACTTTCAGCACCACAAAGCTGCCTCACCATAACATGGTTCTACTGATGAGTAACAAATGCTGGAAACCTTTTTAAATACTGCTTAAAATAAAAATAAAAAACAATCGTGTTTATGTAGCATTAAACAATTTGAATAACAGAAACTTTATGATTAGCATGGATATAATCTTTAATTTTATGTTTTTTAGGCCACAACTCTTAAAAAACTTGGTAGAGTTAAAGCTGCTCAATAATATGGGGGCATAGGTTTTAAAAATATAGCAAGAAAATATATTTAATCGATAGACATGACAGTATAGACAGTAACATATCTATTTAGTGAAAGGATTATTTTCCTAGTAAATATTTTCTGAAAGAAACATGAAATAACTCCCTTTTTTGTCCTGCCAGTGTGACAGTGAGCTGAGAAATTGAAAAAGTAGCAGCTATCATTCACTTCTTTAATTACAAATATTCTTTTTTTCCATCCACACATCCAAACATGCAGCCTCACCACCAAGTTACTCTCTTTTTACTCACTTTATTCGACCAAAGTGACAGTTTTAATTGTATGAATATTATCTTTATCTCTGGTTTCCAGCAGCTTTCTGCCTCTCCTAACGTTTCATTATGCATCCCTCCTTTCTTTCACCGTATCTGAGCGTGTGCAGCCCACTTCCACAAAGTGGAACTCATTTGTCTGTCTTCAAAAGCTAATGGTGCCCATAATGGCTGCCACTCAGAGTTATCTCCACTCACTGATATCAGGGTGTAATTAAAACAACTCTGTCCTTAATAAGGTGTCAGAGGTGACAATGCAGTGTGCTGATAACAATTTTAAAAAAAGGACATATGTATATATAGACACATTCATTGACACTCCCTGAATGTGAGCAACATTAGAGTAATTTCCCAATATAAAAACAAAAACTCTCCTTACTGCCAGTCCTTTAATAAGGTACTTATTGTGTTTAGTTACAATTCTTTAAGTTATGCTAAAGCTAATTTTCATTCTTCAGTTCATCTCTGAACTGATAAGTGCTTCATCACTGCTGACTAGTGAAAAAATGATCACTAATTTACCAAGCCTATTGATTTTTACTGTACATTAATTGCCTTAAAACTGAAAACCAACACTTTTTTTTAACTTTGCAAAGTCATAAACAAAAGCATCAAAATCAAAAAATGGTTAGAAAGTGACACTTTCATGAATAAAAGAGAATAATTTTGCACTCCTATCATTTTTTTTTATTGCATTTACGGTCTTATTCAGTCAACGAGAATATTTGTTCGGATAAAACTAGATGGTCAGAATAAAAGTACCTCTTAAAAATAATAACCTTAAATAGAACAGAACAGAATATTTTCTGCCTTTGTGGAGAGATTCGGGTGCGCCAGCAGCAAAGTGGCAAAATGGAAGCAAATTTACAACATAAGAAAAAATACTGCAGATATTAAAAATATAATATTCAGCTCTCTGTTCTGTATTAAATATACGTTTTATTAGACCCTCCTTTTGCTATTAAATATGTTTTTTAGTTATTAGCTGAAAGCAAAAAACAATGATAATTAAGAAAAATAAAACACTATTAGACATGGTGTGTGTCACTTAGTTAATTGAGTTGCTGAAATAAATCCACTTTAACCCATTTTTTAAACTTTATGTTTAATGTTTATAATATTGCTGAATTAAAATAAACTATCTCTTTTGTTGTAGATGTTGTAATCCTAGAAAATTGGCCAAAATCTAAATCTGCGAGTCAGACCTCAAAGAAAAATAGAAATTCGTGAAATTTGCAAATAAAAACTTGTAACATTTTTAATACTTTAATCTACTTAGAATATGTCTGAACTAGTTTCTATCAAATTCAGTTAAAAGAAACTAATACAAATTTTTTTAACTAGGGAAAAAGTGTACAAATTTCTTTTTCCAACTACTTATGAATGCATAAATCATAGCAGGACATGTATCTAATAAGGGCAAAACAAGGACATTTTGATGAGTTTTATCAGTAAAAATTCAGACTTTTAGGAAGTAAAATAAGAGCCCTGGCTTGTTTAAAGGAAACCAAAGGTCAGCACCTGTTCACTTTTCTTTTCTTAAATCCAGGATGTGAGGTTCATTTCCATAAACGCGGCCGGTCTGGTCTGTTGAGACCCAAACTGCTGCAGGAACACGCCATCTTTTCATAAAAAAATAATGAATGAGTCTCTGGGTGATGAAATTGAAATGAGTCACAGAATTTAGCAGACAGCTGGCCCTGATGTAACATCATGTTTTGATCTCTTTACAAGCATAAGGTAATTTTGACGGCAGCTTTAGGTCATCAAATGTCATCAACTCGGCTGCATTGAGGTGAAAATCTCATACTCTGTTGAACAATAAGCTGTGAATCCTTTAAGAACCTGGATTTAAAAATGAAAACTCAGAAAGTGGTGACGCCTCGTCTACCATCAGGATCGGTTGACTGAAGACTTTAAATGGATCTGGAAACTGTACACATTCATGTTAAAATGCTTTCCCACAACTAACAACCCATTTGAAAACTTTTTCACATTTGTTAGACAACAAAAACAAACGAACATTGTGGTTAATTTCATCTTTCACTGCACTAAATCTGAGGAAGACATTTTGAACATACAGTATTTTGTCCACAACCCTCCTCAGGTGATCCCATTGGTTTTCTGCTGAATTTAGTTCAAGGCATGGACCTAAAGACACATTTTCCTTTCATATTGTCATTACTATTTGTAATTTGACATATTCTCTGATCCTGAGAAAGTAAAATCCCTCTTTACCTTCAGCTGAAGGTTTTGGGTCAAAACTGTCCATGATTTCATTCACTTTAATAAAAGCATCTGAAGAATTGTTGCTTCAACAAAGTTCAAATGTGACCAATAATGTTTTCTTGGGCTTTACAAAACATTTTAACTATTTTTATTTTTATTTTTTTGCATAAAATCAATCTTAGATAATGATATTTCACCTGGTCAGTTCTGCCTAGCTGTTTTAGAGTCTCTGGCCACTTTTATTCCAAATAAGCTGCTGCTGGCCACGCCCCCAGCTCAACTCGCATCTGACAATGGCTGCAAACAGATGCACAGTTATACAACCATACACCTTTGAAAAGCAGAAGTAGAGCCTCCAGCACAACCAACAAGAATGTATCAAGTGGTTTCTGAATGTTAGCTCAACAACAAAACACTTGTCTTTTCCAGCAGCCATTGCACAGCAAATACAGCAGTAAAACCAGCTGACCAAATGTGCTGGCGGTCAGTTTGGGTTCCTATTTGACAGGGTTGTTCCTGCTGATTTTGAAATGGCTCATTTTGCAGACACCAAGATGGGTGTTTTTTTTTTTTTTTAGAAGCGGTAGAAACCCAAATGGAAGTATAGAAATGTGCAAAATGTAAAGCTGTGTACACTTCTGCTATCAGGTTATTGCACATTTTTATACGTTTTCATTTTCCCCTACTAGACGATTTTTTTCTCAAGTGAGTTTTTCCAGAGGAAATGTCGTATTATATGTGAAAGATGTTTTGAAATGAAGTGTCAGGGTCTAGTTTTGAACACGGTTGTTGCCGAAGCGAAGGTGCAATCGGGCCAGCAGGGTCCTGCGGCGCAGACAGCAGCATCTGCAGGGGCCAGACAGTGACAACTGGAGGAGCATAATAAGCTTCTGCTGCTGCCTTAAACAGGTGCGTCCCAGTCGTCCTGAGGACAAAGACAGAGACAGAGACAAGACGGCACACCTGACAACTCCGTCTCAGCTGCAGCTTTGCGTATTGGACCAACATGGAGTAAACGTGCAACAATGAATCAATTTACCTTCTCAGATATATCTGTCACTGCAAACCGCAGCCACACTCCGCAAAGACTGATGCGCTCCACTCCAGCTGGCTGTCTGAACATCACTCAATAATAGTAATCCCTGTTTTACCTGATGCCACTGCAAGCCACCATGACTAATGGCTTTCATTCAGTTTTATTATAAAGCAGAATCATATTTGCTGTGACTCTGAGGGACGGAAAAAATATTAACTTATCCTCTAACGTATTTGATATCCAGTAAAACCAAACCAAAAAAACTAGACCTCCTGTCACCACTTGATTTGTCTGCAACTTATCTTAATAAAAACAAAGCATTTCACTCTTTGGAGTGGGCTTTGATTTTGCAGTAATCAAATATTTGTCCACTCCACTGATATTAAAGCTCTTCACATCTGACACTCAAAATAAAGGAAGTTGGTGAATAACGGCGCCTGTGAGCTGATTGAATGTAGCTGCACAGATTGAGCTTCAATCAAGCGAGCGTTTAAACTCTGGCTTAGCCAGCTGGCAGCTGAGAAAAACATTTAGTTTTAATTTTGAATGACTGAGAACAGAATGTTTAATGCATTAGGTAACAAAACCACCAGTTTATATTTATCATTAGTCTCTCATGCCGTGTCAGGATAAAATAGCTTTAACTCATGGGAGATGAGATCTGCTGGGAATAATAGCTTGAAGCTTTCATTTCCAGATTTTCTTTATTTTGGAAGTGATTTTTAAAAGTCTATAAGTTTATTGAGCATTAAGTTAGTTGGGTTTTTAAATCTCTTGGTTCTTAAACTCATGAAACAAGACAATTCAACTGTGTGGTAAAGAAAACCTTTGCTAATCTTTTATCAATCTGATAAATTTATATCAGCAGGATTAACTAATGTTTTCAATATATGTGATTAGTATTTTAAAACAAACCAAACACTTTAGGGTGTATTTCTCTGTCAATAAGTCAAAATGATCAGTGCAATTAGTGGTGGTAACTCCAAGTATACTATTTAAATACAAATCAACATAAAAACACACTTTATGTTACAGAAACTCAGAGTTTTTCTTTTAGATTATGGAATAAAGTCTGGAAACTTTTCCCACACTTGGTGTTCACTTTTCTTTACTCATCTCAACCTGGAAAATGATCAAAGCAAAAATAAATACTTTTCCAGACTTTTAAGGAGTGCTGAGGATCCCTGCTTTAAGGAGGACCTTTGATATCGGATTTGCTCTTCAACCAATCCCCAAAACAAACATTTGTCACCTTAACTACTAAGCTCAGCACAGCTCAATCCATCTTCAAGTAGTTTTTTTTCCACTGCAGACTTTTCCAAGACCCAGGGAAAACACTAAGAGTGAGCCAGAACAGCATGAATGTGGGTTGTAAATGATAGCTGTTTCCTGAACGTTAAATTGCTCAGCAGAGCTGTGGGGGACTGCAGATATAAGAGCTTCGTCAGTGGTGGGTTTGTCGCCTTAAGCAATCAATTTCACTTGATGCATAAGCAAGAGTCTGATGCAATGTTAACACTGATTACAATAGTTTTAAGGAGAGGGGGATTCCTGGAATAGCAGCACGCAAAAGTGGAAATTCATCGTAAAAATGCCCCCTAAATGTTATTACAGCGATCTCTGTAGGGAGAGAATTAAATATCTGCACCTAACAAATGATTATCAGATGTTTTCTAATAAAGTTAATCAAAGTCTCAGTTTTTACTGCCAAAAAGCTTGGTGGTTTCTCTTTTTCTTTTTCTCCTGTCACCGTCTACATGTCTTTTTCTTTATCGCCTTCCCTCTTGTCAGTCTGCAGTGCCGTAAACACAAAATGTCATAATCATAAAATCTTTCAGGAAACTTCAGCATCCAGTGATGACAAGGTCCCAACAAATCAAACACAAACCCACCGGCTTCCCTGGCAGCGAGCAGAGGGAACGTCAGCCAGGAAACCTCTGATTTCCCGTAAACCAATTTTTAAAAAAAGAGAGAAACAACAAACGGAAATGGAGCCATTGCTGCTTTACTGATTAGCTCGGTAATTGCAGTGGAAATGCCACTCTGAGGTTGATAAGAAAAGAAAGTGCATTGGCATATTCAGGAAATACTAATCAGTCTCCGAGGCTTTCTCGCAGGCGGTTGCAGTTTCTCTCGTTGTGAATGCGACTGCATCCTGCCACTGTTTCTTTTTCTTTTTTCTTTTTTAATCTGCGGTTTGCTACATGTTTATGTGTCCATGTGTGCAACTCCGTTTAGGCTCACTAGCTAAAAATAAAAGCCTCCCACCTCCTGCTCTTTTACATTGCTTGCCAAAAGCAGCATAGCGGAATAAATAAATCGCTATAGAATATTTTTCTATAACTCATAGTTTAATTATATAAGTAAATAAATAAATAAATAAATGTCTGACTAACAAAAACGTAACGTTCCGTTTAAAACAAACAACAAAGAAAATTGGAATATGGCTTGATACTGTGGTTGCATAAGTTTATCTGTCTACTTATTAGAAATCCCCATTAATTTCCACCAAAGGTGCTAATCTTTGTAGGTTCCAAGTGATAAAATACAAAAATATTAATAAATGAGAGTTCAGAGCAGTCTTAGAAAACACTGTACTGTTTAAATCTCCATTTTTAATTAACTTACGTCATTCCTGAATTGGTCTGTGGACTACAGATTTTTTATAACAAGTTTGTCTCAGCACCACTCACATGTTTAAATTTAATCAAAAAGTGGTTCAACAAACTATTACTCTAAGGACGTCCACACATACATCGTCAGGAGTGAGTACTCTTGTATTCTTATATTTTTTTATTATTTTCTGTGCTGCACTGCAGTACTCGTCAAAGAGGCATTTGATTGGTTAACCTTTCCAACATGTCAGCTTCAGACAAGGGCAGCGGTAGCATTATTCACAGACTCAGATGTCCATGGCAGACAGATAAATACATTCAGGATTTGGTTTTCAGTAAATAGTGAATAGCCCAGGATTTTTCTACATACAGTTAAAATGTCCTTCCCATGCAAGTAAGGTTTCTCTCTGGGTACTCCAGCTTCCTCCCACAGTCCTAAAACATGACTGTCTGGTACCTAAAAATTTTACTCAAGCTCTACTTCAACTTATTTTTACTCAAGAAAAAGTAAAAAGAAGCTACCCAAGAAATGATTAAGGTAACAAGAAGCAATTTTTGAATACTGAGTAACTGTTTAACCATAGCCAATGATGTAATATTTAATAACGATGAGATCAGACTGATGAAAATATAAAATTATGTGCAAATTTTTACATTTTAAAGACTAAATTAATGCAAATGAATAACAGAATAACTAATTCAGCCAGGAGAAACACTTTCTAAACAATTATTATCAATAAATAAATACATGAAAGTAATACTTACAATAGGTAATAAGTACTGTATGTTAGAAAAGGGTAAAGTACTTCCATCAATGATGTAAGCTGTCGACTGTATATTCACTATCTACAAGTAGTGGGCTCAGCAGATAGAAAATAGCATGAGAACAACAAAGACTGTGAACAAATACAGGTCTATATTTAAAATAAGTATCCATGTGTGTGTCTGTGTCTCTTACATTTTTGATTAAAATATGTTTTTTTTTCTTTCATTGAAGTTGTTTTGTAAAATATCCAGAACTTTTACTAAAAGTAGGAGTAGCAATGGTTCATAGAAATATTATAAAAGAGTAATAAAAATTAATTAGGAAAGTACATTAGTCCAAAAAGTTACTCATGTAAATGTAACACAGTATATTAGTAAAATAATTAAGCATGTTGGAATTCTGCTTGGGTTGCTAGGTGACGGGCTTATATTCACTAAGGTTGCTAGGTAAAGGCCTGGGCTTCACTAAGGTTGCTAGGTGACGGGCAGTGCCTGCTGATTTGTGACGTTAAATTCGGAAGGCTTTTGAATTCGGAAGGCACCAACAAAAAATTTAAACAAAAAACGAGACTCAAATAGAAGTACATCAGGTCCCCTTTAATTTATTATATGTTTTTAAAAAATATCCTTGTTTTTAACTAGATAATTAGTCAAGCAGACCACCAGTAACAACACTAATAAATGTGTTTAATATGAGGAGAGAGAATATTCCTGCATAATAAATACTCATTAGAGCTGCGTTAGCGTTAGACACCCAGAGTATTTCTTCTTCCAACTCTTCATATTATAATTCTAGTTTGTTTGTTTTTTTGCTGGCCAAAATGCCTCCCGCTCTTTTTCCTTCACTTCCCTCTCCTTCATCCTTTCGCCCTTGCCTCATGCCGAGCCTTTGGCTGCGGCGCTTCGTACCGGCTACATCCTCACCTGTCACTACAGCTGCTCCCATCTGTCCTTTCTCACTTTGCCTTGCCCTGCGTCCATCTCTGCGACCTTGTTACACACAGAGGCCCCCTCGTCTGTCTGCCCACAGCTCCTGTGTGCTTTTTACACAAATGGGGGAAAAAAACACATGAAAGCAGGATTTGTTTGAAAATGCTGCTTCTCTCAGCTCTCGTGTCTCTGCCAGCTGCTGTTTGTACTGTGGTAGAATTATTGGATTGTTTACCGGTTTACTTGTTGTCTGCTATCAATCAGCAGTGTTTACAGTACGTGTTCCTTTATAATACAGGATTACTGAGGGGAGTTGGTGTGTGTGTGTGTGTGTGTGTGCGTGTGGGCATCTCGCTCAATAACCTGCTTTAACTATACAACTGCTCGGACGATTCTAGTTTAATTTCATTTGCATTTGGGAAATCTTTCATTTCATGCCCATCTGCTTGTTCATCTCTTTTAAAAAAAGGAAAGTAAATCTGATTTGTCCGGTTTTTATTTTTGCACTGTTGCTACAAATTAAAACATTGGGATTTTGAATCAGTTGGATGCTGTAACCTTTTTTGTAATCTTTTTTTTATTGTTGGTTGTAGCACTTTCATAAAGGCTCTCAAGTCTGATGTGTTTCAGTAATGAGGTGGCTTGATTGGCACAATTTACTTAAACTGTTGATATCTGCCAGATTTTTGAAACACAAGTAATTACATTTTATGACGTTTAAAACAGTATCAAGTTTATGATGCAGGAGGAAACTTGTGAAAGTTCTGTCTGCAGATGATTGCCTGGAATTACCTAGATAGATTTTACAAGTTAAATTGTCATCAGTTCATATTCATTGCAGAGTAAACATGCTAGCATTAGTCTAGCATCTCACGAAGATGTTCTGTTTCAAATAACCAGAAAGTGGAAGATGGGAGTCTGTTGAAAGCTTTAGCTGTATTGAGTAAGATACAATGTCATTAAATTTTATTTGTCCCATTATATATTTCTCTTTGTGCTTTTTTCCCCACACTTACAAGCTTCCAATCAACCAAGTAGTTTGACAAATACAGCCTACAAAAAACTACATTTATTATGGAAAAAGGAACAATACCCAAACTAACCTGGCAACCTGACATCTGATATTACTGTGATGGTTTGGTGTTTCTTTGGTGCTGCAGGAAGTAGATGACTATTCCTGATGGAAACATTGGTCTCTACTATTGCCTACCGATCTGCGTATCGTTGTATAAATGTGTGTGTGTTTGTGAGTGCGTCTGGGTGAATGTGACTCTAGTGTAAAGCGCTTTGAGTGGTCAAAATGACTGGAAAAGCGCTATATAAGTTCAATCCATTTACCATTTACCATTTACTAGAAAATCCTGAAAGAAAATGTCTGACCAGCAAGCTTATGTTGGCTACCAAGAGGAAAATCACCTGGAACACACTAAGAAGTTCACACGATACAAGAAAATCAAAAATCAAAACTTGAACTGACTTTATTTGTGATGCATACTATGACTTTAAATAGCCAGTATATGCACAAATCTGCCACTGTTAATAGCAGTATGGGCCAAAATTCCTCTGGTGGGATGAAAAATACTTACTGCAATTTCTTCTGCTAAGGATGGCAGCTTTATTACTCCTATTAAAAGTTAGTTTATTTCCCCCCACCTAAATTGCTCAGAGCTGATTGTTTGGTCATGACACACCATCATAATTTAGATCTCTGCTGTGTAAGTGTAACCGGATCCTTTCTGCGTTGTGCTGGTTTTATTGATTGATCAGGCCGTGACACGGTTTGTCTTTAAAAAGGATTGTTTCTGGATTTATTCTGACGAGAACAACAAACAGAAAACAACCGTGTTATAGGCTGTCCGCTCCACGTCCTACACAAAACAAAAGTACATAACAAAAGTTAACTTAATAAATCTATAAATAAACTGGATGTAGTAAGATGAAAAATAAACAGCACACACCTCTCTTACAGGACAACATGACAAAAGGGGAGGGCCTAAGGGGCGCAAACAATTTAAAGACAATACCACAGAAGAAGAAATAAAAAGGAGGGGCTTCCGATCATAAAGTAACACAGTTAAAACAATGACAGATTTTTTAGAGGTGTTTCAGTCAGGTAAGGAACAATACAAATAACCAAAAAAAAAGAAATTTTGTGTAATTATAACAAAAGAGAAATACAACCTGGTTACATAAGCAGTGTTTGCAGGAGATATGGTATTACTCTTTTTACAAACTGGTCTCGTTTGAGTGTCAAAACTGACTAAAAGACTTCTGTAAAGGTCACATCTGTTCACACAACTCCATGAACAATCCTCTTTTATCCTCCCAATTCTTCTCCACATGCTGCTTAAGATGTGATGAGATCAAGTTTAAGTAAGATCTTGTTCCTCTGGGCCTTTTTGTCCTGGACTTTCAGACGTATTTAGGACACCTTTTTTCTGCATGTCTCTACATGTTAGCTCACCGCTGCCTTACATCTCAACCGTTCCTAGTAAAGACGAGACAGAAAGAGGTGAGGAAAATGCCACAATAATGAATTGTATCATGCTGCTGTCAGTCTAAAACATTACATAAAGCTATCAGATTGAAAACATATACTAGAAAAGACATATTTTTTGTGTTAGTTTTATCTGGTCCAGATCTTGTGATGCCTTTAAGGGATTGGGGTAACCTTTTTTGGGTCATAGACAGAAGATGAAGTGATGCATAAGTTATGCCTCTATAAAAATCTCAGTGTTTTCCTTGTTAAGGTCTTCACTTTATTCCTGTTTCTAGCCGGCGTTTGTGTACTTTGGTTTTGATTTCAGATTTTGATTTTTGATTCAGTGTTTTCTTCTTTGGGATGAAGAATAAAAATCCTTTAACAAGTTTTCGTTTGGCATTTTCAACCTCCATGGTTCATGCATCCTGCATCCGAATTCACTTCTAAATCTGCTCACGAGAAAACAACAATTTCAGCACATGACTAAATATTCTCATTATTGAAGATGACTAGCCAGCATCCAACAGAATCTTCTAAAAATATGCATCTGGGCTGATCCGTGGTCGCTTGAGTGCAGCAATGCTTCACAGTCTGAACTGCAGCATCATTCCTCCCCAGCCTCCTCAGTCCAACCAGTCCGTCTCAGTACCAGACAGCCCTTTGCAAGCCTGCCAACAGTTCACACAGAACCGGGCCCTTAAGTCACCTGCACTAATCCTCAGAATGAATAAACCATGTGCACAGCGGTGCAGCCAGCCCAATACTATTTTCAGCCCCACTGTCCTTCTTCCTCGGTCTGAGATGTCTCTGGAAAAAGTGTTTCCCCCATCTCGGCATCAGAGACAAGGAGCGCAGCAACACTGATCCATCCTAAAATCAGACATTGAGATGCTGTAGCAAAACCCCCCCCAAAAAAACAAAACAAAGAGGAACCAAAATGTCTTTCGGATGAGCAGATTTGTTTGGGATTATTGAAGCGGATGTTGGAGTTTAATTGGAAGAATGATTGGGATCAATATTTGTAGTTAACTGATCTGAAATAATTTTACATGAAGATTTTTTAAATTAGCTTTGCTGATTAGAGACGCACAATGAAGCCATTGGTGACATGAGTTTACTCTTGGCACACTTTGGGGTATTTTCCTACAGTAAACATCAGCACCACAAGGGTGCACAAACAACACTCTTCTGTGTGGATGTTTGAACTGAGGGAAGACCACTCAAAATCAACTAATTAGCGCATAACTAAAGTGTTTCAAATGTTAAAACGGTAAATGAAGCCAAATAACCGATCTGAGACAAAACAAATAGGTAAATTGTCAGATTTAATACTGAGTAGAGGGATTTTATCATATTAGAGGTGGGTGAGTGTTTAATAAGTTGAGTGTTTAAAAAGATATAAACACTCAACGAGCTCTATAAGTTTTAATAACGCTCATTCATTCGAGCTGCATGACAAAGCAGCGTCAGCTTATCATCCAAAAACCAGCAAATGTAAGAGAACCATAATTTTCTGTTTATTCAGTCAGTATTTATTACAGTTCCCACAAAATAATGTTAAAATTTTATGATTTCTTTTGTAAATTCAGCATATTATAAAAGGTTTATGTTTTGGAAAGATGGTGAAACCTCTTGATAGAAGAGAAAACTCAGATTTTTAAGAAAATGGCTGCTTATCAATTAATCGTTAACTTAAAATAATTGTAATAAAGTAGTGCTTTGGGGTTCCTGCTTTGTTATAAAGTCTGACTTTAATATAAAACATCTATTATTTGTGCTGGGGGTTTACGGCGACCTGGGTAATGTGGCAGCAATCACCATTTGGGGTTGGTCAGCAGTAAATACCTCTTCTTCAGCACTGTGGGGGAAATATTCATCTCTCAAAGGTGTTCATAAGTTCATCACTGTGCTGCTGATGGTGGCAGGAGGAAATTTAATTTCCTGTTTATTGTCTAATTCTGCTCAGCCCAATGTTCAGCATTTCTATTTTTTTACTTAAACAAAAGCTTGCGACTTGGGAAGTCAAAGGAGTGTATAATAGGAGCAGAGAGAACAAAGAGGAGGGCAAAGAAGCGATGTAGAGGAGGAGAGAGAGAAAGAACGAAGACGAGAGATGAAAGCATAATGAGCATCGTCATGCCCATGGGAGAGGATGTGAGGAGTTTGCTGTGCAGGAAAAGTGATGAAGGGTAAATGCAGAAAACTGTCAAAGACCTTTGGCAGAGAGAGGAAAGAAAACCCAGAGCTGGCACGCATTTTCTCGCTCGGCACACGACGACAGTTTCAGAAGCCAGACTGCGAAGAGCAGCTGTGCTGACCCAAAGCCGCTGGGCGATGTGGGTGGTGGCTGCGCTTCACATCTGTCGCCTCAGGCCCTAAAAACCCGGAGGAGATGCAAGCCTTAAGAATATTTTTGCCAAATGAAATATGCGACACCATCCTGCTTGAGCTTGGCTCTATTCCAGCCCCCCAGATTGCCGAAGCTGTCAGAGAAATCTGAGCTCAGTGTCCCCTGCAGGGTTACTCCTTAAGAATTCAAGATCATCAGTACATGAACTCTCCAGCAGTCAAATAATTAATTAGACACTCTGAGTGTGTCTACTGTACAACAGCAATCCTACGGCACAATAAAACTTTCAGTGCCACTGAAATCCACTTCTGCAGTCAGTGCAGAGTCCTGCTGAATATTTTCCCAACACTTCATATGTTCCACATTGAAACTGGGTCAGTTCATACCAAGGCATTGTAAGAATCAACTCCCTGAAGGTAGCAAGAGAAAATACATCATTACCAAAAGGCCTTCAGTTGGTTAAATGCATACTGCACCAGGCACATTTATTGGTACCGCTAGTAAAGATGTGTAAAAACCCGTAAAACTTAAGCCTAATTAGGAACCTACAATTAGTAATATACAACTTTTCCCCCCTGGGGAATAAATATGAAGTATTGCAGAGGCCCATTTCTTTTGGTCGCTGGCCTCTAGGCTGCAGGAGAAACCACATTTATCTTGTCAGCACTAATAGTCAGCAGGACAGCAACGGAGGCGAAATGAAATCTCCAAAGTCCATTTTTAGGGACCTGCAGTAAACATTGGTCTCTTGTTACCAAGTCTTCATAGCAACAAATTAAACACCACCTACAAGCTAACTGATTGTTTTTGTCCTGTTTTATATTATCACAAATGTAAACATTTTCTTTTTTAACTTGAACGTAACTGGAGCTGCTATGGGTAGATTAAGATTTTCTTTAACAAACAGTTGAGGAGTTTGACGTAAAACGACCAAATAAAAGGAAAAGCAGCTCATTCTGCTATGATCTGTCAAATTCAAGCTCAGTTTCTCCTGAGTTCTAGTTCTTATATTTTGAGTTGTTTCTATGTTTTGTTATTCAATATGTTTCTTTCATGTTAGTTATAGTTTTAATAATTCTTTATGTCTATTTCAGTCAATTATTTTCCCCTCTCTGTCCCAGTAAACATCCTCAGCTGTAGTTATACTCCTGACTCACATTCAGCTATTGTCAGATCCATGTGTTTTAATCCCCATGTCTCACTTTTTATTCTGTTTTTCTGTCTTTAGGACATCTTTCTGTCATTTGGCTCTTTCTTTCATGTCAACATTTGAACTATTCCCATTTTTAAGTCTGATGGCGGCTCTGTGATGCTGTGGGCCTGTTTCTCCTCCACAGGGACCGTAAAGTAATCTATAACCTGTAAATGTGAGCCGGATAATCCAGAATTTATGGTCACATCAAGACAGAAAGTGTTCACCTCTAGATTTCTCTAAGGAGTGTAGACATATAAGCAAAATATAAAGAATTTAAAGTGGGCAGAATTATCCTTAAAGTTTTGCATGTCTAATTTTAAAGCAGGACTTCTGAACACATCTCCAGCCATGAAATATAAAACTCCAGAGCTTCCCAAGGCTGCCTCCTCTCTTTTTTTGACATATCTTTCATTTTGTCTGCAGCATCTCCAAATGCATGTTTCTTACTTGAGACATGACAGCTGCAATCAGAGTACAGAAATTAGAAGGCAACTGTCACTTCTGCAGCACGGCGGGAGCTCACAAACGCACATCTATTCCCGGGGTACAGCTGTCAAATTCCTTGACAAACAAAAAAGGGCCAGGCATTAGACCAAGAGAAGCTCTTGTCAGAGTGGGACTCTCTCTTGGTTCCCCTTTGCTAGAGTTCACTGGTGAGTGGGTTGTAAAATGAGTACAGTTTGCTGTCAACACCAGAAATACCTCAGAGTCCAATTAGCCATGATGATTCCCCTCAAACGCTGAGGAGCTCAGGAGGGGCGCTGGGGGCTTCTGATAACTCTGCTGCAACTGGCAAAGCATTTATCCAGTCCTCAGAGAGAAGCTCAGAGCAAAAGGACTTCACAAGTGACTCCGATTGCTCTTAGCGTTCAAAATATTTTCACTTTATGTACCTATTTCTATTTCTCTAACAAGTTAGTTTAGTGTGTAAAATCCCCCTTCCCTTTCAGAAAAAGAAACTTGATCAGGTGGGAGCGTTTCTGCAGGAGTCTCACAGTCACAGCAGTGACGGGTTGCCCTGTCACAATAACAAATTTAGCTGGTGGATAAATTGTCCCAATTGTTGTTTTGAGACCATTTTCAAGAAATGCATTGAGAATGGCAGAATAATGCAAGTTTCCCCTCTTAAAGACCAATAAACATTAAAGAAACATTTGCATCTTTTAATGCATGTCTAATATTGTGTAAAGAAAACGCTTCAGCGGTTAATGAAAAATCTTTTTAAAATCTGATTAACTGATTAATCGTCAGAATAATCAACTGATGAAATCGATTAGTAAAATAATCCTAAGGTACAGCCCTACTTTAAAACCGCTAACCCTTGCTGAAACATGGTAGTGGAAGCCACTAGTTGTATAAAGTACTGAAATCTCAGAGTCAAGTAAAAGTATAGGTACCTCTCCAAAATATGACTTTGGTAAAAGTCCAAGTCACTGACTGAAATGTTACTTGAGTTAAAGTCTTAAAGTATCTGAAACTTCTTGTACTTAAGTATGGAAATTGCTGTAAAAATGGATGTACTCAAGTAATGTAATGAAAAGTACAAGTAAAAAGTAAAACAAGGCAAATGCAGTTTGAATGACATTTTTTATATTTTGGTAAACTTGTCAAATACACTTAAAATAATGTACACAACCAAGTGCAGGCAAAATTAAACCTGCTAATAGATATACCTGCAGGCATCATTTAGTTAAGAAAATTAGGTGCTTTACCTATAGCACAAGGTTAACTTAACCTGCTTTACAACTGAACCAGCTTCTTAGTATACCCTCCAGGACAGAAAATACAAAGTTTTTGTAAGCCTTAAGTTTTCCCTTCAAGTAAGGTCAGTGCTGAAAATGAGAAAAATAAATAGTACAGAAAATGCGGCCAACATGAAGAAAAAGAGCTGTTACGATTACTCTACTTCACAAATCAGTGAATCAGTCAATCCTACAGTCAGTAGGTGGTGCACACAACTGGTCATTATGCAAAAGAAAAAAGGAATTGGGAGGGAAATGCAGCTTATTGGCATCTGTAAACCTGGTTTTGAACTTGCATGCCTTTCCTATATTCGTTAAATTCAGTCTAAATTGCTATCGCTATGGCTTCTGTCCCCCCTTGAACAGAGGAGTCTAGGTAGCCTGCTACAGTCAACATTAGGCCTAAGCTAAATACACCACGTGTGGAACTGAAACAATGCCAAACAAAGTTCATTTATGGTCAAGATTTCACAATACAGTAGTGCCTAGTGACCAAGCTATAGTTACTGAAACAGGAGGATTATAACCATTTCATAAGACGTTACCTCGATGTGTTTCTTCAAGTTGGACGGGGAGTTTTTGTAAGATAGAATTTCCACATCTTCGGGCAGGAATAATATACACTGCATGCGGTACGACGAATCTTTAACACCCACGAAAGAGTGTATTGTATTTAAATAAGGCCATGGGCTCTCATCACCAGCTGGTGGTTCCCCTGGAGCCGTGTCCGACGTAGTTGCAGTCGTTGTGGTCTCCGTCTCCTCCTCCATGTGGCTGCTGCTGATTGCGAGACTTGCTTTGTGTTTAATGGGAGAAGCGAAACAGGTGTATCCTATTGGTGGTGATGAACCAGCCCAGGCAAGTAGGCTACCGACTTTGTTCGGTAGCCTACTTGCTACTTGCTAATCAGTAGGTGGGGTCAAAACACTTGCGTTTCTCTCTCTCGCTTTTTTGTAACGAGTAACTAAACCACACATTGAAAATGTATCGGAGTAAAAGTATGCAATTAAGTTCGGAAATATAGTGAAGTAAAAGTGAAAGTTATCAAAAATTTTCATACTCGAGGGAAGTATGAAGTACTCCAAAATATACTTAAGTAAAGTAGTGAAGTGTTTTTACTTCATTACTATACAACACTGGTGGAAGCATTATCCTGTGGGGATACATGTTTAGTCTGAATTTAATGGGAAGATAAAACTGAACTAAATGCAGGAAACGCTGGTAGAAAACCTGCCAGAGGCTGCAAAAGATTTGAAAATGCTCACAACAGAAGAACAACCCTAAACCTACAACCAGAGCCAATTTACTAGAATGGCCCAGTCAAAGTCCAGACCAAACATGGCAAGACTTGAAACTCACATTCAGTCAACTTGAGATATTCCGCAAAGAACAATGGACCAAAGTTTTATTCTCTAATAAATCTGAAAAACTTATCACAATGTAAGCATTTCATATCAGCCAATATTGATAATTATTGATTAGTTTTTGGGGTTTAAAATATCTTAAATATTCCCAAACTGGTGGCGAGACTTTTCCTCTTTTATCCACAGTTTTCACTAAAAGTTTTTTTTTTTTTTTAAGCAGTTATGAGGCACGGTGGCAAACCTTAAACTGCTGCTGCGCAAGCAGTTTAAGGTTTGGTTGTTGTTAGGTAACCAAAGGAGTGAGTGAGTGAGTTGTTGCTAGGTAACCAAAGAGTGAGTGAGTGAGTTGATTCCAAAAACCTTTCTTAGCTGGCTAAAGTCTTTCCTCTGCCTACATTTCCCAGAGTGCTGTGTGGTTCTGGATCAGAGTTCAGTGAAATTATTGAATATTCTGTCAGATGTATTATCTATTGATATTGATCATGTCTATATAGATATTATTATTGATTTATTGTCCAGTCATTATCTCTAAATGTCTAAAGCTGGTAGGTAAAACCCACAAAAAGAGCATTTCCAGTCTCTTGTTGATGTTTCCGATCTTACCTGGCTCCAGCTTGTTTCTTGTCTTACTGGTTTCATCAACAATCTCTCAATCTTTTCACCAAGAACCTCAGAAGCAGAGACATGCTCTATGGTCGCCCACTGCTGCTCTATTATCTCTGGCTGGAAACTCTCCAGTTTTCTCTGTTCAGAGTCATCCGGACCTCCGTTTCCCCCCAATGATTCCCAGAACCTTTCTAGAACACAAATATTTGCTTCAAACCCGGAACCACAAACCTGCTTCAACATTCATCTTCCTAAACTCCCTTGTCATTCTAAAATCTCCTCTCATCCTCTGATTTTGCTGAAATTCAAACATAGAGCTTCTCTGATTTGCACGTTTGTGATTTTAACTCATTTAATTATTCATTTGTGATTCTCGATGTGGGTCAGGAAACTGTGGTTGCAACAAAAGATGATTCTACAAACTATTCGCACCGAAAGGTCAAATACAAATGCACAAATATAAACTAAAAATATTAAAATAACTTCACAAAATATAGAAAGATTACATCTGCTGTGAGGCACGCTCTCTTTTCCAGACAATTTATAAATTACACAACGCTGTCACTTTAACCGATGACTTTAACTATTATGTTGCACATCTTGTTTGGGTCTTGTAAAATTAACAAAAGACAACATCTTGACAAACTACTTGCTGAACTCTTACCAAACAGAACATGACATTGAAAAGGTACCAGATTTTAAATGTCTTTTATCAGATTCTGTCCCAAAACAAACACAAACGTGTCCAACATGGCCGCCAACACGCCCTGTTTGCTATGTCATTATCATGCCTCGCTCACACTTCTGAATCTGACAGCTCAGCACTCTTTTCTGTCAAAGTCAGTGGGACGTTTTAGCATATTAATGACTGAGATTCATAGGTTGGTAAATTTGGCAGCAGCTCAGTTTTTTAGAGCATTCATTAAAAGGAAAACATCCACTCCAATTTTAATTAAACTCAAGCTATATGTCCCAAAAAATATTCTTAAACCTGTCAAGTCCAAACAATGACGGTGAAATTCTCCTCTGCAGGGACTCCACTTATCAACCACAGCTAAATTATAATAAATAAACCCCTTTTATAATATATTAAAAAGGGCTTATACTCTTTATTTCAGTATTTGTTTAAAAAAATTGTCTTGGAGACATTTAGACAGTCACTTTTTTTGTTTTTTACCGTATTTATTTAAAATAGAGTAGATCCCGTTAAATCATTTGAGAGCTGATTTTGCGCTCTTTTAACAAACAGCATGAGGCAGAGTCTTATCGGCCTCGTTTCTCGGTTTGATCTTTTCACAAAGATCAGCCAGTTGGGATATAGTTCTTTCTTTATTCATCAGGCACATTGCCGTGGAACGCCGTAAAGATTAACAATGCCTCGCATCAAAGGCGGCCTTCAAAGGAAGTGTGTTTTACAGTTTGGTGGATGTGATGTGATGTAGATTAGAAAAGGATGACGAGAGGAAAGAAATCAAGACCTTAAACCTCTCCGGCGGCTGAGCACCTTTCCGCTGTCACTCTGTTCTTCCCAAATTTAATTTTCTCAGCCCTTCCTTACAGCCTCAATTACATTTTGATAAAATAAAAAAAAGAAAAGGAATAGGAAAATGATTCTTGGACTGATCCAACTGCAAGAAGCTGTCATTATTTTCGATTTATTTGAAACACGGAGAGATCAGCGAGATGCTTCAGCAGGAATCAGAGGCGCGCCTCATGTTCCAGGCGTTCACGTCTCCACATTTCATATTTCAGCATCTGAAAGAGCCGAGGCAGAACTAATCAAATGTTGGAAAAGACGTGCCCATCGGTGCAGAGAAGTGATGCAACGTTCGGGTTAAGGAGACATGCTCTCTGCTCTGGCATCATTAAAGCGCCACACAACCACAAGCTTCCTCCCACGACTCAAAGGGACCGCTTGGTGGTGGAAATTATGCTTCCTGTTCTCACTTCAGGGGAAAACAAACTCAATAGAGGCCTTGTTATGACGCAACTTGAAGACAAGTTAAACGGTGGTCACAGTTTATGAAACTTTATTACTTTATTAGACAGAAGTACAGAAAATCAGTGGACTTGCTCCAACATGCTAACTTCAGTTAGAGTTCTCAACATTTCTTTATCACAAAGGTTTTATGTCAAAGCATGTACAGCACAGGTGTCAAACTCAAGGCCCGTGGGCCAAATCCGGCACGCCACAGCTTTTTATGTGGCCCTCTAGAGTCGAGACTAGACACCAAGTGTGCTTAAATATTATGTTTTCAATCAAATCAATGCCGTTTTTATCTGTTTACTGCTAAATTATATCAATCAGTTGGGAGTTTATTGCAGATTTTTCTCAAAAATTGTCAAAACTTTTTTACTTGTACTAAACAGCTGCCTCAGCTTTAATTGATGTCAGATTGTAGTCCATGAGCCATACAGCGAGTAGTAAAAAGTGGCATTTACCGTCATAAATAATATCGCAAATATTTCCACTTTTATAGCAAAAAGAATCACAAAATTCTGGAGGGACTGAAAAGATGTTCAATAATATTATTTAATTTTAATAATTCATTGATATTTTAGAGGTTTGTGAACAAGTTTTCTCAACACATTCTGGCACAACCAGCCGTTAAAGAGTATTCACAATCTTGATTTGGCCCAAAATGAAAATGAGTTTCATTAAACTCATCATAAATCTTTGATGTACAAATATTTACAAAAAATGAAGAATGTTTCTGCAAAAGAAAACATTTCTCCCAGAATCAGGGTTATAATTGTTTATTTTGTCGTGACTTTTTATTTGTGTAATTCAGGTAGTTTTAATTGTGTTTGATAGTTTTTATTAGTTATTATTAATTAAACCTAATTTAGTTTTAATTTAGTTTTTATTAGCGAAAGTAGTAATTTTAATTTTTTCATACTTTGGTTATTTTTTATGTGCTGAAATCAAAAAGGTTAAAAGAATTGTATTTGTGATTATATTTACACCAATCAGGTAATGATTATTCAACAAAAGACAACATTTTAACAAAACATTTATTAAATTATTATTGGACAACCAAATGACGCTGAAGTTTTCTCTCAGCTTTTAGTGTCACCATTTTGCCGACTAGCATAAGTACCGAGTATGGACTACCGTAATTTACCAGCAGAGTAATAAATAGAGTCATAAACACGAAATCGGAGGATATTATATCTATAATTTGAATATGCTTTAGTTAGTTTTATAAAAGCACAATATATTTCCAGTTAGTAACAGTTTTTCACTTAAATTACTGTTTTTCTTTATTTAAGTTTTCATTATTTTGTTAGTTAAATGTAACGAGCTTTCTCCTCATAAACGAGTACATTTTGTCACATTACAACCGAACACTTTAATTTTATTGTTAATTAATAGAAGTAGCAGAGAGCTGGTAAGTATACAGAAAAGGATACTGTCCTGGTTGAGATTAGAAAGGACCCAAATGTAGAGAAAACTGTGGCTAAACAGAGTGCTTTAATAAAATAAGAGGAACTTACAGGGAAAACCGCAGGGAGAGAAGGTCATCGAACGTGGATAGTAAACGGAAGAACCGAGCGATGAATAATGAAAAACCAGGAACCTAAATACTGAGGCAGGGTGGAGAATCACAAAGGAACCAGATGAACTAATCAGAGGACAAAGCAGGGAAATAAAGGAGGAGACTGATTAACGCAGAATGAGCTGAGATAAGACTTAAAGATCCACAAACTAAAAAGCAAAAGGTCTGAAAATAATCTAAGATAAATCTAGATCCCTGTCTTTAACATTATTGCTCTGCACCCTACATAACTTTTGACAAATGTTGATTTTTATCTTCTTACTTTTCCATGAATATGTGCTTTGTGGAGTTTATAATCAAACGGACTCTAAATTTTGGAAATTTCTTCTTCTTGGTAGGTTTACAGATGTGTAATAGTGAGAAAATTAATTGAACAGTCCTCTTCGAGAACTACTAATTTGTTGAATTTTGAAGGCCATTGGTTAAACAAAATTTTATTTAGATGTGTCTGACTACAGGAGGATGAAAACAAATGTAAAGCTAAGATATTTTTAGTTGTAAAATAACTTTTATACTCTACTTTTTGTTGGTTTATGACATACAAACACAATAAAATAGAATAAATTTAGTGTGGATGTAATGTGTTGAAATCTAAGCAAAGTCAGTGGATAAAATCCAGTCAGAAAAAATAAGAAAACAGTAAAGACTGCAATTTATATTTGATGTAATTAAGTTCACAATGTAATTTTAGAGTGTTTTGTCTGTTTTCAAAGACTGGAAATTAAGAACATTCTTTAATGTCTACACAGCACAAGGTGAAAATGAGTGCTTTCGATTTTGGGTCATTTTGACTGTTAAAATGGTTTTCAGCCTTTCTGCTGGTTTTAAACTGGCAGAAAGGCTGAAAGCACCAGCAGTGTTGTTACTGAACAAACAGCAGCGCTCAAGCAGGAGGGAAAACTCAGCAGCATCATAAGAGATAAAAGTTTTATTTCTTTCCCTACAGACTTGTAAGTACAAAAAGTGAAAACAGAAATTATATTGTAAAAATGTAAGAGAAAAAAAAGAAAATACTAAAAATGATCTAAAGAACTTGATATTTTAATGATAACCCTATTAAAAATTAAACCAAGTCCATGTTGACCAAACTTTTAAAAAGGAAGAGATAGCCACGCCTGGTTTGGATTTCTTTGAGAAACTTTACACCCCAGGTTATTTATCATCAGACCTTTAGGGATTTTCTTTGTTATGGAGGTGAAGAAAATTATCTGCATCTCCAAACACGCTCACAATCTGCAGCACGTAAAATATAACCTTAATTCTGCTTTGTACAACTCCACACTATGCTGAAAAGTATCTGCACTTCAGTTCTGGCTCCTGTAGTTTATCCTGGTGAAACATCTGTGTGGGCAGATGTTAATAATATATCTAATTAACACCGCTTCAGTTTTAGGGGCGGCACATAAATTAAGCTGCAGAGGTGATGACTTTAGCAGTTGCTTCATTCTAGTCTATGATCCGAGTTTAACCACCGTAATTTTTCTCAGTGACATTTCAGTGACTGCCTGGAGAGTTTTAACAGTCAGAACCTTGTCATTCATCGCAGACCTCCATTTTAAAGTAAACAACGCCGTGGTCGGACTTCGCTGAAACATTTCCAAGAGAAAAAAAAAAGGAGAGGTATATCCACAAAGTCTGCAGCAAGAATAGGCGGGGTCCGCTATACATGTTCGCAACAAAGTCCAATAAAATAATTCTGAGATGACAGAAATTTGGTTGGGATGTTCAGGAAAAACCCATGATCCAAAAGCAGCTGGAACAAGAGTGTGTTTTATATCACCAAGCACCGAGAGTGTAAACAGAAATAAGATGGTAAAAACAGAAATGGTAGCTCCATTAAAGCAAACTGTCTTCTGGAGAAAAGTTTAATAATTAGAGGAGAAAAAATTATGAAAAAAATATATATATCAAAGAGGTGATGATGAGGCTGTCAAAAGCAAAAACACTGTACCAAGTAGCAAGGCGGTGTTAGCATGATGCTGTGGGATGACTTAGTATGTTGCACAACTTCCTCCAGATTCTCCAGCTTCACTTCAAACCAACAGCAAAACAAAACAACATTTAACTTCTTCATCATCATCCATTATTTAAAGGCCTGGTTCCGTCCAACCAGTTTAAACGATCGGTTCCGATTCTGACAAGCTGATCAAACATTCAGGCATGTCAAATGTTTGATTAATACAAAAAGAAAATATTTAAAGGACATGAATCCAAATTTCACGCATTTTATATTCCAACTTATTTGGTCACCTGATATGCCAAAATTCATTCAATTTGTTAGCTGCATAATGACTTCACCCTTTAAAAATAATGGCTTGAAAAGGTTATAACCCTTAAATTAAAATGGCATTCATGACCGCGACGAGGGGTTGAAAACTTCTCACCATCTACTCCTACTTTGCTTTCAGAGTTAAATAATTCCTTGCAACCTGTTTAGTATTTTATGCTTTCTAATGGTCCAGGACCTGAAAAGCATCTACGCACAGAAAAAACACAAAAGTTTAAACCTGTTGATGCTTCATCTTTTCTGGCTTCTGGCCTCTACTGACCAGTCTCATATGCATGGGCTTTGGTTGGATGTGAACATTGTGTGAAATGCTAAAGAGGGTGAACAAAGAGCCCAAAATGTAATGTGTGTGGAAAAAACAAAGCATTGGCTCTAATATTTGCAATCCAGCTTCCAAATATTTACTGGCAGCTCCTGACGCCCCTGATCCTGAGGGCTTGCAGCCTTACAATAAATTTGAGGAGAGAAACTCACCACTTTGAAGTGCTCCGGTCTGCACTCTGTGCCGTGGAAGTGGCAGGACAGCAGCATGTCGTTGAGGTTGTGGCCGGTGCGGTCGTAGAATTCCCGCATGTTGAAAGGTCTCGGCTTGAAGTTCTGGAAGTCGGTTTTGAGCTTCAGGCTCTCCAGAACGCTCTCCTCCACCAGGTGTATGTCCCTGATCTCATACCTGGAGAAAGAGAGAGAGAGCGAAAAAGAGAGATATTTATGGAGGAATTTTTCTGCCATAACCCAAGAGCACACATTTTCAGTCTGAAAGCAGGATTTCATGTCTTCTGTTCTCAAAACTTTTTATACTTTTGCTTTCAATTTTATTTCGAAAGCAGGACTTTATGTCTTTCTTCTCAAAACTTGTACTAAAAACTTCTCTTTGTGCTCACACTGCAGCCTGAAGTGACCCAATTCCAATTTTTTGTCAAATCAAATTTTTTTTTGGCCGCGGCCATTCACACTTCCAAATAAATGCGACTTGGATGTGTTTTGCAGTGTGAACGGGCAACGACCTGCGCAGTAGAGGGCGCAACAGCGTCATCGTTCTCAGTGTTTTGCCAACCGCCACAAAAAGAAGCAGTGCTCTGTTTGCGGAAGTAAACATGGATGCTAACGGTGGAGCATAGCTTACACATTTGAAGTTGTTGTCCGACTGGAGCCAGCATATTAACAACTTAATCCTCATATAGTCCATCATGGTTGTTGTTTTTCTTCCCAAATGGGCGAATCAGGACGCAGAATAGTGACAACAGCCTCAGCTTTCTGCCCCATGTTACACTAAACATCCGCTAGCAGTGTGCTACTGATAGCTAACAGCTACTGCTCTTAGGCAGGAGTTTGTTCCAACCCACTCCCTACATCCAGTGGGTGGCGCAGGTTGCTACAATTGATAGTAACCACACAGGCACAGCCTCTAGAAGGAAACAAACGCACCCAGTACAACACTTTCATTCTATTGGCTGAGAGGTTGCCAGGCGACCGTGCATTTTAGTTCCAGAGGCAAGCAGAGAGAAGTTTTTAGTAAAAGCATTACAAGTTTTGTGAAGAAAGACATGAAGTCCTGCTTTCAAAATAAAAATGTAAGCAATAGTATTAAAAGTTTTGAGAACAAAAGACATGAAATCTTGTTTTAAGATTGAAAATGTGTGCAGAACTGAAAGTGCTATTATGGCAGAAAAATTCCCCCATAGATATTCACTTTTTTTACATGCAAATTTAATGCCTTTTAATTTAGCATGGAGTTATGAGTCTGCAGAATCCTGAATAGAACAGTCACCTGCTTCCGAACAAAAAGTGAACCTCAGTTTCATTTTTCACACCGTTCAGAAAGGTCTCTGAAGTTTTTATCAGTGAACTTTCTCTCTGCTCAGCTGGAGCTTAAAATAATATTCCTGAATAAATCAAAAAGGACAGAAAACTGACTATAAAGCTCAACATGATGGTTTTTCTGTGGCATTTTGCTGCCTCTCAAATGGACGGGCATTGCCAGAGTGGAACAGTTTATTGAACGTTTCATAATAAAGTTCAGACACAGACCCATAAACCCAGCCATCCAATCACTGACAATGCAGCAGCTCTGGGCTATACACAGTTACTCAGCTGAAGCCTCACCTATCTGGACCCTAAAGAAAGATGTGCTTGGGTTTGACTGGTGGCTCCTAAATTTTGTCTGACTGGTTTGCTTTAGCCAGGAGACATTTAGTTCAACTTTAATGGTTCACCAGAATAACATACAATAACATGAGTCTGGGTGAGTTATTAAAATCTGGAGTATGGTAAAGGGATTTTTATTTTTTCTTGGAAGTGATGAAATCAGCAGTTAATATCAGTGCAGCTGGAGGCTCAGACCACCAGACAAACAAACACCCTGGAGTCCATTTCGCTGAGAGTCTGGCTGCACTCCGAACGCTAATTAAAGGCTAACAAATCGAGACGAACAGATTTAAAACATCTTGTTAATCTAATCCGATGGTTTTTAGCATGCAGGAAGAGCAGTGTGAAGGAATCAAGTGTGTCGAGAGAACTTGGAAACAGCAGACTCAAAACGAAAACCAAAAAAAAGAAATCTTAATGTCTCCCTGATATATAGGCTCCTTTTATTGACAACTAACTAAATCACATCTTCAGAAGCAGAGCTTTGAGCCACTCTTGAGTTTTATTGAGCATGAACCCAAAACAAGCAGTTGCCAAGCACGATTTAGCAGCCAAGTGTCTAATTACTAATGAACTCTTTGAATTTGGACCTCATCAAATTAAAGCTGAGTCTTGGCACTGTAACACAGAGACCACTGTGTTAATCCCAACTGAAAGCGTTGCAGCTCAGAGCCGGGGGAAGAAATGATGCGCAGTTGTGTGTGTACTTTATTCTGGACTAAAACCGGTTCTTCGGCCTAATTGGTCCACTGTGCTCAGCAGCTAGAAGCTGGATTTTTAGAGCAATAATGTTTGGATGATTTCAGATTATTCCAAAGAAAAAAATATTGTTGTTGGAAACATCTACAGTGCAAGCCTTGTAAAAAAGCGGAGCTATGTATATATTGTTTTTATTGCTGTTGCTTAATCTCACAGCAACCGTTTTAGAGGACATTTATTCAATGTCTCATATTTATAAATAAATGCTTGTAACAAATTATTGATACTTCTGCTAATGATTTATACAACCTCGTTTGGCAATAGCACAGCACTTAGACTTCAGTGATTTATAAACTAACATTACTATTTTAAAGTCTGTTCTCTGAGCGACACTGAACCAGTAAGGACTTTAAAACTGAGGTGATTTGATCTATTTTCCTAGTTTTAGTGAGAACATGAGCAGCAGCATTCTGGATCAGCTGCAGCTGCCTGATTGACTTTTTAGTCAGACCTATGAGGACACTGCTGCAATCAAAGCAACCAAAGAAAGCTGCATTTCTCCAGATCATTAGTACTTTTAATCCTGAAAGTGTTCTTCGGGCGACAGAAGCCCGGCTTTGTAACTGTCTTTATGTCTTTATATCTCTGAAGGTTCAGAGCAGTAGAGTCCAGTTGTTGTAGAAAAAGCTGCATGCTGAGTCTAGATCTTTCAACTTTAGGTCCAAAAATAATTAATTCAGTTTTGTTTCTATTGACCTGAAGAAAGTTATGGTAGGTCAAACTTATCGACTGCAATTGTTATTTATTCTTGTATGTTTATTATTATTATTATTATTATTATTTTATTTATTTAATATTTATAATTTATTTGCTTATTTTAATTTTGATTGTGTGCTACGCTAGGACAAACCAAATTCCCCCATTTGGGGATCAATAAAGTCTTATCGTATCGTATCGTATCGTATCATATCATATCATATCGTATCTTATCTTATCTTATCTTATCTTATCTTATCTTATCTTATCTTATCTTATCTTATCTTATCTTATCTTATCTTATCTTATGTCAGCGCACTGATATGTTTTACGCATCTGCTCAACCCTTGAATGGGTTCATATGGGCTTCATGGTAACAGGAAGTGCTGGTCCTGATAAGTTTCTGTCCTTCATATCCATCACAATGTTTGGAGATTTAGAGCAGAACCTGTTATTAAGTCACTAAAGAACAATTCTCAGCTCGCAATTTTTTAAACTTAAACTCAAAGCTGAATGATGGATTTTACTAAATGCTCTTATTATTTCTTTCTGAAATTGAGCTTTATGTGTCGCTACAAAGAACAACAAAAATTGTGAAGCGATATTCTTAGTGTGAGCCACTTTGGGTTGATTAGCAGCTCAAACAATTCTGCTAAGCAGCACATAGTCAGCAAACTCATTTGACATGTTCACACCTGGCATTAATGTGTCTCCCAACTAACACAAGGCGACAGCTCTGAGAACAGAACGCACCCAAGGCTCCATGAGGCTCCATCTAGATCAAATGCTTCTCTTCATAGATGGTCTGCTCACAAGGGACAAATGAAAAAATAAATTTGAAATTGTTTCTGGACTGGGAGTTGAATCAAAATATAGAAAACCCAGTTAAAGAATAAAGAGATCAGTTCGATAAAAAAAAAGGGGGGGGGAAGCTCTTTCCTTTTACGGCATGATCAGGTTTGCAGCAACAAACAAAAGAGCCGTTCTGCTGGTGTGTTACAGCAAAACACAGGGTTAGATATCTGTGTCGACTCATTCAATTTTCATGTAGTTGTTGGCCAGATGATAATTGCTATAACTGGCTGGTTTCCTGTAATGAGCCATGCTGGTGCACATTGATGAAGGCTTGCAACGCTAGACGTGCACGATTTCAATCATAACTCTTTGCAAGCAAATATCATCTACAGACAGGCTAATAATAATTGAGCAGTGACAATAGACAGTGTGTTAATTTTCCTACTCCAATGTGAATGCACTGTTCTGTTGACTGAGGTAGAATTGAAATTTACGACGTCTTGTTCACGCTTTCAGACAACAGCTGGTATAAAACTAGCTCTGGGGTGGAAAAAATGAAGATTTAACTTTTTATAGCTATGTGTTTGAATCTAATGAACATTGTTCTTTTATTCTATGAACTACTGACAACATGTCTCTGAAATTCCAAGCAAAAAATGTAATATTTATTTGTAGAAAATGAGAAATGGTCAAAATAACTAAAAAGATGCAGTGCTTTCAGACCTCAAATAATGAAAAGAAATCAAGTTCATATTAATTTAGAAACAACAATACTAATGTTTTAACTCAGGAAGAGTTCAGAAATCAATGTTTGGTGGAATAATCACGAGGATTTCAATGGGGGCAGTGGGGTTTGTATACATATATATAAATATATATAAAGGTAGATTGATAAATAGATAGAAAATTAGACAGATGTCTCTCAAAACATAATGAAGCAATATAATAAAAGTAGAAAAAAATGACATTGTATTAAATAAAAAGTTGTTGTTTACAAAGTTTTGACATTTTCCAACATCTCTGCATTTCACATAGTGTAGTTTTCAGCTACATTTTTGTATCAAATCATTGTTTGCACCGCCTGCCAGTCTTTTTATAGCTAAACGGCGCTGGAGACCCCTCACCACACACAGCATTATTCTGAGGCGCGGGGAGATTAACTTTCACTGAATTGAACTGTTGGAGAAATCTGCACACGCTGCCTTGCTCTAAAAGAAAGCAGCATAACTATAAATGTTCCTGCACTTTACCCTGGCTGCGATCTCCCACCAGGCTTTTATTCAAATGTCACCACTTTAATGTACTCACCAAAGAGTTTCACAGTTAAATTTGAACCTAAACACTGGCACCATTGGAAAACCTTTTAGAAACTGCTGTATCATCAAGTGAATGCAGCCCTCTGCTGATTTGTTATGACAGCCACCATTAATGCACTACACACATTTTTATTTAATAGAAATTAGATCCAGCAGCTTGCTTTAATGAATTCATATCTGGCAACATGTTACATAGGTCTTATTGAAGTTCTTACAAAACTTAAAAGTCATGACTTCTAACAGTAAAACCAAGCAATTCATCAGTAAAAATGTTAATTTGGTTTATATCATAGATTGATGTTTTGTGACAGTGAGATTGGGCAAATCTGGAGGCTGTTTTCGTTGTTTGACTAAAACTAAAAAACTTAATTGGACACAGGCACTGAGTCTGCACGGGTTATAAATCGGACAAATCTGCCAGGAAGGCACTTATGAGATAAAATCCCAGAAGAACAAGCTGATGAAAACAGCCAAGACTGACCCTTCAGCGTGTGAGCAACTCAAATATCATGCCACAAGACATTTCCCAGACCAGTGGCTTTGATTGCCAGAGGTGGGCAGAAAGCAGTCATAAATGCATTTCAAGCCACAAGCACTTGTATTTCTGGCAGCTTAAACTGTCATTGCAGGGATTTTCTTCCTTGGCAACAGAAGCAAAAATAATCTTAACAGATTACGGGGTAATATTTAAGATAAGTACATGGATATGGATGCAGGGAAAAAAACAGGAGGGTTCATGTTTATGCACCATAACTTTGGAATAAACATTTAAATGTTCACTTTTGGATTTTTGCTAAAATTGCTGGGTAGATTTGGGTTGAAGACCAATATAAAATATCCAAAGTGCTCTGAGCGTTAAACTGATTTCGCTTTTAAAAACTTGTTTGCTGCATCTGACACTCTGTTCTCCTGAAGTACTGAAGGCACTAAGTAAAGGAAACCATTTCACTAATTGCTTCATTGTTGCTGCCTCTGTTGACATTTGGAAAAATATTACAGCACCAAAGGGCATGCAATCAAAAAGCTTCTACAGCTAAGACAAGTCTCTTGCCTCCCACTGCGAGATCTTTATTTCCTCTTGTGCTTCTTGGACATGATTTCAAAACAGCAACAGAAAAAAATCTTTTTCATGCTATCCATGCAAAACAAGAACAAAGAAACACCTTCCTTGTTGAAATCTTTAGCAGCTCAAGTGCAAGTGAATCTAATTGTGGATGAGAAGAGTTTCTCTGCAGCTTTGCACAAAATTTCAGACACTCTGAGTTCAGAACGTGTGAATGGGAAAAACGCCCCGAGCATTTGCAGTTTCGCTCGAAATCAAAGAGGTCTTCCAGCTTGTTTTCCTGCTGTGGGTGCGTACAGTACGCTGTGCCACTGCCAGCTCCTGTATCCAGAGCCTCCAGCTGCATCAACAAAACAGCTGGAGCCTCCTGATTATAATGGTTCACCTAATTCAAGAGAGACAAACACACTCTGCAGCCACTGGGTGACTGAGCAAGGTAGAAAAAGGCTGCAGTAAGGTCAAATTACAAGCGGAGGATTAATTACTTAAATCTTGTCTGAAGTAACTGATTCAATAGGTTGAAGATGAGCTATTCATTCATTTGCAAAGTAAAAAGGAATAATATATTAATATATAATTTTTTAATTAAAGCCAAAGTTTCAAGATAAGACAGATAATACTCATTAGTCGATTACTACAAAGAAAGATTAAACACGACTAAGGCAACTAAACCGTTTGTGAAAAATAGATGTTGGTCTTTATAAAGAAAACTCTGAGATACTTTTCAAATAAAAGCTTCAATTTTTTTAAGAGGAAGTTTTAAGAAGATTTCACATTACTAATGAAACAAAACAGACCATTAAGAAATTATTATAATGACCTTTTGAAATAAAAATATTTTTAATATTCTTAAAAATAAAAACCTCTGTTCATCTAGATTATTACACTTAGATAACAAATACAACTGAATCCATCATTAAAAAAGCGGATTATGATGGCATTTCAAAAATAAAACGTAACAATGCTCTTCAGTATAAAAGCCGAAGTATTTCATAAAAAGTATCTTTAATTTGAACTAGACCTGATGTGAAGAAGAGTTTGTTTGAGAGCTTTCAAAGTTAAGATTTCAGTCACCAAAATAAAAGTTTTACTTTTTCATTGTTCAAACATCACAGCAGAATGTGTTGTTTTTTTCTTTTTTGCTAAAAGGGAACTGAGCCAGTAAAGGGACTGTCTTTGCCTTTAAATGGATTCTCTTATTGCAAAACTGTAGGTTCTACCTTAATAATGGGCCAAAACTAAGCAGGAAAAAGTGAAGAAAAGTTGCTTTACATGTCAAAAGTCTCGCCTTTACAAGTTTTACTGTGCAGCAGTTTCCTAATGAGCTTTAAGTCCCTTAAACGCTATAACGGAGCAAAATGTGCGAAATATTAAATTCTAATGTTATCTTAGAAGTTGACAAGAACCATAGCAACAAAATGAAAGGCTCTAAGAGTTTTGGATGTGAAAGTGAAGCCTCTAACTGAGGTTAAATGTTGCTACCTGTTGTTGAGCAGGGCCAGCAGCTCCCCAACGTAGAAGAGGTCGTTGCGGGTCAACTGGCTGAAGCGGAACGCGTTCAGGTTGCAGAAGGTCACCGCCGGGAACGTCATGACCGGGGTCGAGACCTCGTCCAACTTGGTGACGTGCGGGTACTCGAGGTAGAAGTGGATCCGATCCACGCACACGTAGAGCAGGAAAGTCAGGGAGGCCAGGAAGAAGACGAGCCACAGGAACCGCTTGATCCAGAAGCGCTCGTAGGTGAAGATGTGGGAGATTCCGTGCAGGGTCGAGCTGTGCGCAAAAACTTCTATGGGTGGAGGCTGGTTCGAGTCCAGTTCTTCCGGCTCCACTTTCAGATCCATCGTTAACATGCGAGGGTTTGAATGCATCAAGTCTGGGAAAGTATTCCTTCAGCAGAGAGCAGCTCTGCTATCACCCCTCGGAGCGTGCAGAGGACCAGTCTTTGACCTGATGCAGTTTTGTCGCCATCACTCAGTCAGCTCTGCGTTGAAGCAAAACATTTGAGCCTTCTGCAAAGAGCACCGCCGAGCCGCCGGAGCCCGGGTCCATCAGCACAGCGCCACAGTCCCGATCTGCAGCTTTCTCAGCGGGAGAGGAGAAGTCGTGAATCGCTGGTCGATCATAAGTCCGGCGGAGCGCGGATAATTCCTGCACGGCTGCAAGAAGGAAACCTCGGAGCTTCGAGACGGAAAGGAATATCTTTGGACACTTCAGCAGGAGTTGCTTCACCCCGTTAAATAAAGGCAGAATTTGTCCACTCTGGACGCCGTAGAGAGGAGTCGGTGGTCGGTGCTGACTGAGTCGTGAGGGCAGGTTGTGTTCCTCCGTTCCTGTGCGTGTGTCAGTCTGAGAGCGGACTGACGCTCCTCTGCTGTTTACCTGTCACTTTAGGTTTTTGTGGCTCCCACACACACGGCTGCACCAGCGGCTTCACAAACAAGCAGTTTAAACTACAGTTACTTTTATTTATTTGTCTTATTTGTCAGAGAGCTGGCTGCGCGCACACGAATGATTAATTGGCTCAAAAGAGAAGAAAACGCAAACCTGATTTCCATGTGTGCAGAGTATTTCTAATGCATCTGATCACGTGTGCGTGCTGCCATGGCTCCCTGCTTAGCTTTTGTTTTGCTTGGCTAAACATCGGGTCAAAACGACCAAATGGTGGAAAAAGAGAGAAACGAGGAGGACAAAGAAAAGAGAGGGAGGGGAAAAAACTGAATGTCCCTGAGAGAAAGTGAGTCATTTTAGGCAGCTAAGTGCGCGTATAATGAGCATTTTGATTAAGTAATATTATCCACTGTCATCACTGAGAATTACCTAGGATACATGATGCTCTGATGTTGATATTCTTCTCCAATTAACTCCAGCATAATATGTGAATCATTAAAGGGGCAGTGTTATGTAAAATCGACCACTTTGAATGTTGCATGAGGTCATAATGGTGTTTTCTCTTGAAAAACATACATGTGGTGTTGCCTTGATTACTTCATGCATGTTTGAGAAATCCTTTAATTTCCAGTAGCAGCCATTCAGCTGTGCAAAAGGCCTGGGTGGACTTAGCCCCGCCTTCAAGGACGAAGCTCCTCCTTCCAGCAAAGCAGCAGGAAAGCTTCCTGCTGTCTGTGAAGAGTGCATCTTCCATCAATGGTTTGCTTTAAAGCAGCTTTAAAAACATTTATTCTTATAAGGTTTATTCTGTACAGTTAAGCGATTAGTTATAAGTCTACTGAGCACTTGAGGAAAGATTGAATAAATTGTGGACTTGGATTTAAAAGGCACACATTTATCACATATTGATCTTATTATCTTTAAAAAACGAAACTAGCTAATTATTTTCACCTGAAATGAAAAAAATGTTGTGGCTGTCAAGCAATAGGCATATACAAATATTGTTCTAATTGTTATTTATAAAACCAATAAGCTACATTTTATGTATCTAGAAAAACTGTTACATTTCCCTACTTTCTGAGTGCAACTAAACATTAAAAGAAAAATTGTAAGATAATTGTAATTGTAAGATAATTTTTGGTTTTTTCTGCAGATAATTCCATAAAATGTACAAGATTTGGTAAGGAATTTTTCTTTTAAAAGCCAATAGCCTTATTCTTTTTTACTTTGATGATTATTTTTATTTACTACTAATGTTATTTTACCTTAAGTCCTTTTCGATTGTTGTGTGTCTTATCAAACTGACATGTTGTTATTTAATTTAAAACTTATTTTCAGTTGTAGGAAAAACAAACTATCCAAGTAAATTGGATGAAATGTTGATGTAAGCCCAGTTACAAATCAGTTTTTCTTTTAAAAAAAATTGAGACAGTCGTGTTTATGTGGCTGGCTGCTGTCCATGGTGCTGTTGTAGCGTAATGTTCCTCTCCGAGGCTGCAGAGGGCGCCAGAGCGCAAACATTACTACATCTACCAGCAGAAGGAAGAACGACATGTGAGCAGGAGCAGGAGGGAAAACATGGCGATACCCATCAGGATCTCCCCTCTCTGTCGCTGGGCAGGGCGGACATTGTCCTCCCTGTCTGCAGGACACAGGCGGGAAGTCAGTCTGTCAGCGAAAAGGCGCTTTATATGCACATCAACGGGAAACCGTAAGTTAATGTTTTATGGAAGCTAGTTATTAGCAATGCTAACCCAGAGGTTAATGTCCGATATTAGGCTCAGCTCAGTCTGAGAACTATTCACAAAAGATTGTTATTGTTACCAGATTAACCATCTCATTCATTTGCCCTTCATGTGAAAAAGCGCAGCTTTATCTGGGAATGCAAATCCAAAAACTTAAAAAAAAACGAAGGGTGGAGGGAAGCCTTGACCTCAAAAGGGCAACAAAAGATCAAGGGTAGATTAAAAAGTTCATGTGACAAAAGAGTGTCTTTAAAAGGGGCCTATTAACAAGCGTTTACTGTATAAAAAAATATAAATACTGTTAACCTTAGTTGTAGCCATTCCCGCTGCACACGCAAGGACTCTTGTTGAAATACTGAACAGACGCTCTGTCCGATAATGGATGGAGCAGCTTGCTGCTGCATGTTGACACAATACTTGCAGAGACAAGTCCGCCAGTAGTTTTGTAACACACTTCATGCAGAGAGCTGGACCTTGACTTTAAATAACAACTCTTAATATAGACATACTGTTTGGTGGATTTGAGTATTTTGAATGGATGGTAATCTGCTTTGACTATAGCCTTACTAGATTCTGTACAAATATGTAAATAATGACAAATTACACTAACATGATGGCTTCAAATTTACTTTTTACAGTTTTACAGGTCATTTGTATTTTTTTAAAAGATAATCTAGTAACCTCGTGATTGCCATTACCACTATATTACTTGAAAATGGTCTCAAAACAATAATTGTATCGTTTATTGTGATAGCTTTTGGGATAATTTATCATCCAGCAAAATTTGTTATTGTGACAATCATGCACTTGTATTTTTTGGGGAAAATGTACAGAGAACTTGGTTAATTCATAAATAACATGCATATAAATTATGTGAATATTTAGACTTTTTATTATTAGATAACACATTTGTGGGGTTTTTTTATTTCTAGACCTTCAGTTCAGACTCGATGAGCGTACGGCCCACAGCAGCCTGGACCTCTTCAAGAAAGACACAGGCATCATCTACCGCATGCTGGGCCTCGACCCCTCAAAGGTCCAAGATGACCCCGAGCGTTTCCGAGAGTGGGCCGTCGTGTTGGGCGACAAAACGATTAGCAGCGAACGACACTACTGGGAGGTCACGGTGAAAAAGTCCCAGGAGTTTCGTCTGGGGGTCGCAGAGGCAGTGATGTCCAGAGACGAGTGCGTGGGTACCAGCAGCTCCTCCTGGGTGTTCGGCTATGCTCAGAGGAAGTGGTTCGCCATGACCGGCAGTAAGGTGGTTCCTGTGACTCTGGTGGGGAAGCCGGACAGAGTGGGGATTCTGCTTGACTACGACGCCGGGTTTGTGGGGCTGGTGGACATTGAGAAGCCCAGAATCATTCACACACTCAGAGCTCAGTTCACGGCTCCTGTTTGCCCGGCGTTTGGGCTTTGGGACGGGGAAATCCTCACACACTCTGGTCTGGAGGAGCCAGAAGGCTTGAAGTGAAGCTGGATTAACCCAGATGACTGCCATGGATAATCAGGCAGCATTTATCAGTATCCTACATAACTGTGCAGGACAAACAGCAATAGGACTTATCTTCCAATGATGATTAATTACTGTGTAATTCAGCAAATCATCACTTTGAATAATATAAACTCATTCTGTGTGTGTTTTCTGCGTGTAATGGAACATTACCTCAGAGACTAAATGAGGAAACAAGGAACGTGTGGTTAGATTTGAGAAATATTTGCTGCCAATTTTGTCTTATATACTGCATGCTGTGGTATTGTCCACAAATGTACTCCTTAAAACATCACAGAACTTCTCTGTGTTCATATTCAAACCATGTATTGTTTAATAAAATAACTTCACTGAAATTTTCCACATTTTTCTTTTTATTTACAGGTAAATATTTACAGTGAACTGAAGATTTGTACAGAAGTTTTGCTGAGTGTAAAACCTAAACTTAGAAAAAAAAACACTTTTAGATATGATAGTTGAGTATATTACATTTTTATCTTATTTTAAATTTACATGTAGGGTGTGTTTGATATTTTCCTTAAAAGTAAAAACATGTTTGAACCTTATTTTGAGAAACTCTATTCACTTTACTCATGTTTCCAAACTTGTAGATTGTAAGTAATGATGATAAATTTTTAAACTTAAACAAAAAATACAGTCAGGATACACCAACTACTAGCTTAACATGTTGACATCGCAACAGAATTAACTGATGGTATTGGGAAAAATAAATCATTGAATATTTAAAGTTTTATGACAAGTGAAATGTAAAAGTTATGACGTTCGAAATTGAAAACATGAAAAGTCATCTAAGTGTGGGGCTTAAACACTTTAAAACCTTTCTGTTACTTTTAGTAAGACATTTTTATGGAGAAGCACCGATCAGGCTTTTTCTGGTCGATTCCGTTTTTTTGGTTATCTTTGATGCCTCTTGTCAAATATTTAACAGAATTTAACATATTCTGATCAGTTCTTGTATGACACATAAAACCTGCAGGAAATCATTTTACATTCCATAAAGGTAGCCATTTTGAACACAAACAAACATGAAGAAACTATGGAACAATTGCTATTTATACCTGGAGTCGATATGTCGATATTTAACTTTTTATATGACTTATATTCAATTCTAAAATGTATCTAACTGTTTCCTGTTAGATGATGCGTTTGTAGTACAAAAATATTGAACATATTTAGATTTAATGATCAAGGAGATATCGACTGATTCCAGTCTTTTGATTGGTGCATCTCTGCATGCACTGGATCTCAAATATACACAAACAGGTTTTAAATTAAAAAGAATAAGACCAGTATAAATTATTTAGAAACTATTTTTCAATTTTCAGATCAATTCAGTTGACAAGCAAATTTGTAAGCAGAAATATAGCAAAGCTAAAGAGTATTATAACCTGGTTGCATAACTGCATATCTGCTACGTTTACTGTAAGTTTAGTTGATAAAATAAGTTTGCTAAACAGAATCCTGATTTTTCCTTCCAAATTTCTGAAAAACTGAGCGGGAAAAAGTGTTTCGAATGTGGAACATGGTGTTGGCAGCATGATGCTCTGGGATTATAATTCTTCTGATGGAGCAAGGCTTTTTTTTCAAGATGGAGGAGATTGTGAGCTGTTCCAAATACTCAGTTTTAGCTCATTAAGGTTTCTGCTAAATGACTGAAAATGAAAGAGGACATTATTTTTTGGCATCTCTCTCTACATAAGAGAGAATGTAGACTCGAATGGTTCAACCAGAAAAAAAAGTAAATTTAAAATTTGCTGACCCATATTCCAGTACTAAACTATCTGTTGTTTCAGTAAAGTATTATTTTAAAAGTGTGCACTCTCATGCTTCCAGGTTACTGAACTTTTTAAATCTTTTTCTTAAATTTATTGGTTTGTCAGTTGAATTATTCAAAAAACTGTTATAATAAAGGTGGACATTTAAAAATATATAAATATGTGGTCTTATTTTTTTAGGCCTTAAAACCTAATAGGAAACTATATATCTTGGCTATCAATGCAACTGGTTGGTTTAATTATCTTTAGCCGCAGTATTGGCCCTGAGTCTCACAATTATTACCGCCTAATAAAAAAAAAAAAAAAAAATTAACATGAAGGTTTATACAGTCTTTATAAATCCTAAACACCATAGTGAGCATGTGCATATCAATAAAGAACAAAACAAAACCCAGCTGGTAGGGAGCATACTGAAGTGCATATTATTTTCCCAACAAAACAGTCCCAGTAGCTTTCAGGCTCCTTTTAAATAAATCTCTAATGACACATTGAAGTTTAATCCCGAGTATTTTAATTAAGGCCCTGTTCACACTGGATGAATCCCCTCTATGATTTTAATTACCTGTTAGAAGCTGCTTGGATTGCTGCAAATGAGGAAAACCTCCTTCAGTGTGAAAGCAATCATGACACGGCTACACCTAGCAGTCGCCACAGATCTTAGTGCTATTTTCTGCTTCTCTGATTGGCTCTCCTGCAGTGTCGGCGTGGTCTGGAGATCAGCAGCACATTCACATGTTGATCATCTCACCATCTACGCATCTAGACTTTCACTAGGATGCAGCAGTGCCCTCTAACAGCGGTGTCCAGTTCTGGTTCTTGGAGGCCTGTTGTCCTGCTGCAACTTATTCGAAATGAACAAATAACCTCTTCAGCCTGCCATCAAGCACTGCGTGGTTCCTGGTAACTGTTCATTTGAGTCAGGTGTGTTGAAATAGGAAAATATCTGAAACATGTAGGACGCCTGCACTTGAGGACAGACACTGGACACCACAGCCCTGTAAGATCACACCAAAATATTACTCTATCACTATGCTACAGGCACGGCTATTTCTTCTGCTGCATAACCTTTACAGGATGTACACAATTTCTCCCTCTCTCTCTCTACTTATATATATACAGTATATATCCTTGAGAGGAGGTGGAATCATGCAGGCTCCATAATGTAGTTATGGAGTTACAGTTTGGATCGCAGCAAACAGGAAATCCAGGAGTGTGTTCAAACTGCTGTCGACATGTTTCAGTCTCCCAGCAACCAACACTGGTTGGTGTTGGTTGCTGCCTCCAGACACAATTTGGAGGTGTGTGCACTTCTTTTTCGCAGGGATTCTTTCTCATACATGCCACTGCTTCCGATGCTTCCTTTGTTAAACTGGCTATAGTATGATGCTAATATGCTGCTGAGATGACAATAAGTCACCATCACTGTTCTACGTAGGCTTTGTGTGAACTAACAGTAATGGGAAGCTTCGACTCCAGAACCATTTTCCAGTACCCTGCCGAGTTTCACCACTCTGGCTAAAGTCGTACAGTGATCTCACTCCAGTGTGAAGGGGGCCAAAGAAAAACATACATTTTAAGATATAAAACTTAAATAGCACAATTTTTAAATATTTACATCTCAGTAACATTTCTCAATCAAATTTTTGCACAAAACAAGAATATTACTACCCAAAAAATGAATGTAGGTTAGTAGTAATTGATTATTGATGTAGTTATGTAGTATGTTTTTTTACTACACTTTTATAGCCTTTGGTTGGAAAATGTAAAAATGTCAGACTTTTCAGAAGGCATGTTCCCTTAAAAAGAGAATAAAGACAAACATTCATCAGTTCTCCCAATTACCTTCTGTCCTGTGATTCTTTCCCGCTGTGCAGCAGAAGGTTTCAATCCAAACTTTCATGAATATTTCTTAAACAGAGTTCTTCATCGTGTCCAGAGCGGGGTTCTGCTCCTCTGTGCGGCTGGACGAGTCTTTGTACTCATGTTGGTACTTTTGCAGGACTGAAACAACAACATCATGGCCAAACTGCATGGCGTCATCAAGGGGTGTGTTGCCCCATCTGATAGACGACAGTGTGAAATGGAAAAGGATGGGCTGTTATAGTTAGTAAAATGAGTTAGTATCAGATGAATGGTGACAATCCCCTCCCCCTACCTGTCCTTAATGTACGGATTCAGTTTACATATTCGTGTCAGGAATGTTACAGCGTCCGCGTGGCCTAGGAGGAAAATGAGCATGAACAAAAACCACGCAGCATTTGAAATGCCATATTTCATTGAGTTTTATATAAATGCCAAACCCGACACAATTTAAGGATGATCGAAGTAATCATGCAAAGTGTTACCTCCGGCAGCAGCGATGTGGAGAGCGGTGCGAGAGTCATAATCCCTCTGCTCCATGTCAACAGCTGACAGCGCGAACCTGGGGGAGAGACGGAGACGGAGGAGGTACGAATAAAGAAATATTGCTGTAAATGAAGGGAGAGAGAGATGTTTGCTGTGTGGAGGTAAGCTATAAGGACAAAAGGTGTGTATATACAAACACTATATATTAAAACAATTACAGCAAAGGTATGCTATTCAGAATAACATTAAAATTTAAATCAATTTAAAGTTTCATGATCCCTAGCAGCTGCTTTACAACTTACAGTATGTTATACTGTATATTGAGTATGTTTAATGGCAAAAAACATACTGACAATGATATGACTAAAATAATTTCAGAGTTTTTCTTCTGCAGTATTTTATTTGGATCCTAGTGCTGGAGAAAGAAAATGATTATTTCTACTGACCTCCTCAAAGCACAGACGTCACCGCTGTACGCGGCAAACATCAGATTAACGACTGACTTGTTCTGAAGGAAAACATGAAGAAAATTAAAGTTTATAAATTCTTACAAAGGCAGTCTCATGGTTAAAAAATACAACAGGCAGATTGTAGGTCTTTTGTGGCACTAAACTCACTGGATCGTCGTCCGTCTGTCTCCTCGGGTCGTGTTTCTTGGTGAAATGCCTCAGGTTGTCATAATTATGGAAGTTGAAGTAAGAAACAAGCTCCTTTTGGATCAAATTATTGTTGTTTAATAATCTATGGTTATATCTGAAATATATTTGTCTGGATAAGAAATAAGCAGCCTACTTGACAGAAGTGAATTCCTCTGACACTGTTTCCGAGCCGATCCAGCGGCGGGGACCAACACAGCATGCCCATAACGTTGGGAACCACCAGCAGAACAGCCCCTGAAATGCCAGATTTGGCAGGCACCCCCACCTAAGTCAGGAGAACAAAAACAATACTGGAACCTGAATAATTTATTCTGAAGACAACAATCCATTGAAATATGAAATAGTCATTTCGCTTCTCTGCCTAATTGAAATATTTTCAGCTTTGGTCTTTTTGTTCCAGGATTTTTTTACAGCAAAAAATGTAAGTTCTTTTCTTTAATTATTTTTGTTTGAAATGTGTTGTGACTGAATAAATATCTAAAAGAAGGATGACGCTCATGGTTTTTTTTATTTTTATCAAGCCCCAAAAAAGAATTAGAAAATTATTTGAAATATTGTGTAGAATAAAATAGCCGGAATAAAAATATCTAATTTAACTAAATTTTTTATGATTATTTACCTCCATAATTAATTAAACAATTGAGAAAATAAACCGATTTGTTGACTTTGAAAGCAAAGGTATGTTTATGAGTACAAAATGGAAAAAAAAAGATCAAACATTCTGGTTCTAACCTACAGTCATCGAAACTCTTTGCTAAATACAAACTAAGACACTTACATGGAAAGCAAATTGCCCAGAAAAGTCGTACATCCCGCAGGAATGCATCAGACTCAATGTGTTGCGAACGGCTTCAGCACTGAGCACACGATCGCCCGTGATTGGACAAATGCCTCCATTGGCCAGTGTGGCAGCCATGACACTTCCAGACTCACAGGTCACCTCAATGGAGCACAACTGGAATGGAGAGACAGACACAGATTTTCTGTGAGAAATATTCTCAGATTTTTACTAAATGCCTCCCATGCAGGCGGGTGGTTGTTATGAAAGAGTAACAAACCAACAAATGATCGACATTTCTCCTAAAAAAGAGCCTCTAAGTTTGTAACAAACAATAAAAATGGACACAGAGATAAATAGTATTATTTTCTACAGGTACCTACAAACTTGAATCAATGATTTTACTGACTGAAAATATTTTGAGAACTTGACAGTAAAACAAACAAAAGAAAATATGTAGGATCGTATTTATGTGTAGGTTCTGAGTCAAGATCTCAAAAAAACAAAACAATGATGGGTAAAATCTTTTAGATGTGCAATGTTGAAAATAGAAATTAAAAGCAAATCACATTTTACTGTAAATTAAGAAGTAGTTTATTGTTTAAAAAATGTGTTTCTTTATATTTTAATAATTGAATAATGATTAATTAATTCTTTGTAGAGTAATTTTTAAAAATAAAACCTTTAAAACTGATCCCCACATATTGGAAAAATGTCAGATTTCTTAAGCCACGTCAATAACATTTAGTAATTTTGTATAAATTTAATATACACATCATGAATCCTAAAAGAAATACCTTTTTTTAAATCAGGTTCAGTGAATCAGAGAACAAACGTTATTTTTCTATACATATTTTTCTGGAAGCAAAACTTCTCCATCAATACTTTGCCCTCTGAAAAAAACGGAGAAATACTATAAATAGTTACCTGGAAGTAGAAGTCAAGGGCTCCGATCATATCTGCCCTGTCAGGGAAGCACTGCAAGAATAATAATCAGAGTTAGCCCACCCTCAACTATAAGCAGCGCCTTATATATGTATTAACACCCAGGGAAAAGACGTATACAAAAGCCTATAAATTAATAGTTGTAATTTGGATTTGGTAAGTTCAACTCTCCACTTTGTAGAAATTCTTTAACAATCAGCTTTTGGGACTCTAATGCTCTGACTGCAGATATGAGCAAATTTAGGTTAGTAGCTTTTTTTTATTATTATTTTCTCACTTGTAAAGAAAGAAAAACAGTGTGTTTTTATTTTTTGTTTTTTTAAGTTTGACGACTGGCTGGAGGAATAATTAGCCTGTTCTTCGTGGCATATTTATAGCTCAAGAAAACAGAAACTAATGGACTACAACTATTAAATTATATTTAAAATTACATAGATCAAAGAACCTTCAGTTAAATATGTCTTTTCAAACCTTATATGATACCAATAGTGTGGCATAACTTGTTTATAAAAACTATGTCATTTTTTTCTAAAATTGGATCAATGTATGCAAATTAAAACACTGATTTAAGTTTTTTTCTTCACCAGAAGAAAGAAGAAAAGACCATCAGATACAAAAATAAACACACAAACCTTTTTTTCTTTCAGGTAATAACCAATTGCATAGTTTCTATCTCCAGTCTCTCTCTCTGACTGGAAACTGTAAGAATACAACAGGTATGAAAAACTGCATTTGATTAAAAACATCAGAAAACAACCGTTTTTTTGTTTTTTTTTCTTACGTCGCATTGCTGAATCCCACATACTCTGTACCAGCCATACTTTTCAAGAACTCCATCACCTGTGGAAACATATTTAGAGCGCGCTCAGTCGGAAACCCAATTCAGAAAGATGAGTTTGAAAGAACTGAAGCTGAAAAGCATTTACTCACATAGTCAAACCTCTCCGCTTTATTTGAATGCGGCTAAAAAAAAAACAGAAGAAATAAAATATTTAACTAGGAGCAGCTTTACAGGGCTTCACCAGGATCCTACAGATGGCAGTGTTTCAGTGCTGCAGCTCATATTTGACAGCATGCTTGGTTGGATGGGTGTTGTGCAACGGATAAATGTCGCTGATGAGTGTGTCACTCCATGTGGCGATGTGCTCAGTTTGGCCCGGCGGCTGTTTTATGGCTGTGCTTGAATTTCACACACCACTAACGGATCAGTAGCAGGTCATGGATTTGTCAAGAAGGAGCAGGTTTCATATTTAGAGACTCAAATAATCATGGAGGAGTTTAAAAAAAAGGAGCATTTATCAGTTTTGTCCTTTGACCTTTTTATTTTTGTTGTTGTAGGTGTAGAGGCATTTGACCCAGTAAAGACTAAAAAAACACAGATAAAACCATGTTTGCTTAAACACTTTTACGCACATGGTAACGTACCCTCCGCCTCAGCAGCTGTGATTGGTTAGACGCAAACCGGGTTTCTCCCTCAAAATGACCTTTGCATCAGTCAGCTGGGAAACTTTGAAAAGTCTCCACAGAGGAAACATGACCATATATGGCTAAAATACTGCAACGCATGTTCACATCAGGTGCTATGACCATAATGCAGCTGCCACAGGGAAGGCTTAGGTTTTAGCCTCTGAACTGACACAAAGTAATTTTGATTCTCAAGCCACACTGAAATTTAATTTCAGTAAATAACAAAAGAAAAAAAACTACTAACAAGGAAATTATTATTCAATTTCTTAAAACAAATTGATAACAGTGACACCTTTCAGAACAAGGTGACTATATAGACCTATAAGCACAAAGCTCTTGAAAGCTCATAAATATCAGCAGGAGTATAACTGTATGAGAGAATAAGATGTGCTGCTGCTAACAGCCTGAGGCCTGAGTTTAATCTCATGATGTTAGACATGACCAGCTGCTTACTGGAAGTTCTCGCTTTGCTTCCCTCTGACACCCGCATTGCTGCTAGTCAATTGTTTCATATTATATTGTAAAGTGTCAGCATCTGCATATACACAATACCAATTAGATCAGAGCTGATTCTAATATATACGGCACGCTAATGGCTCTTGACTCTTGTTTATGTTTAAAATGAGAACAGCCTGATATTTTGAGCATCAAGCAGGTGTTATAAGGCATTTTTCAAGGCTTCTAGAGTCCAAATCTCTAAAGATTTACTAAATCAACTATTTCTGTGTTGAATAGTCACATCTCTTAAGCTAGCCTGAGACAGCTGAGGTTTTGTTGAAGCTTTTAGGAATGTTTACAAATTTGCATCCCTTCGTGGCTGCATTTGGGGATCAGATATTTTATGTGCATCACATAACACCGACTTCCTTGTCAGATATTTTAAATCTTCAGTAACTTAGTGTTATTAGTCTGAATGCAGTTTATTACTTTTAGCCTAATCCTCTCCCTTCTCTCGATTCATATTTTATACACAGTACTATTATTTAGCTTTATGTATTTTATTCATTTACTCATTCAAAAAAAGCTATTTTTCCTAAGCACCCTATTTAGCTCTTGTGACAAATAAAAGAAAAAAAGTAGACAATTTAATGCAGTTTTGATATGGATTAATACTGTATATCTTTGATCATTCTTTGAAAAATATAGAAATAGTAAGGCTTTACCTTGATCAAAGAACTAATGACGATAGCTCCAGCATTCACCATGGGGTTGTGTGGTTTATCTGTACAGAAGCAAAACAAAAACACTCAGTGAAAATGATTAGGAGGTCAATTTTATGTGGGGAACTTGTAGGAGCCATTAGGCTATAAACCAAATTAAAAAACCAATGGCTAAAAAAAATGTGATAAAATGGTAAACAATTACAGTAGAATACCATTCTAACTCTTTTCTGTTAATATTTTTTTAAAATTGTTATTCCCAATTTGTGGCAGAAAACAAACATATAGCTTCTGGCAGGTCAGTTCTGGACTTACTTAGACAAACAGTTTAAGGATCTACTTAGTTTATCTCTTCTGTCAATCTTACCAATCAATATCTGCGGTCAGAACTAGTTACTTAGTGGTCGTTTGGTCTGTCTTTGGGTTCATAACTCAATTTTGTTTGATTTGTGTGACATTTCACAAGGAGAAATTGTATTGAAAAATGACTACATGACCACCGCACCAATCCCAAAACAACAGAGCAGCTACTTCAGACACAAGGACAAATACAAACAACTGGGAGGACTTTTGTCTGTGGAGACAGACGTTCTGCTGAGTTAATAACAAAGTGGATTTGAGCACATCCAAAGGTGATACAACAGTCAATAAAGGCGGATATTTGTATTGTTTTGCATTGAGAAGGCGACTGGAGTTGATAACATAAATTGCTTGCCTTCTTCATTTAGTGACAGTTTGTTGAACTTGAAGCCACTGGGCTCCTTGCCCACAAAGCGGTGAACGTGTTCAGTGCCATGCTCATGCACAGAGATGGCGTACTCGAGTGGCTTCACACATGACTGCAGGCAGAAGGGAATCTTGGTGTCGCCCACTGAGTATCTGCAAGCAGAAAGGTCGCAATGGAGAAGCGCAAACAAGAGAAGTCTTATTAAGGCTGCACACACAAAGAGCAGAGCACGTCCAAGACCGGTGCTGTGTTACCTCTGTCCGTCGGTGCTGCAAACAGATACGCCCCAAAGATCCGGACTGAACTTAGCCAGCTGAGGAATGTAATCGGCTACCTGAGGAAATGAAACCCATGAAATCACACGACAATGACTAAGCAAACGCTGAGCCTGAGCGACTCTTACTTACATGCCCTCCTCTTTGCTGTTGTGCATTCTCAAACATCCTGTTGATCTGGTGGGTGAAATCCTCAAAGTCAGGGATGATGAAGTTTTTTCTGAAAGCCTTTGTCAGCAACATGATGTTGTTGCCGACACACCTGCAGGCAGAAGGTGGAGAATTTAAAAAATGTAAAAACATTTTTTAAGTCGGATTCTCTTTTCTCCATACATAGAAAATGAGACAGGCACTTGGTGGTTTCTTAGAAACCTGTGAAAAAGTAATGAGATTTTACAAACGTTTTTAATCAACTCCTGTAATTTTTTATTTAATAAGAAAACATAAAAAAACAAGACAAATTGTCAAATAAGCTTTGTTTTCTAGTATATATTATCAAATTTTAATTGCTATCATTTCATTACTCCATTTTTTTAGATTGAACAACATTCCAGTGGCAAATTGTGGAGAACGTCATTGGTTCAAGTATAAAAACATACCTATTTGTCTATTGCAGGTTGCAACACAATATGATGCCTGAACTGGAATACCTCTCAAATATGTTCAAAAAGCTTAAAAATTATTTTTTTTATTGAAACAACAGTATTCAACATCATTGAAAAATATTGCCTTTAATTTGACAATTTCAGTTCATTGGGGAAAGATTATGGAAATACAAATGTTTTTTTTTTTGTTTTTTTTTTTTTACTAAAATCGACCACTTTTAGGGAACAGGACAAATGAAAGTCTTCTCTTAAGAAGAGAAAGCAACCCACAGCATCACAGATTCTAGAATGGATGGTAGGACATGAGGGCATTAGGTCAAAAGGAAAAACAGTGTGTCATGCCATATTATCCCAGGAAAACAGGAAGAGCCTAACAAGTCTAAATTATATTACTGTCAGTGTTATGTCAGACAATACGTTTGGCAGTTGGATGTTCCCCCACCAAGTTTCCAAAATTGTTCAGTGTGAGTTTGTGCTTCTCCAACAAAAGATGAATTTATCTTAGGCTTTTACAAGGAGTAAATCCCTTACCGTTCCAGTTGTTTATTACAACCATCTTCATTCATAGGAAACACTTTTACATGAAGTCATACTTAGACATTACCTTAAGTCCTCCTAGTTGGTATTGTACGGAAGATGGTGGAGTCTCGAGTCAGAACCATTGTTATAATTGGTGAACAACGCGGTACGTTTTCAAGGAATGATAAGGGTATATTCTCCCTCAACTGGTGTAAACTAAAATATGCAGCCTTTGAGACCTAGGTGATGTTAGTGAGGCTTTCAAAGTGAAAAGAGAGTGGGTTGCAGCTTGCATTATTTATGCTGGCCATTTCCAAAAACCAACAGATGATTTCTCTCTTTATTCCAGCAGAATATTTGTGCTAAAGCTCCCACAGTCTCTTTATTTTAGAAAACAAGCAGAAACATTACGACTGATTCATTTAGCCAGACGTAGCAATGTGCCGCTGCAGAACAGAAGATGAGTCTGAGAATTACACCTCAGTTAGGAAATTATAGAATTAGGAAAGCAGGGAGTGTGGTGCCTTTGAGCCTACTAATGTAGCTGGCAGTCTGGAGCTCGACCAGAATGATGCCCTTTCATTAGCAGACTCAGAGACCTCACTACTTCCCTCCGAGCTCCTCTGCTTTGGCTGCCAGGCATGCATGCATGCACATGAATTTGCTTCATAGCAGCTGTCAGCTATAAAACACCGGTGTCTGTCAGTCTCCAGGACTCAAATAGAGCTGACCACAAATCACCTTTCTTACGTAACAAAAACACATTAGAGTCCCTCAGTTTAATCTGACCCAACACCTTGTACTCATTTATTATTTTTTCCATGCTGTTTTAACTATTAATTGCACAGCATTGACACATAAAGAATGTTTGTTGGACTAAATGCATTCTGTCTCCTCTCTGCTTACAGTCTTATGAAAGTATTCCCACTCCTTGTTTTTTGTTTTGTTGTCATGTTCCAACTATACTTTTTAAGATTATACATGATACACCATTTGTGAATTGGGAGAAAATGATTCATGTTTTTCTTTTTCTTTTTTTCACACATGAAACCCAGAAAAATGAGACATGCATCAGTATTCACGCCCCCACTGAGTCAATATTTTGTAAAACCATCATTTGGGATCACACCTAGATGCTGCACCTAAAGACTAAATTTCTTCCCAGTCTGTAAAAAAAATAGTGCAAACCCAGTCAGACTGGCTGTAGAGCAGCTGTGAACTGCAGTTTTCAAGTGTTGCCAGAGATTCTTAATTTTAATTAAGTGTGGACTTTGCCTGGGTCATTCTAACACATAAATGTGCTTTGACATAAAACATAAATTCTGGGTCCAGCTGTGTGATTAGGATAGTTGTTTGTAGACTTTAAATATGTTTTTTTTCTTTCATGTGTTTAGCTACTTCTTTGCATCAACTCTGACTAGCTTCCATGTCCATGTTGAAGAGAAACCACATAATTTTACTGTAGGGATTGGATTCTCAAAGCAATATGCAGTGTTACTTTTCGCCACACATATGCATTTTGTTAATAGACCAACAAGTTCATTTTTCTGCCTCATCTTACCAGAGCACCACCTTCCATATGTTTGATGTAACCCCTCTATAGCTTGTGGCAAACTGCAAATGAGTTTTCTTCTTGCATCTTTTCCATAAAGGGCAGATTTATTGAGCACACAGCTAATAGCTTTTCCTGTTGACAGAAATCCCCACCTGATCTCCACTGGGTCTTTTGGCTTATTCTTTAATTAATCCTCTCCTCACTCAGTCAGTCAGAACAGATGGATGGGCTATGGTTTAAAACATGGTAAAACTTTTAAATATTGTTTTATAACCTTCAACTTCTCCACAAATTTCTTCCCGACTTTCTTCTAGCTGTGTTTGTTGATGCTTACTAACAAACCTCCAAGACTTTCACAGAACAGCTGGGTTCATACTGAGATCAAATTATGATCTCCTATTTAGCTTTAGGAGGTGGTGATTTTACTTAGAGGCATCAGAATAAAGGGGGAAAAATAGAAATTATGCACTACATTGGGTACATAAAATTTAAATAAATACATGGAAGTTTTTGACCATGAATGACGCTTTTGAAAAACACTGCAACTGTCCAGAAGTATTCTCACCTTCTGAAAAGTGTTTTGTCCATCATGACTGGTCCCATGGAGTCAAGCGTAGACTGTCTCATCTGATGGATACAGTCCCGCAGCCGAGGGTCAGACGTTAACAAACCTGTTCTTCTCAATGCCTGGAGACAGTGGAGAGAGGAATTTGAACTAATTTTTTTCAGAAGGGATAGTAGAAACGGTGATTAATGGTGGCTATTACTGTACGGACTCCGGAGTATTAAGTCGAAACTATGGGATTCTCCTGTCAGCTGCAGGAATCTTTGACATACACAGTTAGGGGATTTCAAAGGCACAGGTGTGCCTGCAAGGAAATGAGGAGGGCAGCAGAGCAGATAGTGGCTATCTCACTCCTGCTGCTGGTGTCACTGACAGACACTGCACAAAGCACATGGGTCTATTTTGGGGATACCAAGTGTTCGACCCTTCTGACCAGAGAAGCTTGGCTCTTTTTTTTTTTTTACTCATCATAGTTGACAAGCTCTTCAAAGTGTAAACAAACCTGACAAATGGCTGTTGCATTTGTTTGATTTCTGTGAAATTCTTAGCCTCAATGCTGAAATAGTGAAGTTAGAACTCTGTGCAGGCTGTTCCTATTTTGTAGTTAGATTAGCGTGAGCTATCAACTTAAAACAAGATTGAATCGTTCAATCTATTAGGAGTGAGCAACTTAGCGGACCAATACTGATAAGTTAAAAATGACTATTATTATTTGATCCTGATGTCAACATTGATATATTGTGTGTCACTAGTTCTTATGCCTCTCTAATATTTAATTAAGCAATAGTGCATAATCTGCAAAAAAGTATTATTTGCTTGAAAAAACTAACTTACAAATGTGCCAGTGTTGTTATTGTCAAACTACATACGTCCAAAGTAACATCGTATAGAAGTCACGAGGTTGGCTTTGTGTTCTCTTTTTTTCCATTGTTATTGTTAATCCAAAGAGTCTGAGCAGCTCTCTCACCATCCATCTTCTGCCTGAGTCGCCTCTACAAACACCTCCAGTGGTCTGTGGCATAACAAGCTGCCACCTGTGTTGACACATGGCTCCTAAACGCATGGCTGTTTTTAAAATGACTCAGTTGTTATAGACATCGATTTCACCAGATGTCTATTTTTCTATAACATAATTATCATAGATTCTTATAGAAAACTGTCTATTTCCATCAGTGTAGTTGTTCATTATTTAAATATTTGCTTGGTATTTTGCCTTATGCGCCTTGATTAAGGCCTAGCGGGCTATTTAGCTATGGATACAGCATTTTAATTTGTTTGTTATATAGAAACTTAAGAATTACTTGAAAAATGTAACAGATAATAGAATTAAAGCCCGGAGACTAAACATTCAGACGTGAAAAGCAGTTAGTTGCTTATGTTAATTCCCTGAATCTGCAGCATCACACCAAGTATATTTAGACTGAGTCCATAAGGTGGTCATAAACACCCTTTAAACCGTTCCTTCCAGCCAGCAGGAGACGCTTTGGATTCTTCTGGTGGGGTGTAATGTTTCTCACCAAGGTTAATCTAATAAAAGTCAAAGGTGTTCTCAGGAAACATAACAAGTCTGTGGCAGATTGCCTTTATGGACATGCTCACATGCGCGCTTCGGAAACTCAAATCAGCACTTGTTGATGCACTAACTCACAGAGATGAACTGAGAGATGGGGATCATCTCTTTCCCGTCGGTGATGGTGTAAAAAAGCAGGTCCTCTATGCTGGACATGAGCCGGCTTCTGTCAAAATAAAACAAAACACAACAAACACAGCGTGTTGTGATTTTAAGGCTGGATGGATTCCAATGTATTAAGTCAAAACTGTGAGCAGAAGCTCAAAGTTTATGTCAACAATTACACTGGCAGTGAAGGTAATGGCACCTGGCCAGATATTGACCTCAGTCCAGGGCTGTGAAAGTGTGTTTATTAAAAAGGCATAAATATAATATAGGAATGAATATAAATGCTATGTTAATGAACTACCATTAAATCATCAATTAATCACAAAATATGAATGAAATTAAATAAGATCAGACTTATGTAGCACCTTTCAACCCTCAAAGTGTTCTCAAAAACAATGAAATATTACAAATGAGAAGGTTAATGTGTAAACTGCTTTTTTTACCATTTAATATTCGAGCACAAATGTATTTGTTACATTATATCCACTCATTACCCACTGTACTTAACATGCTGTTTTTTTATTTATGAAATAAAAAAACTATTAAGACTTTTCTAGGCAGACTTAGATTTAAAATTATTATGAACAATAACCATTACCAAACAACAATAAAAGAGAACTTATTGTTTTAAATCAGAGAAAGCCGTAAGTGGTTAATCAATCGTTGTTATGACTTGTTATTAAAGCAATGGGCAAATACGTTATGTGTTGTTTTACTTCCCTTGAAATTTGTTAGCAGATTTTAATTAAGAACTGCTACACATTAAGACTTTCTTATTTTTCTTATTACTTGGTCCAACAATTAATAGTCAATTATCCATCCATCCATCCATCCATCCATCCATTTTCTAACACCTTTGTCCCTAGTGGGGTGAGGAGGGGTGCTGGTACCTATCTCCAGCTAACGTTCCAGGCAAGAGGCAATAGCCAATTAATTATCTTTTAATATTATTTACATTTTCAGTGACTCCCTTTTTAATAGTGAAAGTTTATCGTCATAACTTGCTGTTTTTAACAGGTTGACTAACTTCTTTTCATAATGTGCTACTTGTTTTTTGTGGTTCACAAGTCAGTCTCTGTTCTCTGACTGAACATCCTAACGTGTGCACATCTAGTTGCTCGTCACAATGGTGTACACTGCTCAATGTACGCCGTGGTGACGTGTATCTTGCACCAATTATCTGTGCTGCCCTTAAATCATTTTTTCACCAAGACATCCTATCGTTTAGTAAAGATGGTGTTCATTTAATATTCACAAAGTTCTATTTGACAACCTCTTACTGAAATATGCAAGACATTATTTGAAAAAGTCAAACATTGATAGCAACATTGGCAGTTTTAATATCTGCTTATAGCCTTTGACTTGCATGATGAGTTAAATTATTCACAACATGTTCACGGCAGCAGACCCTTATTCAAATGGATTCTGGCATTTGAGCCCAGTGCTGATAAGCAGAATGAGCCCTCTTCTATTTAGGCTGGAGGACTTAGAGTTAGTGATTAAAATGGATTTTTAAATTTTCACTTGTCAGGCCAGAGGATAATTTTCCACTTTGGCTTGAATATCCTAAGTGGACTTGGATTAAGTTGAAGTGGCTGTTTTTCAAGAAGTTCTCCTGGTTGTCATTTCCGTTCCTTTTAAGAGTTTTTGGGTATATTACGTCTTTTTTGCTGGATGTTCAGTCTCTTTACCTGAATTTATTCTTTTCAATTTTAATCAATAATTTTTTTCTTAAACTATAAAAATAATTATTTGGTTCAATGTTTCACGGAGAGCCAAAACTGCTCTGGTCTATTACTTGGAAAGCTTTAATCATCCAAGGATGCTTTTTTTGGTTGCTTAAATTCATGTTATTGACTTTCTCCTCGCGCCACTAAATCTAGGAAAAAAAGAGAACATTACTCCAGTCCTAAAGTCCTTACTGGCTCATTGTAGCTCAGATAATACAATTTAAGATACTTTTGTCTGGAAATAAATTATAGTATGGCTTAGCACCAAAATAATTTTTTTAGTAAATTTAAGTCTACTTTGCATCCCCCATGTCAGAACCCCACATGGGGAAGCTCCACTAAAATGGAATAACTTCCATAAAACTGTAAAACACTGAGTTCCTTAAATTCAGTGCTAAAACCCATTTGTTTAGACTTACTTTTTATTAATAATAACTGAAGCACTGATTTACATCAACTTTTCATTACAACTCTTTATTTTGCCACTGTAGCCTGTCGTCAAGGAGACGACTAGCAAACATGGCGGACGAAGTCTTTCCTTAAATATAACTATATGCTGCTAGCCAAAATGAGCCAAAACCCGGTTGATAAAACATTTTTCACCTACTTATGTTTTTATATAAATTTGTGTATCAATTGTTCCTACTGTGTCAGAACAGCCTACTTTTTATACGTTTTAAACAAGCTAGCGCAAACGCACCAAAATGGCAGCTGCTCATCTTGCAGCTGCAGTGTGTAATCTTTATATTATCTAAAATATGAATATATGTTTAAATGTTTGTCTCTTGTACAATATGAGATAGATAATCAATAAAAGAAGGAAACTCCTGGTCAGAAACAACTTTTCAGAGCCAGAAGGTCTTAGAGCTGTTCAATGTGCTAATGGCGGAGAAACAATTTTCCGTTAAGTATCTTGGTGAGTTGCTTAGCAACCTCAAATCGACGACCGTTGGGGTTCTGTCATGCAAAAAAGTTGCATATTGGTATTTGGCACTTTATTAAATATAATAACTGGCAAGTATCAATACTGTTAAAATAAATAGCGAATAAAGTTACAGCTATCACTACTGCTAGCAATAATATTAATAATTGAGAGATCCAGTTGAGATCCAACAGCCAAATGGTACTTCAAGGAAGCAGAACATCACATTTTGAAACTAATAAATGTAAAGTTTATTGAACGACTGCTGATGAATAATAGTTTCAAACGTTTGTGACCTACTTGCAGTGTTCTTGGCCCTCATCAGGGCCTTTCTGATGAGGATGAAAGGCTCTGTGGAATTGAATTGTTGCCGTCCAGAGAGGAACAGGTTGCTGACTCCTGGAGATGTCAGCTCCAAGTCTGGTGGAGATAACTGCATTTTTAAACAGCTGCAAGATTCCCGGGTTGGTCGTCCGCAGACTTTTCAGGCAATGCATTGTGATAGGTAGGGCTTTAGTTTCTCAACCCGCCTGCTGGTCTTGGTCGATAAATGTGAACGGTGGCCTTTTGGTTCTCGGAGCTTTAATAGCAGCTGCTGTCTCCCCGCGTGGCTTGTGTACTGTACAGGCTGTTACTAGGGGCGGAGCTGTAACTCGGGCAGGACTGAGCGGCTCATTAAACCGCACTGAAGTGAAGTTTGATAGGCTTCCAGGTACTGCTGCCACCGTCTTAGTTCAAGTTCGTGATTAGAAAACGGCAAAATAGGCCAGCCACATCCTTTATTATGCTTTCTTAAGTGTCAGTCTTAAAGCTGTAGAATTGAACTTTTACAAAATAATATGTTTTCTACATATTTGTTATGTCGTACAATAAAAGACAGATACTCCATCTATTCCAGGGCTGTCAAACTCAGTTTCATTTTTGATCATATCAAAAATTTGAATGTTCTTAAAAGGCCAGTTGTGCCAGAATGCATTGATAAAACCAATGAAACTGCTAAAATATCAATAAATAGTTGTTCCTACAAGATTTTGTGATCATTTTTGTGGCGGAGAGGGGTTGCAATCATAATTACAGATTTTGTGGTGATAACTGGGAAATATTTGTAAGGAATTTTTATGATATTTGTGCTAATCTATTATGGTAAATTATTACTTCAATTACGGACTATATTTTGACATCAAGTAAGACTGAGGCAGCAGTCACTTAAACTCAATGTCTTTGACCAATTTTGAAAAAAAATTTGTAGTAAAATCAGAAACAAATATGAAGTTTTGTTGATTTTGTGTGAATTTAGCAGATTTGTGGAAAACTGGAAGGACTTATTGATGTAATTTTGAGTGTAGAGGGCCACATAAAAAGCTACGGTGGGTCAGATTTGGCCCCCGGGCCTTGAGTTTGACACATGATTTATTCTATTGAAAACAATAGAACTCCTCTGCCTATGCCTCCTCCCAATTCTCCCAGTACTAGTAACTTCAGGAATACGACCAATCAGAGTAAGGAGGAGTGTTTTAACGCTGTCAATCACTTATCCTCACACCCTCTGCTTTTTGCTAAACTACTGCTGGTTCACCACAATGGTGAACCAGCATAGCCACCAATTACAGCAGCTAAATGGTTTTTCTGTAACTGTAATTTTTCACTAGTAGCACATTGAGCAGCGTACAGGAGGTTGAGTGACAGCACCAGAAGATCTTTCTCCTGACACTGATTTGTTGTTTTTGACCATTTTTGTAGACTGCAACAGCAGCACTGGTGGTGTGAGGAGGTGGAAGAGCTTGATTTTTTTCACAATTATCTGTCTCATAAATATGGAGAAAAAAAAGGGTTATGTACTGCGGTTTTAACAATCTTCAGGAGGATAAGCCACAAAAGGTCATTAAAGCAGCTAGCCATTTGCAACTAATGGAAACTGAGTGGAAGGAAGAATATAATATAAAAAAAGGGTGTGCAAGCAATAGGAAAAACCTTCACCTTAAGAACTGGAATACGTTGAACAATACCCATTCAAGAATTAAGAGGACATTCACAAGACGTTGAGATAGTGCTTTGAGAGCCGTGAATTGCAAACGTATACAGAAAATGAGCTACAGATGTTGTATGAGCATCAACGTCAGATGTGTCTTAACTTTACTGATGGAAAACAAAGGAGTGGGCTACTTTTAGATTAATGTAAAATTAAAATTTCATGTCAATATAGCAGAGCCTAGAGGAAGCGTGGGGAAGCACAGAATCCAGGTTGTGTGGCTCCAGTGGGAATTTAACACGGTGATGGTGTTGAGTGAGTCATGTCATCTGCTGATGCTGTTTCACTGTGGTTTGTCAAGTCCAAACTGAGGACAGGGCACAAGCCCACACTGTCAAAGCCATCACTACCTGCTTTAATTACCACGACCAACAAACCCACGCCACTCACATCCTATTTAGAATCGAAGAGAGGCATAATGAAGAGGAACTTGAAAAATACCAAACCCAATAATGAAGACCATCTAAATGTCATTATTTAAACAACTTTGGCTTTCTTAACTTTTTAGCAGTGCCAAAGACTGATTACTAGCACTGTTGTAATGTAGCAATTTATGTAAAAGAAGGACTGATCATGTATTGATGAGTAGATATGCTAGATAGGACATGGACAGACTTTAAAGTAAACTGATATTTCTGAGTTTTAAAAAAAATCATGTTTTACCGATCTTCTCCATTATTTTTATTTTCATAGAAATTGAATGTTGTTTTTTTTATTAGCTACAAGCCATAATCATCTAAATTAACAGATATAAACTTTATTAACTAAGATATACTATATGTAGGAGTTTTGCTTTTATAATTAAACTATTTGCTTCTCAAAAATACTCTACTTTACTTAGATGTACATGTACATTAATGTGGCCTTATTGGCATACTCAGTTGTTATTACATATCTTTTATAAAAAATGTTTGTTAGTTTTCTGAAACTATTCAATTACTCACAACTTTTTTACAACTGTTTTGTGGATTACATAATATATGCCATTCACATGTATATTACAACAACCTTAGCCTGCTTATTTTAATAATAACATTCATGTTGATCATATTTAGAACTAAAACATATCTTTATTTTTGTTTTACATAGAAATAACATTAAGAAGAATGATCACTTTAATGTGATTTATTTGGATATATTTGATCAGTTATCTGTGAATATAATGATAAAACATATAAAATAACGCCAGGTATGTTTAATCAAGCTTGTGTGTGCATGAGCAGTCAAGTGTAACCTGTGAAATATTGCTATTGCTTTAAAATGGCGACACCCCATGGCGGCTTTCTGTCAATGATTTACTGACGTCTTTCTGTTTTGTCCTCTAGGTGGCGCACACTCTCTTCCCTAACTTTTCTTGCTTTTCTAAGAACACAAGGATGTATTTAAGAGTCTTCCACTCTGCTACATATACAGTGGCTTAACAAATACGTTTTTTTTTCCTAAGGAGCCTATAGGAAAGACATCTTAAATAATAAAAAAAGTTATGCTAGTAGTTCAGCCATATCAATGAAGGATCAAGAAACTAAGTTGTATTTGAAATGTTATATTATTGTGTCCTTTTCACACCGAGATATTTGTTTTCTTTTAATTTTCTGTTTTGTCTTTGTGTTCACCGTAATGATGTATTTTTCCCTATTTGCTGTATTTTCTAAAATGTACGCCACCTAGAGGACAAACAGAAAGACGTCAGTAATGTTTAATCTTTTGAAAATTCTGTGGGGTTTTTTGTTCTTTTTGTGTTTGCGTTGCATCTTTGTTCTTTGAGACGTTATTTCTCTCCTTTTTGTTTTCTTTCCAGCAACTTTAGGTTCTTACAAGAGTGCCCTACAACAACTTCCAATCTGCCATGCCCATGCTCAATTTCAGAGCATAAACATGCGTGGTTTCATGTCTGGTAGACTTTCCAGTGTCGCATTCCAGGCGGACCTTTGAAGGTGACACGATTTTATCTCCCAAATAAACAAGGGTTCTGACCGCCTTGTCTGCTTTGCCAGGCATGTGACCTCTCCTACGGGGTGCATGCTAACCCATGGCCTCTGCGCTACCGCTGCCGGTTGTAGCTTCTCTGTTTTCAGGAGAAAATGTTTTCCATTCCTTCGCCAATGAATGCCACCTTTGTCCCTTCAGCCTCCATCTTATGTGAGAAAGCCCCCCACCTCCCACCTTGCTGGACTCACCAAGCCTCCACAAACTTAACCTCTTCCCCCTCCACCTAACACAGGAAAGGAAGCATGCTGGTGCTGGTGCTTTCATTCAGACTCTGTAATCTGGAGGTCTGGATAAAACCTTGGCTAAGAAGGCCTGTGTTGAGGTTGTTTATGATTGACAATTTAAGGCAATCATTTCTGAAATTAATAAAAGAAACCCTTTGGATCATATACAATACATACGTTTTATTACTGTAGTGAGTCAGACAGGTAGACAATGTGGTGCAATGAACATGGTAGGAAATATCTGTTAGTTCTGGGGCATTTAAAGCAATAGCAAACACTTTCATTGTTTTGTTCACAACACTAATTATATTTAAATTTCAAAACTACTTAAGCGTGCTCACTTATTCATATCTCCCATCGCCAAGGGAGCATTCTGTTTGGTGTGTGGCACCTAGCTGCTTAAAACATCCTAATTTAATCCAATTCTAGCTTCATTTAAACCTCAAACCGTCAACACGCTTGAGTGTCAAAGTCTTACATAATAATAAGAATCCAAAAGTGTTCCGTGTTTCCTAACAGAGTGACAGAGTTTGAATAGAAACAAATTAAATTGCATAACAGACTTATCACAAAGAGCAGAGATAGACAAATTGGAGTCAAGCTAAGTAAGAACTCTGCCAAATCTCTTGGAACAAAAATGTAAACGATCAGTAAGTTCTGCTTTTAAACAGCCTTGAACCAATCAGAAGTCGTCCCTCAAATGTTCAGCTCCGAAGGCAAACATCCCACCTCTACTTGTATCTGTTTTTTAGTAATTTATGGTTCATGGGAAAATTAGTCCTTATTTTAAAAGGGCTTCCTTCCTCCAGTTGCCTCAACGACCTCTGACCCCTAAACAAATAATGAACTCTGGACAAAAGCTGCGCTGGTGACACCTGTCAGTGTTACATGCCTTGCAAGTTGCACTATTTACTGAGTATGCAACACCAAGCAGCCTCATTAAGTGCAACCACCTTTCTTATCAGTTGTGAAAAATATATATTTTTTGTGTTTCTTATTTAGCTGAAACAGCAACAAAAAAGCCTCAAGTCTTACGCGTTTACCGCTGCACTTCTGCAGGTGAGTGCTGTTGTCACCTGAACACGGTGACTGTGTCCAAACCTGGACACCCTGTAGACCCCTGGAGCCTCTCTGAACCCGTACAGTACAGACATCACACACACTCACACACACACCTCCTTCCAATCGTAGCCATCCCTTCATTTCCCCTTTCCTTCCCGCCTCCTCTATTTCATCCTCCTAGCTTCCACACCCTTCCTCACCCACCATCCCCCATCCTCACCGTTCAGCTATCCCACTGCCCTGCCATCTCGCAGCATTCCGAGGGCCGTGCACACAGAGGCCTATTGTGAGCACAGCGAGACGGCAGAAGGCGGCATACAGTCAGAGCAACAGAGAAAGCCGATGTGCGGAGATGAAATGGACTCGATATACTGACACGGATCTGCAGTGATGTTGTGCTGAAAGTTACTGGATGCTGTTAATGTGGCACAACTGAGCATTGGCAGAGAAAGTACTCAAACACTGCACTTAAGTAAAAGTACAAATAAACAGACAAAAATGCACTATAGTACTTTTCTACTTGAGTAAAAGTACTTAAATTACTGAAAGTAACAGTACTTGTTGGATGTATTTCCTAACGTAATCGTCTAGAATATCATTACGTGTGCCTACCATGTATGTTTTCTTTAATACATCCATATTTTTGTGCTATTTTAATCAACAATACTGCAGATGATGTAAGTTTTTATTATGGTTACTGCCTGTGACACAGTTTAAACTGTGCATCAAAATTCAGGGATAACATGCAGAGTTAAATGCCGTTAAGCAAAAATAAGAAACAGGAATGATTATACAGTTAAACGTTTTTATTTAACACAAAGCAAAACTAATGTGTTATTTGTATTTTAACTGCTGCAAATGCATTCAAATAAAAGTTATCTGCCTGAAAAAATGGACAGTAGACATTTTAGCTCTAGTTTTTCATCGCCTCAACTGTTTAAAAATACTTCAAAGTTTTAAAGTGTTGAGCCACATGGAGCCGTTTATTGAACCAGATAATGCGAATAAGTCATTGGGTACTTTCAAACTAATAAATAAAAATAACACAATCTGGCATGAATGTAACATGTAACACAACACATTATAGAAAAGCATTGTAGTTGAAAGTATAGATACTTTATGTAAAATGTAGTGGAGTAAAAAGTCAATAGTGCACGATTAAGTACAGATGCACAAAAAGATGTACTTAAGTACATCTTTTTACATCTTTGTACAGTAACAAAGTACTTGTACTTTGCCACCACTGCACCTGAGTTTGTTGTTCAGGTGGTTGCAACCCGTTTCTCATGCAATAACAAGTGTCAGAAAGTCTTTCACACATTTATTACATCAGATTTGCCACCTGTATCCTAGCTTAACCAGATTATGTTATTGTTCAAATTTTTTATGCAAACCTACAGCAGGTTTTGCTCAAGTCTGATTCCAATTATTCTAAACCTGAATTATTCTTGGTTATCTCCTAAATTAAAAGAGATTCTCACTTAACCACATTTTTTATCATATGACATTTTAGCTGTGACCTAAACTTGCAGCTCTGTGCCTGCTTAGTAACTATTAATTTAGCTGGTTTATTTATTAGTACAATCCTCATATTTGTTATTCCCTAAATCCATCAGCAAGATAAGGATTTATTCAAATCAAATTCAAATAAATTTGCAATGTTTTCCTCAAGCAGCTGCTTTGCCTGCTGTATGACAATCTGACTTCTTCATTGTTTAATAAGCTTGGGGTAAATTAAAACACAGCCTAAATAAAATCAAAACCATTTGCTTTTTGTTGTTGACAGGGGTGGATATCAAATCACTAATCTTCTAAGTTTTGTTCCAAATGTAATTCCAATCTGTCAGTCTTATCGACTCGCTAGCGGTGAATTCTTAAACTATTCTGTCCCGTGTAAGGAATGAAGATGGCTTACTGGAAGGTCATAACCCAAGAATCGTAGTGCCTCTTATTGGAACAAAGAAGCTCATTCATCTGGGCTTATCTCCTGTAGACGTACTTAATAAAGATCACTCATGTGTTTCATCACACCTCTGGCTCAGCTGCATAATAGAGATTCTTGGTCTGTGAGAGCAATTTTATAAAAATGTCTGTCGTTAAAGTAAGAAAGTGTTTCAGAGCCACCAAAATGTAACATCTGAAGGTTTTTTGGCAGACCACCTGTCTTTGCTTGGTGGCTAAATTAAATTTTACATCGATCCTCGTAGGGTTGTTCTTCAGATTGGATCTCACAGCTTGGTGTCACATGTTTTCATATCTGACCTTTTGGTAGGTTTAACATTACTAAGAATGCAACAAAACAGTCACTTTAATAAGATATCCCAATTTCAAATGTTATTTTACAGTGCAATAGACCAGAACTGATTTTGTGTTGCATTTTTATAACAAGATTAAAAGAAACAAGCTAACTAAATATTAAAAATTCAAAAATTCTTCACAGAAAATAATGCCATATACCAAAGGTACATTTGATATGCGACTTTATCAGAATTTTATCTGTTTTCATAAGCAACAGGGTTTTGATCATTTGATAGATCATAATAGGAGTTTCATCAAATCTCAGATGTCCAAGCTGCATGCATCCGAATCCGTTTTCTGATGCTGATGGTTCATTGTCTTCTTAATGTGAAAGTGGAGGTGCATCTATTGGCCAGCAGGTCAAGTCATGAAGGAGGGATTTGGTTAAAAAAAATAACCCTGAGAGCTTAGCTGCTCCCAGATTAAGAGGGGAGGGAAAGGAGGTTCAGGTTACAGCCTGACAGGAGGTCTGGGGGAAGGACTGGCATTTTGGAATATACGAAGATCCATACAAGGGACGGTGGACATAAAACCGCGGTGCTTGCCCTGACGAGCTGGGTGCAGAGTGCCAGCTGGGGCCCCACTTTGGATTCCACTTAGTTTCTGGAAGGTTTGACTGCATGGTGCCATAAGTCTCTGGGAACCCCTACCTAACACACCACCTGACTGAAAAGCCCGGTCTCCGCCGTCCCTCTCACTTCTCACCCGAGCTCCTGCATGTCTAATATTTAGACATGTTCAGTTTTGTGGACTCAAGGACTGTTCTGCTACTTGTAGCATCTCAAGTTGTTTTACTAGTCGTGGTCAGATGTCAGGAAGAAGATGACCGTAAGTCACTTTAAAAAAATACTTTTTTTTGCTGAATTTTTACTTTATGAACTGAGAAGAATTTTAATTTTGTATTAGTGTTTTCATATGGATTTGTTAGGTTATTTTGCCAAACGGCCTTAAAAATGTCTTGCTAAGACAGGCTGTTCATCTGTTTAGATAAAGGTGTCAAGATTCATCTGTGTCAGATGGAGAAAGTGATTTGTTCTCACCTGTCACACCTTCCTGCTGTGTGTGATGCTCTGAGACTCTATAAAAGTATTTAAATGCTTTTGTAACATTAAATAGAGCTGCAAACATGAAGAGATGTAGTCAGACACAGCTTGATCTCAGACATCAAGGCTTAAGGTGTTGCAGAAACAGAGCAAACTGAAGAACAATGTTTGCAACAAGGGGTCAAAGGCAATATATATATATATTTTTTTTTTAGCAAATTAGAGGTGTACTGTGTTTCCTTGCTGTATCACTGCATTTATTTAAAAGTGTATCCATTGGTCAGTTATGGGTTTTCTTGGCATGTCGTTAAAACGTTGTAGATTATACACCCAGTCCTGTGGTGCATACATAAAACAAATCACCTATTCTTACTTTACCGTGTGTGTTTACACTGGCGCTTTACATGGCAACGATACCCAGACGGAGAAATGCAGAAGGAGCCTCTGTTTATTCACAGCACCAGCCTGTCAATTGGGCCCAGTATCCCCATAAGAGAGGTTCATTCATACAGGCAGTGGAGCAGGTTAAATACACTCAGCCTGCTCTGTGAAATACCTCAGCTCACTCTGCAGACACAACCGTTTGCTGTAGTTTGTGTTGACATTCTGTGTATTGCAGCTATAAATTTTCTCTTGAGGTGATAACGTGGTGCATATTTCTATCCAATCATCTAAATGAACATTTGTGACTCTCAGCTAATTATTTATAGCTGTAAAATCATAGCAATCATCATTTAAAAACTTCCTTAAACTGTATTTATGCAAATTAAAGAATCATGTTTGGCTATGAATATCTTGTAAAAGAGCTGAGATGTTATGTTTTGATACAAAATGACTTTTTTATGCCCCTCCTTTGTGCTCATTAACCCCTCCCACTTCCTCACTTTCCCCCTTTGACCCTTCATCCTCACTTTCTTCTCCTAATCCAACATGATCTTTCTCTACCAACTCATCCCACTCTGTACATCTCTTCTCTCCGTGTGTAACTTTTCACTGCTGTCCCTCCCCTGACATCCGCCCCCTGCTGGCCACCACAGAGGAGGCAGGTGGCTGCATCCAGGACGCCCGGGTGTATAATGATAAGGATGTGTGGAAGCCAGAGCCGTGCCGCATCTGCGTGTGTGACAGCGGAGCGGTTCTGTGCGATGAGATAATCTGCGAGGAGATCAAAGAGTGTGCCAACCCTATCATCCCATCTGGAGAATGCTGCCCCATCTGCCCCGCTGATGCCTCTGCCCCCATTGGTTGTAATTTATTTATTCACACACCTATAAATAAATTACTCTCCTTGCTTGCATTTAAAGCCATCCCAAGCTGAAACTTTTGACTAGGGAGCACACTTTGGAGCCATTTTCTGATTTCTGATGAGGTCAGAGGAAGTCACTGATTACAGCTTTTTGTCACTTTAGCTCCGGTTGCTCCATGTTTTGCTCCCTATTCCAAAGTCAATCTCTGCATGTGATTTATGGAGACAAGATAAATCACATGCATTTATCTTGTGATTTATAAATCTGTGATTTTTAAATCACACTTTAAAAAGTGTGATTTAGATTGGAGGATGTGATGCCTGTTGTCTCCACCTGAATATTCTCTAGTGCTCAGTTTTCCACAAAGCAAAATCTGTCGTTTATCTGAAGCAATAATTACTCATTTTATTTCATCAAAGTATTTCCAAAGCTCTGTTCAAAGCCAAATTATACATGAAGTTGAACTAGAAATCTCATGATAGATGTCTTCTTTATAAATGCATTGGCACCACCGAAAATCAACTGATATGTAGCCAAATATGCTTTAAGTTGTTTAAGTTGAGACTAAATTCAGAACCTGCCTCAAAATATATTTAGTGACATGTTCGCAACCAGTTGTGTAAACTTTGTAAAAGCAAGAAATACATTTGGGTTTTGCTCAATTTTCAAATAGTTAGCAATGCCAAATTGGTACACAAAACGTGTATTTGCAGCTGTAAACACTTTATTTAGTACCAATTGAACATTACTTATTCTTACAGTTTGCATTAATAGTTAGAATTAACGCTGTGCTCTTAGCTCACTCCTGCTTCTGCTGCTTCCTTTGCTTCTTTGATATGATCTAGAATGGGTTTGGTGAGCGGTGTTTGATCTCTGCAGCATGCAGGTCTCCATTTCTCAGGAATCATAGACTGGATTCCAAATAAATCCCGTGCTTGAAATGTTTTTGCTTCAAGATGTCACTTTTAATGGTGTTTTTCTTCCTTTTCTGTCATCAATCCACCTGCAGAGGCGTTTGGTGCTAAGGTGAGACAGCGAGCAAAACTAAAATACTGACATTTGAGTAGAGAAAGTTACGACCGGACTCAGGATTGCATTTTGGTTTATTGTGTGTGAGAACTTTGTGCTTTTTGTCCATCAGGGCCAGAAGGGAGAACCAGGAGAGATTGCAGATGTAAGTGAAGCTCCTCATCTCGTGTTTTAAATATCACATGATTATTGCATTGCAGTTATTCTTATTTAACAAATTTATTTAAAGAGTTTTAAAACATTTTCTTGAATTTGTGAACACTTTTTAACATCTATTGCTCCTTTTCTTTAAGGCTTCGTTATTATGCTGATTCCTCCTCATGACCAAACTATCTGTAAAGTCTCCTGCCGTATAAAATTAGGAAAAACCCAGCATTCCGGCTGCATAATGAACCCTGTAAAATCCTTTTAGTTCTTCCCAGCAGCTTTTCTTCAAGTTCACATCAGGTGACAAAATTCAGCCCAATTAGAGGTCAAAGAAGGTGATGGTGTAGAGGAGGAAAAAAAAAAATCATCTTGTCATATTAAATCAATGTCAGATTATGTTTTGGGTCTGTTTGAGTCCACCTCCTGCTAAGCTGGAATGCTCTGTGGTGCAGAGAAATGTCTCTGAATGTGACAGAAGGAAAACATCTACTGAAACCTGACAAAAGATATTTATGTGTTTGTCCAGGTCGTAGGACCTAGAGGACCACCAGGCCCCATGGTGATTATTTGTCCTTCTTTTCACGTCATTCCTTGCACCAAATAATGACCATTCAGTACAAGATGATTCATTTTACTTTGAATCGGAGGTTTAGAAGTATTAAACATGTTGTATTGTTTTGCAGGGCCCCCCAGGTGAGCAGGGGACGCGTGGAGAAACTGGCGCAAAGGGTGACAAGGTAAACAAATGAAAACTATATTCCCACAAAACAAAGTTGTTCTGACTGTAGCAGACTGGAAGCTTTAAGATTTATTGGACTTTTAGCCTTGTCATAAACGGGTTGTTGAATACTGACATACGATTGAAATTAATACATAATCTTAAGCTAATTGAACTGAAGCTATTTGGGTTGTAACCAAAATCACAGTGTAAAGAAAGAAATTAGATATTATAGAAACAATTCCTCATAAACACCTCAAATGAGGGTTTATTAAAGCCCTTGGTTAGTCAACAGAAACTTAATGAAAAACAACTTTTTTTTTTCCTCAGGGAAATCCTGGACCAAGAGGAAGAGATGGCGAACCTGGCACACCTGGAAACCCCGGACCCCACGGCCCACCTGGACCACCCGGCCCACCAGGGCTGGGAGGGGTAAGTATGAGGAAACGAACCTGCGCATGTCAGATTTCAGTTCAAATAACACAGCATCACTTCTCTGTAGAACAATTTGGACAACAGACAAACTTTACAGTAGAGCTGCACTGAGAAACGTCACAGAAGAAACAGAGTAAATGAGTAAATAAGGGATTCTGAGCTGTGGTTATCATTGTTCATCTCTTGTTTAAAGTGAGGCCAAGACACAGGAAAAACAAAGCATGGAGATTTCTTAAAGTGTTTTCAGGAATGTAGTTGGCTTGACAGAGCAACACAAACTCTTTCTAAAACAGCAAAAAGGAAAAACACAGCAGATAAAACAATAGTTTATGTGAAGATTTTATCAAGCACACCTAAGTTCATTATAATAGACTATACCACTGACTTTGGACCAATGAGTTTAAATGAATTGTTTTCCATCTTTGTGTGTTTTCTGTGTTTTTGCAGAACTTTGCTGCTCAGATGTCTGCAGGCTTTGATGAAAAGGCTGGAGGTGCTCAGATGGGTGTGATGCAAGGACCAATGGTAAGCAGGAACCTTCATGAAGTTTTAATTTGATCAACAAATAAAAAATAAAAACCCCGGTAAAACGCAGTCCAATTGAAGCTCTTCACAGATGGAGGCAGCACTGCCACCTTGTGGGAAGTTTATTTATCTCCACCACAGGGAGTTTGTGTCCAATATCTTCACCTTCCTAAAATAATGGACTAAGTCAATTTTTGCCAGTTTCTTTTTCTCGTTTTTTTTTTTGTGTGTTTTTTTTTTGTTAAATCACATTTTTGTTGTTATTCTTGTTGCCAAAATCCCTTTTGACTAAAAATAACTGAGGCCATCATTTTAGGAAGGTGACGATATCATAGTTTTAGAAATACATTTGTACATGAATTGCGCATAAATACACATTCATAGCCATATCAAGTATAAAATGAATTATAATGTAAAACTCCACATAACTGGATTTTATAAAAAGGCTTTTCAACCTTGAGAGTATTTATTTAAATTGTCTTTATCATCTAAAATACTTTATTTTATGCTTTGCATTATCATAAGTTGAATTAGCATTTAAATTAGATATCATAATCTTTTCATAAAATGCAAAGTAGCTTTGATTGTGGCTTCACAGTGGTTGTGTGTTGTGTGTTCACACAGGGTCCCATGGGTCCCCGTGGCCCCCCTGGACCTAGCGGAGCTCCTGTAAGTTTATTCATATTTTAATCCACTTTATTCTAAGATTTTTCATATTAAATGTCATATATGTGGTTGGGAAACACATATGCTGATTGTTTGTTTTGTGTTTACACCAACAGGGGCCTCAGGGTTTCCAAGGAGCACCCGGAGAGACTGGAGAGCCCGGTCCAGCTGTAAGATCTCACATTAATCCCAGAATATAATCTGGATGCCGGAAAAACTGATTTCAGTGATTTGAGGATGAAGATAAACAATTTTCATAAACACATCATAGCTTTAATGTGTTTATAAAGTCTAATAAGATCTCACTTATTGGGATTTATAAGACAGCGTTATGTCACAAAATGATTATACATGTCCATCATGTGACACACATACGCCATGACAGTAAGTCATGTTTAGTCTTCATTTGGTTTCTGACAGGGATCGATTGGACCTCGTGGACCACTTGGGCCATCTGGAAAACCAGGAAGTGACGTAAGTCTCAACATGTCATCTACACCTGAAATATGTTGTTCACTGAACACCTCACACAAAATCAGGTTAGGCCTGTAAGTTATGCAGCCAAATTAAATGCTTAAAAAGTTAAACCTTGTTATTATTAAGATGCAAACAACAATTATAACTATTTTAGTCCCGTTTCTGACCTAAATCTTAAACTGATGTAGAAATTTTGACAGATCTTGTGAATAAACCTTCTTTACCAGCAGAGGGCAGTGTTTCTCTCTGAACAGTGCCAGTACAGAGATCGTTAATCAAGCAGCAACCTCCCACTTTGGGGAAATACTGTGCACCTGCATATATTTTAGAGAATAATTAACTTATTTCTGCTTTTTTAGGGTGATCCTGGAAAACCTGGGAAATCCGGTGAGCGCGGACCTGCCGGGCCTCAGGTGAGCGAATATTATTCCTAAATGAATGTTTCATTTGTCCCAAAACTAACTTCATCACCACCAAAGAAGAAGAAATTCATGGATAAAAATGTCCTGTTTATATTTTCTTAGGGAGCTCGTGGATTCCCTGGGACACCTGGACTTCCTGGAATCAAAGGACACAGAGTGAGAATTATAACCTTCACTGACCGGTAGAAATGGGTCGGTTCGGTCAGGTTTAGCTTCTGATGCTGTCACGTCCTGCTTCCCTGTAGGGTCACCCTGGTCTGGATGGAGCAAAGGGAGAGACTGGTGCTGCTGGAGCCAAGGTATAATCAATCAAAAATAAAATACTTTCTTTTCTTTTTTTGTGTGTTTTCCTCTTTTAAATTTTTTTCATACATCTTTTCAGGGTGAGGGTGGTGCTGCTGGAGAAAGCGGCAGTAATGGACCGATGGTGAGCCTTTTTATAGCACAGATTTAAACTGTAGTCATGTGAGAAGTAAGAGTTTTAAATAAAATGCCCTGGTAACTTATCTCCTCTGCCGTAGGGTCCTCGGGGTCTACCTGGTGAGAGGGGACGTCCTGGTGCTTCTGGAGCTGCAGTGAGTAACTCACTCTTATTTAAACTGGGCAAATCTGACATTTGTAGTAATTTTTAAGAAAAAACCCTTAATTTTCATATTCGACAATGACTCTCCCAACTTTGCTCTCTTCAGGGAGCCCGGGGAAACGATGGCTTGCCTGGTCCAGCTGGTCCCCCGGTGTGTATCGTTGTTTCGTATCTGAATCACCACTATATTATCTTCATTATAGCAACCAGAAAGTTGAAATATGAGATCTAACGTAAAGATTTTTGTGAATTTTTAGGGCCCAGTTGGTCCTGCAGGAGCTCCCGGTTTCCCAGGATCCCCAGGCACCAAGGTTTGTCCTGATGACAAATATTTAACATTTATGAACCTAATATTTGATATTTTATCTGTTTATCTGCAAATACATCCCATATTTTTAATGAACTTGTCTGTTTTTGTAATGTCATGTTTTGCAGACTGTAAATCAAAGCGTCTAACTTATTTACCACACAATTTAATTGTTATAAAACACCGTTTTGTGTAAAACACAGCAGTGGGTGGAGCAAATTTTGCATTCAGTTGGTAAAGGAGTGAAAAGTGAGTTAGTTTTTCCAACAAAAGTAAAAAAAATCTGTTGTTTCCTGTCAGGGTGAAGCAGGTCCTACTGGCGCCCGTGGAGCTGAAGGAGCACAGGGACCCCGCGGAGAGGCCGGCACACCAGGATCACCTGGACCAGCTGGGGCGGGGGTTAGTTTGTCAGGACTATATTATGTCATGGTTGCTTTTTTCAACATCCCATCAGTAGGCATCAGTGTTGATATGTTATAATTTATTGCTTCTTGTTGGTGTCTGCAGGGTAACCCCGGCACTGATGGTATTCCTGGGGCTAAAGGTTCTGCTGTAAGTCCATTTTATTACTCAAATGTTTAGTAATTACTCCCTAATAATCGGTTTCAATAATATGTTTTACATTTTTTTCCTTCACTTTGATATCTCACTGCGTCTTTCTCCATGAAGGGGGCTCCTGGCATTGCTGGCGCACCTGGCTTCCCCGGCCCCCGAGGCCCACCTGGACCACAGGGAGCAACTGGACCTCTTGGGCCCAAAGGACAATCTGTAAGCCGTCTACAGAAGACCAGAAACCAAAGAAATGTTTTCTGTGGTTTAATTTTTACCCAGTTTGTTTTTTCTATTTAGGGAGATCCTGGTCTTCCAGGATTGAAGGGTGAATCTGGACCAAAAGGAGAGCTGGTAAGTTGCTCCACTTTGACCGACAAGAGATTTCAGGTGATGTGAGTAGATGAAGTGTGAACTAAACATCCTGGTACTTTAGGGCCCCGTTGGGCCTCAAGGGGCTCCTGGCCCTGCTGGAGAAGAAGGGAAGCGGGGTGCGAGGGGAGAGCCGGGAACTGCTGGGCCAAACGGACCTCCAGGAGAAAGAGTAAGAAGCCAATAAGAGGATGTTACCATGAATATATTTACTAGAAGATGCACACATGCTAATCTAATTTGTGATTCCTTGCAGGGAGCTCCTGGTAACCGTGGTTTCCCGGGTCAGGATGGTCTTGCTGGTGCAAAGGTTGGTCCTACCTAAACGAATCTCAATCAGAATGAATTTTACCTCTTTGACTGTCAAAACTTGGTATTTTTTCTGCATGATGACTGTAGTAAAGTTGATTGGTGTTAAACTTATTGCTCCACCTTCAGGGAGCCCCTGGTGACCGTGGCGTCCCTGGTGCTGCTGGGCCAAAAGGTGCCACTGGAGACCCTGGACGTACAGGCGAGGCCGGCCTGCCAGGAGCCAGAGTGAGTTTTACATCATTAAACACGACCAAACCTAAACACGTCAGGTTTGGTTTGCTTTAATAATACTTTCATTTGGTTCATTGTTTAACTAGTTTCTTACAATCTCGAACATTAATGTGCTTCTCTTAGGGTCTTACTGGTCGTCCTGGAGATGCTGGGCCGCAGGGCAAAGTTGGAGCTTCTGTGAGTAAAATATTTAAAGCATTAGAAACAATCTGTTTCAGAATAGCAAATACTAAAAACCCAACATAAAAATAAGCATTTCACAAAGTACAATAATCACAGCAGGTTTGCTGATAAAGAATCTTAATGCAACTTTAAATCAGAATAATGATTTTAAAATAACCTTCGCCAAACAATAATAATATAATATTCCTGCAACAGTCTGCTTTTTTCAGACAATGGAGTAATATTAGAGCTGGACAATAAATCAATAACAATATATATCGCAATAGACATGTGATCGAAATATCAATACATTCTATTCAACATATAGAATATTCTTGACCTCCTAGCCAGAACCGCACGGCATTCTGGGAAATGTAGGCAGAGGAAAGGTTTTAGCCTCTCACAACCTTTCACAGCCAGCTTAGTAATGCTGGTGGAAGCGACTTACTCACTCACTCACTTTTGGTTGCCGAGCAACAATCTGTTGGGTAGCATGCAGTTTCAAGTTCCACCGCCCCCCCTAACTTTGGTTACCTAGCAACAAGCCTTCTGAGTAACTGGTGCAGCAGCAGTTTCAGGTTTTGCCTCATAACTGCTTAAAAATAAAAAAACGGCGAGGAATGAAAACTGTGGATAAAACAGAAAAGTTCACGCTGCCAGTCTGGCAACATTTCAGATATTTGAAACAAAAAACTAGTCAATAATTATCACTATTTACAGATCAGAAATGAGTACATCGTGGTAAATTTTTCAGCCATATTGTAATGTGTAATGTGATGTTATTGCAGGCCTCAGGAGTGGCTGTTCATCTGACCTGTTTGTTGTTGCCGTTAACAGGGCGCTCCAGGTGAGGACGGAAGACCCGGTCCACCTGGTCCCCAGGGCGCACGCGGACAGCCGGGTGTCATGGGATTCCCCGGACCAAAAGGAGCAAATGTTCGTAGCTGAAAGATCTGATTACAACACACGCAGAAATTTAAATAAGTGCAGATGATGAAACTCTTCCATGTTTGTGTACCATGTAATTAAAGTAATTTTCTCTTTACTAGGGTGAACCTGGAAAACCAGGAGAGAAGGGACTCGTTGGTCGATCTGGTCTGAGAGTGAGTAGTAAACGTCCACCTAAAATACTTTACCCTTTTTACCCAAAATTATAAATAATAAAATTCATCTCTCTGAACAGGGACTACCTGGAAAAGATGGTGAGACTGGTCCTTCTGGACCTTCTGGACCCGCTGTGAGTATTTCAGTATTTCAACATCATTTTAACATAGATTCTGACATCCAGATTGACTGATTATTATGTTTGAATATATCAATTTAGGGGCCTGCTGGAGAGAGAGGAGAGCAAGGACAGCCTGGTCCTCCTGGCTTCCAGGTGGGTTCATGTTTCCATAAACCTGCTTCATCACTAAGTCTACTGTAAAACATTACCATATAAAAGCTTCTTTTTTTTCAGTGTAATATGATTTCACTCGTTTCTTTTCTCCTGTCGGACAGGGTCTGCCTGGCCCAACTGGTTCCCCAGGAGAGGGCGGAAAACCTGGAGATCAGGTGAGACATAATAATTACAGACTGTTTTTTTTTTTTTTTTTGCATCTGTTGGTTTATCTTTTTTCAGTATATGTCAGAAACGCTGGCAAAAGAGCTTAAAATGTAGATGACAAACTAAACTTTACCTAATTGTAATTACTTTCTCCTTTTTTTAATTATAAAGACATATATCCTTCATGACATTAAACGTAATCTTTTGTAGAAATTGCAGATATTTTCCAGCACGGATCCAAAATGATAATCATAAAACAATTAAATCACATATTTTCAATCAAATCCTATATCTGTAACTACAAAAAACAGAATAGAATAGAATAGAATAGAATAGTTCTTTATTAATCCCACAGTAACAAAAATAAATATTTTATTTACTCTGTATAGGGCAAGGATGCTGTTATAACGTGAAAACTACCCAGTATTTGTATTTGTTGGTGTAGATAAATCATGAAATATGAAAAGTTTATGCTTGTAATTCACAGGGTGTTCCTGGAGAGGGTGGAGCTCCTGGTGCTGTTGGACCCAGAGTGAGTGACCGAGTTTCTAATCGTCAGGGTTGTCAGAGCAAAGCAAGCTGCTTTCATACCTGAAGGCGTTTACTTTGTTGTTTAAAGTTAGAAGTATTTTGTTTAAGTGGTTAGTTGTCTTACTGTCCATCTTTAATAGGGTGAGCGTGGTTTCCCTGGTGAGCGCGGTGGCGCTGGGTCTCAGGGTCTTCAAGGACCGCGCGGACTTCCTGGAACACCAGGAAGTGACGGACCCAAGGTCAGCAGCTGATTTCTACATGAACTTCAATATTTGTTTGGTTAAATCTCTTACAGGCTGATAAACATTCACTAACTGTGGCAATGAAAAGGTGACATCTGAAGTTGTTATAAATCATATTTCTTCTAAGCTGCTGCTTCAAAGTGTACAAAGATTTCAGAAAAGATTTCTGTTTCTGACCAGAATGTCATCCAGTTAAACCTGTTGAACAGTGAAGCTATAAATCATCAATGCATTTCTGATCTCTTCTTTTATTTAGGCTGAGGACAAACACAATCCTAAGTGTAGCTCAAAAACTAACAGCTCTCTAAAGACAAGTGAAAAATTACAAGCCTCCAAACAAATATAGTCTACCAATTCAGATTTATAGCAAATAAAACCTGCTTGTGGTCATATCTGTTCAGAAATATTCATTTAGCTTTGGCAGAGCTGATTATGCTCTGCCATCATGAGATGATGTAGGCTAAATAATCTTAAAAAGCAACATATCTTGACTGAGTCTTAAAAATTTTTTGAATTTCTATTAGTTGCAAAGGTTGCAAAGCAACTTCTAAGGCTTTAGGAGTCCAGAAAACAACAACATAAACACTACAGCCCATCACACAATCTGTGGAAGGTTTTTGTCCATTTTCATCTGTAAAAATCTGAAAAATAGCCTCATACCAGTCAAACATGGTGATGGTAGCAGCTATGTAACTTTTACTTTGCAAATTCTGCAAAGAAGAGCAGGAAAAATTCCTCCACACACATATAAAAGACTGAGTGCCAATGTACTTTTTGCCCCCCTAATGAATGAAAACGTTCAATCACGTTATGTTTGACATTTAATTGAATGAAAATACTGTCAGTTGTATTAACTCTGAGACAACAGTTCAAGTAAATTCACCTTCAAAAATGAAGCAATTTCTAGCGTAAAAAAAAAAAATCTAGAGTTAAAAATAATGAAAATTCAGAGTTTTCTATTTTTGTTGTTTTTAGATTAACACAAAAATTAGCTTTGGTCAATCGCTTAGCCCAATTAATTGATGTAAAGGCAGTAAGAAGATACTGCAGGAGCAACACAACATCTGAGGTGTTGGTGAATTTGACTAATTTTAAAGAAAGCTAACTTTTTACCTTAGCTAGTTAGCTTAGCTTTGTTGCAACTTTTTAAGCTAAGCTTAAAGACTAATACTGTTGAAGTCTGGCTGAGGATGACTGAATTATCCTATTTAATCAAAGAATTGAATTAAACATAAACTCTTGTTCATGTTTTTAGTATAAATCTATAAGGAAAAGTTTAGTGCCAACAAATAATGTGCACTTCAATATTTAATGCTTAGGGAAATAATAGTGAAATGCCTGTTCTTGAATGCTTGTAATGGATAAAATATACGCATAATGTTTTCCTCTTAATTGCTGAATTAAAGCAACATCTAAGTTATTGTAAGCTGGAAGGGGAACAGGATCAACTATTTTGAGAATAATTATACCGTATGGTGGATTTCATACTCACCTTGTTTTTATCAGGGAGCAATTGGACCAGCTGGAGCTCTTGGAGGTCAAGGACCCCCAGGCCTGCAGGGTATGCCTGGAGAGAGAGGAGCTGGAGGCATCCCAGGAGCCAAGGGAGACAGAGTAAGAAACAGAAATTGGTGTTTCAAACTTAAACTAAACAGATTATCTAACAAGTAAAGGCATAGTATATGTTTATAATACCGTGTAGTTCTACTGCAGTAAGAAAAACAAACAACCAAAAGAATACTTTCAGTTTCTGTGGCTTTTTTGACAGGGTGATAATGGACAGAAGGGGCCTGAAGGCGCTCCTGGAAAAGACGGTGGTAGAGTAAGTTCAAAATATATGCTTAGATTCGTGATTGTGTTTAAAACTGGCTTTATAAATCGATTTAGCATATCTCTTCTTACATCTTCACCAATGGTCTTCTCTTGTGTAGGGTTTGACTGGTCCCATTGGTCCTCCTGGCCCATCTGGACCCAACGGTGCCAAGGTAAGAATCACAGTAGAATTTAAATTGAAATCTAGATCCTAGTTAGGTGTTTATTTTTAACTTTACCCATATTTCCTTCTTGTTTTAGGGTGAGACTGGACCAACTGGTCCTTCTGGTGCTCCTGGGGTTCGTGGTGCTCCTGTAAGTACTTCCATGACAAACGCAAACATAGCATGTGGTTATTCTTTTGCCAGTTGTTTGTTGTCTTGTTGGTCAATGTAATCCTGAAATACCCATCCATGACTTATCGTTACTGTTTTATTTAAGGGAAGGTTATTGCCCAAGATGTTATGGTTCTTGGCCCCTCAATGCACTGAAGTCACCTCATGCTCTTAATAAAACAAAATAGTACCAGAGCGCCATGTTTTCAGCTCATTGTTTGACAATCTGGATGATCTTCCAACTCTTACTAAATATTCCCTTCCTCCAAACACTGAAGGTCAAACCGATACCAAAGTCCTCCATTTTGGTCTGATCTGACTACAGCGGGGAAGTAAAACTCATTTTCATCTGGGGCCACATCATCATGACAGCAGAATCAATAAAAGCAACTAATAACTAAAATATTCCAACTTTCTCTGCATTCAATTAGTCTTTCTAAAAAAATAAATAATATCTAACATTGAAGTAATTTGGTACAAAACAAATAAAAACTGATTTTATTTGACTGATTAAATAATACTTAAGCATACTTTTATCAGGAAATTCAATCTGGACTGTCATAAAGTCTACAGGGCCACAGAAATAGTTACAGTGGGCCAAATTTAGCCAGTGGGCCTTTAGTTTAACTCATGTAGACTATACTGTAGTATCCTCCATAAAAGCTTTCTGTAAACCAGTTTGATGTGCACTGGCAAACCTTACATGAGGCATCGATAGCAGAGGGTTGGAAGATTTCACTCTGTTACAGCCTAATGCTATGCTAGCAGTTAGCATAGCAGTTTATTACAGCTTAATGCTAGACTAATAGATATTGCTAATGGCGCTCTTGGTGACTGTGGTCCCAACTGAACTCTGATTGATTGAATGATTCATCGATTGATTGATCGAGTTATTCATTGATTGGTCTAAAGGCACATTAATAAACGGTGGGAGCTGTATTTCTTGCTTTTTCTGTAGAGCAGGGATGTCAAACTCATTTTCATTTTGGGCCAAATCAAAAATCTGAATGTTCTTAAAGGGCCGGTTGTGCCAGTTAAACTATCATTAAACAGCTGTTTGTTTCAGCATTCATTAAGTGTTTCTGAAAATTAAACAATATTGATCATCTTGTCAGACTGATCAGCCCATCCTGGATTTCTTGATCGTTTTTGTATTTTTTTTGCTATCAAAATCACAGATTTTGTGGCACCAAGTTAGAAATATTTGTAAGGAATTCGTACAATATTCGTGCTAAAGTATGACGTTAAACGTGACTTTTTATTAATCGCCGTATTAATCACAGACTATAACTTGACATCAAGTAAGGCTGAGGCAGATTCATTTAAACCCAAAGTTTCTGGGCAATTTTGAGAGAAATTTGCAGTAAAAATCTGAAACAAATGTTGGAATCTATTGATTTTGTGTGAGTTTTGCACGTTTGTGAAAAACTGGAGAGACTTACTAATGTAATTTGGAGTTTAGAGGGCCACATTAAAAGGTACAGCGGGCCAGATTTGTCCCCCCGGGCCTCGAATTTGTCACGTGTTGTAGAGGATGAAATATTTCACTCAGACATACATATACATTTTTCACTTTTATGGATTTTTGTTTGTTATTCTGTCCACACTGCATCCAAACATAACAATAAAAATAGAGGTAGTTTGTTTCTTTTTAAGGGCTGAAACTTATGGCCTCATCAGGGGAACAAATACTTATTTCCTTCACTATTTTAAAAAACAAACAAACTTAAAGTTAAATAATACACAGTATATTGTTTTTTCTGATCTTGTTATGAGTGTTTTCCTCACTGAGAACACCAAGCTTTGTTATTTCATCGCAGGGAAGTCCTGATTGACTTGTGTCAGTCTTCCTCTCTGTTTGAACAGTCGGTATTGACAGCCTGTCTGTTCTCCATTTCTGCAGGGTGACCGCGGTGAGCTTGGTCCTCCTGGGCCTGCGGGCTTCGCTGGACCTCCTGTGAGTAAATAAAAGACGATTTTTTTCTGCTAATTAAAATCGTAGCAATAACATTGTGCTAATGGCTGCTCTAAATGACATTCAGGGTGCAGATGGTCAGCCAGGTGCTAAGGGAGAGCTCGGTGAGTCCGGACAGAAAGGAGAGGCTGGTGCTTCTGGACCTCAGGGATCCTCCGGAGCTCCTGGGCCTGTGGTGAGTATATGGGCCAAAAATAAAGTCCTGGAACCAGACGCTCTGTATCTTGTACCCATTTTAAGTCAGGAATGTAAACACAGCAGAATATAGAAGAGATATTTTTATTTTACTGTAGAGTTACCAACAACATGAGTGATTGTTGCTGCTGTTTTTTTAGGGACCTACTGGTGTATCTGGACCTAAGGGAGCACGCGGTGCCCAGGGAGCTCCTGTGAGTAACTTCTATTCATCTTATAGCTCTGAATCATCTGATTTTGTCACTTTAGTCTTAGTTTCATAACATCTGATCAGATTGGTAATCTCCCTCAGCTCCTATCTTGATCACATTGCAGGAAACCCCTTCAGGTCACCTTGATGCAGTCAGACCTAAAGATGTTTATGTCTGTGTCAATGCATATTTAACTTATGCTACAATTCTGAAATTAAAATAAAACATTTAAGGTTAAGGCTGAAAAGTTAGATATATTCAAACTTTTAATTCAATATTTGGTGATGGTAATGAACAGCTTTTAAAACCACTTAGGATAATCTGATTATAATTAATACAAATATACATGTCTGCATTTTAGGAACTGTAAAAACATGTCAGAAGATTAAAGTATGTGTATTTGATATTGATTTTGTCCAAGAACATTTTGGGGTGGCAACTAAAGCAACAGGTCATGCTAGCAACTCAGTTAGCTAACAAATTACCAACAATATTGAGGTTTTTATGGATTATTTTACTGGTTCAGATGTACCGACTGAGGGAATTAGCAGAAATATTACATTAAGCAAATGGCGGCATTACATAACACTAAATGTCTCACATTGCGTTTGAGAGTCACAGCAGACGAAGTCATCTAAAGATGGTACATTTGTCTATAAATGGATTCCAGCCTTCATTAATTATAGAAACAGAACTACGATCAGCTCTGGCAGCACGAAAAACCTTTTTCACTGTGGACACTTTAACTATTCAAAGAAGAAGAAAAAGCAGTGAAGTCAGCCTTAATAATGCTGCACCAAAAACAGGACTCTGAATCTGCTAAACTTTGATGTGATCCCACCATTGTTTGGTTTATTTTTCAATTGATTCAGAAAACTGTCAATGTTTTCAGATGTTATCAGTAAGAAAATGTCTATTCTTTTAAACTCTAACATGGTTTGATTGTGTCATACGGGGTAGTTGTCTGAGAATTACATAATCAAAACACCAGAAGAAAAGGATTTATAACTGTAGTGACGATTTTACAAATTTAAGTAGTGTCAGTGTGGAAATGTCCTGCATGGTTTATGTTTGTATTGATGTGTAGTGATTGGCTAATCTTATCGGTTTTGGATTTTTATTTGTCTAATTAAATATACAAAAAAGACCAGGTAATCTAAAGATAATTTACAGGTTTGTCAGTAGGGCAATGCAAACAAAAGAACATTGCTAAGGAGGCTAGCTGATCATAGGGCGCTGTTTACAAGAATATCAAGAAAAGTTGAGTGGAAGGAAAAAGTGTGGCATTAAAACTGTAAAAAACCAACAGCCTACTTAAGAGGATTGTGAAGCAAAGCCAGTTTAAGAGTTTATGGGATATTCAGACAGTGTTTACTGGTGGTGGAGTCAGACACAGACACAAACACATTCAGGATGTCTGCTACAACCACTGCTGAACGAGAGATTATATTATCTGCTCTAAGAAAAAAAACTAACTGGACTGCTGCTCAGTGGCTCAAAGTCTGGAGGAAGAGAGGAGAGGAACAGAATCCAAGTTACTCTGCAATGATTTATAGTCGTGTGTTATCTGTTGTTGTTGGTCCACTGTGTTTTATCCAAAATCAGTTCAAATGTCGAACACAAAATTTTAGGGCATTTCATCCTTCTTTCATGAACATACTTGTCAGTAGGTTGAATATTCTGTGTTCAAATATTTATTTTAATTGAGCTTATGTAATATTCTAGTTTTACAAAGAAACAGAATGTTGCGTTTTCATGACAAGTTTATTAAGTTTATTAGTAAAATGGCTTTTTGATCCAATTTCACACCTTAACCATGTGCTTGTCACTTTTTAAAAATATTTCCAACTTTGTATCTTTAGGTAAAACGCAAAAAAAAATAATAATAAAAGCAGCAAAAGCCTTTTTACAACAAAGTTTTCTTCTCACTGACAGGGAGCAACAGGTTTCCCTGGTGCTGCTGGCAGAGTTGGACCTCCTGGTCCCAATGTGAGTATTTTAACTTTAGCAAAGAAGAATAATTCAAAAGTTTTAAAATATTTTGGATAACTTTACCTACTGAAATTCTCTGCCCGTCCATCACAGGGTAACCCTGGCGGTGCCGGTCCTGCTGGTCCCGCTGGTAAGGACGGTCCGAAAGGTGTTCGCGGTGACGCCGGTCCTCCAGGACGGCCAGGAGACGTTGGGCTTCGTGGACCAGCTGGACTGTCAGGAGAGAAGGGAGAGCCTGGAAAGGAGGGACCTCCTGTGAGTTGGAGATTTTTGCCCCATAAAGACCCAGTATTATCTATGACTGAGCCGATGCTGAGAGAGAACAGTCTGTATCAATCACCAGCTAATTTAGTGGCATATTTACCAACTGATTTATCCAGCTGTGGCTTAACAAGACCATTTGATGACAAAGGGATCTCTGTTTCCTCCGTAGGGAGCTGCTGGCCCTTCAGGTCCGCAGGGTTTTGCTGGAGGTCGTGGTACTGTTGGGTTGCCTGGTCAGCGCGGTGAGAGAGGTTTCCCTGGGCTCCCTGGACCTTCTGTAAGAGTCTTGGTCCAGATGATTTTTACCTTCATATCATCAGTGTGAAACCCTCAGTTCATCAGATGAACTCTAAAACACGTTTTATAAAGTTTTCACAAATAAACCTTTGGTAGTTTAAAACAGAGGTTCCCAAGGTTCCCAAAGAGCATCAACCTCTGGCATGAAACCCACAGAAAATGCTACAAAATATGTACAGAAGCATCAACTTTTATTGTTTTTTTATGCACTATTCCATAATTACATTCATTTAGCATAAATGCTGCCTCATACCTTCTGATTTTAGATGGCCATGAGTTCTGTGATAAAGATTTTTTATTATCAAATGCCATATTATCACTTTATTACCAGATAATACACATTTTCAACACAATCCCCACTTTTGATTATAAGAAAATATGTAATATTTCATATTAATCACATCAGATGTTATTTTATTCCTATAGTCTTTATGCTTTTTCTTTGCAGCAGAATCCTCCACAGCGTTGCTGAACGATTCCTTTGGTCTTTTTCTTGTCAGAAACGTTTCCAATCAGAGACTAATCATCAGAAATAACACTTAAATAAATTATCTTAGCTTATATCTTATTAAAAAAAGATTGAAAATCAGAAAACAAAAACTGTAATGAAAAAATTAAGATAAAAAATTCATAGGATTCAATTTTATTTTTCGTTTTTGTATGTTTTTCCCTAATCTTTTCTCTCCCACAGCGCTCTCTAGTGGCCCCCACTTTGAAAAACTGGTCTTAAACGTGCTTCTGAATAATTCACTGGAATTCAAATTCTTTTTTAAAAGGAGTTGTGTTGTATTTCTTAATGAGTGTGTCCTCTGTGTTTAGGGAGAGCCTGGTAAACAGGGAGCATCTGGTGGTGCTGGTGACCGAGGATCGCCTGGACCCGTTGGGCCTCCTGGACTCACTGGACCTGCTGGAGAGTCAGGCAGAGAGGTCAGACCTAAACAATAACAACGAAACAATTATACTTACAGCTCTGCAACCTATTATTACGGGATTTGAAAAAGATGTTATTTTCTAGGGAACGCCTGGATCAGATGGACCTCCTGGTAGAGATGGATCTGCTGGAGTCAAGGTGAGGACTTTTGGCTGCAGGTACAGTGGGAAAAGAAAGCATTGAATATGTAAATGTGACAGTAAATGCACACCAGGTATTAGTGGAGGCCCATGTAATCCACAAAAATGCTATATGATGTGGTGGATGGGTGACCTGTCCAAGATGGAACCCATATCTCACCCAATGACCGCTGGAGATAAGCACCAGCGTATCTCACTGGGATTTTGTCCTAGTCTTCCTCACAAACTCTTCGGACCTTAAACGTTCAGTGGATCTTTTCTATGCAATCTGTTCTTGGGTTCTTTCTAGATTTTGGATTCAATGTAAATAATTGGTTGGAGAATTCTAGACCTTCACTTTCTTTGTCTGAAACCAACAGAGATCCTCAACGCCTGTGTGTTTGGAACTACTGTCTTGCTGGAAAAAATTCTTATAAAAATGTCTCCATTCATCTTTCCCTCAATGATATGAAGTCTAACCAGTACCATTTGATAAAGGAATCCCCTAAATAATAAAGTTTACTTCTCCAAGCTTCACCATTAAGGTGTTATTGAGATGATGTAATATTTTCAGAGCTCATAACGGTCTGACCAGATTGTAGTCTTCCATTGTTTCTTTGTGCTGTCTAAATGTTCTCCAGAAATCTTCACCAGGCTTTTTCTTCTTAAGTGGAGTCTTGTGGAGTGAGGAAGCATAGAAACAATGGTGGTTGAGTGAATTACTTAATGTTTTCATGAAAAAAACTGTACCTACTAATCCCAGTCGTCTTTGTTTGACAACTCTTTTGAGGAGCATCTGGTTGTATCTGGTTTATGGTGAAATTCCCATTTTCAAGCGACGGTTCTAATGGTGCTCATACTCAATGAAGCATTCAGAAAATTTTAAAAAATGTGAGTAACCAATACCAAGACAATATTTTGCAACAATAGTAGCATTTTCTTGGTGTCTTACCTTGATAATGAGGTTCTAATGAGGCTTTTTTACTTTTTAGCTACTTATATTGTTCAAGTTATCAATACTTATTTCCTCTGACATCCTACTTTATTTCACATATAAGCAAATTTGTTTTGGCTTTTTTATATTTGGGTTGTTACTGATGTCTGATGAGAATTTCACATCATTACACATCTTTTTGCTGTGAAGATGATTGCTGTGTTCAGTTCTTATTTTCTCTGCTGTACAACCTCAAAACTAGCCTGCTAATTTCTATTTGATTTAAATCAAGCAGATGTGAAATATGTTGCATAACTTTTATTCTGCTGCATCATAACCTCTAGGGAGAGCGAGGTAACACCGGTCCTGCAGGTGCTCCCGGAGCTCCAGGCGCCCCTGGGGCTCCCGGGCCAGTTGGACCCCTAGGCAAACAGGGAGACAGAGGAGAGGCTGTAAGTAACACTGCACTGTCAATGACACAGAAATACTGTACAACCTAGAATCAGATAATATTTAACATGACGAAGTATCTTGAATCATTATTTCTAGGGCACTCAAGGACCTGCAGGACCTCCAGGACTGGCTGGCGCTCGAGGAATTGCTGTAAGTATTGCTAACACTAACTGAGATATCAGTGTTGGTATGATCGTTTATTCATTTTACAGAGCTACCCATGTAGATTTAAATTTCATCAGTTGGTAAAACTTTACTCTAGGGACCCCAAGGACCACGTGGAGATAAGGGGGAGGCGGGTGAGTCTGGAGAGAGAGGTCAGAAGGGTCACCGTGGCTTCACCGGTCTGCAGGGTCTTCCTGGACCTCCAGTAAGAAATCTAAAAGACTTTCCCTACTGTGCCAGTTTTCATCCGCAACTTCACTTCCTCCGTTAAACTGCGGCCATCCTTGTTCTGACAGGGTCCCGCTGGAGATTCCGGGTCTGCTGGACCTGCTGGACCAAGCGGCGCCAAGGTGAGGACGCAGAAAATAAGGGTGGAAAAGTCAATTAAAGCCATTCTGGGCCGCAGATATGCAATGGTAGTAAAGTGCGCGGCAGGTCAGTCTTTTTGTAAGTCTCCAATCAAAAGATGAAGGTGAAGAGCGGAAAGGCTGCATTTTTTAATTACCCATCGCTGCGTTTTATAATTACTGTGTGTAAGAAACGTGGCAGACAGGCAGCAAGGATTTTGATTTGTGGAAAAAACTCATTCCAAGACTGGAACATGGATTTTAGTGACTAACACAGATTAGCTAAGAAGTGCACGATAACCGCATGATATGAAAACCAACACACAAATTATCTTCACTGATATTAGGGAAAGAATGAGAAGCTAAAAACTATTCTTTAGAAGTTCTTTATCAGATTCAGGCTGCAAGGTGGAGCTAAGACACCAAATGAAGTCTAACTCTTTGAAATAAGCCAGTTCCAAGCTAACTTTTGCTTTGATTGACACTTGGTTCTATAGGGACCCCCTGGTCCACTTGGACCTGCTGGCAAAGACGGATCTAATGGACAGCCTGGTCCCATTGGACCCCCCGGACCTCGAGGACGCTCTGGAGAAACTGGTTCTGCTGTATGTAGAAGCAACATTTACAATCCTCATATCCGTGTGTGCTGTACTCTTTCCATAAGGTCACATTTCCTGTTTCTGCCGTCTTTCAGGGTCCTCCTGGGAACACCGGGCCCCCTGGTCCTCCTGGCCCACCAGGTCCAGGCATTGACATCTCCGCTTTTGCTGGCCTGGGCCAGACTGAGAAGTCTCCCGATCCTCTCAGGTACATGAGGGCCGACGAGGCCTCCAGCTCCCTGAGGCAGCATGACATTGAGGTCGATTCCACAATCAAGTCCCTCAACACCCAGATTGAGAACTTGCGCAACCCTGACGGCACCCAGAAGAACCCGGCTCGCTCTTGCCATGACCTAAAGCTGTGCCACCCTGAGTGGAAGAGCGGTAAGTGGATCAAACATTAATGTTTCTGAATAACAGATATTTTAAGACGATAAACAGTAAAATCAATATATTTTTACAAAACCTGCACAAAAATAAATTATTATATACAATTCTTTCCAAAAGCATTCATAACCCACGATCTTTTACAACACGCTGCCATGTATTTTGTGACTTAGAAAGTAAATGATAACTGGTTTATAAGTATTTTTCTAAATACAGAACAGAAATGTGTAGCATTCATTTGTATTAACCTCCCCTTGGTTTGATGCTACATAAAAGAGTGCCAAAAATTTTGCACATTTTTGTACTGCTTCTAAAACCAGCCCAAACGTTTTTTTGTGTGTTTTTTTTTTAATCAAGCAGAAGTTTTTTTTTTCCCAATAAAGTTTATGTTGGTCTCAGGAAAATGTGCCATTTCAAAAACCTCTGGAATGTAACACCACAAATCAGCAGGCACTGCCCCTCCCTAAGCAACCCCAGTGAAGCCCAACTGTTACCTAGCAACCTCAGTGGAGCTTTGGGCGTCACCTAGCAATCCAAGCTGAGTCTTTTAGGTGCACACTGAAGCCCAAAGTGACACAATTCCAATCTTTTTGTCAAATCGTTTTTTTCCGGCGTGGCCATTCACACTTCCAAATATATGCAACCTGTATGTGTTCTGCAGTGTGAACTGCAAACAACCTGAAAGTGTCCTGCATGCGCGGTAGAGGGCCCAATAACGTCACACATAGAGCGCGTTCTCAGTGCTTTGCCAAACAATATAAGAAGAAGTGTTTGCGGAAGTAAACATGGATACTAACGGTGGAGCTTAGCTTATGATTTTGAAGCTGTTGTCCAACCGGAGCCAGAATATCCTTCATTGTAGTTTGCCGTGGTTATTCTTTTTCTTCCTGCTGGGTGTGTCAGGGAGCAGAATAGTGACATTTGTCGAGTATCAATGACATTCAAGTCGGATGAATTCGACCTGGACGTTAGGTCACATTTGAATTGGATACGTATCGGATATCTAAGTGGCCTGGGTCGCATTCGAACAAAATTCAACCAGTGCTGTTCAGACTGTTATGAAAAGATCAGATACAGGTCGCATTACGTCCAAAAAAATCGGAATTGAGTCACTTCAAGCTGCAGTGTGAACACTACCCACTCATTTAAATCAGGTGTGTAGCAGCATGGGAACCTAAAACATGCAGGGCAAGTGGTCCCTGAGGACCAGGGTTAATAAACACTTGTTTAGATCAAAGAACACTCAAGGATTAGTGTGGTCCAGTCAAAGTGATATGAATACTTTACCTGTGCCTATACCTAGCCTGGGATTCAGGCTAGGTATAGGCTGTATACATATACCTAGCCTATACCTAGCCTCAAGGTACAGGCTAGGTATAGGCTAGGATACAGGCTAATGCTAAAGGCAGCATTCCCATTAACAACATTTAACCAAATCTTTCATTTAAACACCAGGCTTTTCCACCTATTGACCGCACTACTTTACTTTCATCTCCTTAGGTGACTATTGGGTGGATCCTAACCTCGGAAGTACAGCCGACGCAATCAAGGTCTTCTGCAACATGGAGACAGGAGAGACCTGCGTCTACCCAAGCATCACAAAAGTACCAAAGAAGAACTGGTGGACCAGCAAGAGCAGGGACCGCAAACACATCTGGTTCGGAGAGACAATGAATGGCGGCTTCCACGTAAGAACACAAAAACTGCAATGTTATTTTCCCCCAGCAGATTCAGAACAGAATGCTAACCTGCTACTTGGTTTTGCCACAGTTCAGCTATGCTCAGGACGGTCTTGCTGCCAGCGCTGCCAACGTCCAGCTGACCTTCTTGAGGCTTCTGTCCACTGAAGCGTCCCAGAACTTTACTTATCACTGCAAGAACAGCATTGCCTACATGGATCAGGCCTCAGGAAACCTGAAGAAGGCGTTGCTACTGCAGGGCTCCAACGACGTGGAGATCCGCGCCGAGGGCAACAGTCGCTTCACATACAGCGTGTTGGAGGATGGCTGCAAGGTGGGCGCACAACTAAATTTTATTGAATGGTATTTCTGATGGTATTTTAATTCTGAAGTTGCAAATGTCTCTTTTCTCGCTGAACAGAGTCACACAGGCCGGTGGGGCAAGACTGTCTTTGAGTACAAAACACAGAAAACCTCCCGTCTGCCAATTGTAGACATTGCTCCAATGGACATCGGAGGAGCAGATCAAGAATTTGGAGTGGATATAGGCGCCGTCTGCTTCTTGTAAATTGGAGTATCACAATGCCCCCCCCAAAAATAATAATAAAAAAAGCTGACCATGAAAACATTCCACACACTTCCACAATAAAGGAGACTGGAAAATAACAAAAAAAAAAAGAGAGAAATGTTATACTTTTTTTCCCTCACAACAAAGTGCTCTCCTAGTTGTACTTCCTGGATGTGAGCACTGAAGGGCACCGGCAATATCTGTACAACACAGCAGCATTTTGTCTCAGCCCCACTTCCTGAGATCCAGTCATGTTTCCCAGGCCCAGCCGTTGACTGAAATGAGTCTGAGCCAGGAAGGAGGAAGAAGTGGGACCAAGAAACCAAACTATGGAGAACAGAAACATGACTCGATCGTCACTTATTTATTGTCTAATCCAAGTGGGCAGAGTTGGGATAGGACGGGACGGGCTCACTTTTGTAAGTAGCAGAAGCCTCCCCGATTCTCCCTAAAGAACAGCTGCACAACCTCTGTCCCAGTCCTACACCGCCTCCCTCCTCGTTTCCCTCCCGACACATAAATTTTAAAATCAGTGTAGAGTCTGCAGACCAAGCGCAAATTCGCTTTATTAAATTTTATTCTCAGCAAGTTAAATTTACCCTGCTACTCCAGAGTAGTACATCGTGAGCAGAAAACTTTACTGTGTATAATAAATATTTGGTTCTAATGTTGTAAAAGTCTGTGTTTATAAACAACCAGATGGTTTTATAGATATATATATTTCCACGTAACGTGTACATGTGTCTATATGCACACCAATACTTTTTTTGGAAAGTAAGGTGCCATTCTGGTTGTATGTTTTCATGTCCTGCACCCCCCTACCTTCCGGTCAGAAGGTCCCGCTCTCGTCCCCCCCAAAAAAAGATTGGCTTTATAGAACTACAAGGGAAAATATTTCTCAAATTTCTCATGTAGTCGCCCAGATTCCTAAAAGCTACCTCACGGTTTTAAAAAAAAAAAAACAAATGAAAATGTCGAGTTGCAATCTGAGCTGACCAAAACGGTTAGCTTTCATATGCGTCTAAGACCCGACGGCCATCTTTGTTTTGGGTTGCTCTTTTCTCTGAAGGTGCTACGAGTTCCCCGCCGCTCCCTTCAACTTTCCCCAACCCCATCCCGTCCACACACCCTTTTTATTGACTCCCACTAGCCTCACAGCACACACTCACACTCCACCCTGGAAGGAGGCTCGGAGGCCTCCCCGTGGACTCCCACAAACTAACCTGGGACTCTGAGGACAGTCGCTCACAAGCAACCAGGGTGGGTTGTCTCTATGTGTGTGAGGGAATGTACATTTTTTTTTTCTCTTGAATAAATTTTATTGTTTTTGTTTTGTTACACCGCTAATTAATGTAAATTGGAAAATAAAAGAAAAACCAAATTCAGAATAAATGTGATTTTTTATTTTTTACTTGAGTTTTGAATAAAAAAAGAAATGGTGCGGCGATGTTTCTTCTAAGAGAATCTCATGTGTGCTTATTTGCCCTGGGTAACTCCACATCAGGTACTCTCTGAGAAGGTGTGAGAGGCTGTAAAGTTTACTTGAAGAATCTAACAAGAAGGAAACAAAGTGCTGTAATCATTGTTAGGATTCAGGGCCAGACAGAACTGGCCCTGAAACAAGGACTCAAGTTTTCACTGAAGAACAGCTGTTCTGTAGTTTAATACTCAAACTAGCTGAACTGAAAACACATTCCAGTGTGTTTTGAGCTGGACAACATACGGTGAAAATATCGTTATCACAATATTTATGTTGCAAAGGACAGTTTGGAGCGCTATTTTGGCTAATATATTTGTCAGAGTTCTGAAGTTGTACTTTTTGTGCTAATACAATTTTTAGTTATCAGAACAGTCTCACGGCAGCAAAAGCTCAAATCAGACACACATAATGACATTGCCAAAAATGCTAGAGGTTACAGAGTAAGAAGCACAAATTAGAAAGAGACTAAAGAAGAAAACAGAGATATACAGTATAAACCTGATATTGTCATCACACTACTTGCAAATATAGCAACATTTTCTAACATCGTGCAGAATGAATATCCAAATTTGTAGAGTGACATTCACTCCAGATTTAAAAAGTAAAAAAAAAACAAAACATTGAAAAGTCAGTTTTTTGACTGAGGCATTGCATATTTGGACATTTACTCCCTCTGGTCTTGCAGAAGCAGGAAAGTTTTTTTGCTCCTACTTTTGGATAGTTTTTATGATCCGCAGCCATGGCAACAAGGTAGTGTTTTTACATCTGGGGGCAGCTGATTACCATCTCAAAAAATACTTGAACTGTGACCCCAATCCAAGAGATGAAAAGGAGGATTTTTGGTTGCAGAGCAGAATCAAAGAGCAGAAAGAAGAGAAAGTTTGAATCATCTCTTCCCTCAACCATAATGAGCAGAAATAAAGTCAAACCGAAAAGCCAAACAGAGATTTATGGTGAGCAGCAAAAGCAAATGAGGTGGATTAGCAGGGCCTGCTAATAATAGTGTCATCCAAGACTGGCTTCAGTCAGAGGCATCTTCAGATCAGTAGCAAGACTGACTGCTACCAGCCATCCTTCACAATTACTTTTTGAATATACTTGGATGATCTGAGTTATGACATTTAATTTTTCACGGGTTAGTTTTTAATAGAACTGATTTTTTTATATTCAGAATTGCATTCATTATTATTGCTTGAGTGCAGAAGTGTGGCTGAATGTTCATCTTTTCTGGGCCAACAACTTGTCCCTGGAATGCAATAAATTTATTTGACAAGTTTTTGTGAATCATGTCTTTCGATAAATACATTTTATTTGAGCATTTTTAAGTGTGCTCATAAAGAAAATCATAGTTACAAACAGCAAATTTTATTTTCTATAGTCTAATGCACTTAATTAAATTGAACAAATACTTCAAAATGTCTTAATTTGCTTTAAATGTTTGACACAAAAGTAAGCCGAAGATGTTTTTACACAATTTTATTAACAACCTGTAAAGACGAAGAGAGGTTTTGGTAGATGTTGTGTCAGGAGATGAGCTCCGTGAAGAGCGACTGATTAGAAAAGTCTGCAGGTCTTTCCTGTAGGTGAGGCAGCGGCGGACTCCCGCTGAGGCCAACCTGGGAGACGTCGGAGCTCAGGAAGTAGAAAGGGATGTGTGTAATTTTTCCACTCGACCAACACTGAAAAAAAAGAAAGAAACAGAAACATTATTTTGGAGCATATGGAGGATCCAGCATACTTATTAAATTGAGCAAGCGGGAGAGAGGTGTGCAGATAAATATTTTTCATCTGGTAATAAATCGTTTAACTCAAACCAATCCAGTTTGTAGCTTCTTGTTTTTGAAAAATTAGCTTGCGGTTATTCCACGACAAGGTCAGGATTCATTAAGCTCAAACTATCCAAGAGAAGAACCGATCTGTAAATGGACCAGGCCTTTTCCTGGTCACAAATCCATAGCTTTCCATTCCTAACGTATAAATACCAAGGATCAGGCAGATATTTCTACAAAAGTCTGACTTTAAATATGAAACCAAAACAAGAGAGAAAAAAAACTAAGAAAGACAGGATGGATAAATGAAATGACGTCAAAACGATTAATAGAAGATGAAATGGACTGAAAAACAGACTGAAGAATGGATGGATGAATAAATGAAACAACTGATGGAAAACCAAATGAACAGAAACAGATGGACAGACAGATATTTTAAAAAATTGATGGCTTGATATTGGAACAGATAAATGAATCAATAGATATCAAAACAGACAAATGAATAAATGGATGGATAGATGGATAAACCAGTGAATATGGATAAAACAGATGAATGAATGATAGATGATATACAAATGAATCAATGGATAGAAAACAGATGGATGGATGAACAGCTTAATGGTTTTATAGACAACAGAATACAGAATAAGGTTTGTAAAATCAAAACATTTTTCTATTCTTTATTATTGTTTATCTGTACTCAACATATAAAATAACTACTGGCACTTTAACAACAAAAAACTCAATAATAGTATTAATTTGTATTGTATCACTGACCACAGTCAGCAGAGCCCCATGCTGGAAATTTGGGTGAAACTGCAGCAGTCTCGGTTCTGCACCCAGTTCTCCCTGAACGAACCCACTTAGTAAGAATAAAGAGTCTTATTAGTACAAGAAAAATCATCACTTAGGAAAAAAATAAAACATTAATATCTCAATAAACATACCAAGGCAGAAGCTCAAAGACAGGGTTGGCTCTTGTTTTGAAGACAGCGATGATTGCAGGCCGGTTCGCTGCTTCGGGATCGCCTGACAAAACGGATGAGGCTGAGATGAGTCACTGAATGTAACCAATTGTGAGCTTCGTGAGGGAAAACTGAAGAAATATCGAACCTTTAAGAAGAACTGCGAGCCGCTCTCCCCTGGGATCCCACGACAGAGACTGAATCTCTCCACCAACACTGGAAAAAACAAAGATGGAGGATCAATCACATGATATATGACTTTATGTCTATAAAAGTCTTCATGTCGCTTTAATTTTATTCATATTGTGTCAAATAACAACACGAAGTAAAAGAAAAT